>NC_135093.1:14822500-16255000 GCF_051107435.1 Chaetodon auriga
GGGACATGACATATGGCTCAGGTTACTCCTGGAAAGTTCAGCTTTCTAACACAGCTGGGGGCAGTAACGCCGAGAGGGCTTGCATTGTTTTGCAGATAAGCCTTGAAATTAAGTTAGCAAAGGCACATTACATAATAATTACACACCACTTTTTATTAGGCCACACATTTGTTTGGATTTGAAGAAAGTGGATGATTCATAACGAGCCCTGACAGAAGTGGAATGAGGCAGAAAGCCTCTTCATATTTCTTCAAGCTGAGGACTGTTAAACAATCACCCAGCAGGCAGGCAGTCACAGCCACAAGGCTTCGGGTCCAGGACCGACAGTCTTTATGGGTAAGCGGGTTACTTCAAAGCGTCGCTCTGAATGGAAGACATGTGTGGAATTCCCTCAGACTGACATCCAAAACATTCCTGACACCGTCAGAGTAAAGTCTAGCACCTGCAGCTCCAACGCCATCACAAACGGGTCAGCTTCAGTGTCACACATGCACACTTGAGCGTTCAGTTGTGCTTTCCTGCTTTGAATCTAAACCCAGACATTCACACGCGCACATCCAATACAAGGGTTTTAATGCCAATGTTTACTTCTTGAGTTCAGGTTTTGTCTTCAATGCCAAAATTTAAAGTCACTGCTCTGGCTCTGTAGCGAAATACTGACGATCCCCTCCGGCTCTGGTTGGTATGAACAGCAAATGTAACCACTAAAGCCACGATAAATCTTTAAGCAATCCCACCCTGCTACCCCTCCCATCAAATCAGACAAATATTCTCTCCTAAACTGATGCTCCATTGGTTAACACTGTCCTTAACAGTGTCAAACATCCTGTTTCTCCAGGAGTTCAACATCAGGCAGATGAAGAGGATCTTTCAAGGTGTCTTTAATTAGGTTAACTTGAGTCAGGCAGTTAGCCCTTTGTTTCTAGCTCATGCTTCCAAGCTGCAAAAGTTGCACCACTCCAAACACCCAGCAAATTACATCTGGCACGTCACTGCAGTCTTACAGTCCCTGGTGAAAACAATCACTTATCAACAAAATGCACTCCCCGCCCCCGACTCTACAGAACTGATACAGTGACATTGGTAGCAATAAAAAGTGGTCACACGCCTCACAGCCACGTCTCTACCAAACAAATGGCAAATTCAGGAATAAATAGACGGCTGGTTCTAGGCTGCGGCTGCTCGGACAGTAGGAACTGACCAACAAAACAGCGATTGTCCTGTCTGACAACAGAGCTGGCCTGAGGGAGAGCATAATGAAAGTATTGTGTTGCACTTTTCTGGGTGTGGGCAGACTGAGCCGGCTGGCATAATCTGGATTCTATATAGGACAATTCCATCCCACTCCAGCCCTCTATTACCATGCTAATATGAAGGGGGGTTATCTTATGTGCACGTAAACAGTGCAGGGGAGGGTAAGCCTCGCTAAGCCTTGTGTTCAGGCTGCCTCATTTGCACCGCAGAGTGCGCCCACTTTCTTGGTCTGATATAATTGCTTGGAGTGGAAAATAAAGTGTACACACACTAATCATTTCTGTGAGGCTGATGTGAGCTGACGTAAACTTGTGCTGGATTGAGAATGATTGATTCGTATATGCGGAGAATATCCACTGACGTGCCAAGATTTATGTTAAGTTCCCTCAAATTACATTTCACACAATATGGAAAAGATTACATTACAATAACATTCAGCTAAAAGGGCCAATGAGGTTGAGTAGTTTAATTAAAAATGTCCCACTCACTCTTAACTGCATGAATTCCATTTATTCTGATCTGACCTTAATTTACAAATGATTGGCAGGTAAGTTGAATATATCACTTGGCCTCTTGAAACTGTTCCCTTTGAAAGTTATGTTGGAGCTTGTGATGCTTGGAGGGACATTTTGTCACACTACTACACACTCTCTCCACGTCCTTGTGGGCTCTCTTAATAAAGATGAGTTTAATAACGCTGCCGTAGGTGGCATCCGTACAAATCCCAGCTTCTTCTCTTTGTGGGTGTCTTGAGCTGGCCGTACCTCTCTGAGCTTCCTGTTAGTTTACTTTGCATGTTCCTGCGTCCCCTCGGAGAATCAGACAAAGACTTGCCCTCAGCGTGATATTCCCTCTGTTGTCAAACTGGAGAAAGAAGGAGTGGCTGCAAACTCTCCCTGCAGGGTCTCCCTGTATTCGCTTTCCCCTACAACCCCCAACACACACAGCTAAACGCCTGCCTCCTCAAATCTCACCGCCCTCATCTTCACTCTTATCCCCCCCCTCCTTTACTTCTGCACCTCCTCTCCTCTCTCCCTCTGCTCTCTCTTAATAGCTGAAGTATGCTGCAGGACAGAGATCAAAGCGTCTAGTGATTTACAGGAAGGCCATACTGTTTCACAGCATCACTGACAGGGCCTCCAGACCCAGACTCACGCCGGGATGCCTCGCCTGGTTGGCTGGCTCGCTCGCTGAGGAGCTGTCTGCCCGACTGACTAATTGGCTGTCTAATTCAACATTAGCGTTTATTTTCACTGACCAGAATCAATCAGAACAGACTTTAATGCTAGATTATGTAACTTAGACAAAACAATGTCTTCCTCATGAAAACTTGAATTCATGTACAACAGACCACATTCTTGATTAGTTCAACACACTCAGGGGTTTTGCTGCTATGGCCTTGCTTGACCAGTAGTTAATGATGGCTAATGTTGCTAATGTTAACAAACTTTTTGCTCATGTCAGCGTTCTCCACATCCACCAGAGTTTAAAATTCTTCCCAGCCAGTACTAAATGCAGACTGGGAGCAGCCCAATCAAGCTAACAAGTGACAAGTTACCACTTCAGCAGCCAACTGTGATGTCAGCTTTAACATCAGTCAATTACTGTTGAGAAGGTTCTGTAGACGTATGATGCAAGAGATAATGGACCATGTTCACATGGCAGCATCTCATGGTAAAACAACATACTGATAACCCATTAGATACCGTTTAAGTGACGTTGGATGTAATCTGTAGGAACATTACACAGAAATACTGAGCATAATGTCACATAACGTTACTGACTTAACATTTCAGCGGTTTGGTGAAGAGACAGTAAGACAGTGAATGTTACATTGCAAGCTTGATTGCATCCAGGCTTAAATAAATGTGACCAAGATGTGTTGATATTTCAGAATTAATTCAGAAATTTCCTTGATATCAGCATTTTAGCTTCTGCCCTGTGGCCTTTTTTTTTAAGTCTAGTTATTATTTTCTTTTAATGGTGCTCCTTTTGCACAGTGGACATTGTTACACACAGTTGCTTTAAATGGAAAAAAGCAGCTTGGTCCATATCTGCTGCTACATACTTGAACTTAGTTTGCAACTATAGTTACTGTAGAGTTATTTTAGTCTTTCAATTATATTTTCAGATGAATTGTTTATGATCAGCTCATTACTCTCATTGTTTCAAAGTAATGTTTCTTTCTAGACATTTCTATACTATGTGCCCATGTTGCCAATCATCTGACACTGAATCTCTTCCAGCTTCATGACTGTTGTTTTGCAACTGACCCTGACCTTTGACCTTGTTGGGAAGACATATGCCCTCTATGGTGCAATAAAGTACCATTTTAATGTTATTACAAAATCTGCCCTGAGACGAAGGAGCCCAAAAACACATAATTTACAGCCTCCTCATCTCCAAAGCAGCTGCATAGTGGAAAGACTTCTTTTCCAAGTATTGACGTGTACTTTCTTTGCTTTTTTTTTTTTTTATTTTTATTTTTTTATGTTGATTCACATCTTCCATGCAGCCATGTGTGCGACAAGCTACTCTTCAGTGACAGGGGGTCTGTCTCGCTCCTGAAAATGCTTCATGTAGGAGGGTCACTCACCCTTCTTCCTGGCTTGCTAGAGGGATCTGGGAGAGCTTTGAGAGATTCTTGGCATACTCCTCTTCTATCTTTATCCTGAGAGGGAAGTAGAGAGTTTCATTACCACACAGTCTTTATGCAATGTGACTGTTTCCATGTGCATTTTCTGTGTTGTGCAACACAGTGATGTACATGAATGAGCACAAAAAAGGGAAATGGTTTGTTTTAATGACAACTGCATGGTTTTCATGGCAACCATGTGTGACACCAACTGGTCTTTACTAAGCCTGGTCCTAACTGTTGTTAAGACCAGTCTTCAAAATGGATTTTGTGTCAATTGCACCAAATGAGCTCAAGCCTAGTCTTAACTATGTCCGGTCTTAGTGATGCACGACCACGTGGATGGTCACGCAACTATGGCTACTGCCTAGGAGAGTGCGTTGCTAGGATACATTATTAACAATCTTCCAATGTCTTGCTAATTTGCAGTTAATTATTCTTACTTTGCATCAATGTTATGGGGGGTCAAAGAAAAAAAGAAAAGGCAATTTCATTCACATTGAGATAAGACTATTAATAGAGCTTTACAGCCAGCACAGGAGACCGCTGATGGCCAAGCAGTCCACAGTAATAACAAACAGAAGAAGCCGTAAATGGAGGCCATAAACGATTGTTCAGATAAAACAGATGGACAGATATTTGTGAGTACTCTGACTGTTTAAGCCTATTTCACCACTGAATTAGTAACTGCTACACCCTCAGACACATTCGTGCAAGTTTGAGCGTTGTTGAGTTAGGAGGATCTGAATAAACTTTGCAAAGTGGCTACAGAATATTCTCAATCATTCATGGCAAATTCGGCATTAAAAGCAATACACTGAGTCATTTCTTTCCTTGTAAAAGAACACTGTCAGTTTGTCGCGGCATCGCTGTATCGACCTGTTGACGCCTCCGTGTCTAAAGTGCGCCGTAGCTGCAATAAGCAGGTGTTTGTGAACACACTGTTTCAACTGATTTCACAATTTATACCATATTTATGAAAGATTTACAACAGGTCTTAGCAAGAATAAGGCCTCAGTCTGGATGATGCAACCGCAGTATCTATTAGGTCGGACTTTGAACGCCAAGTTGGGACAGACTTATCTTAAGCCCAGGCGTAAGCCCTGCTGGTGATAGTGGCCCCTGCGGATGAAGTGTGTGAACAAAAAGGGGGGAGGGCTGATGATGAAGCTGATACCTTTCTCGTATGAACTCGGCCATCTCTTTCTGCATCTGTTTCCCCTTCAGCTGTTTCTGCAGCAAGACCTCAAATCCTGTGATGCAGCCATTGCCCTGGGTATCCCTCTTATCAGTCTGCAAGATAAACAGAGGAAGCACCCGAGACACACATTGAACAAACACTTAACAGCAAACATGAGAAAATCACACCTTGACCGACTAGCACACAGACATACAACACCGTCCACGTGCTCCCTCAAATAAAGAAGTAATGGAGCAACATCAGATGAAGGCTGAATTAACTACATGCACTTACTTAATTGCATGTACACAAACTAATAACAAAGCTCAAAAACTCACATTAGTCCTGAGAACCAGGACTAGACCAAAACCAGAAGGTCTGAGAATTGCATGATTCATCAAAACTGACTTATTTTCCCAAAACCCGCCACTCCCTGGCTCTAGCGTCCACTTTTACCCAATCCTTCTGTCTTTCCACTGTACTGTCACCTCTGTGTGTATGACCACATTGTGTTGGCCCCACACACCACACCTGGCACAGATTACACTGCGGGGGTGGAAGATGTCCGAACGGAGCAGCAGAGGCCAGCTGGCTCACTGTCCTCCAGCCAGCTACATGTAAAGTATGATCCTCCCGCGCTGTCTGGTGGATCTTATTAGAGCCTATGCTGATTCTCAGCGTGTAGCGAAGGCAGTATGAGATAAATATGGAGTCATGTTGAAAGATGAAAAGGATCTGGTGTTGTTTTTGCTCACATGGACTCTTGGGGATGTTCATTTAGTGATATACTGGAGAGAGCAGAAATGTCAACAGAGGCAGAATCACTTTCTGAAAGAAGTGTGTTTCTGTCTTTGGTTGCCACTTATTCACATTCAAGAACTGCATGGTTCTCAGAAAGTGTCCTCGTCTAGATCTTTTCTTTTTTCCAGTAGTACACTGTTTTTGTAGGACAGTGTCTGCCTTCCCACAAAGCCTTTTAGTCATTTGACTGACAGTATGGTTCCTTCATGCTTTGACTGACATGAACAAGAAGTACAATGTTGCCATGGAGTCAGTGGCTGTGTCCGAAATAATCCCTGTTTCACTAATTTCCCACGCTGTATAATACATTTAATACTCACTTTAAAGTGAGTCGTAAATGGACATTTGGCCACTTATGAATCATCATCGCTTTACATCATTACTGAAACTTGAATAACTAGAAACTCTAATTCCAGCAGTCTGTGCATGATGATGTGATGCCTGAGAAAAAGGGTTGCAATTTATTTGGTACTGGTCTTGATCTCCCCCTTCACATATGTTGTAGCCAGTTTCTGCAATGGGGCAGTAGACAGCAAATTTATGGCCTCTTAAATGTTGAGGTGAACTTACCCAGAAGTAATCACAGTAGCTCCATTCGCTTGGCTTCAGCAGCTGCTGCTCCGGCATGCACGCAGGAGATGGGAACGTCACACAGTTAATCTGAGAGAGAGAGAGAGAGAGAGAGAGAGAGAGAGAAAGAGAGAGAGGTAGAGCACAACAGGGAGGGCAGTTTAATAGGGCCGTTTATATTATCATGACAGACAACTTTGCTTTGATGCCACTGTACTGTACAGCAGCACTATTATTGTTCCACACACACACGTTAGGTTTTCGACACTTGTGGGGACATTACATAGACTTACATTCATTTCCTGGAGACTTACCCTAACCATAACCATAACTTGCCTAAACCTAACCTTAACCCCAGTCTTCATCCTAAAATTCAATGATTTGCATTATGGGGATCTGCATTTTGTTCGGCGAGTCCCCACAATGTGACTGTGTAAACAGATTTATGTCCCTGCAACGTGAGTAATACATGGGCACACACACAGAGACACACACACTTTTGCTCTGGTATTCAAGGTAGTCTGCACTCTGTTGCTTTGGCAACACTCATCTCTGCAGCTCCGTGAGCACGCCAAAGTAAAGACGACATTTCCAATCGACCCAGCGTTGTTCATTCACTTTTCTCCATTCGTCCCGTCCTCGGGTCCTTGTTGTCGATGCAGAGCCACTGTGGTTCTCAGTCTTTTTGGGATTCATCGTTCAGCTCTCTACCACGACACTCTAAACTTCTACTTTGGCCTGCTGCAATCAGTGAAATGGATTCTCAAAGATTGCCTTTAATTATCTTAGTGCAGTTAATTGTGCGCTGCTCATTCTCCCAGCAGCAGTGATGTTGAATCCATGGGCTTCAGGGCTCCCTGCTGTGAGCTGCCTGGTTCTGCTCTGGGGTTGCGCTCAATAGGATGGTATGCAATGCATGGCACTCTCGTACTTTCTGTGCTCAGGGGCTTAGTGCCGTGCTTCTATATTTTTCATTTAAACCTCTAGGGAGGTGGGGAAGGTAGAAGACAATCACCTTTAACCTCTTATGAAATGCACGCACAGAGGACAATAAAATTCTCTGACATCACAGCTGCTTTGGATACAACAAAAGTCAGAACAAAACCTCGGGTTTGCTCTGAAAATGAGGAACTTGCTGCCTCTTCAGCTGCCAATTCCATTTTTCACGTTAAGGAAAGAAGAAAAGAAATAGAGACAAAAGGAGGAGGAAGAAACCACACAGTTCAAAAAGAAACTAAATTAAAAACCATGTCTTCGCAATAAGGAGACACAGGCTGACCCCAGGTTAGGCAAGAACTCTGGTGCAAACAAAAAGAGCCTCATCCTCTCTCACATTCATTCCAATTAACCTCAGGAGGTAAAAAAGCCTGCAGCAAAGATGCACTGTTTCTATTTAAAAAACTTCAGTGGCACCAGAGAGCACTCTCTTCCATTGCCAAAGCCTCGCCGTCCAGAGCAAATCGACAAATGTGGTTCAGCTGATGACTTTTCCAGAGCCAATATTCAGATTGAAATGCAAGAAGAAGAAAAAGGCCTCTAATTCAACCTTATCTTGGCTTATGAAGCTTATAATTTGTTTGAGGTAGTGACTCTATTTAATCACTGCTGAGGTCCAGAGGTTGACAGCTAGCAGGGCTTTAAACTGACCCCGACTTCCTCTGGTGAAGATGAGGGCAAGGCTACTTCCAACAGTCTCCTGTGAAGGGCTTAGTTTGTTTGCATTCATGCCCACACACTGCTTCCAGCACTTTCTTTCCTGACCTCTGTTGACCTCGATCAATTGACATTCACTAAACCCCCTCCTCTTAACAGTGAATGTCCAATATTAGCTTAACATTCGTAACGGGGCACGGCAGGCCTGCCGAGCTTTGGATTTGTCTGAATATTGAACGGTTTGTGCATTATAACAGATATTCAGTATGTGAAGAATTTGGAGGGTGGTGTCTACTGCCTTTCAAACATCAAAAACACAAGTGTGAACTGGCAAAGAACAGGTTACAGTGTGTTTATTTGCTTTAGCATAAGCGGCAAACGTTAGCATGTACGTGTAACTAGCTTACTACTCACAACAGTAGACAAGCGTTACCTCCAAAGCAAAAAGGAGGCATGTCATTAGTTAACTTAATTATTTAGCATGGTTACAAGTTAGAAAAAGCATCGTTCAGGACTGGAACATTCACTCGCTAAGCTAGACAAGCTAATATTGGATGCTACTCTATCAGAGCTTAAGAAGACATCAGCAGCTCATTAGCATCTCTGTCCTTTGTTGGATTTGGGGAAGCAACCTCAGGAAAAATCTTGTGATCCGAGTTAGTGTATGTTCGCAAATCTCAATCAACTGGTTCTCGCACTAAACGTCTTTTATCTTGTAAAAGTTTGGAAAACAGCATTTAAAAATATGAACAACAAAGCATAAATCTAACCTGTGTTGTTTGCCTCAGTATGTTTTTCTATAATAAGCATTCTTTTTTTCCTCAGTTATTATAACTAGCTTACCTGCACGACAAGAATGCTTTTCCATGACTGTTGTCTGGGACATGTACCATCAGCCAGAGATAGTGTTTCACACTAATCCACAAAGTTAGTGTTAGCTAGCTAAAGCTGCTAAAGACAGTTCTCTTTTTAGCAAAATCAACAGTCGTCAGCTAAAAATGAGAAGCTGCTTTTGTCTACTTCTGTCTATAATCAATAATGGACCCATTATTAAAAAAGTAGTGTGAATTTCAAGTGGCATATCTGCCACTCCTATAATTAGAAACTGCATACGCACCATGCTGAAATGGAAAAAGGGCTTGGCCAAGGGTCAAATGATCTGTTCAAGTCTTGGCCTTTAGCCTGCAGTATCAGCAGCAGTTAAAACTGGTGCCAAGTGTAGCCCTCCTCACCTCTCTTTCCCTCATGATTCCTGTTATAACTATCTGCTTATCAATAGCATCACCCTGGTTGCTATGGAAGCCGAGACATGCCCCCCCGTCACCGAATCTCAAGCTTGTGGTTTCAGATGCACAGTAAGAAAAAAAAGTCCTGAGAAAATGAAAGCCACAACGGCAAAGCAGCAACACCTCTGCTATTTACTAAGTGTGAGGCCCAACAGGATGCAACGACCTGACAACAGAGGAGAAATCATCTGGATGCTGGATGGGATGATGTCACTGTGTATCTGTACACTAGCAACTGAAAACAAGCAGCAAACACTTCTCACAGTGGTGACAGAGAGCAACACTGAGGTGGAAATTCAACACATTTATGGTTCTCATATAGTCAAGATTCAGTTTGTATGTTATCACAATGTGTTAATGTATTTTATGGCCACAACTGATGCAGCGAATATGTATCTGGAAAAATAAATCCCAGCTGGGCAAGGTGCACTCCTGGAAACTGCATTTTCCTATATTATCCTTTACAAAGTTGAGGAAAAAATACTGAAATCTGGTCCTCCAGGGCTACTGTAGAGAGCCGGGGTGAGTTCGTGGAGAGTTAAGAGTTCCCATCAGTTACCCCACTCACCGTGACCGTGGTCTCCTTGTTCTGTTTCCTGGTGGGCGACGTTGATCCCGGGCTCTGCTGAGAGAAGAAGGACGCTCCGTCAAATCCACCGTCCTCCGTGTCAGACATGACTGCTCAACATACACACACTGTCACTCGCACACGCACACAAACACAGTTGTTTTCCTGGCGAGCGCTGTTAGCGTCTGTCTGGTGCTGCCTCTGCTTCTGCTGCTGCTGCTGGTGTGTATGTATGTGTGTTAGTGTGTGCGTGTGTTGCTGTGCAGAGTAGGGAGGATAGTTCTGCAGAGCAAAGCAAAGCATGGTTGGCTTTCGCTCTCTTTGTGTGTGAGTGTGGATGTATGTGTGTGTGATTTAACACTTAAGCTTAGAATAGAGAAATTTCCAGTGTGCTGAGATTAACCAACAGTGGGAGAGAGCGTATGGAGGGGACAGAAATTAGCAAAGAAGCATAAATATAAAGCGAAATGTAGTGGGGAGTAGGGAGTTCCACACTTCCTCTCCCAAAAAATGAAACATATCAACAAAAACAGGACCTTGAATCCTCAGCAGTGAAAGTATGTTGAGACTATTTGAATGGGAGATTTGGGGCATATGCCTGCACAAGTGTAAGATGCAGAAAAGGGGGGAAATGAGGAGACAGAGTGAATAAGTGGTGGGTGGATCCTGTATAACTGCACCCGGACTGCCTGGTTAATTATGATCAAGGGAACAGATACTGTAGGAGGGATTAATCTGCTCTAACTGCCATCAGCCTCTCCATTAATAATGAGAGGCGAAAGAGAGAGGGGTTTGATCATCTGAAATGTGGAAAGACTACATCATGCATCATTATTATTATCAAAAACAGGCTGTGGTTTATTTTTATGACTGTATAAAGATGCTACAAAAGGTGGGGCTGGGTACTGAACCTTAAAGCTGCATTAATCACTATTTTAATGGATTAAATGTCCACATGTAATATGAAAGGGGGGCTTGTAGTGATAAAACCGCTTCGAATTATCACCCAAAACTGTCGTTCCCCTCACCTGCAGGGAGCGTTTTAATGACTTTTAGCTTATTGTTTTGGTGATACAGGCTGCTGTTAAACCTCACTGTTTTGGCTCTCTCTCAGCTCTCATCATCTCTGTCTGCAGGAGCAGCAGGCAGCTGTGTAAAAGCTTCAACCAGCCCACTACCAAACAGGAGACAGTTAAAGTGAGGGTCGGCCACAAGGTGGTGGAGGCCAAAACAGAGTTAAAAGAGTGTGTACGCTGGACCTATATTTGTCAGGTGGCAAGAAACACGACTGCAACTGAATGATAATATTGATGATTTGCGTCTGCATGTCTAAACTGCACATAACTGGTGAAAAACTCATACTTTGATTCCGGCTGGACCTTTGTGGCATGTCATACCTGTCTCTCTGTCCCACTCAGTTTCCTGTCTCTCTACACTGTCAAATCGAGGCAAAAACGCCATGATCCACCCGCATAAGTGTTTGTACTTAATTTGAAACCTTTCTCTCTGCTGATAGTTTGATCACATTCGGGGGCGTCTGCAAAAATGCAAATAATGCGTTGTGTGCATGAGAAATGACAGTGATGTAAAAAAGGCAAGTATGACATAGCTCAGTGGAAACTTTCAGCCAGAGGTGATGCTCACTCAACAAATTTTCTAGACTGCGGTGGGTGTGTACTATGTTGTCAAAGAATAGGGATAACAATAGTCAGACGGCTTTACCTGTGGCTCCGTACTGCTCTTCCTAACCAGACTGTTGTGTGAATGCTCCAAATGATGCAAGGGACTACCACCTGAGTGAAATCCATTCACTGGAGAGAACGACGGAGAGAGAAAGACATTTATTGAAATTAGTCATTTGGCTTGATGAATGTCTTTAAAGGGCTAGAGCTAGTCAAAGCTCTGGATATGGTCACACTAGCTGCATAGAAGCAAGTTTGTGTGTGAAGTCTTTCTTAAGTTCATAGTAACTTCTAGCTAGTTTTAAACTAGTGCCTTACAAAATTGGGTTTCACCATTAAAACTTCATGCATGTCTTAGCTAGACTTCAGCAATGTGCAAATAAATATACTATGAACCAAGAAGTTACTGTACCATCACAAGCTGTCCCTCAAATGACATATCAAACTTAGCTGTCATGCTCTGTAAGTGTAAGCGTGACTTGTAGCAATATCCATGCAGTTTAAAACAAGCAAGAAATGTCCATTTATGCTAACCTAACCTCATTTGTCCTAATGCTAATGTCAACAGCTCAATGTTTTGTAATTTGAGGCATACTGTATAATGTGTATGAGCTTTAATATGAACATTAATAAATGTCTCTTTCACTCTTGAAACCTAACAGGTCACAGAAGCTAATGCTAAGTTTTGCTAGTTGGTTCAGTTAGCTACACAACAATCACAACTCCAGGTAGCTACACAGTTACTGGGTGTATTAGTAACAACCGAGCTCTACACGAGAATTAGTTTTTGTGGTGTCTATCTATTCAATTCATTAAATTTAGTAAATCGCTACTTACTAAACACTTACTTTATAATGAATAAAGTAGTTGTTTATGCTGAAGGTAATACAAATGCACAAAGGCCGCTCCCCTTATTTGAGCCCTCTTTAGAGGGGGACCCATCTCGAAAACCTTACTGGCTCTCTCTGTTTATCTGCCTTTAGTGCAGGGCCAACAGAAAGACAGAGGAGCCCTTAGTTCTGCAGTTGAGACTACAGATAAAATTAGTCACAGGAAGTGTCTGTGTGTATGTGTTTGGTGTGCATGAGCGGGTGCTTTGTGCCACCGTGGAATTTTAGGAGAATTCACAGCCCGAGGGCACTAAAACTTAAGGAAGCTGAAGTGATAGAGTTCAGACGGAGAGAGATAGATCTGTAGTACCTGCAGGCAGGGAGTTCTTGTGTCGGAGGGACATCTTGGGAGTCCCAGGTGTACTGGACGGCCTCTCCCATGTCGTCTCTGACAGGATGTTCAGAAGGAGAAGGGGAAGAAAAACAATGACATGAGGAGAGCAGCACCAGCTGTCATGTTCTTTCTGTCATTTTGTTAACAGTCTTGGAAGCATTTGTGGGCAACAATAAGAAGAAGTGAATCCATCCACGGGTGCACATTTGGCACTTGCTGCAGTCAGCAGTTAAACTGGAGCACAGCTCTTACAGTATCTTACAGTACTTGTTGTGATGACTAGCCCAGTAATTAGACTGACATTATGTTGATTCATTCACACCCTGTGTTCAGGTTTTGCAGTGGGGTCTGGTTGAAAGTGGGAGCAGTTAACGTTTGGCATGACAGTCAGAGAAATATGTCAAGTGAAGAGTTGCTATTTCTGGAAGTCAGTGTACGACAACCTGTGCAGCTGGTGAATTTCTTCCACCTCTGCCACCAATTTTGTGGCTATTTTTCCTTTTTCTTGTGTAGCTTGATAGCTGGCTACCTTTGCAGGAAGATGATGATTAATCAGCCTAAAAAGCTCTGACAGGTTTCTCCAACCTGCTGAAATTGCTGCCATTGAGCACAATACCAGAGCAATCTGTGACACTGGACCAATCTGAGATATGGAGGTTTATTCAGAAGTCTGGAGTTCGACTCATCAATCACAAATGTCAATAGTCATGGCTCCCAAGTTCGTCGACTGTTTTGAACTGGCTAACATTAGCAGTCGGAAGCACATTTTACAGCACCCTCAGTCACCTTATGTGACTCTGGATAAAATCTTAGACGAGGACACAAAAACCATCACTGACAATGACCCTAATATAAGGGGCTCTCTTTGATTTTTACTCTCGAGGGTCCATTCTCACTGCAACACTGAGCTCAATTAGCCCCTTACTGTCAACATGGAAAGAAGAGGCACGGACATGTAAAGAGCTCTTATTTCATTTGGGTCTTTTTGGCTGGCTCCGCTCTATTTGGCGCCGCTTAGCAGAGGACACAACTGAGCCAAGCCCATCAGCTCAAATGACACGCATGGTGGGGATAACTGGCAGCAGGCTTATGGACAGAGGCTGTGCCTTCACGTTTGATGTACTACACCAGCGCACAGCCTTTACTCACCGGCCCTAAATGCCTCAATTTCCCTCTGTTGGGTTGTCATAAACAAATCAATACTGTGAGAAAAATAGGATATTAATGCAGGAAAATACAGCGTAATCTACTTAGCTCGGCCCTGCCAAAGGGATAAAAGTCAAAACAGCATCTGAAAAACAATTTATATTACATTTGATGTGTGGATGATACAGATTCAAAGCCAGGAAGCTAAAATATCGGTGAGAAATTCAGTTAGAATATCAATATCATCTTAAATCTTACACAGCCTTTAGCATATTTTTGGCCAAACAGCTTTTTTTCTATTTGTTTTATGAGTGACTTTAGATGCGTCTGAGATGTGAAGTCCCACATATTTACTACAATGTTTGACAATCGAGTGGAACAGGTTTAGTTTCTAGGCAACTGGCTCTTGAAATGCAGATTGCTGATCATGTCTGTCAAACAGGTTTTTATGCAGGTGAGAGATCAGACTTGGCACCTGCCAGATGCATACCTGCAGATCCAGTGATACATATGCAGGAGCAGCAGGAGCGATTCTCATCAGTCTCATTGTCACTGACAAGCTGAAGCCTGAAAAGTTGTCGATCACCCTAAGCCTTGATAGCCCTGATTATGGAATATAAACCCAAGTCAGCTCAATTTACCCACTTTACCATCTGTGGAATAATTCATCCGCTCTTTTCAGGCCCGTCATGGCTCATAATGATGTAAATTCACGATATCAATGATGGCATGTAGCATCGAATGCTTCAAGCTGCATGAGGATACGGCCTTTCATGGAGCATAAAAACACCAATTAATGCTTTTCTGATTCGGAGTCATCGCTGGATCACACTCACCAGAGTGCAGCAGCAGTCAGTAGCTGACAGCAGAAGACAGCAGCTGCGGCGGAGCAGATGTGTGTAAGCGAATGTATGAATGAAAACAGTCAACAGCAGGTTCGAAAATCAAAAATGCTCTGGCGTCAGCTTACTGTCCGCCAACTACACCGCAAGTGAGACGAGACATCGCTGATTGGAGAAGGAGAAATGCCCTAGTTAGCTTTGACACTGCCATATTTTATTCATAACCATATGACACTGGTCCATGATGCATTAGCTACCTCCTGTCTCTGTTTTTCATCAATCACGGCCCATTAACACTCCGTATCATCCCAAAGAGGAAACACCGGTGACAGACAGTGCTTAACGGATCTCCTCTCGTAGCCATTAAGATAAAGCAGAAGAAACACTCCGGCTAAGTTAGCGTGAGACGACGCCTGTGAGTGGGCAACTGCGTGAGTGCTCACTCAAACGGTGAGGACAGGCGGCGTTTTCTGATCCGTGGTATTTAAGAATAAGGATCACTTAGGATCTAGACTGAACAAGGTTGACATTTGCAGGAGAGGAAGCCGAAACAAAACCGAAGCGTCTGGGTTCTGCTGCACAGAACCACGCTGACATTTGTCATTACAAGTGTTTCCATTAAGGTGTTTTTATGCACATTTTGAAATTTAAAAAAAACACACCGTCACCAAAAATCTTTGGCTCTCGCTGTGCTAAATGGGAGATGGAAACACCTTTGCCAAGTAAGTTCTGATGTAGCGTACATGACTCACAGGACTGATCAGCTGTTTCCGCTACAAAACCCAAGAAGAAGAAGAAGAAGAAGAAGCTGTTTCCACTGCCGTCATCTTCCCGGATATTCCCATAACGAGAAAAAACATGGCTCCTAGTACTGACAACAGGTACCTGAAAACGTGGCCAATACTAGCTGACATGAAAGAACAATTTGCCCGAGGAAGACAAATTCCTGCAGACCTCAGTCTGTTCACTTTGACAGACTAAAGCAAACGATAGACTATCGCATAATGATGCCGGGACAAGTAGGGTTGAACAGCAGCTACGTTTTGTAGACATTACAGTTAAAAACATAAAAAGATGAGTCAATATGAAGGGTGAAGAAACTAATGCAGTGACGTTAAGCCACGCTGGTGAACTGGGAGCTGTATTTTTCTTGAACGTTAACAAATTGAGGTTTTTTTTATGTTCTCAAAATGTGGCTGGTTCCCCTGAAGAACATGTCGCACTGTTTCAGACAGACTGACAGAAACAGACGCTAGAGGACCAGTGGCGACTCCAGCATATTCAGCCTGTAAACTCTGGTCCTGTGCTTCACCCGAGTGGGTGTTTTGGATACTGTGGATAAGAAGAAGACATTTTAGTGGCCATGTGACCAAAGAGAGCCACAGACTTTGAAGCAAAACAAACATACTGACGTTTTCTCAATAGGTTACAGGATGGTGCATTTCCAGGGTCGATGTACGCAGGAAAAACACATCATGCTGTTTAATTAGAGCTTAACATGTGACTCAGACTCCATTCAGAAACACGCGGTAACTGAGGGGATTGTGCGTCTGCTGCAAATCTACAGCATGAGCGCTGGGACCGTTGAGTATTTGGCTTGGTGTGTTTAGAAAGGAGCCCACTGGTCAGACTGGGATGAGGGGGAGAGCCTGAGGAGACGGCTGGTACAAACCGCAGCGCCGTGCACCGCTGCACCCAGCAACACAGGAAGGAAAACCTCGAAAAAAAAAGAAAAACAAAGCTCCGACACAAGGACATGCAGGCCTCACCCACGCACACGGCTCCGTTACTATGGCGACGCTGAAACACAAACGCACACACACACACACGCAGGACAGCATCTAATCTGGCTGAACTTTAGAGTAACAAAAGGGAGGCCCGGTGAAAATAGCGGAGATGCTATAAATACTGAACGTTTCAGAAAAAGAAATGTTATCGGACGGGTTTGTTTGGAAACAGCTGCTGCGGCGGTGAGTTTGAAAGAAGCACAGGGCCGTCGTACAGAACGCCGCCGAGCGTTCTCCAGGCTTTCATTTAGTCATCATGCAGCGAAGGCACGGAAAAAAAGAGAAGTCCTGGAGGTTTACTGTGCCCTCAGAGGCCACTTTTACACCACCACAGCAACAACACTGCTTTATTTATGAGCCAGGATACAGATGTTTTTTTCATGTGCAAAAAGTTATGAAAAATTAATCATTTTCTCCCCGAGGAAATGTTGTGGAACTCTTGTCATTTCTGACTCCGTCCCTTTGGAATAGGATCAGTTTTAACAGTGGAGGGAAGCCTCCACACCCTGTCACATGAAGACAAAACAGATCTGTCATATTCCCACAGGAATAACACAGAGGCCAAGCCAAACGTTTCTGATCTCCACTGCTAAAGCGTCTAATAACGACGCGCTCAAGATGGTCAAAAATAGAGAGGGAGGGGAGGAAAGGGAGGAGCGACTCCCCCGGACTCGTGGATGGGTGGAGCCCTCGGCTAATTCTAGATCCCGTCTCATGGCCACAACCTGACCACTGCAACCGCGATCAGAGACTTACATGAAGTGAGCAGCTCTGATGTGAAGCTGGTTACACTCTTAAGTGACTGCGAAGCCACAATATCTCTTATATAAAGGGCACAGGTGAGTCACTGCGCCTCGTGTGGGTGATTTAAGGCACTTTCACACCTGCAGTGCGGCTCAGTGTGGTCTGGGCCGGTTCATGTTCACACTGACCAATCTCCATACTCATGCGCATACATGTTACCGTGGTTACCAAATGATCTTGCAGGCAATATGTCCTTAAGTCACAATCGTACTGAAGCCCTCTTCACAGCAGGCTCAGTCCGGCTGCTGGTTTTGTCCATGGTCTGCACCTTCTGTTAGCAGCTAGCACTGCTTTCATTTTATAGATGTGGAAAGCTGTCAGTGATGATGCAAAATGATGACAATTCATGTGTCTAAAGTCTCATTTACCAGTCATGAGATGAAATCACTGAGCGTCTTTTACACTGGGAGTAGTGAGTGTGTGAGCATTAGCATTAGCTCACCATCTAGCCCTGCAAGTGGTGCCTACGTCACCAAGCTTTGAATATTTTGCAAAGTCTCACAGATGAATTCTGATGTGCCAGACCTAATTGAACACAACCGTAAATGCAACCGTGTTTTCAGCCCACATACGTACAACAGCTTTGTGGGTGGAAATAAAAGGTGTTGCTCGGTAACAAATGGGACCCTCTTCTTCAACTGTTTGTCCGAGTGCGAGTGCACGCCTCTGCATGCAGTCCATACAATAGCGCAGTTTCACAGATGGCTGCCATCTTTTCTTCTTGTTTGTTTGTTGTTGTTTTTTCTTTTTTCTTTTTGGACCCACCCAAACAAGACAAGAACATAAGACAGAAGAAGAACAAGAGCACTGAAGCTGGACCGACTGATTGGATCTCAATGTGAGACCCTGGAGACACATAAAAACACCAGGTATAGATGTAATCACGTTAAATTATATCTCAATACAATCTGGACGCAAGAGCCATTTTGATGCGAGGTGCAAACAGGTTGTGAGAAAGCTGCACTTTCAAACCTTATTACATCCTAAGGGCAGAGGCACACGAGAGCTGCCAAGACAAGATATTAGTATCATCAGTCAGGTTTTACAGTGAGGTCACCCAGGGATAGTAAAGACAGACTATGCTGCTATGTCTGCGGAACAGAGGAGGGCATTAAGCTGTCTCTGCGCCTGTGTGTGTGTGTGTGTGTTCAGGGAGACACTGAGCGGTGATTGTGTTGACAGAAACAAGGCACTATCAGCAGTATCAGTTCTTCTACGCCCTCTGTCTCTCACTGGTACCATCACCGCTGCAGAGACACAGACTCGTCGCCGTTTAACTCAATTGCTGTCAAATGAAACCGCTCAGGTGTTGTTTTGTCCTCCACGGAAATTTTTTTAATGAGAAATATTGTTTTAGTTCTAAAATCCGAAGAGCAGCGAGGGAGCGGGGCAGGACACCTTTTTGTGCAAAGTGACAGATTAAAACTGGGAGAGTTGGAAAACGTCTGAGGTGTCACTTCAGGGGTCGCATCTCACAGATGCGTGCTTTAACTTCTACGTGTGGACCCACAATGCAATGTGCCTCTGATGTCAGGCTGCACACACAGAAGGTCAGAGCAGCATTACAAAATGTAAGGGAAGATCATTTCAATTTAAAAGCAGAGCACTGATTTTAAGCAAAACCCTAAATTGGGTTTACGAAACATATGTAATTCCACATCTTGGCGAGTAGAGTGCTGTTAGTAAAGATGGTGATGTGGCTAGAATCCCAAAAAACGAGACCCATGTTGCACTAAACTGAAACGATCCTTTCAGCCATGTTGATTACATTGCCATTTCCTAAAAATCGAACAGTCACATAAGCATATTCTGTTATTTCTTCTCACACTGTGGCAGATCAGAGAATTTTAAACTGTGAGGCGCACCTCTCCGGGGGGGGGGGGTGTTAGAGAGTTGGGAGGGAGTGATATGAGACAAAGATACTGTGTGAGGTAAAAGGGAAAGGTGCATGCTGATGTTCTAAAAGCAACAGCAGGACTGCAATTTGCATAAAAATGGTACTCCTCAGAGTCACAACAGACAAATCTGAAGACACAGACATGAAGCACATAGTTTTAGATTCAGTGTGACTTACACTTGCCGAGGATAGCTGATGTCCATCGCTAATAAATTTCCAGAAATCGGCTCCAGAACTTGCCCGATAATCATGTTTTTCCCAGTATCACAGTAATCCAGTGACAGTTGCCTGGACATCCACAGGTACACCGGATGCCTCTTGCTTTATATACACTTAATATTTGTAGCTCAACATGATGGAAAACATGCTTATTTGCTCCTTCCTTCCTTTCTTGACCTGTACATAAACAGTAATCTGGAAACTGCATATTGTGGTTTTAGCTGGAGCTGTTTCTTAGTGAACAATAGCAATGGCTACGACTAGCTTCCTGCAGCCTTCTCATCACAGTGAGGTTGCCAGGTAGGTACCACTGTGCCTGTTTGTGTATGGGTTAAGTTACACACTGTGTAAATAAGACAGCTCTAGAGATGTATGGAGTCAGGCTAGCTTTATGCTAAGCTAAGTAAACTGATATCAGTAGTAATAGCAGTTAAGTAAATTATGCATCCAGAGCAGAATGTGTCCTGGACGGTTAGATGTCATCTTACCGTTGCTCATGGTGTTGACGTAGTATCGCCGCCCTTGTGGAGACATGTAGCACCTCCACTGAGGAGGCAGGGGGTCTCTGAGGTCCTCAACAGGGAGCTGACTCAGAGATGCTGTCCTCTGTCAAAACAGAAAAAGCAACAAGACCATCAGTACGTGTCAGTAACCGTAAACAGGCTCAACACCACACTGGAGGCTAATTTAAACACCAAGATGCATCCAAGACAAAGATTCATGTCTCAAGGGTCTGTCTCAACTGAAACAACTGCTGGAGATAAACAGATAAAAGGAGATAAAACAAAACCACTAAAGATCAGGCTGCACAAGAGATGCAGCAGAAATGTGCAGCACTCAGCTCGGGTTCAATGAGGTTCTCATTTCCTCAAGTATTTCACAACCAGCAACCAATGACATCATAGCAGAGCAGGCTGAGCCGCCGCTGCTGCCACACAAAGAACAACAAACTGCCTCTGCAGTTGGACTGAGACCCCGGGCTCCAGCATACACGAGAAGACCATGAGAGAGCGTGTAGGCAAGCTGCACACATCTGCTCCTGATTAGCACGAGAACAACAGGCTGAGACCATTGTAACACATTATGGAGATGCTGTTTGGAGAGCCGGATGAAATTCTATATCAGCTCCAGTTTGGTTACAGGGGTCCATGGCCACTCATTAAAGCATCTACAAGAGGTTAGTGTTAGTAACTGCAAGGAAACTCAATCCAGTCTCTGCAGGCTAGATATGATTCAGCTTTGCAGCAATCACAGGCACACTGTAAATGAGCATTTGCTACACCCCATCTCTGAACAGCGATTGTCCAATCACAGCTTTACGAGCATAACTACGCAGGGAAGGCCTGCCAAGCGTTTGGCTTTCTCTGCATGCTGAAGTGCTGTGCATGGCGCTTAAAGAGTTTGGAGGGTAAACATGTAAGGAATGGATTAAACTGCTCTAATGTAAGCTGCAAATGTTAGCATGTCCGCTAATGAAAGAGGAGAGTTTCATACTATGTTATGTTTTGGGCTATAGGTCACATTAGAAAACCCTGTGTTCTCGACTTGCACGCTCACTGTGTGTAGTATTTTCTCAGTGTCTAGCAGTCCTGGATGCTATCAGAGTGTAAGTTCATGTTCGCAGCTGCATCCTGCTCTTTATTAGTTCGGTGGAGTTTACACTCCAGCACACCCCAGCCAAACCTGGTGCCTGTTTTAGCATTACAGTCACTGAGCACACTGGTTAGTCCACATTCAAAAAGCTTTTTGTTGTGTCACGTTGAAACTGAAACATACAGTGGAAATATGAATGGTAAACAAAAAATCTAACTTCGGTCTTTAATGTCCATTATGTCAGCAGCCAAACACATAAGAACTGCCTGATCTGCCATTTTTCCTCATCATACTTACCAATACTAGGATTAAGTAGCTCTACGCTGCAATACAAGAACAATGCTATGTAGCTTTTTAAGCATTTTCCCATAGACCCCCAAATATAAAACGTCTGTAAAACTGCTGACAGGACACATCAAACTACAAAACAAGGTCAGTTATTACTGTTTGTAATATCAATTGTTCATCCATAAATGTCCCATGTTTTCCTGTTTTTCCCAGACCATAGATAAGTGTTTTATGAGTGTGTTGCAGCCTGGTATAAAGTCTGGAGTGTGTGGGTGGGGCCAGGTGGACACACACAAATGCACATGTGCATCATTTTAAGACATATTAGGTGGAAATCTTAAAAAGTCACTAAGGGATGGCCTTTTTAGCCAATTCATGGAGCTAAAGTTAGCTTCATTAGCTTGCAAACTATGGCTGATCCTGTCAGTGACAGTTCATTGGTCAGCGACAAGCTATATGTTATATCCTGGACTAATCAGGATGGCGATGGGTCAGTTCAGCTGTAATCAGGAGTGAATTCTCTTCTCTGACTCTGAAAAGTCTTAGGAGGCCACGGCGGAGATGTGCTTGGATCAGGGTGGGTGAGGGGAAACAGGAACGCTATTCATTATCATAAGACACACCAGAGGGAGGATGGTGAATACCAGCTCTAAGGCAGCATTTCTTCACAGATATTTACCATCTCATCCCCCACTTCTAAGCTGTGATCGAGCAGTATTTAATTTAAGCATAAACCGGCCTTGGAGGTAGAAGCTGCGTCACCTCAGAGAGTGAAGTCACTCTGGGCCCGAGCTGGAGGAAGAAACCCAGAGCCCTCTGGTCTCACAAGAGGGAGAGTATGAATGCATGTCAACCCCGGGTGACTTATGACTACATGTAATTACACAGTCTCTGACAGCACTGCAGCAATGTTTTCACTTTGATGGTCTCGGTGGTCACTGTTATATTTGCCCTTCGTGTGCCTTTGAGAAGCAGATTTTCTTAAATAGTCCCGTCATTTCCGACAGCAGCGAAAAGTAGTCCTGGATGTAACAATGGATAAACTCCAACATGCCATTAAAGAAAATCTGAGCTATTCCCAATCTGTCAGCGACACAGGATCACATGTTTATGGACCGAAAAAGAAACTAGAGAAGAAAGTCAATAAGGCGGCCAAACCACAGATACAGTTACAGAAGAGAGGCAGTGCAGCGCTGCAGTACATGACTGTGTGCAGAGGAGAAGGCGCCCTTCACTTGTTCCACACGTGTTGCTCCTAAGTCAGAAAACATGGCTCATAGTGCATTTGTTTTCACTGTTCTGGTGCAGAACTGAGTGAAAACAGCACAGAGCAAGCACACTGATCTGCTAAGGGGGGGCCCAGAGCAAAAAAAAAAAAAAAAAAAAAAAAAAAGAGCTGCTGGCCCCTATTGACCCCTCATTCCTCCCACTCTGTATGTGAGGGAGTTTATGCAGTTTATATGTAGCCAGTTGAATGTACTCCCTGTTAGTCTGTCCAGCCTGAACACAAATTTATTGAAGAATACGCACCAGTGTAAAACCACCTGGAAACATACAGGTGTCAACACAGAGGGCCAGGAAGTGATGATAATGCAGGGGCCACTTTAAGGCCCTTACAATTTAATGAACGGCTACACAGTGAAACTCAGAGGCATTTGGGTCTGGGTGTCTCATCTGTCACTGATCCACAACCACTACTAAGCCAAGATAAATCAGTTTTCATCATTTAATCCCAGCTAATGTTGTTTTTTTCTCTCTCAGATCCATCAGATTCAGATCCAGGATCAGTGCTAGCGTGCGCTGCACTTTCTCTGCACTTCCTGCTAACTTTCCTGTTGGTTTCCTGCAGACTCGCTGTTGTTTGGTCACATGTTCATTATCAGTGCAATGATACCACAGCATTGTTTTCTCAGGGCTAAGCAGAAACGGTTCTCAGAAGCAGGCAAAGACAGATGGGAGTGGGAAGGACGCTGATAATGCGCAGAAATCTTGGACACTAAGACATTTCAGGTTGTTGACATGGTTCCGTATCTTGAAACATCCACAGAGTCTCAAGACGGAGTGAAAAGTGCTCTGAGCCACAAGGGTTTAAATCCTCCTCCCTGACAAAAGTTTGACAGCCCCGTCACACACACACACAAAACAAACACGAGCGGGAGAATTTGGAGCACCTTGGTGGCGAGAAGCGCGATGAATCTCAGAGCCAGCTTGTCTCGGCATATGCAACATTAAATAATGCACCATTCCAGATGGTTAACCTTCTAAACCCCAGACTGCCTTTGGCTCCACATTCACAGCATGCCAGAAAGGCCCCTGGCAGAGAACACAAGGACTCATCCCAGGCTGCGATGACTGAGGAGCGACCACAACAATCACTGCTGCTGTCTGTGGGCTCCGCAGACGCTCCCAACGTGTCTGCACTCCGCTCTGAAAGACGAACTTTTAATTCAACCTGCGTTAGTCATAACAGCAGTCATTTGAGAAACACGAAGATAAGATAAGAGTCTCGGAGCAATATTATTTTTACCAACAGACTGTGAGCTGGCGAAATGTGCTTTAATTAAAATGTCACCATCAGATAGTAAATAGAACATAAACCTGTCGCTCTTTTTGTGAAGGCTGAATTAGCCTGCGGACTTTTCTGTTGCAGGACGAGTCTTTCATGTGATGCACCTTAAGCGCACTCTCTTTGATTGTGAGGGGCCGATATGTACTGCTGATACATACATGGTGTTATTCTGACTAAAATCAATCAATCAATCAATCTTTGTGGTCCCGAAGCGAGAAATCTGGCGGGGAGTCAGATAAAGTCAGATAAAAGCAGCCATAAAAACAGGAGCAGTGGCAGCAATCAGGCACTCAGCATAGAACAACCCAGACAGCTAACACCATCCTGAGGTACAAAGGCAGCTGACCCAGATGACTTCAGTGATATTCATGATTATTTTGCCTGCTTCTGGACAAGGAAAGGAGCTTTTTCGCACAAAAAAAGCTAAAGAAACCTGCTATAATCACATTGTTGTACTACAAATGGATCAGCTGATTGTGTGTAACGTGAAAGGTGTTGCTGGGAGTGACAAACCTGCAGAAAACTTGCAAAATTAGCAGCAAAATGAGCGTCATTCAGCCACTACAAGGAGACTACTTTTGAGTAAACAATCTCTAATAGATCTACTTCAGCAGGCAAAGTTAGCCACTTGCTAGTAAACATGGTGGAGCTGATCTGCAGATGTGTATGCTAATGTTCTCTCTGGCTAATCTCTGCGCAAATCCGCGATTGCTTGCTGCGAGGTGATAATATACCAGTGTTGTGTTTAAAGCTAGTTGCCTCCAAGTGGCACAAAACATCATTCGCAGGCTCAATGATTATGTGCTTAACATTTAAGACAATTCAAAAGTAAAGCCCTTTAATGCAAAGCTTCACATGTTGTAAAAGCCAAAAACATGATTCCAGTTATTTTACATTTAACCGCTGAGTCCTAATCAGTGGTTTTGGTCATATTTGGTTCCTTTAATCAAAGTTAGCTCGGCTTCAAAAACGCTGTAGCTGTAGAGCAACTGAAACATGTGAAATGTTTATGATGCTAAAAAAGAAGAAACCAAATAGTTTTGGTATTATAAACAGATTCTTTCTCAGATTCTAGGCATTTCCCACACATCCCCAAACACAGGCAGCATCTCTTATTATGGAAAACAAAATACCTCATGGTCTCTCTATTTCAGTGACACTGGCTCCCTGCCTGGAAAACCAAGAATAATTTGTTAAATTCCCTTGGAAAATGCCTTTAAATAAATAGCCAGCCTTGCTTTGAGGTCGGTCACAGAATAACAGTGTAGTAAACTTGGTCGCTGGCCCTTCACCTGGATTTTAACAGCCACAGCTGAGACCTGCAGTTAAAGATTTGGTTCGTTTCCCTCTTACAGACATTCAAGGAAGTTCAAACCCAGGGAATTATCTAACTTCTAGTAAAAACTGTGGCATAATTTAAGGATTTACAACTAACTATGATGCTATTTTAAATAAATCCACCGCATAACGGAATTAATCTCAAGCTCAGCTGGCTGTGAGATACAGAACAACCCCATCGAGTCCATTCTTCCACTGACGTCAGAGACACTATTATTTTTAGCTGAGAAGACTCAAAGCAGTTTCCACCGTTGAGCAACGACTAAACCCTGAGTCGTCAGCTTTCAGCAGGTTAGCGGCGTTACTACACAGACGTGGATTGTCCTGAAAAAGGTGAGTCATCAGACGCAACTGTCGCTGTCTGAGATCACATGGATTGTGAAATGCCCGTCACCCACTCGCTGGCTGTGTGGAGGAGGACCAATGCGCGGCCTCGGTGCTCCACAGTTTCAACAGACTGGATTAGGACTAAAGTAGCTGTCCTCACACATGCCTGAGTGACTCAGCGCCTCCTGACTTGTGACAGAGTGTGTGTGTGTGTGTGTGTGTGTGTGTGTGTGTGTGTGTGTGTGTGTACAAGTGCGGTTTGCACGGTGCAGTTGCAAGTATGGGTGTGAAACAGATTGCATCTTGCTGCTATGTGTGAACTTGACCTCCGGTGACCCCTGTGGAAACATCTGGATTTGGGAAAGAGGAGAGTCTGTCGGGGTCAAGGTCTGTCAGAGCAGCTGTCCAGTTTCCAGCTGGAAACATCCAGAGGTTCCTGAACATGAACACGAGCTGATCCGTGAGCTGTTAACGATGTGGAAACAGTCCTAGACTGCAACACCAGGGGCCGTGTATAAAACGCTCTTTATTCAGCGGGGTTTTATACGAGCTGGAGGAATACACAGGTTAGATCTCCGTTTTCGGCATCAAATACTGATGAAAAACTTGGATTCGTGACAGTCACAATGGATCCCGACTGGGAATATGTCAAAACATCTGAGGAAGCCTTGCCAATAAATCCCACACTGTCACTTCCTCTTAGATCTGAAGCTCTGCTTGCAGTGATGCACATATTTAGTAATTTATCTGCAAGTTTTGGCAGAGAAGTGAAGTGTACTACAGGAGTGTTTCCTATGGATGCTCTGACACATTTTTGCAGTCACTATGAAGCCAATGGATTACACTGGATAATGGGAATTTGTAGCTGCGGGCTACAAACGTACCTTCAACCCTGAAGGCAAAGTTTTACCACATCATTTTAAGAGGCATAATAAGCTAAATTTGACATCATGAGAGAGTGGAATCAGACCGGACATACACGGGGCGTTGGGAACAACAATGAGCATAAGTCAAAGAATTCAAAGAATCAAGTTTAAACAATACAAATTTATACATAACTTGTTCAGACAACCCTTAAATCTTAAATCTGCACTTCTACAGTAAGTTTGAGATTTGAACAGGTGGTTACCAATGAAATCTTGTTCGTGCAGCAGTCCTATATTTCTGTTTTGCATAACAGAAGAGAACCAAAGCAACACCTGGGATGCCTTGTGATAGCATGTCCTAATGTTCTTGCCTTCTCTGCATTCTGTGACAGCGATCCACAGAGTACGTGCATAACGCAGAGCGATGATGCTGACGCTGTCAGGTGGAAGACTGAAGTCTGTCCCTAGAAAATCATACAGATCATCTGTGTCCATCATGCAAGTCAGGAAAGACAGCAAGCTGTGACTGGCTGGAGCATCGCAGTCTCAGCCACGTCTATCAGGAATGAGATTTTTTTTTTACCAGTTTTAACTGATCCAGTGATATTGATGGTATGTTGCTTTCTTTATGAACAACCTGTGAGCTCCCTACATAACTGCTTGATCATATTCTGCTTTAATGATTACCTAAGATGAAAAATTTCAAACAAGGCCCGAGGGACACCTGCAAGACGTTCTTAGCGCGAACCCAATAACGTCTTCACTTCATCGCAATTAGTCTGTCCTGCCGAAAGTGTGTCGTCTGCTTTGCTACCCTGTTAAGACATTTCATACTGTATACAGGCATGCACGTCCTGAAGAGAAACCAAACAAATTCCAGCTGTATACATACTGGAGCAGAACTGTAAACAGCCACAAGCAAGAGCACAGCCGCGAACACAAAGTCTCTTTCATGATGAGATGCAGACGCAGAGCGTGGGCCATCTCCAGTCTGGAGTTTCTACTAAAATAGTAGCGAGGTGCACAGTGCATGCATACTGTGATGGGTTTTTTTTTTCCCCCTCCTCTACCTCGCCCTGTCAGAGGAGGATGGGAACAGAGGTGTGACAGACGGGGGAAGTGTCTGTTTCCTATTATTCCCTCATAAATACCTCCACCTTCCCTTTCTGTGGCAACACTGTCATATCTGCGCGGCCCGGGTTGCTGGGAAGTTCACACACAAACGCTGAAGCTGGTGTCTGCGCCAAAAGAGACACAGCTGCCCAATCAACAGCGTGACACAGGAGCTGATGTACAGATGCAACATCTGCCTGGATCACTGGATCACTGGATCATTTTTCTAGCAAAAGAAAGACAGGTTCAAGCTACTTAAGATGAGAATTTGCTGTTTTTCCAAAAAGCTAAAGCCAATTACTTGATTTCCATTTGTCCCACCACGGATTGGATGACATAACCAGGAAGCATAACGTTGTGACTGGAGTGAGTTGGTTCCTAGAAGTGCACTGTAACGATGGATGTGCAGACGGAAATCACCTGGAACAGTTACGATACTGAAGAAACAGCCTACATGTGATTAATAGCAATGATCAGACGTTATATGGGGATATTTCATTTGCATTTCTGAACATCTAACTGGACATAAACCGCTCTTGCTGACAGGAGTGAGAAGCTCTGAGTGCAGCAGTATATGTATGATGTCTGTGTGTCCTGATTGCACTGAATTACGACAATGTGAAGAAAGTGGAGGGGTATTTTGTTGACTTGCGATTGCTAACCTCTTTCCCAGGAGGTCTGGAGCTGAGTTGAGGGCCCTATGGGATCACTCAGTGGGCGTTTAGAACTCATGTGAGAAATGCAGCCGGGGAGAAATTTCTCACACGTACGCTTAGCCGCTAACTACTAGACCTAGAGAGAAGAATGCGTCAAGACATGGCAAAAGTGAGCTGGAGTGAATGGAGGAGGAGTGAAAGAATGAAACAGTCCTTGGAGGGAGACGGAGGGAGACAGGGAGAAGGAAAGAGGGCGATGGGGGCTGTGGACCGTATCTTTATTTGGGAGACATTGTTTTGGTTTGGGCAGATGTGGGAGTCTCAAGTGAAGCTACTTTCCCAGATGTAGACACACTTCAGACACTCAGAGAAGAGGAGGGATGCACATGCATGCTTAAGCATGCACTCGGTCATATATACATACTGCACACTACACAAACTGTCACTGGTGCCTATTCACTGCCTCAGCGCTGGTTTCATGTATGTTCAAGTGAGCAAGTGCAGGCTAGCATGGTCAGACCAGCCAACAAAGCCTGTTTTGTTACATCCCGTTTCTCAAGCCTTGTTCGTCTCACTGTCCGCCCTCCAAGCCTCTAATTCAGCCATACAAACGACGAAGACACTGTGCAGATCTTATCTGCTCAGGCCTGCTTATGTTCTTGGCATCAGATATGGCAGAATGTCAATCCGCTGTTCTGCTTTCCACCCAAGTACTAGACTCAGTGAGCACTTCACAGAAACCAATGCATTTGTCACTGTGACGAGTCAACAGCCATTGCAGCACCACACCACAAAGACTTATCAAAGCTGGCCTGCTTCACTAAAAGCAAAGTTTTGCAACTCCAGACGTCCCGCTTGTAACCACGTGAGTCAGTTCAACATTAAGCTTTATGCACACTGTCCTCCCCCAAAACATAAACCTCTTTGAAACAGATGCAGCCTAATTCTTGAGTATGCATGCCAGTGGTTACGACTGTGTATATACTGTTGTGAAATATCAACTGGTAGACTTCTGTGGTTCCACTGATACAGACTTCACCACCTGATCTGGAGTTCCCCCTCCAAACGTCCCATACAGCCCCCTTTCTTCTCAAATCACCAGGCTTGTTGTAGGTTATGCAGCAGATGCTTTAATGCATGGAATATTCTGACTCACGTTCGCTGTAGATTAAGATCTCACAGGAGTATCCAGTTTAACACTGATGATGGAGTGTGTGGCCTTCAGGGTGCACTGCAGCGGTTAACAGCTGGGTGTGAAGCAGCCTCCCTGAGTCTGGGACCATGGTACTCTGCCAGGAAATGGTGGGTTGCTGCCTTCAGATTGGGAGCAGAGTTGCCACCCAAAGTGAAGGACTCAAAGTATTGCAGGGTCTCCGCAAAACAGATGAAATGGAGCATCAGATCGAAAGGCAGAAAGCTCGGCAGTAACGTGAGAGTTGTACTGGACTGTTGTGGTGGAGGAAGGCAGGGGAAGTCCTTAATTTATCATTATACATGTCAACCGTCAACTGTGGTCATGAACTTAGAGTCTGAAGAATAAGGTCATGGATACAAGAAATGGAATGGGTCTCTTGTATCATTGGATGTCTGTTCTTACCCTTCAGGTGTCAGTATGTTTTGAAGAAGTGTACAACCAAGAAACACCGTGACGGACCATCCCTGTCCCTGTTAGTCTGATTCATCAAGACCAATCCCTCTTTGCGGCGGAATGCTTTTCAACCTGCCTTCAGGTGTGTCCATACGGAACACCACTGATACCTTAAGGAAGTGGTTGGGCAACACAAATTTGTTTTAAGCATGTCCATGATCCTCAACCAAACATTACATCTGTCTCCCAAACACCAGCTATCAAGCACACTAGCAGCTGTATTTGAACAGCCTTGCTGCCTCACAGGAGCGGCGCAATCTACTCTGACATGACCTCATGATTTCTGGACATGCCCGCAAACTGAAAATCAAACCATGTATCAAAGATGGCACACACTTGATATACTCTCACCAACTCTACTGAAACCAGGCTTCCATGTGGGTGTTCTCCCAAATTAGCAGGCATGATAATTAGCTCAGAGCCAGTGTACTGGTAAATACTCTAACCCACACTGTGTGCTGCTACTGAAGGTCCTAAGCTCTACTTTGCCCAAAAGAGCTGAACATACATCTGAACAGATCTGAACAGACCTGGTCCATCAATTTTGAGTTTCCTTTTGTCTCTTTTCCTCTGAACCATATTTCAGGTTAGTGATCCCAGCAAACTGACATTTACAGAACACCACAGAGGAGTATTTCACCAGTTTTGGGCCAAATTCCATTAGAATGCACAAAACTGGGGAAATGAGGCCCAAGATGAAAATAACTGTAATTACTCTTAAACTGAGCAAATGTTTTTCAAGCTATAATTCAAAATAGCTAAGACACTAGGGCCAAAGAGATGAAAGCTTTCCTCTCTCTGAATCCATCACCTAAATCTGGTAACAAATTTGCCTTATTATATTAATCATACTTACTTTAAAAGCCCCCTAAATTGACTTGCTGCCACATAACACCAGTCTTTTTAAAGCATTTCTCCTTTGCTATGTATCGAGGTGCTATATTCCAACGGTCCTCTATGACAGCTCTGCGAGTAGATGTGTGAAAAACTCAAACCTCTTCTTCAATGTCACAACAAACAACAGTCTATGGTTAACAAGGTGCTTTCAGGGGAGCCACAGTGGGTGCTTCACAGTCATTCAGCTCATATTTCACCACTCGACATCAGGATGTTCCACGACAAGAAATGACTGTATGTCGGTATGACGTCACCACAGGAGGGGTGCTGTTAGTTTTCCTGCGTGCAGGGGAAGCACCTGGCTGTGCAGTGGAGGCTCGACAGCAGTGGTCTGACCCCCGGTATTCCATGACAGGGATTATGCCAGGCTATATCACCATCCAAACCTCTGCTAGAAGCCACCCCCACCTCACCCGGCCAATTCGCTCTCCACTCTACAGTTTCATAATAAACACAGCTGACACTCTATCAGGAGAGGCATTAGGGAGACAAAGTGGTTCTCCATAATTTACAGCTCATTGCAAATTGCTTACAGTAGTTCCCCTGACTACAGAGAGACATCATGGCACATGGTAATTCACACTGAAGAGAAACAATACATGATGCTATCATAACAACGTGAGGCCAATATTAAAATTTAGGGAAAATCAACATTACATCATCTTTAAATTGACCAGCTGCAGGGCGTCTATTACATGCTAACTGCCCATGTTGATATGCAGCCTTAGAGCAACAAGAGTGTGTAACTGCCCTCTGACCAATTGTTAAAGGCTATAACCCAGTGTGTTACCAGTTCAGTGATTTAAACTGGTTTTACTGTGGGCCCCTAACACGGTTTGGTGCCTTGCACTTACATATGAACAGCATGTTTATATGGAGGTGCTTGTTTTGTCAAACAGTCCTTAACCCAGAAATCTTGTGTTTAATTTCACAGAACACTGACAAATCTGTTTTCCTGACAGTTAATGAGTACAATGATGATAGAAATAAGTACTCAAAGGTAGTTTAAATTAGAATTAAATCACATTTGAATGATCACATCATGCTTTTTCAGTCTTAATTCTACTCTCATGTTGCAAACTGCCATATAATATTGAAAAGGGTGACAGAGAAGCATTTGCATGGTAATGTATTTCAAGGATAAAGCTGAATAAGTTGGATGAATGAGCTCCGGTCATCCAGTGCCGCCCTCATGCACAGCAAGACAGAGTTATAACAGACCAGTCCCATGTCTGTGCAGAGGTGTGTGTGGTGCTTCTGCAGCAGCCCGGTGTCGTCTGCATGTGATTTAATGAAGGTAAACACTACGCACTGCGCTCTGACCCGGCACGGCTCACATCAGAGGCTGCAGATTTATGATCACGTGTCCTGCTGCCTTCAGATGGCTGCAGGGATTCAATGAACTGAGGGGGAAGTTTTCATACAGACGGGGAATCATCCTTTAAAGATCAATGCAGACTGACAGTCCTGCTTTAACCATATTAAACGGTCACTTCTGACTCAGTTAGCCTTATGAATTAGTATCTCATAACTCTGACTCTTAAGTCAGAACCCTCAGTTAGCTTGTCACATGTCGAATAAAAAAAATAATCTGGATTTTGACTTACTGTATTTTTCTTATTCTTTTGTGTTTTTCCTGGCAGGACCGGTCCTCCATAGAAACCTTAATGTCTTCCAGACAAGCATTTATCTTTACCAGCTAATGCAGTCCTGATACATAGTTTGGATTAAATCATACAGTGCAGGATACAGACTCTAATTACTGGATAATACCAAGAGGCTTTGAGAAACCTGCCAATGTTGATGCAGTGAAAAGCAGCAACCAGGTGGCAGTCTCTGCTGCTGCATTCAAAGACATCAGCCCTCCCTTGCACATAAATCTTCGCTTATTTATTGGCCTGGCAAACCGTCCTCCAAGGTTTGGAATCAAACTCCTATTTGTTTTATAGCTGTTGCTAAAAAATAGAAACTGTAGAATGGTGGAAATACCAAAGTGGAATGAACTGTTCCTTGGACCGAGCCCGGCCTGGTCCCAAAATTTCATGAGTACTAGAGACATCCTTCTGTCAGGAAAAGCTCATAAGGTGAGCAAATATCCCCTCTGACGTGGGCGAACACTGAGGTACCCACCCAGTGAAGAAAAGAGACGGAGCACAGTAATAAGACATGAGTCCATGGACTGATGGAGTAGAAGAGCAATAACACAGAGCCAGACTTTGTCACCAAGAGCTCCACAGCGTTTAAACATCTGTCTGGAAACGGCAGCTCCGAACGCCACAGGGAGGCTCACAATTCTGTTCGGGCTCGCCGGTTGATTGCATGAATGAATCAGTCCAATTCACTGGCTGATAAAAGCTCCCGAACATTAAAGCATTCAAGTCTGTTTCGGACGAGACCCTCCACGGGTGACATCGCGGCGTCATCAGGCAGAAACTCGCGGCGACCGAGTCATCGCTGCTGGCTCTCAGCTACTGCTTTAACCACCTTTTGTTCTTGGTGCTTTCTTCTCATTTCCTCCTCATTAGGCGAACAGCGAGCGGTAATGAGGCAGACACTGATTTGACTCACTGACATTATGACTCAAGATCCTCTGGTGGTACGAGTCATAATTACCCCACAAATACAACGTTCTCCTGGAGTGGATGAGAGAACCTTTCATGGAGCACAGATCACATTTAAAACTTAGAGGAATATTTCGACATGTTTTTAAATACTCTCATTGGCTTTCTTGAGACGAGACGACTGATACCACTGATTAAGTCCACCACAGCACGCTAAGAATTCCTGTGCAATGACAGATTTTCACCAACACTTTGGTTGCATCTGAGACTGTTAGCTTGTTTACGACCTGTGCGATTGTCTGACTGCTTCTCTCTTGATGTTATAGCGATGTCAACGCTGGTGAAATGATGCTTAGAAGCACACAAAAAGACCTGCGATGTAGTAAACTGGATATTTCCTTTTAGATGAATCTATGTAACTTGCCAATTGGATAATGGTACCTGCTAAATCACAGCATATAAGAGTTGTAGAACTGACTGAGTAATAGCCATCAATGGCTAACGCTAACACCAGATTAAATTAGACTGTTGGGGGAAGACTTGGGAACTTCCTGCTGTTACGAAGACTGTTGTCATGTCTTCCTTCGAAAGTTTAGGTCCAGCACGGAGGATTTTCGGAGGATCCATTGGCAGAAATCTCAAGCGCCGGCCTCTGAGAAATGATGCACCAGGCAGCAACAGGTTCTGAATGATTCATTACGTTTGGAAGAATGGAGCCATTTGTAGAACAAAGCCACGATGTTGAAGATGACAGCAGAGCCAGATCAGAACTGCATTGTTCTCTGTGCCAATTATAGAAATCCCCATCTAGGTGATTAATGCACAGCTGCCTGAATTTCTGACCATTTACAATAACGAAAGTGATGCAATGGAGTTACTGCGCAACAGCCTGAAGGAGTGACGGCAATTTCCTTACACGGCCCCTTTGGGTTTGCATAAACGACTAGAATGAGGAATTAGTAAATTTTTATTTCACCATCAGTCGTTCTACACCTTCCTACACCCTCCACTTGAACAACCTACAGATGACACATTCAAGGGAAACTGGGGGAAGCCTCCAGTTTCAGGATGCGTAACTGAAACTGATACCAACAGGCAAATTCGACCAAACCATAAAACATATCACAGTGACCGTATCTATGTTGACAGATACACAGGGAGGAACTGCAGGGTGTTTTGGCAGCTTTTCTTCCATATATTTAAATTCATTTTTTCTCACTTCGAGTCTCATAAAGCAGTGTGACAAATGATCTTAACTCAAGGTTCTTCTACTTCACAGTAGCTTTCTGCTGCAGAGCTCTCACTTTACTTGTCTCACTTGCATAAGAAAAGCCAGAATTACTATTTGAAATCATTTATATTTCAACACCGTGTCCTGATCTAAAGATGATGAGGTCAATTCCACTTTGTCTGTTAAGGCAAAAGGCAACAGCCGCTTAGCTTAGCACAAAGACTGGAAATAGAGGGGAAACAGCCACACTACAGGACAATCAGTCCAGGACTAAAACCCAAACTGTGACTTCCTCAGAGCGGTTTAGGTGCATATGAGGGGAAACTTGTCTCAGTTAGCGTCTCAATAGAGATGGAGCTGTCTGGTAGAACAGGTAAGGTGATGGAGCGACACCTAATCAACAAAGCTCATCAGTGAGTCACCGCGGCCCTCTCCTCACTTCACCTCTGTCTCACACTCACTCATCTTTTCTGGTTATTTTTAGTTCCATTCAAGAGCAGAGAGCAGAGGAAAGTGACAGGAAAGGTGGGTTTGTGGTGAGAAGGGCAAGCTGAATCCACAGCACCACAAACATCCTGCAGACCACAGAGCCTCCCCTCACACGAAACTGAGTCTGTGACAAGTCACGCCAGCATCAGATAAGCATGTTGTTGTTGCTTCATTTAGCCTAGCTTAAGGGCTGAGGCCGTATCTAACTCCGAATCAGTGTTTTATAAAACGTGTCTGAACGCCCAGCTGAGAGCTCAGTGTTTTTAGAACCCAGACTTTCTCCCTCACATCTGATTATTATTGTTTGTCTCAACAATTTGAGAAAGTTTCACCTTGGAAACAGCAGCTTGACCCAAAAAAGGTCAGTTTAACACCTTCTGCTGCAGCCTCCAACCTCCTGCAGACAGACTGCAGAGACAACAGAGTCCATCCATTCTTTATAGTAATTTCTTCTTACCTTTGGCCGACATACAGGCCAATAAAAATCTGAAATGTCATATTGGCCAAATGGTTTACCTCTATGTCATGAGCTCACTTCTCTTTCACTCCACCACAGAGAGGCCAGAGTTCAAGCTCTAAAAGTTCAGCATCTTACTCCCCACCTCAACACCATGTTGATGAAACCAGGCCTTAAAGAACAGCCTCTCTGCCCCGTACCCCACCCCTTTGCCTCTGCCCCACCCAGCAGCTCCATTCCTCAAACCGGTCTCAGAAAAGATAAGGGATGTTGAGCTTGAAGCGTCTGCTGCCACAGGTTTACGTGATCCTACAGCATCTAAATCAGCAGGAGGCAGAGCTGTGGCGCAGCCAGGTCACAAATCATGTTACTGTTTATATCTTCTCACATTCAGAGGGGAAGACGTGACAAAAAACGGCAGCACTGGTGCCATAGCTGAGAACGCTGGCGCCGCGCCTGTCCCTCTTGGATACGAGCTGATTAGAAGAAACTGTCAGCTTACTTGGTGGTGTCGCTGACACTGCCACCAACTCCAACCGTCTCCATGGCACGGCCAAATGCAAAAGAAATTCATTTGAAAAGGAGGGAAGGGGGAGATCTTTTCTGAGTTGCAACAGTGTGAAGTGAGCAGAGGAGCCAGAGGGGGAGGCTGGGTGGGGATGGGAGGGGTCGAGCAGCATGTCCACAGACAGGAGACCTGAGCATTTGACTGGAATGTGTGTGGAATGAGGAAGTGTGCAGCCTCAGGCAGCGGGGAGCTGACTGCTGGGAGAGTTAGAGTTAATCTGATAAGCACAGCACGGGAAAACGATTCATTAGTGCATCTGTCAATGCTGTCTTTATTCTCAAGTGTGTGTGTGTGTGTGTCTGGTCTGAACCCTCCACTCATGTCAATGTGTGTGAGTGTGTGTGTGTGTGTGTGTGTGTGTGTGTGTGTGTGTGTGAGAGAAAGAGAGAGAGAGAGAAAGAGAGAGAGAGAAAGAGAGAGAGAGAAAGAGAGAGAGAGAGAGAGAGAGAGTAGAAAATACTTTTTTTTTTTTTTTTTTTAAAAAGGAAAAAAAAAAGAAAGTGTGTTTTTCATTAACAACAAAATCATCAAAAAGTCAAAGTCACTGAAGCAAAATCACCTCCAATTAAGATGCAATTAAGGTTTGATGGAGCGCAGAGGAGCAGTAAGAAGTGTGTGTTCAGCCGCTGAGTCTTACCTCCAGGACCTGGACATAACTCGAGGGGAACCATCCCCTTTCTCCATCCCTCTCTCCCTCCCACCAGCCTCCGGGCAGAGCCTGGACCACTTTAATAATGTCCCCGGCCTCGAAGCTCAGTCCCTGCTGGTGCTGCTCTCCGCTGAACGGGTACAAACTTTTGCAGTAGGATCCAGACATCGTCAGCCAGGCGGCGGTGAGGGTCGCCCGCTCCTCGGAGAAAAAAAAAAAAACTTTTTGAATTAAGTGAGGTTTTTTAAGTAGGAGTTTAGAGCCGGTCTCGGTCAAGGCTCGTAGAGATAAGAAGCGGAGTGAAACTTGGGTGAAGTTGGTGAACAGGTTCTCCTCCTCCTGCTGTCAGGACGCCCCTCTCCGCTCTGCTCCTCCAGCCCGCCTGCCAGCCTGTATGCACCGTGAGAGGCTGCAAGACCAGCGTCAAGCTGCACACAGAAGGACGGAGGTAAACCGGAAATGGGTAAATATGATTTCAAAATTGAAGCACAGAGCGTTTACAAGCGAGTAAACCAGTGACAAGACCAGTAGACTTTTAGTAATTAAAACGTTTCTTTTGCTGTTGTTGTTCTTTTTAATAACAACAACAACTTTTGCTTTGAACTTTACTTTTGTTCATATTTATTTTGATTGAAATGCTAACAGTACTATTAGCGATAGTGACAGTAATTGTTAGCATTCAGCAAAGGAAGTCATGGAGGCGAAGTAGATTGCCCACCAGTGTGCGAATTGGTCAATATAAAGTAATACTACTACTGCTATACACAAGAATACCCAATTATGATTATCACGAGGGAAAACTGACAGCTCCCATCCATTATTTTGCTTGGCATTTTGTTTTTATACAACTATCCTCGTTTTAGTTTGAAAGGTTTTACCGGAAGCTCTTTCTACTATTGTGGTACGCTTGACTAGCGCTGTCGAAATCTGCAACTCCCCTCCAGCTCTTCTTTACTTTTTCACCCACTCATTTTATATGCTGATGATGATTTAATGTGGAGACATTTGTCCATTTTATGATTCGCTTTTATGGCCACATCTCACTGCTTATACTGCTACAATTTATTATGCCGTTTATTTTATTTTTATTTATTTAGTTACTGTTTTTTAAGTCTTTTATGAGGGGTCTGCAACAACAATGATGATAATGATTAGGATTATCTTGAGAAAGCATTGGATATAATTTAGTCAAACAACAATATTAACAATAACAGAATAAGGGTATGATAAACATTCACTGTTATCGTTAAAGCCTTTGTTGTCATTTTGTGTAACAGCTGCAGACTTTTCGATGGCATCTTATTCTTAACTTTCTATCTTTCATTTCTAATGATTCAACATTTTCAGAGCCAAAGCTGACCTCAACATGAAATTTCCCCAAAACACACAAAAGCTTGACAGTTCCTCATTTGCTCTGTTGCTTGGTATTATGACATATCACTGTTTATTCCTGGCCAGCAGATATCACAGTGACCCATGACTCAAGCCGCATCAGGAAAGTTTTACCAATGTGGCTGTTAGGAGGCCTATATTTTCTTTTTCTCTTCATTTGGAGTCAATAAAACCAGACATTGCTGTTTTAGTTCATTCCATAAATCCCAGCTGTGTCTGAGTTCCATATAAATGTCTTTTTGAGTGTGACATGGAAATGAAAAAACAGAAACTTAAGATATATACTGCATAGAAACAGATGTAGAATACACAAAGAATGAATAATTAGATAATACAGCGAGGCATCAGTGGCCAACAATTCTAATTTAAGGACCATAAAGCACTTTGATAGCATCTTTCATTTGACCCTCCCTGATGCAGTAACGAGTAAACTGATCCCAGCGTGTAAAATCAATAGTGTGTCCCTTTAAAATCAATGTAAACAACAATCTGCATATAATCAGACTGAAAAGCAAAAACTAATGACGAATGCGGACCGATGAATCACTAAAATGCAGCCCAAAATAAAAGGCGAGGAGTCTCACACCCATCGTCTCAGTGGCGCTCTGCCACAGACGGCAGCCTGCAGGGAGGAGGGGAGCTGTTTGAGCGTCGTATGAGTGCAGCAGCGGCGAAGTGACACAGAACAGAGGACAAACTTTTTAGCACTGATGATTATATATAGAAATATTCTATATGTATTAACCTGAGTCTATATTTGAACCAGACTTGTCTATAGCCGATGGCCACAAGACAAAGCACAGAAGGTCATCCACGATGCATAACAGCAACAATCAATTAGTTTGGTTTTGAGCGCGAGCGCCAGGGTGACGGCGTTTTGTAGACCGGAAGCATCAGAATGATGCAGATGAAGGTTGAGGGTACAGTCCAGGTCAGAGTCTCTGTTAAACCAGCCAAAAGCACATCTTCCTTCACTACAACTGGGGCAACTCTGTCCTTGTACCAGGTATGTAAAGACTTCATCATCATCTTCATCAGAGCAGCCTGCAGCTCCTTAAAGTGAAGTTATTTTATGACAAATTGGCATATTGGTGACTTTTTTTCCCTCTGAATCTTGCTCAGTTTGACTAAAATGTAATGGTCTACTGCTCCACGCCCAGATCTAATCAGACAGACCGACTGTTTATGCCATTATTCAAAAAGCTCTACTTCAGTAATGTTATTGTCCTTATCTCACACTGAGGGCTAGTTCAGAATGCTTAATTCAAATGATGCAGTATCATTAAATCACTGCTAGCAGCAACAACCACCACACGTCCAGGCAACCCCTGTTATCCACGGCCCCATCTTGAAAACAGCCACGCAGTGAATGAAAAAGTGTCATGCTCTGCAGATACTAGACCATCTAAATAAGTGTTTCCTGTTCTTCTTCAGGGGTTTGACCTCTGTTCAACATGGACACCGAGCTCATTCTTACGCAGGTTCAGAGCATGAAGCCGTCCTCTTTCTCAGCGAGAGAGCGGCAGCGCTAAAGAGCAGAGGTGAGTCTCGTCAAGGTGAAGGCAAAGGTGCGTCGTTCACAGTGTGGTGCCTCTGTGTCAGCTGGTGCGGCGCTGGATCTGTCTTGCAGAAGATGCTCATGAGGCAGTTTGTGCTCATGAAGCTGCGGAATCAAGTTCCTGTTTATTTACATGTTAGAGATATGAAGAACTGGCTGCTGCATGGAAGAGGCTTCCTGGAGGAGTGAGTCCGCAGCGACATTGTAGATCAGAGCTCACTGCAACGATTTGACGACATGGATAACAAAATCTTTCTTCATTTTAAAGGTACCAGGGAACCCTGGCAAAAGGGTCGGAGGCAAGAAAAATCTCCTTCTGGCTGAACTGGTAAATACAACATATGTGACTGATACATTATGTAAAAGTGCATACAAAGCCTATGTAACATTTGCTAAACAGTGTCATAGTTAATGGTAATATAGTGAAACAGTTGCACAAATGTATAAAAGTCATAAAGTCAGCATAAAATATGTTTTGTTTTGTTTTTTTCCAAATTATTATAATGGATTACAGTTTTGTTTGTAGAAACATGAGCCAATCCCAGGGTACCATGCATTTTCTATCAGCGTCCTTCTTTAATGTTACCTCTGGGTGGCAGCAGAGAGGGAGATTTTCAATTCTTACATACAGCAGCTTTAAATATACGGTTTTTATCTAGTCTGTGGTACCTTGACGCACATGTATAGCTAAAATACAGCTATAATGAATCTGTAAATTCATAGTTCCCAGAAGAAAAATTGATTTTGGAATAACAGTGAATGACTTGTCTACAGGCAAGTATACAATTCAACACAAAGGGAAGTAAAGCAAAGTTTTGGGAGGTTGACAAATCTCTCCGATCCATGAGGTATTGATAGTCAAGTCAAACAAACAAACTATAAAAAAGTGTACAAACACTTATGTGCGGCCAACAGTAGTAACAAATGAAGTTCCAACTTAAAGTCTCTGTTTCAAATGATAAAACTCAAAACAAAAAGGGCACATTGTTGACCTGAGATGATTAGTACAATCCTGACTTGTCATATAAAGTATGAAGAGCTCACAAGAGAGAAACGCCTTTCACTGTGGCTCCAGCAAAAAGGTAAAGATGCAGTGAGTCACATGCTCCTCCTCTGACATCACTCCCTCACTCTTCTTCTCTCCTTATCTTCCGACCATAAAGGTCACATTGGAGGGTCTTCAAATGTTTCTCTCCATCATCCACACAAAAGCGGAGCAGGATGTTCAAACCTTCCTCTGCCACCTGTCCAACGAGCAGCTCAGCTCTGTACCAGGCTCTCACTTCAGCACGCGTTCCAGACTGACACTGCTGGCCAAGCTTCAGCGGACCACTGCACCTCCAGTACCGCAGGTGGCGGGAACTGCTCCTCCTGGATGACCTAAAGCCACTCGCTGAGGTCAGGACCTCCCAGACCGAGGGTGCCGTCATGGGCAGGGACTCAGGTTTTGCCTCCGCTCTGAGAAACAGGGCTGCAGCTGCCAGCGCTCTGATTGGCAAACAGCTGGCTGATGCAGCAGCTACGTCTGTCTGAACACACCTTTCACTTGAGCTCGTCTCCGGAGCTGCACATCAGTGGCCCAGCACGTGGTCAAAGCCATTTCTAAAAGATTTGTTGACCGCTCCAGTACCTTCCACCTCATGGACTTTGATGAAAGCGTCATCACTGCCGGAGAGGGCGTCGTCTGTGCCACCAAGAACATGGACAACAGAGTGCCGAGCGCTGCATGCAACTGGGCTCTCCGTCATCTGCTGAAGAACCCCACTGTAGTAAGCCCTGCTAACAGTGAATCACACTAGCTGCAACTGTAATCTCAATTACATCTATCATACTTATCTAATAAATTACACTAAGTGTAAAGCATATCGATGCGTTCTCCTCTGTGTTTACTGTTTCCACATTAAATTTTACTTACTAATGTGTAACTTTGTGTCATGGGAAAGGTGTTGCTCATAATGAGGAGTCCACAGAGTCATATCCACACTCTAAGTTCCCCAAACTCTTCATCTTGTGAAGCTCAGAGACTCTTTATGACACATGCAGCTCAGCTTACTGTGTCTTCATTTGACTTAAAAGATACACAGAAGTCCACTCCATGTGCAGCCTGTGACAGATAACAACAAGAAAGGGATTTTCCAGGTGTGTAATGAAATTCTTTGAACAAGCTTAATCCTCTTTTGGGTCTTTCTCCCTCCGTGCTTCTCCTCTTGTTCGAGGGAGCCCTCTAGCTGCTGTTACTGTATTATTACAGACGGCACAGGAACACTTTGACATTACCTGGTTTATAGTCTTCCTTGCAAGAATCACCTGATCATTAAAAATGTAGAAAATGAAGGGCAGCTCCTGACAGACACATGTACTTCTGGAAGGTTCTGGAGACCCATTTTTAATGGGTGAACTGAACATCAAAACTTATGGGCTGTTACAGAGTATTTGCTGCTGAGTTTTCCCGTGAGTGCCTGTATGTATGCAAGTGTTGATGAGTATTATACTCCCATGCCACACTTTAACCTCTAATCTGGGTCTCAGACAAATGAAATTCCTGTAATGATGAGGACAGCGACTGAGAAACTAAAGAAAACAGTGGAGAATCCCTCTGTCTGGAGCGCTAAACAAACAGGCTGGAGGATGGAGTGACACAGCGAAACCCACGATGCTCTGCGGCCTCTCTGACTGCTCCATACGCTTCTTTGATTAGGCTGCTCTAATCGGGCTTAATCCACGTCTCTCATGCCAGCATTAGGTATAGTATGTAGATGAGCGACAGCGAAGAGGGGGGCTATTTTAACTCAGAATGTAAATGTCAGCAGGCGTTCTGTTGGGATCTGCCCTGATCTCTGCAAACAGATGCTCAAATTAGACGCAAAGTGCACACGCCGAGAGGGGGCTCCTATAAACTGAACGCTCCTTCTACGAAACCGATTATCTGTTACACTGACTCCTCTGACTGACTCATTAGCACTCCAAAGCTTCTACTAATCTGCTAATACACCGAGAGCTATGATAAACACTCAGTTTCCATTCATTTGTGTTGCTATTCAGAAACACGTTTGGCTGCACGGTATTTCTAATGAAAGACTGTAATGTCTTAAGATGTGGAGGAAAAACAGACAAAGCTGATGCTTCACACCACTTTATTCTGCTACGGTGTCACAGCAAAACAATAGGTTTATTTCATTCTGGTTAGTGTCTACTTGTACTAAGAACTTGCATAGAGGATGTCCTATGTTTCATCACTGCAAGGTCTACTCAGATTCAGCAGCCTGGCAGAGGACAGGACAGGACAGGTAAGGCAAGATGGAAAGGAAAGGAAAGGAAAGGAGAGGAAAGGAAAGGAAAGGAAAGGAAAAAAAACAGGTAAACAGGAGGAAGTTACCTCATTCGTGATACAAAGCAGCACAGAAAATGAAGGAAACATTCTCGATTGCAAGGGGAAAATAAGGAAAAGTGAAGTAGTAAGGAGTGACTGTTAACTGTGGTGTAAATAAAGTAGAACATCTAAAGGTACTTTGTGGACAGGTCGATGTTTTGTCTTTGAGATTGTGGTTTTTACCAACTTATATGATGCATTTTTTGTTTCAGTGATTTTGTTTCCACTTGTTTCATTCATAATTAGTGACTCAGATGTCGACCATGTATCAGATTGTTTTATAACCCCAGGAAGCTTAGCCAACAACTTAACCCATAAAGATCCAAATAAACCAAAGCAAAAAATATATAAATGTATGCAGTGTTACCTTTCCAAAGTCTCTGCTCTTCGTTCTCAGCTTGTTGACCTGGGACTCAGCAATGTCTGCCCGCTCCTGTGCTTCTTCCAGCTCGTGTTGCACCTTCCTTAACTTAGTGAGGTGAGCACTGGCCTGCTCCTCCTGCAGCGAAAGCAGACACAGTGAGCTACAATTGTCATTTAAAAAACAAAAAAACAATTGTTCTTGTTTGTTTTTCTGAAGTCACGAAAGATCTTACAGCTTCTTCATTCTGCCGCTTGTATGCTTTGACTTTGAGCTGCAGCTTGTCTACCAGGTCCTGCAGTCTCAAAACAGTCTTCTTGTCCTCTTCAGTCTGGTAAGTGAGCTCCTTCACTCTCCTCTCGTATTTACGGATTCCCTTGATGGCATCAGCAGCTCTTTTCTGTTCACTGTCCACTTCACCCTCCAGTTCACGCACCTAAAGAAAAGGAAGTCCCAACCCCACAAACAGCCTCTGCTGTAATTGCTGTTTTCTACAACGCCACATTAATCTCATATGGGCAAGTGTGATACCCGAGTTTCCAGTTTCTGGAGCTGTTTCTTGCCCCCTTTCAAAGCCAGGTTTTCGGCCTCGTCCAGGCGGTGCTGCAGATCCTTCACAGACACCTCCAGGTTCTTCTTCATCCTCTCCAGATGGCTGCTGGTGTCCTGTTCTTTCTTCAGCTCCTCTGCCATCATGGCTGCCTACACAAATACAGCAAGTGATGTCTGAGATCAATATTTGTTAATACCAACATTATCGATGCTCATAATCAAGCTGACCTGACAGCATCAACAGAGGCACCCAGGCTGCTTAACAATTATCTTGGCTTCTTGAAGTTACTAGTTACACTATTAGAAACCTGTAAGCAGAACAATTAGAAGTAAAGTCCGTTATACTTACATCAGTGATCGCCTTCTTGGCTTTTTCCTCTGCGTTGCGAGCCTCTTGGATTGCATCCTCCACTTCACTCTGCAGCTGGCTGACATCTGCATCCAGCTTCCTCTTGGAGTTGAGGAGACTTGTGTTCTATGGTCAAAGGACGGTTAAGAAAATGTAGTTTCTGAAGACATCACACATTCATGGTGCTGTCCCCTCACTGAGACACTGTGATCATGTTGCCCACCTGGGAGTGCAGTAGCCCGACTCTCTCACAGGCATCAGCCAGTTCCTGTTCAGCTAATTTGCGGCTTCTATCCGACTGCTCCAGAGCAGCCCTGAGCTCCTCCACCTCTGCCTGCATCAGGCAGTTCCTGCGCTCCACCATGGCCACCTGCTCCTTCAGGTCCTCCTGGTTCCGTAGTGCCTCATCCAGGTGAAGGGTTTGTTCCTGCAGAGAGGCAGGATGGTAAGAGCTGTATGAGTTCCCCAAAAAGGATTTTAAAAGCTAATAATCTCGTGTTAAAGCTGCCAGTGAACAGTATTTCACTTTGAGGTGAGCTTGGATGTTCCTCAGCTGCTTCTGGGCTTCAGCCGCCTGCCGATTGGCGTGGCTCAGCTGAATCTCCATCTCATTGAGGTCAGCCTCCATCTTCTTTCTGATTCTCATGGCATCGTTCTTACTGCGTGTCTCAGCATCTAAGGCAGACTGCATTGTTTCTACAACGCGCTGGTTGTTACGCTTCATCTGCTCGTTCTCCTCATCCTTCTCAGCCAGCCTGCGATCAACCTCTCCTTTGACTTGAGTGAGCTCCAGCTGGACGCGCAGAATTTTGGATTCCTCATGTTCCAGAGAAGCCTAGAGTGAGATAAAAATATGTATGCATGGATGAACATAGCGATGTGCCATGAGGCAACTACTTTCTTTATATTACAAAGGTTACCTCGGCTTCTTCCAGAGCAGTCTGGATCTCCGTCTTCTCCGTCTCAGTTTGTTTCTTAGTCTTCTCCAGCTCATGGATGGCTTTACCATTCTCTCCAAGTTGTTCACTCAAATCAGATATTTCCTCTAAATATGAAAAAATGTATCACACTCTGAGTGATGCACAGCTGTCAACATAAACTGACATATGAAGGTAAGATCTCAGTGTTTAGTTGCTATCATCTGATCAAGATGTCCCTTCCCTTTAAGAAAACACTATTTGACAGTATTATATACTTACGTTGCAGGTTTTTATTCTCTCGTTTTAGGACCTCAAGGTGCTCCAGAGCTTCCTCATAAGAGTTTTTTATTTTGAAGAGCTCAGTGCTGAGGGATCGAGACTCCTTTTGTGCTCCATCCAGCTCAGCTTGACTCTCTTCGTACTTCTGCTTCCACTCAGACAGAATCTAAAGATGACACCAACGACTGCTTTGTTTGTTTGATTTCGCAATGTCGCCATTTTTTTTACTTTTTGTGCTCATTGTGTGTTTCTGTCGGTGATGTGTGACAGTTATTGTTAACTACCCAGTTCTTCTATATTTCAAATTAACTTCTGCTGCTGCATGAACTGATTTATTCAGCCAATGTTAATTTAATTATGAAACTAACTCATTTGAAATAAAAAACTGCAAACAAAAACAAACTTTTCCTTCAAGACTTTTCCAGGGCCCCTTATTTGGGCCCTAGGTAGTCTGTCCCGCTTTTCACGCCACTACAATGCCCCTGATTACTGTGTATAGGTTGAGTCACTGGTATGTTAACCTCTATCAGTCAACAAATGCAACAAGAAAACAAACCTTGTTGAGAATGATAACCTTGCAACCTAGCATTTAGCATTTGTGGCTTGTTGTTGTTTAGCACAATTAACATGCAGGATGTCTTTGTCACCTTATCAAAGCTTCTCTGCTTTTTATCCAGGCCTGCTGCTTGAGCATTTGCTCTTTCCACATCAGCCATGAGGTCCTCCACCTCTCCTTGCAGCCTCTGCTTGGTCTTTTCCAGGGATGAGCACTTGGCATTCACAGCCTCAGTGGCCTCCTCAGCCTCCTGCAAACGTTGGGCTAGCTTTTTCCTGAGCAGAACAAAATGAAGTAGGAGTAATTATTGTCACTTTTTCACTTTCCAAATATCTCATTTCATAATATGTGTGTAAACAACTCTCACTTGGCCTCCTCCAGTTCATCGTTGCGCTGGATGGCATCAGTCTCATACTTGGTTCTCCACTGGGCCACCTCACTGTTGGCCTTGGACATTGCTCTCTGGAGCTCAGCCTTGGCCTCCTGCTCCTCCTCAAACTGCTCCCTCAGCAGATCACAGTCATGACGGGCAGATTGGAGAGCGTGAGCGAGGGCATTCTTACCCTGACAGAGAGGCAGGTTTGGATTTTAGCTGAATACACTTTGATATGTCTAGGCAATGCTAATTAGTTAGTCTACTGATCTTCAAACGTCATCAATATCACAGGCGTTGTTTGGTTGTTGGTGCAACAAACCTTGGTTTCTTCTTCAACCTGCCTCTTCAGTTCCTCAATCTGCTGCGTGGACGCCAGCTTGCCCCTCAGCATCTGAGAGAGTATTGCTTCTTTCTCCTCAAGAAGACGAGAAAGCTCGCCTGTTCAAGAGTTTTCAGAAAACAATGTAAGAAAAGAGAGAAGCATTTGACTCCAGAGGTCTGTTTAACAAAATTTAGTTGTGTTCAGTACCATTTTCATTCTGAAGCTTTGCCCTTTGAGTATTTATTTCAGTGATCAGACGAGCGTTCTCATCGTATTTTGTCTTGTAGTCGCTCAGTTGGTCTTCCAGAGAGTGACACATCTTCTCATAATTGATCTGTAATTATTATTAAATAATTGAAGGAAAATTGCTATTTTTCCAATGATATATTGAATATGTATACTATCTGTCGTGGTGTAGCTTACCTTTGACTTGACCGTGACCTCTATGTTTGCAGACAGGTCATCGATCTCCATCTTGTACTCACTCTTCTCCTTCTCCAGCTTCTGTTTGACCCGCTGAAGGTTGTCGATCTGCTCTCCCAGCTCAGCCACGCTGTCAGCGTGCTTCTTTCTTAAAGCTGCAGCGGTGGCCTCGTGATGCAGGGTCGACTCTTCGAGGTCTCGCCTCAGTTTCTGAAACTCGACCTCCCGCTTCTTGTTCATCTCTACCTGAGCAGTGGTGGCTCCCCCAGCCTCCTCCAGCCTCTCGCTGATCTCCTCGAGCTCCCTGGAGAGATCAGACCTTTGCTTTTCCACCTTAGCCCTGGCTACACGCTCCACTTCAATTTCCTCTTCCAGCTCTTCAATGCGTGCCTGGGTAAAGCAAGAAAAACCCAAGATCATTCATTGACTTGCAGCAGATTATCCGCTGACCTCTGAGTTTCAAGTACCTGAAGCTCCTTGATCCGCTTCTGAGATTGTACAGCCACATTCTGCTCATCTTCAATTTTGGCTAGTAGTTGGCTGAATTCAAAGTCTTTCCTGTTATTCAAAACCAAACCATGTGATTAGAGAATAAGTTAAGCACTTTTCTTATCATTATGCCCAAACACTGCTGCACCAGTACATACTTTTTGAGGTGTGCCTCCAGCTGTTGCTTGTCATTTTCCAAATCCATTACGGATTCTTGAGTTAGTTTCAGATCTCCCTCAAGCTTTCTTTTGGCCCTCTCAACATCCATCCGGACTTTTTTTTCTTGTTCCAGAGAGCCTTCAAGCTGACACATTTTCAGTAAAATTACCAAATCCTGCATTCGTCCATTGTTTAAAGAGTACTCAACTGATATTGCCTTGTTCAGTCAACACATTCTTCCTTGTCAAAACCTGCACAAACATTACTCACAATGCAACTTTAGTGCCAACAGTTCACTCAGAGCTTCTGCTGTGTTATGCTCGTTGTGGCTAATGTAGCTGTGAGCGGGTAGCCTCAAGCAGAGATGAGTAGCGGGCTACAGCGCTCTAATAAAAATCGCATCTTTTTCACTCAACACCCTCAGATTTTCTTAATTTTCAAACCTGCAGTCTTCAGCCCCAACCGACATTTACCAGATTTCATAAAGCTCCTTCTGGAGTCACAAAAGGCTTTATACAACTCTTCGCATATGCAGTAGTACTCCCCAACACCTGTAAACAGCCTGTGATGCATAAAATCAGAGTTCCCCTTTGAAATAAAAACACTCTCAAGAGCACCTTTAATTTACACATGCTATGATTTCTAGTAGGTAACTACCAAACACTTACATCATCAACTTGTTGCTCCAGCTTGACCTTGGCTTTGGTCAAAGAGTTGACTTTGTCTTCCTCTGCTTGCAGGTCCTCCAGTGTCTGCTGGTGGGCCTCCTGCAGGGCCAACTTCTCCTTGGATAACTTGGCAATGGTATCATCAAGAGTGGACATCTCCTCAGTCAGATTCTTCACCTGCACATGAAACAAAACGTCGTTTTTACTAAGTTTTTAATGTCCGGGCTTGCTGTTGAGATGACGAACCAGCAGATACACACCTTGTTTTCAGTGGCGTGTTTTTCCTTCTCCACTTTAGCCAACGTGAGCTCCAAATCATCAATGTCTTTCTTCAGCTCGGAGCACTCGTCCTCCAGCTTCCTCTTCTTGGCTGTGAGCTCAGCATTCACCTCCTCCTCATCTTCCAGTCTCTCGCTGAGCTCTTTGGCCTTGGCCTCCAGTAAAATCTTGTTCTTAATGAGCCCCTCACATCTTTCCTCTGCATCTGCCAGACTCTCACTTTCCTGTTTAATAACAACACAATGTCCAGAAGAACATGAAAGGAAGTGGAAAACAGCACATGCGCTTGTACCATGTTGAAGATAGCAGTGTTCATCTTTTCCTGATTTCCTCTTCTACAGCAGCATTCCTGTGTGCTTGCTGTAGACTGGTCCATAAGAGTATGTACACATAAATTGTTGTGGACAGTGTGCACACCCGCAGAGGAAATCACACCACGAGAAGCATGCATGCTTTTTTTCTACTTACTGACTGAATTTGCAGACGCAAGTCATTCTTCTCCTGAAGCAGAGAAACCATTTTGGCTTCCAGTTCCTTCCTCTTAGTCTCAGCTTTAGCTAAATCCTCCTTGCACTTGGCAAAGTCCACTTTCATGATGGCCATCTCTTTCTCAGTCTCAGCACTCCTCAAGAGTGGCTTGATCTTAAAGTAGAGCTTCATCCACGGCCAGTGTTTCACATTCATGAAGGAGCGAATGTTGTATTGGACGATATAAATTGACTCTCTGAAATGTGATGGAATTGTTCTTAGCTTTTGGGTTCAAAGTACATTCATATACTTTAGATCTATGGTATTTTACTATACATGTGACCAGTGATCTTAGATTTTGATCTACCACAATTCTGGTTACCTCCTCTCCATCATTTTCTGAAATTCCTTCCTCCTGAGGAAGCCACGACACAAGGCTTGAGTAATGGTGATGAGAGAGGCCAGTTTTTCATCCCTCATCTCTTCTAGTAGCCCCAGAAGTCCAGCTTTGAAGAACACCTTCAGGAGAGGGGAATTTGGTGTATCTTGAGATACTTATGAATGGTTTCTGTGACGTGTCCCCTCAAAAGTGGCATTATAGCCTTTTCTGGCTGCATCTCACATGGGCCCCCAAACTCTCCAAGAACTCAATGCCTTTGTGTTCTTTTGTAATTTCAACATAGTCAATCATACAAACAGGAAAGACAGTGCACATGGGACATAGTTCTCTTCTTGAATGCATTCATGCTATTGCACTCACGAAACCTGGCTTACTGTGACACCTCCACACACCTGTTCAACCACTCCGTAAAGTTGGTGTAACATCAGATGATCTGTTTTGCACAGTTACAGAAATCAGATGTTCCCACATGCACTGCAGATCAATCATAGTGACGTCCTTAGTCAGATTCAAAGTCATTTACCTTGGTATGTCCAAACTTATACTGCGTGTGATCCACATCAATAGACCCCAAAAGCTTTTCGGCAGCTTTCTTGTTGTCAATGAATTGTCCCTCAGGTATCACACTAGCATTCAATACTTTGTACCTACAAGAAAAACTCTTGTTAGAGAAAAGTTTTTTTTTCCAAATTCTCAAATAACCAAATCTTTGCTTCCTACCTTTGCTTGAAATCCCCGTACTGGATTCGACTGGGGAAGCCTTTCCTACAGATCCTGATTCCTTCCAGCACACCGTTGCATCGCAGCTGATGGATTACCAGATGGTGTTCCATAATGCCTGAAGGTCAGCCGGAGCGACATTATAATCCGCCTGACACACTAATTAAATGGTCAGATAGAAATTGTGTTTATAATATGACATTACTGAATTACCTGGAGTTTTAGTTTCATTTGGAATTAGACACCGAACAAAATGAGGATGGGTGCTCTTGAGATTTGTCATAAGCTTTCCCAAGTTCTCCTGTTAGAGAGAATCTGTGTCATTACTTTGTGACAGAAAATCATTTGTCTCAAAATTACTCTTAGAAAGTTAAGAGAATTGAGTATTATTTCAGTCTCCAGTTACCCGGAAGAGAGCTGACACAGTCTGAAAGGATGAGCCCTTCTTCTTTGTTGTTTTCTTACTACCACCAGCTCCGCTACTTCCCCCACCAGCAGTCTCTAGAAGAAGAAATATTGGTCGTATAAGGCTGCACCTTGAAGTAAAAAAGCATCCCCTGTCTCACATTCTTACCCTCAGATGAGGAATAGGTAGAATACAGGAAAGCCAGCAGTTTGAGGCAGGCTTTCTGGTAGAGCTGGACGACAGTATCATTCAGTGGGTCCTTGTTCTTGTCCAGCCAGCCTGTGATGCTGTAGTCCACAGTGCCAGCATAGTGCACCAGGGAGAAGTGAGCCTCTGCCTTGCCTTTGACAGGCTTGGGCTTCTGGAAGTTGTTGGATTTTCCAAGATGCTGGTCATACAGCTTGTTTTTGAAGGTGGTGTCTGATGCCTTGGGAAACATACACTCCTCTTCAAGGATGGAAAAGATGCCCATTGGCTATTGAGGACAAAAACACCTAGTTTTAACACAAACATCCACTCTTTGTAGAAATGTGTTTCTGTGACTTTGTATATCATATCTGTATATACTAACTTTTTCAATTAGCTCTATACAGGCAGCTAGGTCCATCCCGAAGTCAATGAACTCCCACTCGATGCCCTCCTTCTTATACTCTTCTTGCTCCAGCACAAACATGTGATGGTTGAAAAACTGCTGCAGTTTCTCGTTGGTGAAATTAATGCACAGCTGTTCCAGACTGTTAAACTGTAAAACAAACCATTTAGAGCATAACCACACTACAAATTCCGGTAAATACACTGTTCAATGTTAACTTACATCAAAAATTTCAAACCCAGCAATGTCCAGGACCCCGATAAAGAACTGCCTGGGCTGCTTGGTGTCCAGCATCTGGTTAATGCGGAGGACCATCCACAGAAACATCTTCTCATAGACTGATTTGGCCAAAGCACCAATAGAATTGTAGACCTGCAAAATGACAAGTGCCAGTCAAATCTCAACACATTAGTAACCTTTGCATAACCTCAAGTATTATACTGTAGACCATGAACATGAAATTCACCTGCCACCTGCTGTGGCTGATAATGATGATTATAAGGGTGTGGTTACAATAAACTATTATAAGGAGTGACATACTTTTGGGGTAATATAAAATTCCTTTTGGTTTATAACACGTACCTGCTGAACAGTCTGCCCTTTGGTCACATACTCATTCCCAACCTTCACTCTTGGATAACACAATGCTTTCAGCAGGTCTGCAGAGTTCAGACCCATCAGGTAAGCTGCTTTGTCAGCCACTGATTAAAAAAAAACAAAAACAAAAAACAAATAAGACAAATATAAAGCACACTGTGAGAGAAGAAAAGATATGAAGACATTAAAAGATTGAGGTAAATCCAGTGAATAACAGTTACCTTCTGTCCCATCTGGCTCTGCTTGCTCCTCTCTCTGCTTCTGCTTGAACTTCATATTCCCGTAATGCATCACAGCACCTGTTAGCTTGTAGATGCCAATCCTCTCCTCTCCAGTGAAGCCTAGGGTGTCAATAGCGCTCTGAAAAGACAGCACAACAAGGCTGATGTAAGGGCCAGCGAATGTGAGCAGCGACGGAGAAGAAAACACTGCGAATCTGACTCACATCCGTAGCCATCAGCTCTTCACTGTCATCAATACTGGCCACACAGATCTCCCCTTGGCTAACAAATGGGTAGTCGTAGGGGTTGGTGGTGATGAGGAGAGTCTCTAGATGCAAATAGTAATGTGTCAGTCAAATGAGCCTTTAAATATAAACACATTGTGCATACAATTTCTAACAATGTACAGAGAAAGCTGCTGCACATCAGTGTTACATGTGACATTACTTCATGTTACCTATCAGCTCAGGCTTCTTGTTGGACATGATCTGGTAGAAAATATGGTAACTCCTCTCTGCAGCCAGCTGAAACGTTACTCTGGATTTTTCCAACAAGTCTGTGAGTGAAAATTAAATGAGCTTGAACAAAAGCCTCCAACAACAAAACATTCTGTCTCCATCATATTCTGACTCACAAGTTTCAATATCAGCAGAAGACAGTTTTCCTGTGGTACCAAAGTGGATTCTTATGAATTTGCCCTGAAAAAAGAAAAAAAAAAAGAATGAAGGAAACAAGGTGGCAAATCAGCAGAATCTCCATCTTTTCACTTTTTCACTCACGAAACGTGAAGAGTTATCATTTCTGACAGTTTTGGCATTTCCAAAGGCCTCTAGCAGTGGGTTAGCAGAGATGATCTGGTCCTCCAGATTCCCCTATAGAGACAGAAAGAACAAAAATAAACAGTCTAAATGTAGATAAGCAGTGATTTGGTTACAAATATATGAAAGAACAGAAATTCATTATAACATTACATGTAATTTTCCAGAGGCAGCAGTATCTTTCTTCCTGTCTCCAGACCCAGCAATTGTCGCAAAGTACTGGATGACCCGTTTGGTGTTGACAGTCTTTCCTGCACCAGATTCTCCACTACAGAACAAGAAAAACACACAGCAGGAATCTTTCATTTCTTCTTTTTTAATAAAAAGTAGCAAAGATTGGCTGTAGTATTTGTATCAACATGCAGCTTACGTGATAAGGATGGACTGGTTTTCTCTATCTACAACAAACAACACCAGAGTTACAAATGAACCATGCGTTGCATCAGAACCTTGAAGAAAACTGAACAGAACAATTCAGTTTACCAGTGAGCATGAACTGATAGGCGTTGTCGGAGATGGAGAAGATATGCGGTGGAGCCTCCTGGCGCTTTTTGCCCCTGTAGGCCACCACCACCTCTTGGTTGTACACTGGGAGCCACTTGTAAGGGTTCACGGTGACACAGAACAGCCCAGAGTAGGTCTGAAAAATGTAAAACAAAACATTTGATGGGGGAAGCATTAATTGGATCATTTGCAGGTCAAAATATGTTAAGAAGCATAGGTTAAAATACATGGAAGCGTCTGCATTATTAGTTTCTTCTCGCCTCATAGCACAGGCATTATGCTCATATTGGACAATTACTGTCCTGCACATAACAATTTATTCCAATTCCAACTTCAGTGGTAATGCAGGGAGTAGCATGGGAAAATCTATTCATCAAACATGAATAAATATTACTTGTTGCTGAATAATACATTTATTTATATGTATTATTCAATACTTTTGGCCATCACACAGTAGTAAGAACAATAAAAAGGTGTCCAAATTGAGAACATGCATTTCTATGAAATCCATTAATAATTTCTGACCAATCAGGATATAATGCTAATGAATATTTTGTAGTTTTGTACACAGCAAGCAGATGAGGAATTTAGTAATCCATATGCATGAATTGTTAAATGGAGAGCACAAATGACTAATCTGAGAGGCCAACTATTACACTGACAGCATAAATTAGTAATTAGATTTTTTTTTTTCCACCCTGACCTCTCCCAGGCTCCGTACAGTCAGATCACCTCACTGCTTTCAAAACATCCCACCAAAGGACGGCTGTTCAAAATCAAATCCCTTGTCTTACCATGTGACACTTAAAGTGCATAAAAAGTAGCTACTGCTTACAGCCTTCGTCGAGGCAGACGATGCACTTTCAGCATCATACATCACAAACTTACTGCAGCTCTAATGTTGGTCCACGTGGTCTTTTGGCATTGTGTGGGAATGACCATCATCAACTACAGTAAATGCTGCATTACTCACGTAGATCATCCACGCTGCGTAACGCTCTTTGAGGTTAAACAGCACGGCGGCCTCATTGAGGTGGGTCATCATGGCCATGTCCTCGATCTTGTCGAACTTGGGCGGGTTCATGGGGAAGACTTCGTCATCCTTCACTGTTACAACCTGCGAAGAGAGACGTGCCCTTCAGTGCTGAGCAATATGCAGAGCGTAAGGCTGAGCCGCCTCATCCCCAGCCAACGTACCTGTCCTGCATTGGTTTTAACGGTTGCTTTGCCGCCGTCTTTGCTTTGCAGAGTGCCTTTGACAAACAGCTCCTTTGGATCCACCACAAACACTGCAGTTTTAGCATCAAAGGGTCTATTTTGGCATTCGATTCTCTCTCGCTCAGGTCTCCTCAGGTACGGGGCAGCCTCCCCGAACACACTCATCTCAGCATCAGAACTCATCTCTGCAACACACCCCGGAGGGGACTGAAAGGTCCAGGATTTAAGGTTAGAACAGTGACTGCAACATCTGTGGAATAATATCAGTCATCATAATCAATACCAACTCTTACCTCAGCGGGCTACAAAAGGTATGCTTACGCAGCCTCCACCTAGAGACACCTGATTCAGAGACAAGAAGAAATCCTACCAGTGAAGCGAGTATCTATAACAAACACACAACAATGAAACAGAAGCATGCCCTCACCAGGAGAAGACCCAGCTGAAAAATGCAGATGGCTTTGACCCTTACTGCTTTTATAAGGTCCCTCTTGGTGCATTAGGAGACACATCAAACACCTATATTTAGGTCAAAGCCTCAAATGAATGTGGGTGGAGAGAAGTGATTAGTTTGGCATGCGATATCACAGAGATGTCACTGAGCTTTTGTTATAAATCCGTGGCGGGGAGCAACTGCAGCTCAAGAAAAGAATGAATGCCAAAGGAGGGTGACCTCTGCCTGAGATCCAGCGCTCGCATAGATGCTGAAATGTTCCAAGCATGCAGGGACCGGCACGCTGTTTGTTTAGCATCTTCATTGCTGTGTTTGGAAGATTACAACTAAACGGCACTATTAAGGACGCATCTCTACCCTAAGCTGCTTTTAAACTGACATAACCAAATAAAGAAATTCTTCATAAGCATAATGTACGAGTCAGCATAGACATGTGGTTGATTAACTCAAGTTTCCTCAAGTTTGTCAGGCACGGCACAATGTGCAGGACACCGCCCTAGAGAACTCAAAACAAATACTATGATGGATATGGGTCATACAATATATTTTTGTTAATCTAATACATTTATTTAACCTTTATTTGATCAGCATGGTCTGTTGAGATCAAAACCTCTTTATTGGAGAGAGTGTTAAGAGTAAAATATGTACATGACTCTGTGTTTAAAGTCATATAACTAAGCGTGTTTTTGCTGTCTGTGTGAGAGTGAGATTTATTATTATTATTATAGTCTAAAGATTGGAAGCAGGAGTAAACAGCTGGCCTGGATCTGTCCAGAGTGATCTTGCCTGTTTAAAGAAACCTTCTATCACATATTGCAACTTGCCAAGACATTTCTCCAACACTTAACTTCTCCTTAAACCTTAAATTGTCAAATTTCTTTATGCTACAGGAAAAGGAAGCTCGGCTTGGCTGACCATGCACACTCCAGCTGAGCTGATATCAATCTTGTCATCTAACTCTCAGAAAGAAGTGACAACACCGGTTAAACTATTACTTAGAGGTGTGTATTGTGTGTTAATTCTGCCCTGATTCTGTACATTATCTACTTTGCCTAGTTGAACAGACAATGTTGGTGTACAGAGTATTTTGTCTTGCATGTCAGAATTCATGGAACATTATGCTGGAATATGTGTATCCTAGCAATGGTTTAGACTTGATAAATTCATGTAATTTATAGAGGAAAGGTTTAGGAAAGGTCACTTTAATCACTTTATACAGTTATTGTGTTCAAATGCAAATATTTCAGTGGTGGAAAACAAACAATACTACTGTCTCTGAGGCTTAAAAACTGTTGTGAAATATTACACAAAATGCACCCGTGACCCCTATGATTGCTATGACAGGCTGATAAACAAAGGCATAGCTGATGAATCCCTTGATAGAAATTCCCCCAGGATCCTCCTGGGGTGGCTTTAGAGATTACAGTGGACTAATAGTCGTGTCCTCTCTTTTCTGCTGCCATGATTTGCCAAAGAGGGACACCTCAGGACAGCAAGGAAAATAATGATCTATTATATTAAAAAACACCTACAGGATATCAATAACTTAAAGAAACAGCATAGAATTTATAGAAATATTCACTTTCTTTCCAAGACTGAGAGGAGACGACCGATATCACTCTCAAGTATTAAGTACAGCCCTGATTCCAATATAGGTGAACAGGTTCATTGGTAACAGGTGATAGTATAATGATTGGGTATGAAAGGGGCATCCTGGAAAGGCTCAGTCGTGAACACATGATTGTATAAAGCAGATCAGGACATGGACTCAGGGACACGTCATAAAACTGCTGTTGGTTACTAAAGTTTGTTTGCAAATGACTGCATTCTGTTTTTATCTGTTTTACAATGTGGTCCAACGCCTTTGGAACTGGGTTGTACAGAGCTGGAGCCAGTACGTGGTCAGCCCAGCTTAGCATAAAGAGTGGAGGAAGTGGAAAGCAGCTAACCGGTCTGTGTTAAAAAGATACACCAACTCCTCTTAAGCTCACAAGCAAAAATGTAAAATGACATTTTGTGGTTTTGGTTATCCATCCACACAGTATTTCTGTGCTTCTTCTCAGGCTTTGGCGTGGATTGCCATACTCACAGTGAGTGAGTCAGTGGCCAGTGAGGCTTTGGTGTAGGTTTCTGTACAGGTGGGCTACTCTGAATTGTATCCTAGCAATCTCAATGTCATGACAAGACTGGTCCTCTTATGTCCCAACTCTTGACCACAAGACTTGACAGTGATATTGATCCTCTGATGAATATCAATCAATCAAGATCAAAGCAACTAAGCATATTTCCCAACAAGATTATCTCAAGTAAGATCAGAATCTTGAATTAGTGTGCTTACTAGTTTGGGCAAAAATGTATCTACATGCAGGGAGATGCAACCAGCCCTATATTACACATACCAAGGTAACACGACATCAAAGTCCGTAAACAACTCTTGAGTAAAGCGAGGTCTTCAATCTGTCAATCATCTGTAATTCTCATGTCATGAGAGGGAGCTTAGGTGGCTGTAAACTGACAAGAAGGGTGCTAAATCATGAACAAGCAGCCAATGAACTTACGGCTTAGACTGCCTCCATCTTAAATATGGGGTACTTTAGGGAATTAATCATCAGTGGGATATTCTTAGGGACTGTCCTCAAAGGGACAATGATACTGCTCAGTGTGAGGACAATGATGCAATGCGGATTATCACTGCAGCCACAAACTGCCTTTCATTTGCCTTTTTTAACTGGCGTGGGTGTTTCTTTTGATTGAATAACTGCTTCAGACATTTTGAATATGGCCTCCTCATGAGTCTCAGAAAGCCAAAGTGAATGCAGTGGATCGCAACCAGAGTTCAGTCTAATCTTTAATGCAACAGATGGCAAAATCTCAGGGCTTATGAGTTAATGTCAAGTCAAGTTCAAGTTGTCTAAATAAAGGGCTGCTAAGCAAAGGTCACACGGTCCATTATCTGTCACTGATGCACTTTGATATCATTTAATGGTCAGCTGCAATTCATTAGTTATCATCAATAATATATAAAAACAAAAATTGTTGACATATTGAGTAGATTTGTGTAACTTATGTAAATTAACTTAGGACATTGCTGCTTAATCAATTAATAGATAGTCTACATTTATTTCCACCCCTGCATGTTGTCATTTTCTGGTACTGGATGGTCTTAAATATTTAGCGGTGCAGCTTGGATAAAGTTAAAAGAACATAAACAGAACTCAAACTTTAGAAGGAAGTTAGTCAATAGTGATATGTTTAAGGAGCATTATAAGGAAATCATTTTCCATTCCAATGAAAAAGTAGACCACAGCACCCTCCAGTGTCAGTGCTGGGAAACCACAGGCGCTGTATTTGAAGACTGCGTCATGCATTATATGGTCAGCATGCTGTACTCAGCAGGGAAGACTCAAGCTGTGTGAGGGCAGGGTGGAAAAAATGCAAAAGGCCACCAGCTGCATGTAGTGGGGCACCAACACGACAAAAGTTGGGATTAATTTATGGAGAAACGGCTCTAAAACCTGGTTAAGATTAAAACTGTTTATTATGTGATTCAGATTTAAAGTAGAACTACTGCACCTCTGCAATGAAACCTTTGTGGCTTTGCACTCGAAATGAGAATTTTGGAATTACTGTTAAGTATTGTAAAGAGAATGGCAGTATAACAACAACAACAGACAGTCCAAGTCCATTTTGTCAACAATACTTGTGTATTTTCACTGTGTGGTATGCCGACTTTAGTAACAGACCTGAGCAGCACAGGGTGAAAATAAGGCACAATGGAGGCCCCATGGCAGAGTTTGAGTGGGGTCCCCAAATCAACAAATCTGCCCCTGTGCATGACCACACAGTCCCCTTTGTCTGCATGTTCCATATGAAGGACTACAGTAGCCTGACACTGTTTTACTCATTACATATATCAGAAGTCATAAATTGGAGAGTGGCATTAAGCTAAACTTGACAACGTGAGCTTGTGAAGCTCAACATTCAAATGTGCAAAATTACGGAAATCTTAATGTCTAAATGTTTTTTGACATCTTAAGTATCACAAACTGTGTAGCTAGCTGTACACAACTTCCATAATCAAGAAGCTACTTCCGGTCTGTCAGTGAGTGAGCGCTCGCGCAGGGTTACCTGCTTAAAACGCCAGTACACCTTTCTGAAGCATTATACGATTGTGTTAAATTATATGAACGGTGACTTTGGGTTGCAGTTCTTTGCTTGCCAGAAATGATATTCTGCTCGTACTTGTAAAATAATAGACAAAACTAGACTAAGTAGCCCAGTTTCTCCAAGTTGAGACTTAACGTTTTCAGCACTATTGAAGGATTGCGCAGGCTGAAAAAAAGATGCTATCTCTTCTTTAAACCTTTAAAAACTCACCAGATAACCTTAAAGATGTTCAGTAACCAAGCTGCAGACGAGGCTATTTTCTGAAAAGCTGATATTTTGGATAGTTGGTTATGGTGAGCGACACCGCTCAGCAGGCGGGAGGACTGCACGACAAGCAGCTCTTGGTCACGTGTGATTGACAGTTGTCATGGCAACCGTAAACTAGCAAGCGCACGCTGCTGGCTGAGCATCTTTAAAGTTTGTCCCACTCAGCCTTAAACTGAAAATCACATCGGTCCGGACTAAAATATTGACAGAGAAATGTCTGACGCAGGGTCTGATGAGTTTGACGATGAGCGCAGTAAACTCGGGGTGAGAGATAGATGGCTAGTTAACTTTATCTGTGGAATAATGTTAGCTGGCTGAAGCTAGCGTTAGCATTACCACCTGTTAGCCATTGGTGCTCGTGTTTGTTGTCTATTGATGTGTGTTGCTTCCTCTTCGCCTTTGGATACAAATGTTTTTGGCGCAGGAATACGAAGGGGACAGAAATGAAGCGGGGGAGAGGCACGGAGTCGGTAAAGCTGTTCTGCCCAACGGAGACATTTATCAGGGGCAGTATGAGAACGGCAAAAGACACGGAGAGGTAACGAGATTAAAGACGTGCCTGTGCTGAGTCCATAGTATGTCAGTCCAATGGGAGTGAGTGAACACTGATGCCACAGCAAACCTGCGCCCACACAAGACATATGCACATTCAAACCTAGAATAATAATGATGTCGCTTCTTAAATGACATGAATTAGATGTATTTAAGAAGTGTCTCTTCTTCTTTACTCTATAATGAAAACAATTGCCTCAGAGGTTTCCATGATGTTACCTGAGAACTGTCTCTCTGACTAATCAATGTTTGATAGGGAACATATCGCTTCAAGAATGGCGCGAGATATGTGGGAGACTATTACCAGAACATGAAACATGGGCAGGGCACCTTCTACTATCCAGATGGTTCTAAATATGAAGGTACAACAAAGCTAACGCATATAAACTGAGACATGCCAACTCCTGGCAGTCCTGTGACGGTTCTTAAACCTTTTCAGCTGGCAGACGTAGGTCCAGCTGACACAGAGCCTCAGAAACCAAGCCCTGATTGTTGCCTCTGTCTGTCAGGGTCGTGGGTTGAGGACCTGAGACACGGCCGAGGCGTCTACACTTACCCCAATGGGGACACATACGATGGAGAGTGGCTGCATCATATGAGGTGTATCTACAGTTTTAAAATCATGTCACTGAGATGTTTGTATTTTTCATTTTTGAAAGCACACATTCCTCTGCCCGTTTGGACCACTTCCTGTATTCAGAAGCCACTTTCTGCTTTGGCTTCTCCATTTCAAGCTTGCTCGATGTTGTGGTGTTGTCTGATTGACAGGCATGGCCAGGGCATTTACCACTACCATGAAACTGGCTCAAAGTACAAGGGCTCATGGGTGAATGGCAAGATGGAGTCAGCTGGAGAGTACATCTACTCTAACCACAGATACGAGGGTAACTTTGTCAACAATAACGTAAGTTCCGCTTTGAATACTTATTCACAGAATGCCTGGTCAATGAATAATGAAATGATTTAAACTTTTACTGTGGCCTGAGTACGGTGTGCAGGGAACAGTGACAGCAGTGTTTGATCCGTCTTTGCCATCCCATTCTTATTTTGCAGCCGTCTGGCCCGGGGAAGTATGTGTTTGACATTGGGTGTGAGCAGCATGGTGAATACCACCAAACAGAGGAGGTAATTCAACAACAACCCAATCCAGTTTTTTTTTTAATGGCTTTAACTCTATATGTACTTCATTTACTCGCAGTAATCTGGAGGTAGAACACACTGAATGAATACCAGAACATAACCATGACAACTCTCTTGACTGAAACTCCAGCCAGCGACCGCTGAGGGGAACGGTAAAAATATGAAAGCACAGAGGTCACCCTACCCGGGTTCCAGGGAGAGTTATCTCACCTCAGGAGGAGCAGAGGAGGTGCTGCCACAGCCTTTACAGACACGTCTGTGTGTTGCATGATGGTGTTTTTTCATGCACAAGAATTCATTATGGCTAGTAGTATTATTCTTTTTCAGTGTGCACTCTTCCCTGTTCTACGTGCATGTTTGACTTAATGTGCATGATGTGATCATCATCAGTGACTATATAAATAATTCAGGATGCATGTTGTTAACTTAGAAGTATGCAAGTGTGTATCATGTTTAGTGAGCCTGGAGTTTGTATAATAAATACTGAACACAGTGAGGCCTGCTGTAATTTGTGAAAACATGAAGTCTCTCACTCTCCGTCCATTCTTCGCAGGACCAAGCTGAGGCCAATTGGGACGAGTTGGCCTCCACCACGGTCCTCAAGTGGATTCCCAAGTGTGTCACCGGCCTGACGCATCGGAGTTCAGGCAAAGAGACTTCAGGTGAGCTTCATCCACCAAAAGTAGAATCCCACCTACTGAAGATATTTTTACTAGCCATGAAGTATAACCAAGGAGGGGAATTTTTTTGGAATCACAGTTATCCATGCAGTTAGGGAAATGGTAATTTTTTACATTGGCTTTTAAATCATCAAAAACACTGACAGACCTGGACTTGTTATACTGTAGTAAAAGGGGTGGGGCTGGGGGTGGTGGGGTCAGAATTATAGAAATGTCTTATAATACAAATTCAAGACCTGCAGTAAATATAGCAATTTGCTAAAGTTCAGTATTTGTTGTTGTTTGTAGTGTTGCTGTCATATGTTTCAAATGCTGGAAGGGATCAAATCTATACTTAAGTTTGTGTATGTGTGTGTGTGTGTGTGTGTGTGTGTGTCTTCTTTTGTCAGCTGGAGAAAAGGACACAGGTTCAGCAGAGGAGGGGGCAGAGATCCAACCTGTGTGATCCACCCACGGTCCTGCATCTTTCAACCTTTGTCTAAAAAGCAAAGTAACATAAATATGTAAATAAATCTGTTAAATTTGTATTGTCCGTGTTTTTAGGAATATGTATGGTTACAGCAACTGGAAACTTTCCATTGCCTACTTTAATTATCATGGATGTATACAGGACATAACCAAAAACTAGAAGCCCCCATCACAAGTTTAAGGTCAGTATCTGAGGGGCCAGTCTCAGCCTTTTCAGGGGCCTTTGTTAAACACACTCCACACAGTGCTACATTCTGCAAAATGTGTGTGATAAAGAGCACAGGAAGTGAATTTCGGTAATCTAATGAATTCATTGACTTATTTTCTACAATTGCAACAGGGGAAGAATGTGTTTGTGAGCAGCATGTAGGTAAAAGCTTTAGGGCAGGTAGGCGAAACACCTGTTGTACCTGTTACAGTAAGACCCTTGTCCTAGGTCGCACAACACTGGCTCCTACTGGTAAAAGAATCACATCCACGGTCTTTACCGACAGGCTACCTGACAGCATTATTTTGAAGGGTAAACGCGGAAGTGGCTGCTTTTATTGCGCCTTATGTGCCGCTTGCCGCAGCGGCTGCGCTGGTAAGTGAACTGTCATCGTGTGGGGCGATTGAGGAAATTAGCACCACATCAGACAGGCTGGCTGGATTTCATCGTGTGAGGGGGCTACGAGGATACCGGCACCTGGTTATTGCTTCCTGTACGGTCAACTCCCTCCGGAGACACAGTAAACACACTCACACGTCGTTTGTTCCGAAGACAGTGTCGAGAATGGACGACCATCTTCAACAAACACCGCTGTTTACATTCGGCGTGATAGCTGACATTCAGTACGCAGATATCGACGACGGACACAACTACAGCCTGACGAGGAGGCGGTACTACCGGAGCAGCCTTCAGCTGCTGAGGAATGCCCAGGAAAGTTGGTCAAAGTCGGCTGTCAAACCCGAGTTCATCCTCCAGCTGGGAGACATTATCGACGGCTTCAACAAAGGCCACGGCGCCTCTGACCGAGCGCTGGACACGGTGCTGAGAGAGTTCAGCTCCGGCACCGCGGAGGTCCACCATGTGTGGGGCAACCACGAGTTTTATAACTTCAGCAGGAGCGCGCTGCTGCGTTCACGGCTCAATAGCAGCCTCCACACGGACGGGAGCCCGAGCAGAGCCCGGGCCGGCTCTGACATCTACGCCTACCACTTCAGCCCCTTCCCCGGCTTCACGTTTGTTGTGCTGGACGCTTATGATGTGAGCCTGCTGGGCAGAGAGGAGACCAGCGAACAGTACAGCGAAGCCATGAATCTGATAAAACAGTACAACAACAACAAGGATCTGAACTGTCCACCTGGTATGCTAGCCTGCTAACGGGATTTTGTTTTATAGTAATTTAAGATGTGATTCAGTACCATGCTAAGAACAATTAGGATAAATATTGTTGTTTTTATTATTATATATAGCTAAGTTGTGGATAATTGTAACGTTTTAGAGTTGGCTTCAGTAGTTAACGCGAGACTCTGGAATTCCCGTCCGAGAGGCTGAATTCATAAGCATTAAAATGCAGGGAAGAAGGTCTGCTAAGCATCTGTATGTTCTTAACAAAGACTCTGATTTCCATTAACACTGTTACAGCTGCTGCTGAGACATTTCACTGTCAGTCCCTGGGTGCAGCACCTTGCTCAAGGGCACTCTGTCAGCTGGCTGCAGTTGTGCAGAGGAGACACCATTAATCTAAAGGGCTGCACCCTGATGTCTCCATAGATTCTGAATTTCCTGTGTTGTGTTTATGTTTCAGAGTCTGGAGGTCTGCAGCGGAGGTTCACAATGTTCAACGGCGGTTTCAGTAAGGCTCAGCTGGACTGGCTGGATTGTGTTCTGACGTCGGCTGACGAGAAGCGGGAGAGAGTCACAATCGTCAGTAAGTAAACCATGTCGCTTTTGGTGGAATCCGTAAATATGTAATGCCATTTTTGCGATCTGCCCGTTGAAGCACTTGTTTCAACATTCTCTCATGCAGTTAACATGAACCGCTCAGTCATACTGGCTTTTTTAAAGATCTCCCCATTGTGTGGTGCAGGGTGTTCAGCCAGCCCTTGTACAACCAGTGGACTTTGAGTGCTGTTTACTCTGTGGCTGGACGGATAACCAGACTAACTAAGAGCACCAAGTTAGTCCATGCTGCAGCATATACCAGAAATAAATGCTTTTTTTCCTTCTTGCCCAGGTCACCTCCCCGTCCACCCCAACTCCACGGACGCCATCTGCCTCGCCTGGAACTTCGACGAGCTCTTGGCCATCATTCGGTCCCACAACAGTGTGGTGTGTTTCATGGCTGGACACGACCACGAAGGCGGATACCACCGGGACAGAGACACAGGGGTGCACCACCTGACATTAGAGGGGGTGATTGAGACTCCACCCGATGACAACGCCTTCGGCACGGTCTCTGTGTACGAGGACAGGATGGTGCTGAAAGGGAACGGGAGGATCACAGATCGAGTGTTTGTGTTTCCCGGGTGCCAAAGTGACACAGATCAGGGGGCAAAATGACACGTGGTGTAATGAAGATCCATAGATTGCTGCTTGGAAATTAGAGTTATATTCCAGATTGGAAAAGGAAAAAGTCAGGGAATTTTACAGGAAAAGATATACATGCAGCTATCCCTCATCCCATAGTAAAGGGCTTTCTTTGTTTTTCCCAGCGGAAAAACACATTCACAAATCAGGAAGGGATGAAGTTGTGGTGATGTGGTTCTCCAGTAATGGAGAAAGTAACGGTAATGGTTTAGTATGGTTTTTTATTTCTCTAGTTTTATTTAAAGGCCAAGGTGTGAATATCTTAAAAGGTGAAGTACAGGCAGGTCTTATGAAAACTTGTGCTTTTTAGGTGCATGTCCACTTACCTCAGCAGAACAAATACAGTGCCTCAGATAATTTATTGGACCTATGAGTTTTTATTGTTATTTTTTTAGTAATGACAAAGTGTGATATACACTATACGCTGGATGTGTTTTAATCTGGAGGGCACGCGGTAGAATTTGCATATTTACATGCACTGTTTTGAGAAGCAAGTGATTTTCTATTGCTATTGGTGCCTTTTTTTTGCATGTTGCATATTGTGCACACTGTGACGGATTTTGTTATGCTGTTATACTTACTGAAAAATGTTTTGTGCAATGTAGTGAGATACTTGATTGGTGCAGTGTAACTTTAAGTGATAATATTGACCAGTTTTCAGGTGATGAAGATCAGCACAAGATGAGTGCAATCTGTATGGTTTACAATGTAAAACAATACACTGAGTAATAAACATCTTTGCGATAGCAGTATTTGCACTTCGCTGCCCAGCTAAATGACACGTGCTTGTCTCTGGTATCTTACGCTGCATTCAAATATCAAAAAGTGCTAGATAAAAACATGATAAAATGCTATTGACAAGCGACTGTTAAACAGGGAGCGATGATGGTATTGTGGGGCTCAGCAGGTGGAGTTACATAAGTGTGGACATAGAGCAAATGCCTTTCTCTTAATAAACTGTATAACCATCTCCATGACAAGTGAGCAAACACAGACAATCGATTTGAATCAATGTGATTCAAACCTCTGATTCAGCTCGTAAAGTTATTTTATTTATAAGAGTGAACTTTGATGCTAAATGTCATACTGGATTATCTTTGACATGATGACATGTAACAGTAACAAGAATGTAACCGTGACATGTAGATGAAATATAAAATACTAATATGTTAAACTGTGATTCAAACTACACAAAGAACATGATTCAGAAGAACATGTACACTAATGTAGATTAAAGGAGTATACCTTGCGTACAATGCGTAGCGTGTACTAATTTGTCTAAGTGATGGAAATATGTGAATCACTGCGCTGTGAGGTCGTGATTTATTGTATTTCCGACAGCCCCTGAAGGCAGCAGCGGCACAGACGTGGCCGTGGTGCAGCTGTTGCGTTCAAGTGGCGCAGTGTCCCGACTGGAGGCAGAGAGGGCGAAGTTTCACTCTCTGCATTGCAGCCTGAGCGCTGCTGCCGGAATCCAACACAACAATGGCGACTCCCAGTCCTGACAGCAACTCCACAAGCTCCAGCAACAGCAGCAACATTGTAGGATCCACGTCGCACCATTTTCACCAGCAGACACAGAGCAGCAGCATGCAAGGTAGGCGACAATAGCCTTTATTTCATATTTTTCTATTTCAACTGAGGACACTGGAGTTAGTAGGAAAAGATAGCTTGTAGCTTCCCATAACCAGAGAAACCATTGTCAAGATGGACAGAGTAATTCAAATTTTCCGGTCAGAATTTTCAAAATAAAATGCGCGTTTTCTGTAAAACACCATCCATTATTTTGTTGTTGATAAGTTAATTTGAGATGTACAATGTTCTCCTCTCGTGAATACAGGAATAGATTTTGGACTGATTATATATATATATTTTAAATTCGGAAATGTATATTTCTGAATTGTTAATTCAACAGAGAGTGAAGCGGGCTGCATGTGTAGATGTAATTAGCCAGGATGATGTATAAGCACTAGCAGTCCTATATGGAAGGTTATTCATTATTTCCCCTGTATTAATCTATGGCCTGTTATTTAGAGAAATATTCTTATTGTGTTGTACAATTTAGTGTAAGACTGGCGTTTTACACATTACATGTTAACATGATACACTAGTGTATTTTTCGATTTTAATATCAAAGTATTTGTAACCCACAGTTACTGTTTAATACTAACAATACAATGTCGAATTTTGATTACAATTGTCTGTAGCATGAGCCTTTCGTCAAACTGCACGCTTTTATTATGAAGGCTGCACTACGCAGTTTCCGCTAACGCTCTAGCTTTCTTTGCGTAGCTTGAAGTGGCTCCCTGAAACTACACGGCTATCAGGTTAGCAGTGATGAAGTCGCCCCTGTTTAGCTGCTGGGCTGACATAGCTGCAGTGGCTCAGCGAAGCGATTCCATTCCTTCAGTCTAACATGATTCTCATGACGCACAAAGCTCAAATCCCAAATGTATAACAGCGTAAAGATGCGTTCAATGAACGTCTACTCCCCGATATTATTAGCAGCAGGCTGCTACAAGCACCACCAAGGCCTACACTGAAGTGTTTCTCTCTCCCTAGTCAGGCCACTGTTTGAACTCACTGATGTTTGCTGCAAAGAAGCTACACAAACAGTGCTGTCAAAGATCCTTGGAGTAGTTAAATCGACCATGCCAACATTCATTTACAAATGCTGATGATGAATCTGCTTCAGTCGTCTGATAACGTCACGAAGGTCCTCGTTTAGGACGTTGTTAGTTCTGTCGAGATATCAGCCGGATGAATAATACCATGACTTAAAATAAACCCCTCATTTTACCTCTACATCTGTCATGAAACAACATGTCTGTCGTTTGTTACCAGTATATTTCTAGCTAGCCAGTGTTCTCCGATGCAACCTCGCCTCTGAGTCCATTATCGGACGGAAAGCTAAGCCTGGTCGCGACCGACACCGATAACGTTAGCTCACTTGGTATTAAATTCAATTTGTAATTTTACTCCTAAACGTTTGTATCCAGTCATAACTAATAGTAAACCAGTTTAAAGGCAGAAGGACGTGTGTTCGTGTGATTTGCCGTCTTGATCTTAATAGAAAAAGGACGTCTGACAAGGTCGTGTCCGATAATGGACGTGTTGATGGTAGGTAAGTGAAGGGATTTCCATTGATTGATTGACTTTAAACATCCCATAACCTAATTAAGAGCAGTGCAGTCATGTGTCCAGTGATCAACAGATCTGAGTTGCATTTTCTCACCCTGTGGCAGATGTCTAGTATCAAATGTTTTATCTAAACCTTACAGAAACCAACACCTGCTGGAGATGTCAAAATGAAACAGGTATTCACACTTCCTTTACTAGGTTTCAGTCTGCTGTTTGGGGTTTAAACTGTGTTTGTTTAGGCCACATCTTGGCAAAAGGAATTTCTGGAAATGTCCCCTCTCCCCCTCCTTCTGTCGATCATTATTTGTTTCCAAATTTCAGTTATATTTTTGTGCATTTTCCCTCACTTATCTGCATGTTTCCCTCATGTTAGAATGACTTTATGTAGACACAGTAGACAGACCCCGTCCGATGAGACACTGCCCCGGTCGGCCCCGTTCGCGGGGGTTTCTCTCAGCCGCACAGATATCAGAACGTGGCTGTGGCAGTGACACCTCTCACTTCTGTGTGGTATGTTAACCTCTGGTATGTCGCTGCTGTTCTGCTGGCTTATGGCATATGTAAACAGAACGTCAGTCGTGTTCCGCTGGTGAATGCCACTTCCTGATAGCACAGACCAACTCTCACTGGCGTACACAGCTGCTGGTTACGGTATGTCACCGCTGTGTGCCACCTATTAACAGCTTGTCACTTGTGGTCCGCTGATAGATGCCACTCTCGGTGGCACATGCCAGTCAGGTGCCACTCTTGCTGTCCTTCCATATGCCCATTCTTAGTGGTATGACACATTGGCTATTTTTTCGTAAGACACATAAAAAGGACATGTTACCTGCATTCCACTGGCACATGACGATTCTCAGTGACACATTCCACTGCTGTAGTAATGATTTTGGAGAACGATATTATGTGGGAACGCAGCCTGCCGTACCTTAAATGGAATAGTATGATTATACCTCTGTGTTCTGCGGCTGAGGGATGGGAGCACGGTGTGATGCAGTGGCCTTGGATACTGTACAATATCATATTTAGCTATTTCACTGAGTCTCTTGCTACCAGCAGTGAATATTCGAAAAGCTTTGAGGCTTATCAGTACTTAATAATAAGATCAGACTCAGTGTTTTAAAGGAGGTAGAACAGAACCACGTCTATCTCAAAGCAGACGGAGAGCCCAGTCAGAGCCCCAGGGTCCCACATCATTCAGCTAACAATAAGATAACTGTTGCATCCTGCTTCCTGAGGCCACTTCTTCAGGTCACCCTCCAATTTCCACGGTTCATTTTCGTCTCTTTCACCACATTCTATCTTATTTGTTTATTAAGTCATGCAAGGTATCAAGGTGGCAGGAATAAGCTTGGAAAGCCCTCCAAACATCAGTGGCAGGCAGTTGTTATCATTGTCTTCCAGTGTAAAGTCATGGCCACCAGTACACGGTATCTGCCAGTGAAGAGTGGCACCTGTCAGTGGCATGTCATCATCGTGTGGCACGCAGCATCGGGATTCCAGCTGTCAGCAGCAGCACAGGCAAGCGAGACTTAGCAAATGCTGGTGGGGAGCGAAGCATGACTGATATACTGTAAGTGCTTCATGCTAAAAGAACAGCAGCAACATATGAATGACCAGCAGTGATATACTGCTTAGAACTGGCATATGCCACTAAAACAAGACGCAAAACATCAGCCACTTCTTTATCTCAGTGTCACTCATTTTGTGTAATGTCAAATGACGTTGACATGATAACTGCTGGGTGAAAGAAGGGACGAACCAAAGCAATCACATCGAGTTCCACATGCAGCTGCATGGCAGTGCACCGAACCAGACCCACCAAAGTATGGTGCCACGCTCTACCAGCTGAAGCACATTCAAAGTAACCTGCCCTCTATTCCACTTTCAGCATTGGCTCTTCCTGGGATGGCATTTTCGAATCACGACCCACTCACACCTAAACAAGCCGTGAGAAAATGTAGTAAAATGTTTTTTCCTTTACTTCAGGGTTTCAGATAAGCCTGTCTGGAGTGTCCCAAAGTAAGCAATAGTCTCACACACAAAGCACACCGACCTCTACTCTTTGTGGGTACACCTCAGTAGTCTAAAGTGGCTTCCTCTCCTCCTGGACCATCGTTGAGCCACGTTTCTGTTCAGTTCTTGCCTGACCCCTCAGTGATTGGTCGGCGTTGTTACTGAGTTCCAGATTCTTGATGTTTTTATCACGCTTGTGTTTAATTGGATAGAATCAGTGAAAGGAAGCCACTGTATACTATTGAAACAGCCTGTGTGGTGCTCTGGTAGTTGGGGAGTCTGTCCACTGTTCACTGCTATTGTCACCAATTCAGTTATGGCCGAGAGAGATTCATTTGCACTGGGGCTTAAAGGTTAAGGGACCTGTTTGCACTCGAGCTGGTTGAACAGGGCATGGCAAAGACGACTCAACGCTTAAACTCAGCACTTGGCAGAGAAACTAGTTTAATTGGCAGTTATATTCTGGAGGTACATCCTAACAAACGTGTACAGGTAACAGACGCTGTGGACTTATTCCAGTCTTAAACTGGAATCTAGTGCTTTTTAAGTGTTGGGTCACTTTGGTATCTCAAGGGAACTGTTCAGATCTTAATTGCAATTTTGAAAAGTTCTTAATGGAAATGTATTGGACAGGGATTCCCAATATCAGTATCTGGCACTGTGGCTCTGTCGTGGCAACAGCAGTACCAAAGACTTGCATGCATGTATGTATGGTTGGGATGCAAATGGGTCTAAAAGCTAAAAGAACTGGTGCAGCATCTGAGGATTGGGAACCCCTGTACATTCGGGCACTCTGCTTGTGTTCAGAATGCATTTTGTGCTTCCTCTGATCTTGAGAAGAGCTTGAGATAACCCAAAGGTCAGAGTGTGGATGAAAACAGCTGTTAATACACTGGATCTTTAAGTCATATTCATGCCACAGCGGTTTTCTCCTCACTGCTCTCCACTGACCTGTTAGCCAGATTTCACTGTACCAAGCACAAATTGTGCTGGTACTGGGCCTCATATTGTGGCATGTTTTTTTTTTTTTTTTTGGTTAATATTGCTTACTGCACACATTCAAAGGCGTATCTCAAGTGCACAGAGCCATAAGTTGCTGAGGTAAGACGAGCATTTTATCACGGTGTGTGTCCTCTGTTTGCACCAGCTGGTTGGACCCACAGTGTGGTGTGCATGCTGTGGGATTCTGGATCTGTTTCTCTCTTTGTCCCGCCAGGTAAACGTAAAGCTCTGAAGCTGAACTTCGCCAACCCTCCAGTGAAACCAGCCTCCAGGCTCCCGCTCAATCCAACACCTCCCTCTTTCCAGAACCCTCACATGTGAGTAGAGACGGCTGACGGTGGGATCTCGTGGGTTGTTGGTTTAGATCATGCATCAGGCCCTCGTCCTACGAACAAGCAAGCTTTCTCATATTGGCCCATTTCTGCAAATCAGAGAGAGTCAGATCATATAAGAAAGCTCTGATTACAGATCCACTTCATGGAACCTTCAAATGTTCCAGATTAGGGAATCACTGATTAATTATTGATCATATCCACATGAATCTATAATGCATGTTCCTCTCATGGCTCCACACTGTCCTCTCTCTCCCCCCCCTCTTCCTGTGGCCTCCTCCTCCTCCTGCTCTGCCTCATCCAATCCTGTCTCCTCTGTCCTCCGTGCTCCCCCCAGAGAGCGTCTGCGGACACACAGCATCGAGTCGTCGGGGAAGCTGAAGATCTCTCCCGAGCAGCACTGTGACTTCACCGCAGAGGATCTGAGGGACCTCGGGGAGATCGGCCGCGGGGCGTACGGCTCCGTCAACAAGATGGTCCACAAACCCACGGGCCAGATCATGGCTGTCAAGGTGACCTGATGATAGACAAGCCCCACGGTTTTTAATCTTCAGGGAGGATAATTTATTAAGAGAGGCAGTTGTTTAAACCACCGTCTAGTAACTACATTAGTGTGTCAGGATGTGTGATTTAGCTCATCAGGTGACTCATACAGTTGCTTTGCAGTAATTAATTAGAGCGGCCTGTTCCCAACAGAAAGAGGTTTGGTAATCACCAGTGGGATTTATATTTACATGTGATTTGTACCGGGATACTTCATCTGGAAGTCTGATCCCCACAGGCCTTTGTATTTACACCAGTTATCCATAATGTTACTCATCTCCGTTCTGCCTACACTGTGATGGGATCTCAGAGTCTTAAAGGCAGTATTGACCAGCTGGACTTGTATCAACAGTGGCTTGAAAATTGGTTTTGTTGCAGTGAAGCTGCATGATGGCGGCTTTAAACTAACCGTAGCAGCTCATAAGAAAAATATCTGCATTACACAAAGTGAAAAAACTGCTATTAATGACTCTGCTGAAACAAACTGGTCTGATAATGAGTGTGAATCGTGGCTGAGTAGATGGTGTGGAAAGTGCGACGACTCCGGATTGTGATGGTGTTTTGGTGTCGCGTGTGTGTCTCTCAGAGGATTCGCTCCACCGTGGATGAGAAGGAGCAGAAGCAGCTGCTGATGGATCTCGACGTGGTGATGAGGAGTAGTGACTGTCCCTACATTGTCCAGTTCTACGGCGCTCTCTTCAGAGAGGTCTGACCTCAAACGCACCTCATCGCGCTCTGCCTTTGAATGTTGACTGACAGACTAACTGCTGACTCTTCATTTCAGGGGGACTGTTGGATTTGCATGGAGCTTATGTCTACCTCATTAGACAAATTCTACAAATATGTATATTGTGCATTAGATCACGTCATTCCAGAGGAAATATTAGGCAAAATAACATTAGCGGTGAGTAGAGGATTCCCTTTTCCTTCACGCGTTTTGGATTTCATGCCGTGCACGTCCCGGAAACAGAGGTGATGCTTTTTTTTTTTGTCTTCAACAGACCGTTAAAGCACTGAACCACTTAAAAGAAAACTTGAAAATAATTCACAGAGGTGAGTTCATGATAATTGTAAAGTTGAATTAATCAAAATTCAGATCCTCTTAAATGTATCTAATGTCAAAAACCTTTTATTGTGCTTTCCTTAAAGCCTTGGATCAGTTCTGTTCACGTTCCTCTGGATGAAACCGCCTTTTTCTGTCATTTTCAGACATCAAACCTTCCAACATTCTCATGGACCGAAGGGGTAACATCAAGCTGTGTGATTTCGGCATCAGCGGCCAGCTGGTGGACTCCATAGCCAAGACCAGAGACGCAGGCTGCAGGCCTTACATGGCGGTAAGCAATCCAAAGTATCGAGTGGAAAAACTCCCAGTGAAATAGATCAGAGGCAAACGGATATCAGGACGCTCCAACACAAATGAATAAAAGGCTGTGCGCAGTAAAGCTGCTCAGTCTTTGAGCCTGACCTTTGACCTCCCACATCAGAGTCTTTTCTTGTGTGTTTCAGCCTGAAAGGATAGACCCCAGTGCTTCCAGACAAGGCTACGATGTCCGCTCTGACGTGTGGAGCTTGGGAATCACCCTGGTAAGACAAATCATGTCGCCCGCGTGAACTTTAACTTTTTGTCGCGTCAGAGCGAGTTTGAATTGAAGGGAAGTCGGGTCTGCAGGCCCCTCAGAGTCGCTGCTTTGTGTTTGCTTTCAGTACGAGCTGGCCACGGGAAGGTTCCCTTACCCAAAGTGGAATAGCGTTTTTGATCAGCTGACGCAGGTGGTGAAGGGTGAGCCCCCCCAGCTCAGCAACTCTGAGGAGAGGCAGTTCTCCCCCAAGTTCATCAACTTTGTCAACCTATGGTAAGCACCGTTACACTCAGCCTCACGTCCAGTCAGTGAGGCATTGCAGGCTTAGTGGATGGAATAAGTGTCGGTGCCGGAGTTTGATTTTTGTTTGTGTTTTTCTGTGCAGCCTTACAAAGGATGAATCAAAAAGGCCAAAGTACAAGGAGCTTCTGGTGAGTTCTTGGACTGCCCTTTTTTTCTACACCTCACAAATTGATACATCAGATGACCCCAAACTCATCAATTTGACTTTTGAACTGTTAAAGCTGCACTATAGTGTAAACAATAGATGCTGCGATGTGGAAGGGGGTCACTCACAGTGAAAAACCCACTGAGAGTTATCACTCAACTCTGCAGTTCCTCTGAGCTCTGTGGAGCCTTTTAGCCTCACTGTTTGTGCTTTCCTGCCACAAACGCAGTAGAAGGAAACACTTGTTTCGCTGCCCCCAAGTGGCCAAAAATATCAGTGCAGCATATTCTACCACATGAAATGTTAAAATGGAAAATTCGTGTTTCTTTAAAATCCATGTAAATTCCTGTAGAACTGCCTATCGTCCACCAGGCAACAGATCTTTTTGTGAAGTCAGAGAGTTCCTCAGTTCCTCACCCTGAGTCTCACTGTGTCTCTCCTCCAGAAACAGCCCTTCATTCTGATGTATGAAGAGCGTTTCGTGGATGTCGCCAGTTACGTATGTCGCATCCTGGATCAGATCCCCGCCTCTCCCATCTCTCCAATGTATGTGGACTGATGGAGTCAGGTTGGGGAGTTTGGGGAGGGGGGGGGGGGGTTGGGGTGGTGTGGGGGGGACACTAAGCTTTGTGATGCAACGCTTGACATCTTAGAGTTACGTAGGATCACCTGTTTATTCACACGTTCCAAAGAACAGAGGAACTCAGTCTGAATTGCCCGGTGCAATGAGATGAATATCGTTAAGCAAACCCTTCCACCTCCCATCACCTCATGATAAAGTCAGTGAAATCTAAAATATTATCCTCCATCTCCACCCAGAAAAACTTGAAGACATGACGGTGTCTCAGTAAAATGCAAATACAGAATCTACCAAATAAGATGTTGAACAGTGACCCTCGCGACGTATGAACAAACATAGCCACCTATGGGATTGTACTTTGTGGACTGTATGTATGCATATGTGTGTTCACCTCTGAACTGTTGACATGTACAGATGTCCGCAATAGACCTACTGTCTAAACACACACACACACACACACACACACACACACACACACACACTCTCTCTTTTCACACGTTTTGTTGTGGGCACCTTCACTCATGGTAAATGAGTATGCAAAAAGTGTTTTCTCTTTGGAAAGCTCATGGATTCGGTAGCGTGGCTTTACTTCTTCCTCCAATATGCAATCTGTGAGAGTTCGTCTTGACACATTATTGGGACATGTACATTTCTCACATCCAGCGTTAGCCCCGTTTTGGACCTCTCATGTGTTATGTTTGAGTCCCAGAGCTAAGCATGCGGTTTTCTAAAAGATACACACTCTTCGCACAGCAAAACTAACATCAGTATATACAAATATACCTGGTAGTAAAATAGCATCTTTGTCGGGTTTAGGAAATAGAGTCTTATCTTGTGAAGCGTCTGAAAGTCTGGATTCTTTAGAGCTCATCAGCAATTTATCTCCCATTAAAAAACTGCTGAGCTCCACGACTCAAACGTAGCGACAGTCCATAATGGGCACAAAGTGGGGCTAATGCACTGCTACATTGCCTGATGTAAAGTTACCTTAGGATGTTACGTCCGCTGATGTAAATGTGTATGTATATAGTACATCTAATCTGCTGTTCCTGGCAGGTCCTGCTTGACCGTTAAGGCTCATTCCTAAACGCAGATGATGGAGTCAAACGGTGGCGAGATGCGGACGCCGGGTGCAAACGCGTCTGTGCGTTTCAGTTTGAGAATGAGCCCTAACGCTCCTCGGCAGCCTGTCATAGCACTGTACAGTTAAACTGCTCATCCACACTGATCACAGATCCACCATGCTGCCATATAGAGGCAAACAGTAGTAACTACCTTTTTAAGAGTCCTGGCAAGGGTTTCCTGTCAAGAACAGCGACACCCAGAAATGCTGCTAAATGACGTCATTCTGTACCAACCACACACGTGTCAGGAGAGGATGAAGATCGCTCCTCGTAGTTACTGCTCTTTGACCCGTAAGGTCACCATGGACTCAGCATGTTCCTCCGTGACTCGGCATGTCTCTCTGGCTTGCACTGATGATAGAATGTTTCCCGCGCCAAACCATGTATTACACTCGTGATGCATCTCCATCGTCTGGAAGGCCTTGCCTCACCTGTGCTCCTCCACCGGCGCTGATATACCCCAGTTTAGCAGGTGAAGCAGAGGCCGCAGCTTGAGACTATTGAGATCCATCCGCCGTCATTCCCTCTCAGAAAGCCACGTCTACCAGGCGCAACTTGGCAGTTAGCTACTAAACCAAACTGTCTGTATGGATGGTGGTCCTTCAAGACTGGGACACTGTAGAGACTTATAATGGAATAAATGACTTTAAAGGATAAGGATGGCATTATTTTCTATTTTCTTTAAATCCCATTAATATATCATTGAATGTTGCCAGCTTTATCCTTTAATCCAGCAAATACTAATGATGTAATTTAACAGAACATGCGATAATAAGCCATGAGTATGCAGTAACCTCAGTCAGCTGTTGACTCTGTCACATGATGCAACATGATATTTTACGTGTCTGAGTATTATTATTATTGTTACTCGCTCAGCTTCATGTGGAAAAATACATTTGTCGTCTGTTTTCAACGCTGACATCGTCACAGTTCGAGGTTTGATCATATTTTTTTTGGCCTTTTTTTTCTCACTATGCTTTATTACATTTAGTTTCATTGCACTAAAGGAATTGCCACACTTAAAGGGCCACTCCAGCCATTTTAATAGTGAAATAACCATGTGAGAGACAGATTAACAAAGAATGGTCAAAATTCATGCCGCAGAGGCTGAGGTCTCCTTCGTGTGGGGGAAAAACCAAAAAGGCCAATCTTGCTGACATCATCAGGTTATTTTTCTAAGACTTGACAAAGCTCCTCCAGAACCACAGAAGACCGTATACAAGTGCGGAAAAGTACGCCTGATGACAGCTTCATTGACACACATCTGTAAAATTCCCTGGAGTTCCCCTGTAACGTTTGATTCAAAATGCTGTGACATAGGCCTCTACAGATGTCAGCCATGTTGGAAAATGGCCACCATCATTGGGAAGGCTCTGGGAGTTTGGGGACTTGCTGAGTAGTTGTGGGCTATTGGGAATGGGGATAAAACATAAATTTGGGGAGATGCAGTGTAGACCAGACATGATTCTCTCTATTGATGAAATGGAGTCATCGCGTCAGCTCTGTTTTTCCTTTGTCTATCATGCAAAATGGTGCAAAGCCTTGAGAAAAAGCCCACAGTCTCATGTCTCACTGCAGACCGTCTCCACATCTCTTATGGGATACATTTCCAGGAAGCTAACGCCACTGGTGAACATGAATCTCCAGGGTACATGTTGTATAAATTGCAATTTACTAGAATGTTCATATTAGATTATAAGATGATATTAAGGGCGATGAATATTATATTGTATCTTTATCAAGGGTTACAAATAAAGTCCCCATGGAAAAGATTCAAAAGCTGTATTGTGTGCTTCTTGTGAATTGGACGTGAATAAAAAGTGACTGCAGAAATGATTTTGCTGTGATAAGTTTATTGCTCTTCGTTCTGTAGTATACAGGGATGCAGGCAAATACTGGTTTTACAATAGTAAAGCAAGTCAGTGGCCAAGCAACATGGAAGCTTCTGTCAGATTTGATTGTCTTTTTTTTTTCTTGATTAGGGAAAATTACTGCAAAATGAAGCCCAGATAAAAAGGCCAGGAGATATTCTTTCAACAGAGGACGGGATGGAAAGAATATCAGCTTCGTCATATATTCAGGATGGGTGTTAATAGCCAACAGGCGACTGTTGAATCCATTTAACAAGTGCAACACTTCATAAGTAACAGGGAAAAAAAGCAACATTTGGTCTAAACAATAGAAAACGACACCCATGTTTACAGAGGACATCACTGAAAAGGCAAGAAATGAATTGGCCGATGCGCTTAAAGCAACAGTTTGACATTTTGGGAAGAATATTCACCCGCTCTCTCACTGAGAGTGGACTAGATGAGAAGATCGACACCGCTCTCGCACTTGTCTGCTAAATATATAGCCGGAGCCAGGACGCCGTTAGCGTAGCTTAGCACAACAAGCAAGCAAATAACTACCCTGACTCTGAGGGGAATAAAATCTGCCCACCAGCACCAATAAAGCTCAATACTCATCTGTACAGAAGGTGTGAAAACAACCTGTGATCTGATGATGGGTTATGTGCTGGATTAAATAAGAGGTATAACGTGTTCATGTGTGAGTGTTAGAGGAACTGGTGATGGACAGCGATGGAGGGAGCTGACTGTGGCCGGATGTCCCAGAGGATGAAGTGAGTTCGAGGTGTTGGTGGGTGGATTTTGTTACTTTCAGACAAAGGCAGGTTAGCAGTATCCACATTTCCAGTCTTTATGTAAGTTAAGCTAACAGGCTGCTGGCCTTTAGTGTATAGATGCGAGAGAGCTATCCATCGTTTCATCTGAGTCTTTTCAGTCTGTGTGGAAAACAGACAATTTCTGACCAAAACTCCAGTCTTAAAGGTGTTCCGAGTCTGAAATTGTCTCCTTAGTGTGACTACTGTGTGTATGGGCTGGCTCTGGTCCAAGTCTACGCTGTGGTAATATGCAGTATTCACAGTAAAGATCAGAATATATTACATTTTTCTATTCACAAGTGCTAATAATGGACATTTCCACTTCACAGGAGTCTTTAAAGAGAAGTGATTTAAGAAAGCATGGCTTTTCGAAGTGGTTCCTTCACTTTGTCTAACGTGTTTTTAAGAGAACTGATTTACTAAGAAGTGTCTGTGGTCAAAATGGCAGCACTGGAGTTTTCAGGTAAATCAGCGAGCCCCAATCTATTAGAAAGGAATGTCAGTATAAATACAGGATAAAATATAAATATAAAAACACAAAATAAATAACTGTGATTGGGAATAGAAAGGGTGAAAAAAAAACTACTTCGTAAGGAAAAATAGAGATGAACTTGTATTTTTAATGAACGTTTGCCCGATTTTGCAGCTAAAGGGAAACTGACGGAGCTTTCTAGATTAATCTGTCAACAGTTTTCAGGGACTTGATAACATTTTGTAAAGGGGAAACTGGTAGAAAATGTCTTCAATAAAAAGCAATAAGGCACAGTTTGTCTGCTGATTAGAACCCATAAGACCAAAGTTTTCTCAAAGACATTCATTTGTCTCCAGAATGTCACGCTGTGGATAGAAATGCCAAATAGTGTAAAGTAACTTGTATAAAAAAAAAAGGGGGGGGGGTCCTTCAAGGGAATGACAACCGTTTTTACACACATAGTCTAAGCTCAAGCAAACTGTGAAAAATGTGTATTTAGATAGAGGTGCACAGTGAGATTTTTTTTTTTTTGTCATATTTACATCAATTGATGAACTGATTACATAATACACTTGATTTGTGGTTTGTGTCGTCTCCCACACCACTGACAAAATATGCAGACGTCAACTTGTCTCTGTCAGTACAGATACTTAAGATATTTACAGAATGGCCATACTAAGCAATCCAATTCACCTTGTAATTCCTCTCATTTTTTTTTGGTTTTTTTTGTTTTTTTTTCCAGTAATACAAACATAGACCCCGAAAATATACAATGATTGTCAAAATGTGTCTTCAAGTCAAGGTGGCGTAACACTGATATTGCATAAAGTGTTGGTATAAAGCACTGTAATCATGTATCTCCATTATCTAGAAAATCCTTCATGTGTCCACTGTCATACTTATTTGGCTGTTGTGCGTGTCGTTGTCCAAAATGGACAAAGATCATGTCAGAAAGCACCTAGTCTTTGGATTCTGGGTATAACGACAACATGAGAACCTCATCTCAGCCAAGTGGAGAAAAGAATCAAAAAATATACTGTAATTCTGCAGTTCAACCTCGGACTTAGCCGTCAATGTTTGGATGTAGGTTATTCAATGTACATCCCACTCTCATAAAACAAGAGGCAAATTCTGGTGCTTAGACTTAAGGTAGGATTCAGTAACTCTTTGGTATGGTCATAGCTGATATGAGCGGACGTACAGCTACTTGCGAGCTGGTGTCTTGTGTTTTTGACGGCTGATGGCGCTTTGGTGGCGCTGATGTTTTCACCAGTGCTCCAGGTGAAGGTCCATGGCAGAGTTCAAGTTAATGTCTGTGACATCCAGGAACTCTGTGTTGAAGATGCTGGGCCCACTGGGTGGAGCAACGCTGAAGGCCGTGGCCGAGCTAGGTGGCGTCAGGTCCAGCCACTCCATCGTCTCCCACGGCGTCTCGCTGAAAGTCATGCTGACCATCCCCTGCACCTCTGGGACAGCGGACACCTTGGTGCTGATGGGTGACAGAGGGGTGTCCATCAGATCTCGGTTGGTCAGAAGTTTGTCCTGTTGAGGGTGATGAGGTTGACGGTGGTGGTTGTGGGGGCTGCTATACCCTTCGCCGTCTCTGTTCCCTTCATCTTCCTGCCCCCCGTCCTCAGCAGCCATTTTGAGAAGGGCCGCCTCCCCTCCCCGGACGATTGGACTTCCCAGCAGAGTCTCCAGGTGGCTCTCGGTGATGTGACTGGCCGAGTGGTCGTAAGGGAGCTGGGCAGAGGACAGGTGTTCGTAGTGTCTGTGGAACCTCGGGATGAGGAGGCCGGGACACCCTGGGGACACAGTAATGTGAGGCACAACTTTGGTTACAGAGCACCGCTCCCTCTCCTCTCTGGCGTTAGCTGGCATCTCTTGAAGAGAAAGAGGAGAGGAGGGAGGGTCACAGCAGGTACTAGTGGGATCTGATACCACTGTGATTCCAAACCAATGCACGTGGTGATTCACCACTTTTTAACCATCTTGCATATGCACTCACAGTGCTTTCTATGCTAACATCTGTTGAATGTCACCTTACCTCCACTCTCTATGAGCACATCCAAAAGCTCGTCCATCTGCTGACTCCTGGTCAGTTGCTGGAACAGGAATGAAAAGAGTTATTCTTTTATCAGTTGAACAACGCTTAAAAATTCAATGCAGTTATATCAAAGGGTTTTTCATGACAAATATGCAAGCTGTCAAGCAGTCTACAAAGACTTGCAGAATAGGGTTTGGTAATACAAACTTTTCTTGGAGACAGGCCAGTTTATTGGGTGAGATTACACTCACTGTTGGACAAACTATGTCATAGACACAGTTTGTCAAATATGTTTGACATTTCTGTGCTGTTAATGATATATTAGCTAATATCGGCTGTTCGTATCAGCCTGGCTAATAAGCTGGTTGGGTTCCAGTACCGACCTCTCCAAAGCGTTTGTATGACTAAAACACCAGTCTGCTTCAGACTTGGTAATAAAGGTTCGAAAGTTAGTGCGGTGAACACAGCGAATGGATGAATCAAAGAGGTGCAATGCAGGTGATGGACTTCAAGAGACAAAAAAAGGAGACAGGAGGAAAAGTGGAATTCCAGCAACGCCGATAGGTAAAATAAAATCTCTGGACAGCCAATCTCTACTGAATTTTACCATGATTTTGAGTTTACCTGCTTGACTGCATCCTCATAGCATGGGGGCTGTCTTAAGTCAGATGCATCTGAATCTGAGCTACTGAAGGCAGGGGGAGAGACCTGGCACTTTTGGCCAACATGACGAGGAGAGGGCAATACTGACATCTATATGAGAAATAGGTGAAAAGTGACATTAGCCCACCTATTAGAATAAGGGAGTTTACCAAATGTGAGTGAACTGCAGATTGAAAATAAGCAAAAAGATCTATAAATCAGGCCCTGGTGATCCAATCATCTCATCACATGAAATATTTCACTTTAAGAGGAGGGTTGGCGTTGTGTTCTTGTAAAGGCAAAGTCACCAACATGTGAAGGAATATGTGATGAAAACAGATGAACTCTGTTTTAAAGAGCAGAGCTATGACAAGAGTGACAATGAACCTCATAACAAAAGACAATTATATAGAGTCAGAGACAGACACAAACACAAATGAATAGAAAAGAGAAAAACGGTTACGTGACTGTGAGGTGATTCAGATGAAGTACATGACGCTGACACGACAACACTGCAAGTGCTGTTAATGTCGACATAATATTTACCTTTGGTTGCATATTCTCAGTCTTGGCTGAGCCACCGTGGCCACAGTCAGTTGAGTTGGGAAAGACTCCCTGAAGGCCTCTTTGGTCAGAAGGATAAGAGCAGTTTACGGCCTGGCCACCGTTCTTCTGCTGCATCTGTAGTTAAATAGTAAGTAGTTCCACAATCAATGAATTTGCTCATTTAGATTTATTTAATTATCATCTATCCATGAATCCAACATACCTGCATGTTACGTGCTCTGTTATTGCTATGGGGGTGGGGGTGAGCGCAGCCGTCTCTTCCCAGTGGAGGTGACAGCAGGTAGGGGTTATTAGGAGACGAAGGCTGGGGGCTGCTAGAAGGCTTTCCAATGGGGGAGTCTTGTGGTGAGCACTGTGGACTGAGGAAAGCTGACATTGTGGAAGGGCTGCCAGAGGACGGGGTTGTGTCCATACATTGTTGCCCACCGGTGGCCCCCATATTGGAGAGGGGGGCGTTGCAGTGTCCCATATCCTCCATGCAGCTGCCAGGAGAGCCCTTCAGCTGTTTGGGAGAGGACAGAGGACAGCTGGAGGACAAGGACATGGGCTCCTGCTTGATTGTCACCCCAAAGAAGTGCTGGCCCATCATGGCTGGAGTCTGCTGGTGGTGCATGGAGGGATGAGATGGAGGAGGGATGGTGTCCTGCGTTGCTCCATAGCAGCGTTTCCTCTTGTGAAGCTGCATCTTCAGCTCTTCAACCTAATACGAATGGTGACGAAGGTTAACATGTCAATCAAAGAAAAGCTTCTGAAGATGTTTGCAGCTTTAAACATCAACATTTTGCTCTTTAACATTGCGTCCTGTTATATTCTATGAAGGCCTGAACCTCCAGAAAGGCTTATCATCGACTGACAGGCTGCTAGTTACTCACCTGTCTCTGCTCCTGATGCAGCTTCCATGTCAACTCTTCAATCACCTTCTGCTTTTCCACGAGCATCTTATCTTTTTCAGCTTCCACGCCATCCATACCTCCACCCTCCCCCACCCTCAGTCCTCCCCCACCCAGGTTGCCTCCTCCCAGACCGTCCTCCATGCTGAGCTGGGCCGGAGACGGTTGCAGGGTGAACTGCGTTGGTGAGGACATGGGCACGTCGCTGAAGCTGTCGGGGAGTGAGCCGCTGAGGGACAGCTCGGAGGAGGCTGGAGAGATTGGAGGGGTGGAGGAGGTGCTGGGGTAAGGGTAGTAGCCTCCCTGGGACAGGGCGCTGGAGGAGGATGGGGACTGGTAGGAGGAGAGGGACCCTGTGGGTGTGACAGGGAAGGTCACTGTGGTGATGTCAGAGGAGCTGGAGGGCGAGGAGCCGGCATTGGAGTCCTTGAAGGGTCGGAGTCGCTCGATGAGGGCCGTCTTGGTGCCGGAGACAGGCATGCCGCGAATACGCAAGTGCTGCCTGAGCTCTGATACCTTACACAGCACAAAAAGAGATTACATTAACCTCCTTCTTATTGTATCTCCAGCACATTTCTGATCTTATGGTCATTTTACTTTGTAAAACCTACTTTTAGGTCATCCAGATTAGCTGGCAGGGGCCCAGGTTTGGCCGGTGAGATGTTGCTTTGGTTGGGATATGTATTCTTGACTGGGGAGGAGGAGTTGCTGTTGGTTTGGCTGGACGGACCACTGGAGCCACAAGCTGATAGCTGCTCACTGGCTCCTCTAGAATGGGAGAATTCAAGTGGGTTAGTGAACATAGTAAGTCAAAATAGCATCAGTGGAAACGTACATCGACTTGGTACCACTTTTAAAATAAGACACCATTTATAAATAGATAACAAGTTGTAAATAATGACATTATTAATGGTAACTATGTCCTCTACCTTGTAGATCAATTGTAAACAACTAAAAGACAAAAGAAAAATTGAACTGAAACCAATGCTAAATAATGCAAAGTTTCCTGTTTTCCTAACCAAAGCTATAATTTTCCTGTGTGTATGATGATGAGTCCGACACTGAGGGCCACCTCTCAGGCAAAACTGAGACAAGTGTACCATTAAGAGCATGCAGAATTAGCTATTAGCAGTTCCTGTTTGTAGTGTACCCACAAATGTACAGACAGCTAGCACTGGATTACTTTTATATCTTTTATCAGATTTCTTATTATTTGTCCATGAGTGTGACTTACTTCTGGGTCTGAGTCTGGGGGTGAGGCTGGTAGCTGAAAGCAGGCTGCCGCTGTTGAGCCTGGGCCTGGGCCTGTGTCTGTGGACTGTGTGTGTGCTGCTGTGACTGCTGCGACTGTGGATGTGTGTGAGCGTGTTTCTGCTGGCTGAGGATCTGCAGCTGCAGGAAGAGCTGCTGCTGCTGGAGGAGTCGGGCATAGGCCGAGTCCATGGGCGGAGGGGACTTCTCTGCCTTCTGGTCCGGAGGAATGTACTGGTGGTACTTGAGCTTCTTCACCTTTGGCTTCACATCTTTGGGCTTCTTGTGTCGGTTCTTGTCTGATGTCTTGGACTGTTCAAGGTAAGGAGGGTGAGATAGTATGAGCGTGCAAGCTGATGGGCTCAACTCAGCACTGGGGAAAAGAATAAACTGTAAAGTGAAGATGGTAGTAAATTCTTGTTGCTGACCTTGACAATAGCAGGTACAGGTATTGTGGGAGTAGCCTGGCCGTTGTTGGCACCAGACAGGCCTTCATCCTGGCTTTGATCAGGTGGATCTCGGGGTGCGCTTCCCTGTTCACAAACAAAAACAACACACTGTTTACTGCTCTGTTGGTCACAGTGATGCTCTGATGCTTGCTAATATGCTGACATTAACAAGTAAATGCAAAATGAAAGTCTTGGTTTAGCATGTTGGAATGCTAATATTTGCAAAGTAGTACTAAACACTAAGGATGATGGGAATGTCCTTAGTTTTGCAGGTAGTATTTGATCTATATTAAACCTGAAGGTGGCACTAGATGAAAGGTCACCAAAGTTATTACAACTCACTCTGAGGGCAGTGGTGGGAAGTGGCTGATTGCATTTATTCAAATATTTTCCCATTGGAGTGGTGGGCTGACGCTAACATCTGTGGAGCCACGCTGCTAGCATGGCTTGAAAAAATACTTAGTGCAGCTCAAACCAAACATTGTGCATATTAAGAATACAGTGGTTTCTCTTCATGTTGCTTTTGGAGTGTTTAGAAGCTCAAACAGGTTTATCCATCAAGCTGTTTTATGATCCCCGCCTTGTGCTAAACAACACTAAACACTTAGATCACAGTATATAATAAACGTGAATAAAAGTATACTAAATGACTTCCTTCATATGAATATTTTGTAAACTCTGGGGACGTTATTTGTGCTATTGTTGCCTTAGATTCTATGATTTTAGTCTGAATTTATCTGTTTTCCTCATCCGCCTGCGATACTGATTTCTCCCTCAGGTTATGAAGTTGGGTTGAGGAGGCATGGGGACAGTTTATAAGACAGTCTGTCCTCCAAATGGAATAATTACACTCAGAAATGCACATGTATTGATGTTTCATTTGCAAAAGTATTACAAAAAGCTCTAAACAGAAATAAGGCAGTGAGAGTTGGTGATTCAGTTGAAACATTTCAGAGAGAAGCTCAGCAGATATAAACAATCCTGTTCTGGCATGATTTTCAATCGTGCGACCGTTGCTGATGGCGTCCGTTGGAATGAGGTCATGATGAGTGAAAGGTAAGCACTGAGGAAGTAAAGGCAGCTGTGCTGATGGGACGGCTCAGCATGCAGGAATGTGACACCTGCCTAGTTTAACTCAGTCCAACGGTCAGTGGAAAACAGAGGAGGCTGAGGATGGTGGTGCAGTGCACTCTGCCACCACAGGAGGGCAGAAGAAGAAAAGCAGTGCCAACACCTGCTAGAGGTACAACAATGTCGGAGTGAAGACAGATGGAGGAAAGCAGAGAGGAGACAGAAGGAATTCTGGGATAAAAGGCATCTTCTACCACCGCGCCATCAAGATAGAGAGGCATCCTTTACCTGTCGTGGGCTGGTGAGGGCAGGTGAGGAGGAGGAGGAGGGCGTGCTGCCAACAGCCTCAGACGAAGGGCAGGCCGAGCCCTGCGACTCATCACTGTGGTGCTGCTCTGGAGACAGACTCTCACTGCTGCTGTCCTCCTCAAATGCATAAGAGTCCTCCTGCTTGGGGAACTTACCATGGTTTACTGGAAGGAGAGCAAAAAGGGAGAAGGGTGAGCGGTCAGTAGGCATTACCTCGAGATCAGTGAGGAAAGGAAGAGGGACAACAGAGCATGCGTCTAACTTATAACTCCAGTTTGTTACAGCTAGGGTCTTATTTTCAGTGTTTGGCCATAAGTGGTCTGATGGGGCAGGTTTATCCAGATTATTTAAACCACTTTATTTGGAGGTCAAATTGAAGGTGAGCACATCCAGAATATCTCTAATAATCCCTCATATAACAGGACACACAGCTACAGTAAGGACAGAGGGTCTGCAAACCCTGATGACTGCCCACAACTGACAATTTGGCTAACAACATCTACCATCTAACCTGATTCAAAGCCGTGATTGTCTGACTGCTTGTGTTTCTTGCTCTGTCTGACTTCTTTTTAGTGATGTCACCACATTTCCAGATCTCAACAAATAACTTCAAATCGCCAAAAAACATCTTATTGAATATAATCTTGTAAGTGCAGATATGAACGTTGGCCAAAATTATGAAAGTAAGATCCAAGTTCAAGGCTTGATTACCAACAAGGTGAAGCAGCAACTGCCCAAGACCATCAGAGGGGCCAAAGCCTCCATGTTTAACGTTGTATCAACACTAACAAACACTCTAATTCATGATTGGTAATACCTGTTGGTTATATGCAGCTTGCACGTTGTACACAATGTATGTTCCCTATGTGACCAGTGGTATTCACACACAGCCTGTCTGTCACTGACACCTAGTACGACACTCAGCCCGAAGGTGTTACGCTGTGTGGGTGACCGCCACTTTACATCTACCACGCTCCTGATTGGCTGGGCTGATAGTGACTGCAGCTTTCATTGGAGGAGCTAAGAGCGGCTATCTAACAGAGCTGAAGGGACAGAGCCAGGGGAGGGAGGTGGCAAAGGTTGGTGTGTGCATGTGTGAGTGTGTTGTGTGTGTGCAGAGGTATAAGTTTCTCTTTTTGTATCCAAACATGTGACAGGCAGGAACAGACCCTGGTTTCAATCACAGCACCAGGCCCATGTGCAACTCAGTGACCTCGGAATACACACAAACACACACACTCCCAGAGCTTAACACTCAGCTTAGTGCACAGCATTGTCCTAAATGCCATTTCCTCCCACCTGTTCATTTTTAACTCCTTCCCTCTCTGCAGTCACACACACACCACAACACACACACTGAATGGCTCATGTGTGAATGTGCTCATCATGGTGCAGTTTGTCTCTGCGACATGCAGTCCAGCACATGCTGTTTCCATGAGTCTTTAAGTCAATTCGATGTCACCAGGAGATTGAGATGGCAGAATTGCAGGAAATCTGCGAGCTGTGCACACTTCCGCTTTCCAAGTGGCTGGTTTAGAAGTTACGGCGGGTCACATAGTTTTCAACATTACTGGACAGAGGTTGAAACAATCGTTGGGAGTGCTGTGGACAGGGATATAGAGCTTTAAGGTGAGGGGTTAATGCTGCAGGCGAGGGGAAGGCAACAGCCTGGTCCTGTCACAGAGCTTTGTAGGTGGCTGAACTGGTGGCCTGTTAAACGCAGAGACAAAGCAGGGAGGAGGAGGGAAGGGACAAACATACACACAGGTACACCCACACATACACACAAGGATGCACTCAAACTCAAACACACATCGCCACTTCTAAAGAAAAAGGGTGGACCCAAATACAGCTGCTGTTCGTCTCAATAAACGGCGCTCCCCTCCTCCTGCAGAGGTAGTGTAAACCAGCTGACGGCAGCTCGCCGTCTCCTTTACGCAACATGTTTACTGGAAGCTCAAGGGGGCAAACATAAAACTGCTAAAACGCCAGAGTCTAAAATACACTAGTTGCACTGCCAAGAATGATATAGAGAGAGTGAGTAACATGTTGAGTATTAAAAGACAAACAGTGCGAGGACAGAGGGCCACGGTCGAATGGCTCGGGCCCGATCCTTCGCACAGCGCTAAATCAGCGCAACGTCTAAGCATGCATGTTGTGCATTTCCTTAAATCAAACACGGGGAGAGGCGGAGGTCTCCAGAGGGCTCGCCATACACCTTAGTCCACTATATGCATTTGTGAAGAGAACTGCCAAAGCTCTGCCTCTTTTAGATAATCTACCTTTTAAATGCCACAATGAGAACATTTTTGGAGATCTACACTGGGTTCAGGAGATTTCAACCAAATATGTAAATAACATTCTGTGTCCAGGGAATACAAATAAATACATTTTCCTGCCAAGACATGTGGATCGCATTAAGAAGGAACAACAGGAAACACGTGTTGAGAGAGTCCAGGAGAATGTAAAGGTGGGGAGATCAAGACTCACCAATTTCTTCTGAGTGAAAATGTCGTTAGGCATTTTTAATTCATGGTTAATTAACATTTATTAAATCTTTATAGATCAGTTATTAGATTCTAATAAGAACTAATGTTGGCTTGTGAAAACCTCCTGGGTTGTTTGTTTATTTTCCTGTTTGGTTGTAAATGAGTTACAAATGTTGGTATCTATGAATAAATGATGCTGAGGTCATTTCTGAAGGGTTCATGCAGCTGGCAGTGATGATAAGCTGTTAATAAATGGATTTTACTCAAAGTAAATTGTCAAAAAACACTTCCTGGTTCCATCTCTTTTCATGTTGTGACCTGTGATGTGTCTTATAACATGAACGGTTAGTAAGAGAGGAAGTAAGTTTGAGGGTTTGAGGGCACAGTTAAAGTATCTCAGACGTCAGATCTTCAGTCATTCGCAGGATAGATGTAACGTCGTCATGCTGGTGTTACAAACGAGGAACACAATGCTGATGAATCTACAATAAACATTCTATGTGCTTGTTTGACAAAATGACGTGACTGTGTTGAAGTCCAGCACTGCAGTCATTAAAGCACATGCTTGCTTGAGTCGATAACAATCTCTCACAGAGTGCTTTGTACTGCTTAGCTTATGACTTGAACAATGGTTTGTTAATACACACACACAAAAACACACAAACAAGTAGTCATGAGGAAGGCTTGCTCTCCTCTTCATGGAAACAAACTGATGCTACTACCAAACACACACGTGTGGAGTCACGCAGCCGGAGCTGCAGCAGGTGTTAAAAGGTAGGTCACACGGCACGGCAGCGTCTCTCTGCTGATACCTGTCATCGTGACGGCAGAGTCTAGGGGAATGATATTCTTTTGGACCAGCTCCAGGGGCCCCGGCCTGAGAGCCAGCTTCTCATTCAGGTCCTGGGCGAGCCGGGCTCGCTTTAGCCTCATCTGGGCCTCCAGAGAGGAGCCGTCTGAGGCCGGGTCTGCACAACACACAGCAGCACCACACCATCAACAACATGGGACACACCAGGGAAACACACGTCCTACACTGCCTACACACGTCTGCACATACTTCACTACATTTGCTCAAGGTTGCATATAAGTACAATTTGGTTTGGTATTGCTTTTATTAAAAAAAATGTTTTTGATCATATAGACAATTCAAGATTGGTTTATGGGAATTAAACACAGTGCCACATATAATAATTGAAGATATTAGTCCAATAACATACATTATTGGACTGTCATTCTGTGGCTAATTATACTTTTTAATATAAAAAAGTATAATTTTCAAGTGTTGCTAGCCTACTAGCCATGCTAACTCCAGCAGTTCATGCTTATTCCCCAGCAGAGAACATTTCAAGCAGTAACATTTAACCATGAACATACAGACTGTAAGTTATAGCAGATTCTGTAATTGTCCCTATCAATGTCCACATTCTGAATCTACAAATAGTGTTTTGCTTTTTCCATCTCATTTTGTCCATCTATCACATCATTCATTCATGCAGTTCAACCCTGCTGTATTTAAAGCTGACATTTCCCTAACAAACACATTGCACATGACTCCCCTCGGCCATCAATAATCAATATTTCTGTTTTAGATCTAATATCTGTCCAGCTGCTGCGCTCCCAGCACAGCCAGATACTTTGAGTGCTAGAAAAATAAATGGAGTGGCTGTAATTAAAGGGCAGCATTGGGTGAGATTTTCAACCTTCCACAATCTCCCTCTGTTAAGTCCAGTATAAATAATCAGGGCCAGAGCTAACCTGGCTTGGCACACAGTCTATCCACAGCACTCACAGGACTGATTACCCAGCAGTGAGGAGAGAACACCACATCAGTTTGATTATCTGAGAGCAAGAAAGAGCAACAGCACTTATTTGGTCAAATATAATTTTAGTGGGATATTTCTGAGGGCTGACATAGGATACAGTGCCAAAATGAAAGGAATGATATTGAGCTTTGTGCTGGACAACTCAGGTAGAGTATTACTGGCTGATGAAAAATGGAGCTGAAATGTAATACTTCATAAGAAACTTTCAAAAATAACTTTAACATCAAAACTAAGTTAAGATTAATGTGCAATATTGAGCATTTTTATCCTCCAGATACAGCAAATATTTGTCTTAATGTCTCACTTGAATTAGACTTGTGTAATTCTTTAGGAAACTCAGAGGATGAGGGAGAGGAGGACAGAAGAATGTCCCTGAAGGACGAGGAAAGGATGGGAGAAAATATGGAAGGAAGGAGGAATACTTGGGTGGGAGATAATGAAAGACAACATGGAGGAAGGAAAAATGGACCTATGGAGAAAGTGAGGAAGAAAAATAAAATGAAGAATGGGTTGAAAGATGATATGTTTATGATGTATGCTGACCCCCCCGAACAGGATCCATGAACAGAAAAGGAATGGATGGATGGAGGAAATGAAGAAAGACCGTTATGGATGTAAGACATTATAGCCGAAAACAAATATTGGAGGGATGAATAAAAGAATAAATGAAATAAAGAAACATGGAAAAAGAGATTGAGGAAAGAAAGAAAGAAAGAAGTATGACGAATGACAAATGCAGAAGACTTAAAAGACTTATAAAGACTTATAAAAAATGAAAGAAGAGAAGAAAACAATGGACAAAAAGGTGCATGATGGGAAGGAAGGAAGGAGGGACAAAGGGATGCAACGACACATTGAAGGAGCAGATGCCACACAGATGGAGGGCAGCGGATGGATCCAGTATGGAAGCCTGATTCCAGTGCCCTTCCCGCCTCAGAGGGGAGGTGGGGAAGGATCAGCTGCCGGTCACGTTGGCGAGCCGTCGCTGTCCACCAGCAGGATGACATCATCATCTGTTTATAACTCAGCTAGCCCACCGTGCCTCCCGCCTCACCTGTCATTGACTGGCCTGATTTAAGACCTGATTTGACATCGCGGGGACACACGGAGCTTTAAGTGTGCCTCGACTGTGTAACCAAACTACTTAAAAAACGTGTTCGACCGTGGCTGCGCTGGCCCGCACGGGCATGCTGTAACATTATCCGGTGTGTCTGGAGCTGGCTTACAGACTTTTAAACATTCTGCAGCAGAATTAAAACACACGACGCACTTTAAACCTACTGTAATACATATACCTGCTGACTGTATCTGCCCAATGTAAACACTACACTAAGAGGTAAGACATATGGTGCTTTAGGCAGAATTATTCCCTTTGTGTTTCCATCCACTGAGGATTAAAGCACCGCTGCCGAGCGAATGAAAACGGGGTGTTTTTATGCACAAACGTTTGCAGGAAAAAGCACAGTAAACCTGCAGCTATAGCCCTATTATCTTTATGAGGAAATATTAGATTGAATGTGTGTGTGTATGTGTGTTCAGACCTGTGGCCAGCAGGCAGACAGTGTGCTCCTATGCAGGCCACACGCCAGTCAGGCCTGAGAGGCTGGGGCGGATTCTTGAATAGCCTAATAAACACCAGATGTTCGCTGGGTAATATATACACAGACCCTGTGCCGTGTCCATCTCCCCAGCAGGAATAACACAGCCAGGCTGAACCAGCCAGCATCGGGGGGGGATCACATCTACAGCAGCACAGAGGAGAAGGATGCTGAAACCTCCTGAAAATGGCTTCTTTTAGGACATAACGAGCCGGGTGAGGCCAATTATTTTGCTGCTTTAGAGAGTTTTAAAACATCCAGCGTGTGGGTGTAAGAAAGTGTGTACTAACAAACACAAGTCTTTGAAAGCCTCTCGCATCTGCGCCACCGCCTGCAATCAAGAGATAAACAGCCAATTGAAACTTCTTTTTCAAAAAAAAAAAAAAAGTGCTTGGAGCCCCGCTGGCCAATTGCAGTTCTCCTTGCTACCTTATCTGTGACAGACTCCTAGAAACTGATAGGGCCTCGCCGGGCCCCTGGATTCCGTTCCCCCGCACACTTACCAGCAGTTTATCTGGAGGCTGGAGCCTCTGTGAAATGGCAAACGGTGCCAGAGATATCATTCGACAAATCCCTGGCCTGCAGTCCCAGTCCCCTTGTTGTTCCTGCAGGCAACTAACCAGAGAAAAAAAAAAAAAAACACACTACACGCTGCACGCTGCCATCGCTCACTGCTCCCATGTTTGCCAGTGCTGCAGTTTAAGGAATTGATAAGATCTTAGTTTATAAGTGGCTGTCTGCTGTGTAACGTCTCATGCTAAACAAAATTTCTGATGAATTTTCAAAATTTTGTATCCCAAAAGTGCACGGCAGAATGACTTGTCTTGTGTCGTGTAGTGTAGCCTGTTGGCAGTCAGAGCTGAGGGAGATACATTACAGTGCTACCATGACCCAAAGAACACGAGAGGCCCTTAATCACGGCGGTGAGGATTTAAGAGTACGCCCGGTACAGTCAGGTCTACTTGTTCTCATCACTGTGTCTTACGTGACATTAAAAGCACAAAGCCTCGGTCTTATAAATGGCAGCTCACGCTCCCTGTTGTTGTGCATAGGCGCGCCTCTGCTTTGATGTGGCGCTCTGCAGGCGCTGTGCTGTAAACAGGTAACGTCTCTGTAAATCTGGCCCGAGCAGTCGCTGATTCTTCTGAGGGCCCGAGCCTCTTCCAGCACGAGAGCATTCCTCGGCGGTCACTCACCGACCTGTCTGCCCTACTCGCTGGCTGCAGGCGCTATCTGCCTGTCTCTCTGCCTGTCGGGCGCACGCTGCATATCCACCTGCTTCCTCCGTGTGCACCTTTTGTATCTGTCACTACCTGTGGATTTATCCGTCTGTGGAGTCTGGATCTGCTCGTCTTTAGAGCATCTGTCATCTCCACTGTTTTCTTTTCTCCCTACCTGTTTCTCTCCGTCTGTTTTTAATGCTTTAATCTGCGGCGTAAGCCTTTTGTTCAGTGGCAGAGTTTCTAAGTTGACCTCAGCTCTAATGCAAGTTGACGTTTCTCCTCTCAGCGAGGAAAGTGCAAAAAAAAAAAAAAAACCTGTATGCGCTCGCAGCAATCTGCAGGTTTCCACTTTGATTCCAAAGAAACAGCTACAGCAGCTGATTTCACTGATTGGCTGCCTCGTTCTGGTCGGAGTTCATCAGTGAAATCATCTGCTGACTCCTGAGTCTCCATCGTTCTTTCTCTCCCTCCCTCCCTCACTCTTCTGTTCCTTTACAAGCAGCTGACATCTGACTTAACTGTTTCATTTCCAAACTGCAACAGGTAATATCAAATCAGTCATATCTTTATCTTTTTACATGTCAGAATCAATGATCTGATTCACGTGAAACTTGAGGAGGTGATGCTTCTCACACCTGCCTTCCAAGATTTTTAAAAATGATACTGATTGAGCCGAGGGGACCTAGAATTAAAGGGCCACTCATGGACTGAATGCTTGAACCTTTCCATCCACGTTGCTCTCACCACACACAATGTTAGATTTCTCATTGTCCTAAATTATTTCAAAAATCTCCTCATTTGTCTACTTAATAGTTAATTGCATCATTTGTGTATTTAAAGCTTCTCTAACTCACAGTGTGAGCGTTGCTTCCAGACACAGCAGGCATCTGTTTTCAATGATTAAACCCACTGGACACTACATGTCCACATCAGACACTAAGCAGACAATGTTAGTGATTAGCTGGTGAACATAGTCGAGCATTTGGCAGCTAAAGAGACAGATGTCTTCCTCAGGAGCTTGTGGACACCGAAAACAGAGGAAGAAGAGGGTGAATATTGGGTGTAAATTTGCCAGATGGTGTAAATAAGCAACTGCTTGCTAACAAGTTGGCTATGCAAATTGTATAGAGTGATAATATGGCCGTGTTTAGTTGCAAGCCTGTTCCACTGCCCCCAAGTGGCTGAAAAAATATTATTACAGCTTTAACCAACTTTACGTCCAAATTCTAAATAGAAACCAGTGCCATTCAAATATAATGATCCTGATAATTGTCATGTGACACAGCTCAGTTCATAACCCAGTTTGGGAGTCGTGGTTGGGTGCAAGTACAGTACAACAAAGAAAAAACAAATCCAAGGATACGTTTGATATCATCTGGGTGATGCTGTTGAATGTGGAGCAACACCCACACACCGTCCTCGTCTTACCCACAACTCTCTCCATTGTTGTCGCTGACCAGCTAATCTGAATTGCACCCAAACAACTGATATAATGGATGCAGGATTTGCGCTCACCATAGTGTGACTGATTGTTGTGAACCTTTCTGCACTACATGCATCAATCGATATACCATGTGGTCTCCAAGCATTGGATCGTGACCCCTGTTCATCCCTGTACAGCTTGAATACACAAACCATTACAGCCCGATGTGACACACTTTAGTTTAAAGTATCTGATCACACAAACTGAATGAAACGCACTTCATCTCCTACTCCTAGTATCTGGTATTTATCCATGAAAATAGTTTTGGTTGGATTTTGTTTGTGGCGCTCACAGCACTGAAAAACAACATTTAAAAAAAATGGAACAGCAACATCTTGAAACAGTGTCCCCATTACTGTGGATAATCAGCAAAACAAATGGCGGACAGTCTCTGCAGGGACTATTTCTTCAGTAAAAAGACAACATGGCCACATACCACAACAGATAAGTGGAGAAAAAAAAGGGGTTTTATGTCAGTTGGGGTTTATTTGTACCTTTATATCTTGATTTTAACTGTCCAAAGGGTTGATGTGTTCCTGTGATTGTTCATCATGTGTCTCACTCTTTCCCTCTGTCTTACTCACACTGCAGTCTAAAAGCGAGTCTAAGTGTGTGTGTGTGTGTGTGTGTGTGTGTGTGTGTGTGTGTGTGTGTTCGTGTGTGCGCGCCTGCATGTGCGGCAGCTCAGTGATGGAGGGCGTTACTCACGAGGCATGATGCCTTGGTCTGCCAGCTGTTCTCGTGTCCTCCTCTGCTGAAGTCTTAACTGTAGGACTGAAGTTGGAGGGAGGAGGAGGAGGAGGAGGAGATAGATGGAGGGGAAGAGCAAAAAGAAGGGAAAAGATGAGAGAGACATGTGGAAAGACAGGTAAGGGACAGACAAAAAGCGGGGAAAGGCTGAGAATTCAGCCCACTTTGAATTTCACAACTCGAGCTTGTAGTTTGATTTCATTTCACTTCTTAACCTGCAGGCTGATTGAAAACAAGCTGCTGATGTCAATCCGGTGGTTCACAGATGCACATGTGTGCATGAATGTATGTATGTATGTATGTATATCTGCGTACGCATGCAGACAACACAGAAAAAAAAAAAAAAAAAAACAACGCCGCTTGCTCACAAATATTTCTGTGAGCAGGATGTAGGGAATGATAAACACAGCTCCTGGCTTTTAAACAGATCTGCTCGGCAGTGTGTGGTCCGCAGTGTGTGTGCACGTTTCTGCGTGCTCCTTGTGTCTGTGTGTGTGTGTAGAAGTGGTCTAGGTGGGAGTGCGGGGCCATAAACATAGAGTCTCCCCCGTGTCTGTTGGTCTGCTCGTGTCTGTGGCTCTTTTGCTTTCTTTCCCTTTCTTTGTACATGAGTGTTTTTCCTCCTCGCTGTTATCTGACGGTCTCTCGGCGAGACCCTGGATCTGACACACGAGTATGAAATGTTCCTCCTTTTCTGCAAGGCCCTCACCGCTCTCTGCTCGTCTAATCTATTCTTAATGATCTCCATCAGGTGGTTCCTGTTCCCGCACATTTAGCTACATTCGAGCATTTGATGAATTTCCTCAAGCCTTCCACCTTTGATGTAATCCCTTTTTTTTTTTTTTTGAACCGTTGCACTGAGTATCGGTGAGCTCGGGTGCCACATCGGAGCGCTCGCTTGGGAGAGCACCTCCATTATGTAACAGCAGGCCCTTCCCTTCATCTGACATCTGCTTTAGTTTACAGTGAGGGGGTCGCGACCTGCTGGTCGCAACATCACAGAGAGCAAGCGCAGGCATTAGTTCCTGCCTGAAAGCTGACCGTTAACGTGTCAGTTTTTTGTCATCTCCCCTCCAATAATGACCACCCGTCAATGCATGCAGGCACGCAGAGAGTCAAAGAAAACACAAGTTACAAAAGGAATGCAGCTGCTGGTTTTAGCTAATTCTGCAGAGAGTCTTTGATTTTAACCCCAGGGATGGCTCCTCGTTCCTCTGTGTTATATGACGAAGCTATCACATAATCTGCTCTTTCTCCTTTGAGAGGGAAGAAGTTGGGGTTTTACAGCTTTGCTCACAAAGCAAAACATTTGGAGCAGACAGTTTATATGAACAAGTTTGTTCGAACTGAACCCACATCGCCTAATCTCTGACCCTAAATTCTGTGGTAGATCTGGCCTTGTTTCTGTCATTTGTGGTGCCTCCACTGTTTTACTTGAGTGATGAGAACGCAGTGGCATGTCAGCTTAGACACTTATGCAGGTTTAACCTCTGTCATGGAAAGAGCAAGGTGACAATGAATGTAACTTGTAGTATTGGTAAATTCTGCAGCCCCTCTTTGATTTGAACTGAAGAGCTGGCTCCTTGCTGCTCTGTATTATGCTTACTGAATAATTCTGTCTGGAAAAGCACAGAAGATGCAAGATAATCTGCCTTTTTCTTAAAAAAAAAAAACAAACAAACTTTGTCGTTAAGGCAGATTCTTTAACAATTTTGCACATAACTCCTTATGTTCAATTCTAACACAACCCACGTAGCCCCATCCCTATGCTGGGGCTACGTGGGTTATGCTGGAGGAGTTCTGTTCATTTGCGGTGCTTCTAACGAGCTAATGCGACGCGCTGACTTTACAGGGAGGCACAGAGAAAGCAAGGTGACAAACTGCATGTAACTGTTACTGTTAGCTCATTCTGCATCGGCTGCTTTGATTTCAGCTGAAGGAACGGCTCTTTGCTGCTGCGTGTTTACCGAGAGCTTATCAATAATTCTGTCTGAAACAGCACAGCAGCTGCCATATCATCTGCTCTTTCTCTGCAGGAAAGCAGAGGCTCGTCTGTCCTGACTGCAGAGCCTACATGTTATAGAAAGAGGACCTGAGCCAGGCTGTGTAATCACAGATCACTGAACCATACGATACTCGGCCTCCCTCACTGTTGACTTTGAAACCAAAGACATTTGTTTTAACTCGGGCTTTCTTGACAACAAAGGACATACAAATCCACAGCCACATTTACAAGTTTTCAGATTTATAGTGTAAATAAATTATCATTTGGCCTGGTTTGCACCGGTGAAGTGGTGATAATTACACAAGCCGGTGTAGTGATATTCTGATTTATGGTCCTCCTGTGCCTCGCACATCCACAGCCACCACACGGAAAAGAAACAAGCTAATAATAACAGCGCACTTTTATGCTTAAACTCCACCATCTCAGCGAAAGAGACCGGTTGCATTTGTTCCATGAATTCTCCTGAACTTTCCCTCCGCTCTTGCAGGAATGTGTTTGCGACAGATGTATGAGCGCGACTGTATAACTTCTAATAAACAGGTATCCCTAAATGAAGTATTAGGTTTATTTTAGTCTAATACCTCAGCATAAAGGGAAAATCTACCTTAAAACACATCTCACATATTTTATTCCTATGGTCTTGGACAGTTTTAGGCAGATTTGTGAACGTGAGCCAGAGCCAGATGCAGGGGAGCCAGCAGTCCACCATTAAGATACAGTTTCTGGAGCAGCTCCATTGACAGTGACTTATAGTCAACAGTGGGATAGTAGGGTGATGAGGAAAAGAAAAAAAAAAAAACCACAAGTGTACAAGCCAACCAATTCCACAGGTAAGTGCTTTTTTATCTGCTGCCAGACCGCTATTCAGTGTCAGTGGAGTGTTTTTCGGGTTTGTCTCTCATATCATTACTGATGGTCAGTTATGGCAGAGTTATTAGCAAGGGCATAGAATTGGCCAGGATCACTGCAGGAACATTTGCTAAAGGAACAATTGATACGCAACGACAGCAGTTGAGGCTGTCGCCTTGTGCTGTTATGGTCAGACAGTTGCATTTTAAGTCAACAGCCTTAATTTTATCTATGATATATTTAGCAATAACAGAATTTTTTCCTGTTTCACCCGTGATGATTTGGTTTCGTGACTATCCGTTTGACACCGCTCGCAAGCTTTCTCCACTTTATTTTAGCTTAGAGGACAATAGTTTGTGTGAGTGTGGGCTCTGCAGTGAAGCAATGTTGTGCTTCTGCATATGAATTATGAATTCACAGATCAGTGCACATGCAGTATATATATATATATATTTTTATGGTGGTTATGGAAAATAACATGTTGGAGGTTTTTATTAACCACCGCAGAGAAGCAGATTTTGAATGAATTACAGTAGTGTTTTTCCATCTAAGTCAGGTGAAAACATCCAGCATCTGGGTGCGGAAGCTGATACAAACAAGGAGCTTCGTAACTACAAGCGGCTTCGTGTGGTGCTGATTCCCTTTTCAACCTATGCTCGACACCTTGGAGTATCGACTTATATTTGACGCTTCTGCCAAGCGATTATGTAATGGCAGCCAGCTCCAGAGCACGGACTACAGCCCTTTGAGCTGTTAATCAAATCGGCATGAGAACAAGTCAGTAACATACACACTCAGAAAACATTTGGCAGTCCGCAGGGAGCACTTAAATGAGATCTTTATCTGTCCTTTTAGCTTCAACCATGCAGCAGCAGTTCCCATGGCTTTGACAATATAGTACCAGCGTGGTGCAAAAAGGAGCAGCAGTCGCCGGTTTTCATGGGGCGCAGACTGTAAGTCGAGCTGCAGCAGCTTAAAGAAAACTGTAAATCCTGGACAACCTGATTGTCTAAGACTCCCTCTGTCATCAGCGGTTATCACACAGAGAATTATGGGCAGTTTCACTTCTCTTACGCTCCATATTTCACTCACGCACCCCTAAATTCACTCCACCAGTCATGTCAGTTGTACCTTGTATCACCCAACATTAATCCCTACAACTGCAACACCCAGCAGACTTGTAGGAAGATGACCTTTATCTCTACATCTGTGCCATATTAACCAGCTAGACGACGCAACGGTGCCTTGGCGAAAAGCCTCCTGCTGCTTTTGAACACAGCTCTCATGCTCCCCGGAGCACCGGGGGTCATTTCCCACCCTGCCGATCCGCTCTAAACAGCTCAGAGGAAAAGCATCATTTGCTCTGCCATTTCTGGTACGCAATTAGAGCTCGCAAGTCAGGACTGAAGCCAGTCTTGCCAACATTTTGTAGGCTCACAGCGGTGTGGAGTGCCACTTTCAGAGGCGGCGGCGTGCACGTCGAGCTTCACACGCCAGAGAGCAGGAGTTGAACTCCGTTGCTCTGCTGTTGCCACCATCAGTTACATTTTCCTCAGGGAGATGGCAGTGTTGGTCAGACTACACACACTACGAGCAGCACAGCACACACATCACAGAAAGTATCTTCAAAATAAAGACTCAGAAAGTGTGTGTGTGTGTGTAAGAGAGAGTAATGGAATTAAAAGTGTGTGTGTGCATGTGTATGTGAGGGAGATAGATGAATACAAAGCCCCAACAGCTGCTGTGTGTTAAGAGGAGTTTAAATCAGTGCTGTAGTTCATACCCTTCCTCCCTCTTTGCTATGCCCAGGTTAGATGCACACACACACACACACACACACACACACACACACACACACACACACACACAAGCGCCATCAGCTTCCAATTCAGCCATATTAAGATAACCTGTGACCTCTCCACAGAGTCTAATCTCCCTTTATCAGCGTGCACAGAGTGAGGACGCCTCGCTGGCTTGCCTCAGCAGCGGCAACAGGTTGGCGGCTGGCACGGAGCAAGTGCGCTGACCTGCCCGAGACAACACCCTCACATGTCGAGCTTTTATGAGGAGGCGGATGAACATTAAAGAACACGCCCTGCTGTAAATCCATCACGCTGTGACAGGGGCCTGTTGTTAGGGCTTGGCGCTCGGGAGGATTTCTGACTTAGGCTGGCCTCCCTCTGGTATTCCTCGCACACCGTCACATGCCTGCAGTATATTGCACACACCTGTCACTTCGCTGGTGTTGCTGAGGAGAGCGTCGTGAGTGTCAACACAACTCATCCGTGAAGACAGATGAATGACATAATGTACACAGCATAGCCTATAAATGCCAAGTGTTGACAGACAAACTGTTTACGAGAGCATAAACACAGCTGTTCACAGAAACTGTTCACCAATCAAGTTGACAGAGCATACACAGATACAGAGGAGTACAAACAAGTCACGTGTCAATCATCATTTGGCTTACCTGATCTAAACTTGCTTCGTATCAGTATGGAGTGTTCAGAGCCCAGAAGAGTCATAATGCTTACAGTACAGTTCCAGTGGTCAAGAGTCGCAAAATAAAGTCACACACACTTGAGAAGCGGTACACACTTCGACCCCCCGGGCCACCTCTGGACGCCAGACTGAGATGAGATGGAGCTGACCCAGCCTGCCTCATCAAAAGCTCTAGAAGAACACTAGTCTAAGAAAAAAATCACACACTCACACACACACACACTGGCTTTCTTGTCTGTCTCTCAGCCAGTGTGCACCAGCAGCAGCCCTCCGCTCTCTGTTCTACTTTCTCTTCCTGCCTCCTCTTCTCTGCTCTCTCTCCCCCAGAGGCTGATGTGGGAGTGTGTGAGTCTGGGGCCAGCGAAGCTTTGGTCCCATCTAGCTGAGAACTCTGAGCAGGGCCAGGGACAGCACACAGAGATATGCCCTGCTTGGGGAGGGGCTAGCCGGCCAGGGTTTCCTCGAAGCCCCGCCTGCCACAGCCCGGAGGCTGGACAGGGCTTGGCTGATGACTCCTTCCTCCCTTGCCAACAGTGTAAATATATCTGCCTATCAGCCCTGCTGACTGTCATTAGAGAAGAGGGAGGGAGAGCAAGATTGGGGCAAAATCAAGATAGAGACACAGACGTTGATAGTGGAGCAGTAGTACAGCCAGGAGGAAGAAAGTGGGAAAAGCAAGGATGGCAACAAGTTTCACTTCTCACCTTGCGGCAGCTGAAAAATCACCTGTCAGCCTGCATTTAACAGCTGTCACATCTGCACGGTACATGTGTGATATACACTGCTGACACTGTGTACTGAGCAGTTTTACCATACTGTGCCAAAAACACAGACTCGACCTCATCAGCTTCATTCATTTTTGTAAATATCTGCTTATTCTGAATTTGATGCAGCAGCACGTTTCAAACACGTTGGGACAAAAGACTGGGAAAGCTGTGGAACGCTCCAAAAACACCTGTTTGGAACATTCCACAGGTAAACAGGTTCATTGGTAACAGGTGATAGTATCATGATTGGGTATGAAAGAGGCATCCTAAGGCTCAGTCATTCAAAACTTTGTGAACACGTGATCTTATAAAGGATATTAGCACATGGGTACATTTTGGCCTTAAATCCATCACGTGGACATGACTCCAAATCAATGTAAATGTTACATTGAAATGTTTTTTTTTCTCTATATGCTTTGGCAACACAACTGTATTTAGAGTAAATGTGATGCCAAGAAAGCAAACAGCAGTTGGAAAAAGAAAAAAAAAAAAAAGACAGAGCTACTCAGAAGGATTATGGGTCATCGTGAAGGTTAAGAGTTTGTCAGACTGGGATTTGAACTTCATCAAATGCAACATGCCTTTAAAGTAATCAAACTCTAATTGATTTCAGGGTACGTGAACGCCAAGTCACAGAGTGTGCTTCTGTTAATGCTGAAGTAAAGGACACAGAGGGCTTCCTACGAGAGAGAAATGATGTATTGGCTGCTTAGATTTTTGCTTATATTGCCAGATAAAAGCATTCTGTGTTTATCTCTGTAAGCTGGTTGTTGCCTCGTTCTACTTTCATTTATTGACACAGTGTACAGTAAGTGATCGGCTGACTGCAGTCAGTCACACAGCAGCTGAGAAACAGCAGGTTTATCTTATCAGCAGTGTGATAGCAGATTCTCCAGCCTGCATTCAACAAAGCATCCCTTCCTCCAGCTCCCACACAACCAGGCGGACATTTGTCAGAGTTAAAGTAAGCTCTGTGCCCGCTCGCCTCGGATGGGCGGCGTTAGCCAACTGCAGCTCCCGTACACCGCAGAGCCTCCTGAGCGTCCGTCAACACAGGACGTCAGCTGGGCCCGTCGAGGCTTCCTCCGCAGTTGCTTATTCCCGGGCTCGATTTGGACATAATAAGGAATGTGACACAACGCTTCAAAGTAGGCGCAGAAGAAACACACCAAAAGCATATGTTGTGGGAATTTAACTTAGAGTATGTGTTCTTGTTTTCGTTGCGCAGCAGGTGTCAAAGGGCTACTGTCTCGCTAAAGCCTGATTAAAGGGTTCAGTGGTTGCAGCTGAGAATGTGGGGAGGCTAAATGGTGAAATACAGTATGCATCCCTGGACGACTGTCTTCCTGGCTCCCTGGTCCTACATACACTGTGTTCGTGTCATTCAAAAATACATCTACTAACACCTGTCAAGCTCACTAATAAAATATTTGATCATGTTTTCACAGTCAAACAAACAAGGCACGTGTTAATTAGTGACCTTTGGAGCTGCTGCTTGCTATATTTTTGAACTATGGAGAGAGCCAGGCTAGCTTATTTTCTCACCTGCTTCCAGTCTTTGTGCTAAGCTAAGCTAATGCCTTCTTGACTTTTGCTCAGTACTCAGCACACGTCATAAGAGTGGTATCTTATTTAATTTTTACTTAGCATATTTAGCAATTAGCAAATTTCCCAACAACTTATGACTTTAAAAGAAGGCAAAATTTATTTGCTTATTCCAAGAATAAGATCAGTCTTGTAACAATGAAAGACACTAATATTGTTTTCTTTTACTGAATTAAAAACACAGTGCACATATCTACATAAGGAGGAGTTTAACATTTGGATTAAAGGCAGATTGCTGCATTGGTGTTAAGAAATATTTGGCTTTTTGGACACTTGTTTTCCTGACTGGAAGATTTCTTTTAATGGTGGCGTTTCTCTCAATCACACAACATATTTTGCTTGTTCATACAATGGAATTCATGCAGCACTTCCTCCCTGTCCTCGTGTCATTCTTCCCCTCATTTGATCTCAATGCCTCTTTCCTTTTTTAACCTCTTCTATCTACCTTTTGTATCCCCTTCAGCCTCATCTCCGGCTAGACTTTGTCCCAAAGTTATTATTCCCTTAAAATATCCACCAATTTCCGACCCTGCCACCTCACGGTTTGCTACTGTAAATAAAAAGAATCCCAAAGAGAAGTGTGTGATTACTACAGACCTTTTCTCCACATTGTGTAAAAACTGCAGTGACACAGCACTAATCAGTCATTGAGAGCTTTGTCCAGCAACAGCTCACTGCTCCTGCCTCGCCGCAATCCATTTTAATCTCTTCACACCATAAACACTGCTTGGCTTTTGTTGCCGAGGAGCCTCTGCACACAGCAGCGAGATGCACACACCAAAACATGCAATAATTTAATGTAATAAATGACACGGCCTGTCTCTTCGCTGTGGCTTGTGCGCCGACGTGCACTGGAGTGAACTCCAGAAAAACCCATACAATGCTCAAGTCAAATATTTACATAGAAGCGTCTCGGGCTGCAAATCTATCACTCACATTCACGGGTACATCTGTCTTGTTTGCACGGTGAATGAACACACACATGCACGCACAAATTACACAGATGTACATGCACACACACACACATACACACACACACACAACAGTCCTGCGTCTTAATTAGCAGGTGAAAGTGCTTAAAGGGAAGGTCTGTCAGAGGGTTTGACAGTGTACACACAGCGTCTCAGAAAGATTCCTGAAGAGGTCACCCAGCCCTGGCTTAATCCTCCCCTTTAATTGGGCCCTATGTCAACGGACGTGACAAGTCTCATCTGAACTGTCTGGAGCTGCACATGTTGGTGTGTGTGTTAGACTGTGTGTAATAAAAAGAAAGAGACAGAGAAAGAGACCGATTGGACAGATTGAAGTGCACATTTTGCACATTATATACAATAAGCGTGCAGCAGGATGTCACAGTCTGTCTCTTTTCTCTCTGTTGCATGATGCATATTGTAAAATAATGCCCCTCTCATGCAGTAAATCATACCCCTTTGCATGTTAAAAACACACATTTCATAATAAGTGAGCACAATGTGTTTATTGGCCGACTGCGCAGACATCTAGATCAAAAAAAGGACTGTTAGTGTTTTGTGTGATTTCGTGTGTTTTAGATAAAGCAGATGTGACTAGTTGAAATGCCCAAAGTGGACAAAATATCATAAAAATGATGTCCAAGTTACAAATATTTATCAAAAAAATACAATGTTTTTTTTAATAGAGTTGTCGTCACATCGTCGGAGTCATCAGTTCCAATCAATGATGAATCGGCGCTATGTAGCTCCCCTCGCTGCTGATAGGAACAGACACGTATTTGAAATGCTTCACATGTCTCTACTCATATGCCATCCGTGGAATCCAGCTGTCCCTCAGCCATTTGTCTGAGAGAGTGTCACAGGAGGAAGTGTACTGGAATGCAGCGTAGTATGAATGGAACATGTGCTGGACACCATGGGAGCTGCACTCAGCTGTTACGCTACAGGAAATGAGAAGAGACTTGAAGGTTTTATTTCCTTCATCTCTTTATCTTCAAGCCTCCTCTGTCCTCATGTTGCCTGCCTGCTTCCATCAGAGGAAGGACAGAGATAGACTTTCAAACCAGGGTCGAGGCTGGACTACCAACCAGGGATGGGGGGCAACTACTCTGCTGGCACCAGATGCCTTAAACCCCCAGGTTACCTGCATGCCAATTGCTTTTGCATTATTATCTTATCTTGTGGCCTTGTCTTTTGGAGGGTCCCATTGTGAGAAACTAGTTTTTACCAGGACAGTGTGTCTTAGTTCCAGACCTCATCGGTGATTGTTATGTGATTTAAATAGGTCTGAAATTTGGCCTTTTTGACTGCTGTTTCTCTTGGTTTCTGAAACAAGCAGCGAATCAGAGGTTTGTAAAGCAGGATTAAGAGAGAGAACCTACTGGTCCTACACAGCTAGCTCGCCACCTGGCTGTATAAAGGAAACACAGGGACAGAAAACGGACACAAAAACTGCAAGTGTGAAGACAGATGCACCACTAGACAGCGGAAACAATCTGGCAACGAGTCCTCTGCAGTCCACAGCCTTTATACTGTGCTTGATTGTGATGAGTCCCAGCTGTGTTGGAGCCAGCGCCCAAGCCACCTGGAGAACCACACCCACCCTCTGCCAAAAAAGGAAACACAGGAACCAGTGCCCCACACCTCTCCACAGCACACAAGAAAATAACTGAATTTCCCAAACCACCACATCAATGCCATTTAAGATACTACTTGTTGATCACGTGGGATTGGGTGAAAATAAACTGTGTGTTCATGGTAATGAACAGCCAGTTCAACAGTGTGGCTCACTGATGTGATTTTAATAGATTTTGGAGCTCTATGGCACAGAAGAATAAGATGGATCAGGCTTTGATACACACACAATACTTGTTGGATACATTGACTGTTGGTTTGGGTCTTTTCATCAAATTAACTGATGATAAAAAATGTGGTTCATATTCTTTTAAAAAGTTGTGTTTAAGTTCTCTGACCATTTAATTCGGCCATCCATATTTGAGGAAAGAATGTAAAGGTATTGGAAGAGCTAGTATGGAGGTGTGGGTGTATGTGCGTGCGCACTGGACATTGCACTGGAGGAGGAGGAGGATGGGAGATAGAAGGTTGATATAGTGCGAGTAAAGAGTTTGTTTGATGACAAGAGATGAGTTTCTCAGGTCAGCAGTGCACAGGATGTGTGTGGGGGGTCTTGGAGGGCACTGTGTGTGTGTGTCTGTTTGTATGCATGCTTGTAAAGGGGCAAACATAGTGGCCCCTGTGGCCCCAGCAGCAGCAGCAGCAGCAGCAGCAGCTGTGTCCAATCAGTCTGAGTGTTGTGTTGCTGCTCAGTCTCAGATAACAGCTCTCCTCTGCTCACTCTCCCTGAGCAGGTAAACGCTGATATTTAATCAACCAATCACAGTGCTGGAGAAAGAGGCATTACTGAGTTGTACCAGTGAGGAATGAATGAATTGACAGTTAAACCACTTCCACAAGAGAGTGTGATTTCCAATGGCAATGAGCACATCATTAGCTACCGTAACTTCAAGCTACTACTTTGAAGTTTACCCACCAGCAGCCCCATCAACATCTGTTAGCCAAGACTGTGTTACTTTTCCTGATGACATCAGGCAATCCTCATCCTAAAAGCCTCTTGCAAAATGAACTGTTACGACCAATGTAAGCTAATCAGCCCGTGTCAGTTATGGTCGAATGAAACAACAGTCTGATCTCACATTTTTACTCATCACACTTATAATGTCATCTATACATTGCAATACAGAAAAAGCATGTTCCTTTATTTCCATGAAGATCCTAACTGTTTGTCTGGGACACGCAGCTTCATCCTCAGTGTTGTCGGATGATATCATGTTAGACAAGTCAGCTGTAAACAAAAAGCCAGCTGGAGACAGCGATTTCAACCAACTCGTGGAGCAAATGCTAGCTTATTTAGCTTAATTAGCGTAGCTACTTTTGTCTACCCCTCTGACATTACAACCCAATGCTTCATCAATTAATTCCAATGACCAAAATTCCACGATTATTTCCGTAAACTGTGGCGTGGCAGAAAGCTTGACAAGCATAGCAACAGTAACGAAGGGAAGAAGGGTTTAGCCAATAGTCAGCGGCCATTTGACTTTGATTGGTCTGAAAAACTGACTTCATCTGTTTCTTTTATGTAATCTGCGTCAGTATTAACGTGAACTTGTGTTTTTGTAAGCTATTATTTAACATTTAGCTCCACTGTACAAAAAAAAGAAGAGTTAGCAAGTCAGTGGGGTGATACGGGGTTAGATGATGGAAGTTGGACTCGTCAACAGAGAGACTTGAGAGTGATTCAGTCCTTTATCAGCGCCCAATCAGTCTTATCAGAAAACTGAGGAGTTTCTCACGGCACAAAGCGACCGGCTGAAATCAAAAAGACGGGAGGGAAAAGTGGAGATCATGGAACGCAAACAAAGTGAGTGAAGTATAAAGAATATAAGAGGACAGAGAGAGGAAAAGAGGGCATGGTGTAGCAGCGAGGGTGGAGGAGCCAGAAATATACTGTGAGAGGAGAAGGAGAGGTGAAGGAGGGTGGGAAAGAGAGAATGAGACGTGGACGCAGCCAGACGTGGAGTCAGGTTCAGCGCTTCCCCTCTGCCTCTGAGCTGCGGTTTATAATGAAGAAGTTCCAGGGGGAGCGAGCCGAATCCAAACCAGCAGTGACAGAAAGACGAGGCCGAGCCAGCAGCCTCCCCTCCTGTCTCCACATGCATCTCTCCTTTGGGCTCTCTCTCCATCTTTATCTTGTCTGCAGCTTGGTCACCTTCCCTCTCCTCAGGCCTTGCAGGCCCGTGGGTCCGAGCGGCGCTCGTCTGCCGCCGGGGTGGAAATGTCAGTGGGTTTGAGACAGCGGCGCTGCAACCAATCCGAATGGAATCCCAAAACACAACAAGAGCGCAAGAGAGATAGGCTGTCTCCACATCATGTTAAAACCGAAAACACAGGGAGATGCTGTTTTGTGTTTTTGTGGTTGTTTAGATTTCGGCAATTGACTCTGCCTCCGTTGTAGTCTGCAGGCGCTGGCCGGTGGCCACGGCAGCGTGGGCAGGAGGCGGAGGGGAGGGATGTGTGTGTGTCTGTGAGGCTTCAGCACAGAGACAGGCCTGCATCACCACAGCTTAACTCTAACTCCTGCCTATTACCGAGGGCTATGGGCTGGCTTTATGCGGTATTCCCAAAACTTCACTATCAGAAATTTAATAACTCAAAGTCTACTTTGTTGTTGTTAATGTGTGTGTCCGTGACTAACGGGCCAGATGAAAGGCACATCAAGAGGAACAACCATCTATGCCAAACAAATGTCTTTCATCATGCTTGACGGAGTTATAAAGAGAAACTAATTAAGTAAAAATTAGTGAAATCGAAATAGAATGATTCAGTATTAGCTGAAATAATTCCTGGGAAAGCAGTATGGAATAAAGTGTGGCATGCCACTGCTGGGTTTGTTGGCCGCCATATCAACATATGGTGCAGCAGCATTGCCTCAGGTGAACCAGTGTATCAGTGAATCAGTGCGTCTTTGTCTTTGCAGAATCCAGTTGTGATGCTCTCAGACAGTCTGGTTTATCCTTCAGTGTGTGCTGCAAATTGCATATAAATGTACAAATTAGTTATAGCTGTCAAACCAATGTAGTGGAGTAAAATGTGTAACATTCTCAGAAAGCCCTATAAAGCTAGGTCTTATATCCCTACAGCAGTGACACTCTCTTCCATCCATTCATACTCAAACTATTGCTCACAACGACTGTTATAGAACATGTGTAGTGCCACCGACATACCAAGTGATGGCATCTCTGACCAGCCTGATGCTAAAAATAACATACCTGTCGCAACTACTCCATAAGCCTGTAAATAAAGGGTGTGTAAACTGAGCCAAAGCATCGTAGGGTCCAAACTATTTAAAGAATGGCCCTCTAAATCTGCATCTCCTTCACATGTGCAGTCACAGTGATGCAGGCCCACCACGGCATCATTACACAACTCAGAGAAGGCATAAAGAAAAGATCCAATTGTGCAAATATTTAGCTATCTGGATCTCCTGAGCTGGTCCAGCACTTCCAAATGGCCTGGCTGAAATGGCCTGTCAGCCAGCACATTCTTTCTCTCAATGAGGACCGACCGGAGCCATGTTTTTGTTGGTATGACCCCACCCCAGCGACCCCGTTATCCCCACAACCCCTCCTTCCACCGCTGACGTCTATTTGACAGAGTAAAACATGCTGCTCCAGACGCTGATACGGGGTCAGATTTGGGTTCTCGCATAAAAAACAGTTTTGCCGAGGTTCCACTGCTGTGTAATCTGATCTGGGTACAGCATTTGAGGCGGTTGACAGACAGAGTGCAGACACAGGGGTTGCCACGGGCCACAGACTGATCCCTGGGTACAGAGCTGGTATCTGCTGGGCTGGACTCCACTTGACCCCACAGGACCAAAGACTTATTTATAGGACTACGTCTGTGTGTGTGTGTGTGTTTATCTGTCCATGCGTGCACGTGTGTTGTCCTGTGTGTTTCCACACTCGCCCAGAGGGGAGTTCGTCTTATCAGCACCACGGAGCATTCATCAGGGGTGACATTTTCTGCCATTCCACGTTCAAACCAAACACATGGCTACATGTGCTATCTCCACTCTGCGGGATGTTGAGAGGCCTGACTTATGCGACTTGTCAGTAAGAAATTACACTATCGTCACGCCAACCCATTGATTCGGTATGTTGCCTTTTGTATTATTTTTCCTGTGATAGGTAATTTGGTCGGACAAACCTTTCTTTCTTCCTTGCCCGATTCTGAAAGCTGAAACAACAAAGGGGCACCAACAGCTACATGGTGCTGCTTGTTTTTAACACCCCAGGGACCCTCGGTGGGTCATGATCAAATGTTGTTCTAGGTTTCTGAAAGGGGCTGCATGTGTGTGTTTCTTGGTGTCTTTTTTCCTACCTTTGTCTGTGTGTGTGTGTGTGTGTGTGTGTGTGTGTGTGTGTGTGTGTGTGTGTGTGTGTTAACCCCCCCACACCTTTCCAAGTGGGTTTGGAAACTTGTAGAACTGTCGTGATTGAGAGTAATAGGATAAAGCAAAGCTGATACTGTTGACTCAGCTAACAGGATTGTGAACTGTGGAAAACTATTGCCTTTACCTCATTGGTTATGGCAATTTTCATGGCCTGGAGGCAGCCTGGGTTCTGAGTGGGGTGGACAATCTCCACTGAGGGCCGAATGGAAAAGACAAACCAAACTGAAAGTGAGACAGAGAGACTCAAAGTCCTCTTACTTGCTTTGTTTCCAGAGCTTTCAACCCCATGTTGTGATAGTAGAGCAATGGCAGGAAATGAGGGGAGAGAGAGATGGGGAACAATATGCAACAAAAGGTCCCCAGCCAGACAAGAACCAGCGATGCTGGGGTTCATGGTTGGTGCCTTAACCCTAAGGCCACCAGGTCACTTCCTCATTTAAGAGATGGAGATATGGAGAGTCTAGTTTTCTGCGCTGCTCTCTGCTGAGCTGTACCAAGCCTTGCGCACACGCCATTGTTTCGCGCGCACAGTGTCTCAAGAACCCATGTTACATTCAAGATGAAAACAGGAGTCACATTATTCCAGATCCAAGAGATCCAAAGAGGTTTCTCTGAGCTCAACTGAGCTTTATTTCATTGCAGCAGAGACAGCTTTGAAACACAAAATGCTCCTATATCCTGCGATAATCACCCAGTGTACGGTCACAGTGTCCACACTGTTTGCTCAGGACACCGTCTACGGATTTACACTGCTGAAATGACAGTAGCTCTATTACAAATGATTCTAAATGTCACGCAGATTAGAGATGAGAGGGTTGGCTTGTTCGTTATTTGCTTTTGTATATACACGCTCTGGTACAGAATGACACGCTCCAAATGTGAAGGATAAGTTTAAGCATATTTGTTTTCAAGTTCTGAATTCTGTTATTAGTGTGTGTTTTCCTTCAGAGCCTGCAGGTTATGGTTCATAGCATTTATTACAGAAATCAAGTATCACAACTTTCTCAATGTTGCGTTCAGTACTGTTAGAATTTGCACCTTTTTGTCCAAAGCAGAGTTAGCTTAGTACTTCAAGCACAATTAGATCTGACTCACAGCGTGAACTTGGTGGGTGAGACAGATAGTGTGTCACAGTGACCAGAGGTGTCATTTTCTGCCCCCCCCCCGCCCCCCCCCCCAACAGATACACATATCCACGGTGAAGTATGATGTCATTGGCTGCCTGTCCGCTGAGTCGTGGACCAGCGCCATGATCACAGACTGAACAACTCACAGGCTCCACACGAGCCGGGAGGACGAAGGCGAGGGAGGGAGAGTAAATGGCAGGGAGGAAGGATGGAGACAACTCCACGGTGTCCTCGACTGCAGAGAAATGATGCTGGAATCAGAGAGACTGCCAGTGATTCATCTACCCCCCCCAGAAGTGATATCATGTTTTAGCCTGTTAATGTGTACTTTATGAATGAACTGTCTTCCTCGGCTGCCCATGTTGTACACAATGTGCATTCAAATAGCAATAAAAAAGCAAAAAACAAGTACAGCATATATTTAGTGAATGAGTTAAGGCCTTGACCAGGCCTTTACAAAATTTCCCCGTACGCACAGGAATGTGAAAGCTACGCCGAACGCTCAAAAAAGCATGCCTGGCCAGTAGGTGGCGATAAAGTCGACATCAAAGATACATGAAATACCAGCGCAGAGTTGAGGTGATGACATCATCGTTCTGAAACGCTCCATTTTTCATGTTCTTACAGTTACACAGAGGCCGGAGTTCTGAAAAATCTGGACTTTAGAGAAAAAAAACTGGACAGTTTTGGTGAAAAGGAGGAAATAACTCGTGCTCGTACAGTGATAGTTTGGCTTTTGAAGTCAAACTTAAGTCACATTTTGAAGCAAACCAACAAAGTTAGGTGTGAAACTACCGTCAGCTCATTTCAACTTTCTGATCTTCAGTTGAGGAGCATGAGCATAAAACTGGCAAATGGAATAAATTCAGACACCACGCAGCTGGTCCTGACTAAAACTGTCAATGTACTGATCCATCTTTGGATCTATGGCTCTGATCTAATTGATTCTACATTCAGATTCATTCACTGAGTCATGTTATATATAATATATATGGTACAGTACATTGGTCACATGTTAGCAGCACTACAGGTGACAGCGGTCTGCAGAGCCTCTGTTTGGTAGAGATGCCTGGATTAAACTCACAGGCTTCCACGTATGTATACACACACAGACACACACACGCAGATCCCTGTCAGCAGTGTTCTACATTTGCGTGTGATGGGAGACGCCTCAGCACCGTGCTGACAAGGAGGACTTTCACTCTCTACATAGTTCACACAAGCCTGCAAACTGTCCAATGCTCCTCTCAGCCGTTCATCAGCTTGACTGACAGCTCGCAAATGTTTGTGCTTCTCGACATGTCCGAGGGCGCAATTTGTCAGATAAACAACTCTCAGAAGCAGACAGCAACCGGCTCGTCAGACGAGGAGGCGGAAGACAGCAAATTGGAGAACTTGAACGCAACAGAGAGGTCATTGGTGTTATCTCTGTCAGTGTGTCCTTTTCACTAATCAGGCCATTAGTGAAAGAGATAACGGGAATCTCTCTCTCTGGACTTCTGAGTGTTTTCACCACTTGCGTGGAAAAACACACCTTTCTGAGTGAAAAAAAAAACAAAGTATCACCTTCAGCACGTTGTAAAAGCTTCAGAGTCAACCTGTGGGGACATGTGTGGGATGTCAAAGATTCGACTGGAAAAAAGGAGCCGACTGCCTCTGCAGAGGGAGCCTTTTTTTCGAGTCTGACCTTGTATTGTACTGCGGGATTTGGCTGCATGGTGATTGGGAACGTGCTGCCTGGCGACTCTTATCATTCCTGTCTGTCAGAGACGGGAACACTCATGGCCTGTGGGGATGGCTGCCTGAAATTCTCTGGAGAGGTCTGCTGTTGGCTCAGACTCTGCAGGTCAGAGATCACATCGGCCACCGGCCACATACCAGGGAGACAGGAGGCAGGATGGTAGAGGTTGTGGAGGTACTAAATGGCTATGGTAGGTGTTGCATTTACAGAGAAAAACTGTAATTATATGGTATTTTAAAATGGGCTGGACAGGTGAGAGAGATGAAGAGAGAAACATAAGCGAGACGGGAGTAAGACAAACATGTGGGTAAAAGGAGACAATCACATGGAAAGAGAATAATATGATCATAAATTTGGATAAAGAAATAGTTGCATGTGGAGAAAGTAGCACGAGGGCCAGGAAAAGTACGATTTACATTGACGTACATTTGAGGGTAATTAAATATGAACTTGAGGTATTGCGGGCGAGTGCCAACTCAGAATCCCATGAATTATGGTCATATTGGATGATTCAAGACCTAATGTAACTAATTTCCATCCTGTGCCAACTTTCAGTGCCAGTGCAGGATGTACAGTGCCCTTCATGCAGTGGAAAGTAAGGGTATCAGTATGCTTCAAAGAGCTTTTTGGATTGTCTGATGGCACCTATCCCACCTCGGTGTTGGGAGGGGGATTGGGGGAGCAGGAAAAGCTGCAACAAAACCAATAATCCAACAATTATGCCCACATTATGCAGGGATTTGCCAGGTTGAGGCAAATCAGTTGCATTCATGCAATCACGCCAACTCAGTTCTACCGCCACAGCAATGTCTGGCCTCACGTTTTATAAAATGATTCGGCTTTTAGTCAAGAAAACAGGAAATAGAAAAAAAGTTAGATTGGTGCATCTCTAGTAAAAACCTTGGGCTTCGTGGTCAGATGTGGTCAGGTGACACGCTGTACGAACTAATTTATTTTAAGTATGCTGAACCCTTAAAGGGGAAACATGCCGATTTTACACATCAGAGTATGCATATGGGAAAGAAGTTGTTTAAAGCTGCTGCTACTGTGTGAAGTCTGAGAAATGTCCTCATGTGATGTCACTTGAGTCAGTGTCGGCTGGGGCTGAAGACTCTGTTAGAAAATGATAAAATCTGGAGGTGTGGAGTTAGTTTACCAGACTCTCTGTAGCCCACTGCTCGAGGTTAGCAGCTCGAGGCTACATGAACAGTTAGGACCGTAGCATAAAACACCAGAATATCCGATCAAATTGTCGCCGGTTGAGTTGCATTGTGGGTAATGGAGACACCAGGTTTTGAAAAGGAAGAAGAATGTGTGGAATAAAAAAGATGATATCTCAAGTTCTTGCAGAAGGGAAAGCTTTATGGAAAGAAAAGGTGTTGAACATTTTCCCCTACAGATTCCATAAATAGACAAAGCAGATATAGTTTGACGTAAGTACATATTTATTTTTCTGTATTAACATAAATCATAAAATGGACTCCTTTCACCCCATTCTCCCCTTCTTATTAGATACAAAGTCTCTCTTAGCCCAGTCTTTCCAGTTCGTAATTTCACAGGAAAGCCAACTTGCACAATGCTTAGTATCATTCGACAGCCGTCTACATCAAACCAAAGCAAACAGTGGATCAAAAGCCAGATACCTGTTGTAGCTCTTCTTCATTTTAATGAAATTTCCAAGGTGTATTGAAAATGAAGTGCAGTGTACATAAACAGAGAATGATCAGACTAGATTGCTGTCCTGAGCGTTAATTGAAGAACATCTGTAATGAACACATACTTGACCCCTGATAGGATCTCCATACAATTGGCTCGAGCGTGATCTCAATATAAAAGTTGTTGTTTTTGCTGAAGCCGATTCCCATAGCTCCTGGTATGTCAGCTGAAACCTTTGAAAATATGACCCTCTGTGCCATGTTATACTTGGCCTTTGGGATAGGCAGCATTTAGGAGACATTTGGAGGTAACATTTGATGGATTCTCTGTTCCACACTTTAATGAAGAACATATCTAGAACAGGGGAAAGGCCAGAATCTGAGCATTAGATAGCGAGGCTTATCAGTCACAACACTCAGCCTGAGTCTGCCTGCCAATAAAGCACACTATCATATGGTGAGCTGGGATTATCTTTTGGTGCTGCAGCGTGTTTCGATCACTATAGTTATATTACTGGTTCATTGCAGACACTCGTGTCTGTAATGGTGGAGACCAAACCGGGACTACAAAGAGACAGAGTACTGGAAACCTCACCAAATGTATGTTAAAACTTCTTTCCAAAACCTTTGACGAGCTCAGCCGTTTCACAGAAGACAGATGGAGGAACACTGCAGTCAGTGACATCCACACTGCCAGTACGACGGGCTGCTTTTAACACTAAATTCAGTTATAAGGTACTTTAAGTATCAGGTATCAGGACAAGCAGCCGGAATGATAACTAAAAAGCCGGTTCACTGCAGTGCGCCTTCTCTGGCTTCTGCTCCTGACAACACTGTCAAGAGAGGTGGTGACCACAGCGGCGTGCAGTCGGGGAAGCAGTCATTTCCATTGTCTGCTGTGGTTCAAGTAGATCTGACTTGGCAAACATTCCTCACGACTGTGTGTTGGTTTTTACGGAGCTTCAACTCCACCACTGGGCTGAAAAGTTACACTTGATGGGACGTTAATGTGACCTTTTCTTTTTTTTTTTTTTTTTCTGACAGGGGCTCACAGGTCACAGTGGTTTCTACATGTTTTCCATCAGCTTTCTCTTTTTTTCCATCATAGTTAGGTTGACAGTCACTGCATGCACTGCAGCGTCTGCTTAATTAGGCGTGCATGTGGACGGTGTTGCTGTCTCTGTACTCATTACTCATCGAGCCGACATCCCAAAAATGTGGCACAGCCATTAGATACATGGCTTGATGACATGTCAACTCATTATTTGACACTAAGTAGCATTTTGCTTTTTCGCAGCTGTACTATATTTCTGCACTGTCTCGATCTACAAAACAAATATCTGAACAGAAATCTGATCAGATCACCTTCATTCCCAGCACCTGTTAAAGGTTTGGCTCCGACAAACACCTGAAATTTGAAACACCTCAAAAACATTGTGTTGTGAGCTCTGTCGAGGCCTCTACGAGAGACAAGAACTTTGTGCTCAAACAAGCCCACATACTGAGAGGGAAGTAGTAAAATAAATTACATTATAATTTATGGAAAATGTAGTCTTTGTGTGGAGATTCTGCCCTGTCCATCAGCGCACTGATCTGCTCATAAACACAGCATACGGACGTGTCCTCAGTAAGCCTGTCCATCAGCCAGCTCCTTAAGATGAATCCTTTAGATCTTATAAATGTTTTTATTCTGATTTGAGCCCGTGTTGTTCTGTCCATTGTGCTCTCCCTGAGCACAGCCCAGTGCGTTTCTATCATCCACAGCATGGCCCTAATCACAAGCAGGTGCCTCCCATTCAAATTAACATATGGTTCTAACTTTCCCCCTATTTTGACAAATGCATACCTGGGTTGCTGACTAGTAAAACCGTAAAATGAATTCTTCTTTTTTATTATTCACAACACATGAGGATGGTTGAGAGAGCAAGGTGGAACAGAGCTGAGAATGATTTCACCTTGCATGCAGCCCTCCTCTGCTGGTACTGTGTACCTTGATACATGACTGGGATCGCAGTTATTGGAAGCAGGACCTATTGTATCTGGCTGCTCCAAATTCTTTTTTTTTTTTTTTTCATGAGTGTGTTATTTGGGTTATTGGTTGCATTTGAAGAGTGCAGTAACACAAGCTTTAATATGAGGTTTTCATGATCTGCGATTGCAGTGAAACAGACAAGTTCAAAGCGACGTTGCAGGCTGTGTTTTTGCACCGCAGCAGCTGCAAATGGATGCAAGTTGAAAGTCTCTTGGCAGTTTTAGTCCCAAGTCAAGATCCCGGTCGAGAAAGTCCTGATTTAAGTCCCACGTCAAGACATTTACGTCTCAGGTCAAGAGAGTTAAATCCTGAGTCTAATCCCAAATCAAGACAGGTAATCCCAAGTCATGCCCCAGTCTAATAACATTAGACTAACAGATTTTAGCCTACTTACACACCCCTTGTGTTTAATCACTGTACTAATCCTGATTCAGGACTAGTACAGTGATGATCTTAAATGAATATTTCATATTATATTGAATCTGATATGAACTGAAGCTTAACTGGGAGGTTTTTTGACAGTTGATGTGCTTCACACTTGTGTTTCATCTTACCGAGTCATTCCAGGGAAAAGGCTAAAAGTCTAAGTGAAGTTAGAGTTGAAGACTTTTTTTTTTTTTTTTTTTTTTTCTCAGCTCCAGGCACATGACTTGGCCAATAACACACTTCAGATTCACGTCCACACCTCTGCCTTACACTACAGAAAGGTGGACGCGGCAGTAACTCAAACGTGTTTAGTTTGTATCTCAGTCTTTCGGTGATTAGTCTCATTAAACTCGTGCCAATATGACAAACTGATTTGTAGGGATCAACCGCTTTTCACCGTTGCAGCTCCACTTTGTCATTCAGGCTGAAAATACAGTCGGGCTGAGACTCATTTTACATAAGAATCAAAAACGCATGTGGCAGTTTTAAGCAGTGCCAATGAAAGCAACGCTAGATGACTAACAGCCCAGGAAAGGACTGATGATGACAGAGCAATATGTAAAAGAGGTGACAGGATGGACTAAGATGTCTTTTTTCTTCATATTTATGTCAGGGTGTCAGACAGTATTATTTAAAGGTCTGAAGGGGAAGGGGGACCAGTCAACTTTTTTTTTTTTTTTTTTTTCACAAATAGCCCCCATGGGAATACACAGCACCAACTGCCTCCAGCCCCCATTCACATAAATGCCTACATGTGATCGATATCAGAGAATGATCCGGAGCTGGATTTCTCGCTTCCTTTCTCTCGGCTCTGGAATGCGCTCCCGCTCTTGCATCTGAGCCGTGAGCCGGATCAGAGCTGTATATTGTGTGACTGTTTTCATTTCTACCGTGAGGATTTCTCCCCTTGGTAAAAATTCACCGCCCAAAGCTCTTGTATCCACAATACAACACCTGGAAAAAGAAACTCTTCATTAATCTCCGCAGCCCTTAAGAATCTGTGGTTTTAAGCACTCCTGTTTCCAAACCACATGTGAGGCGGCATAGCGGCTGGTCGGCAGAGCCTTTGTTTTAGAATAACTCTGGGTTATTTTCAGGTCATTGTGGGCGAGTGGTTTCTTAATTGAATTTCTAAGCGTTTTGTTTAATATGCCACCGTTAAAGGGCCCTAAAAATAGCCCAGTGGATGCAATGACCTAATCTTTTCCGGAGTTTTGAAGAGATAGATAATCCTAGACGGTCTTTATCTCTCCGACTAATAGCTGATGAATGAATTATTACAGAGGAGCACAGATTAGATCACTGTCGGTGTTGTTCTTAACTTAAGTGTACTACATCATGTGGTGCTGCACTGATTGCTGATACCTCTGAGGATAGAGCCCATATGATAAACTGTATGGACTTTCTTGTTCCTGTCTCCCTCAGTGTGTGTGTTACTGTATCCCTATTAATTCCAGAGAAGCTTTTAAAGCCTTTATAATAAATACGGTTGGTATCTGTGGTGACAGATGAGAGAGGGCACTCCTTTAATTGCCTGCCTTCGTGAAGACCGTAACGAATAATGAAAACTTTGAATGGAAGCTTCTGAACTAAGCCCTTTAATTCCCTCTATATTACATTTGTCCTTGCTCATATCCACAGCGCATATTAGCGACAATCACGGAAAGTTTAAGAGCCGCCCAGCTGAGTTTTTGTTTCCAGTGGACAGTAGCTTCAAATCTGAAAATCCTTTTCATAATAATAAAAGCCATGAAATCATAATAACATCTATTCGCCCTCAAAAACTGTCCAAATGGGAGTCAGCCGATGAGATTAAACAATGTCATTTTTCCCGCTGCCTAAATATGGAGCCCCAGAGTATTTTATGTTAAATAAATACATTACATTACACAGAATCTGGATAGTAGTTTTGCATCTCACGGTTTAGTCACTTCGGGTTTAAACCCGGAGTTTGTTAAATCTGCTTTGCGAAACAGGCCTCAGGTAGCAGCTGTTGAGCCTGCTCGCCTGCTAAGTGATTTTTTTTGGCCACTTGGGGTCACCTGAAGCAAGCTATTAACACAACATCGTCATAATATAATATTTAAAGTGGTCGTCAACATGCTGGCCAGCTGTTGTCTCATCCAACAGATAGGGGGCAACTTCAGCAATCGATACACCTCAGTAATGTTTCAACGTCTCCTTTGGAAAAAGAGGGTTTTCTTGTCCAACAACAGTGTGAGAGTGAGTCACAAAATAATTCTCTGTGGGTTTGTTATTACAAGTGACCCCTTTCACGTACAAGACCCAATAAAGATACTGATCATAGCCACTTTAAACAAAGCTGGGGTCATGTGACGAGTAACCACACGACTGTCAACTCCAGTAAAACTGAACGATCTGTTTTATTATTTAACATGTCCACACTTGACACAACTGATTTGTTATTTACTTGATAATAACTTACTAACTGTTGTGAAATGAATCACTATAGGGCTTCACATCTAACCAGAGAGAAGCTGGGCAGTGAAGCGCTCTCTGGGAGGTGCGAGCGTCCAGTAAGCAGCCGGTTTGTCACCGAGGATCACCGACACGTTGATGTGTTTTCAATGGTGACCTCATATTCTTAATTACTTGTCAGTGATCGAGGGCAGGAGCAGAACACACACACACACTCACAGATTTATCAACATAAAAGCTAACATGACCACCTTTCACTTCACTGGAAGAGCCCATGACTAAGAGTTGCTCGCACTCCACACAAGGGCCTGCCATCTCTCTGCACTGCAGCAGCCGTGGCCTGTATTTATGTTAGCTGCAAAGCAATTTTAACTGTACATTCCAGATAGGTGAACAGCACTTGGCCCAGGCAGGCGAATATTTCAAAGCTTAGAAGAAAAAAAAAAAAAAAAAAAAAAAAAAAAATCGGCAATCAATGTCCAGTCAACAGAGCGCTTGGCATGAGGAGGTGCACAGCATTTTTGCAACAAAGGTAACAAAGACTTATTTATGTGTCTGAGCTCACAGAACCCTGGTATACCTTTCAATAAGTTTTACTGTAGTATAACTAAATATGAAACCAATTAGGAACTTGGGTCGGCACTACAAACACAGTCCTTGGGTTGAAATCTTTTTTTGAACCCTTCCTGTTGAATACACGTATTTATTTCATGTTCTCCCTTTTGGATTTTCATCACGTCACACAGACTGGTTTGATAAATAATAAATCTGTTTACTGCCCATGTGGACTGAGGTAATATTTGCCCTCAGAAATGTTCTATCCATCAACTGATTCCCGTCTCAGGGCCTGTTGCTCTCGACTTCGCTCGGATGATAAATGAACATGTGAGTAATTTCACGGATGAATTAGGAGCTAAAAACAACAGCGGGGAAAATGCATCGGCACACATTCCACCTGTTGCCTAACGCAGAAAAAGGCAGGTTTTTGTTATGGTGCTGAGGTTTTAATGCTGATCGTGGCTAAGATAGAGCGTCTGGCAGGTCTGCAGAAAACGCTTTTGATAATGACAATAGAAAGGTAAACATTTTTGTCTGTCCATATTTACAGAACAGGCTGTTCTTATCATGTCCAGAGTAATATCTGTTCATTACATTCATTTAAAATCTTTTTTTTTTTTTGACTCAGCTAAAGGTTCAAATATTCACCACAGGCATGGAGCTGAAGCTATTGCACAGTGCATGATTGTCTATAATCAGAAAGCTAAGTTAATTTCCCCTGATGAAAATGAATCATGTCAGTTTAGGGGCACAGCGCTACATAAACAAGCACGCTGTGCAGAGTCGATGTTAACCTGCAAAAAATGATGAAGTGTTGGGCTGATCATGTCTATCAGCATCACTGACTAATCTCCTCCAGATGAGAGTAATCTCCCAACTCCGGCCACCATCAAATCAGTGAGGAATCCACTCGGCTTGCAGGGGAAAGGTGCTGCACGAAAAGCCAGACTGGAGCAATAAGGCTTGTTTTTACAGCAGGTGTTAGAGAGTCCTGGGCTGCCAAACAACCCTCTTACCAACTCGGACCTCTCCTCCGCTCTTATTTGACTAAATCAAAAGAGCGTTGCCCAGATTCGTATCAGGTAAATCTCTGTTTTCATGTTAAACCCCGTGGATAATTAAAGTGGTGTTGGGCCACCTTCAACCGAGCGGTCGGAGCACTGGCCAATCAGCATCTCTGATGTGAGGCCAATGAAGTCTGATTGCGTGTTTTTTGGGAGCCGTTCATTAAAGAATTTTCAAAAAAAAAAAGAAGAAAAGGTGATTACAGACGTAGTTCAGGGACAAACTGATCAGTCAGTGAATGATTTGAAATTAAGGATAAAAGGATAAAACATACTGTGATTTCATGTCATGTAAATAAAGATCTTTACTGTCATGACATGAACATGGAAATGTGAATTAACAAAAAAAAAAAAAAAATATTGCCCATTCCAACAGGAGCAGGCTTTGAAAGTGTGAGCGGGCCCCAGTACACTGGTAACACCTCCAATGGCAAAATTGTGTTAATGATGCCATCATGTGGACTCTTATAAAGCTCTAGGAATGTCATAGTGAACAGATGTATTGTGTGTATCACGGGACAGCAAAAGAGGAACATAACTGAACTGAATCTGAATCTCTAGTCCACATTTCAGTCCTGTTGCTCCCACAGGAAGCAGCTCGTTTCAAAAAGAAATACGAATCAGTCATTTGAAGCCCCACGGAGAGCAAACATCACTGTGACGAGACGCCAGCTCTGGACATTTACCTCTGGCAGAGAACCATGCCTGACACTCAGTGCACAGTGTGAACACACCCCCTGTTTCTGTCCTCTCGCCCACACACACACACACACACACACACACACACACACACACACACACACACTGACAAAGACGCAGTTTGTGAGGCTCTGAATGCTCTGCTCAAATCCTTTCTATGTTATTTTGTATGCCTTTTACATTATTCTGCTGCACTCACCTGAAGGCTACGCTATCACCTGCTGTGACGCCTGCTGCCACTGCTGCTGTTCACATGGTTTTCACGAGCCCCCGCTTCCACCCCAGCATCTATCCCAGTTCACACATCATCATCATCATCACTCGCCACTCTCTGCTCTGCTGAGGCTGGTGCTTCAAAATAAACAAAAAAAAAGCTTTGCTCTGACTTGTATGGCAAAGTGAAGGATAGATTAATGCAGACAAATATAGTGATGTTTTCCCTCCATGGGGCTTCAAATGACTGATTCTTATTTCTTATTGAAACGAGCTGCTTCCTGTGAGAGCCACAGGACTGAAATGAGGGCTAGAGATTCAGATTCAGCTCAGGTATGTTCCTCTTTTGCTGTCCGGTCATACAGACAATACATCTCTTTACTCAGACATTCCCAGAGCCTTATATGAGTCATTGGTGATAGACTATCCATACACAAAATCCATGAAAATTGTTTAATTTTTTTTAGTGACACCAATTTAATTTTCTTTATATTTTCATCATTTCCATCATATTCCAAACAAACCTCAGGCGTCCTTCCTTATTAAAGATCTTCATGAATGTTAGGGACTGTAAAAAATTATTAGGGAGGAAGGAAGCGACGGAAAAGGGGAAGATGGAGTTCTATTTTTTTCTCTGATCCAATTTTCTTTTTTTTCCCCTCTTTTTTTCCCCCTTCCCTTGCAGTATTATAATATTTTATCACAGTATCAATAACACTGGGGAGGGCCATGATTTTTCAAAAAGGATTCACGCTCCAATAGCTTTCATACAGTCCCTCATTTTTTCCAATTTAAACTATTATACTGTATGATATATATGATTTATATATGAGGATTTTTATTTCACACTTAAACTTTAAAACTTTAAGATTGATGTTGACGTGAAAAGTCAGCCAGGCTCAAGCACACAGCGATGAAACGACGTTCATAAGGTTTGAACAGCAGACTGCGTTTCTACCATATCCCTCAGCAGTACATGAGGAAAAGGTCACTGTGTCATTCACAGTCTTATCTTTCAGTTGTGTTTGCAGTCTGTCATGTGGAGTTTGGCAGGACCACGAGGAGCCACGGTCTGGGCTCCTCACTTGTTTTGTTTCTCTTGTCCCTGACGTCTACAGGCTGATTTGAAGAATAAGGCGATTAGATGAATGGCTGAATCTGAGGAGATTCCAGTTTATGTTCATCTGCCTCTTCAATTACTCTCACTCCCTCAGCACCCATGACATCATGGAAAACTTTGTCGGGTCTAGGAGTACAGAGGGAAACGCTGCGTTGCTCTCGCTATTCTGAGAGTCCGCAGGGATACATCAGTCTAAAAATACCGATTTCAATCACAGGATTCCTCAGATACTTTCACCTTCAGCCCTGTGATGCGAGTGGCATTTAAGCCAGGTTGATTTGGGCTGTGAAGCTGAAAAGCAGAGATATTTCAGAATGGATTAATCATCAGACGGATTCAATAAAATGTTCAAACGACCTTGTTTTATCTGGCGTGGGGACGTTCTTGGCAAAGATGCGTGACTTGCATTCTTACCTATTTACCTGCCGTATGTATGTTGACTGAAATAATACTTGTAGTTGGGGTTTTGAAAAACGCTCCTAAAGATAACAAAACAAAAATGTTCATATCAACCTGAGGTGCGCTTGTTCGTGTTTCACTCTCTGCTTTTTTTTAAATTAAGTTAGACAACTTCATCAATCATTTGAAGGCTGCCGTTGTTGTCCCTGCAACTGTGAATGTCCGAAACAAGTATGCAAAAGTGCAGCTTACACACAGTTAGATGGATAAAGGCCATGTCATTTTGAGGTGAACAGCAAACAGGAACTCATATTCATACGAATGACTCCTCACCTTAGAGGTACCAATGCAAAAATGTCACTAAAATGAGGACTTTTGATGATAACATGCAGATTACTCAGAAATCAGGTGGTAAATCTCTATACATGATGAGGGTATATACGAAAATCATGACACATCCATACAATTTTCACTCCTGCGCCCTTTGCACTGCCTCCCACCTTTGCACTATTTTTAACCCTGCAGTCTGTACATGTAGCTATATAATGCAATTTGCTTATGTCAGTTTTTTTTGCTGTCTTTGTACAGCAGTGTGTGCACAGTGTGAGTATCCTCCTGGACAATGTTCATGGCACTGTGAGTAAACACTGGAAACTTCTCTCTGATTTTCCTTCTGAAAAATGCCAATCCAAATTTATGCTACGAGCAAAAACAACATCGTCAAATCAGAGTTTCTGATTGGTGCTGGAAACAGAGAAGATGGTCATTTGTTATGACATTAAAACACTAAAATGTACGAAATGTTTGACAGATCTTTTCCACTGTTTTCATTGTGGAGACGGAACATTTGCACAATTGCGGTTGCATTGAAAAATATTGGTTTATTTAATTACAATCGAGTTAGTTTCTTAAATTACAGGTGAATTGTGTAAGATCGATCAATGAGCTCATTTTGTTGGAAGTTTAGCATCTAGCTTGATTCAATTTCTAAAGTTTAAGATGTCTTGAGAGATTTAGACGGGGTCCTCTTGCATGTTTTGGAAACTTTGTTTGAAATCCTGTGTATTTCTGGGTAACATTAGATATCCATGGCTAAACAAGCAACAGTCAAAGTCACAGTTCTGAAAAGCTCAGCTGCTTTGTTTCATCGGCGCAGCGTTCGGCAAACGATCTCCAAACTAGCACCAGATTTTGTTTTGAACGTTGCTAAACTCTGATGGAAGCACGGGCGCGTCACGTGACAAGCCTGTGAGGGGAGCACAGACAGAAACCGAAGAGAAACATCTCTCAGGCAAAACAACCAAAGCTGCTCTAAACTTGGCAGAAAACTGTGTTTGTGTCGGACCCCATCGCTCAGAGTCAGAACTGCACATGAACTACTGTGCAGCGGAGCTAAAAGTGGAGCTATGCTGCAGCACGACTGCTCATCCTATGATCAGCCAATCATATGAGAGCTAAAGGCGGTGCTGTCCCTGTCTAATCTGTTTTCCTTTATTTTGAAAAGCATAATGCTGCTCGACGTCCTCAAAGACTAACGTACGAAACCTCCAACTGCACCGAACGGACCGCACTTACCGTTGTGGCCTTCTGTTGATGGCAGCTGCTTCTTCAGTACACGGGTTCTCCTCTCCTTCAGCTGCTCAGCATCTCCGTGACCCCGTGAGTCTCTCTGCAGGTGTCCAGGACCCTGTCTGTCCTCTGGACCATTGCCCACGACCTTAGAGCAGTTCACAGCATTCATGGCCCACGCTTCACTCGCCAGTAGATGACATCTCTTCTCGGGTCACCTCAAGTCCCCTTTCAGAGAGAACGAGACACAATGAAGGAGCATACTGATCACAGTGAGCGCACTTGACTCTGGCTATTGCCTCGCTCAGCTGTAACAGCTTGAGAGCCAGCATTAATTGAGTTTGAACCAGCATGAAAGACACAGCAAACAGTCATTTGAATGTTTGCATTTGAAAAATCCTCTGCGGTGCCGGGAGCTGGAGGAGAGCCATGTTAGTGTTAGCGCAGAACACAACGTGAGGTCCAGATTTTGTATTGTTTCTTTTCGGAGGTCCATCTCAGCTCAGGCAGACGGCAGGGCGCGTCTGTTTGTTTACAGAGCTTTAAGCTCACTGTCAGCCTCCCAGATGCATCCCTCCGTCAGCCACCACCATCCTCTGCCGCTGCCAACTTATCAATTTACACAATTTACAAAGAGCAGACTTTCCTACCTCCTGGACAAATATTAAACACATCTACTCTGTGGGTTCAGTAGCTTAGAGAGCCCCACAAGGTGTCGATGTGAAAAATGAGCCTTTTGCTCAGATCCCAGACAAGCCTTCTGTGCAGTCTGTCTGCGCTCCATGCACTACATCACCTCCTGAGGCCTGCACCATAGGGCACCACAAACATACATAACTGTTTTCTTTAATAAGCTCTGTTTGGAGAAGCGCTCATATACTTACTTACTTATATAAAACTCCCATAATTGTATGCAAGTTTTCAAAAAGGCTCCTTCAGAAGTTTATGATATTGTCAAGGGTGCAATTTTACTGCAGAATCTCTGCAACATAAAAATAGTATGTATAGATATATGCCAATAAAGCTGTGTGCACATACAGGGAGTTTGATATGTCTATATATACTGTATATAAAGCTCCACAATGTCACAAAAGAGGTATTTAACAAACAGTTTATTTAAAGGTATCTTTGGTGGAGCTTGGTGATGAAAGTAAAGTAACAACTAATGTAATGCATTACTTTTGCTGCTGTAATTAGTACAGTAATGCAGTTACTTTTCAGAGTAATGAGTAATCATGTTAGTGTTGGTCAGTTAGACTTTTGATGGAAGGCTAAAAAAAAACTTTAGCAAAGCTGGAAACAGCCGATTATGGTGCTCCCATCAAAATGTGCAAAACAAATGTTATTAATCAGAACTCAAGGAGGAATTATCATAATGAGCTCAGCCGGAGGATCCCCCATATTGATTGCAACAGAAATTCACAATGGGTATCATGCAGTGACCCATGAGACACTTTGAACCATTAGGTCCAGAATTATTGTGGAAGCCAGTTGGGTCCATTTCAACCCTGTCAGTCATTTAAATTGGATTGAATGGACCTCCATGTACAAAATACCTCATCCAGTGTGTTCAACTGCTCTGCAAAAATGGGAAGTGGTTCAACAAAAGTACCGTTCGTGTCCACTGCAAAACGTTCTTGGTGTGAGACTGACAGAGATGACTGTGTCTGAGGAGTATCTCAACCCATAAACCTCAGCCAGAGTGATTATTGCTTCCCTGTCTCTTCCTCAGCTTCTCCACTTGCTTCCCAGCTAGATAAAATGTTATCGCTCAACCGCATTCAGATGAATGATGCAATAGAATCTGCCAGGCTGATTGCATTGGCCCAAAACCAGCTCCAGCATTGTTAACTCAAGGTGATTTTCAGTCCACCAAAAAAAAAAAAAAAAAAAAAAAAAGGCCAAATCTGGCAGCCATATGTAGGCCAAAGGCAGCCCAGACCCAGCAGGCTACCTGGGCATCTGCCCACATTCGTAATGTCTGCCTCCATGAACTGCCAAGGCAGTTAACCCAAAAAGCAAATCTAGAATTCAACACTTCCTTTCAGAAATCTACGGGTGACTCCCATGTTTCTCTGTGGCCTTTGGTCAAAACCAGTAGAGAAGTCAACTTCAGTATGTCGTCTGTATCCACAAAGCTGAGCACATTTAGACACAACCAGCTGTTTGCAGCCTGTTTTGCCAAAGCCCTTCAACATGGCCGCCAAAGAGTGTGTTATCACCTGAAAGCCCTCAAGGATGCCCTGATGGTTTTCTGGGATTCCATTTGCCTCTTCCTGGAAACAACGCTGAAGACACTGCATCTACTCACGCCATATCTTGACACATGGATTACACGTCATGTGGATGAAGGAACGAAAAGGGGTTGCACGCTAAACTGTACATAAACATCAGCCGGGGCAAACAATAACAGAGCCGTGCATTTACCACAGAAACAAGACAACACTTAGAGTAAATCATAGTCTGTTAAAAGGCAAGAGGAGACTGGGACTCCTCCATGGAGCATCAGGGGGAACCTCTTTAATGAAGCCTTAACTGATGGGCCTGGCTTAAAAGCCCACCCAGAGCCCACCCAGACACAGAGAGGGCCCACTCTGACAATTTATACCACAGTGACAACCCCTGCTGGGAATAGGTGGAGATAGGCAGAGGAACGCTGCCTCAAAGTCATGGAGGGGACAACAATGACACCCGAGCACAACTTGATGTTTCACATCAGCTCACATTACGATAAGTTATCTGTGAATCTGCTGGTTATACGACACGAGATTCACCGAAGAAGAATGCCCATTTACCGAAAGGCTTGAAGGGAAAAGTGAGCATGGAGAAGAAAAAAAAAAAGAAAAAGAGAGAAAAGGAAAACAAGGCAGTCTTCAAAAGAACCAGGTTATAGTCTGATGCTATCTGAGGCTGCGTTGAGTGAATAGTGGCCTGTATCTCTGTGTCAACACAATGAGAGCCAAGACACGTGGCACTCGGAGCCCCATCAAGATGAGCCGATAGGAGGCTCTACTTAACAGTTGTCCTCTTATCGATTGCCTGGGCCGGGCCAAACGCTTGTTGTATTATCTGCCCTTCTCTCTAATGACTCAGGGATTAAGGAGTGACTGGATGGTAGACAGTTACTCGCCTCAGGATGTTTATGACCCCTCCTATATCTTCTGCGCGGGCGGATGTTAATCTTTATTAGCCGGCGGTGTCTAAGTTATCGGTCACAGAACTTGCTTGTGTGATGTCACGCTTGAAGACGCCATGTCGTAGATTTTGTCGGCGATGAAAATGTGAGGTGAGACATTGCAACGTTTCCAACTCTGATTTATCATTTAGTGGTGAAGGCTTTAAACTTGGACCGATGTTAAAATTGCTTGTAAAAATTTTAATAACAAAAGGAAGACATGTAAGTTTTATTTATTTTTCTTCGGTGCCTCCCACACTGGAGTTCCCTTTCCTTTTTTTTTTTCTTTCCATAGAGCTGTGAAGTGGGAGAAGCTATGTCATGTGCCCCTCGTTCTGGAGAGAAAAGTCCCATTAATTTTTCCCATAATCAGGGTCAGGTGATGACAGTTGGGACATTTTTGGGGCTCAGATCAACATGAAACTTCAGGGACAAAATCATTGGTACAAAAGATGAACAACTCAGAGTCAACTACGACTCCCAAGGTGCATTTCAGCAAGAACCAAGCATCAAATTCTGTTGCTGAGAAAACGGAAAATTGACTTTTGTTTTACAACTGCAACAATGAAATGCTTTGATTTTTGCAGCCACTGACGTCCTCCCCATAGCAACGGCAGTCGAGGCTCATGGGTATTGTAGTATTTAGAACCATCTGGCATGCCAGCTCACAGACAAAATGTGATTTCTCAGAATCACAGACATAACCTATATGGCTGCTACGTTATCCAGGAGAGTGAGGAACAATGGGAATATCATTTAAAGAAAAATTTTAAATGTGAATCACCGGCCCCTCCCACTCCCCAACGCTATTGGACAGCAATGACTTTGAAGAAACATTAGTGAAAGTACAGATGTAGTGGGTATACAGGTATACAAGCCCACGACTTACCTTTTTCAAAGCCAATTTGCCTCTTTTGAAGCTAACATATTGGGAACGTGGCACATATCCACTTCCCGAGTGGCGTGCAAACTCAGCAGCATGATGGATCCCCCCCGAAATTAAATTGCTTGTTGAAAAACAGGAAAAAACATCTGCATTACAGACTAAAATGAGACAAAAAGTATTTCTGGCACCGTAAAGCACTGAGGTCATCTCATCCCATTCATCTGACCATGACATAGTTAGGAAAAATATGCATGCACTACTTTGAAATTATATGAACTCTTCTAGTAGTCTACTTCCTATTATAGTATACTTATGCACTAACAATGTCATTAAGCAATTTCTTGTGGCATTCACGAGCAGCTTTACTGTAATCGAGCTTTTGTTTTATTTAACTTGGACTAAAAGCACAGGTCGCAGTATTTCATGGTGAATTATAATGCACTTTCTATTTCGAGGCATTTTATATCACGAGCCAAAGATTCACACATTTACTGAATATCCTCATCAGCTCCGCTCGTCTTTCATTGACAAATTATTCATTCGAGCGGTCACATCTGATGTTTTCCTTCCTGCTTCTCTCACACTCTCCGGGGCTCGCAGGCGACCACCAGCCGAGCTGAAGCCCGGCCAGATTTACGGGAGGCTTTCATGGCCTGTAGTATTTATGCTGGGTTTACTCCAGGATTTCCAACTGATGATTGTGAATTTATGTTGCAATCAATATGGGGGATCCTCCAGCTGAGCTCATTATGATAATTCCTCCTTGAGTTCTGATTAATAACATTTGTTTTGCACATTTTGATGGGAGCACCATAATTGGCTGTTTCCAGCTTTGCTAAAGTGTCATTACAATACAGGTCCTCTTATTTATGCCTTCCACCAAAAGTCTAACTGACCAACACTCACTATTGGAATTCTTTTATCTTAAAGACTCTTCCTCACACTATTATCAGGCCAAATGGTAATCTGCAATAATTTCAGCATCCAAGGCTGTGCAGTGCATCCTTAATCCAGCAGCATGATAATAGTTAGCAGCGTGGAATGCGAGCCTGTACCTGTGATGGGTGACAAACTGGATTTGAAGGAGACAACATCCCTCTCAGCAGGCCAGAGGGATGCTTTTATCCTGCTGTGGATAAAACAGCAGTGAGCGGCCAACGTCTTCACCCTTTGTGTAACGCTCTGCTCGAACCTGAGCCTTTACTCACACCGCTGTTGAAACAGGTGGTGTTTCGGGATTTGTTTGAAACTAAATAGACTTGCGAATAATGAAAAAAAAAAAGAAGAAGAAGAAGAAGAGGCATGGCGCTTCACTTTAGACAAGTTGTTATTAGATGATTTTTTAACAGAGGATTTGGCAAGATTTAGAACTTTTGCCATTCTATAATAAACAATGGTGTGTCCATAATGAAAATATTTACTTAATTCTCTAAAGTGACTTATGGCAACTTTGGCCACTAAACAGAGTGTCATGAGTGTTATGGCGTCAGGTGCCACGGTCTGTATAAATACTGCCTGTACACTTGTTTATAGGAAAACCCCCATCTGGCTTCAGCCAACACAGTCAGACACGCTGGTGACCCCTAGGATTTCTCGAATGGAAAATATAACAGGACTGTTTGCTAAGCGGGGGGATAGCTGTACGGCAGTCAACTGTCAAGTGACAGACAAGACAACGTTGTAAAAGACTGCAGGCTCCACATCCCTGAGCCCAGCCCTTTCCCAACCTGTAAACACAGAGCCTGGCTTTTGAAGAACTTTCCAGAAAAGCCCAGTGGCCTTCTTCATCCCCCATTTACGGGATTTATAAACGATGACGGCGTTATAATGCGGCGCAAACTTAAGTTCAAGTGGGTCATAACTGAAGGAATTAGCAGAAATATGTGCAAAAGGAATGTACCAATGACGAGGAAGCAAAAACTAAAAATCAGCCGCTCAGCAGTTCCTTAAAATGTAAACAAAACAATAAGACATGAAGATAAAATGTACGCTATCAATGCAGCTTTTCAGCCTCAGCTCATTCTGGAATTTATTATAGAACACGGGATTATTAAGCTTATTCATTTGAAACTGCGTTAAACAAGCCGAACATTTTTTGTTACTTTTACCTATTTTATGACCAATGTGGTTTAGTCTAGAAGGCCCCTAAAAGCAGCGGGTGACAGTTGATGCATACACAGAGCTGCTGTAAGTTATGGCAGATAGAGCGTTGGAGAAAGTTGAAAGGTCAGTGTTTCAAATAAACAAGCGAGGGCTACAATAACTGTTTTTGCTGCACATTGTGGAGGAATGGGGACATGAAAGGATGCTGGTGGAGGTAAAGAGTTTGGAGGAGAGCTTTTTGCACAACAGTGCTACTATTGTTCAGTATAATGAGGTTGCCTATATGGGCTGGATGCTGTCTGTTGCTTAGGATAAAGTTTGTGCAATCAGTTCTAAGGTTTAATGTCATTTTGTCTCTTCCTGTCGTCATTGTCTAAATCAGACACATTTGTGCAAACACAGCATATATGCAGGGTGTCAGTTTGGTGATGCATACTGGATTTCTTTGTTGCAGTGCTACTTTAAGATTCAGCGTGAATAGTTTGTGCTTATTTTTACCCCCAAAAATCTTCCTTTGTGTGGCTCCAACACATCTTCCAAACTTCTGTCAAATGGCTGCAGTAAGTGTGTGAATTTAGTGATTAGTATGAGCGGGTAAGTGAGGAGCTGCAGTCCGGCCGACATGTTTCCACTCTTGTCAATGCAGCTGGGCTTCTAGTATTCCCCTCCTTCAAACTGTTTAGCTTGACGGCCTTTATCCACATCAGTCACACGAGGAATCGAGCCATGGGCGTTTCATCAACAGCTTCCACAGTTAAAACAGTGGAAGATGTCCCAGACCCACTTACGCACAAATTAACTGGAATGGTGTGCAGCAGCAGGGGCTTGCGTCGTGTCTTGTCTGGTCGCACATGCCAAGAGAGATTAAGATATTCCAGAGAAGAGGATCCGTTAATATTTTACAGTTCACCAGACATGTCCAGAGTGTTATGAAAAACACGCTTTCGATGAATCCATCATCTTCCAGTCCTGCCCGGCCCTCAGAACTCACCAAATACTTCAAAGGCAGTGGCACGCGGTGGATGAGGAAATATTACTTCAACATTAAGAGCCCTAAGCAGATTCCCCTCTGGGTCCCTCCCACCCTGGTGCCAAAAGATGTTACAGCACCCAGCTGAGCTGCACAGGGAGGCGACCTGAGGAGGTCAAAGGTCTGAATCCAGCAAATATCAATACTGGAGTTCTCACATGCACACCGAGATACAAAAACAGACATGTGGAGAGTTAAATGGTCTGTGTTTGAAATGTTTTGTCACAGCCACAGCGCAATGTGCATGATTTGCACCTCCATGTTCACCCTGTGCGCATCAGGCCTCGTCCTGTACGTCATCCGCCACACATGTTGAAGGAGGATTTACAACCAAACTATGTGCAAGTTTAAACATTTTACTGCCAGCGTAAAAAACAGCAGTACGATCAGAACTCATCGCTTTCTTTGTCTTTCCCAAATTAAGAGAGACTAGACGACAGAACAACGAGATGAAAAATACAGAGGATAGATACGAGTGCAAGGAGGAGAAGTGACCATGACCTCCTCTGAACTGGCCTAAAACTGATCCAGCTCACAGGAACACCGAGGACCAATTGAAAGAGCTTTGGGTTCTTTCGCAGGAAAACACAGGAAACAATTTAATATTTATTGGCCACACAGTTCGAATCTTCAAGGTAAGAGTGTTGTAACCCAGAAACTGCAACTTGTCATCAATAAAATACACTGGCCAGTGATTAATTATTAACCCTGAGATACCATTGGGTGCGTATCTGTGACATCACATATGCAATGCGCTTTTGTTCTGTCCTCTGCATGGCTGCAAAACCCACTGGGTGCGTCTCAGAAGCCTGCTTTGCTTGTTTTGTTAACTTACTCAGATTTAGCTGGTTTGGTTATTCTTCCTTGATTTGTGCGTCTCTCCTGGGTAAGTAGGCGTCATAGCTAAATGTTTTTACTGCGTTTATTGTTGATGTATGATCAGGAGTCTGCACAGGGTGTTTTATTTTGAAAACTTACTAGATCTCTACACCGTTCTGATGTCTGACTTCCTGTCTTGCTCGATTTGCTCTGAGCAGATTGATGCGTTGTCGGTCAATTAACCTTGAATTCGGTGAAATTGACACTGGCAGAGTGTAAAGGCATACGGCTGCAGATGGCCTGCCACTGCCAGCTGTTTGCATTTCGTCAACAGTACACTACAAATGAACAACAGTGCAATACATATGAGTGTTTCACCACTATGGGCTAAGGCGCGGTCACACCAGACGGCGGCATTGTGAAATTCATCCATCAGTTTATTACCACCTGGGGTTCAGTTCTTGGGACTGTCATTTAATTCCATGAAGAGTAACTAAAGACAGACAAAAATGGTTGATACACTGAAAATGGATGGTGCATCACACCAAAGCTACAAAGGCTTGCCTCCACTTTGGACTCAAGACAGCTTGGTCAACAGTGAAAATTTGTGGTGCTTAAGGTCAGCATTATATAGTATATGTCCCATGTTGTGTTAAACTTAATCAGTCACGGATTTAACGTATAAACCAGGGACCATGCCAAGGGACCCAAATTGAAAACACCAACCACTATGAACGAGTGCAATGTCGCCTAAAATGCACATAGTGAACATTCAGTGGTGACTTCTGCACAAGCCTTTGTCCCATTTTTGACAATCCCTGTGACAGTTGCAGCTGCTACTTGGTTATTCTCCAAACTCAAAAGGAGGAGCCAGGTGTGTTTCATACAGACGTCTGTATGAGACGACAAGGGGAGGGACAATGCGGTCTATTTGAGGCTCTGAGAATGAGACGCAATGAGCACAGTTTGTTCCGTTGCATGTGCAGCACGTGTAATGTCTTTTATGTGTTTGTGTTAATTGACTGTGTGATGTTTTATTACACTGTTGATTGCGTAAAATGTCAGACTAGCTGATCTATGTAGATGTTTCACCCGCAGTTTGTAAGATTTGTCCTTTGCTGGTTCATAGACATCAGGCTGTACAGAGAAAAGCATCTGTATATTTCTCAGTAGCTGTCTGTTGTATGCGTAGCTGCAAAGAACACATCTATAGAAAAGGAGTGACTACCTGGTTTGAACCTAAAGGCCGCGTGACTCACTCCAGGGTCGATTGAGACTAGTCAGTATTATTTGGACACAATATATACATTTTCACAGACAGTACTGTACAGTCAGCTCTGCAAAACATCAATATCAACGATCAATTTATTTGTGCTAATTTCTGAAATGCGGTGCTTGTTAGTGAGTTAGTGACGTACACAGAAGTCTGCCAACACTCAACTTATCCTGCAATAACCTATATGACATCACTGCTCCTCAGCCCGGCAGCCACCATGCTGCTGAACAGGCTCCCTGCTGGCATCATGAATAATGGCCTGTGTGTTTAACTTGCTCAATACAAAGAAGCCATGTAATCTAAATACATAAGGTAATATAAATACAAAGGAACCGTATAATCTAACACACCGTGGTCGCGGACTCTGAGTGTGTGCGGACCGCGCGTGTGCGACTGTGACATTTTGGCTGTGCCTCCCGCTCCGTCTCTGGTTGGGTAGGCTGGCACTCTCTGTGTTTAAAAAGCTCCCGGAAAGTTTACAGAGAGTGTACTTCTGCTGGGCTTTGTGTGACAAGCTTTAACGCACCATACCCATCAGCAGGAAAACAGCCGCAGACCTCCCTGGAATCCACTCTGCCACTTTCCATTCAAGCATTTCCATGCATTCCCCTGCTTCCTTTAGTGTCCTGTCTCAAAAAACCCTTGTTGACAATTAATACTGGCTTTGTTTGTCAGGCTGCAAGCTAAGAGGCTACTGTGTGTTTACCTCGCCTTTGTCCTGCCATGTGTCAACATGTAGAATAGGCCTAATCCAAGATGGAAAAGAAGACTTAATTTCCAATGCAACAGTCAAGTCAGGCCTCCAATATTCAAGAAAATGGTCCCGGGCCTTCGATCACTGTTCTGAAAAGCTACGACCCCTAGCTAGCTATGCTGGTATTACACTTGTGAACATAGTGCCAACAAATATGCTTAGTGGCATCCAGAAATGGTTGGTTGGTTTTGGTTTTATTTGCTTGATTTCTTTGAGATTTCCACACAAAAACCAAAACTTTGCATGTCTAGATGCAGTAGGGGTAAGTGCAAAGTCTCAAGGCTTTAGGCCAGTGTGAGAAACCAACACTACTATCTATCAAAGTCTTTTTACCCTCCTCAGTTAATGACATAGGTCTGAAAAAGTGCTTTATAAATAAAGCTTTACTGACTTATTTGCTTACTTAATACACATATAAAACATGCAACACGTGGTTCTTTGTTGCCATATTGCTCAGCATATCTACAGAGTCAGGAGCTCGACTTCACCTCTCAGTCTTGTCACTTGAAATACAGCGTTAGCTTCCAAACTTCAAGCTTCACATTTTGTCTCTTTCAGCTAATATTTTACGAAAATGCTCGCCAAAACATTTCAACTGTCATGTTCCTAGACACGGGATATTTTATTTAACATTTGTATCACTTCAGGAATGATAATAACAAGGTTTTGGTATTCAAATAAAGTTTTTTTTTTTTTTCCTGTGTGTTCATATAACTTACTTCATTTTGAAGTAAATGTGATCAATGTTTTATTTGTGTTCGGACGCGACGGCCCACGAATGCTTCACATGCACTCCCTGACTGGATGGAACAAGCATCGTATGAGCGCAAGTGTGAGAGAAGACAACATCATCGATCTGTTGTTTTAACTCATCGCAGATATTGCTAATAATACCGTGTCTCCATGATGTCAGTTCTAGGAAGCCACATCCCTCAGAAACAATATTTACATTACACTAGGTGCTTGGGAGTTACAAAGTATTCTGAGTAATGCTCACAGTGGCGTTGTCATGACCGGAAAACAGTCTGGGGTAAAGAAGGGGAGAGATTTGGGTTACCAAATGTATTTCATGCATCCCTCATACACTCCTGGATTATGTAATCTCCATTTAAAGCACACACACATAAACAGACACGTTAACACTGTAGAGCTTTAACACTGAAGACATTTGTCCTAAAAACTCAATCTGTTCTTGCTAAAAGCTTATTTTGCCTGATAGTGAGGTGAATTATTACAAGTATGGAAAGAGATGAAAAACCTTGAAATCCCAGACATCATGTAAACATCTGCTTTGTGTCAAACTGTAGACACTTCAATACATGTGAATTTCTAAGTGACACCCTCATAACAGCCACGGCAGCAGCTGACTCTTCATGAGGATGAAGGTTTCCCTCTGTTTCGCCGCATTGCCGAAATGTCATCCTGACCTCGCTGCTTTCATTCAATCTCTTCTACAACATGAGACGCTTGTCATGCAGGCATCTACAGGCACTGAGTGCTGATGTAACGCTCCTCTGAAATGCATTTAGTCGAGAAAACAAACTGAAGCGGTCCAGGGAACGGCAGCGGCGGGGTGACAGTAATTATGAGTGGCAGCGAACACACTTGCCGCCTACTTAGGTCCCTCCAAGTTAAGACCTGAATCCAATGTGAGCTCCAGAATGAGACCTGGCAACTCCACCGGAGCTCACCAGCCATTACCTCACTGCTTTCAGGCCCTACATGGCCCTCTGAAGTCCTCTCCAAGACAATCTAATATTCCCACAAATGTTCCGTCTAAGGTCGCTTTACTAATGGTTGACCTCTATCCGTTTTGAGAATGACTCTGAAATATGCTGTGTTTTTATGTAATTTGAACACGACAAATACTGAACTGATCACTGTTACAGCACAAAGTGAGTTGACTTCATGAGACAAAACAGAAAGGGGACACTTTAGAGGACAAAATGTGGGAACTGTGGGAAGACACATAGGAACAAACGTCATTTTCTAATTTCTAGTATAACATTCTGAGTTAAAACAACTTACCAAAGTAACCATTGAGACCTGAGAACATGGTGAAAGTCAGACAGGGCATGAAATGAGCAGTGTGATTGGTTGCAAACACTCTAACAGTTTAGCCAGATTAGCTAAAACACTTTATTTGGACACTGGTGAAAGCCCCCAGGAAGATTGTGTGTGTGCACAACTATGGCAAGTATGACAGGTCAAAGTAGAACCAGAAAAGCCAGTGATGAATGTTCCCAACTGACAGTTTGGATAACAATTTTACCATTCAAGTCTCTTTTCTCTCTTCCAAAGTTTAGCTAAACTGCAAGCTTGTTCTGACTGCCTAACTATTTGTGTTTCTTGCCACGTCCAGCTTATCTTTAGCAACACTGCTCCCAGAGTTCCCAGATCTCTGCAACGAAATGATGGACGAACTATGAAAATAAGGCTAAAGTTGTAATAAATCATGAAGGTTTTGTGTCCACTATGGTGTTGGCATGTTTACCACATCCAAAAACAAAAGTGCGGGATGTCACACCTTTCTGACGGATCGGACAAACACACCATTTGATGTATACTGACACATTAACAGCCAGCTTCTTTTACTGCCTGTAAGCTGAATGAAAAAGGAACCTCACACTGTGAAATTCTAGAGTATCAAGACCCCAGACCAACCTACCACCATGATCCCAACTGTCTACATAATGCTGCATTCACATTAGAGCAGATGGTAGATGCTAACTCTTGCTTTTCTTGTAATGTCTCAGTGGGATTTCAAGCTCTGATCATATTTTCCAGGTGTTCCTACACCAAAATTATTAGCTTCTCGTTGTCCAGGTTGTTTTCTCCTTGGGTTTGGAAGCTACGTAACATCCAGTTATAAATTCAGTTGCAGAGGATGGCAAGAAGTCAAAATATTTTAACTTTGGATCGCAATGCTGTTTAGCGTTACCCTTGCCAGCGTGCTTGGCCGGCCTCGCCTAATTTTACTGTCCTGCTCTCAGTCATTAAACAATCTGGTTTGCCATCTACCGTCTGCCTGAAGCCATGTGAACGCAGCGTAAATGATACACAGTAAGACGTCTCAATGATAAATTGATGTCGCCCCTTGTAGGCTCATTCCCTTGTTGGAAATGTTAGTTAGCTTGACTACCTGTGCTACGCCACTGGATTTCATGACAAAAACGTCTCATTCCGCCGTGACCTTTTATCTTCAGAGGACCGGCAGACACACAGAGCACAGGAGATACACACCAGCACATTCCTCCACCCAAACATTCGAACGTGACACGCTGCAGGAGCGCCTCGCCCTGACGCGACTCTATCGAGCTGCTTGACGAGGGCCATGTGTGGTTTTTTTTTTTTCGCCAAATGCCCCCCCCCCCCCCTTTTTTTTTCTGGGACGTTATGAATAGATGTATATCTGCAAATGGTAAGAAAAGAATTGATGGGTCTGGTTCTCGGAGCGCAGCGTGTCTTACATCTGAGCCTGTGCTGGCCTCATCTGACACGGAAAACTGAAGGGAGACCAGCGAGATGCTGTTCTTGTTTAATAGGTGTCACATCAGCCTGAAAACACTAGAAACAGACAGCCAAAAGGTCTTTTTTTCCATTCCTGAGGCCCCAGATCAATGTAGCCTGTGTACTTTCACTGTTTTATAAGAGCGCAGACTGTAAGAGAAACACGTCGACAATGTTTTTTGTCAAAGATGTGGTGTTTGCTCCGCATGAGTGTATGAGTTGATGTGCCTGGCTGTTTAGTATTTAGTGCATGCCTTCACATCTCCAAATAGTTCAAAATACAAACCTCATAGACTGCATCACTTTGTTATATTTATTCAAGAGGAAATAATTCTGCATCTCTGAGTGTTTAGAGAGATCTAATGCAGATAAGTGCGGTAGGAATTTCTAATGAATGATGTCATCTAAATTGAAGCCTGCTGTTTCAATTGTATGTTGCTAATATAATAAATAGCTGCACTTTGGACAAAGAGCTTGAAAAATATCTATTTGTGATGAGTGCAGATAAGTGAGGACTAATATGGTGATTACGTTTTGTCTAATTGGCAAGGCTCAAAGATTCGCAAACTGTAAAATATGTGCTTCGTTCCCTCTGTTGTTTTACACTGTGTGCTTTTAAAATGTCCCACTATCTTGCCAAAAGGCTGCAGATAGTTGAGGAGCAGTGATACGAGGTGACGGGGACAGCCATCCCAGAATATGAGACTCGTTTCTGGGCACTGAAGTTGCGGGGTGTGCAGAACGAGCTGATTTAAGGAAAGAAAGCCATAAAAACAAAGGAGGACCTGACGCCCTGTCACACATGTTTGATGAGCTCTTGCTATTTGGAAAATAAAAGAGGGGTTCTGACGCGTGTAACATCTTATCTCCTTCGCTCTTTTTCTTTGTGATTTCTGTTGTATCTCCAAGACAAGCAAAGCCAGCGCCAGCAGAATCTGATGCACCTTGGATGGGCCCTCTTGGGAAGCAGCGCCCAAATAAGCCCCTTAGCCCCCGAGGTGGTAAGAGTTTGGCCCGGGATGGAAGGAGAGGAAGACGGGGGAGAAACTGAGGGGAGAGGAGAACAACGGGAGGGAGGAAACGACGAGACCGGAGCGATCAGATGAAGTGGTGACATCAAGGGTGAGCTGTTATCTGGGTGTGCAGAGTTATGGTGAGATGTGGCGATGATATTTAGGATGTGAGAAAGAACTTTAACATCGTGTTTTATGGTGCCTGAAATTACAGTCGTTCACAAAAGAGGAATGTGTCTGAGATTACGGCATCGCTTCGAGAATCAGAACGCAACAATTTATTTGGATTGAGATCTACGTGAAAACAGATCACATGAGCTTTCCAAATGATTTGTCTCAGTTAGCGCGTTAGCTGTATTTCTGTCAGGCGTCCAGCCCCGCAGGGATTTACAAGACACCAGGAAGACAAGACATAACTCCTTACATATAACATTTCACTGCAAACAAAGAGCTCCTGTCCTGTCCCAAGCTCCACAAATAACATCTGCCACAAGAAGGTACCCTCCCTCGAACACAACTCAACTTCTTTTTAATCACATAATCCAACCAAAAGAACTCATTTCACTCAAAAGGGGAGTCGCCCCCGAATCCACCTCTGATCTAACCAAACATATGTTACTATATGGTGGTTCAGGTAAATCTGATGAACTGGGATTGGTTCGTAATATCAGGTAGCTGGTAGAGGGACAATCCACACAGGTAATCACTGGAGTTTCGCCTCTCCAGTCCTGCTGCTGCTGACTCGGCACACCACCACCAAACTCGAGGCCAGTAAGTGACATTCGGTTTGGTCGAGCACAGCTGATTCTCTGCAGGTCCTCACTGATTCACACGCAGACACTTGTTTCAACACTCGCTCCTGTGGAGTGTCAATAATCGTCTTAATGTGAACTACGTCCCTGAAGAAATCCTCTGCGTGTTTGGTGGCCTGCTCAGTTTGCCTCCAGTGGTTCCCCTGGTCGAAACCTGGAGACGATGCCGAGAATCAGCTTTTAATCTCTATGCTATTTGTCACTCTCATGTCTTTTACGACTGGTGCTCTTCTAAACTTCTGTGCAGACGTTTGAAAAATAAAGGGTTGAATCGAGGTTATTATTTTGCTGATTATATTATAATCTGATTATGTTGTAATCAGTGTTACTTACCAATATGACAAAAGAAAAACACAAGAAAATAGACAAATTAATATTGCCTGGAAAGATCGTATAACGCTGTGGTCTTATTGGAATAAGTTAAATCTAAGCTTTCCTGTTGGATTTAGCCCATTTGAAGCCACTGGGCATATTAAGCCACACTAAGCACTTCTCTTCTGTGTGTGTGTGTCATGTGAAGGCCCTCTGTGTTTACAGGGCCAGTGAGCAGCGATCCACAGCATAACCATGGATACTGGTGCGGGGTCATATCAGTGCTGCACACTCAGCAGCAGGAAACAAACACTGGGGTGTCACGTTGAAACCTCAGCTTTTTAATTGGCTGCTAATTAGCAAACGAGTCTGACCTGCCGGCTCTTATTCTGCTGTAGGGGGCCTGTCAAAGACGGTGCAGACATTTTCATAGCCACAGCACTTGAAGCTGTCCTTGACGTCTAGAATCCTCAAAGTTTGCTAAACTTAGCTGATTTCAGGGACATAAATGAATACGACAAATACTATGAGGCCAGGTTTTTAATGTAAAGGTGTAAAATATTTCAGTGTGAGCCGAGGATGCGGCTGTGCAGCTTCATTATCTGGCTGTGCTGTCCCAATCTGAAGACCAGCGTGCACATAGCTCTACACAGAAGAATGTTGTGTATAATATTCCAGTGTTGAGATTTCTCCGAGACAAGCCAACGAGAGGAGGAAAAATTTTTTACTGGTCTTGATGTGCTCTCATGAATTCACAAAGTTAAACACACAGACAATAAAAATCAGTCTACAACACTTCCAAATCAAAGGAGATATTTTTTCACTGCAAGGTGTGAGAGCAGAGACAGAGTGTTTGAAGACACGCTCATCCGTCTCTGCAGCGCCGCGCACAAGCAGACAGAAGGCCTTCTGTCACCTTATTTTTCACAGGAAAGCTCTTTTCTCCAAAGAAAAAGCTTGGATGTGTACGGTGCTGATCTATCTGTGTCTCGGGGCTGCGCAAAGTGCTGAACGTGTTCCCTGTCTGGCCTGGCCTGCATCTCAGCAGCACTTCTAAAACGCCTTCAGATCGTCGTCCAAAGGCCGGCAAACCGTTTGTTGACTTTAATGTAAACCGCTTTTTGAATACGTTTGGCTCAAATGAAATAGTTTCTTGGCTTTGCCGGGACTTCTAAGTACTACAACGTACTACAAAGTGGATGAGAGGACTTGTTGTTGTACACTGTAAAAATGTTAAACTGGATTATTTGGCCTCAATAAGGAATTTTCGTTTGTTAGTGCTAAACTCATGTGAGGCTGCAGCAAAAGTGAACGAGCCCTGAGAAGAATCTGAGAAGAAATAACAAATTTATTTATCCCTTTATACCAGACTTTTATATTGAGTCAGACCCTCTATTATCAATAACCTAATGGAATTAAGTTTGAAGTTTGTCAGCTTCAAGTCAGGCCTTATATCATCGAAAAGTGATTTTCAGAACCAGAGTAAGTTCAGGTGCGTCTCATCAAAAGGAAGGAAGTGGACAAATGTCGCACGATGGAGACGTCCCAACCTCTGTTATCAAAGTCTACACTTTTCTCGACATCACGGGATAATAATGGATCAGGTAATTATAAATGATCGCTATTGACGTGCACTCGCCTGTGAAGGTGCAGCCGGGCTCGTCTTCTCCTGAAATGACGAGGACTGAGACCTCCACTGAAGTACAGTCTGACGCGTTGATCAATAACCCTTCATCTGACATGATCTCTGATAATCATTAGAACCACTAAATGGACAACAACCTTATGTTTGTGTTTGTTTGGGTTAATTATCTTGATAACCAAATAATTAACTTTTGATCTCAAGATAAAGCACAAAGAAAATTTGGCCGTTCTCAGCTTCCATATCGAGGAGATGCAGTTTCACAGATCAGGACTCGAAAAAGCAACTGGAACCAAGCCTGAAGAATGTAAAAATTCAAAGCTGTGACAGAAAATTAATTTAATAAAAAAAAAAGTTAAATACTTTTAATTTATCTCATCTGCTTGTTTTTGGGGGGATTTTTTAATCTCCTATGGGAAATAATCTACAAGATATATCCAAGTTCAGATGTCCGTCCTCCCCCGACTGGACCGGAGTTTCACAGCCGATCAAAACATGCCAACTATTCTACTAACATATATTAACATGTGACTCTGTCCAAAGCTGTCACATAACAATGTAATCTGTGCTGCTGCAGGTTCTGGGACAATGGAAGTGAAAAGCAACAGCTCTGTCTTTGATTAATGTGCCATTACTGTGTTTATTTTCTCCAATTCTGAATAACCAAATAAACAGCATTGCTCCACTTCATGAGAGCTCTCGTTTTTTTTTTTTCGTTTTTTTTTTTTGCTGTGGGGCTTGATGCAGTGCACATGTCAGTCAGTATTTAGTGGGAGCATGCTGCAGCTATTTGTGTGTTTGGAAATCAGGAGAAGGAAAAGTAAAGATGTGCCTGATGAAAGATTCTCAACATCTGCAAATAGCTGGATAATTGCTCCGTTCTGGTCTTTCTTTGCGGCTCCCGTACCTGTCAATCAACCTTTTGGGGTTTTGAAAAAGCAATAAAAATATTTTTTTTAGAAAAGAATAACAGAAACAAACCCTGATAAACAAAATTATCACATTCCTGCAAACAGCAAGTTAATGATTATTCTTGTGATTGTTGAGCCTCACTGCTGTTGACTCTGGAGTGATCGTACAGTCAATATTAATTCCTACTGTCAGCTCGAACTGCGGTCAGTCACTTGTGCTTCTTTATCTGCTTTGACTGTATTTCTTAAGTCTATCAGATCTGCTACAGCTGGCTACAGCTCAGGACTCTGAAGCAAATTTTTACATACTGAACGTTTAATACCTGTGAAACTGTCACGAATGTATGAATTTATGATGGACAACTAGTAACATTAGAGATGATATCAGTCAGGATTATTATTAAATCACATTTTTACATAACATCCTGGCAGTGCACAACAACAATTCCAAATGATATGATAAATGAAATTCATGTGACCTGGACCCTGATATGCCACATAAAATGGATGAAATTAATAAACTGACCAATGATTAATTCATTTAAGTGTTTGCTAAAATGATGCTCATTATGAGCTAATGGGCATTCTAGCTACTGTGGCCAACAGCAGTGAGTCCGGCTCTCTGATTCTGTATGTCGATGCAGCAGGCAAGGTAGAAACAAAAGTCCAAAGAAAGCAAAGGGGATGAAAGATAAGAAAAATGGAACATCCAGAGAGTAAGCGATGTGTGTTTATCACCGTTTTACAGCCCATGTCCCTTCATTCCTGCGGCTCATTGTGACACTTGTGTTTTGACGGAGTACACCGAAGCCTGCTGCCGGGGTAATCCCAGATTTCCTATGGCACAGCTCTGAGCTTAGCAGAGGGCTTGACTAATAGCTTTCTTTTCAAATGATCGCTTTGCTACACGACTTCAGAAGAAGGCAGCGAGCGTGAAATTCAATTATGGCGCACACGCTCCGCAGCCCTGCTCAGAGCTGTCCGCTTTAATCCCTCGTTTACCCTCAAGGATTCTCAACCTTTTGCAGATGGACTTCTTCTCCAAGAACTTGTGTTGTGTGCCCTCCTTCAAAACTTAAGAAGCTCCCACCAGCTGGATCTTTCTCATCACCACCTATCGTCCCTGACCTTTTCTTTGATAGTACATCCCTCTTAGCCTCTGTTTAAATATGAATTAGACACAAGTTTCCTGACATGGACTTCAAGGGGTCACATAAAATTGCATCATGCATCCTAAAAACCTTGCACAGAGGGGTCAGGCTGGAGGGATGTGTCAACAAAACATTAGATTTTGACATGGGAGACCGCAGTTTGTTTCCTGTTGCCTACAAGCAGTCAACATTTCTCCCCGAACCATTCCCCAACCTTAGTAGTTATTCTTTCAACAATGACGACAGAAGTACCCTTAATGAAATTGTTGTCTTGAACCCAAACCGCAATCTTTCACTAACTCTAAGAAGACGTGCCAAAACTGAGCCAAGTCAGAACATGGTGGAAACAGTCCTGTGGGTCAGTCTTGTAGCAGGGATTAGTAATAGTTTTGGAAGGCCTGTCCTGCCAGTACCTACGTGGACCCAGTGAGAAACGACGTGCTTTGACTTTTAGTTTGGAGCACTCATTTGCTGCACACATTGTAGCTAGTAACAGCTCTGATTAGATGCTGTATACATTTTTCTCACTGATTCACATTAATGCAGATCCTTTTATATGTTGTGCAACACACACGTTGCATCAGGACAACGCCAGGCCATTCCTAAAATCCCCGTTCTCCTTCTCAGCCCTCTCCCACCCCTCCCAGTCTCTGATGTGATTTATCTGTATCTTGGCCTGAGAAGACCACTACAAGTGAAAGTGGGGGTGGCAAACCACATATTACATCCCGAGGCCCCGTTAAGCACAACCTCTGACATGCTTTGGCCACTCTGCATTCCAAACATCCCTCAGAGTCGGAGTGACAGTGGGACAGAGGCAATGTTTTGAAGCTAGATGAGCAGTCAACATGTGCAATCCATTTTCACAACGAAGACCCAAGTTGACATCTATTAGCCATTAAAGCATTGCATTAAAGTTGGCAGTCAAGGGATGAAGAAGCATGTAGCAGTGACGCATCTCTTACACGTCTCTCTGGTCCTTTGCTGCAGAAGGATGCCACTGAAACAAAAGGAGTCTACATACTGAAGGCATTAATTGTTTACCTCAATGATGACCTTCAAACCTCATCAGGGAGTACCATGTCAGTGTCTTGGCCTCCGCTCTCCACAGAATTAGTCCCCAGACAACCAAAATGTGATCGCTGTTTGTTCTTTTTGGAGCTGATTCTAAACAAACTAGCGTGACCAAACTCTTCGCGATGAAGGAACATGTCACGCAGTGCAGAGGAGCAGCTCACTGGCTTGTTTTTAATAGTTTCTGGACAACAACAGTTTACAGTGTAGAAGAAGAAGAATAACATATTATCAGGCTTTGGATACACATACAATACTTGTTTTTAGAGTAGTTCATTGTTGGTTTGGGTCCACACATGAAATTGGTTGACAATAAGAAAAATATAGAACATTTTTAGACGTGTCCTGTGTGTTACCTGCAGTTTGTGGACTGTTGTTTGAAGGTAGAATTTATCGATGGTGCTGTTTAGTTTCTCAAATGTAACTTTTTGTAAAGCCTTTTCCATATCCATGGTACCAACAACAAATAATGTCACAACTAGAGAAGTTACACCAAATGGAGTCTGACGGCATGTAATCTGAGTCCAGACTGATGTCAGTTAGCAAAAGATTTTTTTTTCCTCTGGTGTGTGTGTGTGTGTGTTTTGGCTGAAGATTTATTTGTTCGTTTTTTTGGGATGCTGCAGGTCCCATAAGTTTCAATGAGATTTCTTTGCTAATTGGGCATTTTTGTACTACAGTCATGAATTTAACATAATTTTCAGGATGTAAAGTGAAACGATTGCTGTCAAATCAATTCGTCCGTTCTTAAACTGAATTGAGAAGAATCTCGTTTTGATTTAAATTTGTGTGTTTGAGAGGTGAGAGATGCTTTCGCAGATAACAGCTCGAGGAGTTCACTTACCATTTAGAGTCAAACAAGTTCAAGGTTTGACCTTTAAACATCTGTGACGGTTCAGTCCAGCTTCAGCTGTTATAGAGATGAAAGGTAAGGCTGGCAATTTTCTAAATTTTTCTTATTAAATTTATCAGGTTAACAAGAGTTGCCTTTGCCTCCAAAGTTTGATATGTCTATTTATGTTGTATTATAGAGTCCCATTGTTGCTGGTTTGGTCTCGACCTGTTGACATAATGAAGAATGTAGAGAAATCACCAGTCGTATCTGTAGGTCGGAGGCAGCTAACTGAGGTAGCTTTCTGTGTAAGAGTGAACATGAACAACGTTGATGACATGATCAGGTTTAATAAGTCCACCTCAAACAAAATGTCGAAAGTTATCGACTAAAAGTAAGAAGCAAATCTTTGATTACTTCTGTCTGAAATCAAAGACCCGTCATTCCAAAACTTTGAGTGGCCAATCTAACACACCTGTGATTGTGTGTATGTGCCAGGCGAGCACAGAAAGCTTCACAGGCATGGCAACAGTAACTAAGGAGGCAGGCCCACCGAAACTCCTCATCCAACTCGCACATAATGACCCTCGCTTGTTCTCCCCCTTCTCTCATTTCTCAAGCAGCAACACGACGCCAGATCAGCCCCCATGACAAAGACGAGGCATGCTGTGATCTCTGCAGGGGCGAGGTTTGAGGTGGGCCAGCAGCAGACGGTCTGAGCAGCCAGGACCGCCAAGAAATGCAGGGGAGGTTTCCTGCCCTGGATCCTGGGCTGGGAACACAGTATCCCATATCCCTCTCCCATCCCCAGCCCCCCTAGGAGACGAGAGACGGGGGCGGGGGGGAATCACACTGTGTTCCTATACTCAAAATACCTCCACTTAGCTCTGCTGGCTCTCCTCCCGAACCTTCTTCGTCTCTGTCCAAATCTGACCCCCTGGCTCTGTCTCGTGGTCACTGCCTTGGACTTTCGCTCTCACTTATTATTTCTGCCTTTTCTTCACTCCCCCCCCCCCCCCCTCGCTGTGACACTTCTTTTCCTGCCCTCTGCGTATGGGGGTGTGTACAGTATGTGTGCGTCTCAGAGGGGTCGACTGGAAGCAGCGGTTGTGGTCTGGCCTGTGGTCAGGCACTGATTCACTGAATCAAAACTGACGTAATACCATGATTTGTGCTACAAATTGTGGAATGGCAATAATGTTCCCCGGAGTGATTTTAATTTTGATATATGTCATGATTTCGAGGTTCTGGTGCCTTCAGAACTCAAAATTTAGCTGAAGCCAAGAGCCAAAACAGCAACAAAGACAGAAAACTCCTGACACATCCAGTCAAGAGCCTATCCTATGATTCTTCTAATATAATTACTTGAGAGCAATCATATATCATAGATTACAGGCTTCACTGAGCCAGTTCATACAAATCTGCAAAGGAGGAAAAAGTATTGAGACACTCTATGGTTGATAAGGGACATTACTATTCCCTTATCAGATCTGCTGCTAACACAGCCAGATGAATGTATGGGAAATCCCATGCTTTCTGTCTCAACAGACAGTGATTGTGTCATGGGGCAGAGAGGCTGGGGACCCACAAATCACTTCTGTGAATATCAGCCCTCTAAATCCAATATGATGTCCAGCGGCTCTCCGTGAACTTTCACACTGTCTGTTTACTTGGCTCTAGAAGTCTCGGTCTCATCCAATTATCTCGCTTAAGATTAAGTGACGGCCTGTAATGATTGGGAAAAAGAAAAAAAAAAAAGCTAAACAAAACGCTTCTGGGCGGATGCCAAAATGAGGGGCTCCCAGGGGTCGCTGGTGTAGGGGTGGAGAACAGTAGAATGGAAATAGCCATCCAGACTGCGGGGAAAGCCCCTGTAAATTCTGGGACAGTGACCGCAGGCCTGCCTGATGGACGCACAGCTGTAGTAGTGGTAGTTGTCGTAGGAGTGACGTGAAGTGATGGGCCTTTTGGAAGCCATCTGCAACATATTTTGTTTGGTTCTGTTTGTGGCCCAGAAGATGGGAAACAAGCTGGGTCCATGTTCTCGAGAGGTCCTCGGGGAGTGGAGGACCTGAGGGAGGAGATTCTGCCAAAATGCCACGTCGGCTTGGCATGACTGCGGCAACGCCATGCACCCCGCACCATGCGAGTACTGCTCAAGGGCACTGACTTTGTCTCAAAGAGAGGTCAATGGAAGACAACAGTTTGACATCAGAGCCATAGCTCACATAGTTACAGAAGTGCATAATGGCCATACTGGGCAACAGCACAAATAAACAACAATAAAGTGACAGTTTCTATGGACCTGATGGATAAGCTGAAGCAAGTTTTTTGAAATATCAAAGTAAATGAACAACTCTTGTTTTTTCAATCTTGACTAAATACACTGAACACTGAACTGAGGCCAGATGGATGAACGATGCATACCTGTATGAAAAAGATGTACAGGTGCTCACTTTACATATGCTTGAGGGCAGGTACAGAGGAATCAATACACTGAAGTTTAAATCTATTTGCACCCAGGTGAGAACAGTCACATGGCAGCTTTACACTCATCATCAAGTGTTGTCTTATAAAGAATGACAAAGTCCACAAAAGGAGGAAGTTGTGGTGGATGAATGGGACAGACATGGGGCTTTTACCCAGGAGACCGAGGCTTGAGTGCTGCGTGAAACTGAAAGCCAACTAAAAGGTTTTGTTTGACTTAGATGACTTATTATTATCAGTTTTCAGTCACAGTTTGGTTAGATTCAGGCACCAAAACAACAGGTTTATGAGACAATTATGGTTTGTTGGCTGTGGACAACTGGGTGCCACTAGCATCTGCCTAAAAAAAATAGTTGAGAAAGACTATAATTCACCATTATTAACTTTTTTTAGATTGGTTGCCAGTTTCTGCTTTTGCTGTTCCACATGTGTTACTTTATTTACCTGTGTTGTTCTTTTCCTTTTATTGTTCATTGTAAAATTATTTATTTTAGTCAGTTTTCCTGACTGATGTAGAGTAAACCATTATTGATTACCTTTCTTTTCTTTTGTTGATGATACTGAGATCTTACTGCCAAGATGTGTGTGTCTTTGTTGTGTGAGCGCGCGTGTGTGTGTATGACGAAATCATGTGGATGCTATAAATTGCTGCAGCTGGTTGTAATGGTAAGGGTGAGTTGATGTTGTTGAACAATTCTGCCGATGAAACACATAAATGAAAGTAGCTCCTCTCTGCTGCTTTAGCAGACAGAGGTATTTATATATAAACAGTACATGTAAATATGTTAATTCATGGCTTGGTGTGGGAGTAGATATCATAATTCTTAAAAAAAAAAAAAAAAAAAACTGAACAAGGAAGTATGTTAATGCCAAACGCAACCTCCAGGGCTGAAAAATGAAGCCAACGTGAACGTGTCAAACTGCAGTTCCATCAATGGCCACTTGAGGCTGGCTCCAAAAGTGAATTCATATTCATGGGCCCCTATGTTAAACACTCAACTGTACAGCAGAAATAAACAGTTTTGCTCTTAAACTAATTTCCCTGTTCATGATAACTGGACAGGGAATGAACTTTATACAACTTGGGTAAAGTTGTGCATAATTATGTGCTTGGCCTTTTGAGTGACAGCTGGCTGCAAGATTAAAGCAATCACACGCCATTTGGCCAACCTCTTTACCCATTTTTGAATTAGCCGGGAGTTTGGCACTGCCAAGATGGCGGCGACCAGAGCCACTGTCACTGCGCTTCACAGTGGCTCTTAAGAAATCTACTACATCCATGTTTCATAGAGCAAATGGCACCCTGAGCGCGCTCCCCAGTGGTTGTCACGTACTGTGAAATTGAGTTCACTCAGATCATAAAAAACAGACTTGATTTAATTTAATTACTATTTTTGTGTAGCATGGGGCAGCGCTGTATGCAAACTGAACATGCCAAGTACACCTGTTCCCATGGCAACAGCATCCACAATATAAGACCATGTTATCTGATAATTCCCACAGTCCCTCACGGCTGCAGACAGCACATGTGGAGCAGAGACTGTACTCTAAGCGCATGAAACACGAACATGTGCAACGGAAAGCATGATGATGACCCTAAAATATAGAAGGTCCCGTGAAAAATGATGCATCTCCATCATCCTGGGAAAATTACAAATATCGGGACAGTCAGTTCTTCGATGCCCTGCGAGTTTGAGTTGGGCGGGGGAGGGTGGGAGGGGTGGGAGTGACCAGTGCATTCTGAGCAGCCTTGTAGAAAAAATGTGCTGGTGATGCCATGTGCAGCTGGCAGTACCATAAGCAAACATCGTGCCCTTCACTGAGCTATGAATCAAAAGCAGGGGGAAGTTTGCAGACAGAGGCCCTTGTGAATGTGAATGTGATGGTGTGGATATAGCTCCGGTCATGTCAGACTGTGTGGGAAACACAAAGAGGGGCAGGCCGAGTCACATGGGTCGTCCTGCTCCCAAAGACAGCTCTCTCTCTCTGTCCTTTCAATTTCTCACTCATTCCGTCTCTCACTGTCAGGCCCACCCTCACACACACACACACACACACACACACACACACACACTCCACTGTGTATGCCTCATTTGAGGTATCTGTACTTTACTTAATTATCTTCTATACTTCTACTCCGCAGCATTTCACTAGTTACTGCTAAAAATCCAAACATTTCATGGTTCCTACTTCCCAAATGTAAGGTTTTGCTACTTTTCCTTCTAATAATGTGTTTAATATTGGACAAAACAAGCGCTAGGAAGGTGTCACTTTGGGCTCAGGCTAACTGTGACAGCATTTCTCACCACTTTCTGGTGTTTTTGAAACTGCACAATCAATCAAATGGACAAGATAATAAGCAGATGAACTCTGAGCTCTGCTTTATTTTTACATTAATGCACGAGTAACAATAATTCATTAATGAATGACATAATACATAATAACATATTAGTCCCAAGGGATATATGTACTTTCACTTTAAATACATTTTGCTAATTGTACATAAATACTTTTACCTAAGTAACATTTTAAATGCAGGACTTTTACTTATAATGGACTATTTTGACAGTTGTGTTAGTGTCTTCATACTTTTATTTAAGTAAAGGGTGTGAATTCTTTTTCTGCTCAGCCTTACTTGCTGTTTAATAATTTCATAACAAATTGTTATGCATTTCCTTAATTACACACAGTAGTAGTCAGTATTTGTATGGATGCGGCTGAAGACTGTGTGTCTCGTGTGTTTGAGCTGTGTCTGCACACAATATTACGTAACAGTGTACTGTATGCAGGAGTATGATGGAATGTGTACTTGCAAGTACAGTCCGTGTGTGTGTGCAGGGTACATAAATATGCATACAATATACAGTATGTGGGTCTCTGTATGAGTATGCATGCATGTGTTTATGCAGTTTGTTTTTTTTAATCTTTTAGTTTCATGACTGAAACTGAGCGAATTGTCTGATTGATCTGATATATTGATATATATCAAAATGAGAGGTTCAAGCTTTGAGTAGGTAACAATAGTGATTAGCATTTCATTTGGACAGTTATGTACTGTTCATACTAAAACACTGCTGTGGTGACAGGAGGGCATTGTATGATTTTAAAGGATCACAAGTTAAGATTGAAGGAGAAAACTCTTTTTTTTTTGTATGCAGGTATGTACACCCTTCACTGATCTCCCCTCACTTGACAGTTTACTGCATATGCTGTATTCTTCAGGAACAATTATTATAACAAATGAATTTATAATTGCCAGTAATCCATGAATAAATGTTCATGGGTTCTTTCATTTTTAATAATCCATCCAGTCTGCAGTGATAATGTGCCTGACTTTGGTCTGGTATTGGAAGGTAAATGGTCAAACAGGCTATTGAAGCAGCCTCACCGATGAATCCAACAGAAGACAAAGCAAGTTTTTCTTATTATTCTTCTCATTAAAGAGTTCCTTATTAGAGGGTGGAACTGCAAATCACATTGTGCAGCTGATTTAAAATGTTCTTCATGACATACTATAAAACTATATGTGATGAATGCATCCATAGAGAAAACCATACAAGCCCCATTGCCTCTGCTGCATGCTCAAACAGAAGCCAAACAAAAGAAAGCATATATCAAACTGTTGGGTAAAACCAAAGCTGTTTTAATCCTTCTGGTCACATTGCACCTGTTAACCAACCACTGCCACTGTTTTCTGAGGCCGACAGGAAAAGGTCTCGAAATAGCTTTCCCATGAGTCTCTGGTCAAAAATAAAATAAAGGGGTTGGCAGGAGCCGCCCACAGCACTGTTGCGACCCTGTCATGGGAACCATGCGAAACTGTCTGTGGAGATTTGAGCAGAATAAATGAAACCGTCATCCCCGAGTATCTCTATTTACATCGCTAATGCAAATGCTCATTTATCTTTAGCATATAATAAATAGACAAGAGAACGGAGGCTACTTCTCTGTGTATATTTGTCTGCGCGTTTGCATGCGTGCCAGTGCTCGCACGCAGGTTCAACACGTGCTCGTGCGTGTGGTGATGCCTTGTTGACTTGCCTCAGACGCGATGAGTGAGAAGAGGAATAAGCAAATCGCATTAAAAGTGCGGGAGTGAAGAGCCAATAAGACCTGTAAACAAAAAAGGGCATGCTAGCCATTATCGCCAAAGTAAACACGCGCGCACGCAGCACGCTTCAACAAAAACATTTACATTAAACACCACACAAAAGACCATTTATTAAAAGAAAACAATAATGCTTCACAACTTACAAAGCTGAAGCATCTCTGAAAACCCAAACAGGCTATATCCACCAAAGAAAAGTGAGGATTCCACTGAAATGAATCAGGTTTTTTGGGGGGCGATGAAGCAGAATCGGCTTAACTGAAGCACACCAAGCAGCGCCGTTCACCTTTCTCTGCTTCATTCTCAGACTGCACTCTATTTTAGGGACCTCTGATGACTCCTTCTTGGCCACATCTCTCTTTTTCCACTGCAGAAAAAAGTTATTCATAATCCTCCCAATAACTCAGCACTGTTTGTCCAGTGTGATAAAGCAAAGGGAGCGTTCACAATCTAAATTTGCATTCTTCAGAAGTGAATGGCTTTGTCAGCTGGAGTAATACAGTTTGCGGCATCTGCCTACTCCTGCTGCAGGGAGGCTGTTTACATGGGGACAGCTCAGAGATCCAGAGAGGAGACAACGCTCCTGGCTTCTCCCCACAAGAAAGGTCTCTGTGGGTGGGCAGCCTTTCACCCACTGATGCTCCGAGATCATTCCTGAGACACCAAAGGAGAATAAAACTTTTCGAGGAATTGACAGATTTTGTGCCAAATAGTCCATTTTACGACACGGCCCTCCTCTCGGCTACATTATCTGGACTAGAGAGCCTCTCACTTTGAAGGGACGAGTTGAAGAATGAACAGATATTATCGTCAAAATAGAACGAAAATAGAAACAGAAGGTCTCTGATGGAGGGAATCCCCTTTAATCTTGCCTGAGCCGTTGCGGGGGAACTTTAGGGTGCAGGTCAAGACCAGAGGTTAGAGGTGGGGCAACTGATCTGAGGGGTCATGGGGTCAGATCCTGTTCTGCTCTCAGATATCTTAGCTTAAAGTAATCAAGTATCTTGACTTTAAGTAATCGCAAGTTGGAGGGATTCCCAGAGCGTGTTCCTAGACGATACAGCTGAAAGAGCTTTGGCAGGCAGATAACATGGAGAACAAGGTCGGCCTTTTAGTGTGATGCTGACAAACAGTTTATTTGGTGTCTAAAGTGTTACAATACTCTATTATTGAGCCAAGTGAGAGCAATTTTCACTAAAATGTGGGTGGCCATGGATAGGTGCACCTGAGAGGCCATAAAAAGCAGCTCTTAGTCTTTTTTTTTTTTTTTTTTAAAGTGTGGTACAGTCTGTCCAGAGTGAGAAAGGAATCCTAATCAACACTTCAGCACTGCCATGCAGCTGTAAAGCACAGTCACACACAGCTGATGTCCCTCTTCAGCTATTTCCCGCTGTGTCCAAAGGTAAAAGCAGGAAAAGACTATCCCCAAAAAACAGCTGCGACATCAATGCATGACAGTGAGGTAAATATTCAAACTGGAGTGTGAAAGAAACTACGCTACACTGCCTGGAGTCACATTTATTTTATCTCTGCCACCAAAAATCCAGAGCGAAAACACAACACCAACGCTTTGATGGCATGCTGAGTGTAATCCAGAGCTGCTTGAGGATCACCTGCCAGGACGGCGCTTTATCTCCTCGCGCAGCCTCACTCCGACTACGCTGAACTTCTGCATGACTTTTTCTTTCAGCGGGGAATTTACGGGCATCAAACCGAAACACTTTGTTCTGCACTCAGCCTCCTGTCTCTGCTTTCTCCCACAGCCCAGAGGCGGTACCACGAAGCAGGCTTCCATCCTACCATCTGAACTTCATTACTTTGCTTGTTTATGACTTGGTATCTTGTCTTGTTTTTGACATAATTCACGGGTCACAAAGTCAGGCTTAAACCTGCGATTCACTGGAGATGGCACTGCCACTGAGGGTCGTTCTCATACTTATTTTACACAATGTAAAAAAAAAAAGGGAAAAACCTTCATCTGAGAAAAATGTCCAGAGCTACATTTTGGAATGAATTCTGCCTTAGTCCCTAAATATGGAGAAGTCAATCTTTATTATTTAATTTATATCCCCATGGGGCATCAATCACTGTTGTTTATAAGAATGTACATTATACTCCTCTGATCCAAAATCATACAGCTCAGTGAAAGCCAAAAGAAGAGTTTCTACCTCTCCAGCAATGTAAAGGGTGTGCTTTCCCATATTAAGGCTAAAAATAGCAATAGCTCTCTTTTGAGTGCTAATGAGTGAGATGGACAAAAAGAATGTTCCTAATGTACGGACACAATTTAATCTGTAAGTGAAAGAAGCGGTTCAGCCTTCCATATATGGAGCGATATAGATAGATTTTATCCAGAAAAGATCCCAGAGTCATTTCTCTGATCCCCCAGACCCACTCCCCCATCATTCCCTCAGACCACACTGACTTACGACGCTGTGCACGCGGGCATCGCTGACAGCAAAGTCCTCCTCTTCATCATAGTTCAAGCAACGCAGAGGAATTAAAGAAAGCAGGGATGTCGCCAGATGAAAATCCTCTCTAAGGTTCAGAGATGCTGTGATCTCACGAAAGAAACGTGCTATTTGAAAGAATCCCTCACAGCCTCGCTGTATGGCTTGGTGTATAGCTTTAGGAAGAACAGTTGGACCTCTGTGCTCACCTTTGACCCTGAGGAAGCTGTAAAAGAAGAGTCTGCTGTCAGTAAAAGGTATTAAGTGTCCTGAGGTCATGAAGCGGTGTGGGCATGATGTCCTCTCTAAACTCTAAACCCCTAAACTGACAACATCAAGGCGTCGTGAGATGAGGTAAGATTGGCTGGTCATACAGGGTGTGCATGCGTGACGGGGGAGGGGGCCTCATACGTACTGCTTATCTTTCCAGGAAAATGAATTGAAAAAAAAAAAAAATCGAACATAAAATACACATACAGAAACCAGAGGGATGCTTGAGTGACACTAGTTTGATGTTGCAGGTCTCCTGACACATGAGGCCGTTTGGAAATAAGCTCCACGCTGCCGAGGTTTGACACTAAAAAGGCCCTGTGAGCTTCCCTGTGACAGGCTGTAATAAATGTCACAACCATGAACTCTCTTCTCATCCAGACAAAAGGCACGCCATCGAGCAGGTAATGCGCACAGTAGGCCTGCAAAACCGCTACCGAGAGTCAAACTAAAACAGCTCCTGCAGATTGATATGCATTATGGTATTTTGGGAGGGAACTTTTATGGGGTGGAAAAATGTACAAAGTCCATTTTCATGAGGGCCTGTAATGTTTAAATCTCTGCAGACTAGCCATAAAATCATCATTCTGAGACGTTATATGAATGTCAGGGCTTTTTTTTTTTTTTCTTGGTTGTTCTTTCACATGGGACCAAATGCTAAAACTAACAGCTCTGGTACCTACAGTGCAGTGTTCGCTATGGGAAGGCAAGATAATCTTCTGGGTAATAAGGTTATTTAAGTAAGTAAGGGAGGTTTAAGTCTAAAAAAAAAGAGCAAAATAGAGCAGTCTCGCGGGCCAAAACTCCATCTGACCAGTTCAGTTTTACAGTGAAATTGAAGTCTGGAAAACATCCGTTTGAAAATCCAATTCAGCTCCACGTGATACACACTGGATGACTTGATCCTCCGAGCACCTCTTAAAACGAGGTGTTGCGCACGTAACAATTCTGCAACTCACGGTGTGTTTACTCAGAAACTAATTTTGGTGCTAAACAAGACATTTCCACAACAATTTCAGCGTTTTATGCCGACGTCTGAGGAAAGAGAACTGACGATCATCTGCCGCACAGCCAACGTGAAATCACATCTGTCTCAAACGAATTCTTGCCCCTGCCAGACCATAACGAGCAGAGCAAAAGTTGTCGGATGGCTCTGCCAGGGTACTTCACAACATCGTGTGCAAATAAATTTCATTTAAAGCGGCCGGGTGATGCACTGAGTTAGTAACTCAGCCCAGGATTATGCCTGTCTGATTTGATTCTCATTCATTCAAAGTAGACATACTCTAAGTTAAAGTATGTCTGTCTTCACTGAGTGAACTCGGCACTCCCCCGTTTAAACCCGAGTTTTCCATAGATACAGCCTGCTGTTGTGTAAATGAGGTTTGTGTAGGAAGGCTATGTGTCTGAGTGAGTAAGTAACATGATGTTATAAATGAGGCTAGCCTTCACCTTGAATCGCATATAAAAATGATGTAAAGTTGCCCTGAATCAAAGAATTGGCAGATGTTCAGACCGAGGGGCTGTTTGGTGTCGGGTGAGATTATAATATATGATCCAGGAAGTCCAGTTGGAGGAATACAAACATTCATTTTGATTTTAAAAGCTTGTAAGATGTCAAAACACCACAGTAGCAGCACAAGGCAGGACAGAAAGTCATTGTATTCTCACCAGTTCAGAGGCAAACCGTAGAAATCTGGCTTTTATGCTACAGTGTAAACTTCCATTAAAGTAGATATTGTAGATATTTGTCTGGCCAACACAAAGCATTGAAGGATGGTATATTGTGGCCACCACTAATGGCTGGACATGGAAGGAGCCATGGGCAGATTCAGGGGGAGGGCCACAGGGGCAAATATGCTGCATTCCAGGCAACACAACAGAAGTAATGGTAATTCCAATGTGATGGAGGCGGCATGGGATGAAATACGGACGTAACATTGGGGCAGCTCACCGATTACATCTGTCAGTGATCCACAGATTGATAACACTCCAACAAAAATGGTCTGGTAACATCAACAAAGGTCCGCACGATCCACTGCAGTAAAGATATTGAATCCAAACAGTGATAATAATCCACAGAGAGACATTTTCTTCTGTCAAATTAGTAGCCAATTTGCTTTTGTTACAACTTCCTGAAACCTTTACAGACAGGTGCCATCTTGTCTCCACTTACTCTGTGGAGCCTCATGTTCCAAATGACACCTCCCTTGACCAATCAAATCTGCCATATGAAGCCTAGCAACCAGAGAGGCCAGTCTCAGTTGAACAGTAGTTTGCAGATGACTGATGCTGGCGAGTAGCCAATGAAACAGCTCCAGACACAAACAGCAATATTTCAAACAATTTGAAGTGATAAATACAGTAAATGGCCTCAATATAAAGATGAATAGCCAAAATATACTTTAAATATGAATATAGATCCCCTTTTTTTTAAGGATGTCCAGATACCACTACAGAAAATATAAAAATATACAGTGTCTATGGTATTGTTTTCTGTTTTTATTGAACTTGGACCATGGTAAGGCTCCATGCTGTGGTTCCTCTGTGTTTTCCAGCTATCTACTTACAAATAAATATTCAGGCAAAACAAAAGCTCGTCTCCTGCAGTGTGTTCAAACAGTGATTCTGCCTGCTGGGGATAAAAGTTCAGAGTGCTAGCTTTCAAAAGAGACCAAAACCATACAATGTCCTCCAAGTATTTCCAGAGCAGATTTCAGTGCGCTCCGGGCATGCCTTGGATCGGCGTTTTAGGCTCGTTTTTAGTGAGCTGGTACGGGGGAACTGCAACAAAAAAATCTGAAAATTGTTCAGACTTTTTATTTCCTCTGCTTTTTTGAAGCACACAGTGTGCTTGAACAGGGCTCAGTTTGCAAAACAGATTCAATGATGTGTGTCTTCGCTCAAAGTTATAGAGCCACTGGCAAACGAGGACTGACTGGTGAAATGTACACCTCACTGAATAAGGAAATCAGCATGGATGTTGGACATATACTTGGCCCCTCTGTGTAAAATGTGGTCCCTTTATGGCTCCTGATTCAGTAAAACACTAGATCCGCCCCTGGCCGGGACACACTTGTTGTCCAACGAGAAAAACTTTCGAAACGTGTTCATTTTCCAACACGACTTAGCTGGCTTCAGATACTTCACAAACCATGGCAACAGCAAGTGTGTCCCAGTCGTGTTCGCTGCTTTTCAGTCCTCCAGGAAACGGTTGCTGTTGTCGTCTGTGCTCCTTGGAGCGTTTCTGTATTCGGTTGCATTCTCTGTTTTTGGCCATGCTTTCTCACTTTGCATTTTTTAAAGACATGCATGCGATGTCAAATTTGTTTTCTTAAGCTGCAGTGCATTGAGCTCTCAGTGCCACTGTACATAATAATACATATGCATAAAATAACACTGTTGTGGGCCCAGTCGGTTCCAAGCTCTTTTTAGTAACTCACATCTACAATATAACATAAACAGTCATTAAACAAACGTGTGGCTGACAGAAATCCTACCTGTTCACTGGCAGTCGCTCGGCATTCCCGTTTCAAGCTACACCCCGGTGTCCTCCACCTGTTAGAGAGAGAGATTTAATGATGGTGCTAAACATTCAATCCACATGATTAGTCACACCTGTACAGTCTGATGCAATCCAACACAATAGTTCTGCCATAATGTCTACTTTTATGATGCCTGTAATGTTCAGATATGTTTTCGCATTGAGGTCATATTTGGTGATGGTGCCGCGCTGGACTGCCTTCACGTATGTAAATAGGGAGGACCGAGGTACCTAATAATGTGGCCACTATTTCACAGTCACGTGCAAAAATTGTGTTTGACCGCCGTCGGCAGCAAACAACTTCATCTTCAACCTCGTCTTTCATCGCCGGCGTCACTGCTCTCCGTCAGAAGTGGCGGAGTGGGATTTGAAAACAGCCTCCGTCTGTTTAGTTTCTGCCTGTGACTGACAGCGCATCAAAGCGGCGAAGCACAACCCCTGAAAGCTCCAACTATCCCCGCGGATCATGATGCTTGGACGCGTTCTCCTCTCTCCCTGGCGGGGCAACAAACTGCCAAGTAAACACGCATGTAATCAAGCAGCCAATAAATACACCAGAATAGCATGACAAGAATGTTCACACAGTTAATGTGGATCCCACAGAGCGCCAACAGCTCTGCCAATCCCAGTGGGATCTGGGAGAGGGTACAACGGGGAAATGGCCGCATTCCAGTTAATTGAAGAAAACTTGATTTCTGCACTTCGGAGCCAAAAGCCTGAACTTATTACACACGGTGTGGGCCTAACGTTTGAAGCTGGAGCGCAGTGATATCAGACAATTAGAGAGAGGAAACAAAGGAGGGTCCCACTAGCTCCAGCCCAGCTTGTTTGCAGAGGCGTGAACTTAATTGCTTGAGGCCTTGCACAAGCAAATACACAAACACAGAGACTGAAGGCACTCAAACACACTCTCAGCATGCATGTTCTTTTATGTATCTTGGAAGAAGGAACAAGAGGTCAGTAGATATAAATCTTTCAATAAGCTGGGATGACTGAGATGAATTAAGATCTGGTGTTTTTCATCAGCCGTATTCTGCTTTCGTATCAAATCACCCTGATTGAATGGCACAAGAACAACCTGTGTTTCTTGATGTATAGCACTTCATCAAGTGGCTGAGTCACTGAAGAAACAAGGCTAGCCTGCGTGGTTTAATAGATCCTGTAAACATAATTCTTTCCCATGTGATAAGAGGACTACAAAACGTTTCCAAGGAAATGACACTGACATGAAGTCATGCCATTTCTCTCATCTACTCTAATGACAGCATCAAATATTTTGCTAGGAGAAACAGCCAACAGCAACAGCACTAACCTCTCATTTGCATTATCTCCTCAGACTGTACAAGCAGAAGTACCGAGAGCATCTCTTCTAACCTTAGAGGTGAGAAGGAAATGATTCTTCAGCTTTATTAGAATCACTCCCCAGAAAGAATCATGACACGGACTGGTTTGTTTTTTTGGAATCGCACACATCCTTTTCACCTCCAGTGATGGATTCAGTGTAACATCTGTTTCGGGATACAAACAACAAGGCCATAACCCAGTGGAAGAATTCACAGCCCCGTCCATGTCCATTCATCCACACCAGTGCCCATTCTTGAGAGTTTTACTTTGGTCTTTTTCAGCCCTGTTATTTTGATCTATGTATGCAGGCTGCTTAAGGAAAAGTTTCACTGAGAGGATTCAAAGCAGGAGAACCCAAGACCTCTTCCCACTTAGATTGTTATTACAGGCACATCGTGTACCTAAACATTACAAGTCTCCCATTACAACGGAGCAATCTTATTCTGGTACTTTTGCCCAGGGGGTTTCTGGTAGGGTTCTGTCTCTCATCTGCATACGCTGATGTGTGTTTCATGGATACAGTAATTCACTCATTCCTCTTTCTTTCAGTGTGGTGATTATAGCCCTCATGAATGTATTATCTCTAAACTTGGTCTTTGCCATGGCCCTTTGCAAAGACTTCAGTGATATATTTATATATATTTATATATATTCAGGATATTTTTACTTATATTTTTTACTTTTGACAAGTGATGGAAGTAGTCGTGTAAGGAATGTCAGCTTGTAAGTATCAAAACGACGTTGAACGCAGCTCCTCTAATTCCAACACTGGAAAAATGTGTGTTTGTGTGTGTGTCTATGACAGCATGGGGGGTGGTGGTGGTGGAACACTGTTCTTCTGTTGAAGCAACACTAGGGGTCAGAAATTAGGTTAAACCAAAGGCCACTTGGACAAGTTTTCAATATTTTTTTTGTTTCTTTTGTTCATTTTATGGAAGAAATAACTTGTTGCACTATAGCAGTACAGATATGACGGACACCTGATGAACAGCAGCCTGATTTATTTCTGGTTCAAAAAAAAATCTTTTTCCAGGGTTTTAAAATGCATCTAACAACATGTTGCAGATTGATTTGGTAAGAGGACCCAAATGCAGCCACTTCTGGAACAGGTGGATGGTGGGAGCTTAGAAGTGGCTGCTGTCTATGCATTGAGGTTTAATGAGGGAACGAGGGACAGGTTTGAGGTAGAGCAGGGTCAGGTCACTGGTAAAAGCCTGGAAACTCTGAGGGCATCTGGTGGACAGGTGGGGAATAACAACAATGACTGGAAATGTTCATGACAATGTGGAGACAGAGAGGTGCTGAGGCTGAATGGACAGAAAGACCAATCAGATGTTGATCCAAGTCATTCTAATTAAAAGACAAAAGTTAAAATAAAGGTAAAAACCAGGCTGTTGGTCTCTTTGGCCATACTATTTTTTTAGTCATCAAAGGGAAATGACCACATGAAAAAGAAGTGCCATGCCTCTGGGTAAAAACAATACTTCAGTGTAATTCTCTCCAATGACACATTGAGGAAACATATAACTTCCTCATCACGGTTCACGAGCAGTGTCACAAAAGTGCCGCTCAATTACCAGTCTTAGTGGCAGGGGAAGTGACCAACCATGAAGGCAACCACAAAAGATCCAGGTAGCATTCAGCAGGAAACGTCACCTCAGCCAATTACCCATGAGCTCATATGTTGCCAAAACAGCCATTAATCCGAGTGGTGAGCACACAGAGGGCTAGTGCAGCTTCCAAAGCCTCGGCCAAGGGTGAGAGGACTCACGGGGTGACAGACAAAGGAGGAGGTATGTGATATGGCAAACAGATGAATCAATCATTTTTCATGGGCCGCTGGCACTAAATCAGTATGTCTTACATCATGTGACATAACAGTGCACACTTAAAACTCCATAAACCGTGCAGTATGTATCCATAAGATCTGCTCAGGTATGAAAGAGCAACAAACTATTACATACTTTTCCAGATTTACAACCTCCCACGAGATTGAACTGATTAAATTCACCTCCCATACTTTAAACAGACCTTCCAAAAACCTGCATCACTGGCTTTCTCCGAAACGAACCAAATAATACAAACCAGTCACAAGACGACAGCGTGACATGTTGCAAACACCCTGAAGGTATGTGTTCGATGATTAACGATGAAGGTTTATACATATAAAAATGAACAGTATACACAAGTGAAACCAGACTTCTGGGAGACTCATTCCACACTTCAGTGCGTAGAGCATTGGAAAAATGGTGGAAACGCCACTTGCGTCGCAAATCTCCTGGGAGCCACGTGTCCTGTCATCATAGAGGTCAACTGGAGAACTGGCTGAGCGCAAATACTGTCCAAATACAAGACATGAGTAAGTTGTGTTTGTGGTATGGAAGGCCAGAGCGACATGTTATCCTGACATCACAACTCTCTCAACATGCACAGGAACCACAGCTGAAGACTGGAAATGTTTCATACATTGACAACCAGCCATAACTTAATCAATGGTGGCCTAGTTATGACGGTCACCATTTTCACTGTTGCTGTAGTTCTCTGGCTGTAGAAAAACAGAGGCTGTGCACTCTTTGGCTAAAGTTACTGCTGTTTGCAGAAGTCCCTGCAATATTAACATCAAATATTTTGGAGTCAAACATAGAAAATCACTTTTATACATAAGTACAAAGTTCTTGTCCAAACAGCTTGCACAAAACTGCCTACTTACACATGCAGCAAATGCAGAGCAATAATGGAGTCAGGTTTCTGGCAACCTGGTGAACAATTCCAGTACCGCATCTCCTTCTACATCCATTTTTTTGTCCACCAACTTCTGAGAAAAAGGTGTGCGTCATGAGCTTGTTACATTTTCTAAGATGCCATGAGAACCACTCTCCAAGCTTGCTCACTGGAGATGCATTTAATGCTTTTTTTTAGATGTAGAATCCCTTCTTCAAATACTGTCACATGCTGTTTCATGGGAGTTGTATTACCAACTATTTAAGTTTGCTCTTTTTTAATAAAAAGTACAGCAGCACTGTATGCATTAGCCTTTCAGAGAGACTGCTAACCATGCAGCAGACTTGTCACAGCAGGAAGAGCGCAGGTGTAACTCCTAACATTAATGCTGGCTCTCTTCCACTTAAGTATCCCAGGAAGACATGTCAGTGAAACAGCATGCACAAACTCAGGGCCCTGGAGCCAACACACCTGAGAGGAGTGCAGCCATCACTAATTATTGTTATAAACAGCACCTGGGCTGCGAAGACATGTTAAAATGTGTGCTGTTAAAAAGGCCTCAACACAGGCTGGTGGCATGTAAACTGGCCTCCGGGTCCAAATTTAGCATCAATTTAGAAAAATACTTTTTTTTTTAAGGTCTAAAAATAGAGGTTGTGTTGTGCTATAAGAATATGAAAGCCCTCTGACACGAATCTGTGGTTCTAAATTTGATTTTTTAATTATTTGATTACTTTTTAGCCAGCCACAAGTCTGACAATGTAAGGAAGTGCAACACCATGAGCCTTACTGTCTCATGTGCTTTCATGGCTGAAAATGGATCAGATGAATTTGGTGAAATCATTTCAGTAACTGTACTCCATTGTGAATCAAAACCGGAGGACCTCCAATATGGCCGCCAGAGGGTGCATTCATTACATAAAGCCCTTTTCTGCCAGGCTTATCACTTAGTTAATTATCTGGATCTCCCCATGACACCAAGCCAAACCACAGCATGTTAGAAGCTCTGAGCTACGAGCAGCAAAATCCTCTCATGTCCAAATCATACCTTCCATTAAACAAAGTTCAACAGTTAGTTTGCATCAGGCCGGGGTGTCCACCAAATAAACAGCACCACCACACTACTGGTTTGCCAGAGAAGCACATTAAATGTTTGTTTACTCTGAACAAGTCATTGGTGGGGAATGCAAGCTGTTTAGTGAAGGATGCTGCTGATATTTTGTTTGCTTATGTGTGTGTGGCCATGAACGCGCTCATACAGTATGTGATTGGCTGTTTACATATGTGTGTATATTAGTACTCAGGTCAAACAGCATTTACACCAAACATATGCAAGCACTTGAGGGCCACTGTATGTAAACTCTGTATGAAAACCAATTTAGCATAGTAAATATGAAATAGTGAAATGTTTATGCAAATGTAATTAGCAAACTAATGGGCTTTCATGTCAACAATTATTGATTAAGAACATCTGCTTGATGTGTGAGATCATTACATTCTTCGGGAAAGGTTGTATTACGACACCCTGGGTCTAATCAGGCACGATAAGCAATGTTCTGCCAAGTCAGAGACAAATAACAAGAGTTATAGAAAATAATAGCTTATCACTGTCTTTGCGTAGAAAATCTAAATCTGATTAGTGAGATCAGTGTCTCAACTCAGGTTAACTCACTATCCAATTAAAACCCATTCTCTAAACACTGCGTCCTACTGTAAACATTGTATACATACAATGTATATTTGCAGCATACGTGATAATCATCAGTGTGGTCCATTTAACTGCAGCCAGATGGTGGGGTACATTCCTCTGAGGGCAAATTTTAAACACTTTGAAATACAATTGCATTATAGTGGAAAGCCAATATTATCGTATTGATCTACTCTTATGTGAAGAAAAAGACAAAGTTAAAGCCATTTAATCATTATGCCAAATATGCTTTTAGTAACTGTTAAAGCAGCCTCAACATCTGTTTAATTCAAAAGTCACTGCAAGGCAAAACAGACACACTTTAAAGAAGGAAACATTGGTCGATCCAAAAGATAAATCCATTGAAAGATATAAGGCAGTGTAAACATTTCACTACTGAATCCCATTTTGGTGCATGCATTTCTTTTCTTTTCAGGAAATGTGTGAAATTCTATGAAGTCCTTTGTGTCCCTTGGTTAATAAAGCAGGTTCCAGAGTTCAGTTTGTACTGATGTATGGAGAATTTATGTATCTGAGAAAGACCATGAGATGAGAAAGCTCGTAAGTGGAGCACGAGTTAAGATTTTTTCATTGTGACATCTTGCTGTAGCTGTCCCTGCCCTGCATTTTGAATTCTCCCACTGTCAAACCTAAATTACAATATATTACATAAGACATCTTGTTATGTGCGTCTGTTTTTTGCTAACAATGGCACTGCTAGCCTCAATGATAAATACATTGCATTACCTGTGCTAGCTTGATATATTAGCGGTTTGTTTGTGCTTCAACACCTGTTGAGCATTAACATCAGGCAACACTCAGTGTTCAGCCCACATCATACAAAAGGGGGGTCTGCAGTAGCTAGCGTTTGTTCAGTTTGCATTAGTAAATGCAGCCATGGCTATGATATGATATTATATGATATGATATGATATGATATGATATGATATGATATGGCTCTATGTGCATATGTGCATGCATAATTTCCTGTGATCGCCTTTTGTAAAAAGGCAAATGGAATTTCAGGCAGACTCCACTTCTTACTGTGAAACATTCAAGGGCAATTGCTATCCAAAATGGGGTTTCACATCCTAGTGAACATCTGAAGGATTATCACTTCAGGTCAGGATGAAGCAAAGTGCAGCTCATTTCAAGGATATATCCTCACTTCACAAGGTTTCGTTTTGTAGTTACATCACTGAAATATTCCAAGTAGTTGGAATAATTTTCTAAAGAATACTAACCACATGAACTGTTGACTGATCCATCATCAAAAAACCATTTCCCTGTCCCAGCTCGCCAGCTGCGTGGGCTTCATTCGTCATGTTTATATGTTATGTCTTGTGATGATCAGTGGCTGGATCTTGATAACAAAATAGTTTGATTTATTCACTAACTTATGAAGTCTTTAGACAAATAGCGTCTGCTCTTAGTTAACCTGATTGATGCGAGAGTAAATGTAGCTGACTGTATTGATATTTTCATATGAAGTCTGCAGGCTCGCCCGATCTATTTCCTAAACCGAGCAGGATCCTGTCGTCCGCTGCGCCTACTTAAAGCAACGTTACTCCACATCAGAGCCTTTGAAGTCTAGGCGAACCAGCGCTGAGTATTTTGCACAGGTATGAACGTGAAGGTCAGGGAACGCTGAGTACTCAAGGAAAGGTTAAAGACTAGAAAGCATCTCGGCCTGAACATGGATTACGTCTCATGAACTCAATCCCTTTAAGCCATGTCACAAACCCACCAAAGTATTAGACAGATTCCACTGCAAGAATTCATAATGACATCTTAAAAGCATTTTGCGCACAGCAGCAGAATAAACTCATTAAAGATCGCAAAGGTGTTGCTCAACCTGCCAGATTTGTCTGTAACTATATCTCCAGGCCTTTTTGATGCTTCCTTCCAAATTCTTTATTTGCTACATCCAAATGTGACCTCTTCAATTGAAGGTCAGAGCCCATATTAGGCACCAGAAGGCTGCTGCTCATCCTGGGTAAAATCTAAGCTTTGATTACATGCTTTGACATGGCGACAATTAGAAACAAAAACACATCGAGCATGTAAGATTCTATGAAAAAAATCCTTTTCATCACTGAGGACATACCTGCTTGGCTGCAGAAGCTTATCTCAGGTCAGATGGCGGACAGTGTGGATTATCTCTAGTTTGATATCATTATTCTCCGTCTCGTTCCCTAAATGTCCGCTCAGACTGCAGTCTTCTTGTTTAGTTGCTTTAGCCGCCCTGCTGTTGATCATGGGGGTCATTCTTTCCCCCCCTGATGTTTTTACTTGACTGAGCAGGTGGCATTCTCTCGTCTATATGCTCCGTGTGTTGGTTCATTTGACACATGTAAAGCTAAAATTGACTGATAGCGAGCTGAATTAGTAAGAGCTCTAAAGGCCTCATTTCTTTTAAGGGCCTCATGGCCATTATACAGTACAATAATGCTACTGTGTGACTCCATCCTGCCAACATGCCAAAAGAACTCCCTGCTTTACATGGGACAATGCGATTCATTTCACTTTGAATTTACAATATGTGCAGAAGGCAGAAGAGAGATGTGGCTATTACCACATGCATATACTCTTCCAGCCTGAAATTTACATGAGAGATATGAACAAACTTGACAGCAGCTCTTACAGTACCATGTAGAGTAACAAAACCACAACTGCAGGATCAAAACAGATGTTTTACATCTGGACCGACTTCTGCATAATCTAAACACATTACTTATAATTGCAATTACTCGTGTCTTACAATGTAATTAGACATCATAGGAAACCCATAGGCTGCATTTCAGCAACCCAAATTATGTAGGATGTGTGTGCCAATTCAGTTTACTGGAACTCTAATTGGACACATGTGGTAAGATGTGTCCAAGTACTAATTCATGAGCAAACCAGTAACATGCAGCCAGTCTGGGTGGCATTAAGCCACATGAACTGTCAATGAGAGGTAAAAAAAAAAAAAAAGGGTGTGAAACACACTGAAGCCCATTTTAACCACAGTTTAACTAACTAAATGCAGATTATGAATCCACAAGCAATAAATCTTTAATGGTAAGCTTACCTCTCGTGGTGTCTCAGACAGTGTCTCTGTGACTGAGGGTTATCCACAGACCTCAGTTCCAACAATTTTAACTGGAGCTACTCTGGAGAGACACTTTGCTGTTGATTTTTTTAGCCACACTAACTTCATCAAAGGCAACTGTGGTCAGTCAGTTCACCACTTTGGTCCAGACTGACAGATATTCACAGTCCACAGAGGATGTATCCTGACAGCTTTGGTGATCCCCTGACTTTTCATCTCACACCACCAGCAGGTTTTGGTTCAGATCAAATGTCTTGACTCTATTGGATGGATTGATGATTGATGGTTGAGTGTATCTAGCACCACCGTCAGGTCGAAATTTCATTTTGTCCAACACTTGACCACACTGTAACCAAATTCTGACAATTAGATACAAACAGAGGTAAGTGAAAAAATGTGTTTTGGGTTTTTTTTTGGTTGTTGTTTTGTAATTTTGGTGAAGGTTTGAGATATAATAGTATATATATTCTATTTAATGAGCAGTTTTGACATGGAATGCATTCATTTCCATCATCCTCAGAGCCTGGCCATCACAATACTGCCTGCAGTTTGGCTAACTATACCCATCACTCATATATCATTACCATGTTGTTTGCATGCCCCTAATCATATTGACACAACAGTCAGGTTATGCTTATCTATACATACGTACCTCAGTTAAGAGCCTACAGCTAGCCACACACCGCCAAACAAACGCAAAGGACTCAGAAGAAAGAGAGAGGAAACATCAACACGTGTGAGTGTTAAATGAATACGAGTGTGTCTTGAGGGAAACCAAAGAGAGAGTGTTATCAGAGGGCGATAACAGCCCACACTGTGGGGCTTTTCGGCGCAGAGCAGCAGATATATTACACCAGCAGGTCAAAATTCAATCCCTAATGTTAGGGCACCTTTCAGAACCTCCACTGAAATAAATAAGATGACAAAAATAACAGGTTAAGGTGACCAACAGGCCAAAGTGTGGACTAAAGTGGCATAACTCTTTAATGGCAGGTCATCCAATAGATACTGATTTTCAAAACCAGCTTAGAGAAGAGAGCTCTTTGAACAATGAGCACAGCGCTCCAGCTAAGTCCTGCAAACTGACAATATACGCAGCCAATTTAAATGATTTTTTTCTCCTGCCATTTGTATGATCTGCCTCCCGGTGAAACTCAACACTGCGACTGCTGCATGCTTTTATCTACAGTAGGTTGCAACATGAGGGGAAAGAAAAACACAGCCAGTGGCCTTTTCTCAGATACATCCTCAATATAAAAACTTCTAGTGAATTAGCTCAGAGATATTGGCCCTAAATCAAATGTCTCACAGGTCCCCTCTGGATTGGAGAATCATGACAGTATTGTTACTTCAACTCAATTGGGTTAGGGTTAGAGAATTCACAGGCACTAAATCTAAAAGATAAACCCCCCCAGAGCATAGGTCAGCTGTTGGGAGTCCGACTGAAATCACATCCAAGCAAGCACAGAAATGCACACACATAAAGCTTGTATACACACTCATATACTCCCAATTGGTGTTGGGAGTAATTATTTTTCACTCTTCACATTCAGAGATTAAGCACTTGACCTGCAGTGTTCTTCTTCTACTTTAATTTTAATTAAAATCTATAAAATGATCTCCCCTAATTGGAAAGTTTCAAATAGCTTTTTGAAATAAGCTAATTGTGGTATTGCCAGTTGTTTGTTAGTGCATTTGTTGTCGTCTTTTCTTTCTCTTTGTAATTGACGTGATTGAGTTTGAGCTGCCGCCTCAGGCTGTTTTAGTGAATACAATCATCAGGTTGCTCTGCAGCGGAGAGCACAGGTAGCTGCAGTAATGCCGAGTCAGCTAAAATAACAGTGTGCAAGCAGCTCTGTTGAAACAACTATTGTTTAGGAATGACAATGATATTTACAATGAAGAATCAGTCGACTGCATCGCCCACCAACCTCACAACAGACTAACGCCTGTAACCACGAGATTACTGTGAAAGATGGCGACTGAAAATGCATGAACAATTTCAACAGCAAAAACGAAAACGTCTTGTTGACTTAAACTAGACTTCAGCGATAATCAAAGGACTAAAACTAAAACACAAATCAAAACCAGGTGCCGCAATGAACACAGCTCGGCACAACACTGCTGCCCTGCTGTCCAGAACTGTAATCTGGAGGAGGAGAAAAACACTTCTCTTTGCACCGCGGACAGTGCCTATAAATAGAATATCATGCTCTGTTGTGCTTTATCTCTAAAGTAACATACTGCTTACATTTCCTCAATGTACAGCGCTTAAGTTATCAGTCACTTTTGTCCGTTTCCTCGCCCTCACGTCGATGGCGCTGAGCCGCAAAAAGGCCCGAGCAAGTGAGAATTGTCTTATTGTGGAAGAGTCACACGGGTAGGGTTTTTCAGTTGAGATACTGCAGGCTGTGGAACCAGGACACTTCCTCACAGAGATCTTTTAAAACTCCAAAACGTAAACTGTATCATTACTCTAAATTGGGTTTTGCCTCATGCCCATAATAGTAAGTAAACAAGTTCCAAATCCACAAAAATATATGAAAACGCTGCGGCCTTAGCTCGCACTGCCATGCCGCAATCATGTTATTAATGGAAGAAACCAGATTGTTTGGATATCATATCCCCATGATAATTAAATCCAAATGTTTTGAAACGAAAGCTTATCCAGTACATGACTGTTGGCTGTATCACAGATGAATTGATTCAGTGTACGTAAATAAACACGCGGATAAGAGGGTTTGTACACGACTGTAAGCAAACACTAACCTTGTTTTTCTGTAAATCCATAGAGGCGAGTTATCGTGTTGTTATGACATCAGAATACCCTCATGGAGCATGAGTTAACCAAGACAAAAAAAAAGAAGGACAATTGACTTCAGTTCTTCAGATGTAGTACAATGTCTAACACACAGCATGAGGTTTTTCAAAAGGCTTTTGGCTTGTCAATCTGCACTCATGCACAAGTGAAAGACTCAAACAGCCATCATGTTACACAGACAAGCAGAGCTCAAAACCACAACATCAGTCTCATAGTTTCACTCACCAACATATGCTGCTCGGGCAGCTGCTTTCCATAAACAGTAATTGGATTCACTTGTTTTAATTTACTTCACTACTGTCGGCCCCGTCCATAACTCACCTCAGATATGTGATTATTCAAACATTTTACGTCCAATTTCCTGTACAGTAATTACCCAGAGGAGAGAAGCTAACGTCCTCGCGCTCACTGCTGCCTGCTCCCATATCCAGCAACTGTAAAGCATGCAAAGCACACAGCCTGCCACCACGCTGCTTTGCATGATGCACATCTGACAGGGACTTCCTTCCTGCTGCCTACATCCTTATCAATGGAAATAGCTGAATATCTGGAATAATGGCAATGACACACCCAGAAGGCCTGCAGTGTGTTATCATTGAGAAAGTTGCTGGTTTGGTCACATTTGGGATTTGGCTTTTGCCATTGAACATAGAGTAGCCTGGTAATTCATGTCCCTGCACTACTGCATTAATAACTCGAATGTGGGGCTCCCAGGCTGCAGGCCTGGGGGTAAAGGTGCACACAACACCCCTGATTCACATCATCTCTGTCGGCTAGCACATAAAGACATAAAATGCCCACAAAACAACAAAAATTCAAATGATACCCAAGTTTCATTTGCAGCGGTGCAAGTGTGCGTCTTTGACCTTCTCACTTCAAGCCACTAATGTGCATCACCGTTAGCCAGATCTCTCATTGACCTTGTTTTTACCTGGGCTAAAGGCAGACCATGGTGAGCTCTATTCCAGTGCTGATGCTGTTTAGTGAGGGCCAAAAACACTAGAAGAAGAAGAACTTGCTTTAATTGAAATTGTTCTGATAGAAGGGGTCAACAGAATTCTTGTTCCGCTGTCCATTGATTGAACAACAGTAATACAGTAACGCATGTATTACACATGATTGGGACATATTGTGCTTTACAGTATATCCCCAACATTCTTACTATTGCTGACGCTTTAATGCCACAGGAAGAAATATGACGCTTTAATTTCAGGATAGGTTATTCCAGGAGAGACGAACAGTTTTACACCTTACACCACCGTCAGAGTTCAGGCCGTCCTTAATGCCTCTCGGCTGCATTTTCACTCAGTCCTTTAGTTAACTCCTCCACATCCAGCACATCTGTACTTTCTGTATCTAATAATGACCTCAGCAGCTGAGGGGAGCTGAGTTCAGTTTCAGACTGCCTGGACGCTGCCATATTTACTTCTCTGCAGGATTTAGTCTCTACGGCTAATCATTGGTAGAAAAAGAGGGAGAGAGTGATGATTCAATTTAGATTCCACATTACAAGTGACTTTCACTTTCTCTATTTTTCCATTTCTAGATGACTCAAAGTCTAAAGTTCTGGCAATAAATTACGGAATGTGTCAGTTTGCATGCACCGGAGCAGTAATGAGTAGTGTACATACAGAGGAAAACAGGGAGGATTTGCGCCTTCTCAAAGTAGATAAACACGTTCACTAAGAATAACATGTGCTCACAAGAGTGTTGACCTCAACTATTCTCCGTCTGAACAGTGCATCTTATGTTTATATTCATCTTTCACCACATTTATTACTCACAGTTTCATATTAGAGGCATGCAGTAAAGCTAACAACCACAGTGGAAGTATTTAGTGGTATATGGCCTGTGGAAAGTATTGCGAACGTATGTATACATGTGATCGACTACAATGACAGCGTCTCATGGTAAGTATTTTAAATGTGTATTTTAAATGTGTATGAAAATATAACACTTAGCTGAAATGTGGTGCAGAGCCCGAAAGGCTGGGGCTCCAGGAGAAAAATATACGAGGATGATGAGGTGGAAAGATGAGAGTCCGTGATACAAGTTACAGGGAAAACATTCAGTATTCAGTGGATACTGGAGAATCCCCTCGCCTGGAATTAGCCTACACCACATTAATGATAACAAATCCTGTGATGATTAAACTTACAGACAGATAACAGATAACTTAAAAGCTATCTCAGCTGATGTGGGTGTCATCTCATAAGCAAGTTTACTATAAATAGTCATTTCTGTTGCTGTTGTTGACCCAAGTGACCAGCGGCTTCTCTGGAAAACACATAATGCCAATGGAATGAGAGGCAATAGACGCTGCCTTCAAGAAACGTTCTAATTATTAACATCATATTAACATCAGTGATCTGACAAATACAACTACAGTGGGATTTTTCATGCAGTGGGATATGGCACAAGCTATGTCCGCTGTCTAAACTTTAAATGATGCATTTGATTGTGATAAATCTCCCGTAGATGTTCAGTTGGGTTGAGATCTGGTGACTGTGAAGGACATAGCGTATGTGTCACATGCCGTGTCATGTGGAGGCATCTGTATTTGTTAGCTGTGGACAAAATACTCAAAGGCTTTCTTTGATATCAGCTAAAGGTACTTGAAGTGTCAAAAGCCGTGCAGTGCATTTCATATTTTATTATTGGATATTGCAACTGATGCATTGATGTATTAGCTCTGCAATGATGGATGAGCTCAGTTTTACTACCTTAAATACTATTGGGTACTTTACAATCCATCATATTTCAGAAAATTATGGTTTGTGTGTAAAATTTTCAGTAACAAGTAACTGTTGCTGTCAAATGTAGCGCAGTAAAAAGTCATATTCATATATGGATATAAAATGTAGCTGATGTTCATTGTTTTTCCATTTTTTTTCACTCCACACTACAAAGGACTATTTTCACTTTGACCACCAGCTTCACGCCCTCGCACTCCACGGCTCCTCTAGCATGGTGGTCAGCACGCCTTCCAGCTCAGTTGAAAGTTGAAGGTTTGGAGCCAAATCTTGTAATTAACATTACTATAAAAAGTCATTTCTTTTGCTGTTGTTGATCCATTTTACCAATGGTTTCATCGGAAAACACATAATACCACTGGAATGAGAGACAAAAGACGCTCCCTTAAAGGGCTGTGGGAAATGCTGGGATTATGCCGCCACCGTGAGAGTAATGAAATGTGTCAGTTTGTAGCATAGCCACCAAGCCCTCCTGCTGCACCCCGTCCATCTGTCTGGGTTTTGACAGTGAGGTTGAAGACAGCTGCATCCACTGATACTGGACTGCTTGCTGGGACTGGGGTGCCCTTTTTCTTGTTAATCACAAACCTGAGGTTAGTACGGAAGCCCTGAAAGGCAAGGTGGAAAAAAAAAAATAAAACGGGCAATGTTTAAGTTTATCTTGAGATACTATGAGATACTATGAGATACTATGAGATACTATCTCGTACGTACGAGATAAACTTAAACATTGCCCGTTTTATTTTTTTTTTCCACCTTGCCTTTCAGGGCTTCCGTAGGTTAGTTAAATTTTTTTTTTTTTTTTTTTTGGGGGGGGGGGGGGGGGCTGAATAGCTGATGCTGCTCTTTTTTCCTTTTATAGAATTACCATCTACAAGCTAGCTGTAGCTCTGGATATGTGTGATAGCCATTTTTGTTTTGTTTTTTGATGGGGTTTTTTTGTCGTCTTTTTTTTTTTAGCCTTTTATAACACCAGATGATACAAAATAATTGCTTGAGAGAAATGCATTCATGGGCTTTTAACCCTATGGTCTGACAAAAGCGTTGATTCTGCAAAATGCTTAATTACTGACAAGGTTTTTTTCAGTTCCAAAAAAGTCTGTGTATTTCTGTTTATGTGCATTTTTTTACTGCATAAGGGGATGGCAAACTGTGGTCATCATATTAGCATCAGACACTTTTGGCTCCTGCACAGAATCGGAGAAGACCAAGAGTATAAGCCTGTGGGGCTATCGTTAGCCACAGCTAAAAACTAATGTGAGCCTGCTTGCAGTGACGATGCCAACATGCTGATGTTTAGTTGGATTAATGTATCCCATGATCACCATCTTAGTTAATGTGCTAACAAATGCTAACATTTGGTAATAGGCACAAAGTCATTCGGGCACATCTTTGGGGAACCATCTGTCCAAAATTCTGTGCCAAAAATGTTTCAGTCTGGACCAAAGTAATGGTCCGACTAACCGGCATTTCCATCCATAAAGCCATTTCTATGACTTCGTTTCCTTTACTCCAGACACAACGAAGGCCTGTAGACTGTAGAAGTTGCTGCCAGAGGAACTTCAAGTGGGGAATTCATCATCATCATCTTTTATAGCAGCTTCTTCAAACATACTGTATTTTATAGCCTTGTCTTTGATTGTCACGTCTTTTGCCTCATTTTTTAAAATTATGTTTTTGAATCAATGATCACCTTTTATTCCTTCAGTCTTATCTGTCTTTCATTATTTCATGATTTCATTTACTGTAAACACTTTGTCAACTGGGGTTTTTGAGATTAGGCTGTAAACCTAATACACCAGCGCGGCCATGATTATCTGGCTGTCCTGTTGTTTATTAGCGAGGCTTTTGCTTCGTGGTGATCGCCGACCAAGGCTGGGAGATTACCCACCTTTTCATTTCAAACTACATCAGCGGTTGGACGAAACACTGAAGTGAGTAAGAAATTGGAAGCATGTGTTTTCTGCATGTTTCATTATGTCTCAGCCTGGAAGACCAACAGCCACATTATCCTGTTACATGTTTGTGCTGAATTTCACTCAAACGCTGCAAACAAATGTTAATGATGTGCTGTCAAAAGCAGGGGGAAAGTCGCAGAGCTGCTCCACGATGGGCAAACGTAAAACAAACCAATCTGAACTAAACACATTAAGCATCCTGATCAGCCTGCTCGGTTTTACCTGTTGGACAAACCGTCTGTTTAAACAAGAAGCAGATTTCTGTGGCCTCCTATGATTGAATCAGGTCAATGAGCCGAATATCAATTTTTTGATCAGAACATGGGGTTTGATCGTATGGGGTAACGTCACCACATAGTTTATGGTGAGTCATAGGCTGGAGGCCCGAGGGCTGAAAAAACGGGCGCGCGGAGTGACCTTATGATGTTGTAATTCAACGTAGAGCATGTCGCTTTTTCTAAAAATAACAGCCAGCTCAGACCAAAATAGCGGCTCTATTTCTGTTGGTGTTTCTGTTGGACGCCTCTGGTGCACTCTCTCCAGGGGTGTGCATGCTAGTGAGGGAGAGTGGGAGGAAGGGAGGGAATGTGTTGTTTTGTTTTTCATTCTTTCCCCCTTTTAAAAAGCAGGGGACATCTGGAAAAAAAAAAAAAAAAAAAAGAAGAGGGGAGCAACCGGAACCTTTTCGATCATCCCTGCAAACTACCCGCAGATGACGAAACTCCCAGTCTGGAATGAGTCTTTTCTTCCAGTGGCAAAGACCGAGCACAACCTTTTGTGGGAAAGCTGGCCATTACATACAAGAGTGGGGTCCCAGCTAGCTTGGCTCTACAGTATGTCATCCCAGTCAACTGTGTGCTGTAATGACTGGCAGCAAATTGATACCACTTGTCTGGGAAAGCTCCGCTCGGCCCGGAGCGCCGTGTTTAAGCTTACAGCTAAGCCTTCAATGTGTTGCGTGATTATGATGAAGGTCAAGAATTATATCATTTTTCATTGTGATTCTTTTGGTGCAGTCCAGTTGGAGACGGAGAGCCATGAATCACCGCATCGTCAATATATTACTCATTCTCCTTAAACTGACGACTATCGCCTCTTCAGCTTCCCAACCACCATTAGCCCATTCACCCCCCTACACACACACACACACACACACACACACACACACACACACACACACACACACACTCCGGTCCATACACAGCTGATGTACCATACTTAAAGAAACCCCTGTTTAGGCTGACTTGCCTTTAAAAGCCTCACAGCTATAACAACTTCCTAGAGCCTTTTCTGTCCCAAACACAGACGGAGGAATGTGTGTTTTAAAACAACAGACTAAGTCCACCATGCAGGATATTAGCACACAACATAGGCTGACAGTGACGTGTGTGCAGGGAGTACAACAACAGAACTGCATGTGCTTGGCTGTGTTAGCACTGGCAGTTCAGGTTGAGATGAAATTTCCAGCTGCATCATGTGAAAACACAACCCTGGCTCCGAAAAGTTGCATTCATATACAAAGTGGGTAACATAATGCTGCCTGATTACACTTTTTAGAACTAGCATAAGGAGGCAACATTAAATGTTCATACGGAACATACATGCACAACGAAACACGTGTAATTTGTTTTTCCTACAGTATCTGTTCCCAGCCATTAAAGAGCACTTCATGCTTTTAATGTGCTGTGTTGGCAACTCAAAGCACTCTGTTGAGGTCAGGAAAAGATCATGGTCTTGGTTAAATATTTAACAAGTCAATGGTGATGTGATGCATCACCTTTTTTGAAGGTCTAATCATAATTGCAATCTTTCTCTGAACTTAAAGCAACGCTAGTTGATTTTTCTGTCCACTTGGGGGCGCATTTGTTGTCAATTAGCATCTAATTATCTTAGATTTGTATTCCTTAATTTGTCACTTGAATGGTTGTCGAACGTACTACCAAGAGACTACAGTGTAAAATTGTAATGATTTTCTATTAAATTATCTACTTATTTATTTTTCCAATACTTTCTTGTAGGTTTTGTTTTGTTCATGTTATTTAATATGTAATTTTCATATATAATCATGTTGATTTGTCTTTGTTTCTGTCATAGTTCCAATGTGTTTGTGTGTGCAGGTTTAATTTGTTTGCATGTGTGTGTCTCGTGTCAGCTGGAGTTGGGTAAGCAGCTTCTTCCTCCCTTTTTGAACTTTTGGTTCTATATTACATAACCATTACCTCTTAATCCACTATACGCGTGTGCCACCCTGCCATTGTTCTGGGCACCTTCTCAGACTTTGTGTCTGTCAGCTTACCGCATACACACACCACTCCAGCAAACATCCAAGGAATCTACAAAAAATAAGACTTCTTCAATTTGATGCAAAAGTGTTTTAGCATGTAACAAGTGTAACAAGTCAAAGTCTGTATGCCCGACCACCACCTGCTATTATGACTGATGTTTCACTTCTTGGACGAAACGTTGCCTAGGAAGGTAATCCAGGCAGCAGGAATGTATCCTGGAAATGAATTTACTACTATATAAATGTATTTTGTAGGTAGTGGGTTTGGAATATGGTGTGAATTCCAGGGATTATGGTTACAACAACGTCAAACCAGTTCAGTAGTCAATAGTGCAGAGTTTATTTTCAGCTGAGGATTGATTTGTTGTGACTGCGTCTGGCTTGCGGCTCTGCACAGGCCCGCTCTGTTATAGGCTGTATATGTGTCTTATGCAATCTCATCCTTCACACTCACAGCACATCTCCACATCAATTTCACAACAGCCCTTTCTCAAGTTTTCTCATTCACTCTATCAGTATATTTCCACAGACATCTCCCCATTAATAGCGTCAGATGAGAAAATAAAGCTTATTTTTTAGAAGTAACACCATCCGTAGTGTAGAAATTGCAGCAAAAAAGCACTGATAAGTCCACCCTGTGATTATTTAGTCTATATTATGAGAAATATTGATGTGAAACTCCATCACCTGGTTCAAATATGAGCGACTGCCTCTGCCAGTGCTCGTCTGAAAGAGAACTTTCAGATGCCAATTGAACGAAGAACTCGCTCATGAGATGGCCTGACGACAGGATTAGATTGACTTGAAAGCTTGGAGGGGTTCACGTCTGGGTTCACGTGTGCCAAAACGCAATATTGCCAGACATGCAATCACTGTATGGATGCTGTATGGTAGAAATCATGCGGGGCACCAGGTCAGCATTGCATAGTTGGATTTGAACAACTCGGTAGTGGCACTTCTTGTTCTAAAGCGCGATCCCTCGGTGATCTCATCGCTAATGATAACTGACTCAACTCCAAACATGAGCGGGGTGAGAGATTAAAACTCTGTGAGGCACCTACAGTGCTACAGTAAACCAGCTCCATGATGTCATGTTTCTCAAAAGCAACAGGGCGAGGTCTAAACACATGAAAGTCCAGCGCCAATTGGAAACAGATTTGACCTGACAAGTGTGATTGTGGCCTGTTGTTTCAAGACAAGACCTGTGTGTGTGCGCATGTGTGCGAGAGAGGAGAGATAACGCTGGGGAGTTAGGTGGCGGGCCTCAAATTTCTTTTTACCATCCATGAAATCCACAAACAGCCGGAGCAGCCAGGGGAGTCTTAAGAGATGGAGATGAGCCTCGAGGTGCAGCTGATGAACGTGCAGGTCCAGCCAAGCAACATAAAAAGAGAGATCTGTGTAGCCATTGAAGTGAATTTCAACCAGTTGTTTCTAATTAGGTCCGGCTCCTGGGATCAGCCCAGAAGATACGTTCCTCCTGAACGTCTGTGCTTCTATAAACAACCCTCCTCTGGTTGTTGAGCTGACTGGGGCCTCAGACCGGGCCCCCGATGCTCCCCTACGCCAAGAAGTCTACATGGCCTCGCTGCTTGCTGCACGTTTGACTAATAATCATCAGATCTGTAATATTTGTTGATGACATACAGCAGATCAGTGCTCATTTTGGCACCTTCGACGTGTACATGACTATTAGTCTCATTTCAGTCATTTTAATAAGCTTTAGTCAAATTTTGTTTAGTTCTTCCAGCTAACCCAACGTTTCCACAGCTGATCATGTAGCATTGATAACTAAAATGTTATTCACCATCTGGGTTTAGCTTGAGACGATCAGCTAAAACAACGGTTAGCCAACATCTACAAGAGGATTTACGACAGAATACATGTATCCTGCACTCGATCCTCTAGCCTAGCCACAGCTAACGGCACAATAATTTAATGTTAGCTTATCTTTTTGTAAATGTTGACGTGCTGGTGTGCTGTTTGCACGGTTCGTCCCACTTCCCGTCCAGTTATCAGTGGCATTTTTGAACAGTTTCATTCATAAATCATTAGAAAAAACATTAGCTAACATTACCAGCAGAGAGATAACGTTACTTAAATGCGAGATGTTTGCGAAATGAGAGGATACACTTTCACTAATTGAATTAGACTAAACAGTGTTTAGTTCATTTGTCTATCTTGCACATCATTTAGTTTTTATTTGTTGACAAAAAATAAAACACGTTCCATTCTTACTTTGGTTGCAAACAGTCATCAACAAATATTTTTCTCATATTTCATAGTTTTCTTGTAAGCCGATGTAAGCAGCATATCGAATGTTAGGTATCATAACTGGGAAACAGGACGGTCAGCTTTAACAGACTCACCATGCCACCAGCCTCTTGCCCTTCATTCTCATTCTTCCATCTCTCTTGAATGGCCGTTTTTTCCTCAGTTCCCCCGATTCCTTCACTTCCACTCCTGCCTTTTTCCCCTTCACACATAGACTAATCGCCACCTCTCCCCTTGAGTTAGAAAAACACCACCTTTGCATTATCACCCCGAACGTGTGCTCAGACTATCGTCTTCTGAAGCTACCTATCCAAAGCCCACAGTTATGAATCTTAATACTGCGTTGCCTTTGAAGCCAGTATCACAATGCATACTTTAGTGAAATATCTTCATCCTTTTCTACCGCACTTTGATCACGAAGTAGGAGTGAAGCACAAAAACTGTTACAAGAACTCAAAATTGGAAAAGTCAAGCAGAGGACAGGCGAGCTTTGCAATCCTTTATGAATGACACAGCACAATATTATTTCACTGTTATTTATGTTTCAGCTTTGCTATTCCAGATTGCTTCAATTGGTGCGGAATAAAAAGAAGCCAAATACACACAGTATTCTAATTCCGTCATAAATTAGCCGCAGTCCGCTCCTGACGGGGAAGATGAGGGAAGATATATTGCATAACTCACACTGATTCGTCGGTGGAGGCTTGATACAGCAGCGGGGTAATCCTGATCCAGCGAGGGGGTGTCCTCACCCGGCCCTGCCGCTGCTCCACATGTACAACTCTAACTGTGCGTGTGTGTGTGTCTGTGTGTGTGTGTGTGTGCGAGTAAGGCAACGTGTTCTCTCCTCCCAGCAGGCTAAAGACCTCTTTCAGGTTATTTATAATCGAGAATTTTGTTTGCAGACTGGGTTGTTACCTCCACTTGCTTATCTCTGAGCTATTTGATAGAGTAGTGAGGTCATTGCATAAGAGTAATTTCCGCAAAACAAGCGTGCAGCGACTGGGAATTGATGAGTTCCAGTGGCTCAATGGCTTGATAATCATTCAGGCAGGCTTAACCACTCCTTCATTTTATCTGCCTTGACCTCATACTGTTTTTTCACCCATCCACAGGGTCTCAAGTGCAAATTTGGGGAAAGTGGGCTCAGTCGTGAAAGATTTTTTTGGTCTCTGTCATCCTGTGGGTTTCCTTGTGAAAGTCACCTCTCTTGGGGGCTACACAGCGCCTCAGGCTTATTAGAAACCAAACACAACTGCACTCATAACTTTGTCTCTCTTCTCCCTATAATTACCACGAGAGTTCATAGTTCTCTCCAGAAACCTTGAGGAATTATTAGGACTCATAAAATAAAGCTTTGCCGTTTCATTTCCTAAATGCCCTCGCCGAATCCTAGTGGAAAAATACAGAGTGTGTAATGACTGGAGTCCGTGTGTGTAAGTTTTTAAGTGAAGAAAAACTGCCCCAAGAGCGCTGACAACCCGCAAATGGAGGTCATGACCTCAGTGCCCGCAAACATGGCTGCTTAGCGACACCTGCTTCAGTGTCATTAGCTCATTTGTATTATGATTTATGAGACTTGTCTATTTTAGCAATGCCGCTCCCTCACTGTGACTCTATTTATCTGTCTGACTGTGCAATGTTTGTATGTAACTCTTTTTGGATATATGTATAATTACAGACCTCGAGTCAAGTTTCCATAAAACATTTTCTCTTATGTAGTTTTACGATTTTTCTTGTCAAAGAAACGAGTTTGACAGACAGTCCAGCTCCTGGGAAAAGTGGCATTGCAGCAGGGTGGAAGGCATTAAGGGCTTTCAGCGACGCCCCGAGGCAGGCTCATATGATACCCTATAAGAGAGAGGCTAATATTTTACAGTCAGCTTGGTATTTACCAGAAGCTTGTATCGTTCACCTCAGATCAAGACCAAAGTATCAAAACATTCTGAGGATGAGCAATGAACCTGCTTCTCAGCTCTCTTCCGAGGATCAAGCTCCTTTACTTACCAACGAGGGGTTCAGTTGTTGGTCATGTGGAGCGCACACACATGTGGAAGGGCAAAGAGAGGGGAAAAAAAAGCGAAAATTTTGCGGGTAAAACCTAGTTAACATGACGTTGAGGTTAGGCATCTAGAATGTGACACCGCAGAACTCTTTGCCTGTGAGCCACAGCCGTGACGTAATCCATTATACATAGCAATAAAATGTAGAAAATCCTCTTTTGTAAAACATGAGAGGGAGAAGTCAGCCTATTTGATTGATGGAATTGTTACAGAGTCTACTTAACAATCCTCTAAATTTAGACCTGATTTCGTATCCCTGTTCTGAGCATGGATTTCTGGCCCACGACCCAGGCATTACCTCAGCCGTGGAGCTTTGAGTGAGTGCGGTGTGCTTGAAGACTGGGCAGAGAGGCTGCTGTCATCCAGTCGTAATAGCAACAATTGTAATGTTGAACTGAGCCCAGCCTGGACTGTAATGGCAAAACAAGCACAATTGTTCATATCCAGATATATTATTCCCACTGCTGCAAACTGAAAACACGCTCATGTTAGCGAGGGCCTGCTCACGCAGGGAGGTAAAGAGGACCAGAGGAGCCAGGTGGTCTGGGTTTCCTCAAAGCCTCTCTTTCACTCATATATCTTTATTTGCATTTTGACAAATGTTCCTGTTATTGTGAATAAAATGCAGTGCATTGAGTCCACATTATGAGCTGTAGGTTGATGTAAGAGAAGAAAGAAAGAAGAGATGATGACATCCACCTTTATGGAGCATCGGGAATTATTTGAACTTCATTGGAATTAAGGGGTACATACATACATGCACTTAAAGTCAAGAGCAATTGCTCACATTTAGTATGGAAATAATCATTAGGAAGGAAGCTCAGGAATAAAAAATGTCACACAATAACTAAAGCTGTATTTATGTCCTATTTTATACTTACATATTTTAGCTCACAGAGAATTATCATCTGACTTTTTTTAACGTCTTTCAGCTCATTGAGTTTGTTTTATGGCATGAAGTTTAAGTTTTGGATCAGGCTGAACATGAAGCTCTAATCAACCTTGTTTTTCCAGGCACATCAGGATACGCTACCAGATACTTCCTGCAGGTGACTAAACTAAAACGAAGAGTCAGTATGGGACGTACATTAACCATGTGGACACAAACACAAGCCAAACTATGCAACTGTTGCTCTGTGTGTGCTAGAGGTTTTAAATAAGCAACTGTTGGCTAACAAGTTCACCATAACCGCTTCAGAAGGCCATACTGTCACAGCTTGTTTTGAGCAAAAGCCTACTTGGAATTTTTGGCAAAGCTAACAATAAAGTGATTGTAAACATACATCACAGTTTACACACCGGCTTCCTGCTCCAGCGTCGACCTCTCCTGCTTGCTGTGTTTTCTTGTGTAATGAGAGTAAATGAAGTGATTTCAATAATCTGGCTAAGCTGTTAGCTCGTTTACGTGTCGCCCTGTTGCAGCATTGTCGTCGCACTCCCAGATCTCAGCAGTTCGGTGAGCCCGATGTTATCATAACCGACAGAAATGTTGGCCAAAACTATTTAAATAAGACTAAAGATGTAATAAATCAGAATTATCCTTTAACTGTGTGGATTTGGACCCCTGGTGTTCCCCCTTACACTGCCTCCCTCAACCTCAACCCAAACCCGCTAACTAAATACAGATGCCAGAATCTCTCACAGTATGTATTAATACCTTTAGCAGGGACTGAAACCAGTGTTTGCACATCGAGGCCGGCTCTAACGACAGAAGCAAGGAGATTCCTGAGAAACCAAACCCCTTCCACACCGAAATGATCCAGCACACATCAAAGAATGTGGACATTATCGGTTGTTTTCAGCCCTTCAGTGAATCCTAAATGCCGCACTGACTTGTATTTGTTGAAGTTTCATGCCGCTCACCTGACTTCCAAAATGCGCTTTAGAACGCGATGAGGATGTACAGTAAGAATATGTTCCTACAGCTCAGCAAGAATGCCTTTCATCCTCACTGGGCCTGAACGCACAGGAGGTTTATCCCCTAATGGAAAGCACGTTTCCATGTTAAAGACAGGTTCGACACCAGGGCGTGAAATCAGATTTATGAGTGTGGGAATCAATGCATTGTCCATGATATTCAACATATGAGGTCTTGTTCTGTCAACTGCTGTTTCCATGTTTCATCTCTGTCATGTTTACTGCATTTCGCACTTTAAATAGCATAAAAGAATTCAATGTTAACACGTGTAGTGAGACCATGTTTATGTTCAGAGTATTTCTTTCTGCAACCTGTGCAATGTGCTCACTTCAAGCTGTTGCACGTCTTTAGTTCTTCGGGGGAAATTTCAGGAAAACAAGGGGAAAATTCTTTATTTTTAGCGCAATAGCAAACACGCCGTTCACACGTTCACACAAATGACATGAATATTTCATGAAATAACTTGAATAATGAGCATTCGGGAAGGATTTCATCGCACTTGGTGATTCGAGTCGCACGTGAAACAGAGGAGGCTCAGTGTGCTGCTCACATCAGGCATGACTTTCAAAATAAGCGTGCTCCCATTTCCCATGAAACAGGGCTTTGGGGGCTTGACAGGCTCAACGCAGTGCAGTGGAAGGATTTCTGCTGGGTTATCAGCAACACAGGCAGCCAGACGATTACTCATTTGAATGTCCCTGATAAAATGACAACGTCCTCGAAAATTATCGAATTACAAATAAATGAATGTAAGAGATACAATTAGTTGTTCTGTTTTATAACATCCTTTTTGACCCCCCCGTTGGAAAATGAATGCGCGGTCGATGCAAGGCTCCATGGGAAATCAAAGGACAGAATGTTATGAACTCATGCGTACGCTATCAGACATTTAGAACCCGTTTTTTCCACTGAAATATCTAAAATATGATATTGATGGATTCCACAAATCCCAGACCTAAAAACTCTTGTCGTGATTTAAGATTGATGTTTGCCTTCAAAGCGCTGACATCAAACAGGGAGAAAATAGGATTTTATCCACCGAGCTTTCACCTGCGTGTGTAAACAACATCCAGCGGAGTCTTTAATACATCAGATGAAGTTTGATGCATATTCTTTTCCAGCCAACACAAACATTACGCTGTTGCTTTTAAATCTAGGAGGACATCTTGGGACAGCCAGCCAGGGTGTAGAGATTACAGGGGAAACTAATTTATGAGTACTTTCTGCTCTGACTAGTTTCAGGGCTGAAGAGAAACATTGTGAACGCCTGATGCTTCAGCCAGCAGGTAGTTACAGTTAATGTCCTTTTACTATTTACATTACAATTACAAAAACTCCTCCTTAACCCTGTGAGCAGCATGACTCATGAAGTATGAGTGTCTTCACGTAGGCCATATAGAAACAGGGCTGGTACCAAACTTTGATTCTTCTGTTGCACGAAACCAGAAAGAAGTGGCTTCTCATTTGGAAAGGACTAAGACTTTTCAGCGTCTGTGAGCCAATAAGAAAGCAGCATGCTTGTACAAAGATGTAATAAAGCTGGTGAATGGCTAACGTTGCATGCTGTAGAGGCATGTCACACACATTGTTCACCGGGGCACCCTCTCCTGTGGGGCTGACGCAGTGGATGATTGTCAGACCTGAGCCACAGAGAAAGTGAGAGGTCTCACTCAAGCATTATTTCACAGTACCACAAATGTCATGTTTAGGCAGACTAGACACTACAATGTCATATTGTCCTCTACTGTTGGCTGATAATGTTCCTTTTGACAGTTAATTATATATTTTATGTAGTCCAACACTGTGCATGCAGTATATTCTATCGATTTTTTCACTTTAGTCCAGTTGACTAAAGTGTATGGAGTAAAAACGGTTTCTCCAGCTGCTCACTCTCTGAACAGCTTCCTCCTTTGAAGTGAGTTACTGTACCATAATGTGTACTGTAATTTTTTTGTTAAACTGGATTCTGCAAAAAAGGTATGGTGAAAAGTTAAGGAATCGGTATCAAAGTCGAAGTAGATAGGTAGCAGGTATCGAGAATTTGGAGTCATGTTTCTGGCCAGCTGACAAGTAAGTACAATATTCAGTCTAATTTTAGCTAATTTTTGGTCTCCACCAACTCCTGATGGAAGTATCTGGTAGAACTTTGACTTCACTAGTTAACAAGAACAAACTTAACAAGATTGTTGTGCCTGATAAGATTGCTCTGACACTGCTTTATGAGTCCCGAAAGGAACGGACGACCAAGCCTCAGGGATGTATCACATCGTCTCTACTTTGATTACTGAAGAAGTCTTTATCATTGTAACCCATAGAATAGCATGAATGCAGCAGGACACTAACATTAACCCAAAACATCATATACAAGAGCAAAACACTGCGTTTTCCATTGATTTCAATACTTGTTTTTCATTCAGCATTAAACATGAGCCAGTATACACAAGTACTCTCCACACTGTCCTCCCCAGACTGCTAAGTATATGGTCGGGACAAAATAATAGAAACACTTCACAAGCTCGTGCAATCCAATACACCAACACCAAAAGCTACTGCAAAAATGCTTATGATGGAAAGCTTTTTGGTCATTTCTGCTGTAATAGATTGCATGAGAGGGTAAGGATGTCCAAGTCACTAGAAAATAAGTTCAGCTTTTTCCTCCTTCAGGGTCAGACCCAGCACCGATTGTCTGTGTGTTGTCTGTATTGCCATGAAATAAGACATCTGCCATGCACTCTGGGTGCCATTATCTCTAGACATGGATACACCATGCACACATGCACATATTCTCCACCTTTAGGACAAGCACGCGCCCTCCAGCAGGTTTTTAGCGAGTGGAGAGGGGTGAAGGAAATGATCCATCACTCAGAGTAAACTCTAAACAGCCTAATGACACGTGGCAATATAAAATGGAAAATTCAAATAAACACCAGCGGGCCTGTTTGGAGGCACTCCTGGTACAATAGCCCAAACACTGGGCATTTGAGTAATCATTACTAGTCATAACTCAACACCGTGGAGATGTTAAATAAACAGTATACTTCTGTAAGGCATATACAACAAGGCCCAAATTTACTTTAGCCGTATCACTGGAATCTGTGAGGTAAAGGACACTCACCAGCCATGCCAGAGACAGTATCTTTTAATGTCATGTCATGTCTTTTCATCAACAGCGGTGCCTTTCCGTTAGCTTGTTAGAAAAACTTAACTACTGTATGCTTTGGTGGCCTCTGAGCTGATTTGTGGCTGCGGAATGACATAACAAGAAACCCAAGCTGTTTTGAAGCTTCGAAGCTCGACAGTCCATACATAGCCTGTCTGATTTATAACACATCTGTGCCTCGGAGTGCTATGGGACATACTGTATCATTTTCCAGCATGCTTGAGTTGCCAGCTCTCCCTCTGTGCTTCACTTCAGGCAGAGAATAAAAAAAAAAAAATCATTTTTACTAATACTTGAGCGCATGCTTGTTATAAGCTCAGAAATGATTTATAAAAGCATAAGCTGGTGAGCCTCCAGGACTGATGTGGACACTGACCTCATAGGTGAAACCCTGCCTCTAATTGGTTCCTAATTGGGCTTGATTACACAGCCATTAGGAAGAGTTCTCTGAACCCAGCCAGGCCAAGCCCTGTGGTGGGGTTAACACCGCTGCCAGATACTGTTATGAAGCCCAGGTAAGATGTCACCGCAGGGGTAAAACCCAGTGGGCCCTCAGTTAGAGCCCAAATTGAGGCTATTACATTACAGCTATTCCAGAGTACAATTTTAGGCAATTTAAAATCGGACAAAGAAGAATAATCACTTAATAAATACTATTCTTTTTGACCCTCTTACAGAGTGGTTATTGAAAACTACCTCACGCTGTAGAACGGTAGTCTGTAACACTTAACCCTTTTTTCTCTGCTTCAATATGAACAGGCCACACCTCTTCCTTCACATGTCGACCTGTCAATCACAGCACCAGCACACAAATCCAAACTTTTATCCCAACCCCCCCAAATACCAAATATACCAATAACAAAACATTGAGAGAAAAAAAAGCAGAATTTCAGATTTTTAACTGTTAATAATAAAAGTCAAAAAAGATTAGGAAAAAAAAATAGAATTGTAAAACCCCTTAAAAGAACAACCACAGACCAGCTCATGTACAGTTGAATAAAATCTATCCGCCAATTCAGCATCCCCTTCACATTTGGATGAATCAAGTCCGGTAAAAATCTTCCAAATATGACAAGAACGGTGCCTGAAAACTTTCAAAAATCGACCTGCAGTCTTGCCTCTCTGGAGTTAATCTCTCTAATGGTAACAATTGTGGTAATTGGTAAAGGTAGAACTTTCCCTTCCAAGATAACAAAATACATTTCTTTGCAAGGCGATTAATCATAATTAGCATCCTGCAATTTCTGTTATCTAGGAAAAGATCAGGCATGACATTTGGAAGATACAAACAGATATGAACCCCAGTGTTTAACGCAGATGAATAAATGTTCTCTCTTCGGACAGTTTGGTCTCCTGGAGTAAAATTTATGAATCACTTTATTAGCCTCTTTGATTTTATTACTAGCAAATAAAAAAGCACTGGGTTACATGTATTTTATTCTATCATCTTTTTGCATCTGACTGGAGAAACAGTTCGACCAGCTGTTCATCTCGATGCACCAAATCCTAATATTCACATAACTTTATTAACTTTTTATTAACACACACATTCATTTGAATTTTTTTTCTGGAAATTCTGTTAAAATTTGCACCATATTGAGATTGCTGGCTTGACTATTGTCACGGTGTAAAACACACATAATCGCACTATAATGTGATTATCGTGGCTTTAATGATGCACAAAATATTCTGTTGTGACTTGCTTTCTCTCCATATCGATGAACAAGCAGTTTGATGTCGTGTGAGGCCAATTTTCGCAATATCAATCCAACATGTTCCTGACTCTCCCACTTAAAACGGGTTCCATACATGCTAAGACTTCTGTTAGCTCTCAGTGATATGTGTGAAAAAAGCCTTACATTTATGTCATTCTGCTGGTCCCCTGACAGCCATTACTAACCCAATATCCTGTTTCAGAGAGAGTGAGCCTCCAGCATGTTGCTTTTGGCCCCTCACCAAATCGCAAAAGTATGAAAATTACCCATCCAGTCATGGCCTGCAGCTCTTTAAAAGCCATCAGCGTTCCTTTTGACAAACCTCCACATGGCTCAGAGGCCAGAGCTGACTGGCAGAACACCACTCTGCCCACCAACACCACCGACCACGAAACCCCTTACCTCCCTCCCTCCTAGAGGAACAAGGTCGTTTGGAGCTATTTGTAAGGCCGCACAATTCAACGACCGCGAGGCCTGGGGATTGTAGTTATGCAGAAAGCCCAGATAAACAGCGTCGGCTTCCTCTCTGCTTGTTATCAGCTTTCTCATACGCTCACCGGCCAGCGCTTTACCCCCGCCTCGCTCAACGTGTCACATCCCTCTGGAGTGTCGGACCCAGAAATAGCTTGACATGTTGTCCCTGGGTGTGCTCTCCTTCTCTTTTTGTAAGGATGTGACACCAGACACTACGAGCATGCGTTTCTTTCATTGTAGTGGCTTCCAAATGTGTAAACTCAGACAGTCATGGGAGGACCACTTGTACTTTGAGTGCTGCGTAAAACTATGCTGTCACCCAAGTTCAGTGAGGCTTTCAAGAGCATGGAGCACTGCCTCACAACTGACAAACACAAGCAAACCCGGAGAAAAACAGTTATTATGAGCAGGTCTTCCTCTGATTTTACAAAATGTTCGGCCTCCCCAGACTGAGTCGAGTATGATTAATGCCGCTGCTGCTGACACGAAGTGAACAAATGAATCAAGCTCCATCCAAACCGAGAAGGAAAAGCATCATTCAGAAGCATTTGGGATTACTGGCATTCCCGAGAGGCTGAGGTATTCGCCAGATTCCTCAAACACATTCATGCACAAACAGCGTCAGGTGTCAGGTGCTCCTTTCAGTCATGCCAGCGTCAGGTTAGGATCGTTAAGACGTCAGGCTTGGCGCTGCGAAGGGTTCGAGCGGCAACTGGCACTGCACCAGGAAGCAGGCTTTTACTGAAACAGATGCTTGCCTTTATGAATTGTGGCATATCCTCAGTACTAGACTTTGCGTCACATTTCTCGGTTAGCCAGCTTTGCCAGGAATGACTTGGAATCGGTGCATAAAAGCTATCCTGCTACACAGCTCATGCAAATGTGAAGTGTGTGTGTGTGTGTGTGTGTGTTTAAACTGCAGATTGAGTGGACTAAGGAAAACCGGATGCAAAATGAATCACATTTTCTATGTCCACTTGCGGTCTTTTCATGGTTTTTGGTGTTTTCGAGCATTTGATGGCTGGTCATTGAAATTGTTTCCTTTGAAATCGAATAGTCCCAGTTAGCTGCATGTGCTTAACCCTCATGAGCGAGAGAGCGGGTTTTGCTTGGCATTTCATCGTCACATGCATGAGATCATTGTCAGGCACACAGGCATGAAACTTCTGATTATCTCACAGGCATGTGTGTGAAGTTTTTGCAAGGGCATGTATGCGTGTGTGTGTGTGTCGGTGTGCACCTATTGAAACTGTTGCTCACACGTCATCGAGCGAGCCACGAGTTCATGTTCTGGAGCTGGACTTACGTGTGGGTGTGTAAGTGTGTCAAAGTGTTCGCACCCTGTAAAAAATTCTGATGGATCACATGCAAAACGCCAACGTGTTTGAGTGAAGGACAGTATTAGAAAAGCATCTGTCTCGAGCACAGGACCCTGATCTGAATAATGACTACAGGACAGACACATCTTGAAGGATCGTTCAGCAGCTTGGGTCTTGTTTCTATTGGTTATAATTATGTTGTGCTTACCATAGTAACTGCTGAGACCGGGGAACATGGCAACATCACTAAGAAGACGTTTGACAGGACAGAAACACTCGGTCACGCCGTCAGACGCCTTGTAAACAAGCTAATACTGCAGCGAGATTATTTAAAGCATTGGAAGTGAGTGAAATGAAAAGAACAGTAAGAACGTTTGGAGAAAGCTGAAGCAGGAATTCGGTTTGTAAACTGCCGTGGATGTTTGCAACGGACAAGTTCTGTAATAATTTCTCTGTTTGCTTTTGTTTTCTCTTCCACATGAGTTTTTCATTTGAACCTGGGTTTGTTTAAACCTTGTCTGATTGTGTGACTGGGCCTGTTTTTTGCCCACGTGACCTCTTTTTAGAGGCGTTCCTAAATCTTTTTAGCTTTACTAGTTAGCTGCCGTTAAAAAAAAAGGTTGGAATTAAAGATAAAACACTCTCTTAAATAAAGATGCTAAAGGGTTTAGTGTCAGGTATGTTTGGGATTCATTTAGGATCTGTGCTTTGTCTCTTCTACCTGAATTAGAAAACTACGAGAGACACAAATAGAGGCTTGCTCACCTGGAGTCCAAACCAGACAACGTGGACATGGATCAAGAACAAGTCATTTAGAACCCTCAGTTAGACATACAGGAATGTCTGCGCAGTCCCAGATTGTTGATATTGTGTGAGTAAGCCAATATGTACAGAAGTACATAAGAACTCTTTTGATACTGGGCACATGTTCCAACCAACTCAGTTTAGCTTCATTTTAGAGAAATGAGGATGTGTCAATGGATAGTTTCGGACAAATACCAACACTGTTAGCTCTCCTGAATCCGATCCAGCTCAGCTCTCTCGCGCCGGTGCTGTTCCACATCTGAAAGCAATAAAACAAGAAAGAGAGAGGGACGGGCAAATTTTAGATGGTGAATGAAGAATTTTAACAGGTTAATAAATACCCTTTTATACTGTACCTGTTTACAAGTTTTTATGTGAAGCTGAAAAAGGGTAAACTTTACACAGTGAACTGATGTTTGATGGACAAACAGTGTACCGACGCACAGAAGAAAAGCTGCATTAGCATAAGTCTGTGATACCTTCAGGGACATTTATTCTTTGTACACATACTAGTTATATTATCCTCTGTTTTAATCCATATTCATGCTGAAGCTAGCATGGACACAGATGTTATGAAAGTGTGCCAGGACCTGAGGACAAGATGATCTGCCTGACTCAGATAGTTGGGTCTGATGCTTGTGGTTGGATGGTTCTGTGGAACATCTTGTCCTTTGCAAAGAACATTCAGGATCTAAAAAAGGTATTTGGAAGACTTTTTTCCCAGTCTGAACTATCATCATACTTATTGCCTAAATTAAAGCCTCAAAGGGGGATGAAATAATCTAAGAACTCTGCCGACCTCTGCTGGTTACAGGTAAGAAGTACAGTTGCATGAATATCATGTCAGCCACATTCTAGAGTAGTAGTGTCCCGCAGAGAGCTCCAAAAAATAACAAGTAATGAGGTGATTTGTCATGACATTATCTTAACAAGCTGCAGTTTGTGCTGCTGTCTTACTGTATTGTATTCTACTGGGCAGTTTTTCTAGCAGTTTGTCCACCCACTGTGGGCAAAGTATTAGGAAAGACTCTCACTGACCATGAAGTTGAATCAACACCTCTCTAAAACAGTTTCACTGACCACTAGAACCTTCAACCTGAGTGTATTTCGACAGTGATAAGAAGAATAAAAATGTGTCATTGTGGAATAAAACTGCAGAGCATCCATGCACCCTTAAAAACAGCTGCATCATGCTAACCAAAACTCAATCCAACTGCTTGTCAAGATGAGGTTTACACGTGGCAAGTGTGCGACAAAATTCCAGAGAACTTAATGAACACAATTCCACTTGAAATGAACAAACTCTCATAAATGAATGATCATCAGTGCTGGAAATGAATAATCCTTTATTTAAGTAAACAAAGTCGGTTTAACTAAACACAGTTTGTGCAAATCTGTAGCGACAAACACGTCTATCAAATACCAAAGAGCTGCTGTGTGTTGACCTGTCCAATGACAGCACGTTGATCAGTAGTTGGAAATATCTGAAAATGACCATAGAAACATGTTCTTCTAACTTGCAATAAGTCAGTTGAGTGACTAGAGCTGATCAACATCTTTGTCAATCCCTGCTGCCATTTTGTGCTGCAACAGTCTTACTTAAATCGTCCGAGCTGATCTAAACATCACAACGAGGCAGATGCTCCTGGTTTATGTATTTCAGTGTGCAGCCACCCAGCTGGATGTAGCCAGCAGCTCCGTCATATCAGTGACCAGGCAGCTTGTTTGATTCTGAAATGGAAAGTCTGGCTGCGCTGGTCCTCTTTGGTCTGTCATCTTAATCTTCAAAGTCATTCAGAGGAAATGAAACTCCTTAGTCGCTGCTTCTGGACAATCTGAATGACTCACACCTTCCGGTCTGCACACACATAGACACACGCACGTATCTTCATTCACACACTCACCTTCCTCAGGGGCGGTTCATCAAGCTCCACCATGATATGCACCTCCGAGAGACAAAACACATCAAGAAAACATTTGATGTCATGTTGCAGATAATCCTGTTTCACATCCTACATCAGAATACCGAACAGACAACACACATTGTGTTCGCCGCAGCCAAATTCTACTAAACAGCTTTATGGGGGTGAATGCAGACCTTATAGTTTGATCATTTCTCAAAGACAAATCCCTCAAAGATCCCTCAGAATGCTCTTAAACTTGTATTATGCACTTCCTTTACAAGTTGAGGGAGTATCTGTGACTGCCTTGCAAACTTAGCTTGAACCCCGAACAGTCCACTTGTGTCATTGTCCAGAGGTCTCATGAGTTTCAGATCAGACATGAGGCCCATTCCAAGAAGCAGGTTTGCCGAACTTCTAGATATCTCTGTGAGTATAACCAGGAACGCATCAAATCTGAAATGTGTACTGATGTTAGAAGACCTCTTCCCCAAAGAACTCTAAATAACGGCTCCTTGGGACACACCTACGACATCTTTTCAGTGTAGTAGTGCCACCTTTTGGTCAATCTTGGCAATCACATTTTCTGAGTCAATGGAAATAAAGAGTCCTCACACCATTTTAACTTCATGAAATGTTTTGTCTAATCAAATCAGACCCATTGTGCTGATGATGAAGGTACTGATGATGTTTTTTTTGTTTTTTTTTAGAGATAAACACTCCCTCTTCAGCAGACAAATGTGAAACCAGCTTTGTAGTGTCAAACCAAGTGATTTTAATTAAACTGGGACAGTTGTTGGAAATGAATTCCCTCTTAAAAATGCTTTTTTCTCCCAGACCGTGTCACACAAGGGAGTCAGTGAGATAATAGGCGGCGGCGAGTCTGAGAGCTTGTAATTTACTGAGTGTCTTTTTTCAGGAATTTTGTCATTGCATTTCACATTTTTTCCTCATTGTGTCTTACTGCGTTCGTGGCAGCTGCACAAAGGACGCAGAGTCCAAACTTTCAAATATTTCAACAAATGACCTTCGAGTTAAACTGTGTCTTTCTTGATCATATTTCTTTCAACTGGTCTTTACTGTTAAATCTGCACAGCACAGCAAAGATTTAATTGATAGCTAATGCAAGCTTACCATGCTAACATGATTACTAATGCTAGCCTTAAAAAGTAGGGGAAGGAGTCCAAGAAGTTATGAATTAGCATGGCACAGCACAGGTAGCAGTAAAAATAGAATAGCACGTCCCTTGGCTGTGTGAAAGAGCTGTGTACAACCTGTTTATTAGAAGGCATGGTGCAACCCCTTGACAGTCGGCTGTTGTTGCAATTGCATTTTCTTTTTCAACATTTTGTATCTGTTCTGATACAGGTCTTCAGAAAGCTTTGGATATTGCTACAAAGGAGGGAGTGAGGACCTGAAGGCAAGGAGGTCAGTCATTATTAACCACCTGTTCTGAACTACAGCTTCCACAGAGCTGGGAAAAGAACAATCTCACCTGAGACAGTGCCCAGTGATCCTCAAAGGCAGCCTGAGGATACACCACAGCAGGCTGCTACACCCAAAGATGTACCACAGCAAGCTGCTGTCCCAAGGATGTTCCACAGCAAGCTTGAGAAGGCCCTAAATTGGCATGATGCTCTGTCCAGAGAAAAAAGCTTTGGACACCACCGCCACCCTACTACACCTTCTGGTGAGGTTAGAGCTGGTAACCACCAGCCATCGAAACTGAGGCTCTCTGTTAGATACAGCAGATGGAGCAAGCTCCTCAGCCGCAAGAGGAGAAGCAGGAAGAATTAGACAAGTGCCTGGCCCATCGACAAAGGAGAACAACAAACCGAAGGCTGCACTGAACCAGACACAGAGAGTGCTGGAGAGTTAACAGCTGCAGTGGCAGGAGAAGAGGTCCCATCTCCCCCGGTCCCTCAGAAACATCCAGCAGACCCCGCAGGAGGAGGAGAAAGCTCTGGAGACGAGAGGGGACGGCGTGATGGACAGGACTGTCAGCTTAGAAGAGAAGATGATACACGACCTTCCCTGAGGAGAAAATTCCTGTGGGCAATCAAGAACCTCCAAGGTTCATCCTCCAAGTGAACCCGCCACCCAACTTCCCTAACTCTCTCAACCCCCAACTCCCACTACACCATCCCTGTTTTCCCACCTGCATCTCTTATTGCTCTCCCAGATGTCCATGGAGAGGGGATCTCTGGATTTGCCCGTCCCAAGATTTCTTCACTTTCAGAGAGTTTTTCCTTTTCTTCTTCGAGAGCGTGGGCTGGACATACTGTATGTTTAATGTCTCAAAGGGCCTGTAAAGCCTTTCTGAGACACTGTATCAAACTTTGGAGCAATAACTCTTTTCAGCTTCCCTCATCCTCAAATTTACTTTCTACTTTGTCTCATTTTCTTTATTGGGTTATGTTTCTCTACAGTGAATACTGTTGTTACAACATTAAAGACAGCATGACAGAGGGGGTTGTTGGAGAAAAAGTATAAAATAAGTATTTGCAGTTGCTTTTAAATTGGTTTCAGTCAAATAGAGAATAAGTTGAAGTGCAGTCTGTAGGTTTTAGTTTTGGAAAAAAAATAAAAGTCTGTTCCTCAGATTACTACCATATGCTGCTGGATAAGCATCTGGTTTGATGAAAAAAAAAAAAAAAAAAAAAGAGCTCATTTTATCTATGAAGACGACATGTATCTCACAGGACATCTCTTTGTGGAACATCTCTTAGAATTAGGTGATTTCAAGCACCTTCATTAGGATCCCTTATTCAAACTCAATCATTTCTCTCCAACTGATTCTTTTCAAACACAATATGTCACAAATGACTTTCAGAGACCATTAGTTAGACTGTGCCCAGTACAGTAGTCCTGCAAAACGTCCTTTTTGACTACAAGCATGTTGAAAAGGGTTTCTAAACTTGTATTTTGTTCAGAGGCATTAGTATAAGATGCTTGAAGTGTTTGAAGTATTTTCTCTCAACTAAAGACGTGTTAGAGTATCTTCTTTGGGAAATAAATCAAAACATGTTTCCACATTATCTCTATAAAGCTTGAATTACATGATCTCACATCGCCGATTCAGTTATCTGGTGTAGTAACAGTTTAGTACCACCTGGTGGCAACTGTGTCCTGTCCTGTGCTGTTAATTCCTTGCTCAAGGATATCTATTTTTTCCTGCCAATTTTATGCATGTGCATAGTACACCAGCTGTTCCAAACTAAAGCATAGTCCAAAATGACATGCACATACTCCACATGAAAACTACTTTATCAATACTTCCATAATAAACATTCATACTGTCTAATCTTAGTGAATTCAGCACATTAGTACATTATATGTATCTGTGTGTTGTGTGTGTGTATATATGTATACATTTTCTTTTCTATATACTTATGTTTCATTTTATCCATATATATTAGAAAATAGTGGTATGGTTAATATACAGGTAACACAGTTTCAGATGTAGATTCTGATCTTAAGACACTTCATCAATCTTGTCCATCATTGAATCAAAACATATATAATATTGCAGAAATTCTATTTGAAGCCTCTATTAATGTGTCCTACTTGACATGAAAGCATTTTTCCCCATTTGGCTCCCATCTGCAGCAGATGTGGGGCAATGCTAAAAATACAGTTTCTCAGAAAAATAAATGGTATTCTCATTTACCAACACAGACAGCACAGCTTTAAAGAGCAACTCGCAGGTCGCAGCAGTTAAATTTGTACTTAATGCATGCTGGAAATGATCATTTCAAAAGTTAATGCAGGGTTTAATGTTTTAATATTATCATCTATTAACTATTAACATATAAATACCTGTTAGATGAACTATTTGCAAGTTCGAACGGGTAAATCAACTTCACATACAAGTCAGTCTCTGTCACGCTTGGTTCAGCATTGGAAAACATTGTGTAGTATTATTTTAGCATTAATCTCTTTTATAGGGAACTGTCCACACTCTTGCCAGTAAGACAACCTGTGCCAGTTCTGTTGTAGACTGATATTTGATAGCAAACTTAACAATGCTGTGATGTGAACACAGCGTTAGGTATAATGTTAGCTGTCGCCGGTGATTCTCCTCATAGCACGACTCAATTCCTCGCCAACGGCCATTATTATTTCTAATCTTTATTGTCCATGGTCTCTTGGACGCCTAGTAGACTCATAATTACTGGGCTGCTTTCCATCATATGCAAATGAGTGCACATTTTTCACCTCTCCAGAGTCAAATTAGCACAGGGACCCATATTTATTGTTATGTCACATCCGGTTTGTTTCTTTTGAGGCAGAAGTGAAACTCCAGATGTTATTGAAGTGTACAGATACTTTCTGAACATTTCTTCATCATTTAACGACATGAATCACTGTTGCAAGTTGCTCTTTAAACTTGACCCCCTTGTCTTGTTACATCCTAATGGTCTTTTTTTTAGATGGACATTAAACTCACAAAAACGACTCCACATGTTACTGCACTAGTGTTTTCTTGTTAACTGTATTTTTTTCTTTCAAAAATCTATTTTCTACATCATTGTCCTAACTGGGGTCGTGCCAGCCAGCTACTATTCAGGTGTCCCACTGAACTTGAACTCACCCCTGCATGCTGTTTCACAGAGAGGTGAAAAAAGTAAAAACCAATTAGAGTGCAGGTGGGCTTTAAATTCCTACACCCCCTTAACCCCCCGTGAAACTCAAACAAAAAGCTCGCGGGGAACAATGGGTGTCAATCAACAGCTCGACGGACAGAGGGATGTCCTGATCCTGGGTCAGCTCCAGGTCGCTCGTGTCCCCTAAGCAACTGCCTGATTAATCCAAACACTGCGTTACTATGGAGGCCGAGACACAATCAGTTCATGCACTCATCGGGACTGACCCGGGACAGCAGAGCGCCCCGCCGACATGGAGGAGACACCTGCCGAAGACAAAAGGCTGGACTTTATAGCGGACTACGTGCTGCGGACGCTGAAGCTGAAACGGGACAAATGGCAGAAGTGCGTGTCCAGTGAGGACAACCGGCGGGTCCTGCAGGAGTTCGTGGACGGAGCCGAGCAGAGGACGCTGGTGGTGTCTGTGAGCCCGGCCGGGCTGCTGCAGCCCGCCGCCGCCTTCACGGCCGCCTCCAAAAGCAAGGCGGTGTACTTCGTGAAGCAAAGCAAAGGGGCGCTGAGTCCAGACTCCATGAGGGACAAGCTGCTCTACGGGGACTTGTCTTACGCTCCGCTAGATCAGTTTTCTGCTCTAGTTGAGGAGGTAAGCAGCAGAGCAGCATATGTTAATTATTGTCAGGTCTGCCTCGACTTGACCGCAGTCATTTCTCTGCCGCCCACAGTTCAGCTGCAGAGTGAAGTTCTAAATGAGATAAATGACTTTGTCACGAGCACAACTGTTATGCATCATGTGGTTGAAGTGCTTAACTCAAGTACTCTTCGGAAGTACTTCAGTAGGGACTTGTAGGCTACTTCAATTGTAGATCACCACGTTTTTACAGCATAAATTGGACTTCATGCGCCACCCAACCAGGGCCGGATTGGCACCAAGGCAGAACAGGGGCCAAACTGAGCGGGGCCCCTGTTCACACCCAACCCATCAACCCCCATCCCATCTTGTTTCTCACTCTCTGTGCATTGTGTGCATTAGTTTCTAATTTGCAAACAGTTTGTGGTGGTGGACAGAGGCTAAGTGAGTTTGTAGTAACTAACTTTTCATTACATGTGCATGTGCAAATGCATGAGTGAAGCCCTGTTTTCTTGATGGGTAGCATTCTCAAGACTTTGGGTGAAAACTACAACATGGCAAGACAGTAAAAACACCAAACTTCAGTCTCTTCAGTGATACTTATCGCTGATAAACTCACATTTGTTCCAAGTAAACCAACTGTAGGCAGGAACTAAAGGGGGCCATGATGAGTATTTTAAATATTTACATGATAATATATAAATGATATAATGTAAATGAATAATGAGGATTGGAGTATAATGACAAAAAAAAAACAACCTAATTCTACAACAGAAATACTAAGTAATGCAGTGCACTACTAAAAATATACTGGTCAGTTAATCATAAATGAGATCATAAATGAATAAGATGAACTTGAGATTGTAAACCAAGGTGTAAGGTGTACATTAATTAAGGTTACACCAGCACAATATTTATGAAAATAATAAAGGCTTTAAAGCTAGATTTGAAATTAGGGCCCTTCTAAAAGATAGATGGATTGCCTTAAGACTCCCACCATCTAGCGGTGCATAAAGTAGGCCTATAAGCAAATTTGCAAATAATTACATTATCACAAACTAATTACCACACAGTGGCACAGGCCAGTCTGCTGAATAATGAGTACTTTTACTTTTTATACTTAAGTGATTGTTTGAGTTTACTCCAAAAAGTTCACTCCAAAGCAGACATTTTTCCATGTTGACAAAGCTCCTTGTACTGCTCCAGGTTGTGGCCCCGCTGCTGTCCAACAGTAGGAACCACGCTGAGTGGCCGCAGGTAGTGTCTCAGGATGTCAAACGCCACGTCCACTCCCTCAAGACCAGTGTGTTTGTGGTCTCCGGCCAAGTTCAAGGCAAGACTCTGCTGCCTCTCCCCGTCGGCTCCGAGAGAGTCGAGCAAGCTGCCCTGGAGACAGACAAAAGGTAAACAAACACATGAGACATAAAAAGCTCGTGTCAATGCATCATTTGTCCCACGTCAACATTCAGAAATGGTTTGCTTGGGAAACTTCACAGGGGGGAAATGGCGGATAAGAGCATCATCCACTCCTTGGAGTCAGCAGTGATTGAGTGGAGCCATCAGATCCGCGCCGTCCTGAAGAAAGACTCCTCTGAGGCTCTGCTGGAAGGCAAAAACCCCACGCCACACACAGAGCTGCTCTTCTGGAAGAGCAGGTCAGCGTCTCTGTTATTTCAGACACTGCATATCCACTGGCAACTTCTGAGAGACACTTGCTCCAGTGTCGTGATTGTGCTACAATATCGTGTCCCTACAGGACCTCAGAGTTGAATTGTTTCAGAGTTGTAGAAGTTTTCGCTGGTGCTACTAATTATTCGAGTTTCAGAACACCTGTGCAATCAAGTGAAAAATGTAATTTGGAGCCTGGTGCTCTCTTTTTATTTCTTTGTTTTGCTAACACAACAGAATTATATCTTATGAGGCCAATATCCACTAGTTTTATCATTTGTTTATCCTCTGTGCAAATGTGACAAAAACTTTGTTTGTACTCTATCTGTTCTCTGCTTGGAGGTGTGCAAAAATGGATGTTCAAACTTAGCCTAGTAGTAATGTAATTGTACGTGGAGATTTACCCACTGAATGGAAACTGCTTCGCCACACGCACTCATTCATACATAGATTGGTTGTAACTAAATATGCCCACCAGGTGATTGCTAGCGACTGACTGACGCAATACTAGCATTGCTAGCCTTACTAGCACAGATATTCTTTAAGTTTTAATGCAGCCTGATTTCATAAAGTGCCATTTTAAAAGGGGTTGCTAAGTTTTAACCACCAGCTGGAGTGAGATTTTGCTGAGTTTTTGGGGGTTATCTCAGAGATGCCTACAAAGCAAATTTCAACAGAGCTCACTGTTGATAGCTTGTGGTGCAGCCCAATCTGTGGTTTCTACAAATGTGATGGAAACCTTTTTGTTGTCCTTTTTTTTCTCCTTGAAGATTTGCAGATCTGGAGTGCATCCACTCCCAGCTAAAATCCTCTAAGGTGGATAAGATGGCGATGCTGTTGGAGGCTGTCGAGAGCAGCTATTTTCCTGCCTTCACTAACATGCAACAGGACGTCCTCGCAGGTAATGACACAATCCATACATACAGACAAATGAGATGGGACCTGCTGTCTGAGGTAGATGCATCTACTTTTCACATATGTTTTTTCGTTGTTGAACTGACTTTGATCACATCTTCACTCTCCAGCCTTGGAGGAGGCGAAGGACATCAGCACCTACTTGAGGCCCCTGCAGCGCTTGTTTGAGGACATGGAGAACGCTGAGTTTCCAGATGTCAGGGGTCAAATTGGCCCTCTGATGCACACAGTGTGCCTGGTGTGGGCCAACTCCAGATACTACAACACCCCAGCACGCCTCATTGTTCTGCTGCAGGAGACCTGCAACCTCTTCATACAACAGGTCAACCGCAAAGTCCTCTCTGTGTCAAGAGGCAATCCGATCCCAAGAGCCTGTTTCTTTTAGTTATATTTTTCGTGGTAACAGTCCTTGTTGCTAAGTAGTCATTACTGTGGTGTGTCTGAACTGCACTTGTCAGAGATCACCTGCCAGTAAAAGGAAATAGGAGTGGGTGGGTGTACTGGGATTTTTTTTTTCTTGGATTTTCTGTTGAGAAAGATTTACTGTGGGTGGAACTCTTTTCTTTATTCTTTACAGCTACAAAGGCTTTCACTGTTCATGTTATCAGATTCTCTTTTGTTTCTTTGTGTTCAGTTTTGCTGGCAGAATGTTTAATGTGTTCAGTTTTGCTGGCAGAATGTTTAATGTACCGGAAACCCTCTCCCAGCAAAGACCTATCAACCAGGACTGGATTAGCCCACTAGGCCCCCTTTTGGTGTATATCCCGTGGTGTTTAAGAACCCACAGTGCATGTGACAGCGTGCACACGGGAATCTCTATTTATTTTGCCCAGAGTCTCAGAGACCAACCGGTGATCCTATCTGGAATACCATCCTGCCCGTGTTTGCTGTGTGTCACTGAGTAATATTTCCCCTTGAAGACATATTCATCATGTAAGCATAATATCATCAACAAAGGGTGTCAAGATTAGGTGAAAATGCAGTTGAAAGTTCTTGCCGAGAGTGAGATAAGAGGATCGATAAAATTCACGTCTGTCTGTGAAGTATGTAGGCAGAGCCAGGAGACAGTTAGCTTAGCATAAAGACTGGAAGTTGTGGTTTTATGGGAGTTTGGAGCTGGAGCTATTCTTGACTGCGGACTTACTGAAGCCACTGTGAAGTTCCCAGAGGTCACTCCAGGAAATCACTGCCAGGCCAAGAAATAGTTCCAACATGCAAGTCATCCTCACAACTGGTCATTTTTACATTTCTGTGAGCTTTTTTAAAACTGTAGACAAAGCAAGGCTCGTGTTTTCCCCCTGCTTCCAGTTTTTACGCCAAGATAAGCAAACTTGCTCCAAACTTGAGCGAGTGGTATCCATCTTCTCACCTAACTCTCAGCAAGAAAGAGAAAAAGTGTATTTCACATCATAATTTCAGCTTATATTGTGCTTAATTTTGCCATGCAAATTTAATCAATCAATCATTTAAAGGACCAGAAACAGGTGTGGACAGTGAACATGGTGCTTTTGAAGCCACTCAGGAAAGTTTCACAAAGTGCGGGGCTGCCTTTATGTTGCCACCATGGTTTCCAGTGTAAACATGTCAGCAGGGGCGAGCTAAACATTTAGCTGCCACTATAGCACAAGCTGAGCTAACCTGTTACTGCTCCTCAACACCAGGCCCGGGTGTATCTAGTTCCAGAGGAGCTTCTGAGAGGAGAGGTTTCAGAGAGTCTCCTGAAGGTGCAGACGAGCTTGGAGATCCTGCAGCTCTTCAGGAGCACCTACGAGGACCGTAGGGCCAATCTAAGCCAGTACCAGAGGAACGGGAGCTCAGTGAGGCCTTGGGACTTTTCCCCACTGTTGGTCTTCTCTGGACTTGACCGCTTTATGAACAGGATCAAGACCATTCAGGTCAGTATTGAAACATATTCATTACTGAAATGGTGCAGAATCATTGAGAAACATCTGCACTGTCAAACTTTAATGTGCCCCGTGTGAACAATCAGGCCATGTCTTTGCAGTTTAGCTTGTTTGCCCTCCAGTTTCCATTTATTTTCCACTGTAGGACATCCTGTTGACAGCTGTGGACCTGCTGAAGCTTGAGAAATTGGAGATTGGAGGCGTCCGAGGCCGAGCCCTCAGCCAGCAGGTCCAGATGCTCCACCAAGAGTTTGCGGACACGTACAAAACCTTCACAGAGAAGCCCTATGACTGCTTGGACCTCGGCAACATGGTACGAGTATTAGGATCACAGGGTGCACAAGGGTTTTGTTCACTTCCCTGCTGGGAAAAATGGGCTGTGATTTTTGTAGAGCAATGTTGAAGGTCAGTTCATTTTCACAAGGCTTTAATGAAATGTGCAACACGCTACAAGCTCAGTGTAGTTTTTACCCTTGAATAATTCTCAGCACATGCCCTTTTTTTTTTTTTTTGTCAAGCTGGCAAACACCACCACGGCCTGGTCACTCCACTGTTTGTGGAGCAAATTGTTTTTCTGCCCAAATAGGCTTTTTTTTTTTTCAGTGCCATCTAGTTGCTTAACCAAGATGTTCCCGAGTTATAGCAAGAAAAGCAATTTACTTTGCTTGTAAGACCCAGTCAGTACTCCCCGCTGGATGGCTTTGAGTCAGTGAGATGTGAAAAGGAATTTGCTGTGCTGGCTCTGCGTTAGCTCGCGCCGCTGTGTGGTGTTTTGGCCGTGGTCTAGCTGAGCTATCTGCCCTGCAGGAGTATGAGGAAGATGTGAGGGAGTTCAAACGTAAGGTGGATGACACAGACCGACGACTAGGAGCCATCTTCTGTCAGGCCTTTGAGGACGCCTCCGGACTGGAGCACGCCTTCAAGGTCTGAGAACTTCATCTCTCGCTGTTCCTCTCTCACACACACACACGCACATCTACACATGTTTTGCTGGAAGCCATTTCTCTTATCTGATGTCTGCAGGTTCTGGATATGTTTGGTAGCTTGCTGGAGCGCCCCTTGGTGGCCACAGATGCTCTGGATAGATACCCTCTCCTTGTCTCCATGTTTGATAAAGAGTTGGACGGCTGTAAACTCCTTTACAACAAACACATCCAGACTGGAGAAGAGCTGGGTGAGAGTCACAATAATGTCTTCATTATACACAACGCTTGTTCAGTTTAGTCACTTCACAGAGACGTATGAGTGAGCAAAGTTTCTACTCTGTGCAAATGTGTGGATCCTGCTAGAGTGTGAATGGGAAGTCACACCAGATAGTTTGGTTTAAGTCAACTTTACATTGTTGTGCTTGGATGTGAAGATGAGAATAGTAATGTTAAAGATTAGAGATGAAGATGGAGTGAATTTTGAGGTGGAGGCAGAAATCTCAGAGATGCATTTCTCAAAACTTGGGGACATAAAATAAACAGTATCTTCAAGACTAGTTGGCATTAGAGGTGATAGATTTAAGTTTGAGTGGCGGGGGGGGGGGGCTGGTGGCCCAGAGGTTTATGGCCCCGAGCAGGAACCACAGTGTCCGTGGTTTGTGTCCAGCTTGGGACCTTTGCCGCATGTCGTTCCCGTCCCTCATTTACTGCCACGTCTCCAGTGTGAGACCCATAAGAACAACTCCAGGACACTTTAAAAGGTGGTTGTTGTGGAGATTAAACTTGGGATCATCTTCATTTTAAAACTTCTGAATTAAAAAGAGAGTGATCCAGAGAGATCCAGCGAACTCTAAGTCATTGAAAACCCTTAAAGCGCCTACACACTCGCAGTCCACCCACATACTGACAGAGTGTTTTCACTCACAGTGCGTTGCCTCATTAGACCTTTTGTCAGGACTGTGCGAGCAGGTATGTGGACTCAGACGGCTCCATTGTTGCTGTTTTAGTTTTGTTGTGTCCATTAGGGTGCGACATCTTACCCTCATACCTTTCTTATTGGTTCACTCATTTTCGTGGCTCGCAGACTTCCAGCGTAGCTCAACTCAGCTTCACCCCGTCAAGAGGCCCAATCAGCCGGAGGTGTTGATGATGTTTACCTGCACAAAATGTGTTGCCCTCATCCCAAAAAATATTCCTACCGAGCTGTTTACATGACAAGTGAAAATTAAAAACCCCCCATTTACATGCAGCTGTGCGTAGTCCAAATGATGTAGTGATGTAGTGGGAAATCAGTGTGCATGTAAACATAGTCACTGAAAACACCTGCGTGGTGTTCAGGGCCTTTAACTCATGAAAGACCATATAGAAGACCTTCTGAACTCTACTGTAGCGCAGCCTCACTTTGTGAATTGTGTCAAATATGTGTAAAATAATAACATATCTCAATCTTTCACTGTCTTTGTGGTAATAATGTGTGTAAGTAATGATTCCTAACCTCCTCAGGTTGCACTCCGGTGAATAAAAATATGCCAGCGGTGGCTGGTGGGCTGAGATGGGCCCAGGAGCTACAGCAGCGCATCCAGACCCCCTTCTCCCAATTCAGGCACCTCTCCTACCCGTGAGCGTCCTCTCTTGTCTCCAGCATGGCAGATTAAAAAATGAATTTCGGCGTGGTCATGCATCTCCAGCGGTCTCACTGTGAATTAATCGCTCTGTGAGCTGTTTTAAAGGCCTCGTAAAAATGATGCTTTGGAATATTGGCCACTGGAAAGATATTGGATATAACCTTTGCATGGGTTGTAAAATTTCATCGTCTCTGCAGGTGCCTGGAGTCTGCAGAAGGAGCCAGGGTCATCGAGAAGTATGAGGAGATGATGCAACTGCTGGACAGGTGCGTGTGGATCTTATCTCGGTGTATTACACTATATGTCATCATGCTTCGATGTATGGGCTTCTGAATAAAAGAACAGGAAGGAAGACTAAACAGAATAGACAGTGACAGAATGGGACGCCTTCTTATTGGACTGTAAATATAAAAGCCAACAACATGAATCAGATATTTGCTCTCTCTCTGACATGATTTTTAATGTAATGTAGTTTCGCTCCAAAGCTGTTTTCCAACTGAACATTTGTGTTTTTCTTAGTTGAGTGTATAACATTTATGAAGCGGCCCCTGTGGAATATCATGTAGACACGCAGCTCGGGGCATGATTTATGTTCTCATTACTGCAGCGCTGCTCTGCAGATTATTTCACAGGACTTCCCATAATCCCATATGCTCTGTCACTGCTCACTGATGCCAAGTGAGAAATGGCCTTTTTAGACCACATCCAACATCAAAACCTGCAAGATAAAGCATCCCACTTGGGGGTGTGTGTGTGTGGGGGGGGCTGTTTGTATGAAATCAAACTGAGTTCTGTGAGAGTCAAAGAGAGAAAGAGAGACAGAGATTTTCTATTTCTCCACTTTTGAGGAAATGTCCTCATGCAAAGATGAGAAAAATCCAACATTGTGAACATGTTTTGCTCTTTTCACTGCGCCACAAGGCCGCTTCCAGGTTTCAGCTTGATTATGGGAGAATTATGACTGCTAAGATTGAAGATTTGGACATTTTGAATCATCGTCATTTTGCAACATTACTGCAGGTGTTTTGTTGCGATTCACTGTGCTCGATGGGCCCAGTCCTGGCTGTGATCTATAACGCTGATGCATGGCATCATGGGATTGTTAGCAGTACTGTACTGAGCAGTAAGTGCTGTGCATGCCACAGACACTACTCTTTACTTTTCAATGTTAGAATGTTTGATTACACTATGTGGTGCGATATATGCATGTGTACATATTTATATTATATCTATATACTGCACCAATTGCAGTAATTAGGCACGCATAGCTGAAGCTAATTCAGTTTAATACAGCCGTTCTGCAATAAACCCTCCCTTCATGAAGGTTCTAATGTTCAGCTTTTGTTGGAACTGTTTCAGAGGAATTGATATGATCATTTTGGAGGCTGCAGTCTGAGGTGCTGTTGACTATATGGGTTGTTGACAGTACTGAGACTAAACCAAACAGTACAGTTATGGCTGTAAAGCTAAATCAATGACCTCAGAAGAAGCTAAAAGGCTTCCCAGAGCTGCTAAGTCATTACATTTTGATTCAATGTGTGTGCTAAACCAGCTATGTGTAGCATTTATACCTTTTTTTTTTGCACCTGTCAAATGATACTGATGGCATGGAGTTTTAGTTTGTATAAACATCAGACAATCCCAGTGAAAACCAAGTGATTGATGTATTGATTGCAGGAAATAGCAGGTAGATTAATCAAGAAGGACAGTTATCATTTGTTGCAGCCCTTTTAAAGAACGTAGATTAGTATTGGTGTTAGATCACAGGAAGGTTAAAGGTTGAGGAATCAATATAGTCAGTGCATGTCCTTCAAAGTACGGTTATACTGAAGTGCTTGTGTGTATGTGTGTGTGTGTGTGTGTGTGTGTGTGTGTGTGTGTGCAGTATACCCAGATGTGTGCCAACATGTCTTTTGTGAGTGAGATGCTTATCACAGCGCTCACACGGACAAGCTACCGACAAACGGCCATTCTTTATGCTTCACACGCTTCATATGGCTCCTTCGCCTTATGTCCCCCACCCAGAGTAATGGAATGATGAACAACAGCAGTTCTTTGGCCTCAATTTACTCCCGTCAGAAATTAGAGCCCTTGTTATACTGTAATAATCATTGCCGCTGCCTCCGATGAACGCCACCGTTATTATACATATTCCAGTCAGGAGCAGGACGGGCATGCTCACTCATTACCCTCACAGACAAAATGCAGCGTGATTTATGGCCATGACCGAGGCATTTGATTGCCTCTGCGTCTGCGGTGCCACTATCAGGAAATGAAGCTCACAGCAGAAATCCAATAAGGAGCACACAGTGCGCACTGAAGTTCTCATCATAATCGCGGCTATTTACAGATTGATATAGCTGTACAGAGCCCTGACATATTCTCTGTTCCCAGCCAGATGAATCAGCGTTTATCCTCATATTACCCCCCCCCCACGCCTACAGCTAGCCCTCCTCCAGCGCTACCTCTCCCTCTGCCCTTATTGTCTGCTTGACACGGACGAGCAAATCGTGCGTCTCCTTTTGTTTGCACTCTCAGAGGATTCGAGAAACGGCTCAATCATATGCCTTTTAGCTGCTGGTTTGTGTTGCTTACGTTAATTTCCATAATGTGAGCTGCTTTCACGCCCGTGGCCTTGTGAAATAAAAGCCCCGGCCCTTTTAATGGGAATGTGAAGCGCAGCTATACCCCGGCAGGAGAGGTATAAATTGTTTTTCCTGTGATAATAACTTTTGTTCGATTGTGATCGCAGATTGTGTTCTTTATGTTTGGAATTCCAGCTACTCCACCAGCCTGTATGAGACATGGACAGAGACCGTGGGCGAGAGTTCTCAGTACAACCTCAGCCTGCCATTAATCAGCAGAGACCCAGCCACTCAGCTGATCTCGGTCAACTTCAACCCACAGGTTTTTACATCGAGCCTACATGCTCGAACAACTGATCCAAGACAAGCTGTTAGATGTGTCGCTGCTTGTCATCCTTTTGCTTTCAATACCCGTGGACAGGAGCTGAGTGATTTATTAGTTTGGTGATACATTGCACATCTTCCATCATGCACCTGCCTGCAGCCACATAGGAGACTATAAATGGATAATGTTGTATTTTGTATGAACATTTATCTTTTTATTGAGTTGTTTTAGTATTTCAATTTTTCATTTAAAGTCAGTAACAGTGGGTCACTCTGCTCTAAAGAATTGCTACTTTACTTTAGTACTGAATATTTGATTTTTTAAATCCTTTTTTATGGTGAAATAGGTCTTAAAAGTAAAGCTGTTGGCAGCCTTTACCGATAAAACTGAAACTGTAGCTATACGGTGTGGTTGTAAATGTCTTCACGCCTTCCTGCTTCTTATTTCCCTGTGCGTCTCTTCCTAGCTGGTGTCCGTGCTGCGGGAAGTGAAGTATTTGGAGGCCAGACGGACTGAGGCCATCCCTGAAACTGCAGTGCAGATCTACACCAGCAGGGGGCAGCTGTGGCAGTATGTGGCCAACCTGGAGCTCACTGTGACCAGATATAACAAGGTCGGTTTAGATTAGGCTAAAAGCTGCTAGCACGGGCTTTTTAAAGGCTCATTACTCTCACTCACCCCAGCTGTTTGATGTCGTTGTGGCTGAGCTAGCACTAATGCTAGCAAGCTAACGTGCTTACACCTGCACTGCCAGCTGGCCGCTACAGAGCTGACTTGTGCCCACGGGACATTAGTGGTAAACGTCTCAGATTAGTTAAGTTGTCTTGTTTTTCATCCATCCATCAGTTGTGTTTTCTGGTGTTTAAAGAGCATTACAGCCTTGTGGGGCTCCAGTGTTTTCTGTCGATGTTTTTCTGTGCTCTGATACAATTTCAGAAATGTCAGACTCAAGGCTCGGATCACTTACATTCTACCCAACTTGAACTGCAGCGATTGCCGTGCATGCAGAAAGTTAATAAACAGACATTTATTCTCAAATTATGCTAATACGGATGTGCACTGTGCGTGTGTATTTGCTTAATGAAATTTAGTGGATAAAATATGCTTCTCTTTGCCACAGACACTATCAAACGCTTAATTCTATTGTTGGTCTTAATGGGAAGTGGGCATGGGGGCAAAATGGCAATTTTAATAATGTAGCATAAAACAATGTAGGAGCAATCACTGATGTAATTAACTCAGCCTCACAGAGGACAGCTCCCACAAAGCTCAACCACACGTATCGCAGCTCCCTCAATGAGACGAATACATATTAAAAATCCAGCATTTCATTGCTTCAGGTAGCTAAAAGTTCAAGTCCAATTAAGTCATGGCAACACGGAACGATCCAGAAACACTGACTTTAATGAGGATGACATCCTGTCTTGATGCTCTGGGCCTCTGTGTGGCCGCCGAAAGGGCACAGAGAGTTATATTAAAATGATATTTCTGTATGCACTTAATGGGAGCTGAAAATCACATCACATCTTTCTCCCTCTCCCGCCGTCTGGCTGCAGGTGATGCGCTCGATGCTCGACGTGGAGCGGCCTCTGGTTCAGGGCCAGCTCAGGGACATCGACGCTCGGCTCAGAGAGGCGGAGGAGAGTCTGGACTGGAACAGCCAAGGTCAGGATGCTAACTGATAGCTACCAGATACGGCTCTTGACGAATGACGTGTTTGGTGTTAAAGGCCATTTTAAGTCATATAAACAGTAAAGATTGATTCGTTGTCTCACCTCACTCTCCAGAAAAAAAGCGAATAAGAGTGTGTCCCAAAATGCTGAACTATTCTGTAAGGTTTTCTTTATCTTTTCGGACATGTTGAATGCCGTGTTGCCAAGTAGCGAGTCAGTCCAGCTCTGCGATGTCTTTTCCTCATGCTGTAGTTAAAGTCTGAGTGGCTGTCACTGCTCCTGCCACCTTCCCGAAATCCTCATGCTGCAGCACTGCAGTACACAGTCATGTCAGTGGGAGGTTTTAGTGGAGTATATAATGTAAACAGCAATGCATTGTGGTCAAGCAGACATTCATGTATATCTAAATTCACAGAGTATTATAGAAATAATCCCTCTTGCTGGAGTTTCCCTCCGTCCCTATCAGTTCTGGGGCAGAGCCGGCTTTTCTGAGATGTGACATGAACGGAGATGCTTTGCATTTTGAAAAAAAAAAATCTAAAATAAGAGTGGGAGAGGCATTCAATCATTGATAAGCTTTGCTTGACACTCTGCTGCCAGATGTGTTGTTCGTTTCTCCGACTCCGGGATTCCCAGAAGAACGTAGCAGAAATGAAAAGAGTGTTAACGGTACAAGCCAATGCACCCGACCGTCTGTGGGAATACACTCACTGTCCCTCTGCAGAACATACAGTAGCTGCACACATATCTGCCTTGTGTGTGTGTGTGTGTGTGTGTGTGTGTGTGTGTGTGTGTGTGTGTGTGCATGCAGGGGCCTTGTGGAGATTTTTGTCTGCTGTAGATTTATTTGGTGCACATGTTGGCTGCTGTCAACACTTGAGTGAAAAAGAAGTGTTTCCCACATGTGAGGAAACATAGCATTCGTTCCAATTTAGAGCTCACATGTATATTAGTGTTGCATCCGTGGGCTCCGTGTATCAAGCACTTTGAGAAGTTTTTCTAATTAATTTGAAACGGAAGCCCGTCCCGCCAATGTTCAGCACTGCATTTTACTGTTAAATAAACCCACCGCTCACACTTCGCTGAGCTCGTGATGCGGAGAGGAGTTTGCTGTCAGACTCTGTAGGGGGACACTGTTGGAGGCTGCTTGTTGTCATGCCAATTGAAACTGCATCCTGCATCCTGAATGGCAAATGAAATTAAGGATGATAGACCGAACGACATTGGATTTGAAGGCCTGGGAATTTAAGAAGCTCAATGACTATAGATTTTACCATAGTAACTGTTTTAAATCAACATTTCTGTTAGGGACCCTTTGTGTTTTTTAAGTATTATGATCAAGATAAGTACTGACCAAGACATCAGCTGATCCATCGATTTGGCTACTTTATTGGCCTGGCTCTAATAAGAGAGGCCTGAGCCAATCAACTGGCAGTGTGGGTCGATCTGTAGGTCAGACGGTCTGTCCGTATAACCAAGTTCCTGCAAAACCAGTGTCCTTCGAATCAGCCTCAGTTCTGCTTAGGATTTAGTGCTAATTAATTAGCATGCTAATTCAATAAACCAAGATGGTGAACGTGATAAATATTAGCCTTTACACATTAGTATGCTGACATTAGCGTTTGGCTCAAAGCACCACCACAGAACCAGTAGCTCGACTTGTATGCGGGGCTGTTGATTAATGGGTGGAGCCACAAAATAACGAAGCTGTTAGCAGGACAGCAGCTGTTAGCAGAGCCACTTTCAAAAACGGTCATTCTGCATCTGTTTCAGTCACATTTTGCACATCATAATGTCTAAATCTAGTTCAAACCTACCTGCCTCAACAGCCCCACACTGATGCCCTCCATGTTTGGATATCACACAGAACACTGCAAGACACCATGCTTTATTAATTTCATATTGTTAATATATATTAATATTGTTGGCTACTGCAAATAATAAAATGTAGGAAAAAATAATACATTGGAACGTAAAACATGTTCAGGACATCCACAAGTGAAAGTCACTAAAATATGCTGATTGCAGCTCAATAGAGACATGTTGAATTCAGTTACAGTATCATGGCCGAAGGCAACAAGATAGTCAGACACAAGAAGTTCTGGCTCGAGATTTTCTTGGAGATTCCAGTGTTTCGGTCACACCCTCCCATTCTGGCTTCATTTTTTTCATTTACTTTCAATCCTTTTAACCTCTCAGACACCCATCTCCATCATCCATTCCCATCTAGACATTTGGCAGTATATCCAGGAGGTGCGAGACTCCGTCTGCGACCTGGAGAGTCGACTTCAGAGGACCAAGGACAACGTGGAGGAGATCCAGAGCTGCATGAGGTCCTGGGCCAGCCCCATGTTTGACAGGAAGGAGGGCAGAAAAGATGCACTGCTCAGCCTGGAGGACAGGCCTGAGAGGCTGGACAGGTTTTACAGTCTGATACGGTCCTCCGGAGAAAAGATCCACTTCCTGCTTAAGGTGCTTAAAAAAGGATTTCCTCACATATGTGTGATACGTCAAACTTTAAGGCTTCAAGTTTCACTCACATTTCATCATCCTGCAGTTTTATTATGAAGTCAGCAGTTTCTGATTTGCTTTGAAATTTGATTAGGATTTTCAAATGTGGTAGAGATGATTCAGCATGAGTGTCACGCCGCTTTGCCATGTCTTAGAGCAATCTGGAGCTGTTGAGAGGCGAGCGGGCCTCTGAGGAGTGGAAGGCCTACGTGGAGTACATCGACGACATGCTCATCGACGGATTCTTCAACAGCATCGAGCGCTCTCTCAAGTTCTTCCTGGACAACACCGGTAGGCCGTTAACGAACAAACGACGCGCGGACAAGTGGAATCACAAGTGGAGACGCTCACACTTAATATTAGCAGTGCTGTAGTGATGGCGGTGTTACTACTGTTTTCTCAAAGCCAGAACGTCGCTGCCAGCCCTGAGTGTAATATCCAAAAATTGCAGCCTGATTCTACAGCAAACCAAAAACATCATCCTCCAGCCAGCTCTGACTTGGACAGCGTCTTGGTAACACACCCTCAGGGGTTTTGATGTCAATTGGGTGTCCGCCTGTATTGGCTGTGGACTTGAAATTGGTCTGGACTTACTCGCTGGCAGGAGTTTTGTCAACCAGTTTAGATGGACCGGGATGTGGTTCAAGATGTGATGGATGATTGCCAGGCGGCCACTTCTTCTTCTTCTTCTCCTCCTCATTATTTGACACGTTCTTTTGCTTCTGCTCCCTCTTTTTCTTCTCCCTCTCTCCTTGTGAGGATTCAAACAGTCTTTCATGATTATGGAGGTCCTCTATGCAGTGAACTGACCTGGAAACGTCTCAGCACAGCGGCCCTGTAGAACAGACGTTCTCAAACGTATTACTCAAAGGTCCACATCTGATTTTTGTTCAAGTTTTGTTCAGAGATAAAAAATTCAAGGCAGACAAGGCTCAGACAGTTGCACTTTATATTCAGCCTCACTGACAAAGCATTACACTCGGCCTGTGACGTGTTGAAAACACAGGTAAAACAGGGGTCTCAACTAAATTTGTCCAAGGGCCATAATTTTGCTAAGCACATACTGTGGGGGCTGAACTTTCAAATAAATAGATATCATTATCAGATATTTTCAGTTTCTTACAAAGCTGATGTTATTTTTATGAGCTGAAGTCGGTGTGAACAGACTCCTAAAAAACATAGAAAAAACTAGACACTGAACTAGAAAAAGCTCTCAGACCTTCACTAAGGAGGCAGTCTGTCTCAATACAAAACCCACAGTTCAGCTACTAATGAATGAGCCAAGTCACCCAAATCACCCAAGTGATGCCTCTTGTCCTCTAATAGAGAAACTTAGTGATCCTCCAGCTCGGGAGTTGCCTCCAGGGCTGGACCTGACCCACCAGTCAGCAGTGTTACATGTCTAAACATTCTGAATTCATTGATGTGTACATGCATCATGACACATCCATACGTTTGGCTCTAGCAGTGTTTCCACTGCAGTTTCACCTTTTTCCAATTCTTTCCTTTGCATCCAGACCAGAGAGCATGTGCGGCCCCTCTATTTGAAGCTCAACTGGATCTGAAGGTTCCTGACATGGTGTTCACTCCACCTCTGGAGTTCGGGACGGGGGACAGTTTTTTTGAGCTGGTGGAGAGCCTCATCAACGATGTGTTCAGAATCTCATCGTTGGTGCCGCGCCTGGCTCAGCACAACCCCTTCCCCCACTACCAGGTACTGACGGCCTGACGCAGCCGCAACATCTAGAATTCTTTTTGCAATATCTGAAATGCAGATCGCTCCCATCAAAACGCTCCTTGTCCAAGAAAACTATCAAACTTTCCCCTCAGGCTGACATGGAAGATATGGCTGATCTGGCGGACATGCGCCATCTCCTCATGGAGCGAGTGCAGGACGTCATGGCAGCGTGCTGCGACTTTCGCAACTCTTTGGAGCGCTACAGCTATCTTTATGTGGACGACAGGAAGGAGTTCATGCGTCAGTTCCTTCTGTACGGCCACGTCCTCAGCGGCCAGGAGATGGAGGACGACAGCGTCTCAGAGAGCCCGCCAACGCTGGAGAACTTTAGGGTGCAGGTGGATGGGTGGGTATTCCTTATTTTCTATCTGTGGTCGTTTTTATGGTCATCTGCTTCTAATTGCGTTTGCCGCCATGCTGTAGGTACGAGAAGCTCTACGAGGAGGTGCAGGGTCTGAAGCCGGTGCGTGTGTTCCTCGGATGGATGAGGGTGGATGGCCGTAGCATGAAGACTGCCTTGCTCAGCATCATCAAAAAGTGGAGCTTCATGTTCAAGCAGCACCTTGTCGATCATGTTACTAACAGGTGAAGTACAGTGTTTTTAAAAGTTTAGCTGCTGTAGCTGTTTTTGGTCTTATATGATCAGCAGCTTATTGTGGCTAATGTTATCGATCTTTAGATAGAAATTGCCTCTAACTGCCACTACTGACTCAGTTTGATGACTTTATAACTCCTCAGTACTAAAGGGTTCTTCTGTAGTGTAGTTACTCCTGTTGACTAGCATGTTCCCGACCAACTAGCATGTCCACAGTGAGTAGCAATTAGCTGTGCCGCTGCCTGGTGTGACCCAGGCTTTACACTACATTTTAGCATGTTAAGTATGAATATTTTTGTTCAGTGTGAAGTTACTCTTTATATCCTTAAGTGTGTGGTTCAATATTCAAATCTAAATAAATTAGAAAATGCAGAAGCAAGTCCAGCTGCCTATGACATTGTACTCTTACATATTAAATGTGTTGAGTAGACTTGCTGTTAGTTAGATTTAATATAGCACTCTCATAAATTTGGGGAGCTTGTAAGTTAGGGATTTAAAAAAGGATGGTCACAGGCTGAAATATTCTGTTTTAAAGTCTGTAGAATGGGTCAAACTCCAAAAACACTGGATCCTGCGTTTCCCATAATGAAGCCTGATAGCGTCTCTCCATCAGAACTGGATAAACATCAGTGTGTCAACCTCCACACCTCTGAATAATGCAGTTTTCTGTTTACTGTTTTTGGCCCCGAAGCTAAAAAAAATCTAAAATAAACCTCAAGCGCCACAGATGACATTATACATCTGATGTCAGCGGTTGAGTAGCACTCGCTGGGATACATAAATGACCTTGACTTTGCCAAATACACACATCAAATGAGCCATTAATACATGTCCCTTTAATGATCGTTGCCATCTATCCTCAGTCTGTCAGATCTGGAGAAGTTCATCAGTGTGACTGAGGCTGGCCTGAGCCAGCGGGTGGAGGAGGGCGACTACGGTGGCCTAGTGGGTGTCATGGGTCACCTGCTGGCTGTTAAGGAAAGACAAACCACCACAGATGCTATGTTTGAGCCGCTGCAGCAAACCATCGCTCTGCTGAAGGTCTATGAGCAGGAGCTGCCTGACGTGGTCTATAAGCAGTTGGAGGTAAGGACTGATGATGTTCAGTCACTTCAGATTCTTTCTTCTGTTCCTTTCAGCTGACAAGGAGGCTTTTCTTTTACTTCTTCTTTGTGTCTTCCAATCGCCCGTCTCTCTTTTGTTCCATTCCTCCTGGCAATTCATCATCTGCCACTCCTGCCTGCCTGGCTTTTATCTCCTTCAATTCATCTTCCTCGTTATATTTATCTGTTTATCTATCTGTCCGTCTGCAGGAGTCGCCGGAGAAGTGGAACAATGTGAGAAAGCAGGCTCTGTTAGTCAAACAGCAGGTGGCTCCTCTGCAGGCCATCGAGGTGGCCAGCCTGCGTCGAAAGTGCGCCTCATTCGACGTGGAGCAGCACACCTTCAGGGAACACTTTCGCAAAAACGGGCCCTTCAGGTAGAATAGATGTCAGCTTTTTTTGCCTCTAAGAGTTTGATTGGGAACACTTAATCTTAACACCCCCATATATCAGTTATAAGCAACATACAAGGATCATTTTAAGTGTTTATTATTATATTTTCATATGTCCATCCTACTAAGATCAGAGAGCAGCAGACGCACAAATGAACTTTCGCCTTCATCTGTGACTGAATTCCACAGGATGCGCCTGGTGGAGATCAGAGCACACAGAGAAGAAGTTAATCATGACTTAGTCGCTACAAGCAGATATTGTATAGTCTATTACAAAGATAGGCATTTTGAGGCCTTTCATACCCAAACGTGATACTCTCACCTGCTATCAATCAACCCGTTTACCTGTGGAATGTTCCAAACAGGTGTTTTTGGAGCATTCCACACTTTTTTGAATCTGGCTTGTTAGAAAAAATTTAATTTGATCAGCTGCACTTTATGGCCTTCAACAGTGTGTGAAGTTTGCTCTGTTGTCATGTGTAAATGAATGAACTTGATTTTTAAATAAAAGAAATCTGATGTATTAAAATCATAAATAAATACTTAATTTTATCAAAAATCCGGAGACAGCTGTGATATAATACTGTCGATCATTCATCATCTGTTTTTACACAACTTATGAATGTTTGAATTCTAGTTGTTGGCAAACATGAACAAACACTTAAAATGACCTTCTGTCTGCTTATAACTACAACTTGTTGTGTGTTATGAGCAATTATTAATTGTGGTAGGTTAAAGTGAATTGTTACTATTACAGCGCTCCAGAGTCAGTCACTGAAGGCAACACAATCCGCTATATTGTTTCATTTCCGCAGTTCAGCCAGTAGCTTTGAAAAGATAAGAATGTCACCTTTCTGCTTTTCTCACTTGATATTAGAGAAGCGTTATCTCGAGGCTCTCACATCCGACAAGGCTAATTGAATCTTAACATAATGATAATTAATTCATAGGTAGAGATGCTTCGTCATAATGTCTAATTGTCAGATTAGTTATGTGTGTAATTGGTCTCTTAATAACCTGGTGATTATTTTCCCATTAATGTCATGGAAGTCATTGTTAATTGTCACACTGTGCATTTAGCGCCGGAGACTCTGGCCTGGTTATGCTGCAGCCAAGTCAGGCTTGGCGTAACTGCAGCCCTTCATTACCTAAACACAACTTGATTCATACTGGGCTTGTGCAAATGTGCGTGTGTGTTGATGTGTGCCTGTGTGGGCTCATGCAGGTTTGACAGCGAGAGCCCCTACCAGATGTTGGATGCGTTCCATCGGCAGATCCAGGACCGGGAGGCAGTGATGGCCTCCCTGGTGGAGTCTGCCAGCTTGTTCGAGGTCACCGTCTCTGAGTACAAACAGCTCCGACAATGCAGGTAAAGCCCAAAGCTGGAAGCAGAAAATACCGCGAGCCCGTGCCAAATTCGAAAACTAATGAGCCGTTATAGCAGAGGTGCTCTTTTACATTCATCTGCAGTATCTGAAGAGTTCTACTTTTCATGCTGGTTTACTTTGTCCGCTCTTCTTCTTCCCCCAGGCGCGAGGTGGGCCTGCTGAAGGAGCTGTGGGACATGATCACCATGGTGGGATCCAGCATGGCGGCATGGAGGACGACTCCCTGGAGAGAGATCCATGTGGAGGATATGGAGCTGGAGTGCAAGCGATTCTCTAAAGATATACGGGGGCTGGATAAAGAGGTGAGGGTAGAGAGCGGCGAAGGATTGGAGCACATTTAATACAGCTGAGGTTAAAATGTGTGGGAGGTACAGTACGCCTGCCATGTTTTTTTTTTGTTTTTTAGTCGTTTCAAAACCAAAAACACAAGAGCAAATGTGTAACCTGCAACTGTTATTAGCACATTTTAAGTAGTGAGTTAGCCCCGCTGTTGTTATAAATTGTATTTGTGCCATGCAAGAACATAAAGCTTGTCAGGCAACAGTGGACGAAGGGGCCGTGGATCAGCAAATGGTCGAATGGGAGTTACTGTAAGTGCCTTGCTCAAAGGTAAACAAGTAGTTGGTTTGGGGAAAGCAGAGCCATAACTTCCCTGTGTCCTCCCTCTAAACTGCAGCTTGGAAGTGACAGGCCCTGCAGCTCAACTTGGAAGCACCACATGTGTGGAAATGCATGAACGTCAACGTCGCTGGAATAAATACAACTAAAAGAGTGAAATCCTGAGCTGCAGCTGCGAGCTCCCTTGTCTCTGTCAAAAGGTCTTGTGCTGATCCCTGGCCTTTTGTCTGTGATAGGTTCGAGCGTGGGAGGCCTTCACAGGTTTGGACAGCAGAGTAAAGAACCTCCTCATCTCCCTCAGGGCCGTGGCAGAGCTCCAAAACCCGGCCATACGAGCCCGACACTGGCATCAGCTAATGGCTGCTACTGGAGTCCGCTTCACCATGGATCAGGTGCGCATGTAGTTCTGTTCATGGCTTTGGGTGAATGTTTAATATGTGAAAGAAGCAGTGGTGTTAGTAACTTGCCAATGATTTCAGGGCACAGACACACACACACACACACACACACACACACACACACACACACACACACGGCAGCTTTCTCCAATTATTTTCTTATATTCTTCCCAGCTTCTATCTGCATCCTCACTGGGCTTGTTTGGACTGTTTGTTCTGCTCCAGCTGTTTAGTTTGTACAAAAATGTATTACAGAGTCTAAATTGGCCTTGTAGAAGTAGTGATATAATGTGCTCGCAAACTTACTAATTAACATTTAGCAGGTTGCAGGTTCTCCGCAGTAGGGAGCTGTTTAGTCACCAGTTTTATACCTGCTAACCTACAGGCAAAGGCAGTGAAAGTTACTCCAATATAATCCTTTCCAACCCATTGTATGTTCACTTTTCATAGCATTAGCTTGAGTATAATGAGGGTAGTCGTATTATTATATGCTATCATATATTATGACATTATGTGATGTAGATTATGTGAATTGTCGGTGAAGCACGAATGTGGTTTTCTATGAGCAGGACACCACTCTGGCTGACCTGCTGCAGCTGAATCTGCACTGCTTTGAGGAGGAGGTGAGAGGGATCGTGGACAAGGCTGTTAAAGAGATGGGAATGGAGAAAGTCCTCTCTGAGCTCAACTCCACATGGACAGGTACAGAAAGGAGACACTTTGTTGTCTCTTTCAGTCTGTGGCAGCACTCTGGCGTTCTTTCAGCGCGAGTGTTCTTCATCCTGCCATGCCGAGTTTATGACCTATTGACGGACGATATTGATCCCGTCTAGGTATGCAGTTCCGGTATGAGCCCCACCACCGGACCCAGGTGCCTCTGCTGTGCACAGACGAGGAGCTGATCGAGACGCTGGAGGACAACCAGGTGCAGCTGCAGAACCTCATGTCATCCAAGTACATCGCCCATTTCCTGGACGAAGTGTCGTCGTGGCAGAACAAGCTATCTGTGGCCGACTCTGTCACCTCCATCTGGTTCGAGGTGCAGCGAACATGGACCCACCTGGAAAGCATCTTCATCGGCTCAGAGGACATCCGCTCACAGCTGCCTGAGGTGACTCACTGAATGGGCCGGATCGCATACATGCACACGGTTAATTACAGCTGTATGTGTGCAGGCCTTAACCTGTGCCCTGTTGCCATATGAACCCAGATAGCATGACTGTAATAGCTGTTCATTAAGAATGCATTAATTGGCTCATGCTTCTAGTTTAGGAGCTGAGATTACACAGCTTTTTAATTGCTCCTGCAATATTCGGGCTGTGCTTAAACCCAGATGTTTGCCATTAAACCTCTGATTCTTCCCTCTCTCTCTTTTGGGAACCTAAATGTGAAAACCTCCGCAGGACTCCAGGCGCTTCGAGGGGATTGATGCCGATTTCAAAGAGCTGGCCAACGCTATGCATCAAACGCCCAACGTGGTGGAGGCGACCAATAAACCGGGGCTGTTTGGCAAACTGGAGGACATCCAGAGCAGGTGAGAGTTCTCTCTTTACCTCCTCGTGTCTGTAAGCAGGGGCGTTCTCATACAGGCTTTATACTGTACACATGGACACACACACACACACACACACACACACACACACACTGACTCTGTGTTTTTCTCTACAGACTGTCTCTCTGTGAAAAAGCTCTCACAGAATACCTGGATACAAAGCGTCTGGCCTTCCCGAGGTTTTACTTCATCTCTTCAGCTGATCTGCTGGACATCCTGTCTAATGGGACCAACCCACACCAGGTGGCTTTACTAACTTTTGTCTGAGGGGCCAGCAATCAATTTTATGCTTCAGTCTCTTCACCAAATCAGGAAAAAAACGTTTTGCACCATACATAGCACCTCCTGCAAGTTGCTTTTTAACAATGTTCTCAAGCCACGTTCGCTTGCACCATTTAGCTCTTTTGCTGAGTGCTGTTGAGTTCTGTAGTACCTTCAGTGTCCACACAGGGGCAATGTCGCTCATAGTTTTGCAGCCCGCCCCAGCCTCCAGCATCAGTACATTGTCTTATGCATTTCCACCGTGGAGAAATAAATCACAGTTAAGCACAACTTGCCACTAAATCTCTCTAAGAGGAAGTTAGCAGGCGTGCCGCAGAACATGGGTCCTGCCCTTCTCCATTGATTCTGAAAAACAGTAATGAAATGTTATTTATTAGCGCAGCAGCAAAGAAAAATACCAGTCAGACCGTGAGCGGAGTGTGAAGTGAGCCCGAGCCGAATGTGTCTGCTTGTTTGCTCAGGTCCAGAAGCATCTGTCTAAGCTGTTTGACAACATGGCTAAGATGCGATTTGAAGCAGATGGAGAGGGGAATCCTTCTAAGACGAGTCTGGGCATGTACAGCAAGGAGGAGGAGTACGTCCCCTTTAATCAGTCCTGTGACTGCACTGGACAGGTAAAATACACCCGCAATCTTTTATTCATTCCTCTAAAATTGTGGCGCTGTAACTTCTCTCGGTTGAACCAAATGCTGAAAACGGTTATTATCTCCATTCCACTTGCTGCTGACGGTGGCACTTACCTGCCCTTTTCTGCAGCGCAAGAAAATACATATCAAATAAAGATATCACAACCCCACAATAAAGGAGATAAATGAAACGGAGTCTGTCATTGCCCCTGGCGTTTTGCATATCAAAGCCTATAAATCCATTAATTTTCCATTACATCCCATAGTATTTGCGTGACTCCACTTCCACTCTAATGCTTATTAATGACCTCATTAGGGTCCATTGATAAGAAAGCCTGTCGGTGCTCACGTGACGCACATTGCAATGTTTTGATGCGTTTCTGTTCGCGGGCCCGTTTGTGTTATTTTTTTTTGGAAGGTGGAGGTGTGGCTGAACCGCGTGCTGGACACCATGCGCTCCACCGTTCGGCACGAGATGACCGAGGCGGTGACGGCCTACGAGGACAAACCCAGAGAGCAGTGGCTGTTTGACTATCCGGCTCAGGTAAACAGGCTCTGCGGGATGCACGTATAGATTTAACTGACGTTGCTCACTTTGGGACTTTTTCCCATTAGTCAGCTTATCCAACATCAGATAGATTGGCACCATAATCATTTCTGCGCCTCCCATAGATATTTCAGCCCAGTGCACACACTCACTAATGCTTTGCAGGCACAGTTTGCCACCAGCTTCTGTGAACAGAGAGAAACAGTGTGGTAGGGAGCGAGATGAAATATGTGTGCGTGTCCGTGATAATGGAGCCCTTGTCCCTGCCTGGAAATGCTAATGATTTTTTTGAAAGTAAGCATTTGATGCTCTGAATGGGAAAATATGCGCCCGACATGACTGATTTGGGTCTGGCTGAAAGTGGTGCACACAGAGCAGCGATTTGAAGAAGCTGCTTTACTTTATGAAGCGCAGGTAGAAAGAAATAGTGCTGATTCACTCCTCAGAGTAACTGTTTTCAACAGAGTACAAAAGTCAATCTTTTAGTAATTCATCTGAGTATTTTCTCACTGACTGCAGATTAGCAACTTATGAAAAGAAACATGAATCATTACTGAAGTCAGTTATGAATCAACAGTGTCAGAAACGCTGTAGCTGAGGGCCAGATTTACTAAGAAAAGGGAGTTGTGTAAAATATGTGTATTCAGTCTGTGTGCGTTCAGCGCCTGAGTTACAAATGCAGCAGCTCTCATTACGCAGTCAGCTCCTGGACTGATCCTCGCACTGCCCTCCAGACGCACTCTGCCGGTGAAGGAGAGCTCACAGGAGCAGATCAGCAGCGGGATTTCTATGAGATTGCTGAGCTCAGAATGATAGCGTAGTGATCTGAATTACAAATATTTACTTTGGCCGACTCCACCTGAAAAGAATGTGTACTGTTACTCCAGATGTTACTCACAGAATTATGACATAATCGCCAGCATGCATCTTATTTTCAATGCACTGGGAGGCGGTGAGCGCTGTTATGGTAAAGTTTAAGATGAGTCAAAGGAGCGCAGAATGTACACAAGCAGTTCAGAGCAGAGCAGCTGGAGGTGGAGATGGCTGTGAAGACTGAGGTAAGTGCAACCAGACACTCTTAAATGTCTTAACAAAACAAAGAAAAGTCTGCAGTTTGTAGTGATTTTACAGCTCACTGATGATCAAGGTCAAATTCAAGGTGGAGGGACACGACTGAAACATCCGTCTGCCGCTTGTTTGCGTCACGGCAGAGCTGGGAGCCTTTTTCCCATCCAGGGACGTTTCAATTCCTTGGAGAGTCATACTGAATTATGGGTCACATATATCAAGCCAACCTCTAATTTGATAGTTGGAACTGCTTCTCTTTGGCGAGGCGTCCGGTGTCAGGTGGTCGTGATGATGATGATGAAGATACTCGCAGCTGGTTTTCCAGGTTTGGCTCAGCCTGTCTTGAGACGAGCTGAGTCAGGTTATGTGAAGAGCTGCTCACAGTAGCAGGTCGATGCTTTGCAGCTCGGCGATTTCATCTTGTAGGTTGTGAGGAACATCAGCTGGTTCAGTGTCGCAAATATGTCCACGGTTCAGAATAAACGGCTGTAATCCATCTAGCAAACAACACACCGTGATGAAATCGCTGTTCATGCTTTCCGTAATAATGTTAATCCATCGAAAGAATTAGAAATGCTACGCTCGTGGATCACGACAGCTGGTCAGCAGAAATAGCCATGGCCGTCAAACTCTGCATCTCAATCCAAAGCTTCCCACTTACAGATACAAAGAGAAAACTCTGGGTTGGCAGTTGTATGCATGAGACATATGGACATATGCATATTCATCAGTTGGCTCGGTTCGTACATGTTTCATATTTAGATGCTTTTATTTCAGTTGGAGTCAAATAAAGAGAATCAGAGTAGTCTCAAACGCAGGGATCCACCTACACACATCTTATCAACTTCCTGCAGTCATTTCTTTCATTGTCTCTGATCCAGGTGGCGCTGACCTGCACTCAGATCTGGTGGACCTCCGACGTGGGCATGGCGTTCGCCCGTCTGGAGGAGGGTTACGACAGCGCCCTGAAGGAGTACTACAGGAAGCAGGTGTCCCAGCTGAACACCCTCATCTCTATGCTGATTGGGCAGCTCACACCGGGCGATCGGCAGAAGGTCATGACCATCTGCACCATCGACGTCCACGCCAGGGACGTGGTCGCCAAGATGATCGCTCAGAAGGTGAGCGGGGTACGGCGGTAAATCTGGCCAAAGGACATGTACTGCCTAAATTCCCATGCAGACACCGTGATAGCTGCTGTATTTTTTGAGAGGCTATTACCGGTGAGTAATGCACTCAAGATATTCAAGCAAGGTATGTCATTACCATAATTAGAGGGTGGAAAAGCACAGATTATTTCTGGCTTTACGTCAAGCCTCGCCGCCCTGTCTCTCTCTCTCTCTCTCTTTTTTTTTCTCAAGGTGGAGAATTCTCAGGCCTTCGTGTGGCTGTCCCAGCTGAGACACCGCTGGGATGAGAAGGAGAAGCACTGTTTTGCCAACATTTGCGACGCACAGTTTCTCTACTCCTACGAGTACCTGGGCAACACGCCACGATTAGTCATCACTCCTCTCACGGACAGGTATGGAGGTGTCGTTCTCGGTGTCTTTGTTCAGACCGAGAGGCGACAAACACGTCGCGGCTGCCTGTCAGCTGACTGGAAGGTGAAGCGAGTTCATTTGACCCCCAGCTCATTGTTGCTATAGCTTTAGATTCTCGTACGTGTCGTACACAGTTGACACAGTTGAGGTAGATTTACAATCAGAACTCTCACTGCTTATTCAAACAATGAGACCTGATTACAAACAGAGGTAGACGAAAGCAGGCCTCTCATTTCTAGCTGGCAACCCTCAATTTTGTTGAGATTAGAGCAAACACAGGCAGGTTTTATCACCTGAAGGAGTTGGTTAAAAACACGGATGTCTCTTTAATGTTTCCACATGACTCATTTTGAAAGCTCTGCTAAATGTGGGCTTAAATATGCACCAAATGGCTCAGGAGCGAGAGCGACTGTCCACTTATCAGAAGGTCGGTGGTTCGATCGGTCTACATGTCGAAGTATTCTTGGGCAAGATACTGAACCTCCCGATGTTGGCGTCAGTGTGTGAGTGTGTGTGAATGGTTAATGTTCGTAATGAGCAGGTGGCCTAGCCAGACATGATATTGCACCTAACAGCTGAGGCTAAAGCTATATGTTCTTGTATTGGAATTAAGGCTTGGTCAGCTAATTAGCCCCACATGCTAATGATTTCATGTTATGTTGGAGCAGATAAACACAGCTGCATCCATTCCTTAGACTTTTGCTCTTGTGTTTTTGGCTATGGAAGGGCTAAAAAAAGACCCCATCCTCCAAACTCATTAAATTCTGAGTACCTCTCTGACTACAGTCCCATGCACACGGCTTCAGCATGAGGAGAAGTCCAAAACCTGACAGGCCTGCTGTGCCTAGTTCTGCTCAGCTACGATTTGAAAGGGAAAGGGTTAAGTGAACGGTCAGTTGGCCAGAGGCTGCCAAGCTCTTCACCCCTTAAGTAAAAAGCAAGAATATCTAAGATGTTGCCCTGTGCAGGTTTATTGAATGTGCCATTACAGTCCATTATAAGTGCATTTTCAGAAATCCATTTGTGTTCATGAAAACAGGTCTTTTTTTCCCCTGTAACTGAACTGACTGGAAGATACCAGCTCCTTATCTAATAATAACCATCTGACGCATTCAAACGATCTTCATTTGAATCATTATGTACACCCACCTCAAGCGAAACCTTTTAGAACAACTCAGCTCAGGCAAGCTGCCAGCAGCCTGTTTGTCCACATGCACATGTTTCTGCAGGGTTCCCGATAAAGTTTGAACTACACAGAGATGAATACCTGCCTCGCAGAGCCCTTTGGCAAACTGCAGCGTTTGACTGTGTGGTTTTCCAGACTGACCAGTATTCCCTTTGAAGCCTGAACAAACAGAAACAATGGGCTTTGATGGGCGGATCAGCGGCCGTGTAGCAAGACTTCACCATATGGTGCATGCCCTCGCCGCGGCTCGCTGCGACTCACACAGTTTGCCACAGGCTTTCATTTCAACAATGGACCGCGGACCAAGGGGCTGGGTGTCAAATCCTTTAATCCAGGACTTGAGAAAGCACCTGAAAGCATGTTTGCTTCATGATGATGTTATACAACTTTCCTTGCAACGCAGCCGGCAAGAAAAGAATACGTCTTGATGCTGTCAAGTGAAAGCAGGGCGTCACCGAATGTCACATGCATCCTGTAGGATGTTAAATGGTCGGTTCAAGTTTTCTTGTTTACCACAAAGCAAGTTTACTTGAATAGGACCTTTCAGTGATGGCAATCCAGAGTGCGTTATGTAAGAGATGAAAAGGCATTAAGACAAGATCTAAGAGGCACGAGGCAATGTGAGAACACATTAAGATGATTTAAATAGAATAAAGTGGAATGCAAGATGAGAATAAGCTGAAATAATAAAACATGGAGAATATAAATTACATCACAGTTACAGAGCAGCACAAGATGTGAATAAATAGCCCCAAATTTAACTTAACAAGCAGCAGTAAAGAGAGATGTTTTGAGCTGTAGGAGCTGAGAGCTGACTCTGTTTCTTGCAGCGGGAGATCAGAAATGTGGGATGGTCTTCATCCATTTGCTGATGAAGACCAGCCTTTAAAAGCTTTGCAAAAAGCCAGTAGGAGGACCTTGAGTTCAAATATTTTCTTACACATACTGAACCCCAATTCTTTTCTTGTAATTTAGGTGAACTCACCCTTTATAAGCAAAGTAATACAACAAAGCTTAATGACAGCAGTTCTAGCCATACATGTGCAGCTGTTGCGCTACTGTTTCTAATGAATCCAGGCCTGTGTGTGTGTGTGTGTGTGTGTGTGTGTGTGCCTCCAACAAGCCGACTGTAGTCAGTCTGCTCTGTTTACCTTCTGCAGCAGAATAATTAGGCTAAAGGAATCAGGCTCGCTAATCTATAACAACAGGACTGTTATGGGCACAATGTTAGCATTCGCTCAATACTTACTGCAGGATCTCCAAAGCTGCACCATTATGCAAAATGTTCGGAATATTTTACCCAGCTCGCGCACCCACACGCGCACGCACACACACGGACCAACGGAGACAGGAATGGAGGCAGAGTGAGTCAGACGGACAGACTGATATATAGCCGTTTCTTTTAAAAACACTGTAATAAAACAAGTCACCTTGTCACAGCTGCCCAGTTCAGCCTCCCACTTTTGTCTTGTACCTGGTTTTTAGTTATTCTGTGCAGGACATCCTTATCCGGCCCCCTAGACGACTGATTGTGAGATTTTTGGCCATATTTCAAAGGAGAGCCATAAAGCCTGTTGGCACTGGTATCCGGATGATACACTGTATACAGATGGGATCATTTGTCTTCTCTGAGCTTCTGTCTCTCGTTATGCTTTCCAATATTCGCCCCTTCCATACATCATCTATTAACCAGCAGCTCATTAAAATCATTGCTGTATTGATATTCAAGGCAAACCATTGTGTTTATGGCCCTGATCAATAAAGTCCTGATTGTCTCCATCAGTTCACGTCCGTGATGCTGCTGGTTTTTATTGATACTGGACGGGGCAGACTGTTTGTTAGTCCTGACAGGTTCTGCGGGAGAAGCAATCACTGGTGTTGCTAATCAGCCTTTGTGATAATCAAAGCACAGGAGCAGATTATATTATCATATAATGAGGTTATGTACGATGACGGCTGAGCCGACGCCGAGTTGTTGTCAGTGCCGGTTACACGACTGTGTCGACGCGGGGTTTGTCAATCGTGCCGTTGACTGCTGTGTGCAGTTTTTGTGAGGCTGCCGAAGAAATGGAATCCTTTCCTGGAATGCATTTATTAAAAGTCAGTGTGGATAATTTAAAGGGGCATCTTGATGGAGAGCTTTGTGGCTGCTGGAGCCATTCCCAGCCAGCATTGAACATTTCCCTTGATATTAAAATGACTCCTTTCTTGGGATATGTCACCGTTTAGTTTGGAAAGGTGGTATTTTATAAAAAGAAATGTTTGATTGGAACACAGAACTGCAGATGATTAATCAGAGTTGGTATTTATTCCGGTACTTTTTTAGATTATGCGGTAGTACTGTCGTTGATTCCTCTTTGAAGCGCCGACCAATCAGGGATGTTTTTCAGCGTATTATCTCAGTTACTGCAGTGCAATCGGCGCAGCCATTCCAGCATGCTGTTTCAGTGGTTTAAGGCACAGGAGACCAGTCGTAATGTTACGGTGATCTTCAGCACTCAGTTCTCCACCTGTTGAATGCCTCTCCGCACTCTGATTGTCTGTTGAACCATCTGTGTAGGTTTTGTGTGCAGATTTTGCGTTCCACTCCATTAACACTTATTTTGCCACGCAGCTGGACGTAGGCACGGCTTAGAGAAGGCATCTTTGGATGGAGTATGGAGTGTACCATAAATGCTGATTCATTAAACTTGATGCAATAATAAATTCAAGCTGAAAAACAGAATTTGGCAAACGAGAATTCTGCTCCCTTATTCTGTAATTGAAGCAATAGTTTAACTACTATTATAGTATTCTTGTATTAGTGTCACCATCATGCCTGTGTGTTACATATAGAGCTAGCTTAGCATAAAGACTGAAAGCAAAGGAAAGCAGCTAATTCCCCTCTGTCCAAAGTTCAAGAGCACACCTATCAACACTCCTAAAGCTCTCCAGTTAACATGACGGAGGATGAGACGGTGCTGACCCTCAGCTAGCATGTTGCCATAGATAAAAATGTGCCAGTGTGCGCAGTCAAGCTCCTCTGTCTGAGTGGATGGAAGAAAGTGGCCATGTCCTGATGTTTAGAAATGGAAGAGCAGTCAGTCGAATCAGTCAAAAGCAGTTTTTTTTTTTTGCTTTCTAGCTGTCAGGCTGCAGTCCTCATCACTGAAGTATGTGTGTATCTTGACAATATTTAGATGCTACATCACCCTGACCCAGTCTCTCCACCTGACCATGAGTGGAGCTCCGGCAGGGCCCGCAGGCACAGGGAAGACCGAGACTACCAAAGACTTGGGCAGAGCCCTGGGCATCATGGTCTATGTGTTTAACTGCTCCGAGCAGATGGACTACAAGGTGAGCAAACACGTGCGTGTGCGTTTGAGCCTGTGCGCACAAGCTAATGTGCATTCAGAGCAGCCCGCATTATGCATGTTTCTTTTCATCTTTGCCTTTGTCAGCAGTGTGGTATGCATTTGTCATTAAAGTCATCAGCTCACCTTTGTACCCTTTTCATCTTTTTTCCTTTTCATCTCCTCTTTGCCTTCTTCCCCCATGAAAGTCGAACTGATCAGTTAAACTTGTTATTTCTTTACTAAACCTCGTCAAAATACCCTCTCCGCACCCAGCAGCCTCCACCTTGCTTTATTGTGCACTCTTGTATACTCTTACACACACATTTTTCTGCATATTGAGCGCTCAGGGGAGACATAAACATAATCTTGTGATCCGGCTTCACAGGGGCATCATTACAGTATAGAGGCGTATAGCACCGCCGGCTATACACACCGCAGCAAGGTGTCAGAGAGAAGTGCTAATATACTCCAGGAGGAACACAGGCACTGGAAGCTGGCTTCAGAGCCCCGCACTGTTACTCATATCCAGTCATGCACGCACACACACACACACACACACACACACACACACACACAAGTTGAATCAATCCTCCAGTCAGCTCCGGTTTGCGTCAGAGAAGGTTTCCTCGGCCCTGTAATTGGAGAGAAAGTCAGCTGCCTGCTTCATCCTGGTCCAGCTGCTCTCCGGAGGGCCGTTCACCTGCTCTGCTTGTGTGTTGGGAGAACTAAAATGTGGGTGGTAGACATTTTAGCCGCTCTCTTTTTTGCCATCAACGCCTTGTTTTATTAGTGTGAGGCCTTGTTTATGTATCATCCTGTTATTATTCGCCTACTCTCATCCTGCTGCGGTGCTGCTCTGAGTTAACTGCGATGAGTGCTTTTACCATATATCTTCTGTCTAATTGGCGATGCGTCCGCGTCCGCCTCGCCACATGCCCTGTCGGTGAGTTAGACAGGCTCTCCACCTGTGAGCTCGCCCGATTGACTTTCTGCCTGGCTGTGTCCATCTGAATATCTGTCTCTCGCTCTCTGTCCACCAGTCCTGTGGGAACATCTACAAAGGCCTGGCTCAGACGGGGGCATGGGGCTGCTTTGATGAATTTAACAGGATCTCGGTGGAGGTGCTGTCTGTGGTGGCTGTACAGGTAAGAGCCTGTCCAGTTCCTCTGCCTCAGGTGCTCCCAAAATCCCATTCAGGTCAAAACTTCATTGTGAGGAGAGCTTGCGAATATTTTTCACCTCAGGCGGGTAGAGCTAAATGTGCGAGTTCTCATCTTATTAGTGAAGTGGTCTTATCCAAAATCAAGCTGTGGTGAAAATAAGCCCTCAAAAACAGCAAGGCAGAAGCAAATAGCCTCTTCATCACCGATCGCAAGCGAAAATTGCTTCAGCTATAAGACTAATCCACCAAGGCTGGCACCTTTGCACCGCAGAGCATCTTCATAATTGGAGCCTTCTCGATCTGATTTGAGAGTTGAGGATGGAAAACCGCCTCCTTCGCTCGCCTGCGGAGACGGTCACGATGCTCACATCTTTCAGCTCTAATAACAGCAACTCTAAATGGACAAACTCCAAGCTCTCAGGGGATGTGCTAGAGTAATTTGGGTGAATTAGTATTTACTCAGTGTTCCATCCTTGGTTTGTGAATGGGTACAACTAACAAGTTATTTGTGTTTGTAATTTGGAAAAAACTCATCTCTCTTGAGTCAAAAACTTTTCTTTTCAGTGTTACCAGGTTTGGTTGATACCATATAGTCCAATCGGAGCCTTTAACCTGGCCGCTTGTCTAAAAGTAGGCCTATTTTTTCTTTTTCCACAGCACAGCACATGCTACTTACTCTGTACAGCTTAGAGGCTACAACATAGTATAGAATTGAGTATCTAGTTTAGAGAATATCACAGATTCAAGATGAAACTGAGAGATGGGACTGAGAGAAAAAGGCACAATTACAAATCCATGTGCTGCTTCAGCACCACAGACAGCGCCATGGATTTATCAATACGCAGCACAGTCAGGCTGCTGATATCTCAGAGTCATGGTCGGGGTCATGGAGTCTAACTTGCACAAACCTCAGTCAGATGGAGGATCAGTGAGTCAGGCAGAGCAGACATATTCAGCTAAACAACTTCTGCTCCTTCACTCTCTCCACTGCTACCACTGGATGAAGAGAGGGGTTAACGAGGGAGATGCATTTTGATCATTGCGCCAACAATGGGGAGAACATCCACCCCCCCCCCCACCCCCCAAATGCCCTCCTTCCTCTTATGCTTTATGGCTGAATACAAGTGCAAAGAAACAAGCGTTCGTGCCTCCAGGCATCTATTTCTTTTGTAGCTTAAGCAAAACTAAAACCATGGGTTTGTCAAGTCTTGGGTGATGTAACTCTAAACAGAAACACTTCACATGTTAAAACAAATGTAAGCTTACAAAGGCTGAAAAGAAGCTTCAGTCCAGTATGATGAGCTGAAATTCCATTTTTCTGCCAGCAGTTATCAGATATTATGTGCCGAGCCGACTCAGTGGCCCTGACAACCTCAATCATACTAATTAGGCAAGAGGAATGGCAAATTTAGTGACATGTAGTGTAATATTAAGGCTGTTGACAGATTATCCAGACTAGCAAAGAAAGTGTTCCTCTTTCTTGCTTTTTATTTTTTGATGTAAATTTTCAACGCTGTGAGCACCTTTCTCACCCAAACAGCTTCTTGTTTATTTTAGAAAGAAGGATCCAAAGACACACACACACTGTTAGGTTCCTGGGAATTAGCATCACAGAGAACCCGTCATGGACATCACACGTCTCCACCCTGGTAACGAAGGTTCAGAAACACCTCTGTTTCTTAAGGAATCTTAAGCAGGAAGGATTCCTGTGCCAAAGTCATGTTTTTATAGAGGAGTAATAGAAAGAATCCTGACTGGAAACAGAACAAATTGGCATGGGATGTTCATGGCCCAGGACAGGAGGGCTCTGCAGCGGGTGATTAGAACTGTCCACAACATCATTGGTACCCATTTACAGACCATCAGTGATATCAGTGAGGTGAGGTGCCTGCAGAGACGCCAAAGGACACTAAAAGATAATACCCTGCCACAGCCTGTTCAGCCTGCTGCCGTCTGACAAGCGATACACAAGTATCTGCTGCCGGACCACCAGACGACAGAGCAGCTTGTTTCCTCAGGCGGTGAGACTCATCCTCGCCCGCCGTTGTTTTGGGGTGGTGGTAGATATCTCACTACCTGCCAGGCACCACGTCGTATTGTCGGATAAAATCAGCGACCAGCGTGATCAGAAGCCAAAAAGACATTTTTCTGAGGAGTTGGTGGAGACCAAAACAGAGATAACAGCAGAGCGAATATTGGACTTGAATTCAGCAGATGAAAGCTGCTCTGCGTTGGCAGGATGTGTACGTGGCAACTGTTTGCTAACGCCTTAGTCATATCAACTTCTTAAGGTGATATATTGTATGTCGATGTATTTACAGCTTGTTGTGCTGCCCACAAGTGGCAAAAAAGTCAATCAATGCAGGGCAAAGTCTTGTCATTGTAAGTTGAATCATCAGCTCAGTATGACCTGAGATCTCTGGGTCAGCTGGATGTCTCCTTGCCTTTGTCCTCCTCCTCTGTCTCCAGTTTGTGAGTCGTGACATTAAGTTAAAAAAAGACTTTCCACTTTCCACTCTCCACGCGCTGAGTGGTGTATACTCTGGCGACGTACCGCGGTTAGCCCTTTGATTACGGGAGCCTTTTGAGAAATCAGCCGTATTCTGCGTGTTTCAGCTGATGCTAGCTTTTCTGCTGCCCTTGCATTCTGTTATCCCGGATCAAACAGAGCGTCTCTCTGTGGTTCCTTTAGCCCCTCTGGTGTATTCACATCCTGCATGCTATCGCCCCAGACACTGTCTTTATGCATGTGCAACACTGTCACAGCAAAATATATACAGTTGATAAGGACGCTGATCATGATCATGATGATAATGGAGATGGAGCTCTTCAAAGCATCATTATTCACTGCTAGACTTAACACTCACTTCTCTGCCCTTCCTCCCTTCCTTCCCTCTGCCTTTCTTAAGCAGCAGTGAAAGTCAAGCAGCCTTCTTCCATAAACTGTGCGAGTCTACAGTACTTAGAGAATTTTAAAGTTCCAGAAGAATGAATAGGTGTTGCGTGGCGTAATGAATAATAAATCACGATAGCTCATACGTGGAGAAGTAGACCTTGAGAACAGAGGAGCGTCAAACTCCTGCTGTGACAGCTGGCAGCCTGCACCGAGCCTGCTTCAGCGGAGCCACCGCCGAGCCATCTCTCACCATAGCACACACACCTAATCCATCCTCTTAAAGAGGGAGCAGCTGACATTGCACAGCGACATACTCGGCTGCCGGTTAGGTCTGCTAACACAGCTGGCGGGACCGGTGCTACGTTAAATAAAGCAGAGGCAAACAGAAGGCCGCCAGACGTAACAACATGGAGATAAATCGGTGAAGTTCGGCCTGTGCCGCAGCCGACACGGGCCTGGACGGTGAACACAGCGATGCCCCTCGCTCCGGTCTGTACATTCAAAGAGACAGCGTGGAGAGTGGAGCCGGACCCCGCTGGATCACACCTTTCAGAACGGCGAACTTTTTAAAAATGTGTTTTCAGTGTTTTCCTTCCCGTCCGCCTCCCTGTAGGGCAGCATTGGTGGGCTGCTGTCATTTCACGTAAAAATCAAGCCCCACTGATGTTCTCATGAAAACTTTTTTTTTTTTTTCTGCAGCTGCACTGTTTGTTTTTGCATTTTTTCCCCCCCTCCTCTCCCTGTTGTGTTAGTATGACTGAGTGATCTGTAGCCGAGTACTCATCCATGAAGAGATGTTCCTCCTCTTTCCAGCTGTCGACTCGCTACGCTCTTTTACCACACGCATGTTAAATTCATAAAGCCTCTTACAGGCTGGGATTCGGAGTTTTATGCCAAGACACACACACACACACACACACACACACACACAAAGTTCGTTTCTGATATCTCATTCAATCATACTGTAGACAAACGGAGCCTTGGCAGTTCATCCATCCAGTAAACCCTGGCTGATAACATGCTCATATTATTGATGAAATTGTGTCCCTGAAAAAAGAAAGGTGCACATCGAATAACAGTTTGACAGGCTGTTACAAATTGACTCTGGTATGTGCTTTGTGATATTAATTATATGATAATGAGTGCACCAAACTTTCTGTGGTTACATCCCATCTGAGGGTTTGACTGCCTGGAAGTGTCTGTTGGGAGTGTTAATTAACAGTGACTGGGTATGGTTTGAAACTTTTTGTCTCCAAAATCTACCTAGCTAGTGGTGAAGCTGTGGTCATGGCAATGTTGGTGGGATGGTTGATACCATTTGGTCCACGTTGAAACATCTAAATAACTATTGGATGGACTTCTGGGGCATTTTGTACAGACATTCATGGTCCTCACAGGATGATTACTGCTGTCTTGTGTCAGGGTGATCCCCTTACTCAAACCTTTCACTTGTCCTGTGAAATATATCAGCATCTACTTGTTTGATTTTCACAAAATCTTTTATACGCGCACATGTTCCACCCAGGATGAACTTTTGTGGTCCCTTAAAGGGAAGGTGCACCAATTTTTCCAGTTGTTGGGGAGTAATTTCTGCATATGTGAAAAACAGTCAGCAGTCGTGTTGCATTGTGGGTGAGGTAAATGCCAGTGCTAAATTGGTGCAGTGCTCTTAACTTTTCCTGCAGTGCCTTTGTCAGGTTAAATTAGTTTTCCAATACTTTGGTACAACCAAATACCCGCAGAACTAATCACATTTTCCATCAGCCTCAGGTGTAGTTAGTGCTGTATTTAGTGCTAATTAGCAAATGTTAGCATGCTAACATGCTAAGCTAAGATGGTAGACATGGAAACAAGTAGCATAAGCATGCTAGCATTAGCATTCAGCTCAAGGCAATGCTGTGCGAACATGGCTGTAGGCTCTTACTTTTCTGTTTCATTCAACAAATGGTTAAATTAGACACTGTGGTATGGACGTTATTCAAGGTACCCAGCGCTAACAGTGACAATTAAGTGCTCTCTATGTGCAGGTCAAAAGCATCCAGGACGCCATTCGAGATAAGAAGCGGAGGTTTAACTTCATGGGAGAGGAGGTGAATCTCTGCCCTTCTGTTGGCATCTTCATCACGATGAATCCAGGCTACGCCGGCAGGACTGAGCTTCCTGAGAACCTCAAGGCTCTGTTCAGGTCGGTCAAGGGAGTTGGTTTTATTTTTACTTTTTATTTTTCTGCTGGGTTTATGTTTAGTCCATCAATTGAGGTTTCCTAACTTTGGGAATTATGATGATGAGGAAAAAATGACTAAAAAATGACTTGTGATAAACATATGGTGTGCCCTGCCACTTGTCCATTGGCTACAAACCACTGTGACCCTTAACAGGATAAGAAGATCGAGAAATGGGTGGTGGATGGACATAAAACATGGCAATATTGTTGGACAAAATTCAGTTTCAAAATGCATTTTTTTCTGTTCAATAATGTCAAATTCCATATTTACGATCTCTTAAAGTGACCCTTTACGAGATCGTATCATGTTTATTTCATATCTGTGAGCACCATAAACAAAAAATTCTGTTCGCCTTCATTGCATACAGAGTTATGTAATTTGAGTGAACCAGCTGTTTTACATATGCGAATGTCCATAAGTTATTTCCAGCCACCCAAACACATTTCTCCTTGAAATAAACTTAATATTATTCTCAAATTATTCCCGTTTGTGAGAACAACAGTGTAGTTTACGGTACTGTGCAGCACATCTCTCCAATAAAGTCTGTTGGATTGTGTATAAAATACCAGAAGAACATCCTCATATACATCCCTGATTACATTTACATTCAATTTACATTAATCCTCTGACTCTTTTGTCTAAAATAGCACACAAATGAGGTGCAACCCAAGCCAATAGATCAAAGAGAAGCGACTGACAGTCAGTGCCACAGTGTTCACTTTCAATCCCCCCTGACACCACAAAGTACCACAAAGCTGCAGGTGCATGCAGCAAGCAAAGTGTGTAGGAGACAGAGAGAGAGAGAGAGAGAGAGAGAGAGAGAGAGCATGTTTGGTGAGCAGTTACTCCCTGAAGGGAAGAGAGCTGAAAACATTTGGGGACTAAAGCGGAGCAAATTAGCGAAGCTTGTTTGATCGTGATGGATTGTGACTGGAAGCTTACACCGCTCTGCTGTTTTTCCAGCGCGTCCGTCCTCAGCGCGTGCTCAAATGTCCAGGTTTAGTGAATGCTGTGCACTGTATGAACTTCAACCGTTGTAACGCCTTCTGCCCGCCTCTCCGCAGACCATGCGCCATGGTGGTGCCAGACTTCGAGCTGATCTGTGAAATCATGCTGGTGGCCGAGGGCTTTCTAAACGCTCGGGTCCTCGCCAGGAAGTTCATCACGCTCTACACGCTGTGTAAAGAGCTGTTGTCCAAACAGGTGACTCTCCACGTTCTTCCATGTCACACATCAGATATGGTTAGAAAAAGCCAGATCCATTTCCACTTCAAAGCGGAACAACTGACACAATGTTCTTTTTTTTATATTTGAGGCTTTTGATAAAGGAATGACTCTGAGGCACCACACAAGAGCTGACTTAAGTGAAGTCTCACATGCATATGAATACAAAGCTGCAGGGAGTTTGGATGTTATTCCATCTAAATTTTTCTTTAATCCCTTTTTAGGCCTTCTTTTTTTACACGTCTTGCCATTATTTTAATTATATAAAAACGCAATAAAATCACTCACAGCGCTGACTAATAGTTAGAGTGCAGCTCCTCGACTTAGGTAAGCGATTTAATGAGCCCTCAGTTCTGGATGAATTTCCCACGACCACAGGCCCGTTTAAGTGTCATCGCACACTCCTTCCTTTTTATGGCTGTTTATGAAGCTCTGGTTCTTCAGACGCTTTTTAAATATCACCTTAATTACACTTTTTAGCTGCTTCCAAGTTGTTTGCCACAGTTTCATTGCAAGTTTTCCACCATTAGCAACTCAGTGGCAATGAAGTCAAATGATAATGAACAGACTGCTTCTCTAAGCCATATTCACAGGGGCTGAAACTGCAAATCAATGGAAAGTGCAGATTCAGAGAGCTACTGTCCTGAGTTAAACAATTCATAATTGTGGATTTAATATTGCATAAGTTCTGCTGCTGGTCCTGTGCAGAACCGCTCTGCTGTTTTTGCTGCCAGCGAGCACACGGCGGAACATGGGAGAGTATCCTGAAATGTATTCACGCTTTTAAAATCTGCAGGGATCTGAAGTACTGCTCTAATAAGTGTGTGGCCTCTAGTTTCATGGTGTTTTTTTTGTTAATGCTGTGGCGCTGTGTATTCTGCAGCATGGGCTGGTCCACGTCGCTGGGCTGGTTGGTCCTGATGTGGGTGTGTTGTAAATCAAGGTTATTATTGTAAAGCAAAATGAAAATAAGCAGTGAAAAATACTGTCGTAAACTCAATCTAACTACTAAAATAAAATTATAATAATAAGAATAATTCAGTTTTAGTGTTTTAACAATAAGGTAAAGGAAAGTTTCAGTCCCTTTATGCTACAGATACAAAGAACCTTTGTACGAATATTTGAATAAGAAGCATTTTCTGGATTTGCAACATAACAATATAACATGTATAATGTTAAAAATAAACTGTGTGAGCACAGTCTGACAGTCATGACAATCCATGTGGGGGATGATGGTCAAAAAAACTGCCCTTGATGCTGTGCCATCAGTGTGTGAATTCATATTTACGTCATTTTGGATAAAAGCGTCTGCCAAATGACTAATTGTCATTTTTGTGAGTAGCATAAAGGCTAAAGCTAGCACGTCATGGTTCAGCCCTGTGCTGTCCAATGATCAACAAATGAATCTCATACCTCGGACTGAGGGACCAACGTTGCCTTGTTTCAGTACTCAACACAGCTTTGTTTTCTTATTTGCACACAAACTGGTTAAATGGGCCACTTAATGACATGAGACGCTGAGGCGGCATCGTGGATACGTTCCGTGTATTTTAAGATGATGGAGCGAGTGTTTTTCCTCAGGTTTCAGTCAGCAGCTGGAGGGAAATATTAGTTTGTCTGGAGACTGAAGGATCTCAGTGGAGAACTGGAATCTTGCAGATAAACTCTGATGAGTCATGATATGGAGAGCTGAGATGTTAGAGGGATCGGCTCATCATTTTTAATTAGCTTTACCTTCTTAATCTAAGCATTAAACATTTTGCTATGAAACTGAAAGCTTGTGTATTTCCCTCTGCTCGCTGACGTCTCTCTGTCCTTTTACCAAAGGACCACTACGACTGGGGCCTCCGAGCCATCAAGTCAGTCTTGGTGGTGGCCGGCTCTCTGAAGAGGGGCGACCCCGGCCGAGTGGAGGACCAGGTGCTGATGCGAGCTCTGAGAGACTTCAACATCCCCAAGATCGTGACTGATGACATGCCCGTGTTCATGGGGCTGATCGGTGACCTGTTTCCCGCTTTGGACGTCCCCAGGAAGAGAGACCTGGACTTTGAGAAGCACGTGAAGGAGTCCATCCTGCACCTGAAGTTACAGGCTGAGGACAATTTTGTACTCAAGGTGCAGTAAACGCGATCCCTCGGTAGCCCCCTGACATGATTGTCTGCTTGAGTTTATCAGATTCTGTTTTGATTAGAGCTCAAAAAATGTAAGTGTCACAAGTGTTGCTAAGCCGAGGATGAAGGCAAACACAATCATAAGTTATCTGCGAAGTCCCCAAATGGGGGTTTCATCTTTAACAATTTAGACAGATATTGCGGTTGTAGCACTTTCATTTAGATTTATCTTAGTTCTCTCCAAAAGCTATTTACCTCACGTCATAATGTTCCGCTGGGAAATACACATTAGTGTCAGACAAGTCTGCCGCATCCGGATGAATCGGGCAAATATTGCAGAAAGCAAACGGTTGGCTGCGATGAGAGTTCAGGTGCCCGAGCTACTGACCTAATTCTAGTCATTATGTTACATACGGATACACACACACACACTCACACATGCACAATAGAAAGCAGTATATGTCAGAGACAGATGAACGCAGGACCAGGGGAAATAAGTGCAATCTGCCTCAGGTCAAATAGACACGGGAACCACATAATAACACTCCATCAATGGAGGCTGGAGCTGCACCATGCCACTTAACCCTGACATTGTGAGAGGCAGCCACGGAAATAAACAAAGAGGAGGAGAAACACAGCGAGCAAGAGGGAGAGAATGGCGGAGTGGTCAATAACAACCATCCACCCCCAGAGCCTGAACTTTTACTGTCTTTGTTTGTGCGACCAAGCTTTTGATTTCAGACAAAGGGGGGAGGCGGAGGCGGGGGTGGGGTGGGGTGGGGTGGGGGGGTGTTTGGGGGAAGGCGAGGGGGGGGTGTGAGCAGGCGAGGTGAGAGAGATTGCATACCTTTAGCGTTAGCCTGTGCTAGCATTAGTCCTCCCCACATCAAAGCAGTAATCAGCCGGGGCCTTTGAGAGTGTAAAGCCGCCCGCGCTCCGGCTGAATGGATGGTGAGTAGGAGCCGCGAGGAGCCCGATCGATGGCATTGATTGAGCTCACCATCTGTATGTTTGAATGGAGGCGGGGTGGAAATCTCTCTTTCTCCCCCTTTTTTTCCCCCCCCTCTGTTAGTCTGTTACACACTCTGCGGCGTCACCTTCCATGCCTGAATTGACGGAAAATGGAAATTCAAAAAGTTAACTGCGAGTGTGTTCATTTGACTGTTGAGGGGCGCCAGCCAACACAGAAGACGTATTCAGACGAAGACGAGCGTTACGGCGGCTGTACTGGAGAAACTGGGGTGAAAATAATGAGACTGGGTCCGACCACCTTTTTCAAACTGCTCACTGTCAGTCCCTTTAATGGAAGGACAAGATACATTTCCACTTCATCAGACCTCAATCAGACTTTGACTCCAAGAGGAAACTAAGTCTTTGTCCAAATATTTCACATTTCCCTGAAGCTGTTTCTCCACCATCCACAATTTCTCCACCTTTTGGAGGCTTTGGGCAGAGCTTCCATCTTCTATTGTACAGCACTGTGGGGGAATGTGAACAACAACAGCACTCCCACAAAAAATTGGGGTTTTTTTGGGATGAGTTTGGAGTTTGCTTAATTTGATCACTTTTGTTCCCTGGAGTTAGGATAAATAAGCTTTTGTCTGTCAGTCAAGAGAAACGGATGAGGCAGTTACGCGATTGGCTGTCCGCTCATTCAGACCCCAGCGACAGCCAATCGCGTCACTGTCTCCGGCCTGTTTGCCTGGACTGACAGTGATGAGTGTAAGCCACATTCAGAACAGGAAGAGCCAAGCTTCAAAATGTTACTGGCCTATATTTATTTAGATTTATATACATTTGCTTCCATATTTCATGACGCCCTTTTTCACTGCTTCAACTTTGAACACTTCTGGTCTTCATAGAAACATACAACTTTTGACTGCTAGTCCCCATGACAAGCTAAGTGGCGCGTAAAATAGCTGGAGTGGCCCTTTATGTGTGCAAACACAGAATAATGAGGGTGCAGATATCTGTCCTTCCAGAAGACCACTGCTGTCATTTATTGTAGTCTGTGAACAGTGTACTAAGCTGCTGCGCTGCATTGCAGTGCACCACACTACCCTGTCATCCTGCATCACTTTATATTCACCATAAACCAGAGCATTAAGAGGGAGAAGCAGTGGACTGAGTTCCGCTGTGTGGCAGCCCATGAAACGCTACATTATCTACATTGCTGCCGTAAAAGGGTCAGTGTTTATTTGTCCACCATGTCACCCGTGTCCTTCGTGTGATCTAAACAAAGCAGGATAGAAAATGTCTCATTCTCTGTGTGTGTGTGTGTGTGTGTTAGGTGGTGCAGCTGGAGGAGCTGCTGGCGGTGCGTCACTCCGTGTTTGTGATCGGGAACGCGGGCACCGGAAAGAGCCAGGTGATGAGGTCACTCCAAAGGACCTATCAGAACATGAAGCGCAGACCTGTGTGGGCAGACCTTAACCCCAAAGCTGTGACCAATGACGAGCTTTTTGGCATCATCAACCCGGCGACCAGAGAGTGGAAAGACGGTGATTGCTCAGTCCTGATTGGTACAACGCGTTAAAAGAGTCAGATGTCCGAAATGTCAACTCTTTTTGTCTCCTTACAGGCCTCTTCTCCAGTATAATGCGTGAATTGGCCAATGTCAGTCACAGCGGACCTAAGTGGATTGTCCTGGATGGAGACATTGACCCAATGTGGATTGAATCACTCAACACAGTCATGGATGACAACAAGGTGTGAGCGAGTTGAATGTGTGCGTGCGTGTGTGTGTGAGTAACTGTGGAGTGAGTCTTTTATTCAGTATCAGAATGACTAAAGTGACACGTTTTCGCTCTCTGTTGTTTGCTAACTCAGCACTCAGATATGAATAGGAAGATGCGGTTGACTCATCGCTGACGCGCGAGAGTTGTAAACTATTTGCACTCCGTGGATGAGAGAATAAATGACAGCGTGTGCCTGCAACGCTGAGAATAGCCAAGCGAGCCGAGGAGAACGTGACAAAACACATTCTTAGTCAGTCGCATCTCGGCGCCGTTCACTGTGTGTGAATATGCTGTCTCCGTCTGTTAGGTGCTGACTCTGGCCAGTAATGAGCGGATCCCTCTGGACCCCACCATGAGGCTGGTGTTTGAGATCAGCCACCTTCGCACCGCTACCCCCGCCACTGTATCGAGAGCAGGTAGCTTTCCTTTCTTTGTCTCATCCTTTTACTTGGACACTTTTCACAGTCCTGTGGTGGTATTGGATTTCTGGGGGTTACCAGCTATGCAACTGCCCAGCAGCCACAGACCCACGGGGGCCAAAAGAGGCTGCATCCATGTCGATGTTTTGCACAGTGCTTTGTCAAAATGTCAAAATCTAGTTTTAAGAGCTTAAAGCTGCACTGAGAGGTATTTTTCTGCTAACAATGTGTAGCAGGGAATTATCAGCCATGTCTGCACTCCCCCTCGGCTCGACCAAATGTTTCTGCATCTTCAGCTCATTGTCTCTGATTTTACAGACTGCAGCTCGAATGTGTTGCTTTGCTGTCATCACTCTCATCTGTAACATTTTCAGGCACAGCAGGAAGCTGTTTTCAGTGGAAATCTCTGATAAACCTGCCCAACACCAGACAGCAGACAGACACAGTGAGCAGCTGTCTGGTGAACAGAATGGAGAGTTTAGCAGATAAAGAGACACTTTTTCTCAGGAGTGGATGGAGACCGAACCAGACCTTAGCCACATCCCAGTGTTTCAGTGTCAAATGGAGGAAACTTTTGTATCAATTGGTGCAAAATTTGGTACAAACACTAATGTTCCCCTCATGATGAAGTGAGATAAATTTCTTGACTTTGTATATCAGCATGTTATCATGTTAATGTTAGACTCAGTGTGAGCTTTGAGCTAAATGCTAAATACAGCCTCACAGAGCTGCTAGCATGACTGTAGACTTGTTAAATGTCATTTAGGATGTATCTTTGTGGGTTGCCTGCTGATGAATTACATAGTAAATGAAGTAACTCACTGGTATATATTCCTAAAGAACAAAAAAAAAGGTTCTGTTTCAACAAATCGCCTCAAACCAACTAATGCTCAGAAACCCTGAGGCTAAGTTTGTTCACTGTGCAAATGCTGGAGCAGCCATGTGTAGCATGCTTAATGCATTAGATGTGGAGGTGACATGGCCCATACAGGGGGTGGTCAAAGGGCCCCAGCGACCCACAGTGGTTCAATCCAGCCATGTTTGCAGATACTGTCCATAATTACTAAGCAAGTAACATTCCCTGATTCCTTTTCCAGGCATCCTGTACATCAACCCAGCAGACCTCGGCTGGAACCCACCGGTGTCCAGCTGGATTGACAGGAGGGAGGTCCAATCAGAGAAAGCCAATCTGACCATACTGTTTGACAAGTACCTCCCCTCTTGCCTGGACACCCTCAGATCAAGGTAACGCAGCTACTCAGCAGCTCTGTGTCACCACGAAGCAGCATCCTCGGAGTCATGTCCAGTTGACGCAGGATGTCGGGGTGTGACATAACGTGGGGAGGGACTGTGCAAAAGTGGGCTGAAGCAAACAGGGACTGACTCAGAAGAGCTGGATGCCATCCTGCATTCTATTGTACAGGACCACTCGCCTCCTCCAACACCTCCATCACCACTGCTATTGGAGCAGACAACAAAAACAGGAAGCAGAGGAGGGAGACGGAGAGGAGGAATAATTTGTCCTCATTGCTAGTCCAAAAATCCAGAACATGCACCACTGTACAGCAACATAATGCTACATGGATATTCACAGATACATTTGTCATCTGCTGTCTTGGAAGTAAATGCAACTGAGCTGTGTTTTGTCTAAAAAAAACAAAAAAAAAAGAAAAAAAAAAAGCTGTATTTGTTACGTTAGATCTGTTAAAAATGTATGACAGTTCAAAATTACATAAGGTGAAATCATAATTTAACATTTTATTTCCTCCTCTCAGCACAGAAGGTTTTTTTTTTTTTTTTGGTGCCGTATGGGAAACACTAGTCAGTGGAAATGCTTGAATCTGGTGGTGCAATGTGTCTGTCTTTGCTCAGGTTTAAGAAGATCATCCCTATCCCTGAGCAGAGCATGGTCCAGATGCTGTGCTACTTGCTGGAGTGTCTGCTGACTCCAGAAAACACCCCGCCAGACTGTGCCAAGGAACTTTATGAGCTCTATTTTGTCTTTGCTGCTGTCTGGGCCTTTGGGGGAGCCATGTTCCAAGACCAGGTACTGCGTGGGCCTCTGGGCATGGGAGCCGTTTACTAAGTGGTTGCGTAAAGAGGGAAGAGAACGAGACACAATGGAAACAGCTGCATGATTTTTTTCTCTCTCCTCATAACCCCCTTCCTGAAAGAGTTTTTTTGCTCTTGCATTATGGGTATTCCTCGGTACTATTCAAGCCCTGATGGCTCTTATGCAACTCAACTTTGTGTCTCTATTTATGAAAAGTCATTTGAAAGTTATTTCCAGTCGAAGAAATGGCAGGTTTTTTTTTTTTTTGGTTTTTTTTTTTGAAAAGGGGAGAGATCTCCATCTGAAAATGAAGTGGACTTCATTCCAGCTCAACAACACACAGGCTGGCTGAATTTAAATCAGCGGGAGAGCCGTGGCGAGCAGTTGCTAAGCAATCCAGTTAGTGCCGTACAGTAAGCGCGTCCATCTAAGTTATGGGATAAAACTGCTCTCCCCTCGGTACAAATGTACTCCACTTTATTTTCCCATCACAGATGCATTTAAATGCTAAGTGGTTTTATTGACTGGAGAGTTGGTAGTGAATAGAGGAGACAGGTACCAAGGGGTGGGGAGGTGGGGAGGAAGGCGAGGATCTGCCAGCCAGCAGGTGATGAGGCTGCTTCACTGTCTGAGTCAGGCAGATGGATAGATAGGCCTGCCATCTCTCATTTTCTACCCTTCAACTGCTGTGGCTGTATCTCTATGTTGTCGTCATTTATTTGTCCTCTGGTTTGTATTCACACCAGTGTAAATCAAACGCACGGATCCATAGCTGCTGCACGGGGGAGAAAACGCAGAGAGGAAGTCATTTTAGAGTATTGACCGCCCGCTCACCCTCTGTGTCTCTGCGTGTGTGCTCTGCATGAGTGTAGCTGGTCGACTACAGAGTGGAGTTCAGCAAGTGGTGGGTGGCCGAGTTCAAAACCATCAAGTTCCCGTCCCAGGGCACCGTGTTTGATTACTACATCGACCCCGAGAGCAAGAAGTTTGAACCCTGGGCCAAGATGGTGCCCAAGTTTGAGATGGATACAGATACACCCCTTCAGGTACAACAGGTTGTTTTAGACTTCTCAAACTATTGGCAAGTTTGGGGTGAAATTATACAGTTTCAGCGACTGGACTTATTCTTAAACTACATTACATACAATATTGATAATTGATGAATAGCTTAAAGCTGAATCAATGACTATTTTTATAGTGGCAATAGATCATATTACTATATATGCTACATTATGTATGCAGCGATGAACCCAAAGAGAATTATCACCGGATTCCCATCAGCCCCACAGCATCGTGAGCCGCATCATACCTGCGGCTCAGTGATAAAAGATTGGGTTAAACCTGTCTTCACTGCTTAGTTTGTCCACCAGAGAGGACTTACAAGTGTCTTTTTCAACTGTAAAAAGTTCTGCTCAGAACATATTTTGGTGCTGAAAAGTTTCTTCTAACTAAATTAATGGACCTTAATGAAAAAAAAAAGTGTTTCTATTTGTATCAGCTTGAAAAATCTGCTCATCTGCTGACTATTCCCTGCTCTAGCTTCTCCAACATAAGCTTTTTCAGCTTTTTCTAAACATTTTATAGACAGAACTCTAAATTGATTATCAGAAGAAAATTTGCTGGATTAATTGAGAGTCATATTAATCATTAGTTGCAGCCCTGTAAGCCTTTAGAATACACTAACATGGATGAGATACAGTACACACAACACGTACATAATGCATGTTTTTGTCCGTTTCCCCTGTGCAGGCGTGTCTGGTCCACACTACGGAGACCATCCGAGTTCGTTACTTCATGGACCGCCTCCTGGAACATCGCCGGCCCGTCATGCTGGTCGGGAACGCTGGGACGGGGAAGTCTGTTCTGGTGGGGGACAAACTGGGATCCTTGGACGCAGAGAAATGCATGATTAAAAACGTACCGTTTAACTATTACACCACGTCTGCTATGCTCCAAGGTAGGAATCAGACACATCAGGCTACGAATATTAATCCAGAAAATAGAAATATCTGTGATTTGCTGACCGTGTCTCCACCTTGCAGAACTGAATTTGAATATCAGAGATGTTGAAGGTGATTCAGAGGTCTGGGACCAGGCTCACGTCCTCTGAGACAGACTTGTGATTTTAGACTGATTAGATAAACATTATTTAACTGCACGTTCGCTAACAGAAGTTTAAAAAGGGGACGGTGGTTTTCAAGTTTGCTTGCTCTTGTTTTCTACATGTAAAGCAATTTGTTCCCCCATTGATTTGTGTCGTGAGCCCTTCAGCAGGTCCTGACCCCCGGCTTAAGGCAGCTGGCTTATGTACTCTTCCCGTTCAATCAAACGTCTCCACACTGACCCGTGACTCCAGCTCTAAACTACTCCGTAAACATTGCTATTCAATTACATCTTTCTCAGCGTTCCTTATTTTTTCCCCCCACGTCTCTGCTCTCCACTGGTCCATTCATCTCCTGCACAGCCGTGCTGGAAAAGCCCCTTGAGAAGAAAGCAGGGCGCAACTACGGACCTCCAGGCAGCAGAAGACTGATCTACTTCATAGACGACATGAACATGCCCGAGGTGGACGCATACGGCACGGTGCAACCTCACACACTCATACGCCAACACATGGACTACAACCACTGGTAAGGCTGACACATACATGCGGCTGTGCAATATATATGTATGAGCAAACATGAGTACATCCCCGGGCTGTTTAGAGAGGATGAGACTGTGCCTCGCTGGGCGATTTTCAGAAAATACCACATCAGCAGCGGACTTGTTCCTCACCTTAATTGGCTAAATGATGGACAGTTTCAGAGAATTTCTCCATGTATTAACACAGAGAAAGATAATTCAGAGCGCCAGCAGCCGATAGGTGGAATACCTTAATAATTCAAACACCTTCCTGCTGAAAACATCTTTTTTGTAATATTCAGACAGATCCCCGCCTCAGTATCAATATGCTACAACTTTTATGAGAGTCAAAAGTCAAATGTGAGTGCAGGGTTGTATGATTCCCCTTAAAAGGATTTTGTTGCTCATCTCCCTGACACAGTGAGGCCATTCTGAACATGGTTCCACTGCGTCAGACACAGGCTGACTGGCTTAGACACGGTCAGCCCATTAGAGATATGCTGCGAGGATTTCAGGTATGAAATTGAGAGGAAGGAGGACGCTACTGAGCCACACCAGCTTAAGTGGGAGCTGAGGCGTCCATATCGGCAAAAGGAAGGCGTGTGTGTGTGTGTGTGTGTGTGTGTATGTGTGTGTGTGTGTGTGTGAGCTAGGGCGCAGGGATGTTAAATAATGATTTTTTTCTGCATGATTGTGTGTGTGTGTGTGTGTGTGTGTGTGTGTGTGTGTGTGTGTGTGTGTGTGTGTGTGTGTGTATGTGTGTGTGTGTGTGTGTGTATTCCCAGGTATGACCGTAATAAGCTGCTTTTGAAGGAAATACACAACGTTCAATACGTGTCCTGCATGAACCCCACAGCCGGCAGTTTCACCATCAATCCGCGACTGCAGGTACGCACACACACATGCGCGCACGCACACACACGCATACAGCATGTCCTCGCAGCACATTGTGTTCCACTGGTTATGCAACACACCGCTGAGCTTACATGAGCACTAGTTCTTCCTCTATGTTATCATGTTATCATCATGTTATGAGGCAGATGACATTACGTGCTGCTCGATAATTATTTGTAATTTTTTAGCCAAACTTTAGAAAGTTACATATATTCTATTATATATATAAAAAAAAAGAAACCAAGCTATTCTGGTGAGTGAACACTTGTTGAGGATTTCAGACCATTATGTGGCATCCATTCAGAATATCGACAGAAAAAAATGATGTAAAAAATGCTGAAAAATGATATTATGGTCTCCATAGTGGTGTTTTGTAATTTGCCTGTGATTAAGCTACTAAGCTGCTATTCATAAAATGCCTAAAACATCAGCGTGTTACATCCGCCTCTCGACACTTTCAAACTTTCTCACCTTGACTGTGGCACTCAGCCACGAGTCCATCGGTTCCTTATTAAGATAACAAGAGATAATCCTTTATTGATCGGAAATTTGGGCATTACAGCAGCACAGAGGCAGGAATAATTACAGATAAATGGAGAAAATTTAGAAACTAAATAATTCTGTGTATATAAAATAAAGCAATTATACTGAAACACAAATTACAAGCAGTAGCAGTACACATACAGTACACACAACAACTACACTGTGACTAATGAACTTGAAGTAATAGTGCAGCACCATCTGAAGCAAAGTGAGAATAGTAGCAGCAGGTCAGAAGAGTGTAGTATATTTAAGAGTAGTACTAGACCGTCATATATAACCAGGTACACCACAATAATATATAGTGCAGTATAGTGATCTAATGTGGAATATAAAGGATAATACAAGGTGAAATGTAATGTATAATGAGTAAAATCTAAATATGAATCACAAATATAAAGTTTAAAAGGAAAAAATTATGCATTTTTTGGGCACTGGATTGATACATATTTGCTGCCCTGATGAGTATCTGGGGTGAAGAACTGGCGTGTTTTTAATAGTTTTTGCACAACAATGGCGCCCTATGGCGCAGAGGAAGAAGATACACAGTGTCAGACTTTGACATCCACACAATGCAGCCATTGTTGGCTGTTGTCTTGATGGGATTTGATGACAAATATGGAAAATTTCCAGCCTCATTCTTCATGATTAGGGGAAAGATCGCTTTCATGGTTAAAGAAACCAACTCTGACCGCTGGGCATGCAAATCATTGTCTCTGCATTACAGTGGCATAGACTGTGCATCCAAGCGTCCACCCTGCCTCCCCCCAAGATGCTTTGCGGCTGTGTGACAACATCACGCTCCCTCTGCCTTTGCAGCCGTGAAGGAACAGCCACCATTAACATGACCGCAAGGGGTCGCTTGTCAGGAGAGCATAAAATGTGACCCCCCCCCCAAAAAAAGAAGTGTATGCAGATGTATTAAAGCATATAACACACAGCATTAAAACTGAGAGCGAAATTAGACATTTACAAACAGTGCGGCAGTGCCGGTTTGCTGCTGATTGCACAGATGACTTTGGCTGTTAAATGCTGTGATAGCAGCGGGAACAAAGGAATGCTTAGATCTTGCGGCTGCGTTGTCGCAGTCTCCCCCATGGCTCAACTCAAAGTCTGTCTTATTTAAAATGGAGTCATTATAAAGCCGTTCTGCTGATGTCTGTTCAATACCAAAAGTCAAACCGCTCTGTCATGCTGACTTGTAAAGAAGTTGAAGGACACGATGATCCGTTCCAAACTTATTGAAGTGCAGCAAGAAAAACATTCACTGTGGCTTTTTTTTTTTTTTTTGGATGTTGAGACTCTTTCAGTCACCGTGTCCTTGTCTTTTTGACCTGTAGACGGTTATTCTTACACCGTCTGGTACATTTTGTGAAAGGTTCTCCACAAAAATGAAGGATTGGCTGAGATTCTTTTATGCAAATTGCACAAAACAGGTGATGAGCACTTATTCTGGGAGATGACAGTGCAGAATTTAATTTAATTTGACCAAAAAAAAAGTCATTTATCCACAATTAGCTTGCTGCAGAGATCTGCTCCTGAAACATCAGGTGGGGCTGAATAGAGTTAAAAGCTCTTTGACAAAATTGAGCTATGAGCCTGTTCCAGATGTTCCTGATTCCGTAAACTGATCAGGACTGAAGTGAGAGGAGACGTCAGCGCTTTAAGATCAGCCTCTCGAGACGTTTGTTTGGGACTAAAGCCGTAGGGCAGTAATCAGCCGTTTCAGGTGTTCAGCTGCTTTCAGGGACCCGCACAAAAATCCCAGATTTTCTCCACAGGCCAGGGACCTGAAACAAATTAGGCTCATCCTGAACATCACAGATTGGCGAGGAGTGGAGTCGAGTGTGCCGGCAGCAGAGAATGATCAGAAAACTGGAATAGGATTGGAATAATTGGAAGGTGTGCGGCTTGTGATCAAAGGCGGGACTCTCCTCTGGGGTGTACGGCACACACTCACTGACAAACTATTTTTCCCAACATGAGCGATGTAATTATAGGTCAAACTTATAGATGGTCAGATTTGAATTTAAAAGGCACACATTACCGAGCGGCGGTCCCTCTTCACTTAACGCTGTAAACACCCACAAGGTGACCCTCGCTTTTAGTCTGAAACATAATTGGCTGCATCATTAGCAGGGAGCGACGCGTTTACGTGGCCGCCTTGTTTGTGCTGTACCCCCTCCCCCCTCCCCCCTCCGCAGCGGCACTTCTGCGTCTTCGCCCTGTCGTTTCCCGGAGCCGAGGCCCTGAGCACCATCTACACCTCCATCCTCGCTCAGCACCTGAGAGGAGAGGGCTTCAGCGGCGCCCTGCAGAAGAGCTGCCCCGCCCTGGTCCAGTTAGCCCTGGCCCTGCACCAGCGCGTCTCCGCCACCTTCCTCCCCACTGCAGTCAAGTTCCACTACATCTTCAACCTGCGAGACCTCTCCAACATATTCCAGGTGACACGCGCGGATAGAAAATCTACAAGAAGTTTGATCCACGCAGATAGTCTTTGAGCAGAAATGACCTCGGGTTAATCTTTCTACAATTAAATGTCAGAAGTTAAATCGAAAAAGTTGGGTGCTTTTTCATATCACTGCTCTTTCCATTCCAGACAAGGAGTTAGATATTTCGCCTTGATTCACTCTGTTTTACGGCTCCGCTTCCCACGTGGAAAGAGCCAGGCTTCTGTCACTAATTTCTCATCTAAATTATTATTGATTTAAGAGCTGGGTCTGAAAGCTAGAAATAAGTCTGAAATAAGTGTAACAGAAAATAGAATGGATTTGCACTTCCACGGGTGTTAGTGATGATTTAATGTATTTAAATGAATATAATATCAGAGCGCGAAAGGCTGTCAAGGGAGAAGCTTTTGGGGCCATATTTCTGTCAAAATCCTCCACGGTTTCATGGAGGGCAGGCTCTCTCATTTAACACACTCCGTTGTATAATTAATGCTTTAAGCCACTCAGCTATAGGAACTTCATATTTCATAATTCAATCTAAGAGTTTATGGAGGCAGCTCTGAGCTCCCACTAAATTACACACTGTACAAAATACACAGTTGTTGTAATGTTCTAGTTCAAACTCATATTTTTCTGTATATTCAGTATAATATGATATAAATCTATGATAAATATTTTGTAGATCAAGTTGCTGTGTCATGTAAAAGCAGTTGGTTGTGGTCGATAAGCAGCTTAAAAACACGGACTGCTGTGTCAGACACGCAGGCACTGACAACAGGTCATCCATCAGGACAGGACACTAAACCCAAAGGACGAGAGTGTGCAGCGAAGCTAGCTGCTCTGTGAGCCTCCATCAACAGTGCTCGTGTCAGCTTGCTAACATGCTCACGGTAGCAGTGGTGTAATGTTCACAATGCTCGCCGTCTTAGTCTACGCCTCAACATCTGCCGACAGGCCTGATCCCTCAGACAGCGGCTCGTGATGACTCCGGTGATCCCCTGACTTTCCCTGTAGCGTCATCGTGACTTTGTGGCGTTGCACACTTAAAACGCTGGAATGAGAGTGTGCAGAATGAAAAACGAGAGCTTTAGCCAGAGGTTCAAATCCTTCCTACTTTTACACCTCAGCACACCTGACCAATCCCTGCAGGATGTCAAATACAATGGAGGAGGGTTTCAGACACTGATAGACCGTCCGACCACCACTTCCTTTTAAGCATACTGAGACCTTAATGATGCCAGTTCGCTGCCTCTTTAAGTATGTTGTTATTACCATTACTTCCTCTATGATTGCTGCATTTTATATGCTTCTAATGAGCTGATTTGTAGTAGGATTGAGCCTTCTTCACTTTGAGATTAAGCATAATTACCATCCCAAAGCTCAAGCCCTCATGACCCACGTACCTTCCTGACCCTTCCTGTCTCGAGGCAGCAGAAGTTCAGCCATACCGCAACACTTTGAAAGCAGCATTTGAAGAAGCATTCTGCCTGCTTCATTAAAGTCTTACTTTAAGGGGTCTGCACGGTGTGACTGGACTGGTCCTGCTACCACAGAGAGGAAACAGCGTCTCACCTTTCTCCACCCATTGAGAGAACAGAGAGGAAGCCAGAAAGGGACTCGTGGAGCTTGTTTGAAGTTTTTCTGCCTAACTTACTCAGCTCTTGGCTCTAACACCTTAGAACAGCCGGGAAGGGGCGAGCAGTCTCTCAGCTCACAGCTCTGCCTCAGCTGTAATTCCCCCGCCGTACCTCTGCGCTTTTGCACCTTGAGAAGTGGGAAAGTATTCGGTGAGACAGTACAAACGCTTCTTCTGATTCCGAGCGCGAGGCCTAAATGGTTGTCACTCAGTGTTTTTCCGGATGACGCTTCAGATGTTTACCTCAGCCGAAATAATTGGGGGCCTTCCTGTGATTCACTTTGTTTCGTGAAACTTTGGAACTTGGAGATGAAGCCAAAGGCAGCCGTCTCATTATGATCAACTCTAATGAGCCAGAAAACTGAGCTCAGAGACTCTGTGTGAGCTCGCAACGCTTCTTGCAAAGGTGTTTTTAAATGTGACAAGAGGACCAGACAACACTGGAAGTTGCATCTTTTTTAGAGTATCGCTGCAGTTGTTTGCTGACAGAATGCTCAGGTCAGGGCCAACAAATTCTCTCTCTTTTTACCACTTTGCCCCGTACTCTAGCTCTGCTCCCTCCAAGCATTAGGGCGATCATTACATCAAGTGGATGTTAAATTAGACATACTATAAGTGCAGTAGCCAAATTCCACTTACGGGGCAAGACAAACAGTTTGGGAGCATCCGACTGGGAGCATTGTCAAAGAGCTCTATTTGCCAGTGTTCATTCTCTGCCATGACCAGCGGGCATATCCGAGGGCCTGTCTTCACCATGTCAGCCTAAATGAGCTCCTCGAAGCTCAAGAGGCAAAGGGGTGGGGGGTGGGGGGGGGGGAGAAGGATGGACCAAATGAAAGAGGAGGGAAGAGACAAAGGAAAGAGAAAGAAAGAAAGAGTGTACGCGAGACTTGCGGCGCAGAGAGGCGAACTGCACTGACTGCACAATATGTCTGTATGATGTTCCGGGGATAGTCAGCTGGGTGCATTTGTTAGCCGAGGAAGCATTGTTTGGGGCTCAGAGCAGCTGTCAGGCTACGAGGAAAGCTCACCCAGCAGGACAGGCAGACAGACAGACAGAACGACAGATACACGCCGACACCAAGAACTCTCTAATCCCTCTCCTCCGAGTTGAACAAAGCAATGAAAGATCGGGGACAGGGAGGACGAGATAGTGCGCCAAAGTCGGCTGGATGGGAGGAAAACAAAGTTCCTCTTGTTAGCCCTTTGCTGTTTGTTCGATTGATACAACGCACAGCTGAACCTGTTAATACAGAGCTGCCATATGGTGTTTTCCTTAGCTCAGGCACACTTTTACGCAATAAATACAAGGTGTCGTGATTGACACCATTAAGCGACGAGTTGAGAAAGACAGATCTATTAAAAGCCAGCGGATTAGATCACTCACACGTACTTGTGGAAAACATCTTGGCTTTTGTAGATCTGGAGTAGCGGTGCTAATTCTGGCTCAGATGGAATCTTCAGGACACACACATCCGCACACACAAGGCACACCTCCCATCTGCACCATTACACAGTGGATTTGGCAGCCAATTGTCACATTCAGTGGTCTCTGATATGGAGGCAGATCAGATTCAGCTGGCTTTACCCCCGGAGATGATTCTGTTGATTGGAATAAGTTCTGGGGCTGGAAACACACAACATCTGCTTGCCTCTGCCTGTGCCTCCTGGGTGACAGTGCGCAGAGGGGAACAAACAGTGCCTGGGCGCCCCTTCGTCCCCGTCCTCATCCTATACGGCACCTGTTATGCGAGGCATCTAGATTGCACCGAGTTGCGGCTGACTGCATCGGGAGCGGTCCCGTGGGAAAGCCGACACGTCACACGGGCTTCCTCTGGAGACACATTAATCATCAATCATCCACTAAACACTCATCTGCTCATTGTCATGATTTTCTGTTTTAATTTGGTCTTTTTTTTTTTTTTTGAACAAAGGGTGAAAAGGAGTATGAATTACAGACAGAAAAACACATCTATCTACAGTCACCCTGGTTGAATGGCTCCCACAGGATGATTCTCTGACTGTTATTCTAGCACCTCATTCAAGTGGAAGTTTTGTTTTCGAGTAGAATGTCTCCACAGTTACGGGATGGATTGCAGTGACGTGATGCATTCAGGTCCAGTACTTTGGTTTATGACCATTTATTTATATGACAGTCACCCCAGACTTTTCTCATGCAGCATAATGGGACTACAACTTTTAATGACAAATTAACCCTGAACCTTGAACCAAATGACGCTCCCTTCAGCCTCAGCTGCATACGTCATGCCAGTTAGCAAATGTTAGCATGCTAACACACTAAATTGAGATGGTGACCACTGTAATCGTACTAAAGATCTTTGTAAAGTAGGACCTCAGACATCATGTTAGCATTGTCATTGTGCACATGTTAGCATGCCAACAGTAGCATTTTACTCACAGAGCTGCTAGCATGGCTGTAGACTCTTAGTCTGGTCCAAAGTCACCTCCTCATTCACTCATTCATTACTCATTCAATTATTCAGAATAAAGGCTGTAAAGTTCACACTCTGTATTCGGACACTTGGATAAAATGGCAGGCAGTAGATACAGTGCACTGTGTAGTCAAGAAGGAGGGATTCCTAACACGGCGGTTGTGTGAGTGTGTATTCTCAGCAGCACAGACACTCAACGATCATAGAAATATTAAGAATATTCTCGAAATACTACAGGCAGCAGTGTGTCTCTATGACCCTCTCGCTCTTCTGCAACTTCCCATTGCTACTTGACACTGTGTTCATGAAGGTGACACTACTCTGTAGAGAGTACAGCACAGAACCGAATATTTATCACGTATAGTTTGGAGAATATTATAGATCCGAGATGAAACTGACAGAAGGGCAAAGAGAAAAAGGCACAATTACAGATCCATCTGCTGCTTCAGCACCACCGACAGCGCCGTGGATTCATCGATACACAGCCATATGAAGGATCAGTGAGTCAGGCAGCCTGACTGAGTATTCAGCTTAACCGCCCCTGTGCCCCCTGCACTCTCTGCTGCCAGGGGATGGAGAGGGGGGATGCATTTTGATGATTTTACTAACAAGAGTGGTGGCATCCCTCCTCACCCCGCCTCAAATCACCAGCTGTGCATTATCCTCCTTGTTGTGCTAAAACGGCCAAATCAGCCTCCGGAATGAAACTCTAAGCCTTCCTCCCTCCCTCCTCTCCTGCCCAGGGCGTTCTCTTCTGTACCGGCGAGTGCCTGAAAGCCCCTCTGGACCTGCTGAAAATCTACCTGCACGAGTCCGACCGCGTCTACAGAGACAAGCTGGTGGAGGAGCAGGACTTCCAGCTCTTTGATAAGCTGCAGGTCGACACAGTGAAAAAGTTCTACGAGGTGAGAGTTTTACAAAGTTCAGCAAAGGAAGACAAGAACGAGAGGCTAGAGGATCGGGGAGGAGGGGGAAATCATTAGGCTGCCTGCTCTGTGTCTGGACCTGGACATCAGTGGCCAACACAGCGAAGAGAAAAAGGAATGTTGGGGGGGAGGGGGGGGAGCGGGCGGAGGGCCAGGAGAGGGTCGGAAAGAATATTAATCAGTGTGGTATGGGGGTCTGGCTGTCAGGGTCTGCACTGTCAGCCCGGCAAATTGGAAAACATTTTAATGGTTTTCTGTCCACTGCTCCCCTCACTACCCTCTCTGGCTCTATCGCATGCACACTAGTCATGCCACAATGAAGAACCTGACAAGTATATGTGTACACACACCCACAGAAAGAGAAGGAGAAGAAGAGAGAATAATGCTACCCACTCCAGAATATATTATTCAGAGTTGGCAGTTTTCTGGAAGCTTAGGACAGTTTGCCCCTGTGTCACAGAGCAATATGCCGCATGTTTTCTTGCTATTTTTACATGCAAACAAGCAAGTCTGTGGAGGCCATTACTCTGTCAGTAAGTGCACTTGATACTACGACAATGAAGACTGCACCGGAACATAATGCAGATGCAAATTTCTCCCGACAATTCTTTCATTCATCGCACCTACCGTAGTTTTTAGGGCAGCGTAAGATAGGAGAGAAAACATCCCTAAGAGACACACAGAACCTCTCCAGTGAAATATTCGGGGCCCCCACAGTTGCCAGGGTGAAAATGAACTAGGTCACCCTCTGCGCAGCTGTGATATTCAGCTGTGTCCCTGTCCAGACTGTTTAAGCTTAACACTAATGTTATGCTGACAGGGGTAGTGTGTGGGTCTGTATGTTTACCACTGCAGTATGTGTGTGTGTGTGTGTGTGTGTGTGTATGTGTGTGTGTGCGCGTCCCTCCCCGAGGACGTGGAGGAGACTCTGGAGCAGACCAGGAAGATGAACCTGTACTGCCACTTTGCCCGTGGGCTGGGGGAGGCCAGGTACATGGCTGCAGAGTCCTGGAGCAGCCTCAATAAAACCCTGCTGGAGGTGCTGGACAGCTACAATGAGGTCAACGCCACGCTAAACTTGGTGCTGTTTGAGGACGCCATGGCTCACATGTGAGTGGAAGTTTTGGAACCCTGGGGACTGTGTGGGGGAGTGAAGAAAGTGGGAGAAAAAAAAAAAAAAGGTGTTTTTGTCAGTTCCTTTATTGTCTGTCAAGGAAATCAGCTGGCTTCCCAGGTATTTTAGGATTTGCAGTTCCATTTCACACACTGTCAAAAGCAGACAGGCAAATCTGTAAGAAGTCTTGCAGCATACATCATGGCGGCCTAACACAAATGCAGAGAGCAGGTTATGTTTTCCCTCAGGCTGAAAACAAACTATTAACCCCCAAACATCCAGTTTTTCCCCTTTAATTACCCTCAAATAGTTTTAAAGTTGGAAAAAGACCCTTAATGCATACTGACTGACACTACCATCTATTCTGGACCAGCTCGTTCTCACCTTTCATTGAAACTTTTTGATGTTCAGAATGACCAGTTTTAATGGTGGTCTCACTCTATCGAATGCAAACACTCGAGATTCTGTGTCTTTAAAACGTTTCTCATATTTCAGTCTCAAGGTGTGTCCCCTCACGTCATTCATGCAGATTGATGACTGCTGAACCCTTTGTGTTTTTTCATCCCCCTACACGATGTTACCCAGCAGCGAGTGTATTGACTCCATATGTGGGACTGTGCTGAACCTGTTTGTATTCAGCTCAGCCGGAGTCTGAACTCAGAACTCGCCAGGAAGTCCGGTTCTTTCAGTTATTTGTTCCCAGTCTCTCTCGTTTTTCCTCGTCTCTGTACATTTATAAAGCACTTTCACTGTTTTTTTTTTGTTTGTTTTTTTTTGTCGAATTGAAACATTTTCAACTTGCGCGGATGCGTCTTCATGTCTGTTTGCTTCGCCCACCTCTAAAATTCTCTTTGTGTTCTGTCTGAACACACACTTTGTGTTAGCAGGTGACAAACACATCAATGAGCCACACCCTTGCACTGGGTGACATGTGTCTCATTGATCATGAACACGGGCACTGGAGTTTATTTTTAGCCAATCCCTCGTATATCGTCCACAAGCGAGTAAAATATCATTTACCGTGTGAGCGCTGAAAGAAACTGAAGCGCGAGGGGAGATAGCCTTCATTTGAAAAGCAAGAGAAGACAGTTGAACTGCAAAAGGCTGAAGTTTTGAAGTGCTGGAGAAAGGCACTGCCGAAGTCGTTGGCAGCAGCTGAAATGAAAAAAGTGTGTTGGTGTATTCATTTTGTCAACAAGCTGAAATTAAAATGAAGTCAATTCATTTTAAACATGGACACAATGAACATTCATCTTGTTTTACTGAAGGCATTAAGATTCTCTGGAGCACAGTACAATTTAGTCTAATGTTTCATTCTGTGCCGGTGCATCTGAATAAAACAGAGTGATGGGCAGTAGAAAGGCACAGAGAGGAGACAGAAACTGTGTTTGTTTGTCTTCTGCTGTTTGTCTTATGAGTCAGAGATTGTCTTTATCCGGCTTGCCTCCCCCTACCTTTTATCTCACCCTTCCACTGATTCCTCCTTCACACCTTTCCCTCCCCCGACCGTCTGCACCTCCACATGTAGCTGCCGTATAAACCGAATCCTGGAGTCTCCACGGGGCAATGCGCTGCTGGTCGGAGTGGGTGGCAGCGGCAAGCAGAGTCTGACCCGATTGGCTGCCTTCATCTCCAATCTGGAGGTTTTCCAGATCACCTTGAGGAAAGGCTACAGCATCGCCGACCTGAAGGTTCGAGCCGGCGAAGACGCATCACACTGCAAAAAAAAAAAACACTCATTTGAACAACTCAATTAGCCTCATATTAAGTATCATGAAGCTTCTTGCTGCCAGGTTTAGATTTAAACATGGAGGCGTATCTGAGTGAAATGTAGCCTAATCCTCACAATATGAAAACACAGTGCAGGTAATCCACACAGTATCCTCACAGGTGATTCAAGTCCCATCATGTATCACTGTAAAAATAACAAATCTTTAGCCCTCTCACAGCCCAATCTCATTATGTGTGTCACTCTCCCACTCCATCTCCTTCCCTCTCCCTGTCACCCAGACTGACCTGGCATCCCTCTACATCAAAGCTGGCGTGAAGAATATTGGCACCGTGTTCCTAATGACTGACGCCCAAGTGGCAGACGAGAAGTTCCTCGTTCTGGTCAACGATCTGTTGGCATCGGGTAACAGCCGGCTTCGCTAATTACCGCGTGTCATGTTTTGAGAGAGAGAGAAATGCTTTCGCTTCGCCGCGGCAACAAATCACCGCGCTGCCATCTCTGCCGCGTTACTCATCAGCTACAACATATCACTGTGAAGAAGTGCCAGCGTGGCTGAGCTTCACGTCAGTGTTTGAAGGTTGCAACACATAGCCTCATAAGACATCAATCTAAAATTATATTATATATATATCTGTTATTCATATCTGCAATTCTTTTGGGAGTTGACTGCTGTTTGAACCAACAGGCAACCTTTCAGAATATTATAGGCCAGATAAAGAATGGGGCATTTTACTACTATAATTTATAATTATAAAGCAAAAAGTAGCGACAGTGAACAGACTGGACAACAAAGAGAAGCTAAATGCCAGTTCAGGCTGGTTATCAGGCTGCAGTTAACGTTCAGGGTTTGTTCTGCGCTCTAATATCACATCAGAACAGGTGTTGAGCCAATCAGAGGGCCATTTGTGCCGAGCAGGGAGGGGCATCAGGGCAACAATTAAGCAATGTGAGTTAAAGGTTTTGAAGAAACAGCACATCTCGTCTGAGATCAGGATGGTAACTGTCAGACGCTGTGTATATGCAGACGTACAGTGCGCGTTGCTCTGCTCGTCTTCGCTCCTGTGAGACTTTGACTTACAGCAGATCTCTGCATTAGCATAAGCCCTCTGTGTGAACTCCTCCTGCCACCACCTCCATTAACACACCTAGATTTGATATAAGAGTCTCAGTGTCGGCTCAGATCCTTACAAGATAAGAAAGTTCAAGAGAGTTTTCGCACAAGTTGAGCTCCATAACAGAAAGCAAAAATCACAGTGACTGGTGGTCTTCCCAGTGTTAATGTGGGTCATTTTATGCATTCAAGGAGAGATTCCTGACCTGTTCCCGGACGACGAGGTGGAGAGCATCATTGGCAGCGTGAGGCCGGAGGTCCGCGGCTCGGGATTGATGGATACAAGGGAAAACTGCTGGAAGTTCTTCATCGACCGGGTCCGCAGACAGCTCAAGGTGAAGCAGTCAGATAGTCAGACAAGTGCAGGACAAAGAGCCGTTTGTGTTCTTTATTACTCTGCATTTCACTGCTAATCATCCAGAACAAGTTGTTCTCGGTGGTTCTCCTTCGGGGGTAAGTTCCCCATTAATCTCTCTCGTAGAACTGCGTCAGTATTTGATCTCCACCCTCTCTTAATATAGCAATAGCATGCCGTCTCACACTCTAATTTACCATTCCAGAATACAAAACCCGCACTTGGATAAACATCTGGCTTTACGACGAAGCCTCTCCCCAGACAATTTGCTTTCCTGACATTTTCAGATGAACTTGAACGCGTTCGGAGGCAGTGGACGTCGTTATAAATCACCGGCATGAGCAGAAAAGCCGCCGTTTAGCTGCAGATAATTTCACCAACATGTAGCTGCTTTGTTCCCCCTGGGGAGAGAGGGATTCCAGGGGGTTGCTTATCCTGTCATTATTACAGTGTGCACCACCACCACCGCCACCCACATCCTCCACCCCCGCCTCGCTCCCAGCTCAAGCTTCCCCGGGTTGGAGAATGAATAAATGTGGAAGGCAGTCCCATGGGCACGGGCTTGTAAAGAGTGGATGTCTAACCATTTGGCTCTCTGTCTCTCAAACTGTCTGTCTGGGTGGATGGAATGGGCGCTTTCCCAAAAATGTTGGCAATCTGATTCAGAGTGTTTTGCGTGGAATCTGCTGAGTGTGTGTGTCTGTGTGTAACCCCCATGAGTGAGTTGCAAGATGACTACATGGGAGGAAACATTCAAAATCTCGCACACAAACTTATGTTTATTTGTGGACTTTGCTTTTTCCTTGTGAAATGCTGCATACTTTTACCTCGCCAGGCCTCTAATGAAGCAGTCTGAGAAGGGAAAATCGCTTTTTGAATGAGCTCCCTGGCATGCCTCAGGACAACAGGACCAAATACAGTTACAGTGACACAGACTACAGATCCAGAGCTGATCTTTACAAGTAACTCTTCTGTGTGTGTGTGTGTGTGTGTGTGTGTGTGTGTGTGTGTGTGTCAGTACAAGCTAGCTATGTTCCCCAATAACATACCTGCTTTAAACCCTCTGGTTCCTAAACAGTGCATTTACACTTTACACTGCAAAACTTTGAAAAAGTCTGTACACACCTCAATATTTCACTTTCAGCACCTGATCAAGGTTGAACAGACAGAGACCTGGTAAATTATGAAGTACTCTCGCTTACCTTCACTCTTAAAAACTTGCAGCAGTGTCGTACAAAATGCCAACGGCAGCGTAAACATAGCTACTCATTTGAGAAGGCGCTGACGGTAGAGTTACCAGCAGGATTAATCAGTCCTGGGCAAGTAAAGATAGTGTTAGCGGCTAACTATGCTTCCAGAGTACACTGCCCAAATCTCCTCCCAGCTGAAGGCGACAAATGAAGCATGAGCTGCAGAGCTGTATTATTTCCAGTAACATGAACCTACATAACGCTGTAGAAGTGATCACACTTAGATGCATTTTCTTCAGCGACTGTCCAAAAGTGCAAAGGAAATGGAACAGGCCCGCAGCTCAGGCCCCCCGGAAGGATAATTCAGCCCTGCTTGCAACCTCTGACTAGATGTCCCATGTAGTTATGGCTTCATGTAAATGAGCGTAAAATGAGTGCTGTAAACTTACGACACTTTAAAGAAATAAATGTCGGGTTCGTCGGATGAGAGCAGTGTGTTCAGCAGAGGGAATGTGAAATATGCATGCAGCTTTAGTTAGTTATCATCAGCAGTGTCAGGGTGTGCCTTCTCCATGTTTGTTTCTTCAGTCTTATGGTCTCGAGCATCTGGCTGAGCTTCTCGACAAGCCAGCTGTTCGTCTCCAACAGCGAAAATCAGTGTGACATAGCCCACAGCTCCACACACTCTTTTAATTCACATGCTTGCTGGAGGCTTTATTTGCTTAATGATGTAGCTGCAAATAATTCATTCACAGTTTTCCATTCCCCCTCTTGACCATGAAGAAGTGCTAATCAGAGCAGGAATTCCCTGCCTCTCCGTCCTCAGGCACACTGCGACTTGAGCCGTACTCACAGAGACAAAGAAAATGACTATGATCTCGCCGCTGTATCAGACTTCACACTCAAACCTCGCTGCGTTTGTGTACTCCAGGTGGCTCTGTGCTTCTCTCCGGTGGGCAGTAAGCTGAGGGTCCGCAGCAGGAAGTTCCCTGCGGTGGTGAACTGCACGGCGATCGACTGGTTCCACGAGTGGCCACAGGAGGCGCTGGAGTCGGTCAGCCTCCGCTTCCTCCAGGAGGTGGAGAATATTGAAGTAAGAACAGCTCATACTTTAATATACACACAGGGACGACGCCACCCGCAAAAATGATGTCCAAGCTCTGAAAATATAATTTAAAATGTCAGGCACCGTGACACAACAAATGTGATATTAATTTCAAGAGTAGACCGGAGGCCCCGAAAATTAAATTCAGAGCCTGAGCCGCAGGAAATATTGCTTTCCAGCCACATCTGCACAGTCACCGTCTTTAATGTGGAGTAACCAGTTCTGTGATTTTCAATTCTCGCAGCCCCGAGTGAAGGAGTCAGTCAGCAAATTCATGGCAAGCGTCCACATGAGCGTCAATCGGACGTCCAAGGAGTACCTGGCCAACGAGCGGCGCTACAATTACACCACGCCCAAGTCTTTCCTGGAGCAGATCAAGCTGTATCGCAGTCTGCTGGGCCAGAGGAGCAAAGACCTCACCACCAAGATGGAGCGGCTGGAGAACGGCCTGCAGAAGCTCAACAGCACCTCTGCTCAGGTACGGCTCACAAGCACCCAATTTAAAACTTGTAATGATGTGTTTTTGCCCCAGGTCACATACGGATTAGTCTCACTCCCCAAAACAGTATCGTACACAGCATTTACAACACCAAATTCTCATGGCCTCTGCAGGTTGAAGAGCTGAGCTTCTTGTCCAGGTTGACTTAAAAGTTGATCTTAAAAGTTCATTCTTGAAGTTGGAAATAGCAGTTAACAAAATAATCTGACCACAAGGTCAGTTTAGTAGCTGTTCTGGTTACATATATTCCAAATTTTTGAAATCTTATCACAATTTTTAAACCAACGTGAATTCAAAGTTCTTAAAATATACCACTGAAAGTACACAGAAATTAGCCACCGTCATTAGCTACCTTTGCTAATTGCATAGGAATGTACTTGCACGTGTGAAGCTGTCGGTTTCTTTCTGTTTCGTCTGTGTGCTTGCTGGAGAAGCAGCTGCCAGAATCTGTTTCCTGAATCTCTCCTACGGAGGTGGAGATTGTAAAGTTAGAATGATTCATTGTCAGAGTGACCATGACAATGGAAATGAGACACAAGTTGAAAAATGCCCACACTTCCCTTTAATTCAGTCATACCCTGGTTCCTTCTCGACCGTTTGGGACCTTGAGTACTGCTGGTTTCCGACCATACCAGGTAATGAATGCCCTTCACCTTCCTGCTCAGGTGTAAACTGATTGCCATTAGTTGGCTAGAATGAGAGGCAAAGGCAGTGACTGCAGGTGAGTGTCACTGTAGGTGTTGACATCATGTTTTGGAATGAAGAAATTCTGTATATTAAGTAGATATTAGGTGTTTCTACATCTTCATGTATTGAATATATTAAATGCTCGCCTGGACTGTTGTTGGACTCGTGTTGCTCCCTCAGCTGCTCACTGGAGCTGTAGCCGAGCTTCACATTGTGCAGAATCATGCAGTCAGGATGCTGATGAAGACCAAGTGTTCCCACACCACCTTTATCTTACCTTCTTTGCACGAGTGGTCAGTTTCTGTAACAATCCATTTTAAAAAAAAGTTTACAGATTACACACAAAGGTTCACATGACCAGTGGGCGGATTTCATTAATGAACCAGTGCATTTAACTCTATACTGTCCCTCTCTGTCCTCACCGAGTGAAAGATAGCTTGTTGTTTCCTTAATACCATCATGTCATGTTACCACCAGACTGCATGTTACTATTTTTACAGCCTCTTTTATCTGTTCGTGTCTATCCTTGGGCTTTGTATAATTACACTTTGCTGTTCTCATCATTTTTTTCTCTCATTTTTCTTATTTCTGTGTCTAAATATTGTTCTTTCCTTTAACATTTACACTTTTGTTCTTATGCTATCTTTTTATTACAGTTTATTTCCCTTTCTCTGGAAAGCACCGTCATTATTGCTTGTATTAGTAGCAGTAATATTAGTTGTAGTGGTAATAATAATAATACTAGTAGTCATATCGTTAGTAATACAGGTTGTAGAAGTAGTTGTAGTAATGCTATAATGGTAGTAGTCATGTCAACGGTATAAGTACTTTAAATAATAATAATACTTAAAGTACTAGTTGTGGCATCAGTTATATAATTGTAGTAATAGTGGTAGCAGTAGTAAAGTTAGTGATAGTAATAACAGTAGTAGAAGTAAGAGAAGTAGTAGAAATGTAGTAGTATTAGTACTGGTAAGTGGTGTACTTTCATACTTGCCACCATGTCAAAACTATATTTATGCCATAGTTAGCCCCACTTAGCTACATGCAGAGCAGAGGGATACCTGCTGGACTTTTTGTCCTTTCTTTGTTTCGTCTTCCGAAATTTGTGCATTTGGCTCATTTGATGTTTCCATTTTTAATATCGACACCTGGATCCATTTGTCCAAATGTTTGCCATCTCCACACCTTTGCAGAAGAGAGCTGCATGAATTATGCAACACAAGGTCTGTGTGTGAAGGAGCTCTAATTATAGTGGGTCTGCTCCGCCGTAGAAGTGAATGTAAAACCAGACACACATATACATAATTTCAGCCGTACATACCGTGCATCGCCACGTTTTTGCATAAACATGCCCACACACACCCACCCGCACAAAAATCACACACATGCATAAACACGCTTTTCACATAAGTGACATCAATGTGCTGAAAGCCCCAGAGCTTTTGTTCCCCGTCACCCATTTACTGCAGAAATGAGCCAACATACACATACACGTACATATAAGGGCTGTATGGTAATCGAGGATCCTTTTAATTAGAGAGCACACCCTTTACAGCAGCAAGAAACCATTAATGCATTCTGTGTTTGTTAGTGCATCCGCAGTGATGGCCGCGCTGCTGAAAGTGCTGTTATTTAACATTCTGTGCAAGAGAATCCGCGGCTCACCAGGGGCTGCTGTGGTCATGATAAACAAGGAGGGTTCAAGCAAAAGATCTCTGTGTGTGTGTGTGTGTGTGTGTGTGTGTGTGTGTGTGTGTGTGTGTGTGTGTGTGTCTGTGTGTGTGTGTGTGTCTGTGTGTGTGTGGGTGGGTGGGTGGGTGTTGTGGACGTGTATTACTCATGTTGTGGGGACATAAAGCTGTTAACACATTGTGGGGACAAAACACAAGTCCCAATAATTTAAATCATTAAATTTTACAATGAAGATTGTAAAGGTAAAGTTAGGGTAAGGGTTAGTCTTAAATTGAGGTTAGGCTTAGTTTAAGTTTAAGGTTAAGTTTAAGTTTAAGGTTAAGGTTAAGGTTAAGGTTAGGGGGTGAGTACTGCTTATGATTAGGATAAGTCTCCAGGAAATGAATGTAAATTTGTTTAATGTTCCCAGAAGGGAAGGAAACACAACTGTCTGTTTGTGTGTGTGTGTGAGAGTACGAGTACTTCAAGTAATAATAGTAGTAGCAGTAGTAGTAGCCATAGTTGTAGTAGGAGGGAGAGCAGAAACACTGGTACTACTAGTAATTATACACAAGGAGGGTTAAAGCAAAGGATACAAGTACAGATAGTGATCGTAACACCAGGAGTAACAGTAGTAGTAACAGTAGTAGGAATTGGAGAGGTAGAGGGACAAATAGTAATCGTAGTCCTAATATCAGTAGCAGCTTTTTTAATAGTATTAGTAATAACAGTGGTACCAGTAATACCACATGTAGCACTGGTAGTAATAGTTACTAATAGGAGTAATAGCAGTGGTATCTGTAATAGTAGAGTTGATCACAGCGGCAGTGAGCAGCTCCTGCTGTAGTTAGCTGTGAGTGCTGTTGACCGTGATGCTTCCAGGCTGCGTCCTGACAGCTCTTTGCTCTGGGAAACAGAAAAACGTTGGGTTGTTTCACGAAGCCAGTTGGGAACAGAGACGTGTTTCCCTGCCAGGATTTCCGTCCGATCGAGAAGCCGCTCAGATGTATTGACTATCCATGTCTCCCACCAATTAGTTTGTCATTCTTCTCCCTCTCCCCCACCCTCCCCATCCCGTCCCCCCCCACACACACACACACCTATTCATCATGTTGATGGCTCACTTGGTGCTCCTCTAATGGTCGACCAAATCTTTTACGCGGAATCGTCGCAACCCGGAAGGGCCGTCTTCCCTCCAGCCTGATTCGCTGTTTGTTAATTAGCTGAAAGACAAGCATGAAAAACAGTCTGTTTTTATTTCCCCAGTGCAACATTTTGATGGAGTCAGACCGTAATGCAGAACCCTATTTGTCGGGGAGTTATGAGGAGTTTGTAACAGCTTTAATTTCTCTTTACGACCGTCCTTGGTCTGTGCATTTGTGTGTGTATGTGTTTGTGTGTGTGTGCTGATAGCAGCTCTTGATCCTAAAGCTTTTATTTTTCTCCAGATATGCATGCCATTCATCTTTTTCCACCCCCGTTATCTGCTCGGACAGAATAAGATTTTTTTTTCTAGTAATGGATTAAAGGTCACATGCATGGTCCATGGCACAATCCCTCAGAGCACAAAATGTTATCCGCAAAGGTTTAGGCCCTTTGTGAAGCGCATTTTGCCCGACTTTCCTCAGCCACGGAATCCGTTTCATCGCTTTGAAGACTGGAGGAGATGTTTAGGTTTCAATTAAATTGCCACCGAGCTTGATCAGCGATTGTATTACTAATAAGATCCAATGAGGATGCAGACAACAAAAACAAATGATCAGTCCTTCAAAACCACCTGAGAGATTCAATTAGATGATAGCGATAGATTCATTAGCGCTCATGATATACGCACTGATTGCTACTTTACCGTTTAATGAGACAAAAGTAGATTATTGTCAGCAGCCCACCCCTGTACTCTATTGACGACTCCCCTCATATTAATGCATGCGTTCTCGTCTTCCTCACATCTCATGCAGACTGTACAAGCTTCGTCACTCACCTGTGTGAGTGCTTATCGTAGCTTAGCATAAAAAGCAGTGAAGATCTATACGCTATCACTTTTGCTTCCGGTCTTAATTATGCACTAAGCTAATGGCCTCACAGAGTTGTACCTAATACACAAACATGAGAGTAGTATCGATCGTCTTATCTTTCTCTCATAAAGAAAGCCTGTATATGTATGTGTATATGTATATACATATACACATACATGTATATATATACACATATTTCCCTCTGAAATGTAGAAAAGGCAAAAGTAAAATAGAAGTGCTTTTGTTCTGTTACTTAAGTAAAGTACTTGAGTAAACGTGCTTCCCACTACTGCTGTTTGTTTGCAAGAGAACTCCGTGTGTCGTCTTAAAGGTTGAGGGAAGTGTAGACTGATAAGCCTACATACAGTAGATATACAGCGTGTGGGATTCAACTTTTTGGAGACTGTTTGGTTCTGGTGTTGTGATTATGATCTACAGTTCATTCATCCAGAGCTCCAGCCTTGGCTTTGGTATCAGCCGGTCACATCACCCTGACCTGCTGGTCTCCCTGTCTTATCCTCTAATAGGTAGACGACCTCAAGGCCAAGCTGGCTGCACAAGAAGTGGAACTCAAGCAGAAGAACGAGGACGCTGACAAGCTGATCCAGGCAAGAACGTGTTGGATGTGAACAGGCATTAGCATTTGTTAAATACTGTTTTTTTCTCACGTTCAGTTTCTCTCGGGGTATGTCACCATGCAGATACTTTTGGTTTTATTTGCTCAGATATCTGTCTCCTGCAGTGCCTCCGGTGCAATGGGGATGAATGGAATTTGAAAGAAAAGACATTTAAAAAGTTCAGCAGCGGCTCGTCCTTCCAGGAACAGTGCCCTCTTTGCTCTGGATAATGCACAGATAGATTCCCGCCTGGTGCCGCCTGCAGAAACTGCTCACTGCAGCGTGAGAAACTCAGAGAAGGCTGGACTTAAACCTCTGATCTTTCTTCATCTGCTGTTACTTTCTGTTATAGATTGATCTCAGATAGGTCAGAGGGGTGAACACCAGCATTCTGTACAATATTTTTCTGCCTATTTCCTGCATGTCGAACTTTTCATGCTGCCGCTTGGGGTTCGTTAGCTTTTTAAGTAGATTTTTAGTCGCTTGACTTAAACAAAGGTTATTTTTTTTCATTGTATCCCTGCTGTGAAAACTCACTGGCTGAACCTGCAGCATTAACACAGCAATTAATCCTGTATGCTGTCCCCAGGTGGTTGGGATAGAAACTGAGAAGGTGTCCAAGGAGAAGGCAGTCGCAGATGAGGAAGAGCAAAAGGTGGCGGCCATTGCTGTGGTGGTCAGCGGCAAACAGAGAGACTGCGAGGAGGACTTAGCCAAAGCCGAACCGGCTCTCCTTGCTGCTCAGGATGCCCTTAACACCCTCAATAAGGTCAGCTACTCTCTTACACCTTGCTGTGTCTTATTGATTTGCTCCATCAAACTCTCCTTAGTTTTCGTCTTTTCTAAGAAGGGTTGTGTTCTTTTCTCTATGTTTGATTTAGTTTTCCCAGCTTCAGTGGAATAAGTTATGTCCACACGGGCCTTGAACTGTATAAAAGATTATTGAATCACAGGATTTAGTCGGGTCTTTGCTAAAATAATGTTTTCTCTATGTTCTGCCGGTATTTTCTCTTCATCCTCACATCCCGTGTAGGTTTATGAGCAGCCTTGGGGATTTTCAAAAACACCCTCTGTGTTTAAAAGGTGCGCTCTGTTCAAACAAGCAGAACCGACAGTTCAATCACTGCTTAGAGCTCTCTAAAGATGCCCTAATTAGTATTCTCTGTTGTCTTCTCAAAGTCAGCACAGGTTCTTCTGCCTTTATTCTAATCCTTTCCTTTTTCTCTCTCTTTTCCCCTCAGCAGACCACAGAGATATGCAGTTGTTCAAACTCAATTAAATCATAGCTTTCATTTCCTGTCCATTACTCCCTTTATCTCGCCTACTTCAGAACAACCTGACAGAGTTGAAGTCGTTCGGCTCCCCGGTGGCGGCGGTGACCAACGTCACAGCTGCGGTCATGGTCCTGTCAGCACCCGGCGGCAAAGTCCCAAAGGATCGCAGCTGGAAGGCCACAAAGGTGATGATGGCCAAAGTGGACGCGTTCCTGGACTCTCTGATCAACTTCAACAAGGAGAACATCCCAGAGGCTTGCCTGAAAGCTATTCAGCCTTACCTGCAGGTGAGCGTTTCCATTAGACCTTACTCATTAAAATCAGCGCTAACGGCGCACTGTGTGCAATATCTGCCGCTTGGCGAGACCAACTAATAAGTCATAAATTTAGCAGTGGTGTGACTACAATGACAGAGGCACATTATGGCTGCCGAGTGTCCAAATGACAGCCAGAGAAAATCAACCAGTTAATTAAGCGTTACAAATTGAACAGCCGCCCCGATTATGAAGTTCAGTGGAGCAGATACTAGGTAAGCCAGTGCAGCAAAACCAAAATTCACTCTAAATCCAGTATGTACATCACACAGAATCTGTTCTCAGACTATTGATGGAACAATTTTCTATGTCTCAAAAAAAGACACTCCCACAAATCTAACTCATAATGGGACTTTTATAATTGGGGTTAAAGTTTTGAGGACAGTCAACCTGCTAACTGAGCAACAGGCCTTTTGGGGAAAATGAGTTTACCCAAAAATCATTGACTGTGCAACTTTTAAAAGAATATATAACACAATCCTTCTTGAAATCATTAGCATCATCAGAGCCATGTATAGAGGCTAATGCTAGCAAACTTTAGATGGATATTGCAGACATTTACTGTCTTCATGACTCTTGTGCCACACGTTTTAATGTTTACCATTTTTAGCATTTGGACCTTGTAGACTCAGTGACCGGCTGCACAGGGGACATGCAGCATCTTTTAGTCAGATGTCAACTTTCTTTTACATTTCTATAATTAATTAACTATTCTAAATTAAATTCATCTACAAGTTCCATTTGAAAATCCTGTTTTTTAGGTCACTTACACAGTGTAATGTGTCAACTCCACTGGAGTTATAAGTTAAGATGGCACTTACTGCTACTTTATTAAGCTAGCAATAGGGCGCTGAGACTGGTTTAGCTAGTGTTTTTTACAGGAAAAAACAGGAAGCTGATGAATTTTTAAGACTAGCTGGAACTGCTGCACCAGCTAGCGTTATGTTAATGTAGCTCTTTAGCTTCAGCTAGTTGTTCCAATGAATGAGGGGTAGTATTATTATGTTTTGGCTTTATAGGACAGTTGAGCAATGCTTTTTCAGTCACGTCATGGCACATTTGATCAGTCTTTTGTTCTTCATTCATACATTTGTTCATCTTCTCCAGGATCCGGAGTTCCAGCCAGATCTGGTGGCCTCCAAGTCGAACGCGGCGGCGGGCCTGTGCTCCTGGGTTTTAAACATCGTCAAGTTCTACGAGGTTTACTGTGAGGTGGAGCCCAAGCGTCAAGCTCTGAGCAAGGCCAACGCAGAGCTGGCTGCCGCACAGGAGAAGCTCGCCACCATCAAGAGCAAGATCAATGTAAGCCGCCGCATTGGACCGACTATACAGGAAATGAAAAGTTTATTTGCTGTATGCCAAATGCTGTTTTTGTTTCATCAGAAAGCAATTTTAATATCTCAAATCCAGAGGATACATTCCATGAAATTGCATTACCATTTTATTAAAGAAAGGGCTTGCCTTTCTTTCAAGTCCTGATCTTGTTTTCATTTGTTTGACACAAAAACACACCGACACAAACACTAAACAGCGTCTTAGGACGTCGTTGGTAGGCTGACTTCTGCACTAAGCCCAACGTGGGCTGAGAGATGACTTGTGAAAGCCAGAAATCTCTGTACCTAGCTCTAAAAGATGTCTCAGACATCGGTGTGGATCAACTACTCTATCAAACCCAGAAGATATGCAGCATAATATGAAGTTGATGCAATAAAAATAAAATAAAAATGATAACCAGAGGCTATAAGTTGAAGCAAAAATTCAGGATATGAATTATTTTATCAAGACTTGAGTGACAGTTGACACATGAGCTCTGCCAGTAATGATATACCACCAGCGCTTCATCAATACAAAGCTGGTGTAAGTGCTATTAAAAGCTTTTACTGTTCATTAATCTCAAACCAAATCCATCACCCTAAAAACCCTATTGATAAAAGCAGCTGTAAATAATTGTTTCTCAGTGGCATTTGACATTCAGCACATCAGAGCGCCAGAGAGCCCCAGCAGAGCACGGTGCTCGGGACGCCGCGGCGGCGGCTGCTGCTTACATCAAACCCTGCAGAGTGCAGAGTGACGACTCTTAATAAGATCCAGCATGACTTCTCGCTGTCATTTTTCAGCCCTCAGTCAGATCGCTTGAGCGGAGAGTGGGTTCGGAGCCAAGGGGAATTAGCAATCCTCAAACTAATCTACTGAACCTGTGTGCCTCTCCACCGATTAATCCTGTTTGTCCTTGTGCTAATTGCTTCCATATGCCAAATAAATCCATAGCGGAGGGAATGATAAGTTTTACCCAACTTCTCACACACTCCCAAGTTTCTTTCACAGAGACTTTAGCTATCTTTGTTCTTTGTCTTTGAAGATTCCTCATGACCACGCTGTATTTTAACAAGTGCCAATTTTTCTCTGTTTCTGTGTGCGTGTGTGTGTGTGTCTGTGGGTGTGCGTGGCCTATCAGCACCTTAATGAGAACCTGGCCAAGCTGACAGCCAAGTTTGAGAAAGCCACTGCAGACAAGCTCAAGTGCCAACAGGAGGCAGAATCAACCGCGCGCACCATTTCCCTAGCCAATCGTCTGGTGAGGAGGGCAACAGCGGGGTCACGCAGAGCATCGGCTGCCCACTAACACACACAAACACACTGCCTCTCCCATCTGTCCCATTTTCTCCTTCCCCCAGACAGACGCACATGTGTACAAACTTGTATTTATACACCTTAAGTATAGAACCACAAACTGTTTTTGCTGTTAGTTTTACTCTTAGATGCACATACATGTAAACCAGTATTAATTCATTATTTGGATATAAAAGGATAATATATTCTGATTGGATGAAAACACAATCTGAATTTTTAAAGTCATATTTGTCCCCATTTGTGACAAAATTTGCCACAAACATCACGCAGCTTCTTCTCAGAGTCGTAACTCTTCAAAAATCTTCAAAACTTTGCTTAGAAATCACAGAAAAACTTCACAGCCTGGCTCACAGTCAGCAGATTCAGACTTTTTCCTCAGCGCCGGAGTAATCCAGGTGGTTGTTGTCCGTACAGTACAAACAGCGCCCAAAGCAGCATGACTTATTCATGATGATGTGTCAAAATGTAAACAAATACAGGGAGGTGTGCATAATTTTAACTTCAATATGCAGACAGTGGACGTAGTTTATGGAACTGGCAGGGAGCTAGCGGGCCGGTGTGTAGCCTGCACAGAGGCTGGAACTGGCAGAAAAACGTGGCAGGTCCAGTGTAGCGTTAGGGAGTTCCCAGGAGGTGGTGGAGGTGGCCCCGGCACCACGCGCTGGGTCAGGGCGATGGTTCGTTGATGGACCTGTGCAGCCAACTTATCCAGCGCCACCTCCTGAGCTACTGCTGATGTCTGGCTGCAGCAGCTGCGGATGCAGGATCAGGGCTTCATGGCGCTGGAGGACTCCCTCAATCCACTCAAAGTGATCCCACGATGAGGTGGAAATAGCTGGGTCCATGACTGGCCAGATTTTACTGTAACAGGGGAGTTTAGGACCCAAACGCAGCGCCACCACAACATAGCTTGTTATAGCTTGTACCAACTTTAATCTCAGACTTCTCAGTAACAGATAAGCAGGTATAAAGGCTAGCTTGGATGTAAAGTCTCTATAGTTGGACTCTGAGTCTCTTGAAGTGTTTGGTGAATGAAACACCAAACAGTAACAGGCAGGGAAAGCTCTTAGTCAGTGACAGAAGACTGATGTATTTACAGGGAACAGGCGAACAGGCGTGGTCAAAGGCAGGTTCAGCAACAAGAGATCAGTCCAAAGGTAAATGCTGGAGAGTCTTGCATGAGAGCAAAGAACAGTCTGGGTCCAAGTGAGTGTGGGAGAGCGGCTTAAATACTGGAATCAGGTGAGCGGGCAGGTGGGCGTGGCTGGAAAGGAGAGTGACAGTTGAAAAAGAAATAAAAAGAGATATTTTGTTTGACAAAAACAGATGCAGAGAGTAGCTTTTGTATTAGCACAAACCTGTATTTATACACATGTATACCCAAAAACTCTCTCTCTGCTTGTTAGTGTGTCTGTGCACAATTCATATGTTTACACACATACACACGCATATACGTGAATCCCCACCATCATCTGCCGATGCGTAAATCTCCTGCTGACAGCAGCACAACGAAAAGATGAGTGTTGACACTGTTAGTATGATAATCTAAATTATTCACAGGAAGTTTTCAAAAGGCCTGACAGGGGCAACAAAAGGACGAGAGGCAGCGCTCAACTGCTCGTCACTCACAAATATCAATGCAAATGCAGTCAACCTGCCGAAGCGCTCGGTGTTTCCGAGGTGTATGCTGAGAAGTTACAGTGTGTATCCAAGTATGCAGCCTCTCAAGTTTGGAAGAGATAAGATATGAAGGTGAACTTTATTGATCCCCGAAGGAAAATTGGATCATTGCTGCAGTAAAGAGTAGAGGTGTTGGTACACGAGCGTAGAGGTGATAAAGGATATGAAAACTTAATAAAAAAGGGCTTGAAGGTAGCAAAGCATTGTTGTCCTGGACGTTTCCTGATGTTCATGAGGCTGTGCGTTGATGACGGCAGCCGTGGATTCATTTAGATTTGATTTTACAGGATGCCCGTGGGGAACGTGCTGTGGTAATGTAAGTTTCAGTGAAATCAAACAGTGTTCTGCTGGTCTGTCGCCGTGTTTCAGGTGGGAGGTCTAGCGTCAGAGAACGTTCGCTGGGCGGAGGCTGTGGAAAACTTCAAGAAACAGGAGAGGACTCTCTGTGGGGACGTCCTCCTCATCACCGCCTTCATCTCCTACCTGGGATACTTCACCAAACACTACAGGCTCCAGCTTATGGACAGCACCTGGAGGCCCTATCTCAGTCACCTGAAGGTGGGATACCTGACATGCACCTTTGTTTGGACTGCTTGTGTTTTTTCAAGTCTTTTTCAAGTTTTTGCTGCAGTACCACAAGTAGCCACTGTGCAGCTTTGTTGGCTTATTTACAATCTGTCTAATTGTCTGACTGTTTGTGTTTGTTGCCTATTCCGAATATAGTAAAGCAAAAATACGAAAATAAAATTGAAGTCGTAAGAAACCAGTTTTTCTTTCAGGAAGTGCAAGAAAGGCTCTCATCTTCTCCTTTTTAACTGCCATAAATACCCACTTTAGGAGTATTTTAATCCACAACTGAAAATGTGCAAACACATGGAGACCACATGAGCTGCAGTATGATCGGTCAGCATGGGCTGCTCAGGCTTCTCCAGCAAGTCTCTGACGCTGGGTGAGACAGCACGAAGCAAGTTGAAAAAACGCTCCGTTATCTTCTCCTTTTCAGCAGGACACACCGAGTAAAAACCATCTCCACTGCAAACCTGTTGCTTGTCACAATCACTGCTGTCTATCACAGTGACTGAAACAATGTAATTACCATCAGCCACTGATTGCATGGCAGTTGTCTCCTATTTTCTCTTACAGTCGCTCTACATTACAGAATGAATTAAAGAATTCAATACCCTCTAAATGTGGAGTGTGATAATATAGTAATGAAAGCATGATACTGCCTGCTCACTTGAAATACATGCCTCTGCTGTATCAATGGGTGAAATCAGACACTGAGCAAGAAAAACGGAAGCCCACTCAATAACCATCAAGGTTAACTCTTAACTCTGTATCACTGAAGCTGAGCATGAACCGCTTTTAAGACTTAACTGCAGTGGGAAAGATGATTCGAGATTCAAACTTACTCGTCGTCTGTAAGGTTCCCATCCCAGTGACCCCTGACCTGGACCCTCTGACCATGCTGACGGATGGCGCGGACATCGCAGCCTGGCAGAACGAGGGGCTGCCCGCTGACAGGATGTCCACTGAGAACGCCACCATCCTCACCTCCTGTCAGCGCTGGCCCCTCATGGTGGACCCCCAGCTGCAAGGCATCAAGTGGATCAAAAACAAGTACAGCGAAGACCTGCGTGTCATCCGCATTGGACAGAGAGGGTAAGAGGCGTTACGGTGGAACGTGCTCAGCGTCGTTTCTTTTGGAGGGGAGTGTTAGTTTGTCCTGCTTTCGTCCTGAAGGTACCTGGATGCCATAGAGAGAGCGCTGTCAGCAGGTGATGTGGTTCTGATAGAGAACCTGGAGGAAACATTGGATCCTGTTCTTGGACCTCTGCTGGGGAGAGAAACCATAAAGAAGGGCAGGTAAAGAACACTTCAGCCTTTTCAAAAGCTGCTTGTTCGTTTGTTTGCACTTTGTTCGTTAGGTCTGAGAGACAAGTGTACAAGACATGAGAGAGAATTTGTCTGAATACAACAAAACGTCCATTTAGCAGCGAGATTTCCGCTTCTCATTTACCAAACAGGTACATCAAGATCGGAGACAAGGAGTGCGAGTACAACCCCAGTTTCCGCCTCATCCTGCACACCAAGCTCGCCAGCCCTCATTACCAGCCGGAGCTGCAGGCCCAGTGCACCTTGATAAATTTCACAGTGACCAGAGACGGTCTGGAGGACCAGCTGCTGGCAGCGGTGGTCAGCATGGAGAGACCTGACCTGGAACAGCTCAAGGTGAGGAAGTGTCAGTGGAGGGGGAGAGAAACACTACCTCATACAGCTATTTAACAACAAAGAGCACCGTCAGACGCGTCTCTTTTCATCTGATATGTCGAAGGAATGTAAAAGTGAACCTGAGCAGATGTGAAAGCGGTACCTGTCACACTCTTCAGGTGCTATCAGAGAACAAACAACTGTTCCACGTTGGATCTTCGTCTGTGCAGGTGTAATTAAAAGAAACAGCCCGTGGAGTCGGAGGCCTCCAGAAGCCAGTCGTAGCACTCTGGCTCGTCATTATCCATCTTTAACGCTACGAAATGCTAATGCTAAGAAAACATTGTCTGTCTTTAAACATCACAAGAGGCTGCAGGTCCAGGCTCTTTGATTCCAAAACAATCAGCTGGCGCCTTTGATTAACAGCAAACTAAGTGGATGTGTGATAATTATGGGGCTTTGGGTCCCTCACTTAGGGAGACTGGGACACTGCACAGCTGTGTGTGCCTGTGTGTCTGTGTGAGTGGGTCTGAATTTGTCACTGCATGCACATGCTGCCTGTTTGTTCACGTGGCATGTGGAACATAGAGTACTCAGAAAATTAGATCACCACATTAAATGCGCGCTGAATCGTGTTTGTATGTGAAGTGTTTGTTTCAAATTATTTGGAATTTACCCCTTTTTAAGTATCTCATACATGCATATATGTAACAATACACATTCCTGCCAGCAGTTTCACACTATTCCACTAAGCTCCAGCGGTAACACAATGTGCCAGCAAAGACATGGAAAAAGACCCCTAGCTAGTTAACATGGATGTAAACAGTTCCGGATTTAAAAGATTGGATTTGCAGATGTTTTATGAGGAAGGAAATGCATTCAACACATTCATTTGACTTCTATATAAAGTGTGGCACCCAAACATTTCCTCTCTTTTCCAAATAAGGAATGTCTGCATATGGCTCCAATCGCATAAATTATCTTTAAACAATTCATTTTAACTTGCAGAACTCAGTCTTTGTTTGTCTTCCTGCACTGTCGCTGAGTGATGAACCTACAGAGGATCATCACCTGATTCTAAAGCTCCCCTCTAATGAGCTTTATAGTGAGTTTCATCTCTTCGTTTAGCTGTCCGCCTGCAACTTTCCTGTTTTGGTTCACTTCCACTGCTCTCATGGTCGCATATTTTTGCTGCTTGAGACCAAAAACAGATCTAAAATAGAGTGAATACTTGATGCCTGGTGGCCAGAAACACAACTCCAAATGAAGAATAATTTCTGTAAACATGCAAAAGTTCACCATATCGACTTAAAAGTGGTGATATGTTGATGTTCAGTTATTGCAGTTTTACGTATCTTGCAGTAATCACAGTAGAAAAGAGACGTACAGATGGCGTACAACCACAAGAAAAATCAACAATAGCATCGGCACCTCTTGTCATAGGTTGTCTGGAACTCTAGTGGAGGGATGAGCAGCATTCTTCCCAGAGATATTGGCCCGATCCCAGTGTCCACACTCACAGACTCAAGGACTTTGAGGTGCATTCCCACTAAGTCCGCCAGGGCTTAGGACTGTCCCACTGTCAGTGCACGAGGGCTCTGTCGCAGACCTTTAGAGCCCTTTATGCACACTTCGTAAGTCTGCATTTCTGCAGACTTTGCCTGAGGGAATAACCCACAGTTCTTCGCGTTGCGAAGTTAAACACGGGGGGAAGCCTGTTAAAAAGAAATGGTAAACACACATGGAAGGAACAACTAGCAAGAAAAAAGATGTGTGTGATGCCGCTTTGACAAAAATGATTGATCAATGACCTCTCGTCCATTCTGTAAAGCAAGGTCCTGGAAGACGGAAGTAAAAAGCCTAAAATAAAACGTCCCCAACCCGCATTGTATGTAACATGTTTTTCCATCATCAGAGTGTTGTGATATGTCGCAGAGTGCTGTCCCATTCCTATTTATACCATTTCCAGCACTTCCAGCCTCTCACACTCTAGCACTTAGCAGGTGACGTCAACTAAGTTCGTGAGAGTTCAGGGCGGTGGCCCTAGTGGGGATGTTAGGGTTGGACCGTTCCCTCATCTGGAGAACACCCAGAAGCTTTAATGAAAGCTAAGTTGGAAGCACGAGCATCCTAAATGATGATGGACAGTCGCAGAAGATAAAGTATTTACAGTATATCTGAATGTCAGGCATTGTTGCATCCATGAAGAATCACCCATAAAGGCAATAATCCAATAATCCTAATTCAAAAAAATCAAATTAACTTTTGAAGTGCTGGCAATTCACCATTGTGTCGCAGTCACCCAGGCTACTGTTCCTGAGACACTCTTCAATTTATCATCAAGCTCCTGGAATTGTGTGATTGTAGTCTTGATGCTATCCTCAAGGGAATTTCATCTGTTTCTTATCACTTTGGCAGACTCGTTTATGTTCACACACTCACATCCGCCTCTCCAAAATCAAAGGCCAGGCAGATAGGAGCTGCTTTAAAGGTGTGTTTTCTTTTTAATGTAAATGACTGTCTTTGTTGTGTGGCCCTTGGACCCTTGACTGCGAGGAGGAATGAGCTTTTGTTCCGCTCTGTTGATAAGCGTCACCAGCTGTAGCTTTAAGCTGTCATCGCCGCTAAGAGTTAATGGCCGCCTCTGTTCGCTGTGTACAATACAGCAGGCTCCTGGTGGCTGTTCGGACGACTTTCGAGGAGTAATGAGCGGCGGATACGACGTCCACAGTATGGCGTACGGCGCGAATGTAAATGTTCGTAATTAAGTGAAAATCCACTTGATCAAAGCTCCGGCGCCTAATGATGCCTCGCACTCGTCTCATCGACAATCTGCTCTTTTCATGTCAGCGGTTTGAAAAGCGTTGGCCGGTGGCGCTGCTGCACCACAGCAATTAGACAACGCACTGACACACTTCCACTGTTCCTTAAATGCGGCTCTTGTTAGTCAAGGGTAAAGGAAAAGCACGAGTCCCCCTCCATTCAGAATGCGTCTGGCTGACGGCAGTGTCTCCGAGAGATCAAAACACAAGATAATGTGGGAACTCTGTTAACGGGTCAGGCAGATTTACTCGAACACAATCCCATTTGCATTTTGATGGTTTTCTGGAGGTGTCCTTGTTTGCGTCGGGCTTCTGCAGGCTGTGCTTTATTCAGACCTGTAGGCTTTCATTCATGGACAAATCAGCATTTTTAATAAACGGCAGAAGAAGAAGAAGAAGAGAAAAAAAAAAAAAAAGAAAGCCAAAATGCCAGAGTTATTTTAAGCCTTACGTCCCCTCAGCAAAATCCAGTGGAGAAGAAGTGAAATGTGATTTAATGAAGCTTGATTAATTAGCATTTCACTGAGATCGGAGGGTGAGGAGAAAAAAAAAAAAAAGAAGAAGAAAAAACAAGATCTGGAACTCACTTATCATTTTAATTAACACTGAAAGTTGAAGGTGGAGGGGATCGCTGCGTGCACTCCCTGCACCTTCCCATCCAAACACAGCCCTTAGAATGAGGCGCTGAATGGCTTTTTGTTGTCAGTAAACAACCCGGACTGATAACAATCATTGGACTGATAGCGAAGTGCAAATTGGCTGTACCTGTTTATATTCTCTGAGTGACTCGGCGCCATTATACCTTTAATGAGGTTAGCGTCGTTACTGAGCCGTAAGATGACTACCGGGTGAAAGAGCTCTCATTTAACCGAGCCAAAGACGGGCTAAGGAGCTTAAAATGTCAAGTTGCCTTTTTGGAGTGAGCACACGGGGATAAGTCTACAACCTTTTACCACAATAACTACCCCCCCCCATGTACACGGCCTTGTGTGCGTTTGCCTTGTGTGCGTTTGCTCAGGCGCAATTCCTGCTCAGACCTTCGCCGTTAATGAGAACAAAAATGCTCCACTTCCCAAATTACCTTAACAGGGCTGCTCTGTGGCACTCAGTAATCATTTGCCTAAAAAAAAAAAAAAAAAAAAAATGATAGATGTAATATCTCATTTTAATCCCAATTAGGGTGTTCTGCTGACTGGTTAATTGTTTGTTTTCCAAAGCAAGGGTAATTACAAGCACATTGTGCCAGAGGAAAGCTAATCGTTAAAAACTGACTCATTATTTGATCCGCTTGGGAATGTTTTAGTGTGGATGGCGTTCTCCCTCGAGGGCCCTGAGTCTGGGCAAGTAGAAGGTCACAGTTGACTCACACAGGCAAATGTCCCTGGTTAAATGTCCACCACTCAAACTCATTCTCTACTTTTTTCTTTCTCTCTGCTTGAAGCGCACGCATGTCAGGTTTTTCTTTAAAATGCCACAAATCACGTCATTTCTTCTTTTTTTTTCCCCCCCCCTGTGCAGTTTTGGCAGAGGGGAACTTTTCAACGACAGAGCGGTAACAACGTCAAACTCAGAGCGTGTAGATTTAACAAGGCAGAGGCTCAATTAGTTTTAACAATGGTGTAAAATACCTCTCATCACCGCAATAGGAAATACTGTCATAAAGAGAGCAATTAAGCAGTGTGATCTCTTAAACTATCTACTCCCCCAGCGCGATCTGAGCTAAGTATGTCTTTTGTCATGGGAACATTATGCCACAGGGAGGAGGAACAGCTCCACCTCCACTGCCCCCAGCAGCCTCCCCAGCTCCCCTGGTGATTACACGAGGGGGGGGGGGGGGGGCAGAAACAGCACCGGCAGAAACGCATTACCGCTGTCTGTCAGGGGATCACGCCACTCAAAGACCTCCAGCTATTATCAGTCACCAGCAACACTGGAGCAGGCAAATCTCGCAACAGCCCACCCTCCCGTAATTCCGACAATTCAAAGGTCACGGAGGCTTCTGTAAAGGCAAACTTCAATAAAGCAAAGTCATTATCGAGCAGAAACAAGGAGCTACAGCCGAGTATAATGAAGGACAAAGCAGGATGAAGCAATAAAGAGAAGTAACCGTGCCCCGTCGACTTTGTTCTCCCAGTGCCCCTCAAACACCGGGCTTTGAGAAAGTGAAAGTTTCTCTCAGACGCTTGTTTTTTTTTTCAGCCAGAACAAAGACAGGAAAAAAAAAAAAAAACTGTTGGAGTTCAAGCTTTATTAGAGGACGCGGTGCACTAATCCATATGGTGAGCTGTGAGTAAAACCCATTATTTCTGAGCTGGCTGTGTATGTGTTTGTAGTCTGCAGGATGCCTGTATTGGTTCATAATTGAATACTTATCAGGTGATTCATAGATGTGAGTGTGTGTGTGTGTGCAGTTCACCATCAAAGTTACTTCCCCTCTTTCTTGAATCAACGGTCTCATCACATTGAGGGTTAGGTCACCAGAGGTTTGATGTTGGCAACCAGACGGAAGCTGGCTAATCCAGCCCCGAGCCCTCTCTTCATGGGTCTGGATGGCCAATGCAGAGCATATTGATTAGTTCTGCCTTTGAGGTGCCCTTCAGTATTCATGTCCTCGTATTGACCCACACCTTGAACTTCTCCCACCGCCTCAGATTATGATGATAAGGCCAGAAAAGAACCTGACAGCGAGCAGCTGGCGCGGCTGAGAAATCCTCTTGTTCAGATAAACTCCGCAGATTACACGGAACCTGTCAAGTGGAAGTTTGTTCTGTGTTTCTGTGTTTATTAGTCCGACCTGACGAAGCAGCAGAACGGTTTCAAGATCACCCTGAAGACGCTGGAGGACAACCTGCTGTCCCGTTTGTCCTCAGCCTCAGGAAACTTCCTTGGAGACACGGAGCTGGTGGAAAACCTGGAGACGACCAAACGCACCGCCGCCGAGATCGAAGAAAAGGTCCTGTTCTTTTTTTATCTTTTCAACTGTTTGCATTTTTATCACCTCTACTCCTGTTGTTACCGGGTGAATAAACCCAGTCCCTTGTGTACAGTGTAGTAACTGGTCATGTCGGCTTTCGAGTCAAGCAGTCCCTGCTGACCAGTTTTCACTGTAATTACCAAGTAAATGCAGTGAATTTTACAGTGTATAGTCTATCACCAAAATACATTTTATTAAACAGAAAACAAAACATACATCTCAATATTAGCCAAAGTTAGAGGCTTCTGGATAAATATAGGTAAGCCTGGCTATCATGTTAGCCAAATCCAGCTCCAGATCCATAACACTAACTTGAGTTTATGGTTCAATCCCTGCACACACTCAGTGCATCATTACTGAAACTTTACCACACCATATCACTTGAAGCGTACCGCAGCAGCAGCAGCAGCCACAGCCTCGGCCCACGAGCTTGATATCCCCTTTGAAGCAATACACATAGTACCCTCATATCCACAAGGCTACAGAATATTTCTGTAGGAATTGTGAATTTCCCATTTTCTGGTGTGTGAAAGTCAGTTCATTATGTCTTATATCAAAGTCTACAGTCATTGTTTCAGTAGGAGTGTCACACAACATTTGGCTCTTTTTTTATCTAGCTATTGTAAAAAGATCTAAAGCACTGCAGTGTTCCGTCTGGTCAGTAAAACCAGATCATGTCACCTCAGCGGAGAATCACAGCTTTTTCCGATCCTTCAGGCCACTTTACTGCATCACGATGTGAGCGTGTGCGCTCTGCCGTCGACGAGATGAGCGCTGCCTCGCAGATGTTCATTCTTAAGCATAATTGCGCAGGCATTTGCCGATAAAAAAAAAAAGAAAGAAAAAAGAAAAGAAAAACAAACAAAAAAATAAAAAAATAAACGGCACATAATTGTCGTGTTCCACACAGTGTGAGAACATTTTGGCTGGAACCGTGAAATTGGAATAGCTCTGCTCTTCACTGGAGGGTGTTTTATTGGCTGGTGCGCAATTTCATCATTAGCTGATTGATGAGCGTATGAATATCTGTGCCGATGTGATCTTGTGTCTGTGAGTGCGATTCCGTTTTGTGTTTGCGCTGTCTTCACTGTAGGTAAAAGAAGCCAAGGTGACAGAGGCTAAAATCAATGAGGCTCGGGAGCACTACCGGCCAGCAGCAGCACGCGCTTCCTTATTGTACTTCATAATGAACGACCTCAATAAAATCCACCCCATGTACCAGTTCTCTCTCAAGGTAGCCTCACTATTTACACGCCATGCTTCCTGCCCGCCTCACGGGCCCTCACTGAGACCCCTCTTTACACTCATTCCTCTGTTCCTCTCCTCCTTCCTCCATTTGCTCACCATGTTTTATGCTCTTTGCCCTGCTTTTATTGTGTTTGTGGCTCCCTAATGTGGTTATGTAGAGCGTAATGTCTTTCATATTGTCAGCCAGCGAGCGCTGAGAGGAGGCAGCCTGAGATATGGTTTGCAATCACTCCCGACTCCGCAGGTAGCTGCCCTGGCCCGAGTTATTTCCCAACATAATCAAATGAAAACACATACAGCGTGTATATACCTTTGACCTTGTGAGTGAAATGAAATATGTTATAATATGTGTTCTTTACACGAGGTTAGAGCAAAGTGTGACTCTGCTAAACTGACAGAAATGACACCAGAGCACACAGAGTAGAATATAATGGCAATTATCCCATTTCCTGAGTTACATTTCAAGTTCCAGTCACTCCAACAGCTACTTTTTCAATTAGACCTCAATCTGCACCTTTGGTTATGTATGTAGAATCCACACATGCTCTGCTTGGTATGGTCAAGAAATTGATCTTTGCAAGCAGGAGAAGGTCATAAAGTGAAACTTAGGAATCATTTCAGGAGTGACTGAGCTACATTTTCTCTGTTAACAGCCTATTTAAAGAACGCATGTAAACTGTAGACACTATATACTAGCAACAGCCAAGGTTTCAAGGAGAAGGCATTATTCTGTTTTTTTTTCTTATTGTCATCAAATCCCATGAAAAGACCAAAACCAACAATGTCTTAATCTTTCTCTCAAGACTCTCTGACCTCAGTTTCCCTCAGGTCCACACAGCTTCTTAGCATCTTTTAGCTTCTTGTTTTGGTTCACTCTCACTGCGCTCATCGGCCTCGTTTCCAGCAGCAGCAGGCAGCTGTTTATCGGTGAAAAGGCTCTGCTGAGCCCTCTGCGCACTAACTGGCCAGCATCAAACAGCAGACCAGCTGGTGAACACAGAGAAGCATGTCACAGCTAAAGAGACAGATGTTTTCTCTGTGAGCTGGTGGAGACCAAAACGAAGCTAAACGGAAAATCATTGTCAGCCAGTGTAGCAGTAGTGGTAGTTAGGGTTAGACATAATAACACATCATGAATACTTAACTCAGAACACATTTCAGTCAGTTACAGTCAATGACTTCTCTCTATATATAGCCAAAGTACTATTGTATACAGTTATACATACAATATTAATAATATATCATTTCATTTATTGGTTTCTATTTTGTTGACTTTGTGTTACTCTATATCCAACAATATTGTTACTTTGCTACTTCCAACGCTTCGCTGTGAGACGCTGAGACAGTACTGAGTGTTGTGCCCGCTCCTGTGCGTCCTCAGGCGTTCAGTGTGGTCTTCCAGAAAGCCGTTCTGAAGGCTGAACCAGACGAGGCTCTGAAACAGCGGGTGTACAACCTAATTGACAGCATCACCTCCTCAGTTTTCCAGTACACCACCAGAGGCCTGTTTGAGTGTGACAAGCTCACGTACATCGCTCAGCTCGCCTTCCAGGTAGGGATGGAAGTCGGTTTCATCTTCTGCATGGTTTGTTTTGAGAACAAGCTTGCCGTTGAATCGGTTGCTCCTGAGACCAGCAGCCCTGTTTGGATCTAATCAAGTGGAAAGGAAATGTAGTTTGTGCTGAAAATACAACATTTCAAAGTCCTTCCTGTTTGTTGTGTCCCCAGATCCTGCTGATGAATAAAGAAATAAACCCTGCAGAGCTGGACTTCCTTCTGAGATACCCTGTCCAACCAGGTGTAACATCACCAGTGGATTTCCTATCTAACCACTCCTGGGGAGGGATCAAGGTACAGCGAGAGGCTGAGATGGCTGTATTCCTGCCACTGCTGAAATGTAATGACAGCGGAGAGGGGCTGAATTCTTGTTGTGAAATGCAAAGGGGCACCAGCAGATCAAATTTCTTCTCAGTGTGCAGTCAAACAGGAAGTGGGCGATGCTCGAAGCTCGGTGGTTTGAGACGTCGTACATCACCTCTGCGAGTGAAATCCACCGATTGTGGCAATTCCAATGACATGGCGGTCAATTAGAGCGCGTTCTGACATCCACCTGTAGACTCTGCCATCCCCTAGAGGGGAAGTTAGTATCATCCCTCTGCACCCTCTGGTGCTACCTTGTAGGGAGTGACGAGGTCAGAGCCAAGATGTGAAAAATTAATACTGTAAACAGTTTCATTTCCAAAGACTTGAACAAAACCCTCCAGCCAAGATCTGTACAAAACGGCAAGATAAAGTTGTTCACACCATCCTGAAATAGGTTGCTCCTTCATAAAGACAGAACCCTCCTCTTGAGATTGAGAGAGATGTATTAAAAGGATGCATGAGGAGTGTTAAATGGTACGTCAGCTCTATCTTTAGAACCCTCTCTTTTCGAGACATATCTCGAGAAACAGTCTCCACGAGTGAAAGATTTAATTGACTCCTATGTCTTTTTCCGAGCTACGTTTTCCTCCAGCCTGTCATGTATGAGAGGCCTGACTGAAATCCACAATTTCCCTCAAGTTATTTGAGTACTTAGCTGCTTTATGCCTGTGTGTGGAGCTGCTTCCTGTGATGCAATTTGTGCAGCCCGTTCTCCCAGCAACAACTTTGCATTAAACATGCTGCACTTAAAAGAGCTGGCAACGTAATTGAAGTCTGTTTTCTCTGTTTCAACCCAAAGCTCCGCTCTGCTGCCGTGTGATTCTCTGGGGCCAGGCTTAGCTCTGTGACCCCAGTGCGTTTTAACATTGAAAGGGCACTAGAACGAGCTCAGTCGCTGCTCTTAAAGAACAGACGTCTGGCAGCGCGGTCCTGTGGACGTCAAGCAGCAGAGGTTCCCTCTCTTGTCAGATCAGTTTAGCGGCAAACTAAACCCTAACGGCAGCATGTTTTTTTAGCCTCCTCTGCTCATGAATTTTTCAATCTGTACCGCCTAGAATATTAACTTAACCTAAACCCCTCCGAGGGTTTGGAGACGGCCTTTCCCCCAACTGCACTCAACTTACCGTGGTTGTTTAAGGCGCCGCTAATCAAATTCCGTCACTCGATTTTCTTATCGCAGTTGGAAACATAATCAGCTGGAAAGCTTTAAAGGAGGATAAGATCCTCGATTGTTTTGCCCCTCTTGATGATATTAGCAGAGCCGGGGTCCCGAGAGACCCAGTGCATTCTCCCTCATCAGGCCTGAGAGGTTGCCAACTGCCTGTAGTAATTAAACACACTGAGTCGCAGTGTGTGCTGAGCCTTGTCGTCTCACTTTGCCCTGCCACCTCATGCCCAGTGGTGAGTGTTGGTAGAATGCTGTTTTTCCGCGACATCTTGTCCTCTATGTGTCTGCCATGGGAAAGTTTCCGGACAGTACTTGTGGTTTATACAGTGCAGGAGACAGCGTACAGGAGACATACTGTATGTGTGTGTGTGTGTGTGTGTGTGTGTGTGTGTGTATACTTGTCTGGGAGTCTACCTGTTCGAGGCTGCACCGCGTGACACCGCTGTTCTCCACAGATGAGATAAGACATTTGTCAGCTGGGGCATCGCATGAAGCCCCTGCCAGTTCTGCAACGGATGCATCTTCAGTCCTCCCCAACCCCCCGTCCCGTTATGAAAGGGATCGTGTTTACTCAGCATTTCTGTTTGAATAAATATCATTTATATAGGCATGAGGAAAGATAAGCAGTCCTCGCTGTTCTTTTTTTCCACCGACTTCTGCAAACAAAGTTAGTCCTTGTGCTGTATATTGTAATGTGCATCGCTGATCACAGAGTCACTTTTGTTTCCCCTCCCCCCCGACCACCAGTCCCTGTGCTCCATGGAAGAGTTCAGGAACCTGGATCGAGACATCGAGGGCTCAGCCAAACGATGGAAGAAGTTCGTCGAGTCCGAGTGTCCAGAAAAAGAGAAATTCCCACAGGAATGGAAGAACAAGACCTCACTCCAGAGACTGTGCATGATGAGGGCCCTGAGGCCTGACCGCATGACGTACGCCGTCAGGTGAGGAGGGGAATCACAGCTTGCCCTTTGCTCCGTGAAGGATCTGTGCTGTTTGGTGAAAGGGGAAAGGTTAAACATCTTAACCTCTGACTTACAGTTTGAGTTGACAGGGCACCTGTGCTCACCGCTGCTGTGCTTGTGTGCTGTTGAGAGGAAGGAGCAATTACACAGCTCTGCAATCAATGAACCTCATTATTAAACAAGACTATAGAAAAAGCCGCCAAGCCCTGTGTCTGAAAATGTCATCTTATCAAAGTTGGACCCCATTTCCACCCGGTATTAACACGCAATCTCTACCTGGATATGTCATCTGGATAATAGAACACAAAAAAGGGCTAAAACAAAGCAATGCCTAGAGCGAGCTTCCAAAGCTGTTCGGCCATCCGACATCCGATACTGGTGCCTTGACGTCCATCAGGTGGCCAGAAGCACAACTCTAAAGAAATGTTTCTTCAAGTAGCAAAAAAATTAAAATAGTAATAATTAATGCAGGCTTAAATGCAGCATGTTTGATGTTATGAGGCAGTGCGGGATGATGGGAGTTGTTGTCTTCACTGTTAAATAACCACCACTGCTGCTTGGAAATCTGTGACTCAGGCAAAAATCAGGTTGACAGATAAGCAAATGAAAGTACCATTAGCTTGAGTGAAGTTACAGGTTTCACTGTGTTTGAACATAGTTGGAGGCATTTGGGGTAATGAAAAATATACATCATAGGTTTAGTCGTTTTTAGACATTTGAATGCGGGAATGTTTTACCTTTAAGAGAAATAAACACCCAACAAGTCACACATTCAAGGCGAATGATGACGCATCACTTCCCTTGACCTGCGTATATGATTTTCATATTGACATCTGTTCACGATGGGGGCGGAATAGAGAGAATTAAGTGCTTGTTAATATCAGGTGTGAATACAAACGCCACATGATCAACTTGTAATTCAGGTAAAGCGTCCTAAATCAGATTGTGTGTTCATAGCAGGTGGGAATGGGATCTGGATGACAAACAGCCCTTTCGCTTACAGACTAGTATCAAACAGGCTTTAAGCAAGCTGGCTGAGTTATGAGGTAGACCTCTATGGTATGCGTCACACATAACTGAAGCTATTTATTGATACAACAGCAGAGTTTGCTGCACAGGATCATTAAAGCATCTGAAATTCAGTGTTTAATTGCTTTTAATTTGAGTCATCCATCACAATATAATTTATGTGAGCTTTGTATCTTCAAATATTCTGCCAGCGAGGGTTTACGTATAGAAAATTTGGAATGTTTATCTATTAAGAGTGAAACCGTTCACTTACTGTTAGAACAGCAGTGAGAAAATCATTATTTTTTTAAAAGCTGGAGGATTTAATCCAAAGAGGTTGAAAAGAGCCGCTGACAACACGGTCGTGACTCGAGTTAATGTTTTTCCATAAGCAGCCGTCTGCACAACGCGCTGCGCTACAGAAGATTCCCCCTCTTCAAGTTATTCAGCTTGTCGGTCAAAGATAATAAAAAAGTCTTGAGGAGAACTGAGTCGTATTCTCCCCGCAGAGACTTTGTAGAGGAGAAACTGGGGAGCAAGTATGTGATTGGCAGATCACTGGACTTCGCCGTCTCCTTTGAAGAGTCGGGTCCGGCTACGCCCATGTTCTTCATCCTGTCTCCTGGAGTTGACCCTTTGAAGGATGTGGAGAAACATGGTAATACCCTCGCTTGTTTTATCTTTAATAAGCCATAAAATTCAGCCTCCGAGTGCGTTCTGGACTTTTATCACAGCATACATATTGCCAGTCATTTCTTTGTCGTGGGAGCGTACTGGATTTTTGCGGAACAGCCTATTGAAGTCAAGTGCAGGCGTACCTGCATGCATGATTTCCACTTTGATTCTTACTGCATAGGATTATCAGTCAGAACAGCAGTCATCCCAACACATCTGCTATGTGTCTCTGCTGTGATATCAGCCATCACTGCCAATGCACAACAGGCTCTGGGTAGATTGAAGGGATTATACTAAAGGTCACGAATATATGAGATGACACCGCTGGTGTATTAGGGGCAGCAGAAAGTAAATGTCATTGCTTTTGGAGTTACTTTACATTTCTGTATGAATAATGCGGATGGCAGCAAGGACGCGCTGTTTTGATTTTTGACCACGAATATGCCAAAAGTCGAAGCTTTTGTACTGACCTGGAACGGGGCGCCATCACAGCCTGACACTTTTGAATCTGCTGCCAAATAATTCAGTCCGTGGGTATTTGAAGTCGGCTCCATGAAATATTCAGATTTCGGGGATTGTATCAGTTTGCCGGAACAAAGAGATTTCCTCAGTGTCTCCGCTATGACCGAGTCACTGTACGTTTTCGACTTTCGCTGTAATTGTATTCAAATAAGTCATGATTGATTTACTGCTGTCTGATTTGGCTGTCTTGGATTTCTGTCTCTGCTTGAAAGCCCCCTCTTGAAGAAATGAACCCACGCCGTATTCACTTCAACACGGACAGTCAAATGCTGCTATCCAGAATACACAGTAGAATACCAGTAATTGTGCTCCTCTGCCTCATTTTCACAAAGGATCCCAGGCAGCAGGTGGTGAAATCAGCCGACAGACCTTTGGCCCTGTGCGGAATGCGCCATCCTCTCCTAATACGATAAGAGGGAGCACTCCCACTAGAACTGCCTGCGAGGGGTGTGATTATTGATTATCAACACCCTCACTTGGAGCGTAGTCAATCACATCAAAGCTAAAAGTAACCAATCGCTGCTTCTGCACAGAGCGCGTGGTGATGATGGGTAGCAGCAGCCACATTACACTGAACCGCAAAGAGGTGCTTTTCCATTATAGCTGTGACTATTGGGTTTCTCATTGGTATTAGGCTTCAATTAGATTTTCATTAGATAGATGATGTGATTTTGTATGCTCTGCAGGGGACTAATATCCCTGAGACAAAACCTCGCTATCTGCTCGGTTTCAGGTTGGATTTTTAATGAAAGCGGCAGAAATAATTGTATTGTTCGAGCTAAATTTCCAACTCGAGGTGGGCGAGTAAAGCTGAGTCATTGACCTCGTGCTGATGATGATGACCTCGAACGCACACCGCGACTGGAAAACGCCCACTTTTGTTTCTTCGATGAGAGATGTGAAGATCGTTATCACCGTCGAACGGTTAAAATGGTTACAAAACGTAGATAAGGCGGCTTTGGAGGAGATCGTGTCACATGGGTGTTTTTGTTTGAAATGCTGCTCATGTGCTCTCTTTCAGGGAAGAAGCTGGGTTACACCTTTGACAACAAGAACTTCCACAATGTTTCTCTGGGTCAGGGTCAGGAGGTGATAGCCGAACAAGCCCTTGATTTGGCAGCAAAGAACGGCCATTGGGTCATTTTACAGGTACAGTGTACACAGGCACAGACAGAAGCACCTCACCGTGGTTTTCAATTTACTGTCCGACGAATGCTGCTTTGTTTTCATGAGCACAGTCAGACAATCACATTGGGTAGATCCAATTATAGTTTGCGGTATTTGAACAATATGAAATATGTGAAATGACACTTCGGTATGATTGATTAAACACTGAATTGCAGCATGTGGTAAATCCCATTCACCTCACACCAAAAGTGGCAAATCATAAAACATACAGTTGACATAAAAAGTGACATAGAGACACTCACGAAAAACAAACACGCGTATCTCAAGCACATTTTGCGAAATGAATGCAGGGTTCGTTTTGTTTCAGGGATTTTTTTTTTTTTTTTTTATTAAGGACTGGTTTTAGCTGGCATGTCCTTTATCTGTGCATGGTGTGAATGAGGTGTATTATCACATTGTTTCTCATTGCAATGGGATGTTTGCTTTCCTCCCAGGTTTGTCTGCACGGAAAAGTGAATTTAATTTTCTGCGGAAATTTCCTAACTGAAAGGGCCGCGGCATTATACAGTACAATATCTACAGCCCCGGTGTCTGTTCTCCTCTTATCTGGAGGGCAAGGCTGGCGTTTGCATTTTAAGTGGAAACCTTGGTGGAATTCTAATGGGAAGTATCGACAGATATGAACCGCAGACCGGGCACTGCGGGACACCCTTTTCTTTTAATTCACACAGCTGGTAGAAATTAAAAAAAAAAAAAGACTGGGACGCCATCACTCTCTGCTCCAGACCCAGGGTAGCAAAGACAAGCAGTTGTTTAATTACCTTTGCATAAGATACCCGATCGATAGGCTTAAAAAGGCCTTGTCCCCCTGGCAACAAACCTCCCACTCGCTTTATCATCGGCTGTCTGTTTGTCTGCCCGCTGAGAGCCACCCCTCTGGCACTGAGGGAAATGGAGGGGAGGGGAGGTATCATATTCTTGTCTCTTCCCTGTTTTTACCAGCAGCCTCCTTCTCCTTGGTACAGCACTCCATCCTCTCTCCTCTGTGCCTCCTCCCGCCCTCTCATTCATGTAACTTCCATACTTTGGTCTTATCATTTTCTCACACCACATCTACCCTCTTATCAATCCTCACGTCCTCCCACCTTTCCGACAAACCTGCTACCCCCCCCCACCTCCACCAACTCGTCCCACAGTCCACCTTTACTCTCCCGCTGCCAGGCCCGGCTCCATCAGCGGAGGGCCGGGTCAATGGCAGGTTCCCCTTCACTGACGGGTAATTATGCAGCAGAACAGCAGCTCCCGCTCAGATGGGCCTGGGAGACAGAGATGCAGAAACTTTGAAAGCGGCCCACTGGGAGGAAGGAGGTGTGGGGGGAATGGAGAGGCAATCAATCGGGCAGATTGGAGTTGAATATCCCACATCGGCCAGGCAGTGGGAATCGAGTGGCCTAAACCCGCCATCCTCTTTGCACATTTACTGCGGAGGCCACCCCATTTGCCGGCGCCGGCAGGAAGAAAAGCAGAAATGAGAGAAAGCAGGAGAGACAAATTGATGAAAACGCTCCCTCGATGTCCTCTCTTCACTTTACTTTGGAAGGAAAAGACAGATAGCTTCTGCAGTCTTTTGAAACGTCAGTATATCACACATTCCTCTTTTATTATTATTATTATTTTAAGAATTGGACAGATTCATTTTAAGTATTGATGGAGAGATCATCTCTTTTTAACCCGCATGCATGGCAAGGAGCACATTAACCAGCTTCAGACACATTACGAATATCAATATTGTGAATAAGTGAATTATCTTGCATTTTATACTCTTTATGACAGAGTTGCACCATTTCCGCGACTGTAAATTCCACTTTCAAGTTTGCTGCTGGATAATGTAATAACAGACTAAACCAGCAACATATCACATAAGGAGAAGGTCAGATTGGTGGAGGGAGCTGCAGCAGCAAACAGCATCGGCATGTGTATTAGCGGAGTGACAGTGAGGAGTGTCGGGTCATGAAAGCCGCACTGTACGCCTGCGTGAGTATGATGGGATGTGAGAAGTCAGCCGCTCGCCGCGCAGCCGGTAAATGAGTCAACAGCCGTGTGGTGTGAATGAATCAGGGAACGCAAGTGTGACTTCAGCCTGGACCTACGCTATGCTTCAGTTATTGCAGTTTTAATTCTTTCATTGTTGTTTCTCATGTTATGTTTCCATCAGCGCAGTATGGCGGATGGCTCTGATACTACAATACCCATGAGCCTCGGCACAAAGGAGAGCCACAGAACATTAGAAGCGCCAAGAAGTTGAGAGTGAATTGTTTTAAGCTACAGCTTGTGTGTGATCTTTAGCTCATTGTTAGCAGTGTAGGCAACCTCATTCCAAGGTTGATGATTGGATGGTTCTGTCCACCTTGGGAGTTGTAGTTCACCGCTCTATCTGCATTTTTCTGTGCACAGGCTCACTCTACTCACTTTCTATTACGGCTACAATGAAAATGGAGTTTCTATGTGCTCCAGGGAGCGAGCTGACCGTTGAAAATAAAGGCCCTCTAAACCCGCAGCCCTCAAACTGCATCCTGCATATTTCTGAATTTATCGGCGCCGTCTTTAAATTTGGGCTCAGCAGTCTGTCATGCTGTCAGCGCCCGCAGTGTGTCGGCAGTCCTGTTTGTCCCTCAGCCCTGTTAGCTGCGTTCCTGTGTCAGTCCGCTTCTCCACCGCAGGGGAGGCCTCCTCAGCGCTGGAGCCCAGCTGCGCCGCTGTCCTCGCCGCTGCTCCTTGACGAATGTGTTTTTCACACGCGCGAGGAAAGACAAAGATGGCGCATGTGTCACCTGCACGTGCTCATATCTGCCCGTCGCGCGCAGGCCCGCCGCGTGCGCGCGACGGGCAGTTCGATGTGCCATTGTGCGTTCCCTCAGGTTGCGTTTGATAGCAATGCATCAAAGACCTTGCCAGTGGTGTCTTCTAATGGGTTTTAGATTCAACTTTTATATTATTATGTAAATAGGTGACTCTTTGATGTAGTATCAGCGCAGTCATCACAGGGGCTGGAAGGCCCTTATCATAAGACGTTGAGGGAACAAAAAAGTGTCGCACCTGAAAGTTAATTAAAAAGCCATAAAATAGTGGCTGCTCCTCTGTCTTGTTTGTTTGTCTGTCGGCCTGCTGGTCTGTCTCTCTCCCTGCCTCCCCTCTCCCCCTCTTCTCCCCCTGCAGCCAGAGGATGAATGGTTTCATTACAGTGACAAGTTCTGAGGCAGTCTCTCACTTCTTTCTGTTGGCTCACTTTATTGCCAAACTATTTACATGCCAAGAGGAAGGGTTGTACTCTGGCTTGATGAAAAAGCGCTCGAATTTAGACTTTTAATTTGTATACCATTCATTATTCTCCAAGGCATCGAGAGGCAAACTAACTTATCCGCCTCTCAGCTCCAAGCTCCTCTCGGACTTCTCTCCTCTCCCCTCGCAGAATGCGAAAACTTTCCTCTTTTGTTTTTCGTCGACTCTCCCGAAAATTGACGTCCCGCTCCCTGTCATGTCGCGGCGTTGTGAAAGAGGGCTAACTGCAGCCATCATAAGGAAGATTAAATATGGAGAGCAAAGGGAAATGAGAAAGTAAAGAGGCTTATGAATTAATGACTGGAGTTATTAGTGCTGTAATTAGATTTAGGGAATGGGCAGTGCTGCATGGTGAGATGTGGGGGGGCTTGGCTGACTCCTTATCATTCACAGGATATCCTGTAAGTGTCAGGACAGTTGAGATGGAAAATTGAGCTCATCCATGCTTGTGTGATAGTACAAGTCAGCTCCACTGCCCGTGCCGCACTGAGAGATGAATATGCAGAAAAGTCGGGCTGAAGTTACGCTGGAGAACGGTCGGCTTAATGTCAGCAACCTGGAAATGGGTTTCAAGTGCTGTGTACCATTTAATTTGGTGCCACATCAAAGTCACAGGGAAGAGAGGAGAATATGCAACAATTTAATTGCTCCTTTTTGCTAGGTGTCATTACAAACATAAATTATACAGTCAATTCCAGCATCAAGTACCTTATTAAGCTATTATGTGTTATCCATTAATGCCCAGGCTTTCACAGATATTCAACAGAAAACATTATCTGGGTGTAGATTAGGCTCTCTACCCTCACAGGGGAGAATTAATTTTGCCTAACAACTTGTCCCCAACCAATAATATGCAGTTCTCCTTCTTAACCCCATACTTGGCTGATCCCGTTTCCTGCTCTTCTCCCTGTAGAATATCCACTTGGTGGCTCGCTGGCTGGGAACTTTAGAGAAACTTCTGGAGCAGTATGCAGAGGGAAGCCACGAGAACTTCAGGGTGTTTGTCAGCGCTGAGCCCTCCTCCACCCCTGAGGGCCACATCATCCCACAGGGCATCCTCGAAAACTCCATCAAAATCACCAACGAACCTCCGACTGGCATGCACGCCAACCTGCACAAGGCCCTGGACAACTTCAACCAGGTAATGCCCTGCCCCCCAACCGTAACCCTGATCCTGACACAGCGGAGTGATGTCATTCAAAGTGGTGAACCTCGCTCCATCCTTGCTTGTGAAGGACTGAGCCTTTCCAGCACGCCCCTTACATACCCCATCATGATCCCATCACCTGTCACCAATGAACCTGTTCACCTGTGGAATGTTCCAAACAAGTGTTTTTGGAACATTCCACATCTTCCCCAGTCTTTGGTTGCTCCTGTGCCAACTTGATTAAAACGTGTTGCTGCATCAAATTCAGAATAAGCAGATATTTACAAAAAAAACATTGAAGTTGATGAGGTAAAACATTAAACCTGCTGTCTTTGCACTGTTTTCATTTTTTAAACAGTATCTCTTTTTTGGAATCGTGGTTGTTCTTCACACTTCCACTGCATCTCAGAGACAAATCTTGCTATTTTCACTCCCTTACATTTAGCAATATTTCCATATTAACAGTTGATCAAATGTCAAATGTGTTATGTGAAAGTGTTCTAGCATCTTCAGCTAATTGTTTAGCAACTTTAGCTATATGTAATATGTAGAGTTGTGTTCAGAGCCTACTCTGCTGCCTCAGTGGCCAAAAAGAAATCATATAAGCTTTAAAACTAGCTTCAACTCAACTAAATACATCTTCAACATGCTGTCTACAAGTCACTGCAACATTTGCAATTATATCCCAATGACAAATTACATCAAATATGCATTTTAATATAACACTCTGAAGGGGGCTTTTTGATTTTAAGTGTCCCATCAAACAATAACTTTATTTCCTTTACCTATTTCCTGTTGAAATCAAAACCATTAAGTGATACTGACAAAGACAGTTTGCTCAGAAAAGCGGGATCGTTGAAACATCTTTAATTCTAATTGGACCTTTTTGTGACACCCACCCATGTAGCCACTGAAGGTCACCGCTGAACAGTTCCATTGCCCATGTTATGGGATTTGAATACATGAGGGCGACTCGTTACTCCATGTCGATAAATGCTATCTTCCTCTGAAGGACTCGTTTTCATGTTTGCCGTGAGTGTGAGTTGAGACGACACATGCCAATTTTCACTCCAGACTTCTCATCAAGTTGCCAATTTGCATGTAGGAGCTGGCAGATGGCAGCAGTCACCTTTCACTCACCTTGCTGTTGCCTCTGACCCACATGCTAACGTTAAAAGTTTAGATGGTTCCATTCTGCGGGCGGACCGCAGTAACGTGTTCACAACAAAGTCAATTTGCTACTTTTTGTGTTTGTTATCGGAGAGTGGCCAGACAATATCATGCTGCTTGGCCGTTCTACAGCCCCTATGGTTGGAATGGATCAGTGCACTGCAGTGGCCTCTCCCACCTTTTCTCTACCTTATCAGTTCTCCTCTCTATCTAAGCCTTAACATTACCTCAGCGCTTCGCTGCCAATGCATCCTCCCCCTCACCATTACCTGAGTGCTCGGCTTACTCCCGTCCATTTCCACGATCCTTAGTTTGCCGATATCTATCTGCCTGATAAGTGCAACGCGTTTGTGAGCCCCGCCTTATGCAGAGGGAGGTCCACTGAGGTAAGGATGGAGGGAATATTCCAGTCATGTGTACTCAGTGAAAGCTAATCAATGTTAGGCTAACTCTTTGTAATAGCCCACCCGTGTGGCTAAAGCCGGCGCTAAGCCAGAGAAATGACAGTTTCTTTCCTCCTGACCTTTTCACTGGCAGATACATACAGCTCCACTGCCTGTTTCCATTCACAAGATGGAGTCTGGGTGGGCTGCAGTTAACATCTGGCGAGACGGTATAGGTTTTTACTGAGGTAACACTTGTGTGGTACTGTTGTGAAATAAGCTGTTATGGATTTCCGCTTCTCTGTTTACTGAAACTGGTCGATTCAGTTTATCTTTCAAATTTTCCAGTTATTCAGACTCACGCGTACCCTGGTGCTAATCTCGGATCTCTGCCTGTTCAAAGATATCGAGGTGTGTTTTTCAGTGCACGTGCGTGCGCGACTGCATGTCATTTCTCTCCACTCCACAGGTCATGAATAGGGAGGCTATGCATCTCTTTCAGCTGTGTTGAGCACAGGAGTACAGTGCAGAATATTAACTAAATCTCCAAAAGGCTGAGCGTACGTGTGTGTGTGTGTGTGTGCTAGTCATTCTTCACTGTACTTGTGTGCATGGTGCGTGTGCGTCGCAGGAGTCAGCTCCCCAGGGTACTGCGCCAGGGGAAGTGAAAGGGCCTTCACCGCAGCACTCACCATGACACATGCTGGTATAAAGAGAATTTAGCCTTCCTATTTCCATAGGGGTTATTGGCATGCTTATTTAACTGTCTCCCCCTAGAGATTACAATGCCATTTACGTCCATTTTTTTATTTGCCTGTCTGGAATAATGAGCCCAGGAGACGGTTGGAGGCTGAAAGCGCCTGACAAGTTGTGACAATTAAAAGGGAATCTCATCGCCGGGTTTATAGCTATCTAGTCATCTCATTGTCTGTCTGTTAGTGCGCCGCAGCGCTGGGGACTTGACAAAATAAAACAGATCACAGGGCCGCCTGCCACAACTTTTTACCTGTAACGCGCCGACGTGGCTCCGCTAATGCAGCTGTACAGTTCAGGAGGGGTGAGCGCGTGTCTTCAAAATGTGTTCCTCTTTGTTTTGTCGTTCTCAAGGACACGCTGGAAATGTGCGCGCGGGAGAATGAGTTTAAGAGCATTTGGTTTGCCCTGTGCTACTTCCATGCGGTGGTGGCAGAGAGGAGGAAGTTCGGTCCTCAGGGCTGGAACAGATCATACCCCTTTAACACCGGAGACCTCACCATTTCTATCAACGTCCTCTATAACTACCTGGAAGCCAATCCTAAGGTAGACGTGTTTTTCTTTTATTCCCGAGCAATGGATTATGAAGAGCATTTGTGATCTTAATTGGAAATCTAAACACATGTGACCTCAGCTAAACACCACAGGCCACCTTCCAGCAAAGCAGCATCCCCTCTGTCTCTAAATCCTAGGTGCCGTTTGATGACCTGCGCTACTTGTTCGGTGAGATCATGTACGGGGGTCACATCACGGACGACTGGGACCGCCGTCTGTGTCGGACCTACCTGGAGGAGTATATCAAGCCTGAGATGATGGAGGGAGAGCTGTACCTAGCGCCTGGCTTCCCCTTGCCTGGAAACATGGACTACAACAGCTACCACCAGGTGAGGCGGACAAGACGGTGACTCAAGTCAGGTCATTCCAGCCTTTAGATTACATGGAAGTAAACTGAAGTCAGTCCAGCAGCAAAAAAAAAGGATACAAAAAAAGGAAAAAAGCAGCATAAAATAATGAATTCAGGCAATGAATGCAATGTAACCCATAGTCAGAATACAAGAACATGTTATGATTACAGCAGTGGCATGTTAGGTGTTTACTTGGGGCCATCAGGGGTCCCCAAGGGGCTATATGTGGCCTCCAGCAACTTAATGGTGGTTTAATATTGCTAAAATTGAATCACTATAATTAAAAGTTGTTATTTTTTTCACCATCACTATTCCCCATGTACAGTGTTGAGTTCTACAATTCAATGTTAAATCAATAAACAATAAAACTCCCCCCATATGGGTCCCTGGGACATAACAGATTGTAGTCTGAGTAATATAAATATTTCTCCGAGTTGGAGCTGCTCTGTGGGTGGAAGGAGTTTGCCAGTAAGTCGAACTGGCAAACTTCAATGTTAGCAAACTGAGATTAGAAAGTCGTGTGACAGGGAAGGTTGGAAGTCAAAATCAGTGGAATTAAATTAAAATAAATGAGGAACGAGCAGCTATGTGCTTTCCATCCTTTGACTAAACATGAGGTGGGCAAACCTATCCCAGCATGCCTTAGGATAAACAGCACCAGTCCATTGCAGAGAATATACGCTAGAATTGCATCATGTATCCAACTGTGTGCTAACAAGTTGTAACATATGCCAGATGTTGTGTTTACAGCTTGTTTCAGTGCCCTCTGTTGGCAAAAAAAGAGCTTTCAGGTCCCTGTTTAATCTAAGTTTTGCATCTTGGATGCACAAATACAGAGAGGACATGAGGGCTTGGTCACACCAGGATTTATAAAATATTCAAGCTGATCAGTTCCCTTCAGTAGAATCAACACAATCAGTGGCAAGTCTCTTCCCATGTACTGTATGCCATGAATGAAACCAGCCACAACCAACAGTATCCACTGCACAACCCCTGCAAGTCGTCACTCCACCCTATAGCCTCAATATTGGATGATTCTTAGTATGTTTTCTAGTGCACAATGCCTATATTTTTAAAATGAGATGAACTACGTTAAGGAGATGTTCTTTTATAGTTATTATTAATCATTTAGGTCTGAGACAGGAGATGAACTCAAGTCCCCAGCATGAAAGACGGACCCACTTTCAGCCACCCACCACCCCAAACCTCTACAATTTTACTTTCTGCTTTGATACATAAAGGCCACAGCACTGAACATTAGGACTGAAGGTGTTAGAGGTCGTCGAATATAGATGGAATTCTGTGACTTAATTTGAGATCAAACCCGCCATGCAGCCGCCACGCTGCCCTGGTATTTAAAACATTTAAAAGGCTTAGAATAAACATGCAACATACATCCACCCCATCCCCCCGTGTGATCGGCACGCAGGCTGTTGACCTGACTGAGCCTCAGTTTGCTTTAGAGCACTTCATACACAAGCCCTGACAGCTGTAGGCAGCACCAGGTCACTGCTTCACCTCAGTCCACCTCACCCTGTCCGTCTTGAAATGTTATTTATCACCAAACACAAACCTTGATTGACAAGGTGAGATCAGAAATGAGGTGGGTTGTCGTGTCAGCCGCAGCAGCACACTACAAAGCCTCGCATATTATGTGTCAGAAGTGACTAAATAAGCGAGGCCAAGCGTATTGTGCATATTCCAATTTGCCATTTGAAGTTTTTTTTGGAGGGGGGGATTTTTTTAAGCTTTATTTTATGAGTCCCTTAAGAAAAACAGACAACTGCCAACATTTATATGAATGACAGTAGTGTTCTTACAAACAGTCCAGATTTCCTCATGAGGTCCGCAATGAGAGTGCAGTCTCTATTCAGTTTTCCCCCAGTCTGGATGCTGCTCAGCGGGCACATCCTGGCTGTCCCAGTGGCTCTGGTGGGAAGGGTTGGAGCGTTTTACACTGGACTGTCACCACACAGCCAAGCTGAGGGCGGAGCGCTTGAGAGTTGGCCCAAGAGCAGGGGCTGTAAAGGCCTGTGGGTCCCCGGGGTCTGTTAGGCCAATATCTCCCTCACAACCATCTGGAGCAAACTGTATATTTAGGAGAGGAGCCGGGTGGGATAGGCACATAGAGGGAAGGTGACTCAGCAGTTTTACTCCTCTTTCAAGAATATACAGGTGTACGCAATCAGCAGAAGTTAGCGAACAAGCACAGAGGAGATCAAACAAGCGGACTACAAAGTGTTTCTGTATTAAAGGCCAATATATTTTCCATCAAAACTTTCATCAGGACATTATGATTAGAAGAGCTTTTTTTTATTTAATGTAAGTGCCCCACAAAAAGCAGTCTTTCTCAGTGGAGCTTCCGCTTTCATCTGCACTAACTTGAAAGCATATTGATATTCATTATGGACCAGCAGATGGAAAATGCCACATTTCCTTCCCCTTGTTATGGTCATTAACAGTCTGTCAATTGATCCTGAGTCTTTGTATCTCACCCAGAAATATCCCATCATTTATATGGTTCCATTCTTGTCCTTTGTCAGCAGTACTACAGACGGAACACCTGAGAGGAAAAAAGGGAAGTGGCGGGAAGTAATTGGAGTTGCCAATCTTCATGCTGTTAATAGGGTTAAAGTGGAAATACTGTCGTCTTTAGGTCGTGTATAAACCTCTTTACAAACAGGGTTTTGCACAGGCTTCACTTTTAAACTTTCTTAAAATCCTGAATCTGAGGTCCAAACAGAAATCCATAATCTGGGTCAAGGTTTTTGATGACTGTTCTGACGTGGATTTCTCCTGATCCAGTATATTGATGACTCCCTACCGGCTGAATCGCCCTACCTGTACGGCCTTCATCCCAACGCCGAGATCGGCTTCCTCACGCAAACCTCCGAGAAGCTTTTCCGCACCGTGCTGGAGATGCAGCCCAGGGACGGAGGAGTCGGTGAAGGCGGAGGGACGACGCGTGATGAGAAGGTAAAGAAGAAGAATCTGTAGATACAAGAGATAAAGTGATTTGTGGATTGGCTGATGGCATATCCCTTTATCGTGTAGCTCTGATGTGATGGACAGCATTGAAACCTTCCCACTGTCATTTTTCCACAGTCAGAGGTAATGCATTCAGATGTCTTATCCAACTAATAGTCCAAAACCCAAAGATAGGAGGTTTACTATCACATATGACAAAGAAAAGCAGCAAATCCTCACATTTGAGAGGCTACAACCAGTGAGTTTGTGGAATTTTTGCCTGAAAAATGACTCCAATTGATCAATTATCACAATAGCTGCTGAGTAATTGTCTATCAATGAACTGATTGGATAACCAACTAATTGTTTCAGCTCTAACAGGAAGATAATTTTGGTCGTATGACCTATGTTTGATCGATATTACGCAGGTCCTCGTGGAAAGGCGTGAAGTGATGTAAATTCCGTTTATTCTTGCAGATGCTTTTTGTTTGCCATAACAAAAACAAATGTTGCACCATAAGTTTAGACATAACTTATTCCAAACCCTGTAGAAAAACCCCATGAAACCCTGTGTGCTCAGGAGGTGCTCCATCATTATTCATTGAATTTGTTTGGCTAGTTTAACCCTTATGTCCATCAGGACTTTAACGTGGTCCCAAAGACTCCCAAAGCAACGTCTTCACAGTTATGAATTGACAATGTGACCTGTCAAACATTTCCTCTTTTTTCCCTTCGTAGCTTTAAGTTTCGACTTTTCCTCGAGCAGTATCACACATGTAGTATCGGCCTGTTCCAGCTCCTCACCGACGTTATGCGATCTGGTTAGGACTGTAGAAATACAGAGGTATTATTCTTAATATAAATATTGTATAAAATAAGAGAGCAGCCTCATTGAGATAAAGTTCAAAGTGATGTATGAGTGTGATATCCACCCCCCCCCAAGACTTTCTTATGGCTGCACCATTACCTCTTAAGCGTTGATTACACACACATTCTGACCAAAATCCAGTTTTATACTTTAGGAAACTCTGGGGTCTCCTTTTTAAAAATCAAGGTCTGTGGGTTTGAACAATGTCTGGCTGTGCAGAATGAATTTGTGAGGATAAGCCACTTGCAGGTCAGTGAGGTGTAAGGGGGTAAAAAGGTGGCATTTGAACTCGTGTTATGATTCTGATGTGATAGTCTGTCTTGAAAAGCCTTTCACAAAGTCGGCTGTCTCACCAAACTCCGGGCCCCAGCGCCAAATCTTAAATGTGTGATGACAACAGGTGACATTCTCTGTAGCGGCTGCACACTGAACTGAAAAGACATTGCAGACCAACTGTTTGGGGCCTCTGACAACACCCAGCGTGATTTTTACAGAGATAGCATTTTCTGGTGCATTTTCTGGTTCAGCACTGCTCTGAAATAAAGCTTATTTGAGTGTAAGAGCTCATACAAATATTCTGTCAGAGAAAGCGCAGCCTTGCGCACTCCCTCAGTGTCACTTTTTGTAATATCATAAATAAGGGTCTTGGTTGTCTGACTGTTAGGTTGGTTAAACAGTCGTTTATGCTTATTGTTGCTTGAAACGTGCAGCGAAAGCGAGTCAAGTTCAAGTGTATTTTAACTGATTTCACTTCTAGAATCTGCTTTTATAATAAGTGTTTGGTTACTTTTTTGCTCTTTTGCATTAATTAAACACTATTAATCCTGATGATTGCATTTTATTCAATGCAAAAACTGTTAAATTCTGAATTCAGTCAACCTCCAAATTAGTATTTGAACACTGTGGGGCTTTGTTTCCTTGCTTTTTTGATATGCAAACGATTGATAAAGAGTAAGAAAAGGAGCTCCTCTATGGCATTTAGGTGATCTTATATGTACACACAACAGTTTCTGCGAGTTTTATTAGTAATATTACTTGTTTAGTATCAACCAGCTTAGCCACTGTTAAGTGTCAGGTAGTAACTCGGCACTCAAAAGTAGAACAGACTCAGAGAGCAAAGCAACCAAAGGCAGTTTATTCCAAAGTTTGCTGGTGGTTGAGATCAGGAGCCGGACAGGGGGTTCATAGGCTGCAGGTGTAGCTGATGAGTGGATTGGCAGCAGGTGTGTAGGTGAGTGAGGAAACTCAGTTGCCACGCCCTGATTGAACACACACACACACAGCAGAACAGCAGAAACACTAGAGAAGGAATCCTGCTAGACCTTAAAAGCTACTCCATGTTGTATGTGTGTGTGCGCGTGTGTGTTTCCGTTCCTCAGCGTATTATGATGTGTGACCTTTCTGGCTCAGAAGCCTGTATACTCCTGTCTTAACTGATGACAGCCATGCAGAGCTTACCAACGAGGCTCACTTTGTATTCAGCGTGCTGAGGAGCTGCCAAACCCAGATCAGATATTTGAACTGAAAAATCCATAGATATGATGACCTCATATCCTTTGTTCGGCACCTAATCCGTTGATTGATCGCCAATGCTGGTTGCCTTGGGAAAATGTTGACACAGACGTTAGCTTTCATCACTTACCCACAAAAATATGATGTGAGCATTGATTTTCTGGAGGGATTAGACTGTTATTGAAAACAAAGAGCTGCCTTGCAAAATAGATCTTCATGAATATTTATGGAAGTGTCTATTTCAAACTGTAACAGTTTCTCAGGCTGTCAGTGTCGGCAGTACTGAGTTTATCTGACACAGATAACCCCAGTCAGTCTTTTATTTCAAGTATTCTTCCCCCCTTCTCTGTTTCTTGTCCTGAGTATCTTTGATTGTAACAGTGAGATGGATCAAACAGCAATTTGTTCCGCCAATTCACTCGCTCACTCCCGGACACACTTGTTCATTGCCTCGTACATTATCAGGTGCGTGCGGTGCTGGAGGAGATCATGGAGAAGCTCCCGGAGGAGTTCAACATGGCGGAGCTGCTGGGGAAGGCAGAGGAGAGGACTCCCTACCAGGTGGTGGCGCTGCAGGAGTGTGAGCGCATGAACCTCCTCACGCAGGAGATCAGACGCTCCCTCCGAGAGCTCAGCCTGGGACTAAAGGTGAGTAGCCTGAAGTGATAGCGTCCTTTATTTTAGTCACTTGTCAGAGTAAAAAATTTTCTTCTCACATTGTTTCATAGTTGTTTTAGTCCCAAAGAGGTCAGATTATTAAACCTTTCACAAAAGATTAGAGAAAAATCAGATGCATGAATTTCAAAAGAAAACATCCTGTGCAGATTCCTGAGTAGGCTGCTGGGTAGAGTCACAAACATCAAGAAAAATCATGTGTTATATTTCATATGTACAAAGTAACTGGAAAATATCACATGAATGTTATAGAGCAAAAAGTGAAAGTACAAGTTGAGGAACGCTCCAGAAACACCTGTTTGGAACAACAGGTGATAGAATCGTGGTTTTCTTAGTATTCTTTAGGCGCCTCACTTCAGTGAGTAACAGAAAAGCTGATGAGTCAAACAAACGTCATTCAAAAGAATGTGCAGCCTTTTGTTTTCAGTGGACTGAAAGTGTTTTTAACATTCATTCATTCATTCATTTTATTCACGGCCATTCGCGGGCAGTGGGTTGCTGTAAACATAGCAAACAGTTGCCTATTTTCACATTCAGCAACATTAGCATTCTTCTGGGGTTGTGTTTCTGGCCACCCGACTAATGTTAAGTCCAATATTCACTCGCTTTTTAGCTCTGTTCAAGCGTGGAATTGCAGCGGGGGATAGAGGGTCACTGTCCCTCTGATTTGTGAAATATGGAAAACTCAGATTTGTAATGACCAGATATGTCATCAGATCTTCAAAAAGCCGACAGAAAGAAGCTTTTTTGTTCCCATTAATATTCAGTATTAGACCAGCTGGATATCATGTGTGCAGCTCAGGAGTGCAGGCCGAACCTTTTGGTCACTCTGTATCCTCCATACACACATCTCTGGTGATCTGTGTACGGTGAACACAGTGAGTTACAGGTGTTTTTCAGAGGAACAGTCTAGAGGCTGATCTGAGTTTCAAAAAACTGGCTCTGTTGCTGATTTGCCGTTAAACTGCGTCAACCAGGGTGTCGTTGTGTTGTTTGTCAAAACACACAAACGGCACTGGGTGCTTCTTTACTGAGCATCCAACATGTAGCCCCGGGTAAATAGAAAGCATTCGCTCATGCAAAACCAACATGATGACAGAAAGAATTAAAGGCGTGAGGAGAGCAGGACCCCGTGAAAGCTCATCGAATGTGCTGTTGAAATGTCAGTCAGAGGCAGGTGCTGCGGCGAGTTCGTTCAGCTGTGCTGACTCGTAGTTTTCACGAGTGGAAACATGTCAAGACGTCATTATGGCTAATTGTTAATTTAAGATAAGGCAATTTTGGCATGTGCAAATATTTTTTTTTTCACATGTAGAAACTCCATTTCGACCAGTCAAAACTGATTCACGCATATCTTGAATTTGCTTCTAGATATCACTAATTCCTTTTCCACTGCTAAGAATAACGATTTCAGATGCAGGATCTACAGTTGAATTTCCACATGTTGAAAAAAGACTAGTGGAAAAAGCAAGTTTCCCATTTCCGATACCAACAATTGCATTTCCTATGTGTCCATCACACCGAGAAACCATTTCAGATGTTCTGGCATCGTATTATTAAAGAACCACAAAACCTTTTGGTTGACTTTGAAATAGGTAAATAAATGACCATGTTCAGTTCTGATATGCAGCCCAGATTACCACGCTCATTTCAGATAGGTGCATATGTCACGGAAGATAGCTACGACATTTTGACTAGTTTCCCTTTTCGATATCTACAGTTCAATCCTGACTAGCTGTTAAAGGTATTGTTACCATTGAGTTACAGTTAGTTTTTCAGATATCTGAAATGGAATTCAAGATATCTGAAATTGCAGTCGTACTAGTCACAATTCCAAGATGACATATCGATAATTTCATTTTGAGTTGTAAATGAATTTGAGGTATCTAGAATTCCTTTTATGATGTCTGTAATGTAAGAACAACTGGAGATATCTCCAATGAGCAAATGTTGAAATGTTGATAGCAATAAATACATTTGGCTAGTGAGATATCAATAATTAGAATTGCATCTAGTCAAAATTACATTGATTTTTAACACACCAGAGCTGAGTTATACATATCTGTAATCAGGTTTGAATACAGGTCAATGGTGAAAGTTGAGTAGTCACGGATATCTGCAATAAACATTTCTGCTAGTAAGAAATTTATTGTTGATATTAAGAATTAACATTTTGTGCATAGTGAGAAATGAATTGGAGACGTATTTCATTGGAATTGCCATCAGTCAAAAACTGTGGACATGTTGGCTTTGAATTCTAACCAGAGAAAAAGGAATGCACCCACGATACCTAAGACATGAAGACGTCCTCTGAAAGGGTGAGTCACACTGAACGACATCAGTCAGCATCAGGATCGTGGACGACGTGTTTAATGTCAGATTGGACTCGATATTTGACTGTAATTCACCTCACGCTGTATCTCTGCCCGTCCCCCTGTGGAGGCTTTGTCCCACTGACTGTCCCTGATTATTAGAGACCATATCTCATGATTCCCTCATGGTTAAAATGCCATCAGGAACAATGAGTTAAATTGCAGAGGAGTACAGTGACTATTTCATTCCCCACCTCCCCCGTAATGCTAATCATATCCAAAAGGGGCTCATTTCTCATTTGGTTAGGGACTCCCTCGAAGCACCTAATCACCCTTGGGTGTCCACTGATGAGAACCGCTGGCTCAGCAGGGACGGCGCTAAGAGCGGAATAACTCAAATGTAAAACAAATGAACTTTGAGTGAACTGTCACTCAAAATCCACCACAGAACCCTCAATTATCCTCAGCACCTATGATTCACACGACGCCGGCTCGGCTGCTGTTGACTCTGAGGCGCTGCCGCATTAGCATTCCTGCATAACTAAACCGTTTTCTCCGTCGTTTGTTAGAAGCCCAGTCTTCAGAATGACTCAGAGATCTGGCTCACGGAAGAGCAGAAAGGAAAGAGACGTCTGCGCTCTGTGTGTGTCAAGCCTGACTGAGTCGTGTGTTAACAACAAGCAAAAAGAGAAAGAGGGGGGAAAAAATGTGTAAAGGCGTTTGTCAGGAGTTATGAGGCTTCGATCTCCCGACACTACAAGCCTCAATAAATCGGCTCAGTGATTTAAAAGCCATGTAGACTATTGTACCAGCAAATGGAATCATATTTCGTCTTTATAGTGGAATAAATAGGAACTATCAGAATGTTGGCCTTGGTGAGATGGTGCAGCTTCATAGTGTGCCGCGGCTGAATTGACGGATCAAGATTATTTTGAGGAGTGCTGCGAAGGTGAAGGGTTCATGCACAGATGTAGATCAATCTGCGGGACCTTATCGGCGTCATAAAGAATTGCTATGACTGTCACACAAGGGTATCTACACATCAGCAATACATCTGCTCCGGTATCAGTGGGTGAAGGACACCACTGTTTTCACTCATACGCCGTCTCATAACTCGTCTCCCCGCCGTCTTGCAGCATGTTTCCTTATCTGGCATGGCGTGCTCGTCTTCATGTTTACGCATGCATCAGTAGTTTCAGAGGGCTTGTTACTGTTCAACACCTTATGCGGCTGGGAGGTGTCACCTCCAATGTTTAGCCGCTGAGGCAAACGAGAAGTGACACGTTGAACTGCTGGTTCCTTTTCTGTAATGAAAATTCACAAAACCAACCGAGAGCTTCTCAGTACAAAAGAGGCAGCGTCTGTCAGCGGCGGGGACAGTCGTCCTAATTAAAACCGCTATTATCCAGATGATCATAAAGAGGATAAAAGCATAATTATACAACAGATTTTTCTGATATCCACAAGCAGCCTGTTCATCAAGGCACAGCAAACACTGGCATCTTCACATTATTGCAGTAATAACGTTTATGTCTGCCTGAAATGAAATTGCATGTTGTTTTTCGGCTAAAGATCTCTGGGTTACATGCCCTGTGCTCTCCTTTGAGCAAAATATAAATGCCCAGAATGGTGAAATGTTTATTTTATAGTCAGACGCGCAAGAGCCACAGGCTTTGCGGCGTAACCCATATTAGCTTTCTAGCTAATGTGTCCTTTTAATCCGCAGACATGAGGCCTCTCAGTGCAGTGAAGTTTAAACTCCATCCTTCAGCGTTAGTCGTACTCTGTTAGCGAACAGTACAACAGTGTTCTCGCTGATCACCAGATCACTGTATATATGTTTATTCATTGTTACTGAAGCGAGAGCTTTATTTCTAAAAAGCCAAAGGCAGCACTATTCTGCTTTCTGAACTGCCCCACGCTGCCTCCCTTTAACTTTCAGTTTGTCAGTCAAACACAGCTTTGCGCTGTCAGCCAATAGCAAACTATCTTGACACTTTATACCTTCGAGGAAACGTAAGCTCGGAGAGTCCGAAACAGAAGAAGCTATTGTAGCTTAGCGTAGTGCCAGCGTGTTCCTGGCCAGCCTGGTGCGAGGACACAGATTAAATTCCACTGTCTCCCTTTCTGGTGGTGCGTTAAAGCAGCATTACTGATGTTTCTTCCTTTCAGCAATACAAAATATGAACAGTAAATCTGAAAACTTGTTTGACTACAAAAGGAATGAGTCAGACATTGAATGTTTTCCTTTCCTGTGGCCCCCACCCTTCAGGGAGAGCTAACCATGACCAGTGACATGGAGAACCTTCAGAATGCTATTTTCCTGGACATGGTGCCAGACAGCTGGACCAGGCGGGCTTACCCCTCCATGTGTGGCCTGGCTCTGTGGTTCACTGACCTGCTGGCCAGGATCAAGGAGCTGGAAGCCTGGTCTGCGGACTTCGTGTTGCCCTCTGCAGTGTGGCTGGCTGGCTTCTTTAACCCACAGTCCTTCCTCACCGCCATCATGCAGGCTATGGCTCGAAGGTAGGGCTTGCGTGCCTTGGGACACAGAGGGTTGAAAGGTAAAAGAAAGCACTTGAACCGGTAAATCTCCCCGTGTTTGGATGACAGGAATGAGTGGCCTCTGGACCGCATGTGTCTGCAGTGTGACGTCACCAAGAAGAATCGCGAGGACTTCAGCTTACCGCCTCGCGAAGGGGCCTACGTACACGGGCTGTACATGGAGGGTGCACGCTGGGACACGCAGGTACGCGAGTCACTCATTGATTTCTGTGTCGAGCTGACTGTCACAGAGGTAGCAAATAGCTGAGCCTCCGGGGGGAAGGCGTGGATACAAAAACCAAAAACAGTCTGCTTTGATTCACAAGCAGCTTACACACAAGTATTCCACTCCCAGTGATGGATGATAGACTAGCACGTGAACATAAGGTGAGTTAACCTCAAAATGCATCTTTAAACTGAGTCAAGTAAAGTAACTTTGATATTTTGCCCCTGAAGGGCCTCCGCATTCCCTTTGTGGCTTAATTTTCTGCTTTGCATCCTGCTTGCGTTCGCCTCTCGGAGCGCAGCGCATTACTCAGCTTCCCAGGGCTCTATCTGTCTACATACATACTGCTACTGTATATGCGCCCAGCTTTCAAGGAGCATCCCTGTAGACTTCTTAATTAGGAAATGTGCAGAGTGTGCACTTGAACACTTAGATCGCCCTTTAGAGGAGTGGTTCCTTTTTTCTTCATTAAAGTTGGAGACGCAGGCAAATAGACAGGCGGACAGACGGGCCGGGCGGCTTCTCCTCACAACTCCGCCGCTCTCCTTCTCCTCCTCCTCCTCCTCCGCCTCTCTCCTCGTGTCCTCCTCTCAGCCCCAAGGCCAGGTCTGTGCCACGGGCTGGGAGTAGCAGAGAGCGAAGGGGAGAGAGAGCGGCGCTCCATCTGGACACAGCAATAAAAGTGAAAGATTTATGATAAACTTACTCATCTATATTAATGAACCTTGCGTTTTATTCAGAGGGGTTTCAGACATCAAAGGCAGCTCCATGGTGTATATGATAAACACCTTGTGTGCTGCTGAAGCAATGCAGACATTACACAGAGGAAGCCTGTGTGTTCATGTGACGGATACCATTTAATGGTGATGAATAATCAATACTCCAGCTTTTTCTAATACTTTTTATTCTCTCAACGTGTCGTGCAATTATACAATAAAGATAGATTTCCGTTCAGCGTCCTAGCAGTGTATATACAGTGTCATTAAATTAAATTACATCGAATCTCAATGAGCCCACACGGCCTGCTTTAAGATAGCCATTATTTGTATTTACCAAAAGTTTATCGGTATTTAACGCCTCTTTAAAGTTTTATAGCAAACGCAGATGCAATTAGGGCTTTGTCCTCTGAGCTTTCCAAAGTCATCAGGATTTACATTCATTCCTGAAAGTCACCGTGCATGCATGGTGAAACTTCTGTTTGTCAGGCGCTAAGTGTAGGAGGATTAATTAATGAGACAGACCACTCTGTTTCAGTGTGTTTATAGAGTGTGTATTCTAAGGCAGGGCAGCTTGACTTCGGCTCAAACTCTGCTGACTTTCACCACTTTTTTCAAGGGTACCACAATATTGTGTTCTGCAGACTGGAAGTCTGACGCCGCTTGTGCCAACTTAGATTAGTCAAACATCTCTTTTTTTTCCCCTCCTACAAAAGAACATTATTAAATGCAGCCTCAATGGCAAGTACAGAGCCTGGACCAAGTTTTCACCGCACCTCAAACTAATTTAGAACTTCCTTCAGCTCTGTGAGATGTTTCTGTCTGTGGTTGACTGGCTTGTCATCCCCCTTCACAACTCCCTCCCTCCCTCCCTCCCTCCTTCCTTCGCTCTCATTTCCCCTTCCAAACTGTCTTTTCCTCTCAGACCGGCCTGATTGTAGATGCCCGCCTGAAAGAGCTCACCCCAACCATGCCAGTTATGTTCATCAGGGCCATTCCTGTGGACAAACAGGAGAACAGGAATGTGTACCAGTGTCCAGTCTATAAGACCCGCCAGAGGGGACCCTCATACGTATGGACCTTCAACCTGAAGACCAAAGAAAATCCCTCTAAGTGGACTTTAGCTGGAGTGGCCTTGCTTCTGCAGATCTAGCAGGAGTTCAAGAGCTTTATTGTGGTGATTGTGGTGCCAACAGGGTCAAGAGTTAGATTCAGTTTGGACCAAATATTTATTGGAGAAATAACGCTGTCTTCTTACAAACATAAAGGTTAGTTCAGGAGTTCATCCTCATTCAATTCAGTGCACTCAGGGATTCTGCTGAAACATCTTACTCACTCTGGTAAGACCAGTAGCTTATGATGGCTGCTGTAAGCTAATGTTAGCAGATGTTAGACAGATATTGCTGCATGATTACAGTCAGTTTACTTTTCATACGTATTGCTGCTTTTAAGTTTTAGCATGTTGCAGATAAACATTTCACTGCTTTTATCACAGAATGTATACATGATTTATATTCTAAGGTTTTTATTTCCTGCTTTACATTGAGGGGAGATGTCTCTTGTTTGCTGCTTGTTTAGACTTTTAAAGGGACAGACAGCTGAAGGCATCGGTCGGCTACTTTTTGGTAGCCTTAGCTAGTTTGCTTGTACTTTAAGAGGGTTATTAGTGTATAAGCAGGTACAAATTTGTGAATTTCAAAGCAGGGCAAAACCTTTTCAAATATAGAGACAATGATTATGAGAGAAACCAACTCAATTAGGATTTGCAGCAAGCCAACCTCATGCAAACACTAAACATGCCAGTTGATTAGCTCGCTCGTGTTAGTGTTAGCTCAGCATCAGTGGCAGTTTGTGGTCGTCCCTGGACAGTCTCCCCATTCAACCCCCTCTATAAAACCACCAGACTCAAAGAAATGTGTGGAAATGAGCTGTGCCATATTCTGTAGCGACGCAGTTTGGCCACAGTGACGACTGCAGTGAAAGTTACACGTTTCACTTTACATCTCATTATAAAAGCACATCTGATCTCCACAAATGCTGCATCTTTTTTTTTTCCCTCAGCCCAAATGAATTTCTGGTGTCACGTCCAGTGGCATGAAATCTCTCCACCCACCCACAGGAAATGACACATCACATCTCAACAGTAAAATTACCTTTAAATGCAGCTTTCTGAAGCCTCAGTGCTCGTTCAAATCGCCCATGACTAGTTTGTGGACTTTGTTTGAGCGGCTGTCTCTAAGTTGTTAAAATGCTAATTATCTGTACTGTATGTGTTTGAGGATACAATTTAGTCATATCATGTATGTGTGAGTCACTTTATGAGGAGGTGTTATAAAGCTGAAGCTGGTTGGGGAATATCACAGAATAAATTTAACTATTGGGTGATTTCACACATTTTAGCTGGTTCCAAATCTGTAAAACTACCTACACTATGTGCACATTTTGTAATGAAATAATCACGTCTTAGCTGATCATATACAGTATATGTTTGTATCTATACGAATAACTTTACATTACCTTCCACTTTCTTCCAGAAAACTTTGCAAATAAAGATGCTTTATCTTTCATTCCAGATTGTGCATTTGGTTTTATTTTCACACACTCTACAGTACATCCCATTTTAGTGCCAGTATTCAGTCATTCTCCTATCTCCTGTTTCCAGTCTCCCCATCCTGCCTCTTCTCTTCCAAGTCTTTAGACCAACTCTCTCCCCCTCTCTTGCCTCCTCCTTCCACTTCACTCCTTTCTTCCTCCCCATTTCAGATTAAGCAACCTTCTGCAGAGCAGTGTCACAGAGATATCCCTCAACAGCATGTACAGTAGATGCGCGCACACAGTAAAACCCAGCTCTAAAAGTCTTCTGTGTTCTCTTCTGTCTCAGCCCGGTTTCCCCGGCGTCTCCTTTATCTGGTTATTGGAGAGCCTTAACAATGCGCTCAGAGACAGAGAGGTGAGGAGGAGGAGCAGCTGAGGGGAAGTGGGAGGAGGAAACCAATGATGCAGGGTGAGGCAGTTTATGTAGAACTTCCAAATTATACCTTCAGGTGGCATTATTAAAATAGATTCTGCCCGTGCACCCATGCACAGTGCCCTTGCAGCTGCAGTGTGGAGACATTGTGTGGCCTGTAGTGCAGCAGTGGTGCTGCAAAAATGTTCTAATGTGTTGAAGTATTACTAACTCATCAATTGACTCTGCAACACCCCAACACCCTTAGTTACTGCTGCTCCACCTTTACACAAGCTTTCTGTTCTAACGCCACATATACTGCATGGAGTTGGCAATGATAACGCTGACAGATTTGCCACCTTTAATTACCATTGAAACAATCAGTAGCTAGTATTATTCAACTGACTAAGTCAAACTCAGAGAGTAGGTTGAAAACTCCTGCGGCTGAGTTCCTTATTTAATGTTCCAGGCGACAAGTTGTGAACAAGAACCCAGTTAAAAGCCCTCAAAAATGCACTGGACCACCACATACATGGGAGGGAGCTGAAAGAGTGAGTCTAAAGCTATATGTCCCAGGCATCCTGACCAGCTGATGATCCATGACTAAGACATGGACATGAAGGAGCAGCCCTGTTATTGTGTCCCAGGGTAGCTAGTTAGTCCAGTGTTGTGAACAAAATGTAATTAAAATATTTAAACATTTGGATGCCTACTATAGAGCAAGTCACCTTCTAACTTTAGCATGCTGAAGTAGCCACATTGACAATGTTAACATGGTGGTGTCATCAGTTTTGCAGGTAGCATTTCACCATTTGGTAATCAAGTATTGAGCAAATCAAAATTTAGACTTAATGATGGCGCTGGATGAAAAGTCAGAAGATCACAAAGTTATTGCCTTACTCTAGATGGGAACATGTACACGATGTAGTTAGTAGCTAGTTAGTCTGGCATGCTAACAAAAGACACCACTCTCCAGGCTCTTAAGCTCTGGAATGTGCGCTTTATTCATGCTCATGGAGTGGTGTAAGGCCCAGAAGCTGAGCTTCTCTTTGGACCAAAGAGTCTTCCAACCTCCCCTGCAAATCAGCCGCTGTCCTGGAGTCACATGAAAAGCCAGATGCAGCTCTCCAGAGTGGTTAATGATGGGGCTTTGCATACTACAGCAGCTACAGACCCCTGGTCTCAAAAGGCTAAAATCAGCGTGGTGTTACATATTTCATATTTGTAGGTAATATGAGTGTTCTTGGCATGCTACTGACGAGAGAATGCTGGAGTTGAAGGGGGGAAAATCTATCAAAGGGTTCATGCTCAGAATGGAAAAGACGGTACCTTTAATCATCGGCTTGTGCGAGACGTCAGGCGGTTGCTAGGTTACAGGTCAGTGCAGAGAAGCCTCTCGTGATGCTATAGAGATGCCTTGGTGTGTGTAATATGTAAGCATGCAGAGCTCTAATTTGAGCGAAATGTGATAATGTGATTGCAGGGCTCAACAATAACCGCTGAGATAATGCTGAGAATTCCCACTGTTGTTCTCTGAACACATGTGCTATCTACCACATCATCCTTCACATGTTCTATTTACACATAATCCTCCAAAGCAGCAGGAGGGCAGTCTAATCAGCCTGTGGTCATTTGGCGTAAGGCTGACTGCTATCACCACGTTCCATTAATTTCTTCTTCTTCTCGGCTGAATCTTCGCTACTAAGCAGCCACATCTGTGCTGTTTTTGCACTACACTGCCCAGAGATCACTTGTCAGCCAAACAGTGTGTCCGCCGTGCCTCCCAAAATTCACATCACACTCCTTCTGACTGCTGAGAAATGTGCTGTCGTGACAAGCGAAAGCGCTGCCAAGACACCTCGCTAGCAGTAATTTTCACAACAGGCGTGTGAAGTGCTGATAAATAGCACAATGTTGTCTCAGCCTGTAATTCTATCTAAACCATTCTCCTCACTGCTCTGACCCAGAAGAGTCGGCAGTGGCAGAATGGCTGGATTAGCCGCTCGCAATCCCGGCGCGGTATAGGGGCCTCGGCTTCGTGCTGCCTCTGGCTCCTCGCGTCCCGCCGCAGCCAGCAGAGTCAGCTGCTGTGCAGACGAACTGTGAGAGGAGCAGTTTTTGGCTGGGGCTGGAGACTGGGGTAATTGGCTTTGACAGAGCTGATGAGTTGCTAATTAAATGTTTATCTGAATCTGGCATCTGTCGTAAAACAAATGTCTGTTAGCTGCCTACAATCTGTGGATTATCACAAATAACTGGGGTTGGGTCCTGCATGCGTGGAGATAAGCAGGGAGAGGACGGTGATTTGGGGCATGTTTTGAGCAGTCAGGCGGAAACTAGTCACTGCAACAGCACCTACTGGGTGAATGATAGGAGCTTACTGGCAAAATAATGGCAATGATTATCTGCAGCCACATTCAAGCTGGCGCCTGTGTACTCACACACAGTGGCTGGTATAGTTGCAGTTACTCTTGTCTGATGGAGAATTTTTAATCTATTAAGATCATTTTGAAATTCGGTAATCAAAGCCATTTTATAATTAGATTTTAGATATATAATAAGAGCCAGTTCAGGGTCAGTAAAACGATATATCTATCTCAGAAGTGTCTGCCTTTAATGTGGTGTTCTGGATATGTACAGCACGCTGCCTTCTGTAAACAAAACGTATTTCCAAAGAAAAGTGTCATCAAAGACGTCTGTGGATTATCCAGAGTCTCGCTGCCTGTTTCATTTTTTAATGTGTATGAATGTTAGGTCACCTCCCCAGCTTTCAGTATCCTCTGAAGTCCCTTTATACGGTGCAAAGTGCTGAAAGCAGTCTTCTCGAGCTCAGTATTTAATGCTGGCTTACCAATAATTAGTCAGTCCCGGGATCTGCTGTGATGAGCAGTGGCTCGAAATGTGAGAGGAGATGTGATCTACAGAGGCAGCTTTAGTAGGAGACGTTTGAAAACAATGAAGCAACAATGACAGAATGCAGTTCTCTTCTTGCTAATGAGGAGCAGCCCATTTTTTCATATTGTACACGGTGATGAGCAGGATATTTATCTCCTGTACTGAAATACAGAGCACAGTGCTAAACAGCAGCAAGCTGTTTAAGGTGGAATGAGTAGTAGTCTAACGCAGACATGATGGCTGATTTCACAACCAAGCGACAGTTTCCTTGTCCAAATCAACTCAATGTTGAAGTTCAAGGGCATCATTTCAAAATCCTTTGTTTGTCTGCCTCCCTCTTATACTTCCAGGTTGATTTCCTTAGAAGAAGTCCAGCAGCCAAGATGAAAATCTAATTTGATCAACATGTTGATGCGCTCATGTGACTGGCCTTCAGGTATCACCACACTTGCACAGCGTTAAGCTTAATGAGCAGTGAGGAGCAGGTGGTGCAGCGAGTGCTTTCAGGACTTCTTTGTTCTGGGTTTTGCCTCTCAGGCTACACACAGTCTGTATGCATTAGTGTGCATCGTAACCATTTTCATCATATGTTGTTATTTGCTGAAGTATGAATGCTTTCATTTTGCAAGATTTTTGTATTTAGACCTTTTTTGCGCTTCTTGACTTTGCAGACCAGAAGTGAGAAAAGACTGTTTATTTATTGAAACTACAACCTCTGATTGTCACTGGAAAACTTTCTGATGATCACAACTGAAAGATTTCTTTCTACTTCAAATCCAGACATGACAATCTCTCTGACAGTGCTCGCTGACGTTCACCGCGGGGACTGCAAAAGCAAGGGACGAACGGAGAGCTACAGAGAGCCCAAACTAAATATTTAACCAACAAAATAAGCCCTGTGTCCCTGGATCATGTTTGCATTAAAAGTGGAAGAGACGGGTAATGAAATACATTGTCAGAGAGGAGTATGTCATATGAGATGTGGAGAGACAGTTTGAAAACTGCTGATTATTTTATGGAAAGCCCCTTTCTCGGCCAGTTTCCTCCTCTTCCCTCCGCTTGAGTTGCAGTGCCTGTCTCAGGCTATCGTAGCCATCTTACCTCTCACGCTTCAGCTGCTCTCCCTCCACAGATTCTTTTTGATTGCAGATTCATATTTTCATTTAAATGCTGATGGGAGAGGGGATCAGTGTAAATTGGAAACCCAAACTTATTCCACTTTTTTCCCCGTCCTTTTTTTTTTCCTTGTGTGTTTGTGAAGGAGAGCAATTGCAGGCGCCGTTGTTTGCTGTGAGAATTGTTGTTCGCACCCATGGATTGCCATGAATTTCAAAGAGGTCTGAAATTGCGCTGACCAGCATCAAAGTCAACCATATTCATTCAGATGTCAAATTGAAGTAGTGCCCTGGCCAACACTGGTACCGTATATCATGGTGACAGTGTCAGTTAAAGAAGTGGGTCAAGCTGTGATATAGTGTCAGATAAGGTGTGAGGCCTCTACCTATGTGAAAGCAAACCTTTAATATTTGGAGTTAGAATGATACAAACTTTTTTTTTTTTTTTTTGAGACAGAGCTGCTCTGGAGGCAGAAATAATCTCATTGGCTGCATTACACCCCAGTGGGCGTTATAAAGAAGAAATTGAATTGAAATACTTCTTCAAACTGCTTTAAACCAACTGTTTCCCAACCACTGTGCCACGGCACACAAGTGTGCCATGAGAAATCATCGGGTGTGCCATGGATGATTATCCAATTTCACCTGATTGGTGCTCTAAAGCTTAGAGCACCAATCAGGTGAAATCTTCCTGTGTGTCTTTGTTCAATTCCTGTAAGAATATCAGCTTTGTGTTCAACTAAACAGGCCTAGGTTTCACACTGAGTAAGTAAATTGCGACTAGAATTTTCATTATATTTCAATAAATATACTTTTTGTGACATTTTTGTTTGGTGGTGTGCCTTGTGATTTTTCTAATGTAAAATATGTGCCGTGGCTCAAAAAGGTTGGGAAACACTGCTTTAAACAATCTGTTTTCATGTAGAGCAGCAAAGCAGGAAGTACCACCACGTTCTCATACTGGTACAGAAGTCTTAACGTTTAAAGAGTCGAGAGATTTAGCATTGAATCTCCATAAAGTTGGGGAAGTTCTGTGAGACTGATTGAAACTGGTCAGAATCAAAGTAGCAGCTCTGAGATACATTAACCGTAGTAACGATAATGATATTTTAATGACTAGTACAAACTGTACCACTGACAAAATTAGGATGGCTTCATGACAGCCAATGTCAAAACCAACCACATATGAAAGATTGACGGAATTTTAACACGTAAACCAGCATAATGTCTTCAAGTTTGATCATTTGCTGTGGCATGTTTATGACAGGGTATGCCCTCTTGGTTAATGTCAAGTTGTCATAACAAAGATCGATCACCTTATCTCGCAAAGATCATCTCAAACAATGTCAGCTGCACTAAAAGTGACATAATTGACCAAATGACACTGGATGACAACATTCATAAACATTCATAAAGACTCCTTCATGGTTATGACAGGCGTCTTGTCAGTCCTACGCACAACACTTAAAATAACACGGTACCAAACTGACTTCAATAGACTCTATCTAGAACTCACCGCGGTGATGTGGTGGACCAGTTTTTAGAAGCAACCACACGACACAGACATCAAGGAACATCAAGGAACAATGTTGAATGTTTAGAAAAATATGGATGGTTTATTTGACCCTACTGTAACAAGCATTATAATCCATTTCCATGATGTTCAACTTCTCTGATGTCAATGGAACACAGTCTACATCCAAATATGAACAGTGGTATATCTGTAATCAACAACACATTCATTCACTTCTCGTCCTACAGTTTTGCAAAGACACACACAGTATAGTAGTAATTTATCCTGTCAAATACTTGGTTAAGTGGGTTTCTATTCTGAACTCACGAAACAGTGATGATTTATAGTTGTTTTTTTTAAGAATCTATTGAAAACAGACAGTCTAATACAAAGTCCATCCAGTACAGACTTGTCCATAATACTGTTTCTAGAATAGCTTATTTACAATCGTCTACTGGAAGCGGAAAAAAAACCTGCCATTGCTTCAAGAACAAAACAAGCTAGCCATCACTATTCAAACTCAAAAATGAAATTAAAAACAGAAGAGAATATTTTTTTATTGATTGTGCTTTGTAACCCACAAAACCACTTCGTCTGTCGAAATGGAACATCTGTCAGAGGCACCAAACAGAAGTGCTAATAACATCCATTTCAGTTTCTCTCATTGAGATTCTCTAGCGCTATGAGTAGGACAGGGCGTACAAATGGTTGTTTTTTTTTTTGTTCATTTATTTATATATTTATAAAGTTATTACAGGCTCATCCTAGTTCATCACCTGTGGTAGTGTTGTGTTGTACAACAGAAGTCACGGAGGAATCGGTCTATGTGTTTAACCATGCAAAGCCCTTTAAGATTTGCCAGAAAAGGTCACAGAATAGATTTGTTGGACAAAGGAGGCCAATAAAGGCTTAAACAGACACAATCAGTGTTTTCTCACTAAAACATACACAGAATGAGGCCGTAGCCCGTGGATGAATAGGGTAATCAAGACAGTGGAAATAACAGTAGGCAAGTTAGCTGGATAAAACCTCCTCTATCCACAACCCTCTCTGGCTTCAGATCTAGCTGGGCCTGTGTATACAGTGTAGCTCATTTTTCCGGTCTCTCACAGTAAGTGGATGTGGATGTTCTTGGTCCTGGAATCTTTGACTTTGCAGGAACCTCAGTCAAAGAAAGTGAAATCGCCACCATCCTACTCTAAAAGAAGGCCAGTGTACCCATGTACCTCAGTCAACCCCACCCTTGGCACACAGCAATGCTTCTTCCTGTGCAGTTCAGGTAGTCCTGGCTGCCGTTACACAGTCACCTCGGTCTTGCTGCCTGTACGGTAGTGCTGTGGCTGTTGTTGCTGCTGCTGGTGGTGCTGTGGGATGTAGTGGAGTTGTTCCACAGTATGAGTCCGTCTGGAGGCAAACGCCTGCCTCTTAGATGCTGTCTGGTTCATGGCTAAAGTGTTGGAGTGCCCAGTGCTTCCCGCTCCTGATGCCCCGCCGCCACCATTGTTAGAGGCACTGGGATGGGAGTGCATTTTGGTCATCTTGTAGCGATCCATAAGAGGTGTGGTTGGTATGAACACGTCTGTGTGTGAGATGGCGCGTGACATTGACAAGTCGCTGCCACGAAACCCGCCAGAGATGCTGCTGACCATGCCGCGCTTTAGCGACATCATCAGCTTGTCCGGCGAGAGCAGAGGATCCTGGGATAGGAGGCGGTCTTGTGAGTACAGGCGATCTTGTGAATAGAGGCGGTCTTGAGAGTAGTGGCGGTCTTTTGAATAGAGGTGATCCTGCGACAAGAGTCGGTCCTTGGAGTATATGCGGTCCTTGGAGTACAGACGATCTTGGGAAGTATGGCGGTCCTGTGGAAGAAGACGCTCCTGGGAGCGAAGACGTTCTGCAGAAAGGAGCTGTTCGTCTGAGAGGATCCTGCCTCCATACGGCGACATACCATTAGAAGACATGCTATAATCCTGCTGTGGGGTCCTCTGCGGGGACAGGACGCGGTCCTGGGACATGGCCCTCTGGACGCGACGGGGCCTCTGCCTTTGCTGAGACTGCTGCTGTGAAGACTGGGACTGGGGAGGGGCCTGGGAGATGGAGGACTGCGGGGGCTGGCTCTGGAGCTGCTGCTGCTGCTGTTCCCGGTGCTGTTGAGCAAAAGATGAATGAGGTGAGTTTATTCACAAGCTGAGGGGTAAAAGGCTTCGCTACCCACCACTGCAGAAAGAAGTGAAAGACCATCTATAGCTTCTAACTAATTCAAATCTGGAGAATAAGAGATAGCACACTCGCTTTGCCTCACAGATGCATAAAAAGCAAAGAACATGACCTTGTTCAGACGCCTGCACACTTAAACCAAGCACTTGTGTACCCACCTGGTCTTGACTGATTTTGAGAACATGCAAGGGAAGAGTGCCTCTTGCTGCCAGGTCGGGCAGGTGGCGCTTACGAGTGTAGTAGTCTTCGACTTCTTTATCTGCTGCAGAGGAGATGGGATAAAAAAAAAAAGAAAAAAAAAAAAAAACAGAAGCAAGAAATGAAGAGGAGATTCAGGGAGCGAAAGCAAGAGAAAACATGGGTAGGTGTTAGAATGCAAGGGGAGAAATCGGATAAAGTGGGATTGGAGCACATTGCACACAATGCAGAGAGGAGTGTTGGCGGAACCATCTGTGTTTCACCTTTCCAAGCTCATGGAGGGGAATAAAAAATCGAGAGAGACAGAGGAATCACAGTGAGACCGTATTACATGCTAGGCACATAACATCCACACATCCAGGCTTCATCTGGGATTCTACAGGCAGTTCTGGCTGTGGGGGCAAACTTTTCAAAGGTCATGTGAAAGTCTATAAACAAACACGGTCATATCATACAGATATGGAGGAAAGCACGCAGGCACCTTTAATATACATGCTGGAAAGCTGTTTGTACAATTGCACAATCAATTCACACCGAGAATTGGAAGTGTTGGAATGTCCTTGAGTGGATGTTTTTAATCCCGATTCATATGTACAGACAACCACAACATGCACTGAGAAGCAGATCAAAAAGGAAGACATTTCTGAAGACAGCAGAGAGTAGGAGTGAATGTAGCATCAACGTCATGCCACACAACACAAACCCATGCACAAAGACTTGTCTGTGAGTATGTACACACAAAGGATGACGCACATTTACAAAAACACCGCCAGACAAAGAGACACAATGCAGCACAAACCATCCAAAAATGGAAACATGTGTAAGTCCGCTTGTACGAAGAAGCTAATTCTTTATTCCTTCTGAACGCCAGCACGATGTTCAACCATTATATTAAATCAAAGGTGAACACTAATGTCATTTATGTGGTGGGAATAAATTATGGGGAGCAGACCTCTCTGCCTTATTGAGAATTCGTGGAGGCCTCTGAGTCTGTCTTTTTCAATAATGGGTGCAGCAGTGTTCACACCACCTGTCAAGATTACACCCAGCCAAAATCCCCTTCAGCAGCGAGCCACGGGTGCCCGCTGCAAATCGATTCATTATGAGAGATAATAAAAACAAGATGTTCCTTTCTCAAGCATAATAGTCTTCAAGATCTGGGCAGGGCATTGCAAACTCATCAACCATATTACCGCAGAGTGAATGAATAACTTGTGATGTATACTGTCCTGCGCTGCGATGGGCTAAATGCTTTTCTTCGGTTTGATACCAATTTGCATTAATAAGCAGTAGCATTCTTCTCTTTTATTATCCCGACAATGAAAAACGCTGCTCTGTCTTCCCTCCAGCACAATCCAACATGATCTATCAGTGTGCAGACACTACTTGAGCAACAAAAAGAAACTCCACAGCCTTTCGGCTATTTGCTGCAACAAATAATTTGCTTTGGAAGCAGAAAGAAAGTTGGGAAGACTGAAGGACACTGCCTAAGGATATCTTTCCATTTGAACACCGTGTCTCTTCTGTGGGCTACAATCTTTCACAGTTGAATTAATTTGGTTTTGTTTTACCGACTGTCACTGTGTTTGTTATTGTATTATTTGTAGTACTTGTGGTAGTAGTAGTAGTTTGCCTTCTATGTTAATTCTCCAAGCGTTCGGACTGTAATGTTTTTTGTTTTTTGTCCTCCCAATGCAAGCGAGGACCAGTAAATAGCCCTGCATCCTGCAAACCCGTTTTTGTCATTTAGTTTGAGTCGGTGCCTGGAAGATACGAGCCGGAGCCAGCGTGGAGCGAGCCCTGACGGGATGAGTTGTAGATCGTCATCCTTCACTTTGACTGCGAGCCAGCAGAGAAGTGGGGCAGTTATGATGAAATTACACAAGCCTTAAGGAATATTTGCGTTCCACTCTGAGAATATCATGAGATGAGACCTCATTACGCAGCAGAAATCCAGCGTAGCACCACTAAATCAATACCGAGCCGTCCCAGGCATAAGAAGCCACTTAATGTACTTATACGCTCCAAGAGAAATAGTGGCTGCAGCCTTTAAGTGGAGACAAGGGAAGCATGGAATTTCAATGACTCATAGTTTCTTGAGATGACTCGGCTGATTTCATGAAGGATCAGAGTTGAGAAATGGGTATTTTCTGATTCAAGGCCATCTCCAGCCCCTGAAATGTTTACTCAATGGGGAGTTGCAAATCTCCAGAAAAGTGTGTTGAGTATATTTTTTTTGACTGTTTGATGTCCTCAGTATAGCAAGCAAATGATTTTCACAGCTGAAACACTGCCCAGTAAGTCCCAGTCAGGAGTCAGGGAAGCAAACGTAGTGCAGTATTTTTATTTTTTTTTTCATGCAGGGCATCAGGGCAGGGAGCCTACTCTTGCATTAGTGCAGTGAACTTGGACCTACTGAGTTTCTTCAGGGATGAGAATCGGTTGAGGTCGGCTTTGACGGCCGCCTCATAGGAGGGCGGCAGGTGTGACAGGCTCTGGAAGGAGCGTGAGAAAGACAGGTCGTAGGGTTCCGTCTGCGAGGTCAGGATGCCACTTATCCGATTGTTTTCTGGAGACACATACATACATATACAGACACAGAAAAGGGAAGAGAAAAAAATGGGCAGGCTGGCTTCTCCCAGCCCCCTCCCCAACCCTCCCTCGTGCCCCAAAAGCTAGCCTGGATCAGACCATCGTGGACCACCTGCTGAGGTAGAGAAGGGGAAATTGAGCTCAAGGGCAGGCTGGAGTTTTAGCTTTACAAATATTTCCTGGAGGCAGAGGTGCTATGAGAAAAGAAACTCGTTGGTATAAAGTAAGAAGGTTTGTGGTGCCAGTGAATTCAGGTGAAAACATGACTAAATATAGATACCAGAATTTCTATTTTCAGGAGACTTTTGAGAAGTGAGATGTGTAACTAATTCATCATTGTTGCCAGGGCTGCAGCTAGCATACATTTATGCATACAAGTTTTTGAGGTCTGTTTTGGTAGTTTTTAAGAGTTACTTTTGGATCAATAGCATTTCGTCCAAGTTACTTTTGCACCCATTTTCCATTTCAGACAAAGCTGGTGAGTTTCTTATTGATATACATGAAAGTTTAACGTGGAGATAACACTTCCTGAAATTCACATGATGCATTCAGTTAGATCATTTCACAAAAGAAAACTCTCCACATTTTTTTGGCTTGTTGAACTGAGGGCCGCTCGCACTCGTAGAGTTAAGTTAAAGAGTGGTGCTTTATTTTCTAAACTGATCTTTGACCAGCACAGTAACTACACAACAGGCGCATTTCATGTTGATCTGTTGGGAACTTCGCTTTTTACACCATTACTGATATTTAGCTACAGTGGTTTGAAGTGCTGTGACTTTTTATTTGAAAGCTGGATAGTCATCACCAGTTCAAATCCAAGTATCTCGTTGTACGAGTGCGTCAGTCCAGTGATGAACATCAGCAGCTTGATCTATTACACGCGCTGTTGTCCCACAGTAAACCAGGCTGAATGGATAATCACGACATGTACTCGTCTGAGAAGTGATGTGGGGCAGCGTTTTGGATTAAGCACGATATATTGAAAATTGTTGGATCAAGGTAAGGCTGCTTTTAAAGCTCAGATTTCTTACAGAACCTGATTAATTCTTCAGTGTATTTTAGGGAGGGCTGCCTGGGGTGCACTGCACTGACGGCCTTGGTTCCAGTAATCTGCCACAGTGCACGTTTGTCATTTAAACCAGCCAAAGTGATCACTTCACATGAGAAGCCTGCTACCTAGATGCTTTCTACTCCATATTTTGCTGATATGAGGAGAACTAGAGATTTGTCAGCCTACATCTGTATCCAAAATGGGTCTGGCTATCATAATCCAACCTTGGAGTCAGATCTTCAGTTTGACTGTTTCCAGGCCAAAAACTAAATTAAAAAAGGGACTTAGTGCATTCCCACTAGGATTACATCCTGGCATCGTGGAAAGGGCTTTGAAAAGGCATTTAGATAAATCATGCAGGTAAATAAAATCGACAGAAAATGCACAACTCTATTTAACAGCTAAGTGAAAACGGAACTTGAGCTCAGTATTCGTAAAATCCTGGCTGTGGCTGTTGGGTTTACATACAGTTTAAGGTTATTGTAAGCACTTGGTCTCTTTGTCTCATACTTTCTGAGTTTAACAACACTTATTCAAGAAAACTGTTTCTTTGCTTGAGCTGTAACTCAGCCAGTGAGTTGAGTGTCAGGCTTTGAGAAACGGTTGTATATCTAAAACTCCAACTTGCCGGTGGCAGTGATGGGGGAGTATAGGCGGTCACATCAGGCACTCGGTGAACGTGTGGTGCGGGACTGACTTGACAGGTGACGTGGTGGTTTGACGGGAGGAAACAGTGGTCCAAAAAAAGAAAAGAGAGGAAAAAAAAAAAAACGAGACAACACGCCAAACAACAGATGTGTGCTGGAGAGTGACCCTGCTTGTGACAGCGCTGTGATGTGATCTGGGACGGGCCAGGGAGCCATGCCTGGACTGGCTGTCACTGATGTGACGTGATATGATGCCAGGAAGACGCACGGGGAGGGGGCGACTGGACCAAAGCCCCCTTTTATTCTCGCTCTCGTCTTTCTCTTTATCTGCCTTTCTCACACATGCACACACACACACACACAAACATCCGCAGTCTGTCCCATTCACTGCCGTCTTCCTTGCTCTGTCAATCTTATCTGTCCTGCCATGCTGCCACCCACTTTCCCTCACTCCTTAATTCTTTCTTGTCCATTCAGTATTCCCCTCTCTCTCATTTTCTTTCTCGCTCCTGCTCTATCTCGCTTTCCCCCAGTGGGCTGTGAGTCTGTCACGCAGTGCAGAGCAGCGGGTGAGGGTGCGGCTCCAGACCAGCCTCCAATGGATAGATAAAAATAGGGCTTTAGTAACTGCTGCAGGATGGAGAGCAGGAAAGGAAAGAGAAGAGATGGAGATAAGAGAATCTAAAAGGGAAAAAAGGAGAGTGAAATACAAGAAGGAAGTTAAACAGAGAGGTGAGGAGGAAGCTTGAGAGAGCAGGATGGAAGGGTGGTGGCAGGGCCGGTCACAGCAGGGGGTCCTGGGAGCTGCAGGGAGGGGATTCGAAGGATGTGAACGATCTGCGAGTGGACCGTCTGCCACACTGCATCAATAAGGGGAGAATCGACTCAGACTGTGGCATGCTGTTAGCTCTCTCCATAGCAAACACGTTTCACTGCTTCATCATGATGTACAGTACGACCACTCAGACCTGGCTCAAATAGTCTTTGCAAATCTTAGTGTGTTTTTAAAGGAGAAGTCTGGTGGTACTCTGCATTTTTCTTATTGCCAACAAATTGAATGTAAAGATCAAAGCCAACAATGTAACACACACACACACACACACACACACACACACACACACACACACACACCTCTCCTGATGCTCAGACTGAGTTGCCATTGTTCATTCATTCATTCAACCTGACACTTTGTTAGCCAGTTTCTTGCTGGATGGAGCGGTTATCTTGTTTTGTCAGTAGCGAGTGACATACTGCCGACTTGTCGCGTCCCCGCTCTTACTCCTTACTACGGAGCTCTGAATGGCTGACTGTTTCTCATCCAGTGGAAACAGCCGTCAATAAGCATAACAACCTATTTGCCCGCGTCCGCCCACATCATCTATTTCCGAACAAATTGAAAATGTGGGCAGCTGCTCAGATGTCTGGAACCAGGCTAATACAAACAGCTCTGGTGCCGTTCATTCACGGCTAACAATAGCCCGTGTTTGAGTAAAATTTTGCTTAATAACTAAAGCGACCAGCTGTTTTGGAAAAGTACTGAGAAACTACATATTTGTGAGGTGTAAAAATTCACATTATTGAGAGAATGACTAACACTCTGTGGGTTTTTGTTGACAATAAGAAAAACATAGAATAACACAAATTATACATCAGCTTGCGTTCTCTACATCAGCAATCACAGGACTTGACTTTATATAGGCTGCTTTCGTGGGTCAAAAGGATTCTGGCCCCACATGACAGACCACAAATGTTCTTATTGAAGCAGGTTCAAACAAACAGCAAGAATGCAGCAAATGCTACTTCAATCAGGTCTGAAAACACATCGACTCAAGTGAAAGAAAGGACGACACAAACGTAGGGGTTGGTGTCTGGTGCATGTGTACACAAATGTGTGCTGGGATGTCATGAATGAGTTTTCACACTAAAGTAAAGGCATGTATGTATGTATGACTTACCACGTCTCAATGATCGGTGAGCTACCAAACCCAAGCGAAAAACAAGTATTTCAGAAACATGTTGATGGGCAGAAAAACAGAACCTACAAAGACCTACTCCATATTCAGCATGACTAGTACACCACCCCCACCCCGCCCCCACCCAACACAAAAAGAATTCAAATCAAATCAGCTTTTACTTCCTGAGGCTTGTCACGTACACTTGTGTGTACGATTGCGCATTTTCTGCTTGTGATTTGCAGCTGCCGCTGGGGGGTCATGGCAGCGGGTTTTATCTAGAAAATACACTGCATGCTGAAATTTGAAGTCTTTCAGGGGGCCTGTGATCAAAGTCCCTGTGTTAGATGTGTTGTTGAAATGGATTTTTCATGTTTTCCATAGATCTCTAAGGCATTTCTCCATAGTTGTGCTTTGCTTATCGCTGTGTGTGTGTGTGTGTGTGTGTGTGTGTGAAATGAACCACATGGTCAATTATGTCCATAAAGAAGGGGGCATTCTGGCTGCAGAATTCAAGCATAGCCCCCGAGTGCCTAAGAGCAAGCGAGTCATTTTTTTTCTATTTGTGGTTGAAACAAACAGAATATAAATCAAATGGCAAGATCAGAGTGATTTAATAATTACAGAAGGCGGTGAATATTCAGCTTATGGCCTCCTTTCTTCCCTTTAATCTCTGCTGTCTTTCCTCTCTCCAGCCTCCACCTTGCATCCTTATGCAACTGCTGCTCTTCACATCTGCCAGTCTGCGACCCCGGGCCAGCCTCGGCTCGCTCACAAGAACCATTTGTACAAACAGCTGTATGACATCAGTAATAAAAGGCGATTCACGGTGATGCTCCTCACGGGGAGCATGAGGTTACGGCGATAACTTTTGTTCTGGGGATAACAGCAGGGAACGTCGCAGGTTTCACACGCTCTGTCAACCAGAGGACGGGATGACCTCGACAGAACATTAAGTTGATCCTCAGCCAATTGTATTCGCTTTAAAAAAAGGGGGGGATGGACGGCGAGCGTGGCCTGATCCCACTCATAGAAAAATGTTCATGACTATGGGATGTGACACTTCTGTGATTCAATCTTCAACAAAAAGGCCTCATTTTCAATAACAGAATGGATTCACGGTGGGGCGAATTGAAAAGAGGACCGTGTCAAGGGGTTTTTCACACATCCATGTCAAGCACTCTATTCAAGTTAATGCCCAGGTCCCGGCTTCATCTCAAACACCGAACTGAGCTGTGAATTCACCTGAATATTCCCCTCACCCGCTAGTTTGTCTTACCATTCTTAGGTGTGCGTGTGGGGCTACCTAGAGCCACATGGTTATAGTTGTGCTGATGGGTACCTGCAATGACAAAAGCAATGAAAGGTGTTCAGTGTCCACGAGGACAGCTATGTATCAGCTCAAATACAGACTGTTCGCAGGGTGATAGAAGAGATAATTCACCAAAACGCTGTTCAAGTTGTCTTTTGGTGGCATTTTTGTGATTTTTATATAATTCACAAAATACAGATTCATGTAGAGAAGAGTGCAAAAAATTGACTTTTACAGTGTCACAATGCCACATCACTATACTCCAGTTGCTGGAAAACGTATTTAGTGGGTGAACTATCTCTTTAATTTCCTCAATTGAAGGAAATGTACATAAAGAGAGATGAGAGAGATTGTGGGATGAGTGGACAATCGGTGGATCCGCTGTAACCTCCAGATAGGCTACAGTAGAAGTCTTACAGATGAGGGAAAAGAAGACAACAAACACGGCTGCATAAAATATTTATCACATCCTGTCCTGGAACACGCAGACCCTCATATTCTTTGGAAATTGCATCATTTAAGAGTAAAGACACAGAGACTCCATTAATCTATGCATTCATCATGGCCTCGCGTGCAGCAGCGTGACTGCAGCCCACAGAATTCAGCTCAAGAAACCACAAGCAAATAGGCAAAAAGCAAGCAAATGATACACTTTTTATCCCCTTGACAACACATATGTTGCATTTAGAAAAAAAAAAAGGCTCACATTGATAAAACTCAAGCAAGAAATCACATATCACATCCACCAGCAGGTGCAGCATCCAGAGACACGTTTCAAATCCAGCTGTAAAGTGAGTCGTGGTGTCAGTCGAAGCATGAGAGTGTGTTTTGTTTGCAGGTACACCCTCACCTGTCTCACACGCAAAGCTAAAATGCACATGTCCTCTGCTGACTCACACATACACACACACACCAAACCTGCACCGGTAGCTCAGCTCACACTCATGCCCCACCCTTCACAAATTAAAAAATAAGTGCTGGTAAGTGGGAAAAATGTTTCTCTTATCAATACTCTTAAATCACCTTTTGTCTGTCACTTCGGAAGACAGGGCTAGATATTACAATACCCATGAGCCACCCTTGCTAGAAGAAGAGGCCAGAAGCCAGTGACGCAAATCAGAGCTGTAGCAAAATAAATAAAAATTGATCCAGAATCCAAAAGTCGATTCATTTACAGTGAACGCTGTGCTGTTCGTTTTCTTAACAGCTTAATCTCGAGCTGTGCACACAGCAGAGTCTGAAGCCGAGAGAGTCGATGTGTCTTACTGAAATGCACCTTTATATCCTCAAGCTTGTACCTCGGAACCATAAAGAACCAGTGCCATGCACTTAACGTTAGCCTTTTAGCTGCAGTAATGGTGCAGCAAAGTTGATTCAGTTACACTACAACCTGGTAACACACACTGTTACATGATGGCAACTGACAGACTGAGCAGACTCCATTCGCTTTGAAAGCTCTGAAAAAAGCTAGTAGGCTGACCTTGAGTTAAGTTTTTTTTTTTTGTCAAACGAAAATAGACATTTTCCATCATTAAAAGAGCTCAGCCGCAGCATTTTCTGGTGCCCCTCAGACACTGACTTATCATATTTTTACTTACATTCATTATGTAGCTACAACTTGTACAAAGGCCTTGATGCTGTTTTTCTTACTTGCAATGCTTTTTGATGTTGCGTATGGTTGAGTGTGATTAGTGAGCGTGTTTCCAAATGTGCTTATGTTTTAGCACCATTTTGCACATTTGCACATGTGTTCTGAAGTGGCATTCCTTTGAGCTCTCTCAGCCACAGCGACAATCGTCAGAACGTTCACACGCGCTCCGTCTCTGGTCGCTGCCCTTTTTTTTTTTTCCTTTGGCTCTCTGTGTACACGAGTGTGGTCTAATCAGCGGGACCAGTCTTCTTCTGTGTTGTCAGCTGGGAAAGCAGAGCCGTTTTAATTTTGAACTCGGAGAATAAACAACAGCTTCACCCAATCATCTATCCATCCTGCTGTGCAGGAGTGTTTGCGGTTGACAGGGAATGTGATGCAGTGGTACAGTGCTCGGCTGGGCACTGCAGTGTGGAGGTGCTTTAGTTGAAAGATGGGACCTTTACTGAGCCCATTGTACTGAGAAAGTTGATGAATGACAGCTATTCTCAGCAGTGTGCAGGAGCGCGCGCGCACGTGTGTGTGTACGTGTAAGTGTGAGCGTGGGCTTGTATGTTTGTACGTGAGGAGCAGGCGGCGATAGATGGAGACCCCGTCGTGGAGTGTTGCCGTCGCGACATGTTCATTTGCTGTCTGCTGCTGTGCCTGTTTAAAAATGCATTACAGCCAACTGCTGAAACGTCCATTTACATCTGTCATAGAAGTGAAGGAGGAGAGAGGGAGGACTGACGCGCTCACATCATGGGTTTCAATATTTGCCCGAGCTATGGAGATAGATGGGATGTGTCGTCTGTGTGTTCCTCCACTGGCTTCTCTTTTTTAATATAAATGCTTAACAGTGATTCTCACAGAAGACGTGATTCAAGAGGAGAAATTCACATCGTCTGGGACTGTCTGCTGAATATATTAAATATATTAAACAGCACTGTAATATAAATATATGTCTGTTTAGTTACTATCTGTTGTGTAATTTAACCTACAGGCAGGATGTAAATGCCTTTACACAGGTGGCACAGAAAGCTAGAATTACTGCCTCCCGGCTGTATGCCTCTACCAGTCAAATTGCAGTTTTATATCCACATCTGTCCAGACTCATATAATACATGTAGTGAAGACTTTTGAAGTGTATTTTTGGGGGGTGATTCTAGTGAATCATTTCCTGTGAGAAACATACCATTTTCACTGAGAGACTATTTTTTACAAAGGAGCACAGAGGACTGATAGAGAACTTCATCACATGGTGCAACGACAGTCACCTGAAGCTCAATATCAGCAGAAGCAATGAGCTTGAGGTGGACTACAGTGCATCAAATGGGGATGTTGCTGCAAAGAAGCTACAAATTGTAAAACATGGATGCTTCACGCACGTCACACACACCAAATGTGAAATATGGTCACAGTCTGCCCTTGTGTTCCTGAGTTATGGTGTTGAATAATGACCAGGAAAGTGTTTTTGCAGAACATTATGATGTCACGGTGAAGCTGGCCTTTCACCTTTCGGATATAAAATGTCTTCACTCTAATCAGTTCATCCTTGAGACCAAGTGAACAAACTCCCTCAAGGTGTTCCTGAGATATCACAGTGATGAGAACCGCATTCCCATGCAACAACAACAAGCTGTAACTTTGACAAGAATGAAACAAGTTTTAAATTTCCCATCTGTGTGTTTACTGTGGGTCAAAGAAACTGAAACACCTGGTTTAGGTGACCAAACTTGCAACTAATTACATTAAGTTTTTGTTAAATTTTAAAAACTTAAACGTCAGCAATGACATTCCCTATCCTCAGCAGAATGCTTCAAGTTGCCTCAATGTGCTATGAAAATGTTAATCATGCTTCAGTTGCGTCAGGAGGGGCTGTTGTTAAAAAACAAATGAAAACTCCAGTTAACATTTTCCAGATACGTTCAGTATGTAAATGTTCATGTCACGCTGATAAAAACATTTCAGGCAGCATCACATTTCCCACAAAACACATTTGAATGCATTCTTTTTTTTTGGAGCCAGGGCTGTTATTTCCATGCCATCATGGTATAAATACAAAAAAAGCTGAGCGGCCGGTTGGAAAATGGATTTATTTATATGCTTGTACTTATCAGCATGTGTTTACTGAAGGGACACATCATCAGTTCGTGATGAGCAGTGTTGGGAGGAATGTGGTACAACATAATGCATTTATGTTTTCCACTACTCACTAGTACATGTAACTAATGACTTTTTCAAAATAAATAGCACAGTTACAGTTGCTGAAATTTATCATAGTGATTGTAATGTTTCTAATATAATCGACTATAATTACTTATTAACGACTGTAGGAAAGCTCAGTTAACCATCCAGCATCGTTTAGGTCTTCTTCTACCAAATCCTACTGGCTAACCCAGACAATGCAAGACAGCTTACAGACAGGAACATTAATCATTGTTGCCCTCTGGTGGTCAGGAGTATTAATAACTCCTATCGCTGTCGCTAAAATCACAGAAACAACTTCACAAAAGAACTGGCCCCACTGGCAAGTGAACTCTCCCAGATTCCATCACTGATAGCACAATTTTCTTGACAATCAGCACTTCTTGGAAACTGTACTATCGCATTAAAGTCCAGTTAGACAGCCCAGACATGGACCAATGCTGCGCAGAGTTCTTGATGTCCAAGAATTTTTTGCCTCAGTCTGGTGATTTCCACTTAAAGCCTGGTCTGAGGGGTCTGGAGAGACGGCCCAGCTGAACGGGCCACTAAGAAGGCGCAGAAGACTGAAGCTCATTAGGAACCTCGACGGCCATGTTCAGTGATCCCTCTGTAATCTGGTTGCCAATTAGCCATATTCAAAAAAGACTCCCAGCACATCCACCCCCCACCCCCAACATCTCAGAGCCATGAGGTTGCTCATCAACTCTGAACATCCCTTTGCACCGTCTTCCTCCGTGGCTCTTTGAGGCGACACCGCACACTAACCTCTACACACTGTTTTACTACAATGTAGCTGCAGATAACTATTTGTCAGTGATGAAGTGAGCTGACAGTGGAGGGTGAGACCTCCTGGATGCACCGCTGTCCATTAGTTATTGCCTTCATCTCCTTAAATTGGCATATTAAAATAGATGCAATGCCAGTGCTGCTGTCTAATCATACAGTGGGTTGATTATTTATGATTGACATGCTCTCCAGATTGTTGGGTTAAACAGGATCCCTATCTAAATTGCTAAATGGATGTTTTTCTGTCAGTCATGATGACACAGATGTGTGTTTGTCAGATGGTGTCAGTCAGAATCCGCCACATACAGTACTGTATCTATGATCTGTGGGCTGTAGAGCCTGGTCTGAGACACTGTCTTCTGGATACAGTTGACCTCCTCTTTGAGAGAAGATTACTCACATTCAGTTTTCCTTCGCTGTTAACCAATGTCTGGAGAACCTTCTTGCAGAGTTTGCATAATAACATCCAGATGGCACACAAGTGACTCAGTTATCTGACATTTGGCGTGGCATTTTGTTTCACATCACACTTCCAAACATCACATCCACATACAGCACACGGGGGGCTGAGCCGACCACAAAACACCTTGAACCCCATGCCAAGGGTAAACAAGCATTTGCACCATCGATTGCGGTCGCATGCTAAGAGGTATCTTGAAAACCATCAAAACATCGATTTCTAAGAATTGGCATTCTTTCCAACAACTGAACAGCCACGTCATGATATGCAGTCAGCTCTCTGTGGATGGGGTTTATGTGTGTGCCACAATCGCTTGTATTTCTATGAATAGGGAAGTCATTCTGGGAGTACAGATGAGACAAATGGAGCCATAACTAAGAAGAAGCAAATAAACCTAAACTAATGTCAACAGAGGATTTGCTTGAACAACTGAGCAGCCTCCAGATGTGACCCAAGCAAGACCCAGAAATCAATCCAATGGACCACATACAAACGACATGTACAGACAGGTGACACATTGAAGAAGCAATGCAAGAAATAGTGTATCTAAGGTGGAAAGTCAGGGTTGGGTGTGTGTAGGTGTGTGTAGACATTCCATGGCCCAGCACCCGACTAAAGACTGATAAATGCTTGAAACTATCAACGTATCCTCCAAGTGAAGGCAAAAGTGTTTATGGCTGCTCTGAATGGCCACACACTTGAAGGTCGGGTGAGTGAGACGCGATAATCATTCAAGTGGGGATAATGGCCCACACTCTTGAACAGTATTTACGGAAGTATCTGCGCCTCTACATACTTTGTTAAATCACTGCGTGAAGTGGGTGTGTTTGTCGGATTGTTGATTACAGAAAACTGCAAAATCTGACACCAAAGAGTTGTGGAGGGGCTTTCAGATGCCGTTTTTGCAAGTGTACTGACCCCTTACACTCTAAGTTGTTGAGCTTCATGCTTTTATATGTGTAAGTTTAAAAGATTTTTTTTTTAAAAATGAAATCCTGTGGCAGCAAACGTTTAACACAAGAAAGCCTTTCACTGCTTTGAAAATGGAAACTGCAAGTTGAAATCATGGCGGACACAGACAGACTTCAAAACACTGACAATACAGACAGACAGACACAACTTAATGGAAACCCTAAAGGCTCGGTATCTCTCAGGCACACAGACGAGGGGGGCAAGTAAGTGAAAGGCTGGGAGACAGAAATACAGCGGACACAAGATAAACTAAGACGCAAAGCAGATAAGAGAAGGAAAAGTATGAAAAAGGAGGATGTAGTGGAGCAGTGGGATGAAAAACCGAGAGAAACAGCAACATGGGCCAGTGATCACAAGGCAGCCCTCCACCCCTCCACACCATCCACCCCAGAATCTATTAGAGAGCCATCCTCAGCTCTCTGCTGCACTCTTCTCATGACATCCCTCTCTAAAACCAACAGCCCTGCCATCCCATTAGCCCTGCCAAGTGGAGCTACTGGAGTTATGAAAGGCCCAGAGGAGGTGGAGGTGGCGGCGATGGGGGTACGGAGTGCATTGTGCATGTGTGCGTTTGCAAGTATGTGTGCAAGCCGTGTGTGACACATATGAATGCGGATGTCTCTGTCCGACTGGCTCTGCTGACAGCCCGGTGCTACCGACACGTCCCTGGCCTCCTCTGGCTGCAAAGGCAGCGGAGGAAAGGGAAGCCACCGTGGGCTTGACATTTAACAACTGACAAAGAGTGTTCACATTTAATCGCTAAATGTTAACTGCCATAATAGCCCCACTTCAGTCGGTTAGGAGGGGACAAAGCTTTAGGCCCCTGGACAGAAGTAGCTCCCACCTCCTCATTGATTTCACTGGCAGAGCAGGAGGCTTAACTCTGACCCAATTGCAGCACTGGCGATAATGCTTATGAGCCTTATTTATAGCACTTCTAGCTCTGCTAATTTTACCTTGCACTGCTCATTCTTAACTGAATGGATATTGTAAGCCAGAATGTGGACTAAAAACATGGATTTACCCTGAAAAAAAGCTTTTCCCATATTTTTAAGCCATCAGCAGACGCCTGTCATCAACAGGTATGAACCCAGTCCTTACTTAGATTATAACCCTTGTACAACCTGCTTTGGCAGAACTGTATTTAATATAGTGACGCCAATAAAGCAAAACTGAATTTAAAAAACAGCAATGGGAACTCGGTTTGGCAAGCAATATCACAAGTGTTTCGCAAAACTACTGTAGTATTGTATTGACTGCTTGGTACCAAAGGTTTCAATAATGTAAAATGAAATGCTACTCAGAGTCAATGCTAGCAAACACGAAAAGATAGACTTGAATGTGCTGTGAAAGTGGAAAACAGAATCAAGAAACTACTCTGCTCCAACACCAGACAATGTCTCACTGCAAGACTGAAAGGACCCAAAAGGATTTTCAAGTTATTTCCACGTTCCTGAACTCAGCATATTGTTTGTCTCCTCCAAATCAGTTTAAAGGCACCAGGTGTGGAATTTGTATGTGTTTTTATGGCAGCTTTTAAATTATTCTGATGCTTTTTGTCAAGAGAAAAATGAGACAACCCAGGTGAAGATTGGTACAGTGTTTTTGTTGATTTCTGTCATGTCAGGGTGTGTCTGTGTCTGTGTCTGTGTGTGGTGGTGGCGGGGGTGTCGTGCAAATGATGTGCCATTTTATTTCTGTAAGCCACAGTGTCAAACTGTTCAAATACAAAATGCAAGCCTGTTTCTGTTGCTGTTATTGATAAGCAAACTTTCCTAGCCCAGCCAAATGTCAGCCAGCCGCGTGCCAGCTCAAGATTTTCAGCAGCCTCATCCCACCACACCTATGAAAAATGACTGGGGATGCTACCACGGAAAGAGGTGTATTGTAAATGCACGGACAGAGGCGGGTTTGGGTGGCCTGATGAATGCATCAGTTTGGTGCAGGGCAGATAGGTAGACACATGAAAATATTGAATAGTCCAGCTTTAACGAATTCCACTTCAGTGTAGATATAAACAGCAAATAGCATCAAAGTAAAATCTGCTATTGATTTTGCTTATTGTATTTTGATGTCCTGAAAACAACAAAAGATGCATTACATTCAGCAGGACTGCAGGAAAAAGGCAAGCAGAATGCAGTGGAAAACACTATCAACAAGTGCTTCATAGCACTATGTCACTTAAGTGTACACTGCAGTGCTATCAGCAGTGCTGTAAGCCCCTATTACAGCATGCCATTTAAGAGATATAGTTCTGATTCTGGTTATATGGGTTTGTAATGCTGCTAGAACCATGTGTACACCTAGTCTGCAAATACAGTATATCGCTAAATGGCTGCGCTTGTCTGTTAATCTACATCTGATGTCTGCTAATGAGTGGAAACCAATTAACACATGTTTTGAAATGAATAGCTACACTGAAATACTCAGATATCATTATGCATTCACAGATAACTCCATTAACGAGCGTTATCCGAGCTGCAGATTGTTCCTGCGTTTTTCCAAGTGCAATAAAATCCCAGTCCAGACTGTTTCTATCCATACAGCCAGTAAGTATCGCTCTTTATCTCATAACTCAAAATCACCCCCAGGACACCAAAGGCCAAGTAGTTGACATGTCAGTGCCTCTGCAGCTTGACAAATGTGCCATGATAGTCTCAGCAGGAACGAGGAAGGGCAGGAGGTTGAGATGGACTTCATATCCAGCTCATTTTGAAATGTGATAGACAGTGAACCCACCGTGGACTATTGTGACCCCGTGCGTTAAAAGGCAATAAGAGATCCATTTTATTGAAGTAGTGCTTCATGATGTTCCTACAGAGCTCGTCTGGTTTCACTCTGTTCTCTCGCGACAAAGCAGAGGTGACTGACTGGGTTTAAAGGCAACAATCTTTCCTGAAAATCAAACAGGGTAACAGTATGGCATTTTCATCAGGTGTCACATCGTAGGAAAAATACTCTAATAAAAAAGCCATTTCTCTCAACAGTTGATTGACATACCAACCGACTCCATTTGTTGGCTGTTGAAAAGCGGACTTCCTTTGAGAGGAGGCGGAGGGCGAGGAAGAGGTAGAGGAGGAAGAGGAGGGTCCGTATATCTTAAGCAAGGATAAGCACAGATTTATCTGATGTCTTCTTAAAATAAAAGAAGTAACATCATCAAAACTGCCTTTATCCATGCCTTTATAGACCAGCCCTCCTCTCCACTGAGACGGACAGAGTCGAAGACCACGCACACCATAGATTTAGGACATTCATTTCAGAAAAGTGGACGACACATAGAAAAAGCTTCAGTGAAACAGTTCAAAACATACATTTCAAAGGGCAGGAATTAGAACAGAGGGAAATGGGACCAGTTGGGTTTTAAGGCACAACACAATGAAAAGGAAATGTGGGCCAGCTGCAACAAACATCAAGAGGTGCAGAACAGTCTTATTTACATAAAGTATGTCCTAGTTTGATTAGGTTTTTCTTCACTATTAGGCCCAAATTCTACTCAAAACTTAGCTGAAAGCAAAAACTGTATCGCAATTGAAATCTCCTCTTTACAATGTTTCTTTGTAAGCGAGCCCACATCATCACACCATTGATTGAACAGATCAGATAGGGGTGTAACGGTACATTTGGCCTGAATCGTTGTTTGGTTCAGTTTACTGGTCCAGTTTTCTGGGAACTGAAATAGTTAAACTAGCTAAAACCTTCTGCAAAACCGCGTGCCGACCTTTTGAAGTGAAGTTGGGCGATGTTCTGGCTCTGAGAACAGAAACAATCAAGCATACTAGCTTAAACTAATTATTACACAGTTAGAGGCCCGTAACAATATTCTTTAAGATGTGCTGGGGGGCTTTGTCGTTCAGAACCTTCCTCAAATGGTGAAATGGTCACAGTTTGCTGAGGATGAGGTACAAAAACTACTTGGTTAGGTTTAGGATAAGATCATGGTCGTAGCATTGACTTTTGCTTTCACAAGGGACACAAACAGCAGTCTCCTCGGTCCAAGTCCTGTGTCTATTCGACCCATCCATCTACCACACCCTCCTCTACATATGGACCATCTTGATGCTATGTCACCTGACTCCCTCCTTCGCTCCTGTCTTAATTACTTCGGCCACTAGAAGTCGCTGCCAAACAATAAATGTAAATATGGGTGGTAGTAACCCAACTGACCTGTCGGCTATTTGTCCGGTGAGAACAGCCTTGATGACTTCATCGTGACATGAGTCTGGGAAGTCACTGCTGCTAGCAGTGTGGCCAAGTAATTGCAACTCCCCGTCGAGGCGTTGGCATATTTTTGAACTTTTGACAGACTCAGGCTAAGCTAATTGCCCCCTGATTCCAGCTCCATACTTAACACACACAAGAGCGGCAACGACCTTCTCATCTAACTCTGTGCAACAAAGTGAGTGTAGGTTAGTCATAAACCTGCTGCACTCCTCTTAACGGACATTTTCTTACCAAACCATGAATTTCGTGTACCGTTTCACCCCTAGAACCAGCGCACACAGACCAGACTGCACACATACTCATCACATAGACAGGAGAGCTAAACGTCAAGGGGAAAATACACAGGTTAGGCATAGATAGAGGTCAACGGGAAGGCACTGCACTACAATTAACACTCCAGGTACAAGCTGCCTCCAATCACTGATCAGAAACCAGATGTAACCTCTGATTACCACTATTAATCATTAACAGGTTCATAAGACAAATACAGAAATCATGAAGTGGTTAGAGGCAACTTTGACCATTTAAGAAAGAACAGCCATCCCTACCATGGTGACTCTGGGAGCGGACCGGCCAATGTTTTTCTCCTAAAAAACAGAACCAAGTGGTTATTCATTAGATTGTGCTACTTATGTGGTAACATAACAGAAAATCACATTCACGCTAAACAATCGGTAATTATTGTATTTGCACTGAAAAGCAGGGAGAGGGTTAAATTCACAACACCGGCCGTTGTTGCACATTATACATTACAGCAGTACAGAGCCTCATTTTATTAATTACATTTCTTTTGTGAGTCAAATGTTCTTCACATGTTACAGCAACAGATATGTGGACACATGTAGTGCAGAAGGCTGCTGGAAATGAGAGCAATTTTAGTGCCTGGATATCGATTGTGTTACATTTTATCTTCCCATCGACTACTGGCTGATGCCACCTGACACCGTGACACAAAGCATCAAGTCACCTCTCTCTCTGTCTCACTCACGCACACATTCAGACACACACACACACGCGTAAAATGCCACCAAGCAGGGGGGGAGACAGAGAGGCTTTGGAATTTTAAGATGAAAAGGGAGAATTGAAGTAGGAGGAGAGGGGAAAAGGAAAATGAGAAGAAAGGAGGAGGTGTAAAAAGTCACCGTTGTTCCCCGCACCCTGACACCGCAGGGCTCCAGCCATGCGGCACTTTGATCCATCATTATCGATTTACCATCAGCTTCTCATCGCCGCGGTCTCCCACACAGCAACACACAGCTACAGAGATGCGTTCCCCAGCTCTGAACAATATGCACACTAGATTTGACCTTAAGCCCAGTGACCAAATGAACCTTTATGGTTTGGAGTATATTCATGACAAGAAGTGCTGCTGTAGCTACACTGATGAACATGAATTACAGATTTTTCCACATCAGCCTTCTGATAACGGGAGGTTTACATGAAACCCCCTGTGAGGGAAATACGAACATCTCTGTACTAAAATGCACATAAAGTACACATAACATTAGAACCAGATGAACTGCACTACACTGCTGTATTCAATCCACTGTAGTGCACACTGCTGCCTCTTCAGAAAAGCCCTTCTCATTAAAACAAGAATACTTAAAGAAGTATTAAGTGTACATCAGATTACATAAATTGTGAAAGAAAGACTTTGCCATTAAACATCATCCTTGACATTTATTGAAATCAGTGAGCAACCGAAGAATAGAACACAACAACCCACAGTTGTCTGTTGTTGACATAAATAATGAGCTTTTACATTAGTGAAGAATAAACTCGCTAATTAAAGACGATTTATTGAGACAATAGCAGTGTTTGAGTCATTTAATTTTTTTAATTTGACTTATTTTGCCATACTTTGTCAAATATATATAATATATAATATTAGCAGCCCTGAGCTTCCATATGTGGTATTGATCAGCAGCTCTTGATAACCTCCCTTAGATGTATTATGGCTGTTTTGACCTCATGAGATGAGTGATATCTGTAGTCACTGCACTGCAGAGGAACAGGAAAGACCACTGACATTAACCTTTTGCTGCACTACGTTAAGCAGGGCTACTGGAGATTCCTACAAGACGACCTTGGGTATTATTCTAGTCAATAACTTATCGATGCTATGATAAATCCATCACACATGTAATGCAAGGCTGACGTATTGATGGTTGTGAGTGTTTCCCCCCAGAGGATATACTGCATCATCTCCTGCATCCTTTGTTTGGTCCATATCTGATGCCTTATGCCTGGTGTGGGGGGGATAATGAGGACGATACAGATGTATTCCTGTGCTCTGAGACATGGTGGACCCAGTGAACTCGACTATGCAGGTCTCAGGCTTGGAATAATATGTGGCTGTTCACCTTCAGCTTTAGTAGTTGTAGCGTGTATTTCCTTTGTGTTGGATGAAATGATAAGGGTAATACATCTATTTGTGAGCCTGCTACATGAGCTGCATAAGACCAAACCAATCCATTAGTGGTCTTTCACACATCAGCTTAGCGGCCTGAGTGATTCTGCACAATTTAGAACCAGAATCTGACAAGAAACCTTCACGCCCAAGCGTTAGCTGCAGTTATCCTGACTCAACATTATGCTGTATATTTATGATGTGTGCAGCGTTTTAGTCAACAGAAACTTGTGGGGTTGAAGAGTGCTACAGGAAGATTCAGCACTTCCCTTCAGCGCTGCATGAACAAACAATCATCTCATTCCACAGTATCGCCATGCAGAGCGGTTACTTTGACGCACAGTTTTCTTGCAATGCAGAGAGAGGAGATAAATCAAAAAGGTTCAAAACTGCTTGTCCGTGGAGGGATGAAATTTACAAAACTTTTAAAGCAGGTCCACAAATGACATAAGTGTGGTTGGCAGCTTAACAGTAAACAACATTGGTTGTGCTCCTTAATTGGAAGAGGACTGTGTTTTTAGAGTCAATTGCTGCACTGAGATGTAGTCAGCAGGACTGATGTTGGCTGGAACAGGCATTTTTCTCGTGCAGCACCACAAAGGGGAAAGACAACTGCGAGTGAAAAACTGCAGAGGAGTCAGTGCGCTGAGGAGACCTCCCTCCCAGGGCAAATCTACTTGCCAGCATGCCCACCATCAGCACTTAACAATGTTTGCTCAGATTTTCAGCCCAAGGTAACTCGTTCTACAAGGGCTCGGCTGCCTTTCCAGCCACCCTCACCCCGGCCGGCCTTCACATATCAGCAGGGCCATCTCCTGAAATCAATGATATGACTCAGCCCGCCAAAATGTCAGCCGCAAACATGTCATACGTTCACAATTTACACAGCTGGAGGGCCACACTTCGCTCTTTTGCAGGACACTATATACGGCTGCGAGCTATTTGGTTCTAGTCTGATCTTAATGAGCCACATTTAATTTAAGAAAAACACGTGAAAGTTAAACTATTTTTGCTTAAACTTCATCTAACTATCATAGCTTTCATTGATCGGAATAGGCATTTCTGTGACTCTAGGCTACATGATGGTGAACAGTGACTCCAGGAGCTCCTGCCATGGTGTGATGCATGCCGCAATAAAGCTAAATGTTTTTTTATGACTGTGAGACACACACACAACCTTGCACTTCATATTAACACACAATGGAGTGTATGTAATAAACCATGTTTGCTAATGGTGCTGATGCATTCGGCTCGTGAGCCTTGAAGCTGAATCCTCAGTCAGACAAACTGATCGTTAATTCGTCGTCACATGCATCATCGTAATGTGCTCACTCGGAGCTGTCAGTGTAGCACGCAAAGCTGCTGTTAGCATACGTCACTGTTTTACTGAGTGGCTGCAACACAATCTGAGAAGGAGGGAACCTACACTGTCTAGACCTGATAGAAATGATAGCCCAAACTACTAAAGACAACACCAAGCAGCAGCAGCAGCAGCAGTGGTAGTTACTTGTTTATTGCGGGTGTTCTGTTATCGTGGTATCCCTCCGCACTGACTCAGCATGAACATACTGTACTGGGTAACACGAAGAGGGAACTTTAGAGCCTACTAAAAAAAAGCAACATTGGAAAATACCCTCACAATGTGGCTAACTCAGGCTGCTGATGCTACAATTTCTTTTGTTATGCTTTTCCAAAAGGACTGAAAACTCTACATTCATGGCCAGCATGAGGCCGACTCTTTCAGTAACATGTTGGCTATAAATTGAAAAAATCCTCAACGAATCCTTTGAGTATCTACTTTGGCCTGTAATTACAATAAAGAGTTCAGAGTTTTGATTTCAAAATGTGCATTTCTTTCTCATCTGCCACCTCACTTGCTGATTTCTTTCAATCAACACCTCACTGAGCGAAGCTGCGCTCAGTTTCTTGCTTCGCTAATCACGGTACATTAGCATATTAACAAATCAATTGGCACAGAGCAGTGCCTCTCTCTGTACCTGTGGCAAAACACTGGTGCAATATTATGTAGCGTACTGAATGTGTGATTTGTTTCACACCCCCCATATCTCACCCGACACACACACACAGGGGCGTAGCACCAAATTCTGGGCCCTGTACACTCTCAATGTCAGTGGGCCCCTATCCATGCCAGTGCACGAGGCGCGTGGGCAAAAAAAAAAAAAAAAGAAGAAGAAAAAGACAAAAAGAGGGTATTTATTTAAAATTAAAAAAAAGCATAAATAGGGTTTTAAGCTACAGCCAGATCAGATTATATTGATGAGTGGTTCTTTCATTCACCACCTGAATTGATGCATTTGGTCTACTTCTGCTCAAATACCTAAAACATTAGGCTACATCTGGTTTCTGTACTAACGTTTTGATCCATGACACTCTTGCAAATTTTGATTTAAAAACATTTATTCTTGAACAGGAGAACAGGAGACAACTGCACACTCAGGATCAAATCAAATAAGCTGCATTACTTTTGTAATGAGATGGTACAGTATAAATGAACAGAAAAATATTCAGGTTCAATGTGAAAAAAAGAAGCTGTGACTGGTTTCTGCTTTTTACATTAAAGGCCTATGTCATTTTATCAACAGAGCCTGCGATAGTACAAAATGTTGACTGTCAAATTGTTCTTCAGCTTGCAGAAAAAGAAATAAAGCCTTGCTGACATGAGATGTAAAGTGACAACTAACGTTATCTAAAGCTGCAAAAAGCTGCAAGCAGCCTGGTTGGAAACTAGCAAAGCTAAAGACTTCACATGAGCATACAACATCAGCAGCAGCTGTCTGTAGTGGACTACGTTAACTTTCATTGGATTTTGCATAACAAGCAAACTCGGTTCACCTTTTGGAAAGAAAGCAGTCAACAGCTGCCTCCCTTCATTCTGCCTTTTTTCTTTTGCCTTCCGCTCTTTCTTCTTTTGATACCCCGATTTTTGCTTTTTGGGCAGCATGCTGTCTAACCCCCAGGTCATTCAATCTGGGCTCACTGACGTTACACTTGTCGCCGGTCGCTGTCGGGCGGACTAAACCATTTTGCGCGTCCAAGAGGGGGGGCCCCCAGAATGTCCAATATGTTGGGAGGACTGTGACATAAAGTTAATTCTCTCAGTTGATGTTATAAATATATTTGAAATAAATTATGACACCAATTAATTGGAGGGCCCAATTCATTCGAAATAAAAACATCACAAAAAAAAAAAAAAAAAAAAAAATCAGGATTGTCATGGGCCCCTCTCCCTACTCGGGCCCTGGGTAGTCAGGTCCACTTTTCCCCCCACTACCACGCCCATGCACACACACATACACAAACGAACACCACCACTCCCCTGCTGGGTGTGTTGGATTGCTATCAGTCCCTGAGAAAGCTGCTTACATAACCACGCTGCCAGCACCAGCCCACGTCAGCCTCCATATTAGATGATAGCATCTTAAATGGCTTTCTGACAATGTTGCATCTCACTTGCATTTCATGAAGACAAGCTTATTTATGAGTGTGTGTGTGTGAGAGCGAGGGCCCACGTGACCGCTGTTTTGCCCGTAAGTGATGCAAAATAAGACGGTGTGTAATGAAAAGGAATAAAAGTGGATGCCGTTGTTGGGATTGCTTCACAGAGAAAGACTGAAGCTGCTCGGCCAACTTTAGCAGCAAAAAATACTTCTGATTCATTTGTGCAGCAGCTTATGCAATTGTTTAAGACATATTCTCAGGGGCTTGAAAATAACGATGTTAAATATTTATGCTTAACTGGTTCAGGGGTTGGGATTGTAAAGCATGAAAGCCGATTGTGACGCGATTAACAAAAGCAGAGTACAAAGTTGCCAGAGTTTACTGGTCTTCTTGCAGGGGAGAAAAAAAAAAAAAAAAGCTTTCTTCATTAACTCTCCATCTCATACAGCAATCCCCCAAGCTCAGATAGAGCAGGGCGAGCGAGCAAGGGAAAGATTAAGAGAGGGAGAGCGAGAGCAAAGATTCGATAAAGAAGGGGAGAGTCTTATTTCAGTGCTTCACACACTGCTGGATGATCAAAGTAGAAAATGCTGTTTTAATTCCAAGAATCATATCTCATCTCCTGTCCACAAGCTCATTATAGAGAATTATGCTGCAGGACAGAGGGGGAGAGAAGAAGAGGAGAAGGAGAGACAGAGGAGGAACGCAGGCAGAGCCCCCAAAATCCAGCTCGTCTACTACAGTGTGTTTAATACTCATTATTTGCTAAGCACCAATCTACAGCCAACCTTTCTTGACCTGTTGTAGATGTTGTAAACAGGCAATCATGACCTTTGCTTCAACCCTGTAGCAATTCCCAGGGGTGCAGCCCCAGCAGGGCTGCAGCCTTGAATACAGCACACCCGGACATGCAGTAATCAGCTGCATTGCTTTTCATTGCTCAGGTTCATCAAAATTGCCTTCCAACAACTGGAAAGCCACCACGCCCACACTCCACATCTTCTGTATTTAACACATGTAAGAACAGAAAAGCAAGGCATTGTGGGTTAAAGACCAGCAAACCAATGGTTTGGAGGTATTTACTGTATTGACCGTCATCATCGCTGCGGTGGCTGCATGCAGCAGTCCGGAGGTCCTGCAGGGTTCACACGCCCTCCAACTCTGAATAAAACACAATTTATTCCTGAGTGGAGGCTTGGCAGCGGCTCCTTAGCCAGCTAACAAGACACAGCATGTAAGTAAGACAAGTTAGGAGTAGCTGGAAGGTGTGTTTCTCCTCTTTTAGTGGAGGCTAGCTCAAACTAATGAAAAACCAAACCCCCAAAATGTTGAACAAAGAGAGAGATTTATGGGATTAATGATGTAATTAGCAATACAATTACTTTGAGTACACTGACACTATGGTGGCTAAATTATGAAACACATCCTTGTCTCTGTGTTGGCATTCTGTCCACACTGAGACGATGTTTTTCTCACCCCACATGAAACTCCAGAATGATTCAATCTTACAATGCCAGCAGCAGTTTTTTAGTGTGGACAAGAATAAGTGAGATCATGGAAAGCATAAGCACCGTTGAGGGCTGAATGGCAGTCAGAATAAAGACACAACTTCCAGCAGCCTCTGACTCTAGCAGCATTTATGTTGATTATGTCAGACGACTGTACAATCAATCAAAATAGTGTTGTGACCAATGTCTGACCGCAGTATAGTGCAGGACCGGTCACCTGCTTAACAGGTAGCAGTTAAGAGCAGCCATCCAATCACCATTTCATGCTCAGCAGAAACAGAGAATGTGTAAATGGAACTTCGAAATTGTGAAATTAAAAGAGAGCAGCAAGGGTTAAACTGGATCTGAGGCTCAGGGGAATAATCGAGCTGTTTCTGTCCCACTCCCCACATTGAGCTGTTTTTAATTGCTGAGGCGTTTGAGTGCGGACGGACAACTTTACCAAAACAACCTGAAAACACCAGTGTGAACGTGCGACTCTAAATGCCTTTTTCAAAATCGGCTGTCTTGTGGATGTAGGCATATAGTCTGTAATCCCTTACACCGCTCATTACTGAACGAGTTATCGCTTAACGCCACACCAAAAGAAAATATTAGTCGGCTCTTAATAAATGTAATCACTTCTACTATGTCTTAATGCTAAGTAAATGTCTCTGAATGAGCTAATAGCTCTAATTCAGAGTGTAATAGGTTACTTTAGGCAGACTCTAATGCCCCCCAGCTGACTGAGGCCACAGCTTTACCAGCTGATGTCTGCCTTAAAAATCACAATAAAACCAATCCTCTAAAGTAGATGAACGGCCACAGGATGACACCTGATGTCAGGCTGTACAGCAGCAACGAGCATCGAGGTGTGACGGTCCCGAAAACGACCCTCCCAGTCTTGGCAGCACTTGCCTTTTTTTTTTTTTCCTAGAGCAAGCAACAGACACAGATACCTGCACACAGTGTGCACATCCATCCATACATTACTCCTCCAGCTCCCCATTCAGCTGCACAATCAGGCTCAGCAGGGGCTCCAGTCTCCAGTCATTACAGCCAGTTAATTCTAAACTCATTAACAATGGAGCCATAACAATAGTGCGCACAAAAGCGGAAGGTGTGGGTGGACTGCCTTCACGCAGGAAGGAAAAAAAAAAAGGAATTTGGGGTTTTTCATAATCAACTGTCAGTCATTTGCTAAGATAAAGGCTTCTTTAAGTCTGCATAGGGGACAGAAGCCCACAGTTGCAATTTAATTACCATTTTGCTAGAGTTTTACAAAAGAAACATAAGTATGCAGTGTCATGACTACGGAGGATTGGCTTCATGAATAGAAATGTGTTTCTACAAAAGACAGAGGAGAGAGTTGAATTAAAGCCCTGACATATTCATTGAAAGTTACGATTTTTTCGTCTCCTCTGGCCTCCTGGTTGAATAAGGAATAAAGAGACAAAAGAATTGGATGAATATTAACCAGTCCTCTCTGTAGTGGGAGAAAATCTTCGTGACCTTTCATGCCCTCTAGGATTTTCCCGTCGACTTCCACTTTGTTTAGCTCTTGGTAATTTTTCAATTATCATCAGTTAAAAAGCACTTTTTTTTTTTTTCAAGCCTTCAAATTTCAAATAAAATCTTCACAGACACGTCATTTTCTTGGATGTGACAGACAGTTTCTTGATAACAGCAGCACTGGCACAGCCTGAAGCACAAAAGCCGACAGCACTTGACAAGGTGTGCGCATTTTGCCTCTGGAGCGAGGTGTGAGTGAGACAAATCTGAATATTGATCGAGTCCATTTAATCCACCTCGGCGCCTATTGATATGTCAGTCATCCTGCTAAATCTAGTAAAGCGTATCAGTCTTGCGAGCAGAACAGTGGCCCAAGGACACCGCTCTTTTCTGTTGTGTTTTAATTGCTGTTGGCACTGCACGCCGTGACTCATGGTAATGAGTTAATGAAGTCATTGAGATTTAGTGAGCAGCCACAGGCTACGGACTTCCTGCCGAGAATAGTGCGCCATTCAATATGGCTTTATTAACATTTCAGAAAAGTGCCACTAGTCACATCAGTTGCACTGATCACAGTAGTTGTGATGGATTTTGTGGCCCGCTGGATCAGGCCGCAGGGAGCTAGGTGAGGCAGGGTAACTCGGGATGAGGTTTATGGCGCCATATGTGGGCATTTTAATATTTCATCATGATTGGATCTCACAGGGAATAAACCCTTTTCCCTTTTTGCTAGTTTTTCTTTTTCAGTTCACACACACCACACTATATACAGTGTCTCTAGAGAGTACCCCCCTCCTCCACCCAGTTTTCATGTTTTATTGTTTTACAGCATTGAATGAAAGCAATGTTAATGTAATTTTTAGCCACAATAGAAGCAAGCTCGAGGGATGGCAGCGTCAGTCAGTCACTGTCAGATCTTTTGAATGGAGATCAGCCATATATCTAGTTGGTTGATTGTATTATAAATGGAGCTGTAACTTGAAGGTCTAACCTTTGAGTGCGTGAGTCTGTATCATGGCAAAGTGACGGCGAAGGAACAAAAGTGAAATTCAAAAGTCAAAGGATGGATTCAAGAAAACTTGCAGGGTGTTGAACACCCCTTTGAATCCACTTTAAATCAATCATTAGGAAATGGAAGGAGTGCGGCACAGCTGTAAATCTGCCAAGAGCAGGCCGTCCTCAAAAACTGACTGAGCATGCATGAAGGAGACTAGTGAGGGAGGACACAAGAGACCGACAAGTCCTCCCAAGAGACTATAGAATCAGTCCTTTCAGAAAACATTTATGTTTGTGTTCGTGTGACAAAGCCTTGAGGAATTATGATGGAAGCAAAGAAAGGAATCATTTTTAAGTCAGCATTTTTTAAGCCATGCCTACCATCCTTCCCTAACCTTAGCTAAATAATTTTTATTGGAACCACTGTGTACTGTATACTTTCTGCACAAACTTGGAATTTTATTGTTTTACATGAATCAGGTAATACAATTCAGCAATCACAGAAAGTGCAATTTAGTACACTTTCCTGGGGTAAAATTCCAGGCATGACTGTAACATTCAGAACATCGAGAGCACGAAAATGTCATGAGATGCTGTGGGAATCCTTCCTTCGTCTGATATTTCGTTTTAATTGTCATGATTCCACTTGAAAACCAAGTCTGACATGTTCTCCAATGACAATGAAACTTGCAGATTTACATTCCATCTAATCTTGAAAAAGGCTGATTCATCCCTCAACAACAAGGGGGGGAAAAAAGATAGAAGCAGATTTTGTTGAAATGTATTCATGTTTTATGTCAGATTTCATTGATGTCAGGTAATTGGTTGAAGCGTGTTCCGAGTGATCAGTATTCTACAAGAGTGACTGAGGTAAGGCGAGTCTCAGTCGGAGGCAGGGGAGATATCTGACAGAGCCTTCCTCCGATCTAATTAAGTAATAACCCTCACTGAGAGAAAACCAGAATGGGCCGAGAGGAAAATCTATAGAATTCATTTTAAGAGATGCAGTGGCAATTTGTTTCAAAATGACAAATATTGCATTCGTTAGATGTACAAAAACATAAATCATTTTCTGAATTTGTTATGGGGTGAAGGACCCCATTTGACATTCTCGGTCATTTAGCTTTGCTAAATTGGCACATTAGTGCTTGTCTGTGTCCTCCGCAGTTTTCACTCCAGCTCTGCCTTGATATTGTCATTGAGCTTCCTCTTACTCCTGAACCAGCAAATCTAGGCCGCCTTGTGCAAATATTCTCGGGCACCTGTTGAGACTAACAACATGCTGCATAATGGAGAGGCACTTTGGAGAAGAGGGCAGGAAGAGGCCAGCCTGCAGATTGCAAGGTGATGGGACCGGGGGACTCCTGTGGTTGGAGAGGAAATGTTCCCCACTGTGGGAAATTACATCTGCACAGCCAAAACTGCAACACAAACAACTTCAAATATCCCAGATTTGTAAAGAAAACCTAGGAATAACTCCTGCTCCCCTTCATAAAGCAAATTGTCAAAAGGATTGGGTAGCCGAGGACGCCGGCTTGTGGCTTTTGTTTGTGCGAAACACATCAAACTCTCTGACAAATAGTTTTTTGATGGTGTGCAAGCGAGGCATTTCTTTCTTTTCCCACCATTACTCTGTTGATATCATGTGGGGAAACAAATTGAAAGATGACTGAAGTGGAAAATGACTGTTAGTATATTGTAACTCTGTATAAACTGGTGAAGCATTGTAATTATGCACCGGAGCCAAGCATGAAATGTTTACCCAGGGAAACAGCTTCAGAAATGCGCAACACGTACATGTCAATGCATAAAATACAATGGGTCTTTATGGGTGTGTTTAATTATTACATTCTGCAGCTCCGAAGCCAAACGCGCTCCCTCTGCCTTTGACAAAGCGTCATATTTCATGTTGGCATGCGTTTCAGTCAAATGAGAGCGAGTCAGGTTGATAGATCGAGGGTCTGCAGAGATGATGCATTTCCCCTGTGATTGCTTTCATAGCCATTACTCACAGCATAGGGTGATTAGTAGGCCGGCGGCTGACACCTCTGCCTGCGCCTGTGCGACGCAGCCATCTCATAGGAGGGTCCGGTTACCTCTGCCACAACACTGATCTTTGATTGCAGGGCTCAATCAATGGGCCAAAATAATGGATTATGTGCATTCCTATCAATCAGCTTGCCAGGGGAAGGAAGTCATGAAGGACAGACAGCAGCCGGGCTATTTATGAAAGAGGCTGGAGGACTTTTAGAAATATCATTCACATTCTGTCTCCTGGATGTCATTGTGTTACCTGTCAAAGGTATTTTGGGAGGAATGTGTCTGAGCTGACCTTGGCTAGCCTCTGTACGCGCTGAGAGACAGAGCCACAGTGACAAAGTGTTAGCTTGACCCTTTAAATGAGGTAACATCCACTGACACCAGCCTGCTGGAGAGATTTAGGCTCCTCTGGGCTGTCACGTTTTCAAGAAATCAAGCTTAAAAAAAACGACATTTAACACACAAACAGTGTGATATTTGAATTAATTCCGACGCAACCCATGTGGCCTCGTCCTGAACTTCACTGATGACGGACTGATGATGTTCAGTTCATTCACGGCGCCTCCACTGCCTCACTGAGTGACTCATTTCTAATGTGAATGGAGGGCAGCCTTACCTTTATTCATGCTTTTTCAAATCCGCAATGCTTCCACACTTCTCAGATGGTTCCATGTCAGAGTTAATTGTAAAGCACCACTTGCTGGCTTTCTCCTTGCTGTACTAGCTAAGAAAGCAACAGCTAACAACAGCCTAATTTACTGACGGGGCAAAATCAGACATATCACTACAGGTTAACTATTTCATTTATTTTCCCCCATTTTCCAACAATCATTCGAAAAGGCAATAAAGAGAGAACACATTAATGTCAGCTTTGTATTTGCTATTTAAAAAATAAGGACTACCACTTCTGAATAATTCGCCCATGGCAAAGGGTTAATAAGTTTTATCTTATTCATGCTGTTGAATCATTTAATAGTGCTTTATAAATTGGTCTCAAGCCACTGATAAAAGCAACTTTTGGTTTACAAGCTCTTATCTCTGCCTTTGCCAGCTTTAATGTCTTAGAACTGCTCTATGGAGCATCAGCAGAACTCTTTAACCATTGACAAATCCATTATTTCCAGCGTATAACTCGCTATAAAGGGTCACTTATTTGAAAGCAGCACCAATGATGCTAATTTTACAAATCACCCTCAGCATAATGCAAACTCCAGCGTGACAAAACTATCACTTAAATATGGAAATTAAAGCAACCTATTCTGATACTGCAGCTCTAATTTCTTTGTATATTGTAATTGTTGGATGGTGCATGGAAAAACAAAAAGAGAAGTAGTTTTTCTTTGCACAAATGCATCTGCTGCAGTCAAACTGCACAGTCAAATTCAATTAGAACACATTTGAGAACATTAGTGATGGCCTATTAAATGATTCGAGGGCTACTTTAAAGAACACTTACATAAGACCTGTATTTTAAAAATCTCTCCTCCACATCTCTTTCCATGGAAAATGTGTGGCCAATCAAATTGAGAAGATTCACGTCTTTTAAATGGATGGGAAAATGACATTTCCTCAATAAGTGTTCTCGAAATAGAGCCCACGATGGCAGCCTGAGGTTGTTGCATTGGACGAGAGAGTTAGCCAGCTCAGCCACAATGCCCTCAGAAACAGCCCGTGCCCTTGGTTGGTCCCTTGGCTCGACCAATCTAGACATGACGTCTGTCACGCGACTCTTATTGTGCATTAATCACTATCAAATTCCATTCTGTGTCACAACAATACACGCTGTGGTTTTTTCTTGATTTTTTTCAAGCTATTAATTAAAAGCGCGGTAATATAACATCAGCATAACCATAAAGCCACCAAGGTCTGCAGCACCAGTTATAGCGAAAAGGCAAATGAGCTAGCTAAAATGCTTGAAGTCAATGAGCCACTAGCACTATAGATATCATCCTCTGGAATCACTTTCCATTTTTTACTATATTTCCCAGGGGTCATTGTGGCAGCTGCATGGCTGATTCCTCCTGGTATAATTTAATATCTTCATGCTTCCCTAGATTGCAGTGTCTGCCAGATAAACCGCCATGATCAGGGGAGAGATGGCGACGGGAACAATGAAAAGTCAGGTGGAGTTTGGGCCAAAGTCAGCTCTAACTGTGTTCCAGAGGACAGAGTTGGACGGAATCCGCTCCAAACGCTGTCCAGGTGGGTTTGAGTGCTCAAGTAATTCTTGAGAAAATTCAATTTAACCTCCAGCGAGCAAATATTGACTCACTCTCTTGTAAACATTTAATTTTCACGGAACAGCTGATGCTGGGTGATGAAAGGACCAAATACTAATTAGCAGAGATTACTAATTAATGTTTGAGGTGATTAATAATGTAATAGTCACTTTTTGCATGGCCCAAGAGAATCATTTCCTAACCTCACCTCTTGGCACAAAAAGAGAGCGTCTGAATGGTTTCGGTCCTCTGGCGTGCAAAATAAAACTATAGGATGAGATCAGCTGCCATGTGACTCTCATCGCCCAGGGAATGAAGACAGCCATGAATTTTATTACCTCTTCCAAGATGGACTGCAAAAGAGTTCTGAGCTGTTTAGACTGAACCTGATGCAATATTGATGGCGCTGGTCAGGCTGGCACAGACAATGCTCTGAGTAGACGGATCAATGCCACATCAAGGGAATAGAGGCAGTTTAGTGAAGGGAGCACAATTGAACTGGAGGCAGATCTACTTTGTGTGGCTTAAAATATACAGAAACTATGCACAATAGGCTACAACTGGAGGACAAAGCAGCCTCTACGACGACGCTGAGCAGACATGGTCGAGAGTGCTTCTATACATCCAGGACAACTACGTTTTGCAGCGTCACGACATCTCACATCAGTGATCGCGTTGCTGCCGCATCCATGCATGGTTGACCCACAATCAGCTGACTATTGTGATTAAAAGACTGAGCAAGCAAACATGAGTTTGGGTAGCAGAGTGCTGTAGCATGGCTACAGGAACAGTTTTTACACTAACATCTTGAATGCTTCGCTGTCAGCCTCTGTGGTTCATTGCCCACGGCTGCAGGAGTCAATTCTCTCTGCAGGGTCTTTTTCTGCTTTTCCACCATCAACTAAATCAGAGAAAACACTGGCTGGAAATTGCTTGTGTATAAGATGTGCACATTGGTCTTTTATTTTAACTTTCTACCTAAATGGAGTTATTAAATTTAATGGAGGATTTCCATTAGCCGATTTAATTGTAACTACTGCTTAAGACTCTAAAATAAGACTGAAGTGCTCTTAAGTGATAGGAGCCCTGTGGTGTCTCAACACCTGCTGGAAGGATTTTGTTAATTCTGGCATTTGATTGGTACACTGTTGACAATGATCGTGATCCTTTAACCATTTTGCAGCCAATGCACATTATTTTAAAGCTAAGTAAGAAAATGTGTAAACACAAACTATGCTGGTACTACAGTCATTGCTGTATACTATGTCCAGCTGCAGAGTTTTCAGTCTCTCAGAAGAGGGTGAAACCATCAAATCCCAAACCTCTGAGTGTGCATTTCCCACAGCATCAGTGGACTTTTAACTAAAATACTGTATAGCATGAAACAATACAAAACTTTCAGTTTGCATGAAGTCCACATAGTGCCAGCAATTTATCAATACCAGTTAAGCTGTTAGTCTCACTTGGGAAGATCCATTATGCTGCTGAGATTGTATTCCACTCTGAAAGTGGAAGCTAGATAGCCTACCTTGCTGAAGTTAGTACTGATTCCCACTATACCTCCCATGTTTGTTACAACACCTGCTGAGTTATTGTTTGTCCAGTATCATAGACAGAAGCTTGCCTCGCTAGCTGCTCACAGGTAAGTAAGTGAGGTTAGGTCAGCACTCCATTGTTCTGTGATTCATATCAAAGAAAGTACTGAATAAGGTACAGAGCGCATCAGTCATCCCACCCAGGTGGTAAACTGACTGTTAGGCTGTTAGAAGTGATGTGATATGAAAAAAAAAAAACAATTTTCTATGCCAGCCCACAGGGATATGGCACCAATTAAATTTCAATACCTACATTATCAGTGGTACCAAAAATTCACACCTCTTGGAGAACACTCATGTGGAGGCTGCTGTAACAAGGAAAATAATGACAATATAAATTTTGATCGGGGCACTGCCGGCAGAAATTTTAATTCCAAATATGTGCACAAGTCAAAACAACAAGGAGATAAATATCTATATATGTGCAGTTTTAATATATATTTCAGTTCTAATATAGAAATTGCTGTATAGTAGCATCCATGTTATGGTTCCATTCACATGCTGACCATGACATTGTATTCCCAGTGTAGAGCTTCTGAGACATCCCTGTGTTGCCTCTACTACTGTCAGCATTCCAAAGGGATCTGAAGTTGTATGCAAAACAAAACAGACCAGCCAGTACACAGTATCTCAAAAGCAGGAGGGAGTGAGAGACTGAGAGCGCCGACACTCTGAATATCTTCTGTTTTACACCAGCATATGGATGTTTCAATTCTGCCATATGTGCCTGAGGGGAATTCTCCCTTGAGCTAGCTCTTCCTCTTTCTTCTGCTCCTCCTCGGGGATCTCTGGCCCCCTCCGCCACCGCTCCTGTCATCCCAGCCATGCTAGCTGGGAGCCTTTTCTCCACTGCATCCTCCCCTGGCTTCTGTCACCAACCGCTGTCTGAGTGTCTCAGCTGAGTCCCAATCTCCCTGTGGCTCCCGCTAGCTCTGCAGTGCACTGTGCCAAATGTGAGGTAATTAAGACACAGAAAACTCCTCCACTCAGTTGGGAAGAGGATTGAAAAGCTCATATCTGTCAGAAGCGGCAGCATGCTGCTAATTTTGCCTGATTTGAAAGCGCTTCAAGGCTGTGCCAATTACTATGTGCATATACTATAGGCAGTGGCATGTGACTCGCATGGCAGGAGTGCGCATTCGTTTGGGGAAAAGAGAAGTTTGTTTGCATCTTGATGATGTTGCTCCTCTGCAACAAAGTGCTGAACTACCAACACACTGCATGCAGGCTACAGTTAGACATTTTTATTAAACACCACACAGTAGCCAGTTGTGATATTCAGCTCATCGCTACAGTTGCTTCGGCTCTGGCAAGCCAGATGATATAAAGCATATATCACTGCCTGTGCACTACCACGGGAAAGTCGCCAAAGACACCAGATTTTAAAACTCTGGTACAAAGAAAAATACAACAAGAATTGCCTGCCGAGGCCAAATTATCATTGTGTGAACTCATTTGGCAAGAGATCGAATATAACGGACGTTCATTTTTATGTAAAGTCCTGCACTCCAGCTCTAAAGTTTCTCTTTGATAACGGCTACATAAAAATGTCTATAAAACCTGCAATGAAACTAAAAAATGTAATTTCCATTTAAACACCTCACGCATCCCACAGTGGATAAGGTGGGTCACTCTGATTTATGTGCTTGCTAAACCTCTAATAGAATTTCTTAAGCGTAGGTGTTAGTGGCTTGGGTGTCACATGATGAGCTAAACACTATTGCAGAGATTTTCCTCCCCTGATCAGAAAGAAATTCACAGGGACCTTTTCCAAAATCAGTCTAAAAATATTGATGCTGTTATGTATCTCAAAATACTCACTTGACCATACCAGTGTGTTTGCACATACTACCTTGTAACTACAAATCACATGTACTTTACATACAGTCTGTACAGTTCTACTCTTTCAGGTAGACAGTGGTTTCTATTAATTTCTGTACAACATAAAAGTCAATAAACAAGCATTTGGAACTTGTTTGGGTTGTGTAATCCATCACCAAGTGTAAGTCTGCTGCTATATTTTTTACATAAGACTTTGAAGGGAAACCATTGACTCATTGCAGCCATTGGTTTCCATTCTATCAGATATGAAAAGGATTAATCAGGCATGCTTTGAGTTGTCTGCACTCCCATACCTGAAAATAATGCTTGACTTTCAGTGTGATTACACAGCTGAAGCAAAGTTCAGCAGGTGTTGAATGGAAGTCAATGGCCACTCCAGACAGCCACTGGCTTCCATTCATTTCCACATGATCTATTTTAAGGCTTCTGAATCGTTGCATGTGTAATCAGAGTCAGAGGAATGTAATAATAGGAATCTTTGCCAAAAAAAAACAACTAAATTAAAAAAAAAAAAGAAAATGTATGTCAACTAACTACACCTTTTTCACAATGGTTAGCAGGCATGAGAAGTATATATATGATTTGTGGCACATGAGCTACATTGTGCAAAGCAATACCACAGTCACATCATACATAGACCTGTTCCGGCTGATTCATAATGAAGCAGTGTGAGTGACTTGCCTCCTGTGTTTTCACACCCGTATCATATTCCCTCCATGCCTCGCTCAGAGGGGGGTTAACAGGCTGGCTCAATATATGTGAGAACACCCCCCTTCATCTGACACACTCCCTTCCCAACCCCTAATGGACCCAAGGGAAACTTCATTATTTATTGCTATTGAAGAGGCCTTTCAATTATAATACTTCAGTCCCCCACCTACCACCCACCACCCCCCCCAGCTATTACCCCTCAGTCTAGGCGTGTAGATTGAATACCTGTGGCCTCTATCAGCGATAATTCAGATGCCCCGCCATGTGAAAAACACGGTCCCTGCACCGGTGACAATGTGGAGGCTATTTGCGGCTCTGGTCAGAGAGGGCCAGGACAGCTGTGGTCTTATGTGTGCAGTGGTGGAATGGAGTCAGCGACAGCAGAGAGATGCATGACATGGCGCCCCTTTCCTCTTCAACCAACAGCTCATGGAGTGGCTTTATCAGCCCAACAGGGCTCCTCTCAGCCTGACAAGTCCCTAACATCTCGTGTGATTTTTCGAATTGAAGCCTAACGCCAGGCTTGACAAGGTGTTGATCCCTCGTCCCTCCAGCTTGCGTGTTGCGTGAATAGCAGTGTGAAGTGGATGCCCGGGAAAACACCACCTGCTTTATGGAGAGGCGGAGAGACACAGCTTGTCGTTAAATATATTGCAGAGATAATAAAAAGGTATGTTTTAAGGGTTCGGTCATCCCAGTTCAGCGAATCGGATTATCGCTGCGCTAATTTAGTGAGAGCAACAAGCAAAAGGTGCCTCATAATGGTTCATCATCTGTGAATGCAGATTTAACAAATTGTTTAGGTGCTCAGTAAACAATTGGCCACTGTAAATTAATAATGATTACTGATTATCACAACAACAGATGACATTTATCAGCCTCTACATTAGGACCAGGGCTGCTAGACAGGGCTGTTGGTTTGCGTATATTTGCAGGGGATGTCATTGTTGTTGCATGTAAATATTTGGATGTGTACTTGTATTTCTCACATTGTGCGGACAAATATCTGTTCCAACAGCTATGTTGTGGGGACTCATCTCTCATCTGGAGACAAAAAAGTAGTGCCCACAAAGTGAGGTAGTCAGGGTTTAGCAAGGGTCAGCGCATGTGCTCGTTATGGTTTAGGTGAAGGTAACTCTTGACAGAGTCAAATAAAGCATTTAAAAAGTGCATGCCTTCACTGAAGAGATGGAATCAATATTAAAAACACTACATCTGCCCCAACAGACTCACTACCGACTTAACATTTGGCCAGAATTGATCAAAAAACAAGAAGGAGTGACGGAGCAAATTAACACCAGACTCAAAACACGCGCTCCCCTTTGCCTTTTCAATTTTTCATCTGCTGGAAATAGATTTGGAGATGGATCCCAACCCAGAGCTGATAAATTTTAATTTGATCCCTCCCATGCATCATTATTTGCACAATGCAACTGGCAGTCGTAGCTTGTGTGCTCTGAATAGCAAGTCCACATTCAAATTCTGCACAGAATACAAAATTCTCCCCCCTCCGATACAACAAAAGGCAATCGTTCCATTTGTTTTCCCACACAATGGCCTCTGGATAATAGTAATATGGGGGTGGGGGTGGATGGAGGAAAAAGCGACCAAGTTATCTGCCTTTCCCAGTCTTCGTCTCTGCCTCTTCGTTATGAATAATAGATTACAGATGAGAGCGGGAGCTTGCCTTGCAGGGAGGTGGGTATAAAGCTGCTTGAGGTCAGCGTGGCAGAGCCAAGATCAGTCTTTTACCAGCCCTTTCCAAAACACTAAGAAGTATCCTCACAACGCTCGTAGCATGACTGTTTATACTGGCTGTTTTATCACTCAAAGCGTCCCTGAGAAGGACGTTGCTGTTCAATACACAGTGTCATGCTTTTCAATATGATAAACAGCTTGGGCAGACTATTTTTGGTGTTTGTGTTGCCAAATCTTTGGTAAACAGCACTCTGCTGTTGTTCACTTAACACACTCTATCCCTCCGGTTTCAGGCTTAGCTGCCTTCGAGTTCCTTATGCTGGCTTCTCAGCTGGTGGGTAGGTGGGTGGGGGGGCGATGGTTGATTACCAGGTTATATGCATTCAGAGAAAACAAAAATCCAAACAACTGCCGTAGTGTAATAATTGTTGATAAATGATTATATAGTCAGGACTGAGAGGCATCTTATAAAGGATGGGTTGAAAGAAAAAGGGGGTTTGATTCAAAAGCTTGACACACTGCTTTTAGCAGTGGATTAACAGCTCTCAGATCTGCGCCCATGTCTGTAATGAGAGAGAGTGTTCACTGCTCACATTCGGTCATAAAAAATCAATTTAAACGAAACATTGGATTCAATTCCCATCGCGAGCGCCGTAATGCAGAAGAAGAAGAAGAAGAGGAAGAAGAAGAAGACGAGAAAGCCCTAGCGTGGAGAAGCTTGAAATTCAAAGACTGGGACCAGACCCAAAACACAATTCAACTGCTCATGCCAACCTCCTTTCATCTGCTAACACGTTCACTAGGGAGGCAAAATGGTCCTCCAGGATAGATATTTGGGGCAAAGTTCACAAGTTCATTTTATTTCAGAGCAGCCGTGGCATTTCAAGTAATCTTATCAGTCTAGGATGGACCTGCAGAAGTGGGGGTGAAGGTGGGGAAGCAGGGAGCAAAGGAGGTGTGGATTTAAAGTCGTTAAATGTTCTTTTCATCGGGGAATCGCTCCCAGGGCAAGAGTTGGAGGACAGAAACCCTGATTCCCAGACTCTATTTGTTAAAGGATGATAAATACCCCCTTGGAAAAATAAGTTAACGTAACACTTCTTTCATTTGAAAGAAAGGCCTTGTGAAACAACTGAAAGAGGATTTAATATATTACCGTTTCATTAAACATATATAAAACTCCTGAGTTTGCTAAATAAAGTTAAGCAGCGGAGGCAATCCACAGATGTGATGCTTCAGCACATGGCGGATTCCAGATTCATCAGGCGCGCAAGCCTCCACTCCACTTTATTTGTGTACAGGACCCCGTTGATCAAAGATGATGAATAACGAATCTAAAGGAAGGAAATTAGCATGAAAAAGTCCTTGCATTCCAACTGATGCATAAAATATCTGCACTTACTTTAATGAGCGGCAATAAAAGTTGCCATGCTGCGCGGTGGGCAGCATCTTGATTGATGCTGCACATTAAGAGTACGCTACCGTGCACGAGCAAACATCACAGCAGCCTTGTCAGCCCATTGTCCCCGACTACCTGCCTGCAAGGACTCTCTATCTCTTCTCCTGCCATTTTACCTGCCAAACTCCTGCTCTCAAAATCCCTTTTCTTGTTTAGCCCGCTCGCTTTTTACCACTCAGATATTCTGTCTGTGCTACATTCCTTGCATATTCCCCCCTTTCTCGTCTCTCTGCGAGATAAAAGTCTTCTTTCTCTTCCCTCCAGCATACCTCGCTGCCAGACAAATAGCTCCACTTGTTTCAAAGTGGCCACAACAGAAGGACAATGATAAGAGAGCTGTCTCCCAACTGTCATTTCCTCTGTCTGCGCCCGCATCTCACATCACTGTAATTGACTGCAGTGTATCTGGAAGTGCTATTGTTCCTCAGGATACCACAGAGTCTTGTCAGGAATTGTAGGGTGGCTTGTCATTCACTGACCTCAACATATTTGAGTTGTGGTGGCATTTGGGAAAACGCTACGAGGTGTTTTTCTCATTTGTGTTCATTTCTGAACACCCAGAGATGCTAATTCAGTCCTCGGCTAAAGGACGCTAAGGATCGCTATTGGGTCATGGAAACGGGGGGGGGGGGGGGACCAGTGAATGATAAACCAGGGAGTCACAACCTGTTAACACCCAGCTGAGCAGACAGTGTGTTTACCAGTGAAATATACTGCTCCTGTCTGCTTTTACATACAGTAGCACAGTAGCTCACCTCTGGCCCGATCCTGGAATCTCCTGCATATTCAGTGGACGAAGCTCCAGAGACAGAGCCATGGACAGAGATGTCCGGTCACCTCTCTGCATTGTGTGCAGGAGAAATCTGTCTTGATCTCTCTTTCTACTAATGAGTGCCACAGCCCTGGCCCTGCTCTCTCCAGGACCTTATTAACACTTTTTTATTGGTTATTCCGCAGAGTGCTTAGCCAGCAGGTCAGCCGTGCCACCTCCCCTGAAACTGACCGTCAATTTGTATGAGCGGGTGCTCTTGTGCCCAATAGGAGCGCGCTGTCAATCAAGCACAGCCGGCGAGCAAAAAAGTGAGCAGCCTTGCTGGATTTTCAGGCCCTGGAAGTGATTTGGGGGTACAGATTGGTCCCTGAAGTGGGACCTGGTTTCAAAGTGTTTTTAGGAGAACGTTTCGTCTGTGAGGGAAGAAAAGAGCAACCGGTGATTAAGATTTAACTCTGAACTTATCGCCACAAGGAGGGCAAACATACATTTTAAGAGGATGTAATCTTATGCGAGGCTTTTTAGGGACTGCTATGATGTGTAAAGCGATCTGCGGAGGCTACGCTGCAGCGGCATTGAGAGCTCGACAACTTCATGAACATAATGAATGCGCTTTTTCTGGAATATAATCAAATGTGACCCTCAATAAACATTTGCAAATATTATGAGAGAAACAAACCTTTCATTGGTATTCATGCAAACATAAAGAAGCCAAAGGTAAGGACATCCACACTATGTAAGGTTTCCATCTCTATGGACTAATCTGGGTTGAGGACAGAATAAAGGATTTTAGGTGTGTTTTTATGGCTTTTGCTGGAAAATGTGTCCAGTAGATCCTGTAACACCTGGTACACACTGAAAATATAATCCGTGAAATGCCACTGAGACAAAGGTTAGAACGTGAAAAAACTTGAACTTTTCAACAAAATTCAGTTCGGTTTTAATAGATGGCTTGATGTCTTTTCACTTGTAAGTAACTCAACCCACTCTTACTGAGCTGTGCTGTCATCAACTGCTCGAACAGTAAACTCGAAAAGGAAAAAGACCAAAATCTGCAAGCCTCTGCTACATGAAGTCACTTTCACTGTAATTTCTCTTTGTGAAGTCCCTTCATTTTGTCTAAAAACACACACTCTGTGCGAGTTTCCTGGCCAAAACACCACTTTTGTAATTTCATGAGTGCCATTGACTTTTATTAAATGGTGTATTTCATCTGATTACAATGCAAGAATTCATGAATTGTTCATGTATAATCATCAGCTAGCACATGAAGGGGTGCAAAACACAGCCCTTTCACATTCATACCGCGCAGGAGGGACTAAAGTTGGCGTCATAGCCGCTTACACACTGATGTTTTACAGAATGAATGCTTTCACAATCATCCGGCTGCAGTGCATTTCTCCGCTGGAGTGGGCGACTGCTGACCGTGATGAACACAAACATCCCCGCATTCACTGTCAGTATGAATGTGTTGACGTCCACTCTGCCACCGACACATAAATCAGCTGATAGATTAGTCTCTATCACAGAATTGTCTTTAGCTGCTGGCCCAGCAAAGTTCCAACCAACTCTGTTTGAAATGTGTTGCTGGTGTGTTCTGCGATAATGAAGACGCAGCCCCGACACAATGGAGCAAAAATAGTAAATATTATTGTAGTCATTTTAACAATCTTCATGAAAACGCAAATCTTAGCCACCAGTGATGTAACTGCGTCAACTTTCTTTCTGTTTGGCTGTTTGCTGGGCAGGTAGTGTACTGAAAAGAGCTGAAGTCAATGACAGTGAGAGTGAACTAAAGCTGTAAAGCTGCAGGAGGCAAAACCAAAACATGAGCTGAAAGACACTCGGGAGAGCTGAGTCATCACTACCTGTGACCCCTCTAGCATTACAGAAAGCACATTTTTCTGTATATATTGATTATTGCAGCATTAAAGCACAGTGTAGCATCAGTTTACGAGCACAGCCTCCATCTGTTATTTGACCCCTGTAGCTGTCCCTCCAGACTCTTAAATAGACAGAATTGAATAAATCATTTTGATGCAACTTACTACCATGTATACTGTGGTTTTACTTCATTGATATTTGTCCAAAGAGGAGGCTAAAATGCCTTTGCAAGTCTAAAAAACCGATGCACCGCCTCACAGACAGCCCGGCAAAAATGCACATACCATCACTGAGTTAGTAGCTGCCGACAAACCGGACAGAGGGTTGAAGTGAGTGACTGTCACGCTGTTTGATTTGTTCGATAATGTGCATTTTGTATCAGCGATCTCATTTCCCATCTCTGGCTCGATGATGCGTCAGAGATTTTTTGTGGTCACCGTATGAATCAGTTCCTGTCTGGGCTTATTTTTCCTCGTGTACCTTAAACAACACCAAAGGTTTTCACGGGCGGATGTTTTCATCTTCTGCCTCATCAGCCTGGAGTGTTGATTACACGGGCTGGAAATGATGATACTGCCTGTGGGCTTGTTGTTCCACGGCTTCTAATTCATTCGGAGGAACGGGAGATGATTGTTTCACAATCAGAGGGACGTACTGAAACGCAGAGAGGGGCTTTTATACCCTGTCATCAAGTTCTTCACAAAAGGTAAACAAAAAGGACACATTAGAGGCAAACATCTGTTCGTCTGTAACAGCAGAACCAAATGATTGGTGTTTGCTTTGTCCGATTCTTTTTCTCCTCAAAGTCTTTTCCCTCGATAGACCCTACAGTCTCTTAATACTGCATTGTTGTACGGTACAACTTGCTCCATGCAGGGCACGCCAATTAGTGACTCTTGCACTCGTTAATGTGCTGAAATTGCATTGTAAATAAAAGTTCTGTGATAACATCCCCCACTAATTCTGCTGCTACATCACCATATCCACCATTCCAGGCACATCATATTCATAAAAACAATAATTGCCTGCCATGAAAACCAATTTGACTTCCTCCACAGGGCAGAATTAAAAGTTGGGCTTAGCAAGGTAATGAAGTATGGCACACGCTAAGTCAAGGATGGAGGCTTTGTCTGAAGTAATCACTTCTCGGGATGCTGTGGCTTGGCTGCGTTTCATATCAACAAGACTGACATATGGAAAAATAATTAAAATGGGCGCATTCAACCAATAACAGCTGGCAAGCTGCATTTTTTATACAATATCAAATTAGCATGCTGGCTGTCAATCCACTCTCCTGACGAAGGCAGAAAATTCCAATCAAGGTGTTAAAGTTGTAATCTAGCCACATCAATGGCAGGGATTCTCAATCTGAAGCGGCTGCACGCTGAGCTTTTCTCCTCTCAAAGCCGCTCCGGCACAGAAAAATATGTGCGACAACGTGACAGTGATTTACAGTGCAGGGTTTTAGTCGGTGACAGTGAGTGAATAGAAAAGTACACCGCAGTTCTTCTGTGACAAGAACAATTAATATAAGCCTGCGATTGGGCTTCAGTCTGCGTAGGCCAGAAGCGATGATGTGGTGTAGCGTTGAATCACCACGACCAGCATACAAGCAAAAGTTGCTCCGGCTCCCTCTTATCTATCTTCTGAGATTATGTTTCCAGAGAACTTTTATACAATTACTGGCGACTCTGAAGCTTCAAACTGAGTTCTGCAGTTTTTACACCCAAGGCAGTGTAACAGTGCAGTCCCATCTGACAGCAGCACACACACACACAACAGATCAGTGAGCATCCTCATTAGTTTGGCTCAGTTTGACAGAAGCCTCAACCTTGCTGCCTCCTAATTTTGGACAAGAGGACAACAGAATACACAGGAGCAGAGGAATCTGCGAGGCGGTGCATCGATCTGGACAGATGGCTGAGGGGACAGGGGCAAGGTAAGCAGCTGTGCATGCTAAATAAAGTGTAGCATTACTAAAAGATTGTCACTCTGGGAAAACGCTCAGCGGGAGTTGAGAATTTGAAGGAATTTTGAAACACATAAGTAACAAACAAAAGTGAGCCTGTGTGTTTGTGTCATCAAATCTTCCCCCAAAGGAAAGAAAAAGAAAGAACAAAGCGTTCAAGTCCCAAATCCCCAATCCAAACCACCTCTGCTGCCAGCATTTCTGCTGTTCATCACTGTTGAGACAAACCTGGGACTTTGAGCAAAGGGAGCTCATGCAGGGAACAGATGGCCACCCACCTTAACACTACACCTCGCTCCATACAGGGGCAGAAGGCTGCAGAGGGAGTCACGAAACTGCGAAAAATTAAAGGCTCTTACACGAAAAGCTCGTCTCTGCTGGTGGTTTGACTGCTGGGACGAAGAAATGTCACCCCGCTCTGCTCTGTAAGCTGGCGTGAAGTGAACTATAAAGACACTGTGTGCATGAGAATGAAATGGAAAGAAGGTCTCTCTCTCTCTCTCTCTCTCTCTCTCTCTCTCTCTCTCTCTCTCATTTCCTATGTGTCTTGGTCTCCTCCCTGGTCCATGTTGCACAAACTGATCATTCATTCTGCATGCTACAACAGCACTGACTGCTAATTTACAGCCATTATTCATGCTGACTTCTTCTTAAGCGGTTGCATTTTTAAAAAGCATGTGAAATTCCTGTTTGCACATGCAATTGGACCCACCAACGGGTCTAATAATTCTTACTAGGCATTTGGACAACAAGACATACACCATGTAGCGAGCTACATAGTAAATAGTGATGCATTAACGGCATTAATATGCGCAGCTCCTCTTGTTCTATGTGCACAGCATTGTGGGAGAACGGCGCGCATCAAAAACACACTCAGGAATCAAGCATCGCTTTTCATGTATGCTTACGCTGTTTTCGATAGGTGCAGCATGCCTGTGCCATTTCAAGCTGAGAGCAAACACAGCCAAACACAAACACAATCGCTCCAGTCGTGCTCGCAAAGCCTATGCTTTTCCATAGGAAAAGGTGACATGTTGGTTCTCATAAACTGCGATAAAACCTGCAGCTCCTCGTGTACCAGCTCACTGTGGTTGTTTCCTTTTCTGTCGTCCCACACGGCTAACAAAGCCCCACTAATCTCGCTGACAGATACATAGAATTTCCTACAGCTGCTTCACAATAAACGCCTCGTTTTGCCGCTTTTCCAGCGTGAACACACAACTCATTCAAAACCTGTTCACAATAAGTACGCGGTATGACATTAGAACACAGATGAAAACTCTGTGTTCCCTACAGATGGCAACAACAAGTTTATGACCCTTTCCCTAAAGGTTGCTGAAAGGCATTTTGGGAAATGTAGGGCAGCACTAACTGAAGTAGAATTGCACAGGGTAAGCTGAGGGGAAGGTCGGCTCACTAGAAAGGTATATTGCAACAAACGACCTCTTGGACTGCAGCGCGAGAGGCTGGGGTTTAGTTTCCCACCCCAGCGCTCATGGCAGATCTCATTTAGAGTTCAGCACAGGGTTTTGTACCCCGCCACACAGATGTGAAGCATCCAGCTGCTCTGACCTCACATCTCCTCCCCAAGGGCTGCGCTGCAACACACACACACACACACACACACACACACACACAAACACACACACACAGCTTGCCATATAATTAACAACCAAACACACTATCTGCCTGTATAATTAAGCAATGTAAGGAAAGTCATACCCAAGCCAGAGGACTGACTCCTACACTTTGCTCTGTTAATATGTCAAAAAACCTACATATCCAAAAAAAAAAAAAAAAAGCAAACTACTGAGATGCAGAAAAGAAGGCAACATCTGTTTCCAGGTTCATGTGGAAACAGAATTTTTCCACTGACTGACCGGTGAATATCTATTTGCGTTCTTTTTTTTTTTCCAGCCTTGTTTCTCTCAGCCAGAGCAAACCAAGCTGTGCAAACCTCTTCAGAAATAATGACGGTCGGTATGATTTAAATTCAACCGGACTGTTTACTTGCTTTTAACCTCAACGTGACTCCATCTCATCACTGCGAGTTCACATCAGCCCACAGGTTCTCCCCTCTGGATGTTAAAAAGCATCCACGGATTTTAGATAAATTCAGCGCTGGGTCAAGCGAAGGATCAAGTGATTTACTGACTATTTGCGAATCATTAAAATGGAAAGAGATATGACTGTGTGTTGTCAAAAACACTGAATATACCGTGGGTACAAGCAATTTACATCCTTCAATCAGTCAAAGAGAGAAGTAGTGTATTATGTAGCTGAGGCCACTCTGCTTTTGTGGATATGAAGAGTGCTTGTAAAGAGACTATGAGAGAGCGGGGGAGGCTTGGTTAAACCGTTTCCCTCCACCACCCTGAAGTGATTGTACACTGGTGAAACGCTAAAGATAATACCAAGCAGCAACAATACCCAAACCAAACTTCAGACCAGTATTTCATTGATTTTAGGATTCAGTCCACAGTAATACCTGCCTCTGGGCACAAGACAGTCAAACACAGACGTTGGAGAGGGGGATGCTGTTTAAGAACTGAGGCTCTCGTGTGTGCTTCACGTACTTTTTCTGTGCTACATTTTAGCGTCAGCAGACCTCAGTCTCAGTCTCACGTTTCATTTGTTTGTGCAGCAGAGAAATCAAAGGCTACCCGCTGCAAAAAACAAAAAAACAAAAAAACACCTATTTGACTGCACAGATGCTGCACGCTGAACCATACCCCATGCTGTTGTTGTGATGTGCATAGCCGGAGATGCCGGAGTGATGCTGCTGCGATATTTGTGCAGAGGAGAAAATCTATTTAAAAATATCAGGATTCATAAAGCCTAATCATTTTTTTCATATTACTCATCTCTGGTAGTGATGCAGGGCGGGTGGGGTGGGGTGGGGCGGGCGGGGGGCTGCAGAGAATATCAGCAGAGGTTTTTTTTTTTTTTTTTTTTTCTAGCTGACTATGAATACCATTGTGAAATGGACCCCCTCTGGGGATGAAAACAAACGAAGCAAAAAGTAAGGAGAAAAACAGCTAATTTCATGTAAACATGAATATGATGGTTCCTCATTAGAAATAAAAGTAGAGAGAAGCGTCTAGGCCCCTGCAGTTTGGAAACAAAGCCATGCCACTGAAAAATAAAAAGATGAGTTTCTGCTGGTGGAAAAGCCACACACACGCCTGCCGAGCGACACATAAATCTGAACTGGTATTTATTAAAGCGGCGACAGGTCATCAGCTGCTGTAATTAGGATGATGAACAGGAAATCAGCGGGATTTGAGAGCAAAGAGGAAGAGTGGGAAGACATACGCAGCAGTGGAACCAGATTACATTTAAATCATGTAGATTTTTACTAAAGCAGTCAGCCGCTATGAAAGATTACAAGCGTTCTCGCTCTGGCACAAACACATTCAATTAAACATTCGATAGCAGTATCAGGTGAAGGAGCTCGCCTCGCAACCCCCGCGAGGTGACACACACTCACACACACACACTCACACACACACACAGGGTCTAGTTTGTGGAGCTAAAATGGATGGAAATAAATCACAAGAGCTCGGCCAACATGGCTGCATACTAATCAGCGTATTACCCATGGGAAAACTCTGGCCCCTGACTAATGGCTGTGTGTGCACGTGTGTGTCATGGAATGCGTGTGCGTGAGCTCGGAGTCACCTTCCCCACCTATCAACAGCACTAAGTGTGTGTTTGCTTGTGTTTAATTGCAAAAAAAAAGCAGAGGCAGGAGTTCATGTGAATTGCTTGGGAGGGAAATTGAATCTGGTAACTGTTTCACCTCCATCTGTGTCTTGTTGTTGATCACCGGTGGAACATTACGTGGGTCGCTTTAGCATTCAGCAGGTATATAGCGCAGTGTTCCTAGATGTGGTAACAGGTCATTCAATCTCCTGTGTGAGAGAAGAGAAGAGAAGACGGAATGAAAAGGTACTTTACCTTTAGGATGGCCTCGACCCAATGTCACAAAACCAGAGGAGATGAAGTTGTGAAGTTCAGCACCTCCACTGCTGCGGACGCTCTCCTTTCCATAGTGGAGACCTGCAACGCACACAGACACACACACGTGCACGCACACACACGTGGAGGCAGGCATGCAGGGCCACCATGAGGAACAGTTCAAATACAAACATTTATGTGGATGCACACACACACACACACACACACACACACACACACACACACACACACACAGACACAGACATACACAGAAAGCATTAGTATTCTGATCAGTTCATGAAAAGCAACAACTAAAACAGTGTTTCGTCAGAGAAATCAGAAGGGTCATAAGAAGACTACCAGAGCATAAAATCAGAAAAAAAACAAACATTTATGCCAGGCAAAAATATTTTCTGTTTTCCCATACACTTCTAACATTTGACTTTCTAACCTCATGAATCGCTGGATGGTTTATAGCTCGTCAGTCCTCTAAAAATTCTTCGGATAAAACAGGGAGAAAATAAGTCATATTGACAAGTTGATATTTCCACATTGTAATCCAACAATTTTACACATCGAGGTCAGTCTGCGAGTCACACGTAGCAGTCGGCCTGTCAAAATAGCTGTTTTATATCTGAGGCTCTGGAGGAGCTTCGCCAAGTCTGGGAGAAAATCCTGATGATGTCATAGTGATGTCATCAGGACTACAAACTTCTAACGTGCGTTACACACTGGGGATGTAGAGTTTGTCTAACTTTTGTTAGCCTCCCTGAACTTAAGCATCTGTTCAAGAGTGTCCTTGCCAAGGTGTGCAGCAATAACAATGGCTTAGAAACAAAAGTAAAGCCAAAAAAATCAGAATTAAACTGAAATGTGATTATTATTTCATAATGAACATTTTACAACCTAATCATGTACACAATTTCATCCTAAAAACGACCAAAATGGCGCTTTAAAACAATCCAACAGCTGTCTGAAATCTAAAAAATATGTAACTAAGACCGATGACTGAACATCTTTTTAGACTTCCACCATCACGAGTGGCAGCTGAGAGAGGTTCAGCTTCATTCAGACGTCCTCTGACACACTGGAGCCACACCTTAGAGACAACCAGTTGCGCTTGTCTTGATGAAATGGAGGCAGCGGTTGTTTTTCTACTTCAGCTACGTCAAACTTCAGACAACACGGAGGAACAGCTGAGCGTCACGGTCAGCTGCTTCCCAATACTCGATGATTTACAGGCTTCCGAGACTTGAATAATAAAAATGACGCATGGAAACACATCTCACTTGCTGAATGAATCACTGTCGTGCACCAGCATAGTGGAAATACTGCAAAACAGTTTCCCAATCAGAGCTGAGATTATATGTATGTATGTATGTACTGCACATACTCAGTGCTAGTGAAGATATGCATACCAATCAGCCAATCGTTTCAGCTCTAACTGCAGAAATTCACCTTTAAGGGGCCATAAATCACAAAGGCTGGGGATCACTAGGCTAAAATAACATGATAAAGTTCACCAGGGCACCTGTCTAAAATGAGAAAATTGTGTTTGGGCTTTTCCATCATGTTCTCAGTGGCCCCACTTGTGTCTTTTTCATGGTGTCAAATAGGGAACTTCCCCGTGGTCTCGTTCCCTCAGGCACACATAGATGGGAAACGGTGGAAACGTGAACCACACAAACAAGCCTACAGCCACGATCCTCAGCAGAAAAAAAAAAAAAAAAAAGCGATATGTTCCAACCACCCACATACCGCTGCACTTTGAACTCAATCACACCTCTCCCAGCGCTGCTCTCATGGCTGCAGATAGAGAATCCACTGAGGTTATTTTCCCATTCCATTACACCAGCGAGTCTGTGTGACACGCAGCCGTTATTGTTGTCTTCTTTTGTCATCTTTGCCATTGGTAGGCCACTCCACGAGCCACTGCGACAACCCTTGAATCTGAAAGACCCTTCAAAAGCAATCCCCTCCTTTCCTCCTGCTCCCATTCCCAGCTCATTAAGGTGAGGTAGCATGAAGAGCCTGCAGGGGGAAGGCTACGCATTATGAATTTATCGTCCTTGATACAAAGAAAATCGTGACTTTCACCTTTACCATGTGCCATTGAAATGAACTGGCGCCGGAGCTGGCAGGCACTGAGGATTCATATGATAATACTTTTTTAATCAGACTTCTTCACTGGACATCTACACCTCTGAATTACCTCTGAGAGTGGAAAAATGTGAATAATAAGATAATTATACCATGAACCGAGCTGGATGTGGTGCTGTGTGGCTGTCAACAGGGAGGTTATCTGACTCCAAGGTCGATTAAGCTTTAACACAGCCGGGCAGGGGTAATTTACATGGTATACTGATTTTATAGCATTATCAGATGCCGATCTGCTGGAGTGGACATGGAGCTGTGTACATCATCTCGATAAAGTTGTTCAGCTGGAGCTTGGCATCACGTATCTTCGTATCTTTATCTGTCTCTCGGGCTCTCTCGGGCTGAGATGCACACTGAGGGCTGAAAAGTGAGCTTTTTAAATGCCATTCTGGCAAATACATGCCCCTTTTCTTTTAACCCTGGCCCTGCCCTCTCATGAAGCTAATGGTGCAGTGCAGTAAGTCAGGATTCACACTGGTCCATAATTAACTGGTAACGGTACTGGAAAGAGATGCTGATGGATCCCTGCCTCCACACCTGAAACCTCCTCACGCACACACACACACACACCTACACTCAGGGAGCCAAAGGTCCAGCTGTATAATAAGGGGCAATAATGAGATCTAGGGCAGGAGACAATTAGGTGGGGTCTCTCAGATGCTGAGGTTTAACACAGGTGCACACAGGAGGAAGCTTCTATTAAACATGTTGATGCAGTCAGCATAGAAATGTTGTTTTTAACACGTGGGTGATGATTATCTGGCCAATGGGGAGCCGGCGAGGTCACAGTGGAGATGTTATAGCTGCTCACTTTAAGGATTAATTAGAGGAGGTTGCAGGCAGGAGAGGGAGGTGTTTTGTGTGGGTGGGTGGGTGGGTGGGTGTGTGTGTCTGTATGTGTGTGGTAGTGGTAGGGGCAGCAGGGCTCACTGAATATGATTATAAAAGTGCCTTTTGGCGAATAATTAGTGTAATTAAATCACTGTTTTGTTATTGAGGCAAAACTTCTTGTTTAGGTAACTCTCAGAGAGACCCACACACACACCGCCACACACACACACACACACACACACACACACACACACACACACACAGCTGCATGCTTTAAAAATATCTGAAGGTCATGTCAAAGCTGCTAAATAGCTGGAAATGTTATTCTATCATCACGACCTCTAATTGTCCACAGCAGCTGACCTTTAAGCTCGGGAGGTTGCTCATCTCAGACTAAATTAACTGACTGTTCAGGTCCTTCCAGTATTGTACAGGAGCTCCAGCACACACACACAGAAGATAGTGGCTGAAGGCTTTCCTCTGCATACACTCTAATACAGTCATCTGCTAATTCTTCTGGTGCAGTACATGTAGCCCCATAACTCATAATCCAATTTGCTGTATTACTTTTTTTTTTTTTTTTTTTTTTCAGAACTGCTATTTGAAAGCAATTGTTTTTTTTTCTTTTGGTTTTTGTTGAGTAAACTGAGACAGAGGAAACAGCTACTCTCCGCACTACCTGGAAACTATATTTCATCATTCTGCACATTAAGAAAATGTCAGAGAGGAAACCAAGCAACACTTTTCAAAAAACAAAAAAAAGAGGTAAATCTTTGCCGGTGGTGTGTGGTAAATAAATCAACTTCATCTGAAGAGAGCTGTGGGCCAAACTGCATTACTCAGAGAAGCGGTTATTGTTTACTTTAACCAAAGGCGAACTCCTGTAAAGGTATCTGCTCCTGCCTTTCAAGGTCTGCTCCTTGTTGTGGCTGTGGGGCGCTCTGTGTTTACACCCCAACCTAAAAGAGGATCTGAGCCGCACAACAATGCAGAGTGGATGTGAATAAATATAGCAGCACTTGCACTGGTATCATATTATGCTGTCTGTACTGTTTTTGCTTTAGGCCCATTTTTTTTTTCTTCTTCTTCTTTTTTTTCAAAGAAATATATCATTCTAAAAATGCAGGGAAGTTTTACAGTGCGCCAAGGGTGCTATGTCACCACACAAGGCCCAATGTGAAAAAAAAATAAATCAGCATGTATTTTTAGAATTGAGCCTAAACAAAACTCTGAGGAGAATAAATGAAATTCTTTGCTAAGAGAGTGATTGCTGCTGAGAATAACTGGGCATCGTTGCCTGCTGAGGATCAAAGGAGGAACGGATGTTATTCCCACTCTTGACATAAGTTGATAGGATCCTCTTGGGCCCTTTAGCCACTTGCTTTATGAGGTCTCTCCACCTGATTTAAAATGTCTCAAAAAGCCTCTGGTTGTGAAGTGCCATTCTTAGCAGCGACAACTCCAGCCGAGGACCCTCTCCTTAAGAGGCCTGCCTCCCCGAGCCAAATGCCCATTTAGGCACGTATGAATATGCATTTTCTGCGAGAGTGAGTGGGCTCCCTCTCCACAGCACCTTGGAGCCTGTTAGGGCATCGAGCGGAGCTCCCAATTTATATGCACACATTAACCACGCTTTCGCCCGGGCTGTCACTGCCTTTCATGTCCAACCCCATCAGGACTGCTGTGGTCCCTGATGGGGGGGGGGGGGGCTTGGCTAGGGTAGACTGAGTTACAGTGATTGTGTGCAAGCAGGCAAAATAGCTGCAGCCGAGCTTGAGCGTCAGATAGACAGATAAAGTGAAGCCCGACCTTTACTGAGCATAAACGCATACAAGGTCGTGCTGAAGGCAGCCTGCCGTGTGCAGCTACGTATCAGCGGTGTCCCCTGCACGGCCAGCCAGTGACCATTAGCAGTGGAATAATGCAGAGTCTGAGCGGCGAAGACACTAAGTGAATGACTGCAGACTGTAGTCGCAGTGAACACTGAGCTGCAAGAGAATGTTCCCAGTAAGTATTTGATAGATGGCGATATGGCAGAAAGAGGCCAAGTTTACATGACATACAAGAGACTGGAAACCCAAATAAAGCTGGAAGTACGCACATCTATTATTTAGAGACAGAGATGCAAAAATATTTTTGCTGTCCTGTAGCTCAAATCAACCAAAACAACTACATGTGCATTGTATCAAGTGCTGCGATGTTAGGCTTTCAGAACAGATCTGTCATAACCAGCAGACGTCTTCCCCCAGACACATGCTTCCCTGCCTCCACAGCCAATGAGAAGGTGCCTTCTGGAGCTTTCTAACAGGGTGTAATGAGTCAATGAAAGTCCTATTGTACACATTGTATTGCTCTGTTGAAGAAGCTATGGAAGACGGGTTTTATTTAAATAATTCAGGTAGCATAAATGGGTAACCTGCGTCACATATTAGGTATTTAACAGCTGCAAAATCAACACCAAATGTGTGAAAATATTTGTTTACTTCTCCTCCACACTGAGGCTACATGTCCTTCGTGTGTTTTCTTTCCATCTCCCTGCTCCTTTGTGCCTCTAATATCTCATTATTTTCCATCTGTGCCGATCTCCCTACATGTCTTTGCCTCTCTCGATCTGATCACACCTGCCTTGCCTGGAGAACCTGCCGCCATTGACCAGCCTCCCCTGGGCTCCTGTTCTACCTGCATAGATTTCAGCCATATTACCCATCCACGCTACCTGTCCCTCCTCTGGATCGTGGGGTTAAATCACACCGTGTGCGCTGCGTGTGATTCACCCACTGAGTGACAGAGAGGTCATCGCTTCCAGCCTGTCAGAAACTGCAGGGCCATGCTACCTTGCCAGCCTGTAATTATCTCCACTATCAGGCCCCTCTTTTTCTCTGTTGCTCTCTCCCTCGTACTCTCTTGCTCAAATCGGATGATTACTGGATGTTAACATTGAAGATTACACCGTTGAAAGATTGAGCACAGTGGGTGCTCTTTGGAGGAGAATGCGGAATTTTTGCACAGAAATAATGAATGCATCGCAAACGCTTTACATTGCAAAGGGCTGAACTGCTGAAACCTGCCTTCAAGCTATATCAGCCCAACAGTCACGTCACATAAACGAGCGGATCCTTGTGAAGCTATGAGCACTGAGCAGAGAGAGATGAAGAGCTCTTACCGTGGTTGGATTTGGAGGTGTGCACAGGGGTGTAGTGGTTCTTGGATGAGGTTCTGACTGGTGTGTTGTCTTTGGGTGAGCCGTTCATCGCTGCAAAATTCTCACAGTCATATTGCGATATGGGGATGGGCCCCTGCTGCCTCAGGATGTCTGCAAGGGCCCTGGAAACCGAAGAAACAAGAACGCCTGTTAAGGCTGCACCAAGAACATGTTTCTCTTCTTGTACAGTTTTCCTCTCTCATTGCAGCCGAACTGAGTTAAAAATGAAGTGATAGCACGTCTGTTTTCTGCACGCCGAATGGCTGCTAATTGTTAAGACAGTGTTGTGCTATTATGGGTAATTCAGGGCTGTTCTGTTTCTTCTTTTTCTTTTACGTCTGGGAACATGATGAATGTTCATTTGCAAGAGAAACAACGTTGGATGTGTGAGTATCTCGTCTAATTGGGTTGAATTTGAATGTTTTTCAGACCGCACCAGGTGCATATGGAAGGATGGAGCCCTCGGGGGGGGTGGGGGGGAAGCAATCATGATGAAAGAAAGTTCAAAAAGTGTTTGTTTGCTTTTTCTGGCATCGCTTGTGTAAAAGGAAATCAAATTACTTTTGCAGCGCTGCAGCAGCTCAAAGCTTTTGTACAACAAATGTATCACAGACGTAACCTTTGCTTTTAAATGAATATTTTAGCCCCCCTCCCCCTCCTGTTACTTATTGAATGTGCAGCGGTGCATGCATGTCACACGACCTTGATACAGCCCCGACGTTAACACTATCCATTATTCACAGTCTTAAGATTGCTCAAGTGTTGAATAATGCATCCAATAAAAGAAAAGCTATTCAATCTTGAGGAAATAATGTGTGTCAGCATTTGTTCACTGATGTGGGTACAGTCTATAACATGTGGTCCACTCATGTATGATAACTCTCATATGGTGAAGCCCCAGGAGGAAGTAGGAGCCAGCTGAGGAGGTGAGATGCAATCATCGGCCATGGTATCCCATCTCTGCTAAAGAGTCTTGTCAAACCCCCACCTGAACACACCAGACAGCCGATGTGCAGGGAGTCGGGGTGGGGGGGGTAAGACTGGGGGCAAGTCATGAAGTATGATCTTTGATGACAGCTGGCCGCCTTGACTTGGTTGCCTCATGAGCCAATTATCTGGGCTATAGTCACATTCAAGCACTAGAGATGCAGTTTTTATTCCAGCTGAATGGAAACAAGAAAGGTTCTATCTGCAAACATCCTATACTGGATGTTTGCTAGTTTATTGTATATACGATGTTGGGCATCAATCCTTCTCACTCCCACACATAACAGATGCACTCATACACACACACACACACACACACACACACACACACTCACTCTCTCTCTCTCTCTCTCTCTTCATGAACACCAGAGCACCACAATCACTGTGATAGTTCTCTTTCAACTCCTCCGTAATTATTTTAGGCTTACACAGATTTAACATCTGCTACAAATCTGATAGAATCTGATCTGAAAAGTGCTCATCAGTTTGGCTTTAGATAACAATCTGTTAATTAATTGAAACACATTGCCAGCCTGATTTCTGGTTCATTATTTCAGATATAGGGGAAAAACACTCTGATCTCTGAATTAAGATAGAAAAAAAAATATTCTAAGTTGCATTCGGGTGCATTGAAAACTGCTGCATTCAACATGACTCTAAGTCTGTTTCTGGCATGAGTCTTGACCTTTGACCCCTGTCTGCAAAGGTTCTTTATGTCTGTCTACATCAGAGGACAGTATGAATATACTTCTAATGGTGCAAATGACGAGCTCTAAGTATGAGACTTTAAGTCTTTTTCTGTCTTACCAAGGGGACATTTGAAAGAAAACACAGAGCAGAGAACATGTTTGTGCTGCAAACACATTTCTTGCATTCACAAGTCACTCTCACAGTATATGTGATTTGAAGCACTTCTACCCACTCACCTATGAATATTCATTTCCTGAGGCGGCTCTGTAGCTTTGTCGTACGCAACTTTGACCGACACTCCCAACACTATGATGAAGGCTATGATCCCACAGGTGATATAGACCGCCGTGTTGGTCTGATCCATGCTCGGATCGTACGTTTCACCGGTGGGGACCGGCGACGGGGCGGCCGTCACTACCCACACCGGCGTTTGGTAGTTCTTGCAGGCTTTCTGATCCAGTCGGTCTTTCTTGTACTCGCAGCAGAAGCGCAGGTAACACGTCCCGCAGCAGTACCGGTGGTCCGTGTTGTTGCACTCGAACATTTTGTCATACTGTCCGCTCACGTCGTAGTAGCCCAGGCAGGTGTCGTGGTTGCTGGCGGGGGCCGGCTGCGGCGTCTTCTGCGGGACGACCGTGGGGACCACAGTGGCTTTGGGAACCTTCCTGGCCGCCTGTTTGGGCTTTTTACCGCCTGGAGCGGCGCTCAGCACGCTCAGCGGGTCCAGGTATATTAGCAGCAACAAAAGGTGCCTTATCCCCATGGTAGTGTGGAGAAGTCTTCAAGTCTTATGTTTTGGTAACGACACTAACTCTGGTTCAACATGCAGGGCTTTAGTCTTGTGTAAGTTTCGCCACCGAGTCTTCCCCTTCTCGCTCAGTCTCCTGTGCCGCCGTCATGCTGAATACAACTCTGTGTAAACTGTTGTCAAGGGCATTTCTTTGCTATCATCAAGCAATGGACAAACTAAAGCCCATTGCGACCCATCGGGGGATCAGCGGCAGGAGAGCACCATATCCTGATCGGGAGGGACGCTGATGGGTGCCCGGGCTCTGCGCGCTCTCTCTCGGCTGGGCGGCGTGTGAGCGCCGCGGTGCGTCGCTGTCCAAGGTGCTGATTCCAGGAGACCCAGTCAGTTCTGCTCAAGTCAAAGTTAGGCTGCAGAAACACATAAGCCAAGTGGGCTCATTAGATATTATCCTCACGTCACAGTCACGTCATTAATTAATTAGTAGGCTCCTACACGTCCAAGCAACTTGACAGATTTTAGTCGTGGAAAACGATCATATTTGAGGTCGTTCTTGCAGTTTGCACGACGCATTCAACTTGGTAACACGACACCCACATAGCACCAGTATCTTCCAAATGAATGTGTTATCTTTATGTTAAGCATTACACCCTAACCATCGCTGCACTCAACTGAGTGTGGATACAGGACAATTTCTGTGATTGCTGTCAACTAAAATTCAAATCGAACTACATCTATGTTGTTTTTCTTCATATACTCAAAGGGTGGGAGTGTGAAAAGCCAGCCTACCTCAGTTAGGATACCCGCTGGGGAGTTGCTCTCTGTCTGGGTCTCCGAAAGTGAGGAGAATATCAGAGCTCTGAGCCTCTCTCTCTCTCTCTCTCTCTCTCTCTCTCTCTCTCTCTCTCTCTCTCTCTCGCTGCTTCTTCTCTCCTCCTTCTCGGCTTTCTCCCTCCCTCCGTCTCTTACATCACTTCAGTGCTGGCGTCAGAACTCAGCCAAGTATCGGCAAATTGCAGCCCCCTCCTCCTCCAAGAAAGCAAAGAAGCAAGCCTGGTTATTGGCATTAACACTTCTAAATTAAATGGCTGCACAGACCTCTGTCCACAGAACATGGTTGCTGGCTGGCTCCTGCAGCCACCTCCACTCTGCACGTCTTAACACTCATATTTATTTGCATTCACAATTCCTTGATCTTTTGAGCTGCCTGTTATCATGTTGCAGCTACATGCATGTAAACAAGCATCGTTTTCAGGACGAAACTGTAATTGGCTGTGCTCCCTCAGTTAATACACTCTTTATTCAGATAAAGTCGTCCATTTTGGTCTGTAGCCAAGCCATGGCACCTGGGGGATTATGGAGAACTGATAGGGCTAAATTACCAGTGAAGTATGTTTCAGCACTGCTGCACTGAAATGAACCAAAGCTCTATAGCATGCTCCTACACACAGCTCTTCTGTAGCCACAAATAGCTAAAGCCGCTGATGTGACATGTATATTTATGTGTAGGTCTTTCCAAAGAAAGGCTTTCGCCAATTAGCACACCTAAACCAGATGTGAGGCCAAATCTGCAGGTAGGGCTCGGCTATGATGAAAAACCGCTCCCAGTGGCTCCCGGTTGGAGAGCGCTGAGCTATATTGCACCCCAGATTTGTACTCAACGCTTTCTGATCAAAAGCTGCAGAGGGTGTCTTGACATCAGTAGCTACAGAGAGGTGTGTGGAAGCTGCAGGGTGAGAGCTGGACCTTAAATCGCACTTATCTGCCTTGGTTGGGAATGCATGCAACGTGATGAGAATACAGCACATTGTTTCTGGGGAGTGTTTCTGGCAGGCAGGAGGCTGTAATGATGTGGGCCAAAGAGGCACCAGTAAATATCAGAGGAGAGAAAGAGTGTCATAAGACCCTGGAAAGAGAGCCTGGATGAAAAAAATCTTAAGGGAGCCTCTTGGAGGAATTCATGCTCTTCTTTATATACAGATAACATGTGGAACAATGGAAAGACTGAAATGCAGAAAAGCTGGGGAATAAATGAACATTCTCAGACAAACATAGATAGCAACAATCAAGGGAAAACAAAAGCCAGAAGCAGATTTGTGATGCACCTGTGCTAGTTAGAATGTGTTTCTGTACATTGAGACTAAAGCAAAATTTACAGTTCATACTGCAGTCCTGATTTTGTGTTATGATTTGCATGGAAAGCAGAGGGGGAAAAAAGACATAAATAAAGAATAAGTAATAGATGTTTGAAAGAGTTCTGCACAGTGAGCTGTGTACTCAGCAGAGAGAGCTCCAAGTTCATTTTTGCACAGACTTGGAAACTGTTCTGTATCATCATTACTAAGATCGGGAAAATGTTGAATCACGCAACTGACATCAATTTGTCATTTCGTCAAAGCTGCGCCAATAAATATTTTTATACCGAAAGAGTGGTCAAATGATTATGTCATGTGAAAAGGGTCCTTTGTGATGATGAATCCACTGAGAATTACCCAATTCAAAAGCCAGCTGTTTTGGTTTTCTAGCCCTCAGCTCTGCTCTCACAAGCCTTATTTCCAGCAGCATGCAGCTGTTTCCAGCCCAGTAGCTCTGATAAACCGACTGTACGCTACCTGCTTAGCTCTACACAACAGATACAGTTCGCGACATAGTGGAACATTTAGCAGGTGTACAGCCAGACAGTTTTCTCTGGAGTTGGCAGGGACCAAAATAGAGCTAAAAGAGAGTGAATATTGGACTTGAATTTGTTAGATGGACACAAACACAACTCCAAACAATGCTAGAGTTGCTCTGTGTCGGCAAGATGTGTGAACAGGGAACTGGTTGCCAACATGTTTATCAAAACAATGCTATGCAGTGATAATATGACAATGATGTGTTTTTAGCTTATTTCACTGCACCGAAGTGGCAAAAGAAATGACTTTATGCAGCTTTAAGTCCTTCCTCCTCTATTGAAAAGTCAGCCATGTTGACTTAAATTCCCTGTTGGGAGTTGAGGCTTCACTTCTCATGTGAAAGACTCGGAGGACTTTTCATTTGTATGGTCAGTTTTTTCAGTGTAACTAGCCTTGTCTGATGACTATCACTCTGTTTAATTTGAAGTCACTGCTGACTTGGGCATGATCTGTTTATGTGCTTGCCTCAAAGTGTGACTAAAAATCTTTGCAGTGAGGCCAGTTTGCCGTATTTGAACTGGAAAGTCGGCACTCAGCAGGTCAGGAGGTGAGAACACACTAATTAAAGCTGCTATGTGCCAACTGTCCACGATGACCTGCCCTGTTCGTTGCAAGTAATTGCAGAGTTGTGCTGAAAATGGCCATCGCCAAATCAGGATTAAAATCAAGCTTAAAATCACATAGTGTGTCCCCAGCTTGGACTAGTGGCCTATAGTGACAGCCAATCAGGACAAAGCACTGCAGTTATTCTACCTGTGCAGATTTAGTTGTCATTTTAGTAGCAGTTTAGGAGATCCTTCATAACCAATCTTACATTTCATTTAGGCTTTTCATCCAGTCCAGATTTCCTTTTTTCAGATTCATTTTTCACTGAGCAATAGCTACTTGAGTTAGCCAATATAACATCTTGTTGTAGTCGCCCTGAAGGACTTCAGGATTTGGATTTGGGGGCACGGCAGTGGAAGGATGCCGTCGGGGAGCGGATGGAGAGCTCTGCTCTGCTGGCACAGCCTCAGGCCTCACTGCCTCAGCTGTCCAGGCTGGACCCACGGCGCGACTACAGTGGCGTGGAGGATGTTCGCTTTACTTTTCTTCTCTAAGGCCCACGACATTTAAAAATAACTGTGCATCACGATGACACAGACTGCACCGCAGCAGAGAACTTTGACTGCACACCGCCCAGCTTCTTGCACTAGTGAAGAAGTGAAGAGGCCAAATGGATTTCTCCAGATTCCCGGACAATGATTTCGAGGCCAAAGACTGTGTGACCTTCATGGTGAAGCAGAAAGATGCACACACGCACACACACACACACGCGAAGCCACAGCGGTCATGAAGCTGCAGTTGTTCATCCAAGAAGTCCACAGCGCCGCAGAGGACGAGTAATTAAAGTGAACTAACGACAGCTGGAACAGTTTGTGGGACGTCTTCTTTCAACTGAAACAAGTGTCCCTCTTCTCTCTTGCTGTCACTCAGTTGATGAGGTACACCGAGCTAAATCTTGGAACTGTGCAACAAATTCTAGCTGTTGACTGCATTGTATTCCACATAGTGAGAGCTGTTTATAATGTTTTATCCAACCTATTTGTGTCAGTGAGGGTAGACTTAAATACTAGAAACACCTCTGAATGTAATGCAGTACAATTCAACAACACACACAGCCTCCAAAATGCCCATAAACCTCTCTCTAAAAAAAAACAACAACTGTATTTATACCCTGAAAAGCGGGCTTTTCTGAATTGCTGTAATAATAGACCCTATTAGCTCAAACTGGCAACTAATTGCATGTTACTGTTGTCATTTGAGCTCTAGTTTGTTGTGATCCACATTTTAGGCCTGTATATCTACACACTTGATAAATACTCAATATTCTGCATTAAGCCTGTTTGGTTAATCTGAAAACAACAGGATTAATGGTGTTTAGAGGAAATCTTGCGGGCCATTGTTACACTCCTTAATCGTTCATTGAACAAAAGAAGGTAGAGGTAAGCAGCCAGCTAGTGTAAGATAACATGATGCCGTGGGTTTGCTTTCCTCCTGTCCTCCCCAATTATTTGAGTCACCAGCCGGCAGTGGTACAGAGCCAAACCAGCAATGAATGTATCTACTAACCAGCCTTGTGTGTGCATCAAAGCCTGATGTATCTTATTCCTCTGTGCCATTATAGAGCTGCACCGTTGTTCAATATTGTTAAAAACGCATCAGTGAAGAACATTGTTGCACTGGGTGTCATGTTCCTTCATTACCATGAGCACACACACTAGTTTATTTTGACTCATTCCCACATCCACCGCCCTGCTGCTGTAAATACTCACTAGAGCACCAATTATGTATTAATCCGCAGCTGAAAGTCCCCAACAAATGCGCCATTTCCCCTCTGTTAGTTTGCTAAAAAACACAGTGTAAAGTTGTTTTAGAAACTACATTTGTGTACATATACAAAGAAAATGATCCTCTCTGTGCTGTTGTGTAATTGAAAAACAAAAGAAAAAGTGATTATTACGGGACCTTTAAAAGCGCCTGAATGCACCTCCATCAGCACCGCCTGTCAGAGCTTTTGCAGGAACAGCCAGTGGTGCCAGATCATATATCGCTGCTGAAGACGGAGGTCACACGGCCGACCGTCGCCTCGCGATCATATGACATTGTTTATAAAACAAACAAATCTCAAAACCCAAGTATGGCTTCTGTATAAGACGAGAGCAGAGGACTTTTCCTGACTGCGGCACTTTCACTGCTGTCATCCCTCTGTCGCTAACCCTCCCTGCTTCCCCTCCGGAGGAAATACTGAAGGAAGGTGGAATGCCAGCTCTCATTAGAAAAGGGATTTCAAAAGCTCCCTGACAGGAACAGTAGGGGGAAAAAAATGCTTTGCATAAGCATCTTTTTTCACTATCACCAGTGGTGTGACTGGCAGCAGGTTAGGGTACCAAAAGATCCTAATTTAAAGTCTAAGCCTTTCCTATAAAACTTACAGTATCTCCTGAATGGCTTATACACCTTCAGCACATGAGGCTGAAGTTGAGAGACTGACTTCGGAAATAGATTTGTCCTTCAGGAGCCTAAACTGAAAGACTTCTTGATCAAAAACACTTTGTTTTTTTTCATTTACTACGCACCAAATGAATCCATTCACTATATGTTTTGCACACTGAGTGACATGCAGAGGAGGAAAAGAGAGCGTGATGATATTTGTGTCTGAATCTGAAACCAACAACGCCGCTGATTGGGAGGCTGAGAAGCAGTTGCTTGGTAACCATGTTTTACGATGCCATCCATACTTGTTGTGATGAAAAATTTAAACTCACTACTGAACTCTTCTCTGGGACTTCAACATGAGATATAGATGTGCTTTGAGACATATGGACGAGGGCTAGAAGCCAAACATCAAATAAAAGCACACAGTGGTGCAAAGCATAGACACCTTCTTACTGACGTCCTCCTTCATGATTGACTGTATTTCCAAATGCACACACGAGCTAAATCTGCTCTATAAGCTGCCAAAATGTAAAGCTAGAAGGTAATGCTTTTAAAGCAGGTCTTCTACATCTGTGTGCTGTGGTTTGTGACCAGCGGGGATGATGCTCCATTAATGTTTCAGGTCCATTTCTGTTCCTGCAATAAACATGATTGAGGATACATCCTGCATGAGGCTGCATTTGGTGTAATTACTGGATCTGGAGTTTTTTCTTGTGGGTGTCATTCCTGGTGGTGTTATTGTATGGATTAAGATGGATTTCGGTTGCGTTATTTTCATCATACATTCTGTCTATCTTCACCCCCACCACCCCCCAATCTATCATTTATAAGCATGATATGAACAATTAATAACTGGTTTAGAACACACTGTAATGTGGTTTTAAGTAGCTATATGTGCATTTGTAAAGCTGAACTATGCAACTTTCATCCACAAAAAGCACTAAATAACAATTTCAACAATTCTGGTGGCTAATGTTAGCTACTGTTAGCAAAATTCAAATAGATACTGCCATGAAACTGGCATTACTAATGGACTGCAGCCATTTTTTTCTGCACGGTCTGTGTCTAATGACATTGACCTGAGTGAACTTACTTCATCTGAATATCTTGCTCTTGAAATCAAACCAGAATTACCATCATTACACTGTATCGACCATGATGACATTCATCTGCGTTTATATTCTCAGAGCCGATCACACTTGGTATCCCTGACTCTGTTGAACTCACACATGTGAATGAAACCACTCATGGTAACAGTCACACACAATGCTGACTGCTCTTTGAATGACACCGCTGTACATTTCAACAATACCACGTCATATACTTTAAATACTGTTGCTCCACTGAAGGTTAAAAAGAGGTCGACTGACAGAATCTCCCCGTGGTTTAACAATAACAGTGTTAATTAGATTAAGAGGGTTTGTCAAGCAGCTGAAAGAAAATGGAGGAAAACTGGGCTCACAGTTCACTGTAATATACACAAAGAAGCCATGACTGTCTATAACAAAGCAGTACATCTGGCAAGACAGGATTACTTTTCCGAGATTATTACAGAGAATGCTGGGAACTCTAGAATATTACTCTCCTCTATTGACCAGCTGCTTGGCACTGCCCCCCACCCGTTCACAGTTCTCTGCATCAAACTGGGAAGAACTTGCATTTCATTCTACAGTAACAAAATAAGCTCAATCAGAGCCAGCATTGCTGCTTATGTGAACGTAGATGACCCCAAGAAACACTGCGAAACAGATGGAATCATGGGAAGATTCACCTGAGCTCTGCAAGACTGTCACTGAGTCTAACTCGTCCACCTCATGTGTATACTTGCAGCATTTTGAAAGCAGGTGTTTGACAGTGTTTCAAGTCCTGCAGATTGTAAATACATCTCTGCCAACAGACATATTCCCAGATGCATTTCAAACAGCTGTTGTAAAACCATTATGCATTATGGGAATGCACTCAGCAACGACGGTTCAATATCCAGCCTTCCATTCATCAGTAAGATACTGGAAAAGATAGTTTCAGTGCAAATTAACTCTTATTGTTCAGTGTTTTACAACAGACTATAAACACCCTGTAAGGATTTGTTCATGTGTGTAATAATACACATATTAATAGGTTAGAATAATAATACACTAGTCCGTTATAAACCAATATTAAGTATTCATATACTCCTTATAAAGGCCTGTTACGCCCATTCTGTTCTATTCTATTCTCGATACAGCCCGGCACTTCTGAGACTTATTTATTATCAAGTTAAAGTAAGATTTAAGGCACTGCTAAAATCAGTTAAAAAGCTTCTGCATTTCTGTTTGTGTAGTCACAGTTATAATTTAAAAATTTCACAGTGAGCAGCTGAGCAGAAGAAAGGCTTTTTAACTGATTTTTTCAGTGCCTTGGATCTCTTTTTCCCCCCCCCTCTGTAATTTTAAGCTTGCAATTATGACTGGTCATGCAGAATAAAGGCTTCAGACACGTTCAGAGTGCCTTGGATTTCTCCTTTTTTTCCACATGACCACCAAAAGACCCTTTTTCATCCAGAAAAGCTCTGAACTTCACAATCATTAGAGGAAGAAACACTTTAAGCTTCTTATTTGTTTATGAAATGACCCAGGATCAGTGCCTTGCCCACTCGTTGCCCTGAGATGATACGCATTACCTAAATGTGGGAAAGAGGAAGGCAGGCTGAGGCATACCAGTTTTTCAGCTGACAAGACTTTGCTGTTACAGCACTGACAAAGCAATGAAACACGGTCGCATTGGAGCAGGCCGCCATTGTTCCTGACTCCTCGTGCTCTCTCTCCAGGGGCCGATCCTTTATACATGCCATGTTCTTCTGCCATTACCATGACCCAATTTCTTTTGAAAACTGTGCTTCCCAAATTGCAGAAAGAGCCGGAGCTGGTACAAGAGCTTTTAAGAGAAACTGTTCCCTTGAGTTTAACTATGCGTGCTGTTAAGTCCTACTCTGAAAGTGCTTTGTCAAGAATTTCTGATAATGCTACGTTTTTTTTTTTCTTTCTGCCCACAGGGCTACACGTTGAGCTATAGGCTTTGGACGGGTGGAGTGTCGAGCTGGGCGGAGTAATGCAGAAACAGAACACCTCCCAGAAAGGACAAGATGAAGAGGTGTTCCTTGTGTCATGTATCGCTGCTTTAGCCTCATATCCTGTCAATAAAAGTGAATAATATGCACATTCTCTTGTCTGCATGTTGTGCTAATGCCAAATGAAACCCGCTGAACGCATTAAATCACTTATGAAAGCGCTAAAACATTTTAACCCCGTCGATATTTCTCATAGCTTTTATCTGTTTGCCGGCTGCCTCCTCAAAATGAATAGTGGGTCAGGTCTGGAGCAATGGCACTTGCCAACATGCTGTCATCACTTCCCATAACTGTCTTGTTAGTCTAAAATCCTGTCCCAGCTCCTGTCCCTGGCACCAGCGTTGGCATGCTATGTCTCACTAATTTACAGCCAGACTTGCAACTGAATGAGCCTATTTGATGTTCAATGTTGGCTTTTGATCAGGGCCATATATTCAGAGAGCTCAGTGGTTGGGACTATAAATGATTATTACTGTAGCGCTGCTTTGTAGAATATAATGAATGGGAGTTAATGGTGGTGCGTGTCTGGGGAATGGTACCCTCATATAGGAATTGGAAGCTTTCTTTCAAAGAGTAATCGTCACCAAAAAGAAATTTGTGGCTCAGATGTGATAGGCTGGTGCCCAAAACGAATTTTCTTAGCTAGCTTTTGAACACCAGTAAATATTTCCATATTAAAGTTCCTCTAACCTGTCTTGTCCTAGTGTTTCCCTTTTCCCTGAGTGTTATTTGTCTGTCTGTCTGTTCCTCTGTCCGTCTGAAGCTGGGTGTGTCCCTGCACTCAGCTGGCTCCGCCTAATCAGCAGCACACCTGGCGCGCATCAGGCTGATTAGCGCTGGGGTATTTAAGGAAGGCTCTCGGCTCTACCTGTGGCCAGAATGTCCTGATCTCTCTGTGCTTTCCTACTTTGTTCCCAGTGTGGGTACAGCGAAGACATTTGCATTTTGCTCTTGGTTTGAAGTTGATGTTGGCTTTTTGTTTGGACTGCCTCTTTCGTGTGCTTTTTATTTCAGTGCCTGCCAGCCATGTCCAGCGTTTGTCAAGCCTAAACCCCTAGAAACTTATCACTGCTCATCAAATATACATATTTGGACATTTTTTCCATGAAAGAAAATCCCATCATTGCTTTAGATGTAACCTCTGTCTTCATGTAGTATGTGCATATCTAAGCAGCATATCTGACGCTGCTCATCAAACACACAAGCCTCAACAGCCGCTTCCCTGTTTGACAAACTGTTGAGCGAGGTTTAACTTTCTAAGCAACCCTAAACAATAAAATTGTCCTTTCAGCATTTGATATGAATCATCATGTAACTTGGCAGGCTAGCGCTGGCTAACATAATCTAACACGCTGCAGATTTGTTTGGACGCAGTCAATGAATCAAACCCGAGAGAAATAAACTCCCGGGTTGCAGAAGATGTTGCAAAACACTGATAGGTAGCTTCACCTGGCTTCTCCTCTGATACCCCACACTGCGAGTTGATGGGACTGGTTCCTTTTGGATTGTTCTGTATGATCCCTGGCTAACTGAATCCATTTGTGAGACTGTCATTGGTCTTTTAGCAAGTAAAAAACACCATATGGACATTTTAACAAGTTAAAAACTAGATTTTCATCAGAGGGAGTCTTTAACAGGATCAAATGACTTTGTGTAACATGACAGGTTTCATTTAGAGTGATGAACCCACAGCGAATTATCACCCAGCTGCAGCTCCGCTCAGCTTGTTTGTATTTCTCAGCGTTGTGTATTGTGGGCCCGCACCTCCACTTTTATAATTTCCTGACACAGCAATCACAGACAAAGTTAGAAACATAGTGGAGCATTTCATCACCAGCCACGTTGCCTCACCACAAAAGTCATAAGCTTTTGCCCTCTTGTCACTTTATATCCTTTGATTAAAAGGCTTCACAGAATTGGAAATCATCACCTCACTGCGAGCAGTCCACTGACATCACATTAGGAACCGAAAATCACATTTTTCAAAGCATTGTGGGAATTCTGGCTCCCACATGGAGGCATCAGCATGTGAAGCACACTTTTAAATGGCTAATTTATTCCCATTAAGACACTGTGCTGACGAAAAAACGCCTCAGCAGTCTTGTTCAAAGCATCTGTGATCTCGTTTTTCTTCTGTAAGTAATGGTTTACAGCTGGTGTTTGTGATCAGATTAATGCCATCCTATTTCATGTTGTCAGTTACTCCTTCAGCCCCTCTCACATGTGCCACGTCTGGGGTTGCCACGGTCACAGTTTTTTCAAATCTGACGCACGGGGGCTTGGAAACCAGGGACACATCACAAATGTGCACCTTGAAATGTTTTTTTCATTCGCTCAGAGCTCCTAAGTAACAATAACCTGAGCTTGCAGTATATGTTATGAAATTCAGAAACATTCTAAAAGCACAAACAAGGCCATAACGTCCAGGATGACGTTTGTCGATTCAGCTCCAGCTGAGCCTCAGGGAACTTAAACGCTCCCACTCACTCCTGAGGAGACACTTAAACTAGAGTTAAACATTAATGTGCAATTATTTATACATTGTGTGGTCTCACATGCCTCCTTACATTACGGTGCAGTACAATCCCGGCCTGCTCATGTGTTTTGCCAATTAGTCGTGCAGCCATCAGTTGCCACAGCAAACGCGCTGAGAAGCCACCTAGCAGAGAGCTGCGCTACCAAAGTTATGGGAAACGTAGCGAGCCCCCGCAAATCATGTCAATGCCTCCCAGAGGACGACTTTTCCAGATGCCTCTGTTTTCCTCTTCACTGATGCGTTGCAGCATGTGTGGGCGTGTGGGTGCGCGTACGTGTGTGAGCGCGCATATCATAGCTCAAGCATGAATGTGTAAAAGTGGGTCACAGCTGCCAAAATAAGACCGTTTTCTCAATGCAGGGGCTTTCCTTGAACCAACAATCAACCTTGCCCCTCCCTTGCTCTCACGCAGCCCGGTTTCTAACCACATGCTCTTTCGCATGGAAGCGAGAGGAACACGGCGGCAGTACGACAGCATCAATTTTCCAAATAGGCTGTCATACTGATGTGCGTCCTTCCCTCTATCTTTCATGGGCCTTTCAACTATCCCTCCATTTCTCTTTGATATCTGCTCTGTCTCCCAAACTCGAGCATAGCTTGTTTCCCAGGTTGGCCTTATCTTTGCTGTAGAGGGAAATCCATTTTAGAGTCTCAAGTTCTGCTTCGATTGTTGGGCTGAGAATATTTTCCGAATATGCGTGCTTGTCTTCAGTTTTTCAGGTTTATTTGTGAGGCAGGAACTCTCTGTCGACATTTGAAGATGTAACATCATTAGGAGCGGTTACCAAAAACAGCTATCGAGCACCTGAGATAGTGCTTTTTGTTTGTTTGAGGTGATTTCTTTGTTCACTTTATTACCTAACACAAGCCTTCCTCTCGCTCTCTGGCCATAAGTTTACATAATTAAACAGCCTCAGTGAGATATAGACCAGCTCGAGGGTCAGCGAGGGGAGCATCCACAAAATTGGGACCACACTTCACACATTATTTATTGAGCCTGACACATTCACGTCAGCGCGGCGAGTGACGGTCAGCATTATCAATGCGGTTTTCCAGCTCATTACCCAGAGTTCCCTCAAACCTGATCCCTCCTGAGAGATGTTTTCATGTGCTTTAGTGCAGCTCTCTGCAGCAAAAAACCCTGCACATGAATTTAGCAACACTGTGGACATTGATAATTGAACAAAGAGAACAAACAGCAGCTGATGCTGAAAGCAAAAAGGCTTTATGTGTTACGGTTTGTAGGATACTAATGAGCGTTCCAGGCTCTCTGTTTCCACGTCATCCGTGTGTCCAGGGCCACGCTCACATGATGTAAACTGCCTCAGCTACTGTATTTCCCATCAACTGCTTCTGTCTCACTGCTGTGGGGATTGAAGGCTGCCCGAGGCCTGCCAGAAAAACAAAGCTACTCCATCTCTGGTCTTTCTCTGTGCTCTGTAAATATTTTCTCTTTTTTTTCTGTCCTCGAGCTTCAATCCTGCGTTGTCATTCATACTGACAGTAAGACACGGTACATCTGAATTAAGTTCCATGTTCTTTTTCTGCTGCAGCATAGAGATGTGTTAATCACTGTAAATTGCAAATCTATAAAATCTGCATCAATAAGAATTAAATGTATATTCTAGATTTTTTTTTTTGTTTCATGATGGTGTCCCTGTATGTGCATCTACAAGTTTAAATTATGGCGATTCTCTGGCTGTGTCTCTATTGACTATACAGTGTATAGTGCCCTAAGTGAAAAATATGCTTCTTATACATATGCATTAAAATTTGCACCAACCAACCAACCAAATGGCACTACTTTCTGCTCACAAACCCACAAAGCAATATGCAGCATTATATAGGTGTGAAAATTACAATCGTACAACACCACATCTGCCAGTGATAATGAATAATGACAATGATTTGGAAGATTCTCAAGTTGCTGCTCATTACAGAGGAAACCACTGAGTGACACTATATACTGAGACGACAGTCAGTGTGGCCAGCTAACTAGAACTTCTATTCACAAAGGTTATTTTATTCCAGTTCACAGTTTACACAACAGCCTAAAACAACACAGCTACATCGCTAAATATCTATGATAAAGCTAGTTAGTGCAAGTTATGCTTAACTTGACCTAAAGGTCCAGGGTGTGACACTTAGAGTGATCTATTGGCAGAAGTGGAGTATCATGTTCACACATTAGTGTGTACTCACATGAAAATAAGAACTGTTTTGTTTTTGTAACCACTGAATGAGCTCTTTATATGTACAGAGGGAGGGGGTCCTTCTTCCAGTGTCATGTTGTACTGCCATGTTTCTGCAGATGACCAGAACAGACAAACCAAACACTGACTATAGAGCCATGATCTGACGTCGCCGTGTTGATGTTGTTCCTGTCATAATTAATAATTATGTTGCTTCAGGACCATCATTGCAACTGTTCTGTTCTTGTGATGTCACAGTTTTGTGACTTGGGAAAAGATGGGAAAAATATGTAAAAAACGGAGAAGTTAGCCTTTTCATCACGTGGTCAACATTGAGAAAGGGTCTGTTTTAACTCAAACCTTGATCTTTTCCTAAAGACTGACCCAGTAGTTTTGTTGCCGAAACCAAATGTAACAGAAAACTGAAAGTGAAGAAAAAGCTTAGCTAGTAAGCCTAAAAATGTACCTGCGAATGTCACCATTGGTCAGTTTAGATGCAAAATGATGTGCTTCTTATTGGCCAATGCCACTGCTAACAAAATGCTGTCAGTTGTGTGAAGTAAGAAAAAGTTCACATCAACCTCTGAGTTGCAATTCTGAGTCAGGGATTGCATGAATGCAGCATCAGGTACAGTTTTTAACGGCGTTTTTATACATTGAGTCTTGGTGCACCTGCTGGCTCAGACACACACACACACACACACACACACACACACACACACACACACACACACACACACACACAAACACACACACACACACACTGTCTTCATGCCCGTTCAGAGTCTTGGGGACTAACTGAGCATCTATGACACATCCCCAAAGACCACTTTTCTTCCTTTCAGCACTTGACTACTTTTAAAAAACAAAAACCACTTTGACATGATTTGTGAGGGGGATGACACTTCTGGCATTAGCTCAGTGGTTCTCAAACTGGGGGACAGGCCCCCCTGGTGGGTCATGGAGCCACTGCAGGGGGGGCATGGATGACCTGGCAAAAACATGGACTGACACAAGTTGAAAGTATGATTTTGTTTGCTGATGCTAACTTTTATCAAAATTCAACATGGACCCTTTTTTATTAATTGATTAATTAATAGTTATAGTTAACGACTGATTGATGAAGATTATGGGATGAACTTTTTTTGGTCTCTGAAGAAAGGCGTAACAGAAGAGGTGCACTGCTTCAGCTGGACTTTAAAATGGGTTCGGATTTTAACGTCTTGAAGTCTACATTTAGCCATGAAGGGGTCGTGATGGTGGCACTAACAGGCGCTCAGGGAAAGGCCAAAAGAGAGACGCAGGGAATGAGAGAGACAGACAGAGACAGACAGAGAGTTCAAAGGTTTTACCCATGAGTGATGCTGGGAAACGACCTCTTCTGCCTGGATGGCCATACACATTTCAAATAGAGCCGCAGCTGTGCTGAGCTGGCTTTGTGTCACTGGGAGCATGCATGTTTATCATTTTCATATTTGCATGCATGTGTCTGGGTGTAAGCCTGTATATGTTTGCCTGTTACATGTGGTAGCTGTGTGTTCGCCTTGTGTGTCTGTGACATGTCGGGGACAAACAGTAGCTCCCCTGCTGAGACTCCGGAGAGCGACGGCCTCAGATTGACCTTCATTATGAGTCTGTGTAAAGAGAGTGTCTGCTTGCTGACACTGCCTCTTACGTGGAAACCATGAAATGACAGGGGTCATGGTGCCCAGTGGCACTGTAGAGGCTTTGCACTGCAGTCATCGCACACCAGGATATATAAGGAAACACAGCATTCATCACACAAAAGATGGAAATTAGCACTTCTGATCTCTCAAGTTTGCTACGTAAAATGTAATCTCAATATTGCCTTTTCAACACTGGCAAACGCAATTGAGTGGTTTTGAATACAGTTTCATTCAAAGCAAGAACGCAAACAATACAAACCGACCCGCTTCAAGCACTTTTTTGTGTCAGCTCTTTAGGGATGTGGTTAATTTTGCGAGTGTTTTAAAATAGAAACAAAGACTAATTCATTAAAAGAAGTAAACTTTGATGAAGCAAAGCTGAAAATCATCTTTCCACTAGCCCTCAGTTGGACGTCATAAAGCGCAGGTACAGCGCAAGAAACGACAAACATAGATGGAATTATTGCAGAGACCACTGAAAAACATCTGATTCACGAACAGTTATGTTACACCACCAATTACTGTGTTTCTTTCTGGTAGCAAATATTGAGCAACCAGCAACAATGAATTAGGTATAATAACAAGCTAATCCATACTAATATGCTTCATGAAGCACTGCTGTCAGATACCTTGTTAACAAATGCTAGTGAAAGCAACACACTCTAAGATTAGTGTCTGTGTTGCTGTGCAGGTTATCTAATTGTAAAATGTATGTACCTTACCTCAGACATTTTGCTTTTGCAAGATATGAAGGACTCCTTCATCCTATTGATCAACATTAGCTTAGCAAAAAGCTAACTTGCATACATTCCAATGAAAGTACAGTTTTCACAGACACATATGTAAGAGATTTCTCGCATGTTTGAAGCATTCAATGGAGAGAGACTTGGAAATAAACCATGACATGCATGAAACATGTAACCCAAAGCAGCAAAAAGTAGCAGCAAACAGGTCCATCGGATCTGTGATGCTGTACTTTCTCCGCAGTAAAACTAACATTGGTTATACAGAGCACATGTGTTAAATATTGCATCAGGTGGAGAATGTGGATAATAATATGTGATGAAATATTAACAGCCCCTCACACACATGCAAGGCCGTACGTGACAGTGTGAGGGGATAACAGAATAAAGTGCGGAGTGTTTGGAGACCAGCAGGTCCCTGGAGCGAGTGCCACGGTGCATTGTGATTCAAGGCCTGGTAGAACATTGCACCCAGGGGTCCTTGGGGGAAGGTCCTGGGAGCGGTGAAGGGTCCTTTTTTGGATCACTGCTACATAATACAATAAAGGGCCTTTTCTCTGGTCCGCAGCCCGGTCTGCTGCAGCTGCTGCTTTAAAACTGAAGGACTCAGAAATGGCCCACTCATCCCAAATACCGACCAGCTCATCAAAACAGCGCTAAGGCGACTTGATGTTGGAATGTAGCACACTTTTCTTACCGGAATAAAAATGTGCATACGGCCGTCTCAGCAGTCTCACGAGCCCTGCTCAGGGATCAATGTCATTGGTATGTATGGGCTGCCGTACCATCCTGCCGTAAGCCTCCGGGCACCATCTTCAGCAGTTTTCAATATGGGATCATCAAAAAGAAAAGTCCAATCTCCATGTTTTTTTTTCTTTTCTTTTAATCATTGTGTTTCTGCATGGGAGGTGAGGATAATAATAAAAATATTCCATTGCCGGTCCATCAGTGATTTTGTCTTGCCTCATCAGTATTTTATCCAGCTTAAACTTAGATTAATGTTGTTAAGATATTCAGAGGGTTCGGTTCAGATGTATCTGTGTGGTGCATATAGCTGTTGTACTTTACAGAGCTGAGGCCACCTTCAGCAGAGTTCTTGTCCTCAGATCAACTGTATCTTCCTTCCAGAATTATCTCGCTAAAAGCTCTGACGCAGGACATGCAGAGGGATGTTTTTTTAGTGTAACTGCCTCTGCGTAACACAGAAAATTGCCCTGCGTCTCTTGGCTACACATAAGCAGAATGAGTGAACTCAAAAGCATATTCTTTGCAGAGGGGAGATGTGTTGCTCGCACTGTATTTTCTGGGGCAGATACATTTTCAGTCTCACACTTACAGGGTGAAAGATCTGAAGGGTTTCATGTCATTAAATCTTGATGTAAAGCTCATGGGCTTTGGATCAGGGAAACAGCTGTATTCATGAGACGAAAATGATTTATGAATGTGTGATTTTATGTACTCACACATTTATTTCTTCTCACATGTAAAACACACTGAACCTAATTAAATACCAACAATAACAGCTTTATCGTGAATGGATTTGTTGATCAGAATTCAATTTTTAGAATGTTACGGGTATGTATACAGGTAATGCTGCTTGCCTACAGTCTGCACTGGGTGGTGACAGCCTCTATTGCAAATGGATAACAGAAACATAATGGCGCCTGGTATATGGATATGAAACATTCCTTGTCAATATTTACAATATAAGCATGGTCAAAGCTGCATTATCTCCACTGAGCGTTTTAGCATCTTTTAGCTGATCTTAGTTTCACTTGTCAGTCAGTCTCATGAGCCATACTTCCACAGCAGGCAGCTGTTTTCAGTGAAAAAGCTCTGATAAATTCACTGTACGTACGCGTCCGGCAGCAAACAGCAGACGCAGTCAGAGACCGGCTGGTGAACATAGTGGAGCATTTAGCAACTATAAAGCCAGATATTTTTCTCAGGAGACTGAAGAGACCAATACAGAGCTAAAAAGAGAGTGAATGTTGGACTTACATTCATCAGATGACCAGACGCATGAATGGGAATGTTGCTCTGCGTCTGCTATGATGTGCAAATAGACAACTGTTTGCTAACATATGAGCCATTAAGTTGAAGGGGATGTGGCTAAGAAGTGGCTAAACAGACAGCTAATGCAGGTTAAGGGGCATGTTTTATTTATTTATTTATTTTTTTATTTTTTAATTAAGCTATGCATGCCATTTGTTTAAAGTCAGGAAAAGCTAGTGGTTAAGTGGTATAGTCCGGAACATGCCACCAGAATGATTATACACTTTTCACGCGTTGCCTATTTTCAATTAATTATGTAGCATTTGTATGTGATCATGGCATCTTTAGAATGATTGTGATGGCAAGTCATTGTTGGTGATTAATATTATTAATAAGTGATAATGAATTAGATTAAAATCATTTATAAAATAATCATTGTATGTACCTTATTTCAAAGATTAATACATTCAATGATTTTTTTTTATTTACAAGGATTTAATATTAGTTTGTTGATAATGTGTCTCTTCTTTTTTGTACCATATCACAGTCTATTCATCTCCAACGTTTGCAGTTGTCATTATGTCTGTTGTTTATGACAGCAGGCCATTTATTCAGACAAAAGTGCTGCAGATAACAAATAGTTTTTTTCACTGATTTTTATTTCCCATCGATGTCTGCTCTGTTGCCAGTGATGTTGATACGTTTTCAGAGGTTCTGCCCCCGTCCTTCAACAGCCACAGGAGGTGTGTTGGGTTAGCGGCTTTATTTCAGACGCTGGCACATTGCTCTGAGTTTACTCAGAGGGCCACTCCAACATGAGTGATCTCACACTCTAGATGGGATGCAATCTGTCTTTTCCCAGGGCTCTTTGTCTAATACTGCTAATTAGAGAAGAGAGAAAAGGGTCAATCCTCTCTGTGTGTTCTCTGTACCCACTCTCTCTCTCTCTCTTTCTCTCTCTCTCGCTCATTCTCTCTACCAATTACTGGATTAGAAGGCACACTACCAGGAGTCACTTAGAAACCCGGGCGTACATGCGCTGTCACTACCAATATAAGGCTAATGGTGACTGTAACACAGCCTTGAAGAGCCCTGTGGTTTGTGACCAAAGTTGGCCATTAGCTGATTACTGCACTTAATGTAGAACAGCAAGCAAATAAAGGCCTTTACTCTTGATTCAGATTTACTCCTAAAAAGAAGCTACCACTACAATAAACATACGAACAGCATTCAGCATTCATTCGTTTGTCTGAATGGCATGAGGAGTAAACCTAGTTAGGTTTCCATCCAAATGCAATGCAAATTTTAACTGAATTTTGAGAAAATCAGCAAAAGGAAACACGACAGATTGCTTGTTTCCGTCCACTACTCTTACGCCATTATTAGGAGTTGCTTCACGGAGATAAACAGTTGGCTGTGATTACACCGCTCCAGAGGAAGAGGGCACAACTAGATTAAATGAGCAGCAGCCAAACTTCAGGTGGTGAAAAACAATGAGGAAAACACAATCTCATGTATTGACTTTAGGACGGTTACAATCTTGTCATCACTGCACACAGATGTGATGGTACTTTGCATCTCTTCAGTGGATGTTTAAGCCGCATGCTTCATGCACGTCATGATTTATACACCATTGCACTTGTTGCATCCATACAACAACTTTTCCACCTCAGCACAGTGTGAAAAACTTTGCAATATTTCCCGATTTTTTTCAAATTTTGCAATCTTCCCACTCAGCCTTTTTTAATGCACCGATAAATAAATGAAAAAGGGTGGATGCAAAAGCACCTTTGTACAGACTTTTACAGAGATTTCTTGGTGCAGTGAAGCCCGAACAGCCAAGCGAACCATCCAGATGGTCTATAAGACATTGCATACATAGCAAGATAGAATCTGGCTCTGCTTCCGTCCTTTTTTTTTTCCACTGTTTACTCTCTTCACATCATTTTTTAGACATGTAAAAGAATGGGCATCTCAATCAAAAGGGTGTTTTCCAGCCAACAAAACGCTGCCAAAACTCACCATCTGTTCCTACTTGGGGGCGGAGGTGTATTAAAGCAGCTCCAGCAACCTTTTCTTGGCTGGTGTCAGTGGAAGTTACTCCTCACCACTTGATCAGTCACATGGCCTTGAAACCTCCACTTTAACCTTCCCCGCAGGAAGAAATGGGGACTTGATTTTCTTAAGAATAGCACCCTCTCTGTAGGGATAAAGTGTGCTGGTATGGAACACCTACAGGTAACAGATGGTTGAAAAACGTCATTGAATATACAGTACAAGGTGTGATAGATGCAGAAGTGTGAAATGCAAGATGCAGCGTGACCCTCCGGAATCTGCTGTTTAGATAAAAGAGCTTTAATTCTCAACCTTGTACAGTATCAAGCGGTAAGATGATGGCAGCGCTGTATTTCCCTTGGCAATGATTGGAACGGCTGAGAAATAAGATGGGACAGAACTTAGCTTAGACAAAAAAGACTTTCCCTGGTGGCTGCAAATGTAGTTATGCAAATTGGACACTCATGGGTAAAGGCATGATGACTCACACATGGGACAATTTTCACAAAGATGACTCTCTGCTCAGCACTTCAGTAGAGAGATGTGTTGATTTTCTGGCTTGGAGCTTTTTATGTTGTTTTCCCTCTGATTCTGCAACACAACAAACCTTAGAATTTCCCACAGATCCCACAAAATGCACCCTAAGTTTTTCCCTGAATAAGTTGTGAGCTTAAATCACAGCAAATCAAGCCTCTTTTGAAGAGGAAAGGCCTATCCCCTCCAACCCCCACCCCATCCTTCCCCTTCTGCTTGTTAGCCAGCCAGCAACTTGACAGTGTTTAATTGATTAAACTATGAATGCCTTCGAAGGCTCAGCTCCACCAAGAGATGCAGTGCACAGATACCGTATGGATGGCAGGCAACAGCAGAGAGCCCCAAATCTCCAAAATGACTCACGAGTGCAAGAGAATATGGTGTTGATTATATAATTGTGTGCATGCCTACTCCAGTAAGTCTCATTGACTCCAGCTTTCATGCAGCACTCCTCTCGTCAGGAGCACGTTTACGTCTCCACCATGTGTGTGTGAGAGCATATGAGCTGTGTCTTTTACCAACAACCGTCTTTGCATGAAACTTTTCTTCTTGTCTGCTTTCATTTGATCTGCCAACACTGGTGTGTTTATCTGAGCTCCACGTTGCCAGAGGAGGCTTGTTAGCCGGGATAGTTTATTGCCCTTCGAGGCCCAGTTTTGTCACTGCGTTTCTCGGCAGCTCATCAGCCGCCAAGTGGCCTCACAATAAATTGACCTAAATTATGTATGGCTTTCTTGGGCCAGTGCGGAGGGTCCCTTTGTCACCGCAGGAGCTCCAGGACATTGACTATCAAAAGGATTCACCTCCTTGTGGAAGTCGTCATGCTTTACTGTTTAGCGCATTGAATCAAAGTGGATTTAATGTGGCTTTTTTCACAGTCGTCAACAGAAAACGACCCTTTAACGTCCATGAAGATGCGACTGCTGATGCACCCCATCAACTGTGTCTCCAATCTCAGCCTCTAATGCTTGCAACTCCTTCAGAGTTCTCATTGGTCTCTTGTGTCCTCCCTCACTGGTCTCCTTCTTGCACACTCAGTCAGTTTGTGAGGACATTCTGCTCAAGGAGATTTACAGCTGTGCCACACTCTTTCCATTTCCTAATGATTGATTTAACTGAACTCCATGGGATATTCAGTGCCTTGGAAGATTTCTTACATCCATCCTCTGACTTGAGCTTTTCAGTCACCCTTAGTGTGGAGGGGGCTGTGCAAACACGTAGTTCAAATCTTGTATTCGTAACTAGTTTTGATCGCTTTGTAGAGATCTGTTGACACTTTCACTGTTGATCTGTCAAAAAAAAAGCTACATTTAATCTACTTTGATTCAAGGTTGAATGAAAACCTCCAAGGGGAGTGAGTCGTTTTATAGGTGCAGTAGCAGATCCCTGTCTCTGTGGAGAATCTCTCTAAGGCCCATCTTGGACTAAACTCACACACACATACAGTAGATGAAGTATCTGTCCAAGCCAACTGGGACAATCAGGATTTGATGAAGTACACACGCAAAACAATTTCTTCTTTCTCGTGACTGGCTGACTGCAGGGGTGAGTGTTGGATAGATGCCACTATAGAGAATCTTTAGAGGGATTACCAAACAGTGCTTAATAAAGAATGTGGATAATTAGTTTCATCCACTGTAATTGCCAATTGTTATTTATATAATTTCCGACAAGCTTGATTAACAGATGCAAATTCCCCATAATCCATATGTATGCACGGTGCCAGCCGGTTTTCAGGCTCCTGCTGGCAGTTGACTCCTGGTTTACGATTCTAATCATAACAGCGGAACTCATTTCTCTAAAGAAATCGCGGAGGAGTCGACCCTCTGTCAAAGCTGTCATATGATTCTTCATACCAGCCGGGGTGTCGGCATATATTCTGCCACCAATTAAACTGCCCATTTGATAATGAAAAAACAGTGTTTATGCTGATTTGAAAGCGCGCATTTATCCAGTGTGTGTTTATACCTCATTTATTTTCATTCTCGCCTCTTTCTCCTCAGTTTGAGCCGTCAGAGTTTATGATGCATGGCTGGGAGATTTTCTGTAAGTCCACAGGCCTGTAGATTTATCCCGCTCAGGCTGGAGGAGAGGCTGTTTGTGTTCATGAAAAGAAGCTTTTCCCTGTTACTACAAGGTGCAAGGAGAGTGGATTGAGTGCAGGTCAGGTTGCAAAGTCCTTCACACCTACAATTTGGTCTGTTTGCTCTGAGTAAGAGCGGAAAGTGTCGAGTTTGCTGCACTTTTGTTGTTGTTTTAGGTTCAATCAACCCAATATAAGCCGACCAGACCTAACTGACAATGAGAGAGCATAAAAACACGATCATATCAAATCTAATTCATGCTCCTCTAACTTCCTCCTGCACCTTGTGCTGTAATCAACCTCCTCTCGTGTCCACACCAGTTAAGAAAACATGAAGCTGTAGCTGCATAAGACAGCTGAGTCTGGGCATCTGCAGTTTGCCCTCAGCTGTTATTTTTTATGCTGGATAGATTCTACACTAAGTATGCTTCCACTCCATCATGTCTGTGGTGCCCAGAGGCCAAAACAAATAAAGTGGAGAAATCAAACCTCCACACATGAGGGCCCACTTAGGTGTGAACATGCATTTTTTTCAGTGTAAATTACCAAATGTAAGCAAGCTAACACACTAAACTAAGATAGCAATCATATTAAATATTGGACCTGCTAAACATCAGCCGGTTAGCATTCTGACTGTGAGCGTATCAGTATGCCAATGTTAGCGTTTAGCTCAAAGCATCGTTGTGCAGTACAGCCTCACAGAGCCGCTAGTGAGGCTGTCGATGCAATTTTAAGTATGATTCTGGTTTATTCTGGTTTATTACAACTCATCTTATTCTCCTAGATTCAACCTTCATCTTTCTTATGATAACAGTGTACTCACAAAAGTAATTATTAAAACCTCAACTCATGGCAACATTACTAAATCAATGTTCAGCGGGGAAAGAAGCAGGTTGCAGCTAATGACTTGGTTTCGCTGCATGGCTCGCCTCGGCTCACCCTCAGTAAAAGATCTGGATAGTACCTGATATACTTTTTCTGGTACCACCTTACCTGATACCTCAGAGGTAAAGTGAAAACACTGCAGAGCACTGATTGGAGAGAATTGTCACTTGCACTTAGTCTGACTAACGAGGGTCTTTGTTTTAACCTTGTAGGACTGTCTGATGGCTTGATTTTTGTCCCATTAAACTTCTGTTTATCAATGTTTCTCATTCCAGTTCTCAGCATTTACTTCAGTGAGTGCAATATTACAACAATCAATAGAAACAATGGCCAAGCCTACAAAAATAAAACCCACAATGTCTTTCTGCCAGAATTATCCTTTAGATCTGCTGGACTTGGACATTTTCTGACTTTGGCGACACCAATGCAACCCATGTATCTGACATGAGGACACTAAGAAAGAGCTAAAAGGAGCACATGCACCGATTTTTACCAGAAGTGTCTCATTTTTTGACTAAACCTATGCCAGCATCATAATTTGATAAAATCTGTGATCACATAAAAATTCTACACAGTCTCTTAAAGTATGTTAATAAGTTAGCACTGCTGCTCTTTCAGACCTTTAGACGACTGAGCTGAAACTCAGGCATCGTAACTAATTGGTTCAATTTACATCTTCACTCCTAATCTTCAGCTCACTTGAGAGGTGGTCACGATCATCTTTAAATTTCCATGCGTCTCATTCTAAGTGTTTGGTGGCATCTGAAATTGGATTGCCAGGTTCTCAACGAGCCCAACAATCTAAAGTAAAGGGGTAAACACTCCAGAGTTTGAAGAAACCGCGCCGTGAGTGCCGCACATTTCGGTGATGAAATGCACAAGTAAATGCTCTCCCACACTGATGAAAATGGTCCGCAGATAAATACAGTTCCAATTCAGTGACACACCAAAGACAGTGAGTCGTTTCCCTTTTCTGAGAGCAGGGCCGATTCAGTGGAGCAGATGAGAGTTGAGCTGGTAGAAAGTGGAGTTAGATTCCACTCAGAGAAAGGTAGCCCTGGAGATTTAGGGGCGAGAATTTGCTGCACGCATCGTTTGCTTCTTTAATTTAAGGATCCTAACAGGAAGAGTGGTGCTGTATGGCTCAGCGACTCCATCCCTCATTATAAAATGGCTGCTTGTCTCAGTCCATAGGCTCGGTCCTATTACTTCCACTGTTGCAGACACAGGTTATTATAAAGCTCTGCAACTTATTCACAACACGGGTGCTGTTGGGGAGTGGCTTCGAGTTTTGTTACTTGAAAAGTTGGACAAGGAGTATGGCATAGGTTCTTTGTATGTGTCCGTCTGTGTTTGTGTAGAAGTGGGCTGCCTTGACGTTAGCCTGACAGTGTTAAAGCCTGTGCGTGGGATGTGTTTGTATTGAGAGAGGTACCACTCTGCCACGTAAACCATCATAAACTGTCATCCTACAAATAGCTCTTTCCATCATTCTAAATCATTTTATGCTTTCCCTCTCAGTCCTTCACTTTCTGTACACACAAAGAATCTTTTTCCTGCTCTCACCTCTTGACTTCCAAGTGTAGTGAAACCGCTGTATTTTATCATATATTACTGGTTGGGCTCGCTCTCCCCGTGCCTGATTCCTCTGGCTTTTCAATCACTTTGTTCCGGGATCCGATCCAAGCCCCAGCCGCAGCCAGAGGGAGATAATGCAACCAGATAATGCATCCAGACAGTCTATTACTCTGATGGCCAGCACAATGATGCCTCTGAGATTTCTGACCAATTTCAGGCTCTTATAACTCTCAATTTGTACTGTAGGCTCACAGCAACAACAGCGCAAGGAAGGGAAGAAATGGCATGTAAGTCTCCAAAAAAACAAAGGCGCTACCTGTGTTTTGTTTCCGAGCTGCTGGCCTTTCAACAGTTTGTTACTGCTTGTTTTCATCAGCATCTGAGCACAGTGATGAAACTCACAGTCCTGCTTCTGTCCGGCTGACAGTCCATCCAGATATTAGACTTGGTTCTTCTTGCTAACTCACTCTGTTCAGGCTCCCTTGACCTCTTTTTGTCTGGCTGTCTTCATTTTCATTACTTTCCCTCCTTCTTCTTGCTGTCACTCTCACTCTCTTTCACTACTGTGCACCCTCCCTCCTCTCAACCAGCCAGCTGATGTCAGGTGTTATTTCAAGACATATTTAGGTCCAAAGAACAAAATGGTTTGGACTGCTGGTACTCCAACAGCTGGTCACCTCTAGGCTGCTGCCAAAAATGTGTAAAATGGCGGGGCAACACTGGGAGCAAGCGGCCAAGTATGCTCACATATTACACCCATATTAGATGATTCTCTGCCTAATAATTTACATGGAATGCCAATTTTCAATCCACTGACAGGAGCCATATTTTAATTGTAATATACTGTATTATATCGCAATGCAATTGCATTTAGAACATTTTTTGACTCACTTCACCATGTCATGTAATATGCTCCCACAGCACACTTTAGCAAAATACTGGGACCAATACAGATGAACAGGTGAACATTTGATGTCCAGCCATGTGCTATGTTTCAACCAAGTCGTGTTATTATTCTGATTGATTTTAAAGTTGTAATTGTGCTCTAATTTCTACTCTTTTTACCACAGAAATGAAGCCAGTCATCTGATTTATCATCATGACATCTTGCGGATCACGGTGTGACATGAAATGTGGCATGTAGAAAACAAAACATAGAATAGCAGCATGTAAATAGTAGATAACTGTGCGATTGTTAAAATGTGAATTTTAAAATGGGCCATTCTGCAATGCTGAAACTTGTTCAGTCTTATGTTAAGATAATAAGCAGAGAATATCTTACACCAGTGACAAAATATACAATGATTAATGAATTGAGATGGCATTATTCAACATTTTTATAACCAGTCTCCGTACACTTTTGACCCATTTAGAAGGATATTTTTAACACAATTCCATCCTGCAGTTATTAGCTTATCAGTTGCTACCAGCAACCTGAGCCATCTCAGGCCAGAAAAAAGTTTTTCTTTTTTTTTTCCCCCACACATTTCCACTAATAGATAGAATAGAGGCTACAGCGAGACTGGCCTCTTTAAAACCTGGTTGCTATTCTCAGGTCTGAGCTGACTCTTGTCACTTGTCTTGACTTGTGCTGCTTTTAACCTTCCTGTTCTTGTCATTAGGAATTAAGGGCACCGGTGGAGGGCAGACAGCATATGGTGGCTGAGCTGTTGAGGGGAAAAGAGAGTGTAGGAACAAGGAGAGTGGACATGTAGGAAAATATCACCCCTGACGGGTAGTAATGTATACATGTATGGTCACCAGGTTATGGATAAGACTGCAGAATTACCGTCAATGGTCTTATCATTATCGGTTTCAGTGGACTGATAGGCCTAATGGGTATACCACAAGTCACAAAATAACATGCAAATGGAAGCTTTGTCCAGCTGTAATTTAGGTGTTCAGGCATTTTCTGAACCCACTGTTTATCTTCAGACAATGATTCAGCCTCTGAGGGCAATAGCCAATGTTTTGGGGCTTATAGTGTAGCCAGCGGATATCCACATAATGCATAAAGGATATCCACATCACTAAATTATGAATCTTACTATGATGAAAGCTTGATCCAAGGCCAATACCTCCTCTTCTGCACCAAAAGAGGAGGTCATTATTAAGAGTTCGATTAGCAACTTCATGCATCGCAGCTAATCTTTATAAACAGATGTTTGCATATGAATATAGATAAATAAATGGAAAAAAAAAACTTGCAAAAAGCTAAATCATCTTCCCATTCCCAGAGTGTCAAAACCACTTTTTCTGCTGGGTCTTCAACTAACTCCTCTGTAAACCCATCCACGGTAATATTAGACACTCAGAGTAAGGTGATGTAGTATAAAGAGCAGGATATAAAGAGCTGGATTCAAATTCGCAGGAGACGATGCATGCATGTACTCCACTGTTAATATCTGTAATTTCATCTGATAACAGCCTCCCTCTTTACTGATCTCGCTAATATGTTAATGCTGATGCAAACCAAATATCACCCACTGGAGCTGCTTCACATTAAAAGCTTTAACTGGCAAACCAGGAAATGGCTTTTATTGGGAAGCAGCCACAGGATATGCATCTGTCAACAAGACAAGTGCTACTCTGAGCAGTGGTCACTAAAAATGGGTCTACACCAGGGTTCCGTCTAATGATTATTTCTGGTATCTACTGTTTATTTTCTTGATAAATTGTCGGTCTATAAGACACCAATAAATAAATACATTTAAATTGTTTGTTTTGTCTGACCAAAAGTCCAAAACCCCAAGATAATCCACTTACTATTATAGGAGAGGAAGCATTCACATTTGAGAAGCTGGTACCAGTTAGCATTTGGTGTGTTGTTGAAATGATATAAATGATAAATGGATCATCAATAATGTTGCCGAGTAATTTAACTAATGGAGTAATTGCTTCAGGAACTACTCCAGCTCCAGTCTTCACAACAAGATATGGACATTTTCTGCGCTTTTTGTCAGTGCATCAGTTTTAATTATTGCAGTGAGACACAGTACAAGAAGAAACAGCTCCGGTGAGCTGGTAGATGATGAGCTGCAGACAACAGGCTGCAAATCGTTCTGAAGGAAACACGTCTTTTGACCACGCTGTCCAGTTGTGTGGAAAATCACCCCTCCATAGCCACAGTATAAAACCTGGTCTTGGTGGCTGACTTGTTTGCAAAGTTGCTTATTTATATTCCAGAGGATTCACCTGATGAACCTGCCTGATATAAAGTATTGATTATAGCCTCTTTAAGGATATAAGTTTCAGGCGTTGGTACTTGACGGTTTCAATTTTTGTGAGATTTTTTTTTTTTTAATGTGCTGTATTTTGCTAATTCAGATTTTACATTAAGCTTGAGATAAGCTCATTCTTTCATTCCTTCCTTCCTTCTTTAGTTCATCCTTTTATTCTATCTTCATTTCTTTCTTTACTTCTTACTTTTCTTATTTCCATTCTTAAGTTTCCATCTGCACAGCAAGACTAAACTTTACTCTTCTTAAAAAGACGTATGTTTACCACATGTCCTAATGTAGAACTAGTAATTATTTTTTACTAATTAAGTCCACTTGCGACTGGACAGAGCTCTTAATTGGGACCTTTTGACTTTGGATTGAAACCAGAATTATCACAACTTCTCATAAGTCGACTGAAGATGACTTGGTCACACTGCTGTTGTCAGCACTCTGCCCACATAAGTGTTTTAGGCATTCATGCAGTCCCAACTAATTGATATGTGTTAGAGAGCGGGATATGCTGATGTGCCAAAGTCATTAGCTGAAATGTGAGGAATAATCATTTTGTTTCAGGGCCATAGGCCAAAGCAAGAGATAGACACCTCATTCACATTCTCAAGCCAACGGAGCCACAAAGTGAAGTAAGCTCACCTGGATGAGATCCAAAAGCTGCTCTTAGAAGTCAAGCTCTCCTTAGTTTATCAGAGACAGGCATCGATATCCTCCAGGCGGATTTCAATAGGTACACAGATCATTAAGCGAGGTCTCAGGAGTAGGTTCAAATGAATCTCCACTTGCTCTGATAAAATGCTTGACAAACGCACTGCTATCTGCCCATCTGTTTGCAAAGTTTTCCCTTTGCAGGCTGCTTTTGGATCAGTGTGAGTATACATTAGGTCTTCATATGGTCCTCATGACTTCATGTCAAAGTGTCTTTGCAAATGTACCGTTTTTGACTTTGCAAACTTTATCCCCTGCACAGTCAGCCAGGATTTGCAGATCACTTGTTCCTCCTCAGAGTCATTTAGCCATTGATGTGATTGTACGTACAGTAGGCTACAATACCTGAAAAATACAACCACTGTGGATTACCATAATCAGCTCTTACATGATTGTGTGATACAACAGGGCTTAATTCACATGGCACTAGTGATTACATTACAACAATTTTGTGACCCTTTTCCATTTGCACAATTTGTCTCATATGAAAAAGGCTTTAAGCCCTGTGAAAAATTGCCTTTGTGCCTCATCTTTTTATGCTGCCTAAACCAGGGGAAATTGGGTCACAGAAAAATATGAATGAAACACAGAGAGAGAACTGACTTGGTTGCCAAGGAGTCCCTGTGACGTGAGGACGAGGAGAGAAAAGCTAGCATGCAGAGGGGGAGAGAGGTTTTACATGGAGGTAGGGGAGCATTCAAAAGCACGATCCAAGCTTCATAATTGTACAGCATGAGGGACCGACCCCTCATGTAGATGTCAGTGTGACACATCTGGCTCTGATTTCTCAGTACTGAGTAAAGAGTTGGGATGAAAGCACTGGTGCAGGAACACTCCAGGCTGTTTATCCTGCCCAGGCTCAGATCTGACCCACAGTGCCAAACAGACTGTCAGTTTGCATCTGTGACTTATCTTAAAAATCTTTCCTGGCTTTTGCAATTTAAAAAAAATGACAATATTCGTGTCAAGTTTATTTCACCAAAACAGATTTTGTGCATCCTCGAGGTCTAACAAATATATTGAAGCCAATAAAAGAGTTTTTTTATCTCTAAATCAGTGCCGAACTTTTGTCTCCCCCTTCTGGCAGTGACGGTAAATACACAAACCCTATTGACGTGCTAATGATGTCATAGGCGCTGCCAAACTCCTTCTTTCTACTCCATCGCTATGGTTGCTCCCCCTTTCAGCTCTGGTATCGCTGGTGCACAAAAAGTGCATCACCTGCGTCAGCACCGGAGTGTCGCCACCAGATTTGCTTGCCAGTGATTGGCTTAATCAGCACTGTGCGAGCCCCGCTGGCAAGGGATTGAACATAACAGACCTCTGTTTGTATGTAAAAGTCCTGCGCTTCAGCTTTAAGATCGTACATTGTTTACATCCGTGTTCACTAGCTTGCGGTCCTCTTCTTTCATGCCTATGCAGGAAATTTTTGTGTGTGCCACTTCAGCACCTAGACTCTTTCACTGCGGAGCCATGCAGTTGGAATACACGGTTTAACATTGTCTTGCTGAAATAAGGAAGGCCTTCCCTGAAAAAGACGTCGTCTTCCTGGCAGCATGTGTTGCTCCAAAACCCGTATCTATCATTCAGCATTAATGGTGCCTTCACAAATGTGCAGGTTACTCAAGGTATGTGCACTAATGCACCTCCATACCATCACGGATGCTGGCTTTTGAGCTATGTGCTGATAACAAGCCACATGGTCCCTCTCCTCTTTAGCCCGGAGGATGCGTTTTATATACGGTTTCATCTTTGCACAGCAGAGTTTCAACCTGCGTTTGCGGATGCAGTGATGTCCACTACAGAATCATGTCTGTTTTCAATGCGGTGCCGTCTGAGGGCCCTACATTATTGGTTTTCGGCTTTGTCTCTTGCGTACAGAGATTTCTGCAGATTCTCTGAATCTTTTGATGACGTTATATGCTGTAGACAATTCTTTACATTGAGAAGCGTTATTCTTCAATTATTCTAGTCTATCACAGAGTGGTGAAGCTCTGAATGAAGCTCTGAACAAGAAGAAATGTTCCACCAGCTGTTTTCTTTTAGGATTTCATGACTTTTCCAGTTTTTTGTTGCCACTTTCCAACTTTTGTTGTTGGTGGTGGTGGTGGCATCAAAATCTAAATGAGGATATCATTTTCAAAAAACAATGAAAATTCTCAGTTTCAACATTTGATATGTTGTCTTTCATTAAATATGTAAATTCAATGTTTTTGCAAATCATCACATTCTGTCTCTATTTACATTTTACACAGTGTCCCAACTTTTTTGGAAACAGAATTATAATTAAACAGGACACAATATAACCCAAAAGAGGGCCAACTGTCAGCAGTGTGATTTTTTTTTTTTTTTTAAGAGGGTCAGTGCAGCAGTGTGATTTTTTTTTTTTTTTCCTTAAGAGGGTCAGTGCTGCAGTTACACACAATTGCAATTACATGCTCAAGTTCCATCAAGTAGAGACTAGTGTACTGACCGTCCACATCACAGTAACCAGAATGAGAAGTCCATACTGAAAGCTATCACATTTTTCAGAGTGCTCAAAGCGAAAGAGTAAGCCTACACGCATGGACACTGCTAAACTGCAGCATTTCATCAGTAATCCTCTTCCCAGTTTAATTAAATCTATAGTTACGGTTGTACAGTCCAAATACAGCTCACACATGGAGGCGGTGGACAGCACATTGGAGTGAGGGGGGGTTACGTCCTCCTCTTTGAATGGCCCTGCTATCACTTAGCAGAGATTGTCTGCAGTGGCTTGATAACTGGATGAATCCCTTTAATCTATTTTCATGTACCCCTGATCCCCTCACTGGTGCTTCCAGTTTGCTGCCAACCACACACACACACATCCACACTTCCTGTTTCATTCATCGGTAAGTGTGCTGTTGCTGTCCTGGGGTGAAGCCTTTGGGACATAAAAGTGATGAATTCCCTTCTCTACGTGTTGTCTTTGATCCACTTTTTTTAAGATAGTCACCAGTGTCATTGAAAGAAAAGGACACAGAGTTAGCAGTGTGTCTCAAAGAATTCACCTCTCTGTAATTTGGATGTAGAGTTTATTTTACTACTTAGCGAGGCTAACCACGTCCTCACAGTGACCACGTCCTCACAGTGACCACGTCCTCAGAGTGACCACGTCCTCACCATGTCCTCAACACGTCCTCACTGCATCCTCACCGCGTCCTCACAGTGACCATGTCCTCACCACACCCTCACAGTGGCCACGTTCTCACAGTTATCATGTCCTCACAGTGACCACATCCTCACCATGTCCTCACAGTTATCATGTCCTCACAGTGACCACATCCTCACCATGTCCTCACAGTGACCATGTCCTCACAGTGACCATGTCCTCACAGTTAACACGTCCTTACAGTTATCATGTCTCACAGTTACCATGCAGATTAGTTGCCTAATGTTTAACTAGTTAACTAGTTTATATATTGACTTTAAACTACATAACTACAATTACATAAAGGAGTACTTAAATATACTTTTTATAGACAGACACAACCAGTGTTGGACCAGAGGAAAGTTTAATGGTGACTGTGATTTCTGGGGATCGCCAAAGTCACTACATTTATTGGGGATTACCCTGAAAATAGTGTGAAAGTAGTGTGGCTAATATGGTCCCATAAAATCTGCTGCATCCCATCCTTGATGCTTCCAGTTTACATGATGCAGTGATGGGTGGCATGTTGACATTGAAGGGAGACAGAGCTTGGCCTGCCGCTAAAGGCCCACTCAGTAACATCACATGGACATGGTGAGGTTAGACAGCAGCCTACTGCTTTCCCAAGTTTCAAAAAACATTTCTCACATATCCTCCTGTCCCAGCTGAGGAATGACTTTGCTGCAACAGCGAGACAGTGATAAATAGAAGTGTTCAGGTGACTCATAGGGAAGCCTCTAACAGCTTAGAGCAGGGTGGAAGTGCAGCACAACCACTTTAAAGAGCCTTTCTTTGTTGGTCTGAGTTTGCAGCGTGTCTCTAGGGCCTTTGTGGTCGTTTCTGAGTCATTTCAACCTGGAACAAAGCTTACAGATAAGTGCCTCAGTTAAAGTACTGGTTTCCAAGAAACATACTTTTGTTCTTAGACAATGTCAAATCGTGTCTTGTGAAGAGGGATAAGCAAAAACTTGTAGTAGCACTTCCTGAGCGAACAAGTGACGAGAACAGCACCATGAACAAGCAGTTTAAGGTGTGATGAAGCCTAAAGTTGGTTTTCTTCGGTCTTTGACCACAGGTGAAAGTTTTCTTCACTGGATTTTTTTGAAATTAGGTTAATTAGACGTAGGGGGGAAATTTTGCGGCGTAGACATAGGTTTAGGAGTTTTGCTTATCTGTAATCCTGCATGGGTGGAGATTTTGTGATAGAGTAATCAAAACAAATCTGATTCCAGTCTCTGGTATTTTAGTAGGCCGTGGTTGACTTTTCTGGGCTCTTTGCCCATAAAACCTTCTGTGGTGTTCAAATTGTTCTCACATGGTCAAAACTAAACCAAACTGAGAGAGTAAATACTCACTGCAGAGGTTGAATGAACAGCTGTAAACACACTTGGGGCTGAAAAGTTTATGTTCTGGGCTGTTTTAATCATTCATTTAAGTTCTGTCTCCTGGTTCCATCCGTGTCCAAGTTTACAACCGCTCCTCTTTACATCTTTCATGCACATAATGCTTACCCACAAAAACGTCTGGATAACGTCCCGTCGTCTCCTTAAAAATATCCAATTTTATTGTCACATTGATACCTATTGTAGAAACGCTGATATGATATGTATGAAACCAACAAATTTAGCTTATCCGTATTTGCAGAAATGTTCAATGCCAACCTTTCATTCTGGCACCTGGACAGTTCACACCTGTGATTTGGTTCATTTGGTCCAGACCAAGGAAAAGAATTGCATGTTGCCACTTCAATCAAATTTCAATGACTGACAACAAGTCAAGCTGCACTTTACTCATCTTGTACCCTGGTATTACGTTGGGGACACCGGTACCATGTTCGCTGTCACTCATTTCACTGCTAAAATGCACAGAGTGCACCAAAGCTCTGTTTAAACTCATGTTCAATTTCTGATTGATCAAGCAAATCCCTGCACTCACACACCGCCGCACATACTGTATGTGTTACCATGGTTACCAAAAGATGAATGCATTTTTTTTATACATTTTGTTGTTTGAGTGCTTCACAGAAACCTTAACAAACAAAACCAATGATGCAAATGCAGCAAAGTACATTTGATTGTACCAAGCAGATTATATGAAATCAGAAGTATAGAATAATGTTATTAAACTTTTTTTATGGTTCTGTTAAGGTGCTGGCAAAGGGTAAAGGTAAAGGATCTGGAAATATCATGGTTTGGTTTAATAGAGAAACGTCTGCAGGTACTTGATGAAAAATGCGTCTATCAATATTTAACAGACTCTTTTCCCGACCTCAACCAGCGTTAACCGTTAAGTGCTTTTGTTGCCTACAGCTAACCCCAGACTCTGGTGTTAGAGTCCTGTGCCTTGTGCAAGCAAGTCTGCTGCAGCAGATCCATGTCATGCCTCATTCACCCAAAAAAAATCATTGCCTCTGAACAACATCCAGGCAGCGATTACATCAATGTTATTTGTAAAACAATCCAGTCATGTATAAACCCAATTTTAGGGGGCAGGGTTGTGCAAATGCTTGTCTTTTTTACTATGTTAATGAGTAAATAACTGCATTTAGTGCACAGCTACATTTTAACGGTCATGTCACCCAAATTAAACCCAGATAGTGCTGTCTGGCCATTAGCTGTGATTTCTAGCTCCACCCCAACACAATGGAGGTGAATGAAATGTAGTTTATGATGCTCACAGCGCTGGAGAAATCATTCATTGGATCTACTTTTCATTAAATAAACAGTTTCTATTTTAAAATCTTCATGGACAGATCCCACAAGATGTAAGCGAGAAAAGATGTTTGTATTCTTCTCTTCTATCTTTTCAGTGATCCAACCCTTTAAGTAAAAGGAAGCTCATAGATGAAATAGTCATGGCAGAGAAACCTACTTAAATGATCAGACGAGCAGACACACTGTCAGTTTGGATAAAGTCATGAAGTGTGTGCTGTGCATTACTTGCAACCCCCCCCGGGCGAGTGCTGGCTCACTCTATGACCTGTCCCATATTTCACCACTTACCAGGTGGCCTCACCAAGATAGGAATAACAACTGTGAAATCTGCTGACACTGTGTGGGCTGCAAAGCATTTGATTTTTGCACAACACGTTTGATCATTCAGTGTTGGTTTGTGTGGATCTGATAAGCCGCCAACACGCTCTGGTAAAGTGGTGTTCCCATGAAGAAATCTATTTACTGACAGTGATGCCACCCTCTACGCTGTGCTTTCAGGGAAGCAGGGCCTGACTGGCTACCATAGTAACTAACACCAACTTGCATCCTTTTCAAGCCTGTCCTCCCACCTATTTCCCCCCATTGAGTTTGTCCGTGTGCTGTGGGGGATGGGACGGGAGTGGGGGGTGTATGTACACCTACCGCTGTGTATGCATGTGGGTTATATGCGCCACAGCGGGGGTACTGAGGGGTTTTCACTGTAAAAGCTGCAGGGTACAAAACACGCTAATGGATCCCAACAAAACCCCCTTTCAGAGCAGACTGTCAAACAATAACGTCTGAGGATGGGAGAGCTCTTGGTGGCCTTTTTGCAGCAGAAAAATGGGCCGCAAACTTTTCACTCCCAAACATCATGCTGGCATACCCATAGTATAAATATATAAAGGGCACTCAAAATACAGAAAATGTATGAATAATTAATGCAACCTACGCTGGATAGGAGGGAGGCAGTTTCAGTGAACAGACCCAATAAACAAATATTTGTTACAGTCTGCCTAATGCATATCTGCTCCTGACATGTATACTATACGTCTCCCTGCGTTCTGTATGTGCTCCCAGTGGCATCCTGAAGATGCTTGTGACCGCACTGAGGATGCGAAGAACGCCCACACATTTTGGCACAGAGATAATGTTTCATCACAGAGAGGTTGTCTCTTGCAGCTCTTATACACAATGAGGGATAACATACGGTGAAATGGAGCGTTGACAGAGCAAAAATGAATTTTCTGCTTTGATTTCTGTTTAAAGGAGCTCCTAAGGTGGTGGGCGTGCGTGCATTCTTTGATTTGTTCATGCATTTCACTCCGGGCCTTTGCAGAATCCAGGGCCTTAACAGGCAAAAACACTCGTCTTCATTTGCATGGGACTCATCGCATATTTATTTATTTTTTTTATTGGGATCAGTGACGGCTGATGAATAATTTAGTCAGCTTTTCTACCTCGCCTCCAGGGTCACGCTGAAGGTCCACTTCCCAAAAACTCCCCATTATCTCCAGCTGACTGCATTAACACCACCACAGTGGAGCCCCATGCTGAGAGCCTCCTGACCTTGCTGATGAAGGAGTTCTGGGGAAGAAGGAGGTGACATCATCAGACGAGGACAGACTCCAGGCTTTTCTTGAGGGCAGCGTGTTGAGACCGGGTTGAAAACACACGCACAAGTTTGAGGAATATTTCTTTTCTTTTATGAGTAAAATCTAAATCTTTTGACGAGTTGATCAATTTTGCCCCGCAGCCAAAGATTTATCCAATTAATATTATTTTTTTGTCTGGTGACTGTAACATCTTTCCAGAGACTAGAAAAGAACAATAGCCTTTTGGCTAACTTACAGCGATGTTTTATTTATGTGCATTTTCCCTATTAAATAAACCAGAAAATAAATGAATAAATCATCATTCTTAATATTTATGTGGACCACAGAAGCCATACTAAACCTTTTCTCTTTTGATGGAGAAAATTAATTATTCCATTCACTAAGGTCACGCTGAAATTCACTTTTGCTAAGATGATTCCTACAGCCCATATTCCCAAAAAGTTGCGATACTGTCTAAAAAATAAACAGAACGTGATCACTTGTAAACCCTTTTTGACATATACTCATTTGAAAACAGCACAGAGACAATATTTTGTAATGTTGGCCTCATTAGCTTCAGTGATTTTTGTGAAATATCTGCTTATTCTGAATTTGATGCAGCAACACGTTTGAAACAAGTGTGGAATGTCCCAAAAACACCTGTTTGGAACATTCCACAGGCAAAAAGGTTCACTGGTAACAGGTGATAGTCAACATGATTGGGTAGGAAAAGGGCATCCTGGAAAGGCTCAGTTGCTCACAAGCAAGGATGGAGCGAGGTTCACCACTTTGTGAACACATGTCTATATAAGGGATATTACCACATGGGCTCAGGGACACTTTACATTCTGTTTATTTATGTTTTACACTCCCAACTGTTTTGGGAGTGGCGTTTTATGTCCTTAGTCTACCCTTTAAGTGTCTGTCTGGCAGCACTACTTTTATTATTTAGTATTTTCCTTTATGCATTCATGCATATTTTGTTAAGAGACAGGTTGTCTGCTGGTCCCAGGTCTGCTGGTGCTCTTTCATCCTTCCCGCAGCCACACCTGCACATGACTCAGAGCAGCATCATGACTGAAGCTACAGCGGGAGTGTGGCTTTCAAATAGCACAGGCAGCTAATATTTACAGACAAATCAACAGCGCACAGCGCAGCGGGCTCCAGTTGTGAACGCTGATCTGAAGGCAGTACATTGCAGAAGCAACGGAGAGCAGTAAGTGTGTCTGTTGCATTAATACTAATCATTTTAATAACGTATACACACAGTTTGGCCTATTATAACTGCTGCGTTCTCTCGTAATGTAATATTGTAATGTAATATTCAAGCTAATGGCAAGTGAGCATTTAACGGGTGGTGTAGCCTGATAGAGAAAGACAGAACAATAGAAACCAAAACATGCATACACAAATACATTAAGAGCAACAGCGCTGCAAATCCAGAAATGATGCAAAGTCTAAAACACACAAAAAAAGCACATTTTTTCTCATGTGCAGCACGTCTCTGTTGTTGTATTTGTTTTGGATTTTCACACTTGTTTTTGAATCGGCATCGTTTCTGAAGCCGCTGCACATTTCTCAGGATGGAAATGTTTAAGACTTCTGCAGCTCACTTGCCCTTATCAGCCACAGTGTCACCCTTTAATCTGCATACAGTTTTTGGCGACTCAGCCCACCTCTCTGCATCTGAATGATGTGAATGACGTGAGCAGAGAAACATGAGTCACTTGACATCCTCTCAATCCTGTGAAATTAAGGAATTAAGTCCCACAGAATCAAATATGAACAGACACAGCTCCAAATTCTGGACCTCACTCCTTTAAACTCTGCTTCACAGCTCAACTCTCTAATGCTGACAGCTGTATGTGCACTTCACCATCCATAGGAAAGTTTTACTGTTCGCAACACAGGCTCACAGCTGCCACTCACACACACACACACACACACAAAAACTGTCGGTTGAAAAATGGGGAAATATGTACAACAACAGCTGTTGTATCATTATAGTTTACTTAAGTTCAACTTCAAATTTAATTGTGTTTGTTGCCCAAAAAATACAGAAAGACACAGAAATCCTTGAAGCAGCTTCTTCTGATATCGCTGTGGAACAAAACTGTTGAAAGGCATCGACTTTCAATGCCAATCATGAAATCAACAGCTGTGTTTCAGATCCATTCTCGAAAGAAAATGAAGTAGCCCTGCAGCGGTTATTTTTACACTGAAAACCAACCGAAAATCCATCTGTACAATTTCCTCTATCTCATGCCCTGATTCACACACGCAGGGGGGGAAGACTGCTTCTTTGGCAACCAGTTAGTTTTGTGAAATCAGCTTTGCTTTCACTGGTGTTGCAGTTCCCTCCCATGTGGCCATTAGGGTTGCTGCTTAGTACTCACAATGCAGCATGTTATTGCGTGCGCGCGTGTGTGTGTGTGTGTGTGTTGTGCGTGTGTTTGTGTGTGATGTCAAGAGAGTGTGTAGGAGCACAGGGCTCGGCTCTCCATTATAGCTGTGATTAATGGCCTAAATGAAACACAGTTTGGACATGAGGGAAGATGATTTCTCACACAGCCTGTCTTAAATAGAGAGATTCTATTTACTGTTCCCTCCCTCCCTCGCTCGCTCGCTCGCTCCCCTTCGTCCCTCTGCCTTTCTGTGTCTCCCTCACTCTTTCATCATTCTCTTTTTTCGTATCATTTATGAACTCGCACGTCGCCACCCTCACGCTCATCCCGTCCGTCTTTTTGTTCTTTTTGATTTTCCCTCAGTCTTTACTCAGCCATCAGTCTGTGTTTCACTCACTGCTGGGCTTTTTTTTCCCCCCCCCGTCTCAGTCTATATCTGTCTCTGGTCTCAATTCTCACCCTGTCCAAACCTATTTACTCTCACTTACATTGTCTCTTCATTCACTTTGCTCACCCCTGTCAATTTATTCCCAACCGTCTTGATCCTACTGTCATTTACACGCTGTTATCCAATGTTTTTAAGCTTGTCATTTTCATTTGTTGTTGTCTACATCACACATGTAATTAATTGCAAAACATTTTTGTGCCATTCAATCTAACAGTGGAGTGAAATGCCGTCTTTCTGAGAGTGAGATGAGGAAATCAATATGAGTGTGGTGTCTTGTGGTAAAGTACAGAGTCATGATGTGGTTAGCCTCGATAGCATAAAGATGTCTACAAATTAACATATTGTATCTCATTTCTTTGTACATGTGTGTCCATGAACAGGTCAAATGACAGTTTTATGGTTTTAGGGCGACGTGCTGTAGCTCTTTTGAGGAACGACAGCTCATCTATCTGCCCACTTCTTCAAATTGCTGTTTTTACATGATGTTTTATGATACAGTGAGTTAATTAGTGAGTTTAAGGTTGTTGTTTTTTTTTAAGTAAAACCAGCTCTTTCCCCCTGCTTCCACTCTTTATGCTAAGCTGAGGTAATCACCTCACAGCTCCAGGTCTTTACTAAACACACAGATATTATCGTTATATCAATATTACTCTATAAAATAAAGCAAGTAAGTGTGTTGCCTAAAATACTTCTTTAATCAAATTTTTAGGCTGTTTCTGAGTCTAACTTTACTCCAGTTAAAAATGTCTTATTAAGGGAATGACTGCACATGCAGTGCAAGGTATTACAGTTGGAAAGAAACAACTGACCTGATACTGAGAGTTAATAGGCTTGTCAGTATGCAGCAGAAGTGTTGCAGACTTTAGACAGGATTTGTATCCGTCAACACTCAGAGCTCTCTAACACAAGTCTTATAAAAAAAAAGTTAATACCGTCGTCCCTGCAGGCCCCCCCGCTGGGTTCATCCATATAAATGTATGCTGTGCAAATTTCTCATTGTTCAGATCCACAGGAACTCCAGATGCATTTTTGAAACAAAAGGCCTACTTTTGAGAATATGGGAAGCAAACAAGAAAAACGTGTTCCAGTTTGCAAATCAGCTAATGCATGTTCCCAAAACTCATCGTCAAATCAACAAAATTACATAATGGTGTCTGCAATGAAAATACTGAAGCAAAAAAAAAAAAAAAAAAAAATGTTTATTTGAGACAACAGAAGACAAAAACCTTCTTTCTGAACACCAGTAGGTTCACACCTGCAGTCCTTTAGTGACACATAATTGAAAATAGAATTAACAACGTAATTAATTTGTTTACTCTGCTGTGTCTTTCCTGCCTTTGACATATTGACATTAAGCTACATATTCACACACGTTTCATTTCATGAACGTCTTTGCAGAGCTGTTTTTTGGCAAATCCAGATTGTATCCAGATAGACTTTAGAAAGTCTGCACAGCAAATAACCACATTTGGAGGTGAGTTGAAATGCAGTTCCAAACAGATTTTGATGTGTCTTTTGCATCGCTTGCAGCGCCATACACAATGACTTCAAATCCAGAGTAATGGAAATGCATCAGAGCAGAATCCGTGCTGGTGCCGCGACGACACCAACCGTGACTTGACAGCAGGGCTGTTTGGAGGGCGAGATGATGGATCTCCATTTGTCAAGCGTCCATGCTGGAACCACCTGTTTACATAGTAACTGATGCCTACATCATTACCACAACAACCCATGCAGATAGGTCGGCGATGTCTGGACACGTGAGTGTGGATGGTCTGTCTGAAAGGTCTGATTTGACCTTAGTCACAGTGACTTATGCTCTAAATGTCCTGCCTTTGTCAACCCATTTACACCTGGTATTTTTAATGTGTTTTCATTGAGAGATCAGATCTCTATCCTCCACAGAAACATCTGTATGAGTTGTTACGTAAGGGAAAACTTTAGAAACTTTGAAAAACTCCGTCTACAACATATTCTTAATTATTTCTCCCCTCTTGTGAATTCGGCAAATGTAATACATGATTTTCTTTTTCCTTTCTTTATATATATAAATAAATTACTGTGTCAGTTTTGCCCGGCGTGTGGGGTGGAAGCTACTTTGTGACTAGATAAATTCTATTCTGTTAACAGCAGATCAGCTGCACAGATGAGTGCAACGCACACCATTGCACACCCAGTTACTTCTTATCTTTATCATTTGTTTTCCACCTGTATTGCTTTCATTTTTCAAGCAGCTCTGCTGAATAATGCATCTTTTGGTGCTTTTGTGGCACAAAATATAATCAGTAATCAGAGGCGTGTCTCTTCCAGCCTTCCCGCTTGCTCGTTTTCTAAATTTGACTGACAATCTATATTTTATCGTAGCTAAAAACAAATATCTGTAGCCTGTGTATGTTGTGTACGTATGCCAGCATGTTATATGGACTGAGTCTACACCTACCTAACATTTGAACACAATGGGAACCAGACAACTTTCAGATGAAGCCGGACAGATCAGATCATATTCCAATGACAATCTACACCTCCATTAACATGTGTTTTTTTTTTTCCTACACAGCCTTTCCGAGCTACCCTGCTCTTCATCTTACTGGGCTCAATCCGAATATACACTAAGTATGAGCTGCCTTAGCTGATGCCAAGAAGAAAACTCAACTCAACTCAACTCAACTCAACTTTATTTATATAGCTCTTTAAAAAACAGCCACAGCTGAAACAAAGTGAAAACATTATTAAGAATTGCTTTGAACTATTGTCTAGAAGAGATTGGCTTTTTTCATTTTTTCAGATGTTTGTTCACTTGAAGGGTCCACTGCTACAATTAACAGGGCTAGAGCTGAAGCTGTGAGTCAATGGTCTAAAGCTAATGAGATCTTGAGGCTTAGCTAAACCGAACCTTCAGCCTTGCCTCGACCTCATTTCCTTTCACATAACCCTCCGTATTTAGCACAATGAGCCGTGCTCATGTATGTTTGCAATAAGCATATATTGTCTGTTGTCATGGTTGCGGTTGTCGTTACTCTGCATTTTTTTTACTGTGTGCTTGTTTTTACTCATGTGGGCTTTTTGTGTATTATTGTTCTTTATTGTTTTTTCTTTATTATGTTCTTTCCCTGTTTTGCATTCATTATTTATTCAAAGTCATTATTATTTCATTTCGTTTTCCTCTTGTCTTGTTTTCATGCCTGCTGACTGACCCCTGTTCCCAGAGTGGAGTTGCCTGTGTGCTTGGTGATCCACAGTTTTGTTTATTATCTCAATAAACGATTGATGACAAAAAAAAAAGAAAAAAATTGATTGACAAATCTCCTTTTTCTGGTGCCTTTGTCATTTTCAGCAGTTGAACAAACTGGTGCTATGTCCCTTCAGGAGCGTAGCACTAAACTGAGGGCCCTGTACAGAGGCATTCTCTATGGGCCCTGTACACTCAGTCCCCATTTTGCCCAAGTGTGATGCCAGGTACAGAGCTTCATGATGATTATGTAATCAGGCGTTTCATACCTCTGCAATTAGGAGTATGGGAGCAATGAACTCCTGAACGATGGAGACAAGCTGTAGATTCAAGTCAAGATCACAAAGTGTCACAAGATGCAAAATATGTCTGTCCAGAATGATGCATGCATTCCTCAATGTGATGAGATTGTGCTGCTTTAAAAACAAGCTGTGTTGGTTTTGAATAAACAGTATTTAGCTCAGTATTAACATCATAGGATTTCAGTGAACTGTTTATGTGAAACAGTCTGGTATTTCTTGTTTTTTAAAGCTGCATTACTTCAGTCTTTTGGCCACGTGGGGCAATGCAACAAGCTGTAGACACATTGTCGTAGCATCACTTCACAAAGTTCTTCCGCTAAATGTGTTAGCAAATTGTTGCCTACGCCCACTCATGTGACAGACACAGATTAGCATTCATTCATCTTAAAAACATCAAAATGCTTTGTATTGTTGAGAGGAACTGCTGAGTGTGACGTTATGAATAGGCCAACAGAGTTTTACATTACACGTTTGATCCATTGTTCATTGAGTGGTGCAGCTTTAAAGCACCTACAGGTGACTGAGGTGATTACAGGAAGATTGAAATACGATGAAGCTCAGTCAATTATCGCACAAGAATCAGAAAAATGACAAAACCATATTTTATTTTTGCTATTTAAAGACTTTGTTCATAGGTGAAACATGAGTTCGAAGCTGCTTACCGAACGAAAACACAGACTGATATGATTCACTCCTTGTTTGCACATGATGTTGACACCTGACACTCGACCTCTCGCTGTTGTGACAGCAGCTTCCTTGTGGCGAAGGTAAACAGCTCACTGCTGTGTGTCGCCCCGCTGAAACAAGCCCTCTCTGGTCTCTGATGACTCCGTGAAGCTCGTCTCCCTCCCCCCTGGACCACAACAACTTTGATTTCTGTGGGAGTCGGGAGGGGGCGAGGCTGAGCATGAAGGCAATGCATCAAAACGCCTTTGCAGTGCTGCTGATAACACGGCGCTGCCTCAGGAATAATAGACTTGATTGAATTAGCCATCCATTTTTCTCCACGCTCATACATCTCGCTGTGGCTTGATCCCACTGGCAGCCAAACACTTGTGATTGAAGAGTCAGAAGAGGGGGTGGTGGACAGAAAAAGAGAAAAAAAAAAAGTCAAGAGGTGAGAGGACGAGCTTGAAAGATGAAGCACGGACGTGGTAAAAGTGGATGGCTGAAATGGGCAGACAGCATGTTTCAGTGTGTTTGAGTTGGGGTGGAGGGGGTCATAACGGACACCAGAGCCTCTCTTTTGTCACTTGTCCTTCAGATCTCGTCCTTCAGCCTCTGAGACCGAAGAACTGCATAATAGTGCTTTTCCTAACGGGAGCGCTCGACCATCGAAAAGAGAGGGGGAGCGAGGTCTTCTCCGCTCTTGACTGTCTGAGACGCCCCGACAAGAAAAAGTCCCTCACGTGGATGATTAGAGTGTGTGCCACATTAATCAATTGTGTGTTGAGAGGAAGTGCACCGTGGCATGTTTGAAAGGATTTCACCCAGAAAACATCTGAGACCGGAGGTATAAAAGAAGCATGCTAAGAGCTATCTTTGCATTCAACTCGCCACACACGCCGGGAGAATATAAAACACTAAATGGTGGCCCCTTGCAGTGGAGAAAGAGGGAAGAGGTGTCACTGTGGATCATGTAAGATCCTACGGGCCCAGACTTTGAACGCCACCGCTGCTTATTAATATTCCTGTCTCACCGCATGCTTTCATGGAGGCTGAGATGGGATTGCAGCGATAACTGAAGTACATGGCGATGGATGCAATCCCCTGAATTACCTGGAACCTGACCGGCAAGCTAAGCCGCCCATAAGGCAGCCTGGAAGTAAATCAATGCCTGTAATTGGTTTGTTTCCCTCCCTCTCCCGTGCTCTCGCTCTCCCTCGCTAACTTGTCATGAACATAGTTGACACAGTCCCAATTTGTTGTCTTTATTAGTGTTTATGAAAGGATGGAAACTAATGAGTGTGTTGAGAGGGTGACAGAGTGGAGACAGAGAGATTTCGGAGGAGTTGAATGTAAGCAGCTCATATTCTCACTTTAGCTAGCTGATATTTCAACTCTGCTTATGCATTTGTATAATTGCCCTATATATCTTTTTGTTTCTGCTTAAAGAAGCAATCAGGCAAAGTTAAAGCTTAGTTCATAGATTATCTTGTGGACAGACAGTAGGATTTTTGTAACTTGAATAAAACAGTGTGTGTCTCAAACCTCACCTCTAGATGACACTAAATCCTACACACTGGTCCTTTAAATGATTAGCACTACGCATTAAGACATGGTCTAGGGTCAGAGTTAGACTGTGAGTAAGACTGTGGTCATGTCAAACAGACGCCAAATGCAAACCACAGTCTCCACATTGCCTGCACATCCTCCACCCCAGTGCTTTAACAACAGTCATTCTCCACATGGCCAGCTTTGGTCGTCTGAAGTGTACTGTTTGAACAGCCAACTGTCATTCAAGGTAACTATATTATACTAATGCTAGCTAACAAAACCACATATTTGCTCAAAAAAAAAAACAAGTCCTGCATGAATAAGATTATTATTATCATCATGAAACACTGACAGTTGTGTGATTGCAGAGTCGATGTTTGAAGGTTAAGTCCATTAAATTAGCATTTAATTCCCTTTAACAACTGACATGAGGCATCCATTCTTGTTAGCTCTTTCTGGCACTTGGGTTTTACAACATTGAGAAAAACGTATCTTTTCTGCCTTTTTTTAGACATCAGCAGACGGAAAATGGAGGAGAGGGAGAGGAGGGTATGATATGGCACGAAGGTCAGCGGCTGGAACTGAACCGGTGACACTGCAGGGGTCATGTGCCGTAACATTTGGCTTCCAAGGCGCATGACTATGACGTTTATGTGAACGCTGTCTCCATGTTGGAAACTGGTATTTACTTCCACCTGACATGAACTCGTCATTAGTAAACTGCACACGATTAGCAAAGCCTTTAGCAGAATAAAGGAAAACTAGGTCAAAAGATACAACTTTCTCTCATGAGAGCGAACATGTCATCCTTTCAAAACCTGAAAATAGTCTGCCTTAAAAAAAAAACTGAAGAGCTAAAAGCCAGCTTGACACCCTGTACGCTCATAAAATATTTAGCAGTCTCGGTTTGTCATTTGTGTGTTTAGATCACATCCAGCAGTTTGTGAATCTTAGGTAATTCTGATAGGAGGATTTCCTCATGTTCACTTCAGAAACTCTGAGAATAATGCAACACTTTTGTTTGTTTTTATCATCTTTAAGGGGACCAGAAAACGCCTCCATCGCTCTTTCTGGATGTGTCAGATGACATTGAACAGATTCTGAAAATGCTGCCGTTAGTGAAATTTTCACTTGTCCTCTTTTTGTAGGAACATTTCTCCAGCCTGATCTCCATCGAGATTCATCATTTTTATGATTTGCTGTGTCATGATTCGGAAACCACGATGACTCGACGGATCGTCCTGATTGTTCGCTCAAGCAGCGGCGCCGCGTCAGACTGTGGATCGAGGACCAGTTTTTCCAATCTCCCACCTCTGAACCCAGCCACTGAGAGAGAAAACTGACCTCAGATCAGGGTTTACAGGTTTGCTCATCTGGTCTACGCAGTTCTGTACACAGATAAATGGCTCAGTCTATTTTCTGCTGTCGGAGGTTGAACAAGGCTGCAGTCGTGCTGGGATGAAACAGAGGGGGTTGATGCGCTCCTTCACCTCTACACCCTTCATTCCTCTGCATAGGCGCTCCCCCCTCACTTTCACCCCTGCAATCTCCCCCAATCCTCTCTCACCATCCCTCTCCTCTCCTTCCACCATCCCTCCCCTCTCGTCTCTGTGCTGCCTCTTCAGATTCATCACTCGTATGCCTGTGCCTCTGGTAGGCTCTCGGGCCCTGTCACTGAGCAGCGGGGGCAGCGATCTGCCGGAGAGAGGGACGCCTCATTTCTGAATGAGGTGACACCCACCTTGGTTGAGCTGACGTGAGGTCAGACGCGGCAGAATGAGATGCCGCGCCCATGTCGGTCTGCCTATAACACATGGCAGAGGTGAAATGTGTGGCCACATCACTGTCTTCATAATAACCACCTTCCCCGTGGGGATATATGAGTCTGGGCGTACCTGTGTGTGTGTGTGTGTGTGTGTGTGTGTGTGTGTGTGTGTGTGTGTGTGTGTGTGTGTGTGTGTGTGTGTGTGTCGGAACATGTGCGAGTGTGTTTCCTGCTCTACACTTATCTTTGACGTGCTGTTGAAAGATAATTCCAGTTTATTACAACAGGAGTCTTGTTTTTGTGGTTTTGCAGCCATTATTCCTAATAGTCTTGAAGGTTTTCCCATGAGTTCCCTCGCAGGAGTTCTCTCTTCTCAAATGAAATTTGATTTATAAAAAAAAGGAAATTCATATTATTTCGCCCTTATAAGATTATGTGGTAATATTTTTTCGAGAACAATACTTCCTCTTACAAGCGGTGGAGAAATAACAGTGCTAGCTGTACAGACTCACTTGACTGTCTCAGTTTCAACATCCAGTACACTCTCACCAGTTATACACTTTGAGTGGTGATATTTGAGCATATGCATTATTCTTGGGCATTTGGGGCAGTGTTTTCACTTGCTGCTCCATGTATTGAATGTCCTGCAGTCCACCCTGCTGCAGATGGAGGTCTGCTCATCTGATTAAACCACTTGTTGAGCTATGAATACTTTATGTTTACAGATTTTGCACTGTGCTTCATTCTCTTTAAACTTGCAATAACTAATTGGCCACTCGGGGCAGCAGGAAGAAGTTGTGAACACAATGCTGATAAATTGTCACCTTTTGACTTGATGTGGCTTATTTGTTAGCCAAGAGTTGTGTCCACCTGATGAATCTAAGTCCAACATTCACTCCTCTTCTCGCTCCGGTTTTGGTCTGTATCAACTCCTGAGGGGAATATCTGGCTCTTTAGCTTCTAAATGCCCCGCTGTCACCATCTTTACACCTTGCATTAAAATGCATCTCATGTCTGTATATCTGTGATTTAACCTGATTACATTTACATTTTGTATGTCCAGTGTCCACAATCATGCAATTATGTATTTCCACCACTGGTCTTGGGTGTATTTGCTCCTATACTTTCATGTGGTCCAGCGCATCTGTCCAGCTGCAACCTGATCACACAAAATGCATTTTAATGGAAGGTGCAAAGGGGGTCTAACTGAGCATAGCGTGCAGTGGGTTTTAGAGCTTTTTCTTTGAAAACAGTTGCCTGCTGCAGCTGAAAAATGAGAGTGGAGAGAGAGAACCAAAGCACTCAAGTTGTGGGCTGGACAGATAAACTATGAGCTGCAACTAGCTCGTCATGGGGATACACAGATTCCAGTGAGAATTCTCTGTAGCTTCATCTCTGCAAGTGACAACTTTCACATTGTTTTCACATTTCATTTCATGCACTGTTATTATACAAGTATCTGTTATAGCTGCTTTAATGGAAAAAAAAGATTTTGCTACACAGCTTAACTGCAAGCTGAAGTGTTTCAGCATGAAAATTGATTGGAAGAAAAAGGTATAAATGAACACACAGGTGCAGCCAGACTCATACTCACGCACTATAAAATAGTGGCTGCTGTAGGTATTTTTCCTGAGAAACGCGACCAAATTTTGAACTCCCAGGAAATACACAGATCAAAGTTCCTGGATTCAGTCCTAAGTGGTAATGATAACACTGTATTCACTGTTAAATGCTGAAATCTGAATGCAACATCGCTAAAAAGAAGGAACATGAGCAGACTGATGATCACAACTGTCTACTGTAGATGTAATTCACAGCTCATGGACTGACTTCCTGGTTCACATAGTTGTGTTTTATGTTTAAAACTTTAATACTGTTCTTAGTAGTTCTTAATAATCATAATCAAAACTGCAAAAATAAGAAAATAGTTGCTTATAAATTGTAACTGTCCTTTAGCGTGAGACGACGGAGACAAATCTACCTTTTTGTCACAAGTTGCTCTGTGCCAATTTCCAGGCCCAGGATAACATTTAGAGGGGGACAGGGTGACAGATAGCAGTGGTTCTCTATTGATGAGTTTATTCTCCAATCTGTCAAATGTGGACAGTCTCTAAAGTTTGTGTGTGTGTACAGTGGATGTGACAGCATTGTCAAGGACATGGCTATGAGGCGGGGGCCCCTGTCTCGCACCGGTTTAGAGGTCTGATGTAATCAGGTCTCCACAGGCACCACGTCAACCTGCCTGTCATACACGCACGCACAAACACACACATACATCAGAATCACATTAAGTCTGGCCACTGTGTTCCACTCAAGTCGTTCCATTTGCTTTGATCGATACACGGAAAGTGATCCAAGACTGGTCCAGTGCCTTCTACTGACAAACAAGGGGTCTAGTGGCTGTCAATAGAGGGCCATGCATTGCATTTTGTTCTGCCGCGGTGCTTATCGGGTATGAGCAACACTCTCTGTCTCTCTCTGGCCAATAATCAAACCCACGCATGCCTCTTTGACCCTTTCTATAACGGCTTCTCCCATGAGGAAATAGTCACATGCACACATGCTTAAAACACGCACCCCACCCTTACCTACCCCCTCCTCTTGGGCATAAATTAGCGCACTGATACTTAGCAGAGTGTCTATGGCTCTGATAGTTGCAACAACCATGGCGATGCTGAGAGCATAAACACGCTCAGTAACACCTTGGTGATAGCAGGAACAGAGAGACTCTCATCACGAGTCCTGCAATCCAATTTTCACATTATGCCGGGCGAATCATTGTTGCCAGGCAATAGCATATCGATGGTTCGCTTAACTTGGCACGATGAGCTCTGTCTGCATTCCTCTGTCGCTCTAATGGCAGCAGAAGACACTTCATCACATCCCCTCGAAAGGGTCTGTTGTTCGTATTGTTCGGAGCGTCACCAATTATGGTATCCTCGGGGGGCAAATGAAGGAAAGTGATAATTGTGCTCCAATAGTGCTTTGCATGAGGAAGAAGTGGAAAAAGATGGCAAGCTTATTCCAATACAGCCTAATTCAAAAATCAATACGTGAAAAAGCGGTGCTGCTAGAAGTAACCAGCATTTCAAACAAGAGCATTAATCAGTTAATGTTTTGCGGGTGCTTTATTGCATAGGAATGTCAATATCTGAATTTAAGAGTAAAACTTCCCCCCCCCCCACTATTAATGTGCATGGGAAGTTAAGCTCCCTACTAGAAATAAACACCGCCATCTAGTGTTGTTTGCGGCAGGTGCCTGCGGATGCAATCAGACGCCGTCGCGAAGGATGAAAGGAGCAGAGATAGAGGCGCCTTCAGAGCCACGTTCAGACTGCTCAGTGTACGCTAACACTGTCGTCTGCACCACCCCGTCTCAAGCTCTGCTCTCTGTTTCCTTATCTGGTCCACAGCCAGACAAACAGATGCACACGAGTGCCGCAGAAATCCAGCAGCAGACAGACTCATAGCACAGAACATCTAGGATCAATAGCTTCCTGGGACCGCAGCCAGAAACACTTGTATCCTCCCTGTATTCTGTGCTTACTATCTGTGTCACTTTACTCATGTTAACAGAGGAGCGCTATACTAGGTTAGGCTGTATTTTCTTATTAGACAACAGGATGTCTCACTACAAACGCTTTCAGCCAGCTTTATGGCGTCAGTCAGCGTTCAGTAAATCCTCACATGTTCTCATCCTCTCTTCTTCCTCACAGGGAACAAAAAAAACACCGGCACATTCATCACAAGTGTGGATTTTCTTTGTGATTTCAAAGCATTCAGTGGAAGTCTCGGCTACAGAGAAGCCTGATAGAGCCGGCTGACAGAAGGCGGGAGGAGAAATTCCTCCAACACCAAGATTGCAGAGGCATTTTTGTTGCTTGTGAGGATAATGATATGGCCTGTGTCGCAGAGAGGGGGCAGCGAAGGTGGAGTTTGAGCTGAGGAAACATGTCTGTAGTTTATTACTGCCTGCGGCCATGGCGAATCTGAGGGGCCGGAGACAGATCTCCACAGTCTGGCCAAAAAAAAACAAAAAAAAAAACACAGTAGAAGTGGCCCAGTTGATATGAGGATACATTTGAACAGAGGATAGCATCTATCTAGTCCCCAAGCACATAAGCCACCATCTAATATAGCCTATGTTGTCCTCTGCAAAATTTTCTGCAAAATGCAGGATCTGCAGAGAACAGTAAATAGAGGAGAGCTGCCATTTGGGAGGAAAGATAGTGCTCTAATATATTGCACTTTTGAGTTGAACAGAGTATTCTATAGATCTGTAATTTCAAATCCGTGTCTTGATATTTGGATCTACAAGCGTTATCCGAGATATTCAGGAGATTTTTTTCATCTCTGAGATTTCTCCTGCCACCCCATTACAGCCGATGTGCAGGGAATTTTGATTGCCGCTCTAACGGCATTGGAAAATGAACTCTTTAAGTGTCAGGCAAAGACCCTTTTCTTGCGCAAAACAATCTGTGAAAGGCTGCAAAAAAAATGTGCAGCTGTGCGAGGCACAATATGTGGTCTAGTTCAATCAGAAAGCTGTTGGATAAGAGGCTTCTGCTGTGTTTCTGCTGGTGCCTCCAAAATGATCTGTCCGGAAATGGTCAGAGCCTGACAGATTATTTGCTCGCATTAATTACTGCTGCTATTTTGTATCATGAATTAGTCATTTGTAAATTAATCATTCTTACAGGCAATTCATGCCTCCAAATTCTGCATCTGAATGCGATGCGGGCTGCTTGGTTAGAGTGCTGGCAGCTTTTTTTTTTTTATTCCAATTCGAGCACTGATCCAGAGTAAGTGGGACACTGTGTCTGAAAAGACATGTTGCTGTTGAATTTTTTAAACATAATTTTTTAACGCCGCGAGCGCTGCAAACAGAAATCCATTCACTTCCATCGTATTGGGAGCGGAGACAGAAAAGACACAGGAAGAAAAAACAAACCCAATCTGCATGGATAGATATCAGATTGAGGAAATCTGCTTTTTGTCATTTTGGTGAACTGACCCTTTAACATTCTTGCTGTGGTCACAGCAACGGACAGTCTCCACTGGAAAATAATTCATTTCATCAAATTAATGAGACATGGCCTTATTGTCCTGGAATTCATTTCTAAAGGGACGTGCGCTGAGGTTATCTGAAATTCACTCATTTAAAAAATTTAATGACTCCTTACATCTGGGACAGTGACATGATTTATGGTGCTTATTTTCCCTCCACAATATGCCCACCGCATCAGAATAGAAATCACACTTCACCCAGGTCTGTCCGGAGCTCTGTTCTCCCCACCACTATTCATTTGTGCTCCCCATTAGTAATCCAATTACGCACACTGGCTCCTGCCACCGACGTTGCTGATCGTTTTTTAATCATATTAAGCCTTTCAGCTCGTTCAATTGTTTGTTTCAAATCGGCCAGAAACGTGGTCTCCGGGAGGACAGAGGAATGACACTGCTTAATCACCGATGAATGGGAACTAAAAAGAAAGCTGCGGGTGCTGCTGCTGCCTCCTCCAGGCAACCGCTGCCAGCGTTTCTCCTCCATCACAGGATGCTCCCTGCAGGTTATACTGTACATGAGCTGTCCGGTAATTGACACGCTATTGTTGTGTGTACGGTCGATCTTTAAATACTCTGCTGATTTAGAGCCCGAGCACACTTGAAGGTACAGAGCCACGCCTGGCAGGAGAGGAGGCTCTGCACTCAATTTGGGATCCAGCTTTACATTCTGTAAGAGTGGAAGTCAATATTCCCAGACCTCCCTGGGGCTTTGAAAAGGGGAAATGGTGAGAAATGTTGACAAATAGATAATCAGTTAGAGGCTAGATGAAGCAAGCCTCACATGCTTCTCTGCCAGCTGAGATAAAAATCCACAAAGTGTAACTGCCGTGAAAGATAAGGGGGAATCTCATCTCCTCCCCATCTTCTTTCTCACAAACTCGCCACCGGCATCCATTTTTCTCTCCATCTCTCTCTCTCTCTCAGTCTATTGCTCTCTTTCTTTCAGGCTCTGTAACACAGCCTGCATCCTCCAGAAGAAGAATCATAACCCTAAAATCATGTGTAACAATGAATGTTGAATGAAAAGCGTCGTTTTAATATGAGAGCACTGCTGGTTTGAGGGCATTAGGTTAAATGATGAGACTGTCCTCTGCCTTGATGAAAGGGTTCTTGAGTAAGACAATTGACCCTGACCTTTGACCTCCTCTGTGGCAGCGAAACAAACACAGACTTCCTACACGGTGATTGATGAAACTGAGTTTTTTTTCTAGATTGAAATGTAACAGCAGGTTTCACAGGCTCAGTCACACCATCATTTAAAAAAGAGAAATCAATGGAATCGGCACATGAGGAGATTAGCCGGTGGGGCAAAGTACAGTAAATCCACATGTATTCTTCACATTGACTGAAGAATTTGTTACATCGCCCAATAGCATTGACCTATAAGGCAGCAGAGAGCCAAAGAGTGATAAACAGAGAAGCTTTTCTAGCTTAATTAGCTGTACGGACCTTACATTTAAATTTAACCCTGGTCTGCTTGAGTAGCATCAACCACCCCACAAAAAAACTTAAATTCAGATGATGTAAAGGAGGATACCTCCTCAATGGTCTTTTGAGGTGAAATAAAGGTTGACTAAAGGAATTAATGAAATGCAACCAAGCCTGCTAGCATGTTTCTGGGTGGCAAGTGCGCTACTCAGCAATTAGCTCACCAGCTACAGTAGTTAGCCAGCCCTGTGAGTAGTCACTACATCACCAAGCTTTTGCTAGCGTGCATGAACAAACTTTGCTCGGCCATTTGATCAGGTTTTATGTTGTTCATGGTACATGAGGTTACATATTTTAATTATGTTCTCATTTAGGTCTAGGTGCATCCTGTGGTGGGTACAGCACTAGAAATGTATGCTCAAGTAAAAGTATAATTGCTCCCATTAAAGAAATGACTCATGTAAAAGTGAAAGTTTCCATTTGAGAGACCAAGTACGAGTTAATTTCCATCTAAATATTCTTAGGGTGTGCAGGCCTGTGCAAAATAATGAAAAAAACAGAATAAAACTTATGAAACATTAACGTCGAAGTTGAAAGCTAACTGCTTTGTAAAACACACCAATTTAGAGACCCAACAGGCTGCTAGATAATTTGATGTCATTAACATACCATCAAAGATTAATGTTACGCATGAAAAAGGCACATAGCTAACATTATCTAGTATGTCCAAGCAAGCAGTCTGTCCGATAGTCCCTCTTTTGGACTGCAATCCACCCTTTGGGAACCACTGTGTTAGATCACATCCCACTAATGAGCATTAGAACCCAGAGTAGGAGTGACAGACATCTGCTCGCTCTCACGAGGAACAGATCACACCCGGCGCATTAGAACATATATGGACATAAATACAGGAAGACGGCAGATGAGACACATCGCATGCATCATATGGCATGGGTTTAGAGGGAAAAATCTTACTGACAGGGTGGAAAAATTCCTGTTCATTAAAAATGGGTCTCAGTCATGAAATTCTTATGATGGCTTGGCAGTTCTTCAATGTAGAGTAATCCAGCCGAAATTATGCAATGCTATGAAACTTGGTCATGTATATTTCCTGTTATGTTCCTATAAGAGCTCTGAGGAATAAGAAAGCTAAAGGGCTCCAGCAATCAAATTTGATTGGAGCAAATGACACACACTGCAGACTGGACATTGTGCTTCCTCATTTCCCTGAGTCCCATCCTCCTCACACCAACCCAATCACTGTGACGACCTTGAAGAGGACAGTTTGGCCATAACACCCGTTTTTCTTTTTTTCCTCCTCCACTCCATCTTCCTCCATCCCTCCCTCCCTCTTCTTCTTTTAATCCTCCTCCACTCTCGTGCACTGTCTGATTTATATGACCGGGGTGAAGACAATAGCCACTCAGAGTGGAGGATGGGACTTGAGGGGGAGAGATTTCATTGGCGTCACCACTTTGCCAGTCAGTTTCCTGGGCTGTGTTCAAGTGGAGTGGATACAAGAGACGCCAAGGCCTTCGAATATTAACAGCCAGCACTGTCCTTGCGGGAAGAAATCTCGGAACAACAGCTGATGGGAGATGACCTCTGACCTCAGAGAGGTTCAATGTAGGTGTGTGTCTGTGTAGGAAGGAGCAAAATAAAGAAAGATCAGATGAGAAACAAGAGATGCAAACGCAATTTGGCTTCTTACTCATTCTTAGCTGATCGTCCATTATATTCAAGCTGCATCAGAGTCACCTTCATTCATATATGTGTATATTTTATCATTTAGGAGCAAAATGTGTGTTCTTCCCAAAGCTGAATTATCAGCCGGGAATCTGCCTCAGTACCCCAGACCCCCAAGTTCACTGCTTGTTTTGCTTTATCACAAATTAATTAATTAATTGCAAATTTGTCATCCCTATTTTGAAATATGTGTCACTATAACACAATATCAGTCACCTCATCCTCATCATTACCTGATAAAAGCTGTTAACATCACACAGAGAATTATCACCCATCTCTTTCCTGTCTTGGTTGAGTATCACCAGGCTTGTTTCCAACAGCAGCAGGAAGCTGCAGTGTAAAAGTTCTGATAAACCCACTGCACACTACCTGCCCAGCACCAAACAGCAGATACGCCAAGTTAGCAACTAGCTCACAAGCATAATGGAGCATTTAGCAGCTGCAGACACAGATATTCTTCCAGATAAGCTTTTAAAGGAGAGTGAATGTTGGACTAACACATTCTAACACACATGAATTGGGCTACAGGGAGGTGATGATATGTCAGTGTTGTGTTTACAGTATGCTGTGCTGTCCCCACATTTCCACAAAAAAAAGCTAAACTATAATGTTGTGTATGAGTTTGTGGTGGGGTATGTATCAATGAAGGCAGAGATTAGGCTTTGAGACCAGTGAATGAATTTCATTCACTTGAATGTCCATGTGTGTATGTGTGTATATGTATATATGTGTGTGTGGTAAAACAAAAGTGTTCACATCAGTGGGTGGCTGTGTATGTGTGTGAGTGAGCACGAATAGCAGTTCTGCCTCCACACTGAGCCCCTCGGGGATAAACAGGTAGAAATACACTCTATCAGTTTAAATGCAGCCCTCCAATTTCCACCCCAGGTGGGAAAAAGATACAATCTCTGATTTGAAACCCCGGCTTCATCGACTCCACATCCCTCACTTGTGGCTAAGGCAGTGTAAACATTTAATGAAATGACTCTTTTTAATCCCGTAGGTTCCTTTAAAGTCGAGCGCGCCCCTTTTTACATCGCCAACAGGTGATAGAAGCAGAAACGAAGCGTGCTTGATGGAGGAGGAGAAACAGGAAAGAGAGAGTGGATGAGAGGATAGAAGAGGCTGTAATAGGGAGCTGGGTGCCGTTTGGGAGGCTGGATGGGTGGGTGGGGTGGGGGGGTTGACTGTTTAAATGCTCACAGACGCCCATGCGTGTCGAGACTGCCAATCCTCTGGGAAATCAGGGCCCGGGAAGCCGTCAGGCTCCCTGGAAAGATCCCCATTTCTAAGCACAGAGATCTGACATTCTGAAATGTGAGGCGGCCAAACCACCTGCCACATCCAAAGGTTTGATACGAGGCTCTGATGAGACAGACAGGGAAGGGAAATGGGTCTCATTTGTTAAATTTTTAGATCTCATTGCTCCCTTTCTCTTCCTCCTTCCTCTCTTTCTCTCTGCCTTTCTCTCCAGATTCATCATCATCGAGCCACAACTTTTGGAAGTGTCTGGGTATCTCTGTAATGAGAACAACCCCCTAGATATTATTGATCTATGTCCTCAATTACCTTCCAACTCTCAATTATTTAATACAGTTCCAGCTCCTTTACTTCCAGAAGTTGTTCAAAGGGAAGAGAGGAAGGTTTAACTCTCCAATCATGCCTCTTCCTGGCACAGATAAAGTGTTTCTGTGCTACATGTCTTTTCTGATTGATTCTACACTATAATGCAATCTCCAGGGTCTTGGTTTGTAAAGCAAGCATTTCCTAAGTTATCCCCCACCTCCAAGGTGACCGGATCTGCGCAGTTCACAATGTCTCTGCAGGTCTACTTCAACTATGTCTTTAAAAGTAAATTTACCGCATTGTCTATGGAACAATTTATATTATTATCCAATTTTACTGAGGCGATGTGACAGAAAGCAAGGCTCAGAACATGATGTGTGGTTATAATAAAAGGAAAATATGGGCAGGAGTGAAGTAAGTTGAGTACCCGTTAAATGCCAGCGAGCGGGAGGAAAGAGGAAACGGTAATGAGAGAGTAGGATAATCAACCAGCGTTTATCAGCATACTTGACTTTATTGAAATCCCTTGCATGCTAAAGACAAACTAACTGAACATTGTACGCTCAGTAACGACCCTGCAGCACCGGCATCTCTTCCGAGGCAGTCAATCAAAATGTTACACTACAAAGAGGAGGGTGAGTGAGCTCCTCTTCGCAGAGCTTTTATAGGAAGAGTGGAGAAAAACAAGTTCAGGCTGTTTTAAGTGCAAATGTCTCTTAGGCATCATTTTTGAGGAATTTTATTTGGCTTGTTTTCATCTCTTTCAATCTCCCTGGGGTTTGGCATATCATATAATTCAAAGTGGGGAGTGTTGTGCTTGCCCTTTAATATCACAGATTTTAATGTGTATTGATCTGACTCACATCCACATGTAGTTAAAAAAAACAGAAGAAGCTCTTACAGATGCATCCTGTTTCCTCATCTGCATCCTCACAAATTGCTCATGTAAAAAAAAAAAAAAGAAGAGCCACTGACTGATTTGGCAAAGCTGAATAATTATTACAAATCAGAAATCCCCCAAAGGACAGACACAGACACATTTTTGCATTCAGCTAGCCACAAAACATAAGTGTTAATCAGCGAGGGAGTGACTAAAAACTGAAGAAATGCTTATTAAAGCTGCACTCATTCATTTTTTTTAAACCGACAATTAATCAAAGGTGTAATTTGAAAGGAGCTGGTTGTAGTGACAAACCCGCAGAGGATTATCACATGACCCTGTAGGTCTATGTATTATGGAGACTTTTGGCTTTTTTTCAGCTAATTGTTTTGGTTTTAAGGCCCTCAACATGACTGTCCAGCCTCAGTGCTGTCGTCGAACTTGTTTCCAGAGGTAGCAGAGAGCTTTTCTTGGTGGTAAAGCTCACCATCGTCTGGTGTTCTGTGATTGGACAGGTAGTGTACAGCGGGTTTACCAGCTCTGAACAGGTTCCTGCTGCAGCAGCAAATGAGATTAATGAGCAGACACCGACAGAGAGCCAAAACAATGAGCCAAAAGAGGCTAAAAGTCGGGTAATCGTTCTCTGTGGGGTCATCACTATAACACCTTACACATAGTCATTTGATCTAATGATAATTTAAAAATGTCGATTAATGCATATTTAAATTAAAGCTTGATACACATTATAAGATGATACACGTTAAAGGGGGTAACATTTCTCACTATGCAGACTGGAGAGTCTGGAGGAGGTTGATCAGAAAATAACCTGTTAAAATTAAACCAGGGGCAGCACTGCACCATATTAATGCAGAGTTAGACCTTTAACCTCAGGGACACACACCACTGATGTTAAGTGACAGGCTGCAATTCAACGTTAATAGACTAGTGTTTGATAGCTAAACTTGTGTGTCAGGAATGTAGCGATGAAGAGGAGCTGTGTGCGTGCATGAGCAATCTGCCTAGAAAATTACAAAGGAATCTTTTCAAGCTTTGGGGCCATTTTCAACCCAGAGATCACAGCTGGAGATTGTAATTGTTGTCCTGTTTTTTTTTGTTGTACTATATGTATGTCCTTATCTGTGTGTGTCTATGTGCGTGTATGATCTATGTGTGTGGGAGGATAATGGATTTTAGGTGTTCCTAATCCAACGTTTTTTCTGAAACGTATACAGTGAAAGTATATAAAACCACATCAGTTCTGTTTGATGTGTTGTAAAGATTGCTTTTCCATATCTGTACTTCTGTACTGCTGCTTAAGCGATGCAGTGTATTTCCAACGCAGTGCTCCAGGCAGGTTCTGATGTGTTCTGAAGATGACTGGCGCCCTCTAGCAGCCAAATAAGTGCGCACAGATACTGTGTGAGCCCATCAAAATGAGGAGAATTACCCTTCATGTACTGGTGTCACGATTTGTCACTGTCACTATGCACGGTTAAATGCACAGAGGGCCTATTTAGCAGGTTAGGTTTGCATTAGGTTTGCAACTGTAGCTGGAGTGATCCTAGAAACCCTCTGCCTTTATCCGCTGGCTGTGAGGAAGGCACCATAATCGTTCCTCATTTCATTCCTATTTTCTTGTAATTTCCTGCAGCAGATGCCTTGCATATGGCAGAGAAATCACTTTGAGCCATGAAGGACTTCACTGAAGGAAATCCATGTAATCTGCCGCGTCTTCCAGTTAATCACAGGGCTTAATAAATCATGAAATCATTCATAGTGTGACTGGGGTGCACTTTCAATAAGGTGTGGGGGTCACTGAGCTGGGCTGCAGGAGGCTTCTGGGGAAATTCAGTGTGCCAGTCAGACATCCTAAAGTGCAGAATATTGCTACCTTCAAGCATTTCAAAAATGACCACACGCAGCTGAGGCAGGAAAGAGGTGAAATGCAACAGAAGGGGAAGGTGGGATTTTCTGCTTCCCCTGGCTTGTGTGACATTTCAGACTGCAAGCATGTGAATGGCTTAGATGAATATTTGCATGTCTTGGCACATCTTTTTTCATCATTACACTTGATTATCTCAGTAGCTACGGATACTCACACAGCCTCTCCAGCCAAGCAAATTGAAAATTCTCCTTGTCCGATTTCTACTGTGTGTTTCACTTCCTTGTTTCACTTTCGGTTGCCCCACATTTGTTAGTTTTAATGAATGTATTCAATTCCTCTCATGAAGTTATGCTCAGTTTTCTGGAATTCAAATGAACAAAAATATGAGCTCTACATTTGTTTATGGGTCTGTTTTGTTGTTTACAACCAACCCAATTAAATCAGTTACAAGAAGGCTTTAATTCTGCCTTCATGTTGTAGAGGTGTGAGTGAGGTAATGGAAGAAGAGCTCACATAGGATTGCATGTGCATGTCATTGTTGGAACTTGGATGTATTAATGCATTTAGATGGTCTGCAAACACGAGCTGCAGCATGCATTAAGCCATGAACGTGACTAATTGTTACTGTTTCAATCTGTAGGTCGATTCAGTGCAGTGTGCGCTTACCTGCTCTGCGAATTATGATGCTAAGTGGGACTTTGACCCAAACATACAAGCTCATCACCGGTTCAATCTCCAGACAGGCACAATAACCCTGGGGAGAGTGAAAGAGCGTGCTCACCCCTCCCTCATTACCACTACTGATGTGGCTTTCAGCAAGGCTGTCAACCCCTGACTACTCCAGTGAAGCTGCTCAGTGACCAGCAAGTCATTCTGTAGTTGTGCTGGGAAGCTTCCAGGTGTGAATGTTTGTACCTTTTGTGAGTGTGAACAGGGCGTTCCTGCGAAAGAGAGCCTGGTTCTCGGTGAAACCTCCCTGAATGAATAAAGCCTGTGGACAGCTCTCTGCAGTGAATATCTCACCAGAACTGAATAACCTTGAACGTGCCTTCACAGCTGCTCCCTTCTCACATTCAAACTTGATCCAGTCTGTCAAAACATCAGGAGCGTGGTTGTTTGATTTTATTTTATTTATTTTTTTTTTCTATTTAGCCTTTTGAAAGCTTAAAATACCTGCACTGAGTAGGTGATGAGTTCAGTGTCATATTTTACAGTGAGGAAACCACATGCTGAGACAGTTTACGAGCCAACTAATAAAGGGTCAATTCACATTTTCTCACTTATCCTAGTGGAACCATACACACAGCTGTGGCGATCACTGAGGAAACTGTATGTCGGTTGTATCTTACCTGGGACTTTTGTCATCTTTGGAGGATTTTACTCTGTACAGTTAAAACTAATGTTCGTATTTTACTGATTTTTTTTTTTAAAAACAGGTATATTTAAAAGCCATCATACACACACACACACACACACACACACACACACAAAAATAATAAAATAAAATTCTAATAATAAAATTATATTTTAAAAAAAAACAGTATTTCCAGTATTTTTATATTCACATCTTGGATGAGTGGACTGGGTTTTGAAACATTATTTAGAACTTGAATTAAAAACTTTGCTTTATCATCATAATAATTCCTAATCGTCCAGCAGTTTCCGGGGGGTAACCAGAAGATAAAAAGTGAGGCTTTCAAATTCAGCTTTAGTGTCTGTGGTTCATGAACCAGTCTGGTTGTGCTGTGTTTAACTGAATTTGCAGTAAACCTAAGAATTGCTTACTGAGCTTTTCCTCAACACCAAATTTTCAGAAGAAAAAAGTTCCAAAGAAAACTGCTGGAAAAGTCAGCTCCCTTACAGTATTTTTCAATGAATTCGGTCTACAGGGAGTCCAACGGTGAAATTTACGCTGTGCATTTGAAGGCAGCATGTCGATTTTAGCCCCATGGGTGCTGACTGGATACAGTGACGTGGAATAGGGGCGGGGTCTGTGCACAGGTGAACGCCGCACAGGTGTAAGCTGGGGGAATGTGCGTCCTGAAAAACAAGCCGAAGCGTTGTGCACCGTTACTCGGCCTCTCGTCGCTGCTCCGGTATGGCGCACAGCTTCGTGGGCAACTGCGCGCCGTTGTTCTTCCTCGCTGTAATTTTTGACGCAGCTGGTCTGGTTGTGCTGCTGGTCGGGATTTTCGGCAACCTGCACTTGGACGGTCGCTTCTATGGGGATTTCCTCATCTACACGGGCTCGGTCATTATTTTCCTCAGTTTGGTGTGGTGGGTTTTGTGGTACACGGGGAACGTCCAGCTGTACGCGGAGGACAGGGCAGGCTCCCTGGACATCAGCTTTACGCACTGGGCCAGGAAGCTGTCCGAGAGGCTCTCCAAAGGCGGCATGAAGCCTCTGGAAGCCGGGGAGGTGAAGAAGAAGAGCATGGGCAACGGGAAGGAGATGAACGGGACTGTGCTTGCTGTTGCGCCGTCGTGGGTTCCGTGGGAAGAGTTCAGCAGCAGCGGCGCCGTGTCGGGTCACGACAACATCGGCTTTGATGGAGGGACTGAGTGCGCACCTCCAGCTGACAAAAACGTGGAGTTGGGAGTGCTGAGGAACTCAGACGTGGCTCTGCAGGCAGCGGATGGCAAACTAGAGAGGCTTCTCTGACAGGAGCCGGTGCGTATTTTCACCTCCTCGTCTTCATCTGCTGGCCCGGGGCCACCTCAACACCCTCCCTGTCTCCAGTCTATTATTGTAGCTTGTTCACTGCTGTTGAGAAAACCCATTTCCCTTAACCTACTTCATCTCCTGACACCATAACCTGTTGCAGTCCCTCACAGTTACAGCGCGCCTCTGAAAAATGTATGATCCTCTGAAAGTCTCGGGGCCCCTGGACCCAACAAACAATCAGAACTTAAAGTCATAAATATTCAGCACGCTGCCCTGCTTTCAGTCTGTCTGTCTGCTGTTGTTTTGCTTGTCTAGCTGCTCACTGCCACAGATGTAACTCTTTGATCATTACTGCTGGCATCCTTGTGTTGCACGCTGGCATTGCAGCCGTCCCTCTGGCAGCCATAATTAGGAGATGTTTCACATTATTGTCAGTGGTCAGGTGTCAGTGAAGCTGGTCCTGAGGAATGACCAAGCTCACACAAACACTGCTCCCCCGAGGACCCTGCCTGCTACCTCTGCTCATGAATATCTGTAGTCATAATAATTTTTTTTTTCTTTCCCCGGCTGCTGTGAAAAGATCTTCAGTGGCCCGTGGCCGCTTTTAATTAATGAGCCTGACCGTTTCTGCTCACCTTCACAGTTCTGCATTATTTTAGCCGTCAGTTTGCTTGTAACCGGGTGGCAAGCCAGACACCCTTTGGGCTAAAAGACGCAATTGCATTTTAATGGAACTCAGCAGTGCTTATTGATCCGGCGGAATGGAGTGCAGCAGGTAGGTATGGCGAGGCCTCCTCACTCAAAGGCAGGGATCATATATAAGTCTGCTTCACGCACACTCCTTCCATCCACTAGTTCCAGGTAGTTAACTTTAATGGGCCCGAGCCTGATTCCCATATTATCTAACCTGGCTAACGATTTTGAGATATGGAACTGTGTGTGAAATGGTGTGGCCAAGAACAAACACTGCATACTGAACAACGAGGCTGGTTCTGTACTGTAACTTCACTGTGAGACAAAGCACTGAGAGAAAAGCTGTAGCGATTATTGACGCCACGAAGGTCATGACTGTTTTTTGGAAGGTCTTAACGTCCTCATCTAGAATTACGGTCTGTAGTTAGACTGCGCTGACTCTAAATGACACATCTTTATGTTTGACTATATTTAGGGTAAAAATGTTTATTTTAATCAAATGTGAGAAAGAGAATTGGTATTTATCCACCAGAAATATATTCAGGTAGAATAGGAAGGGCTTTCAAACTACATTTGGACTACAAAAAGACAGAATTGACATAGTTGAGCAGTAAAATTCATTACTCAAATGAGAAAGAAAGGTTGGATGATGTCTGATGTTTCACCAGCTGTTTTGAGGTAGATGGTCAAAAATACCAAAACCAAATTGTTGGCAGGCGAGGTTGCACTGGGGGCATTTCAAATTGGACCGCTGTGTTTCTAAAATGCTGGATACAACCCTGACTGTTAATGTTAAGGGTTTAATCGCTGGGCATTCGACCCATGAACACAGAGCTCCACCTAAGGACAACATTGCTATTGTATCAGCCACCTGCCTCTGTACATCATGAGTCAGGGAGCGAGATGGTTATCAATCAGATTTAACAGTGGTTTGCATGGAGAAGCGTTGGAACAGTGTTGCTCAGGTGTGACAAAAATTTGCTATTAGGTGCTGCTTTAGGTGATGCCATTAATAGCTGAGAGAGGTTAGGCTTGGATTTAAGTGACGATTGCCTTATCTGTATTCATGTTGTTGTGTACACAAGGCTGTTAACTGGTAATGACGGAGGGCAGGATGAATGTTTCAAAAGACTGATACTGCTTTCATGTATTTTAAATAGAGCTGGAGACAGGAGGTTAGCCTGGCCAGACCCTGGGTTGCTGTTCTCATACAGCATGCGTGTGGTGTGCCCCAGGGCTCCATCCATGGGCTCCTATTATTTCTTATTTCTATAAACGATTTACAAAATACAATTTCTCCCATATTGTTTGCAGATGGTCATTTGTGAGGATTTGCTGCTTTTGTCTTTTATGAAAATTAAGTGAATATGTGTGGGCTTTAGGAAACTGTGATTGACATTTTGTTGCCCAAACATTGATTCTTGTGCACTCCAATTTTCCCTCATTGATGCATTGATTACAATAAGGAAAGCTGATTACTGTTAAGACTCTTCATAAACTTTATTTATTCATATAGCTCTTAATTTATTCTTCCCTCTCATCCTACAACACAGTATTGATGAGCAGGTTTTGGTTCCTTGATCTCAGGAAAGTCAACTTCTTAAAAAGTGTGTTATTAATGTTATAAGAGGGAACTTTTCCACAGCGTTTCATGCCTTGTTCTAAAAGGAATCAACAGATTCACCAAACAGTCATCTTATCTTCATCTTCCCTAGTGTCACAAGCAGAAGTACATTTTCAACAAAATCCCGGGGTCCTAAATTAAATTACATCTTTCATCAAGTCTTAGAGAGGATATTTAAATTAAAATGAGGCTTTTCCCTTCCCTTCACATTAATTTCCATTGTTATTTTTAATGTGATTTGTTGATTTCAGCCCGCACAAATACATAAAGCCTCTCTCTCCTCGTCTTTTCAGGCGACGTCCAGCTTTCCTGGTGCTGTAGGACAGACTCGTGCCTCGAGCCGCTTTCCAACAGACTGACAACATTGATCCTATGAACAAAAGTCACTTTTCTTTTTATGGGGAAGACAACTTCTTAATCAGGGAAAAGCCCTGCAACCACAGTAGGCAGAAGGGCTGTGCACAGAGGAAGAAAAAGTCTTTGACATGTACATAGCAAATTTCTATTTTTATGCGCTGCTTTTGTGACAGATGTAAATTATTTTTTGGGGGGAATAAAGTTTACATGTAATTTGATGTAGTAGAGTTTTTTTTTTAGGGTGTTTCTGCATACAGGTGACTGACACTGTTTGATGTCAGATAACAACACAACAACGCCCATGTTGTGCAAAGAATGGTTTTTCTTATCTTCTCTTCCTTGTCTGGGTTCTATCTTTGTTGTTTAATAACTTTTATGAGCCACACAAGAAGCTGATCGTTCTCTCATAGCCACTTTTTTTTAATATTACTTTTTGAAGGGTGTAAACAGCACCCAAGGTGTTCTCCCACTATTTCACTCCAAATCTTCAAGGCCAAAAAGTACAAGCCCAATATTTTTCTAGCTTTTCCAAATGCACCTGTGGGCCCGAGATAAGGCCTGGATGTGCGGACGCTGGAATGTAACATGTTTGTGAAGTGAAGGCAGATCCAAGGGTACGGCTGGAAAATCTCTTGTCATCATTAAGGAAACATATTCCTCCTCTGTCAGACTGTGTCGTGAAAAAAATGTGAGATGTAGATACAGGAAGGAATGTGACCTGAGTGTTTAAACTCTTCCTTCTCATCAGTCTCGCCTCAGACACACAGGCGGCACTGAGAAGGGAAGAAACCCTTCTTCTGAATTTATCCATGCCTAATATCTGTCACGTCATACAGACAGACCGGTGAAGCTGTGAATAATTGCCGACACTGTAAGCGCAGTCGACTACTCCCATCATGGATTATACCGCCTATCTCGGCCGCTGCCTGCTGTTTTTCTTCATTGCCATCTTCCTGGACGCAGCAGGCCTCATCCTCTTCTTCGTCGGGGTCTTCGCGCCCATCAGCTTCTGGGATTTCTTTGTCTTCTCGGGACCCGTCCTTATCTTCCTCAGCCTGATTTTCTGGATCTTCTGGTACCTGGGAAACCTAGACGTGGCGGTGGATGAATTACTCCCCAAATGAGGTTCAAGGCTTCTTCATTTGCAGCACAAAGCAGTTTTAAGGCAGGCGGTGCTGGAAAATGACACCAAAGTCACAGCTACAGGTGCATAGTTTCACATTTAGAGCATTGCGCAATCAAGACATGTTGTGAAGTGAAGGATTTTCCTTTAACGAAGCTTTGTTCCTCTCTCTGTAGGGTGATTTCTCAGCTCATGCTCAATCTTGCTGTTGGATGTTCGCATTTTTGCTTCACCGGCCAAAGAAATGTTGGACTTTACGCTGAAAAGACAAATATGGAACATTAATCTGAGAGGATACCTGTTTGATGAGGACCTCAGACTGGGGGGGGGGGGGGGGGCACATTGTAAAATTAGTAAAAATGTGTCCAGTTTCACATTCAATACCTTGATTCTTAGCAATAACAAGCTAAGCAGAAATGAAAGCCAAGTAAACGACTTGAAAGTATTCTTAGATGAAATAACCAATAAATAGCTGCTATTTGTAAGTTGAAATAGGCAACAACCGCAGTCTCTTGCTTGCAGTGCATACAACTATTGGAGATATGGAACTTGAACATGCTGTTCATCAGATTTAGAGTATGTATTTAAATAGTACTGTTACAGTACACAAGCAGTGAGTACATGAAAGGCCCCTCCTCTGCTCAAACTGCCTGGTCATGATGATTCCACTCTGTAAATTCTGTCTAATAACATTTTGCATTTACATTTTGTTTATTTCATCAGATCATGATGTCTCACTCTGACCTCAAAATCTGTCTTCCATTTGCACATTTCCACTCCATTTACAGCTTGATGACACTGTTTATCATGTATTTTCTCCCTTTCTGTTTTTTTTTTTTTTTTTTTTAACAATTTCCTTCCAAGGCCGTTGTTCCCGGCCAGTCTCTGTGGTGATTTTCCTGTTGTGAAATCTGAGTATTGGTCGCTCAGCCCATTCAACAGAAACCAGTCAAACTGGGTCCATTAGCTACTGGGGCAGGAAGAGCTCTCATTTTACAAGACTGGGTTTGTGGGAGGAGGAAGGGGGGATTTGTCTCCCCCCCCCCCCCCCCCTCCATTTATGAACCATCAGAGCAGTATAAAAATATGGTGAAATGGAACTTTTGGAAGCTTGTGTAATCTTAACATCAAGTATGCAGCACAACTTGTTTCTCTGCTACTAAAGGGTTAGAGTTAGACACACCCTGTTTAAAGTGTGGCTGATATTTAAGTTTAACACCAGAATAATCCTCAGGCTGAACATCATTAGCCACAAGAACACACCTTCAACACCAGAAAAAGTTACTCTTTTAAACGCTTTGGACTTTCAAATGATTTTGATGATATGACTTTTGTTTAATTTAACAAAATAATGGGTTTCGAAATGTAGCTACAACATCAACTGCCTCTTAAATGCCTTTCCACAATCCATATTTACTCTGCTCTTCACAATCTCTTTTCAAAAGCTGCAGTGTTTTCAAGGAGTGGGCCCACACAGCCATTTATCCTGGCACAAGGGGAGTAATTGGAAATGTGTCAGCCGTGCATTAAAAATTCATACCTGCACCCTAACTGCTCAAACAGCTCCGTGAGAATTGCTTTGAGCTGCCTGACAAGTGATTCTTACATGTCACAATCCCTCCGTCTGTTGGGCTTCAGATTCCACCTCACACCTAACGTGTCTTTCCATTAGCTGTTGCCAGTCTGCTGGACGGTGCGTGACCGGCGTGCACACAGAAACACACTCCGACACCTGCCCTGGGTCACCTGAACATGACACTGTTTGACTCAGCACTGTGGTGACAAAGGGGACGGGGATTAAGTTCTGCACAGCCTGTAAGTGTAGTGTTGGGTTGTTGTGGCTGCTGCCAGCAACTCACACTGCAGCAGCAGTGTGTTGGCATTTGATGTGATGGAGTTTCAGAGTAAAGTCCGGAGGTGGAGGAGTTTTATGTAAGTAAAACTTGCAATGCCACGGTCAAAAAACACTCCATTGCAAGTAAAAATCATCCATCTAAAGTCATATCTTGAGCAAAATGTACCTAAATTAGCAAAAGTTTTTCCATTTTCTGTTACTTTATACTTCTATTCCCCTACATCTAAAAGAGAAATATAGAACTTCACTACATTTATTAAACAGCTGTAATTACAAATTACTTTTCAAATTAAGATTTGACGTTTTTAAAAAATATATAAGATTATGAATTATAAAGCAGTGGTTCTCAAACCGTATGGCTTGTGACCCCCCTTATAATAGTGTCTAGTTGGGGCCTCTCGTGATGTTTCAGATGTTTATGAGTTGTTAGCAGTTCCAACAAACACACATTTGTCTCATATTAAAGGCTCAAAGAAGTCAGATAATTCAAGGTTTCACAAATTTCTCAGAAAAAATTAGGAATATGTTCAAAAAGCAAATCAAATTTATGAAGCAGAGCCTTGTTTTTTTCCTCCTCAGCCACAGGCCACATCTTGCTGATCATACTTCTCTCACCACTGCCCTCTGAATTGTTGTGGAGCAAAAATATAAAGTACCATATAATGGCTGAATTCCTCCACTTTTATTAAATATCGAGTCACATCTCCCTCCATGTTCCGCCCTTATCACAGCCACATAAATCCAGTCTGTACTACCGGACGTGGAAGTCCATTGACTGTCCACATTCAAAATCATAACAGAACAGCTCAGTTGTCCTTCCTGTAAAATGACTGCCTCCTTTAAGGATCTAATTCATCCCAATGTCCCTTCCACTGAATGGGTGTGCCTTAACAGGGTGCTAACTCGCCTTAAAGAATATCATTAGTCTGGTTTCAGTGGGGAGTTGCTGTGTACCGAGATGTTTGAGAGACTGTGATAGAGACTTCTCATTCAGGTGGCAAACACTGAGCAGCAGCATGGGACTAAAATGAATGTATACCAGTGTGTCAGGAATTGAAATGAACAAGGTACATCCAGTAAGTAGGGAATAATTAGTAAGTTACAAAGGGAATCTCAGCTATATGAGGCATAAGTTAATCCTTGTTCAATTTGGTGGTTGGTTGCTTTGAGATGACTCAGTCTGGCTGTAATATTTTACCTTTAATTACGTCTACCTGGGAATAAAACCAAACTCACACTCCAGACAAGCTCCTGCAGGAGGTTGGAGGTCTAATTGTTGTGGCTCGTACACATGCACTGAGCTGTTTTCCTCAACTCTCTAAGTGTGCATTATTTCTCTTTGTTTACTGCATTTAATAATGTCACTTTCTAGTGGTTACAACCCTGGAAAAGCTGATACTGTGACTTCCATCAGAGCTTAATGTAAATTTCCTGAAATGTAACAGAAGGTGTTGTTTTCCTGTTGAGGTGTCACGTTTCAGAATAGTCCTTCCAGTTCTCAAGGGCGGGTATAGAAACAGTTGAATGGAGGGGCCTGACTGGGCACAGTTTCAAAGAAGGGGGGCATGTGTTGAGACTCAGATTTACAGCCCTTTTTTTTTTTTTTGGCAAGAATAAACTCTACATTATTAATAGTCACAATATTTATATACTGTAATAAATGAATGGCAAATAAATAACTGAAATATTCTAATATCACATAGTAGACATAAAGAGCTGCTATTTGTAACTTTGAATAGCCTACAAATATGGAGAGGTTATGAGAAAAAGGGCCCCACCCCTCCTACATAGGAGTGAGACACCTGTGTCAGACTGGTGTTGTTTTGTGTCTCTTTGTGTTGATTTTGCATCTCTTTGTAGGATTTTAAATGACTTTGTAGATGTTTGATTAACTTTCCAACAAAAAATGTGAATAGTGTCTTGTACATACAGAGGTTCTGATGAGCCAACCTTCTATTACCTTTTTACTCCAGCAGGGGGGGACACCAAGGGAGGCCAATCAGAGTCCTGGGGGGCCTGTGCCAACCCACCCTTCTGGCCCTGCCTCTGTCACCTCTGCTGCCCACAGGCTTCAAATCAGTGTTTGCATGACTCTTTTTTAGGCAATCTGCACATCTGCTGCACAGGTGCCAAATATTACAATACAACATCAAAATGGTGATGATTTGGAATTTGTAAAGAATTTCACGTGCTGTTCATCAGCTTTAGAGCACATGCGTAAATGCCTTTAGAAACATACAGTACTGTTCTGTCACACGAGATGAAACACTCAGACGTTCCTGCATTACAACACAAAGACAGCAGGTGGCAGCACTGGACTGATGTTTCACAACAGCTGGGGTCCTAACCACCACTTATTATTACTACTAGTACTACTAACACTACTAACTCTTCTTCTTCTTCTACTACTACTATTATTGTTGTTATTATTATTATCTGTTTGAACCCTCACTGTTACATTTAGTCCAGATCAGTTGTGTATGATACTCGCATAGATGTCACAGTATGTATTTTTCATTCTACGCAGTTCCTTCAGATAAAGGTCCATCTGTTTAAATGATGTACAATTAATATTTACAATGAACATTTTTCACTGATTCTCACAATTTACCATACTTTAATCTGGTTTGAAGAAATTGTGTAATTCTGCAATTGTATGCCTACATATATTATAATACATCATATAAAATTTCTCTGCAACAGAGAATTAGAAAATGTAATAATTCAATAAGTAAAATATTTTAAAGATGTTCAATGATGTCACTTAAATGTTTATGCCTTGACTCATTTTCCTGTTTTTACTGTAAAGATTATCTGTAAAATGTCATGTTGTTCTATGAATTTTGCTGTTTTGTTTTGTTGTTTTTTTTCAATCGTCAAATAAGATTTAATGTCATCTCATTAACCATTCTTCAACAATTCTGCAAAACGTGCAGAACTGGGCATCATTTCCAAACGTCAGGCAGCCAAACGCTGTTCGTCCTGAACGCTGCTCACTTCCATTACGTCATAGTCGCCGTGCACGTGTGCCATGGCGCATATGTTTCCTCAGTGCAGCACGTTTTCCTCAGCACTGCCTCAGTGTTAACGCACGGCACGCACTGGCTTCAGAGCGCTGAGGGCAGGTGGCACCGGGACTCAGTGAGCACCAGAATCCGCCTCTGCGGCAGAGTCTGCACGGCCAGACTGACTTTAAATCCACCGTTTGACGCGACCTCCATACATGTCCACAGAGCTCGCAGCGTGGTGGCGGCTGTACTACAGTTAGTAAACTAACCCGCTGCACGGAAACTCCGGCTGGGTGATCCATGCACGGAACCGGATCCGAGCAGGGAAACACGAATAATACAACACGGTCATTATTGCTTTATTTAAAGACAATTCATGTTTACATTCATTCTACATTAATAGTATTATGAACATATATGTCAAACTATTTAATATATGTTTTGAGCAACAGAAATTCTGTGTGTTTGTGCAGTCAACCTTTACTTATTGTGCATTGCTTCCGGATGCAATTTACAGGACAAGATTAATTAAATCATTTGAAGAAGTCTTAAATCAAGGTTCACTTACTAACTTTTTTTCAGCGCTTTCAAACAGATCTCATGGTTTTCAGCCATGCATGAATTTTGCACCACTGGGGGTTGCTCGGCTATCATCACATGACCCCTGGAACTTTGGTCAGGTGATATCATGATAACTTAGAAGATGCTTAGATGCTGATCATCATTTCACGCATGATTAAATCCACATGTGGCCTCTGGACATGTGGACATTTGCACATAATGGATTCATATGATGTGTAAGCACTGGTCAAACAGTATTTCACATGTGAAAAATTTACATATACATACATATAACTAGAACTATAGACACATATAGGTACAATGGGAGCTTTGTAAAGTTCCCTTTGGGACTAAATGGCTTATTGACATGTGATAACACGGCATATGATTTACCGTATTTAATATGACTTGTTTTTTTGATACTGAAGGAACATCTCAACTGTCACACTGCATTTGGTCCCATGATACTAGTTTAGGTCATTTATCAAAGGCTTGGTTGTAGAAAAAATGGGTGCTAAACTCAAGGAAACATAAACTGTAGTGAAATATGTTGATTTTTTTTTTTTTTTTTTTTTTTCAAAGAATGAGGAGCGTTCTCCCAAAAGACAATCCTTGATTTGCTGTTTAAGGCATCTCTCCAAGGACGACTCCCAAAGGTGTTCACTTGAGTTGAGATGGTGACAGTGAAGGCCTCTGCATATGATTTATATCATTTTCATACTAATCGAACCACGAGAGCTAAGACTCTGCATGTGTTCTGATTCTGGTCATTATTTCAGGTTTTTCTTGAGTTTGTCACCCTCTGTATGACTTTGTCTCATAACAGTTCACTTAATGCAGGTATAAGGAGTTTTTTTTTTTTTTTCAAAGGCCAATGAAAAACAGTCTGCAATTTGGTTTGGAATTCATTTTTCTTAGAGCCTGTACATCAAGAAGTTTGGGTGGTTATCATATGTTAAAGACTTGTTCGTATAACAATCCAAAAACAAGACAGAGAGAAAACAGGGAAGATTGAGCAGAGAAGTGTTAGAGTAGTGGACAGAGTTGGGCCATTTCCAGAACAAACGGGCCAAATGTTCTTCCTCTGGTTTTGGTGCGCATCAAAATCCCCTCCTTGAAATCGCTGCGCCGCATTTTTCGGCTCTCCATCTATCTGCGTGTCAGACTGAACTGCAACCGAGCTCTATTTTTCACGGCTATTTTTATTATTATTGTCATTGGTAAACACCACACATCTGCCTGCGCATATCGGTTTCCTATTGGTTGAAAGGATTGTCGATCGCGGAACTTCCGTCCGTTTGGCTGCATTTGATTGGTTCATTCCCCTCTTTTTTCCTCTTCTTCGCGGCGGTGGGTCGGAGCCGCTGTGTCCCCGGTCTGGCACGTTCCTAGCCAAATTCTCCACGGTGTAAAATTGGATCCCCCCTTTTCCACAAAACTAAAAAAATATCCCCTCTTCTATTCCCTGCAACCGCTTCTACGTTTCCGCCTAACACACATCTCCAAATCTCCACCAGATACCTCTGAAGATGGCGGTGGTAAGCGGTATGTCGGGGTCGGCTGTAGCCCGGCTGGAGGGCCGAGAATTCGAGTATCTGATGAAGAAAAGGTCGGTCACCATCGGCCGGAACTCTTCGCAGGGTTCGGTGGACGTCAGCATGGGACACTCCAGCTTCATCTCTCGGCGACACCTCGAAATATTCACCGCGGGAGAAGATGGCACTGGCACGGGGGAATTCTATCTCCGATGCCTCGGAAAAAACGGGGTGTTTGTTGATGGGGTGTTCCAGAGAAGAGGGGCTCCACCTCTCCAGCTTCCACGAATGTAAGATTGTTATTGCCAGTTGGCTTGCACTAAAAAAAAAAAAAAAATCTACATATTTGTCGGTTCATGTGTTGTTATTGTTTTGTTGTCCTGCAGCGATGTTGCACGTGCTGTGTCAAGTCTGATGCGTGCGGCTCGTTTGTATGGCGATAACGTCACACGAAATCTCCATGTGAAATACGCATATCATGCCTTTGCTCAGCACCAAATGCAAGAACACACAGAATAAGAATCACGACCTTCTGTTAATCGTTTCTGCTTCATTCGGCACACATGTCGCCCATCAAGCAGTAGTCAGTGAGACGTCATTCTTCTCCTAAGAAGTAGTGCACTGTCTATTCATACTTCCGTGTGCATTATGTGGAAGCTAAATTAGCTGTATTTATTTTCACCTCCCTGGTGTGTTTCATACACGCGGAATTGCAGAGTGGTCCCTAAAAAATTAAAAATTGTCATAATACCTGTTCTCCATTGTTTGTATTTACTGGTGGCAAAGGAAGAAACCTGTAAAATGGCCGAATTGTAAAGGAATTTGGTTTGAGTTGTTCTCCATATCAGAGAACTTCTTGTAGCTCTCAGCTGCTGCTGTCCCACCTAGCATGCTAGGAGCACAAGCTAAAAGGTGAGCTTGTGCTTGCATATGTAATGTTTTTGACCAACAGCACAGGTAGATGTTCCTTACAGGCACAGTGGTGTGGAATTATTGTTATATACTTTTTACAACACCATTTTGCGTGTGGCATAGCGTTACAACAGCAACCGTGAACTAAGGTTAGTACTATAGTTAGTGTGATCTGGCTCAATGTCAACTTGGCTTCATGTTCTCCATCAGCATGTTTACAGTGCTGAGCTTGTTTGTCAGCCTTATCCTCTTTCAGTTGTAATTCCCCAAATACTCATATTGAGGTGTTGTTGTGGTATCATAACTCACGGTTTGCATTCGATCTTCCTAAATGTTTAGGGAAGAAATGTCAATAATGTCACCATGCCTTAGTAGTAATTCATTTTAAGCTGTCAGCCACTGGTCCAAATATACCCCCTTAATAATAAATTGGACATGTTAGACATGATGTGTTACATAATGCTCATGGTGGACGTCCATATTTAAACTGTGTGAGGTTCAATCTCGGTGCTCCTATCTTGGCTTCAGTTAGACCTCCTTGTCCTGCTTGTTGCCAGGCAGGAGGCCTGTCTGTACAGTGCAATTGTGTTTCCATGTAGACAAGTACACATGCTAATTCAAATGGAAACGCAGCGACATTTCACACACACACTTCATTTTTATGTGCTTGTTTTTTCGTTCTCAGGTGTTGTTTCCGGTTCCCCAGCACCAGTATAAAGATAACGTTCACAGCCCTGTCCAATGACAAGAAGGAGCCAAGGAACGTGCCGGAATCACCGGTTAAGCCCGTCCAACCCCAAATTTCCCCTCTGACCATCAACATTCCTGACAACATCGCCCACCTCATGAGCCCACTGCCTTCACCTACGGGCACCATCAGGTGAGAGCAGGTCTATCTGAGTTTTGTGCAGCGCTCAAAACAACATGTTTACGTGCACAGTGATAATTCTGCCTAAATATTGATCAGAATGACGTATTTTTATTGCAGTGCTGCAAACTCCTGTCCATCAAGTCCGCGGGGGGCGGGACTCTCCAGCTACAGGACAGGCCGTGTTTTGGCCTCTGACCTAATAGGAGACAACTCCCAATCAGAAAATGACAAAGAAGCCTCAGGTGAAGACAGCCCAAAGGTGAGAGCGGAGCAGTGCTCAGCAGAGAACCGGCCAATGAAAATGTGGATGAGAGCTGTTAGCGTGTTTGCTTTATTTTGAAGATGATATCTCAAACAAGAGGGTGCAGGATGAAGGCGGCAGACTTCAGAGAGGCTCTGTGTGCTCCTATTGGTGCCTGAGCACTGTGAACCTCCCTGGTTACTCATTGAAGTCTAAAAATTGCCCAACGCTCACAATAACATAGACTTTGGAGCAGAGAACCTGGTTGAACTTTGCTGAGTCTAAGTCCGTGTGTTCATGCCGTGCATGTGAACAAACTAGAGCGAGGAAATGTATAACTTGATCATGCCTCGTATTTCATGAACTAAACTGTCTTTTCTTTTTCACAGGATGACTCCAAACCTCCATATTCATATGCACAACTAATAGTCCAAGCTATCACCATGGCTCCGGATAAACAGCTAACACTGAATGGAATATACACCCACATCACCAAGAACTACCCCTACTACAGAACAGCTGATAAAGGATGGCAGGTCAGAGTCTTCACTATATGGTACCATTGTTCATGCAACCCTGATTCCAAAGAAGTTGGGACGCTGTGTAAAACATAAATACGACTTAAGTTGGGACAGGAGCAACACCTGTTCGGAGCATTCCACATGTAAACAGGTTCATTGGTTGCAGGTGATAGTATCATGATTGGGTATGAAGGGGGCATCCTGGAAAGGCTCAGTTGCTCACAGGCGAGGATGGAGCGAGGTTCACCACTTTGTGAACACATGATTGGATAAAGGATATTAGTGCATGAGCTTGGAAACCTGTTGTCAGTAAACACGGTTTGTTTGCAAACGATTGCACGGATGAATTTGAAGATGTCACGGTGGGCTCGTGCCTTTTTCATCCACCTGTTGATCATCAATAATGGTTCAGCACTGAAATGTGTGGAAGTGTGCTGCAGGCTGGAGTCTTTGCTGACACTGACGACCAGTGTGACAGCTGTCTCATGAATGGGTCTAACATGTGCTAAGTCGACCCGCGTCGTGAAACTGTCATCAGGGTGTCAGTAACTAGAGTGCGGCCCACCGCTGGTCTGCAAAGATGTGTCCGAAAACCAGACTCCATACTGGTTGAAAACAGTTGATTTATGTGCTGATGATGCACAGTATTGTTCTGTAATGCAATGCACAAAAAACTGGAGGAGCTGCTCACAGTTTGCACAAAACATTTACACTCTGGGTGGATAAATATTCTTGCTGTGTTGCACCATTTCCGGCCTTGCTTGCTTTCTCCACTTGCATGTGCTGCACACTCAGTGTCCCGGGGTTTCCATTGGTTCTTTAAAAGTCTTATATGTCTGAAATGTCTTAAATACGATTTTGACAGATGTTGAAAATTGTTCTGACTAAAAGTTGGCGCTCATAAGTGAGACATTTTGGTTCAGTGTTGTGTTTTTGGCTATACTTGGCCTGTCTTTGTTGACTTAGTCTGATGAGTCAAGGTAATGGGAGCTCAGCAGGATGGAGCATCATGTCAAGCCATTCTCAGTTTGTGTTGTCAAACCCTTTTCTTTCTTCATCTCGAAGGAACGTTTCAGTATCAAAGATGCTCTTTATATAAACGTAATCAGGCATATCTGTACAATGTGCACTAGTGTGGAGTCTTTAGTAATGCTCTGTGTGTCTGTGTTTTAGAACTCGATCCGCCACAACCTGTCCTTGAACCGCTATTTCATCAAAGTGGCCCGCTCTCAGGAGGAGCCGGGCAAAGGCTCCTTCTGGAGGATCGACCCCGCCTCTGAGGGCAAGCTGATAGAACAGGCCTTCAGGAAGCGCCGGCCCAGGGGAGTGCCCTGCTTCAGGACCCCCGTGGGACCTCTCTCCTCCAGGTAAAGAGCACTTTATTCCACACACAAGCTTGTTTGATTCAGAGGTGTTGTCGATGTCAGTATGAGCACAGCGTCTGGGCAATATATGTCAATCAGCCCTGCTTCTTTTCCTGTCCCAGGAGCGCTCCAGCTTCTCCCAACCACACAGGGGCACTGTCTGCACACTCTAGTGGGGTCCAGACCCCAGACAGCCTGTCCAGAGAGGGCTCACCGGTCCCCATGGAGCCAGAGCCTACCCCGCCTCCAGCCCCCACCCAAACCACTGCAGTCCAGCCCAAACTCGCCGTCATCCAAGAGGCCCGCTTTGCACAGAACTCCCCTGGTAAACGAACACTCTCTCGTCCCTCACTGAACCATTTCACACACGTCTTGGTTGAAGGGATGGCGTGGCAGTGTACAAGTGATGTTTTGGGGTTTCTTGTGAATGACAGTAGAAACAGGAGTGTGTCCGTTAACCTGCGGCTCTGCCCTCTGACAGGCTCCCCCCTCAACAACCAGCCAGTATTGATCACCGTGCAGCGCCAGATGCCTCAAACGACCATGAAGCCTGTGACCTATGCCATGGCGACGCCAGCCATTGTAACGACAACAGTTAGCTCCGCCCCCGTCATGCAGACGGTGCACGTCGTCCACCAGATCCCAGCCGTAACTATGGCAACTGTCGCCGGACAGCCCACTGCCGCAGTGAGCACAGAACCTCAGGAGAACGGAGGTGGAGAGCACCAAGAGATCAAAGGTGAGACCCGATTCACACGGCCGCCATTTATTGAGGTTCTGCTGCGGTGCAGCTGTTTGAACTGAGCGTGAAATGATTTTTTTTTTTTCCATGTGTAGTCAAAGTGGAGCCGGTCCCATCCATCACGGCCTCGTCTATAGGTGGAGTCAGTCGCATCATGCAGAGCTCTCAGGCTGCTCCTCTGACAACAGTTACCATCGTGCAACAAGCCCCGCTCGGCCAGCACCAGCTCCCAATAAAGGCCATCACACAGAACGGGACCCACCTGGTCCCCATCGGTACTGCTGCTAGCACAGGTGACTCACACGCACACACACACACACACACACACACACACACACACACACACAGCAACTAAGACTGAATCTGCTTTGCATTACTTGCTCAAGATTGACCACAAGATCAACCTGCGTGTTTATTTTCCTGAAGCATCCACAGCACCTGTACAAAGCTTTAAGCTAGCAAGCACCTGCAGGCACTGGCTGTGTCTGAGTATGTGTGTGCTTGTGCTCAGTTCAGCTCCTCAGTGACCTCAGTGCTGTTTCCCTCCAGTCCCTCCTCTTTTTCCTCTCCTCTCTGTACATTTATGAAGTCCAGCATATTTCCCCTCCACTCAGCAGTCAGCATTGATGGAGAGACTAATTACGACCACCCAAGAGTGGAGGTCAGCACCTCGGCGGCTCGCTGCTGCAGACCATGTGAGGAACAAGATTGAACATAGTTTTGCTTTTTCATCCCAAAAGTTTGGAGAGCTCTCCTCTTGTGGGTCAGTGACTCCAGATCAGAGCAGAATCAGGTGTGACTCTGTGTGTTTAGGTCAGGTTCTGCCCACATGTCTCTGCTCCAGAGCTCCCCAGGTTGCTCCTTCGAAGTCCAGCGACCTGTGCATATTTATATGTAGAATACTGCGTCTTATTTAACATCATATGTCAAGAATCGATGATGATGTGTGGTAGAAAAAAAACACTGACCCTCTCTCCTCTCCTCCAGCCATCGCGAACCCTCTTCACCTCCTGGCGGCCCACGCCTCCGCCTCGGCGTCCCTCCCCACCAAGAGGCAGAACGGAGAACTGCAAGACCAGCCCGAAACGAAGCGGGTGAAAACGGAGGAGGAAGACGAGGGTGGAGCAGCTGCCGCCAACAACGCCGCCACCAACAACGGCACCACGGACAGAGCCGGGGAAGGAGGGGTCAGTGAACGGATCGGCGACAAGTAGCCTCCCCCCTCCCGATCTGCATCCTGACCCCTGCTCTCCTCTACGTATTGAGCCTCACCCCTCCTTCACTCTCACCCCTCCATCCTACCTGGTTATCATCTACTCCAAGGTGCCAAAAAAAAAAAAGAAGAAGAAGAGACGCGGAAACACCTGCAGGACTACAGAATGTTCAAAACCTCCTCCTCACCCCCCCCCCTCCCTGACCCTCTTCCATATATTTAAGACCACGAAATACGATGCAAAAACTAAAGACCAAATTGAAAAACGGGGGTCAAAGAGCGGCTGACGACTGTGAATCCCCGACGTTTGAGACCCAGGTGGCAAGACGAAGCACAGGAAGAAGAACAAGATTTTCAAAATCCAGATTTCCAGATCATGAACGACTTAAGCGAGGGGTCCCGGAGCTCCCCAAAGACAGAGCGGAGCCTCATCCTGGTAGCATTACAGACAAGCGCTTAACTGTGTCGGATAGAAAACGCAAACCAAGTGAAATCACCAGTAGTGTATTCCGCAAAGGGAAGCGTGTGTATGTACGTGTGGACATTCCCATCTTCGGCAGCTAGCCTCCATGTCGACCTCCCTAACCCCTTCGTGAGTAGATATGCAGTATTCTGTTGTACAAGTGTATCTTTGGATCTTTTTTGAGTGTTTCTCCATTTCCCAAGGCACAGATACTATCTAGTAATAATTAAGATAAACTAAAAGCTATACTAAGTGGGGTCTTTAAGATCATTTAAACATCGCACCATGTTTTGGGAATCCCCCCCCCCCCCTCTTTTTTTTTTTGGTTGTTTTTGTACGTGGACTCTGTTCAGTGAGATGAATGTAGTCTCCCTTTTTTTTTTTTTTTGCGTTCCTATCAAGAAAACACTATCTATGGAGCGGGCGTTCTCTTTTTCCGCTCATGCGCGCAAAGGAAAGTTTCTTTATCACTGTACATCGACAGATTTTTTTCATATTTTACAAAATATCATATGAGATAGAAAGTATATTCCCATGCGTATTTGACCATATGCTTCATCGAGCTTGCATGTTACGGATCTAGAGACAATGTACTTGAGCAGATTATCTGAATATGGAACTGAAGAAAATTTAGACTGAATCTACGCTATATGATTCTGACCAGTGCTGCACTTAAACCTTTCTTAGTTGTTCTTGTTTTCCTTTCGTATTTTTCATTTGCTCTGTTTTTGTTTTCTTCCTCTCCCCCCCCCTGTCATCACGGGCTGTGTTTGTTACCTTTTGTGTTGAAGTTGGCAGTCTCTTTGCTTGATTCTTTTATTCTGTTCGGGCTACTAAACGGTCTATTCAGATTGTATTCTATGTTACACGAGGAAAACCAAGTGATAGGTGTTTGTTCTGCTTCAGTGGGTAAATGCTTTTTTTTATAAATTTATTTAAAACACATAACCTCTTACTTTGTATTTCTTTGAGTAAAAGCCTCAGCTGCTGGGCAAATGCAAAGTCCAAATCTGTCTGCGTGAAGGATTCTTTCTTTTTCTCAGAGCGAGGAAAGACGGTGTGAGTTTGTCCTGAAAAGGAGGACGCCGGCGTGCATTCCACACGGTTTGCTCAGGCGGTTAGAGGAAGTGTGTGTGCCACAGAGGTGGAAATACTTCCACTGAACTGTCAGCTTCCTTTAGGGGCAGAAACAGCCTGAACATGTCCCCTCCTGGTACTGATAGCATATCTTTTGGCTTCTCATGGCAGGAAAAGCCCAGATGTGATTGCTGCCACTGAACGTTAACATGTTGGCTCACCCTCATGGCTTACTGGGACAGTTAATGGAGCTGAGCCATAGCTGATGAAGTTGGTTTGTCTGCTGTGAAAAGAGGTTTATTCAACTCAGATCTATACCAGTGCTCTCTTTTTCCCAAACCCGTGTGCCTCGCTGCGTAGAAATCATTTTCATGGGAGGCAAAATGAGGCCACTGCTGCCTGCTGCGACTGAGTGAAACTACATGGCCCACATCTGATCGGCCTCAGAGGGTCCATTCAGAACTGGTTTGAACGCTTCTGCCTGTGTGACCCGAGTTGTTCGGAGCACACTGAACCCTTAAACGAGGCTTCCTTTTAAATATGGCAGCAGTGCGATGCCTGCTCTGTCTTTGCTTTATGCAAGATTTGATTGGCTATATCGAAATAAGATCATGAAAGCCGATATATAACTTACTAATTGACAGACAAAAGATGCCTTTTCATGTCAGCTGGACTTTTAGGACACTCCAAAATGCTTCTGGGCCTTGAAGCACAACAGTGAACGACAACTACGCAACATAAAAGGCATGAAACAGCCCGTAAAGTTTAACTGTAAAAGCAGATGTTACATTTAATTCACACATTTTAAATGCAGGTTTTACAATCATTCTGAGTGTGTCAGAAACAAACTGGCTTTTCGCTTTCGCGCGGCGTCCCCGCTGTGGTCAGCGACCGCCAAGTGCTGTGTTCAAAAGGTGACACCTGCAATCGTACAGTCTAATGCAGAAAGCAACACAAATGAAATGTGTTTTTGAAATGAATCAACAAATGTCAACTGCCATGACTAATGAAAAAAGAACTTAACATTGAGTTCTGCTCGTCCACATGTTCCTCTGTGGTGGATCCACACTGGACAGATCTCCTGTTTATGGCCACGGGCTTCAGAAAAGCTCGTCAGAGTCCCTGATTTGCATTCGCTCAACTGATCAACGCTCTTAGGGACATGAAGCACTTCAGAGTTACAATGACTCGACACATAAGCAGCACTCAAAGGTAGTGCTGTCAGGATTTGAACAAAAAAGGTGCCACGAAAACTACGTGGAGCAACCAATCATCCTCAAGAAGACTTTAATCCTACTGGGCTACTAATGTATCAACATTAAGTGCGATCTTGAACCGTGTTCAAAATATTCTGATTTTTTACAATTGATTTGGGTTGATGAGTAGAAAAAAAAAAAATCACATCAAAAACTGATCTGGTTTTTGTTATTTTAAGATTGAAAGCGTGCCTTTGTGTGTGTGTGTGTGTGTGTGTGTGTGTGTGTGTGTGTGTGTGTTTGGCTCGGACGCTTTCCTGTTCAGGGAGGAACAACAACTTTCACAAAGTGTTAAAGACAAAGTTTGACATTTTAGGGAAATACACTCAATCGCTTTATTACCAGGAGTTAGACGAGAGAATCAATCCTACTCTATCAGGTAAATATGAAGCTAGAGCTAGCAGCTTCTTAGCTTAGCTTAGCATAAAGACTGGGAACATGGGGAAAGAGTTAGCATGGCTCTGTCCAGCTAACATCTGATATCTCATTTTGTTTAATTTGCGTGAAACCTCGTGGTGACAATAACACTTAAAAAATAATCTGACAGATTACCTCGTAAGACCACAACTTCTCATAATTACATGATATAACGTGTTAAGTCGTGAGTTTTAGAAGTACTACTCGCCTTTGGAGAGCCAAGCTAGCCGTTTCCAGTGTTAATACTGAGCTAACCTGTAGCTTCATCTTTAGCTTCAACAGAGTGCTACCAACCGTCATCCTCTAACTCTCAGCTGAACAGCGAATTACCGTATTTCCCATAAAACGGCAAACTATTTCTTTAAGCTTTCTTGGTCTGATAGAAGAAGAAAAAAAAAAAAGCGCTCAACTTTCACAAGCTCTTAACAAAAAACAATTAGGGAAAACTATATTGCACAATGTATGAAAAAAAAAAGGAAGAGCAAAACAAAAATACATGTTAATTTTTTTTGTCTGCTGCTACTCTGTACAGTTCTATATACTGTAGTTAGAAGTTCAGTCTGGCGTGTTGTGTTTATACAGTGAATATAAGAAAATCTAGTAATACTAAGGTGACGCTTCACAATGCAAGATCAGTGTTCCAGATGTTACTATGAACCTTAAAGACAGACGTCGCCAAAAAGAAGAAAAAAAAAACAAAACGGCCCCTTCTTCCTGATCCTGCTTTGCGAACACCTCATATGGTACATTGGTATATACACAAACACATATATATGACAACAGTAATATGTGCACACATACAGATTCTCTCCAGTCTCGAGGCACTCCCTATAGTTCAGTTAGGTGGTGTTAGTTGACAAAAATCTCAGTATTTTCAATCTGTCTATCTATCAGGATCATCTATGTGATTAAAAATAGCCATCCTTTGTAAATTCCCCGGAAGACGTCTTAAAAAGCGGCGTGTTGTCCATTCAAAAAAATAACTTTCCCTCTTTTGTCTAGTGTTTGGTGTTGGAGTCAAGTCGGTATGTGTCCCTCCTCTCCGGAGACAATCCTCACCAGTCTGTGAGACAAAAGTCTGCGTCCATACGTTCATCTTTGCTGCGAGGGTTTCCCCCGAAACTCCACCTGACGCTCTTTCACAGAGTCTGTCGAGATAAGGAGAAGTGCGACGAGGGACCTTCCCTGCCTTCTCCAAAATTTGAAAAACAAAAAAAGAGAGAGCAAAGAGACAGAAAAAAAAACAGGCTGTGTAATAGTGAGTCTGCAGGGGGCGGGGGTCAAAGGTCATATTTTCTCATCGGTCATCTCCAGGAACTGGGCGTACACATCTCTGGAACACTCCCCCTTCTGGTTGAACAGGAACTTGTAGTAGCTGCCGTCAGCACAGATGGCTGTGTGGTGGAGGGAGAGAAGGGGACACACTCCGTCAGCAAACTCCAGCCACACACAGAAAACCTGACAATTCTGTTATTCTACATCGTGGTTCGTGCTGCATCGATAAGGAGCAATCACATGGTCACATGACACATTTGGATTTGAAGGCCTTGACTGAGCCCTGCTGTACAGAGTCAGAGTCCCTTCATTAAATTCTGTCCTGAATTATTATGTGTAAGCAGAATATGAACGCTGTCTATGTTTGGTATCTAGGCTATGCTGTGCCCACTGATGGCCGTTTCCACTGTTGTCTGCTGGGCGACGAACACGGACATCATGTTCCTACATACCCAGAAGCTACCTCATGTAATAATTTCACCGTTTATCTTCTCTTCTTGTCTTACTGACCACTCAAAGCTCTTTCCAGCACAAGCTAGCATTCACACACTGTCATACACTGCCTGGCTCAGGTCAGTCAGCAATAAGATGAGTCCCTGGTGTGTCCTGAAAAGCTGCGTGTTCGGAATTGAACTCACCTATAACAGCATTGGGCTCTGTTCCAAAGGCACACACACAGGGAGAGCCTGAGGGCACCTGGAACTTGGAGAAGCTCCACTTGGAGCTGAAGTATTTGGGAAGAAAGCTGGCTGATGCCAAACTGCAGAGAGGAGGACATAGTCAATGACAACAGAGGGTTGGAACACACACACACACACAATTCACTTCACTTTACCGTAATCCAGATCGTGCTCTGAATTCATAGTTATGCAGTGGACAGATTGAATGTCACGTGGCTGGAAAACCATTGAAAGCCTTCAGCAGAGACTGACCTTGACTGTTTGTTCCTTTTGGGGTCCTCTGCAGCGAAGATGTGCACTGTGCCGTGGTCACTGGACACACAGATGAGGGACGCATCCTGGTTGAAATTGATGCTGAGAAAGACAGAGCAGACGGAAATGATGAGAACAAGAAAACTAGAAGCTCTCGAGAGCTCAGCCACGTGCTAATAAACCCACTCAGGTCAACACTGGGACACAAGATGCATTAGTTTTTCATGAGGTCATGCTGTGGTGACAAAGCGTCATCCACACTCTCACTCGGCTCACCAGTAAATGTTGGCTGTCTGAGAGCCTCGTCTGAGCTCCTGTATGAGCTGACCTGCAGACGTGTCGAAGATTCTAATAAGAGTCCCCTGTTGGAAACACAACATGGATGAGTCTCAAGTCAGCAACAACACAAACAAACAGCACAACAAGTGTTGCCACATTGTTTTCTTTCCTACGGTTCGCTTACTTTCTCTGATGCAGTAGCTATTCTCGTGCCCTGCAGATTTAGAGCGATGCAGCACAGCGCCCCCTCATGGGCGGGGATGTCAACTGGGGGCTTCTCGGTGTTGGCCAGGTCCACTATCTGCACGTGGCCTGAGTGAGTCCCAGGGAACGCCAGCAGAGAGTTGTTGCTGTTGGGACACAGCACGCACAGACCTGAGGAGAAAGAGGGAGAAGGCTGGTTATCGTGTAAAGCTGTGCCGTGTTTATACCGACTCTTTTTAATGGCTGCAGAATTGTTGAAAAGAACGAATACAAAACTAATCCCTCTTAGAGGAGCGTGGTGGTGTTTGTGTCTGCCTGTGTTTTCTTATTCTGCATGTTTTTTTGGGATGTTTCTGGGCATCAAACTTTGGGCAGTGGGCGTGTAGCTCCCAGCCAATAACCGAGCGCAACTTCGAATGTTGTGTTTACAAACCACAACCGACAAATCCCACTCATTTTGCTTTCAAGAGACTGTGTAGAGCAGAGCGGGCTGATTTACAGCCTGAGAGCGGACAAACCTTTGGGGTTGTAGCAGGTCTCAAACACATGCAGCTGATGGGGGTTGTGGGTAAAGGTGAAGACTTTGATCATCGAGTCCAGGACCACCACGATCCTAAGAACAAAGCAGAACAAACACACAGGCTAAAGTTTAAGCTAAAGAAATCTCCTCTACAGCTGATTATGAATAACAGAATCAATTCCAGAGATAGCAGTACCATGCTAAAAACCTGCACGGCTGCTTCATTATCCCAGCACTGCCGTGTGATATAACTGAGAAATGTTTTTGAAGGAGAGATGTATGCCTAAACAATATGGTTGTGCCAAAAGAGGAACCTCAACTCTACTAACTAATACATTACACAACACTTATTCTGCAACCGTCACACATAATGAAATAAATGACACCAAGAAAATGACTGAAGACACTGCCTGAAGTGATGAACCGGCTTTTAAAAGCTTTTAGTGATGGATGTTTTCACCTGTCACGCCGCAGCTTCACTGCTTTGACTTCTGTTGAGAACTCAATCTCAATAACTGTCTTCTTCTTCAAGTCATCCCAGATCATCACTGTAGCACAAACAAACAAAAAAGAAACAAACAAAATAATAAAATAAAAAAGCCTACATGAATAAAATGAGCCAAGTGTGACACTTTACAGAGCTTTGTGCAAGGTTCAGCAAGTTCAATCCAGACTTTTTAATAGCACACAGAAGGAAATTAAACAGGGTTTCTGCAGGTTTCACCAGTTCAATTTCAGACTTTTAAAGACCAACGTGAGTGCAATTTAAGACATACAGGCAAAAAGAAAAAATATATATATACATACATATATATATTATGAAGGATCTGAAGCAAAATCAGAGCATGAAGAGTGCAGAGCAGCTCTAATGTCGGCGTCAATCTAAACACTATCCACATGGCGCTTACCGGAGCTGCACGATCATAGCAGCCAAAGCATGAAAACCAGAGGGGATGAAATATTTTTCAGTACTTCTCAGTCGTATACAATACATAATTCCACATAAAATGGACAGATGGATGACCAAATAGTGATTGAAGTGTTTGCTAAAATGAACTCTTGCTCATTATGAGTTAATGAGCATCTTAGCTACTGTAGCTAACAGTAGTGAGTCCTTGCTGCAGGTCTGATGCTGCTGACTGAAACTCCACAAAAAGGATTGAACAGCCTCCTGCAGCACAACCCACTGTCACAACAATCCCACTTTTAGTTTTTAAGTGTATAACGTCTCCAAAAGATCCGTAATCACATACATTTAATAAGTAACGTTACAACCCATGGCAGGCAAAAGAAAACATTTCACTTTCTATGGCCTTGTTGAGGAAACTGCTTTTTAGAACCTGCAGACACCCTGAAAATGGAACCACAAGCCATCACTTGATGGAACAGAGGCCGAGCGGAAGTCCAGTCCAAACAACACTGCTGATGTCGGAAACAAATTCAATCCATTAACATCGCTCAGTTAAGAAGACAAGACATACCTTTGTTGGTTGGGTACTTGGGTTTCTTTCCTCCTCCCACCAGTGCTAAATAGTTACACCTAAACAGCATCTCGACGTGGCCAACCCCGCCCTCCAGGAACTCTGCAAGGCAACGTCATCCGTAGTGAACATCAAGAATAACTGTGGTTATAATGTCTGTAAGAGGAAGCTGCAGACCTTATCATCACAGCTCGCTGTAAACTGTGCACTGCTTCTTAGTCTTACTGCTTACTCATCTCTGATGGCTCAGCTCTTCACAACAGACCACAATGACAAGAAATTCTCTGCATTCCACACAATGAGACTGCCCCCCCCACCCCCACCCCCACCCCAGTGCACAGCACACATGACATCAGCAGGACAGAGAACTGCTACGTGCTGTAAAGAATAGAATAAAGATGACGAAAGACCACTCTTGGAGCTGTGAACAAATCCATGGTCAGCTCCTGGCCCACTACAGTTTAATCCAATGAGTTAGAGAAGTGACTCTGGAGCAAGTCATGTGAAGAGTCACATTTTCAGCCACGCTTGGGGGAAACTTCCTCTTATATCCCTCCATATTTAAGTAGCTGCAATTCTGATGCAATACTTTGCTCCTGCAGCAGAATTGGCTGGTTTGACTTTTTCTGCACTCATAAGCTAAACAGCTTTGCACGAGGACTTCAAATCAGCCTCCTCCTCTAACACTCCGATTCCTCTATTATTAGTTTGCAATGGAAATTTTTTCCAAACAGTTGCCTGGAAAGTAATAAATAATTTGTCATTTAGCTTATACAACACACAATCCATGTTTTTTATTGCATATATTTAAACATAAACATAAGCAAATTAAGTGCAGTGCATTAAAACAAAGTTATGCCTTCACTCTAAATCCCTGCTCCTGTCCTTCTGTCATTATTCAACAAATAATTATTGTTGTGATCTACCTTCACACAGGCTTCTATGAATGAAGGCGTAACTGACAAATTCAGCTGATTAACACATCTTCATTATACCTTTTGAACACTAATATCTTCAGTATCAATATGTTGCAATTTGGCACACTGTTCGGTGAAAATGCTTGACAAACTTGAACAATTATTTTCCATCATAATTGTAATCTGTAGAGCTTGTTACCTTGTTTCTCCTTCTCCTTAAGAGGATCTGTGTTGTAGACACGAAATCCATTTTCCATTCCACAGGCAAAGCATCCTGGAGAGACACATAAAGATTTAACAGCTATCAGAAATTGATCACTAATTAAAACTACATTAATCAACAGTTGTTGTCATGTCAGGGGCTTTTCATGATTATCTTTCAGGGTGGAATCACCCCAACCCCCCCAACATTTACAGTATTGACAGCAGATATAATGATGTCACTGGGGAGCTCTTTCAGTTGGACCAAGTGGTCAAACACAGTGATAAAAGAGCAGAAAGCCAATACAGCGGTGACACACAGCATGGGACACATGATCAACCTGTGGTGGAATTCATATAAAACTGGCACATCCTAGGTTAACATATGACGACAGTGATGTTGGGTGCCAAAGCTAGTTCTTTAAGGGGTCATTTGAGGTCTTTGATCATTTTACCGTTGCTTTACCGTTCATGATACACTGACTTTACCTTCAACAAAGGTGGATGGTACCAGTAATTTCATTCAATGATGTGAATTTTAAGTTCGATCACTCGTGAGGAATACTTTAACTTTACGGCCTGCGTGTGTGGGTGGGGAGCGAAGAAAAAATGACCAGTAAAATTGAACATTGACATACTCCAATGTACAATCTACAAAAAATGCCCTTACTTCTGAAAAGTGGAGTCCCCGAAAAGGACTGGAGTGGGTAACAACATAACAAGAGCACAATAATGTAGCAATAACTGTCAAATTTAGCTTAGCAAACTGTTACCTAGCTAACGCTAGCGTCGCAGTAGTAAGGCTAACCAAGACACGGCTCGCATAATGATCGATGGAAATTCAGCTAACGTTAGCTTCAAAGTTAACTTAACCGATATCAGTTGCTGCCTACACACTGTGCTTATTTGAGCGCTTAAACTAAAACTGCATGTCTGTGTCTATCTTAACAACCGTTGTAACGTTGACCTAACATAAGTTGGTTAGCTGACAACAAAAACGCTAAGGTAATGTTAGCTTTAGCTGGCTAGCTCAGGAAGCTAGCCAGTTAAAGCTAACACTAACTAAAGGTTCGGTACTTTGACGTAACGCTAGGTAACAGCGTAGCACTATTATCGTTTGATAATTTCAAGCCTAGAAAATATGAAGCTGTTGTTGTTAGACAATGTTATGGTTGATTTATGTTCTGGGAAGACATTAGTTTGGCGATGTTAGCTTAGCATTCACGACGCTGCCAATTTCCACTTGGGAAAAAATATGACAACGCCGCTTCTTACCATGATCCTGGTTAAATCCAGCATAAAGGAGCCCGTTGCCGTGAGGATTAGACGGTAGTAAATTCATTATTTTGACAGAACAACCGAATGCCAAATAACGCTAACAAGTTAATCCAACAGCTGGTGCTCGAGTAGCTACCCGGCTACCATCCCTCTGGAGTCTGCTGGGCAGAAAGAAGGAAAACAACTGAGGCTGGTTCCTGCTTGGAGAGAGCTGTCACCAGTCAAGATCAAAGGGAGTTTTCATTTAACTTCGTTTACGATTTTGAGTAAATATTTCACAGTAAAATAATTTCATTATTATTTTCACCAGTGGTTTTAACTAGAAGTTAACATCTCAATGCTTGTGAGACAAGCGCTGATCAAAGAAGCATTTTAATCACGAAAGTACGACTTCAGACGCCGTTATCTATTATTTGATTACAGAGCCGGAGGTGGCTGTTGACATAGCGTATCACGACCAGTCACGCTAACATGCACTACATGTAACTCGTCTGGTAGCTCAAAATATGTGATAAACCATATGCATCTACGAGGTATTGTATTTGTTGAGACAATGTCACAAGTACAGCTATCTAGCCCCAGTGGCCTAATGGATAAGGCACTGGCCTCCTAAGCCAGGGATTGTGGGTTCGAGTCCCATCTGGGGTGAAATTGTTTTGACTCGTTGATTCAAAGCTTCGGTGGAATAGCACGAAACTATAGTTGTTGTTATAATCTATACAGCGCGAAGTAAAAATAGACGTTTCTTCAAGTGAGCAGTCAACTAGGCTATGAGCACTTTGTCCTCTTGGTGCTGCAATCTAACTTTCCATAACCATTAATGTCACTGATTCTCAAGGTCTAAAGATAAAACTAATATATATGAAATTAAAAAAAGCAGTATAATAAAATGAATACCAATCAGTTGAGTCACTGATATATGGTAGTTTTCTGATGCCCTGTGGGATGCTGTACTGATATACTATGGATGTTTTCAAAATCTACCAATTGTCCTCTAAAAATCTGCAAAATGGCTGGATACAATGAATTTATAAAAGTAGGTTATAAAGCGTGTTTTGAATATTAAAGCTTTGCACCTGTTTCACTATGCTTTCAGACATATACTGTTATGTTATGGATGGTTACAAATGACAGCTTCATTCTATTCCAAGTGCTACAGTCAGCCACGAGGAACACCAGGACCCTGACACTGAAGCAGCTACAGTGGGGGAAAGAAGTGTTCAACACAGCAAACTTTTGTTCATTAAATTTTTTTCCTATGCAGCTATTTGCATGAAACTCAGTAAAACTACACAAGAAATCATAAATCCATATAATATGTTTCAGATTGCAGAGATGTTGGAACAGCCCAGTTAAGCACCAGACTTAAACTCCGTAGAACACATGAGGAAGGAACTGCAGATCAAGATTCACCAGTGGGCACCCCCCTCCCTGAATGTGAAAGATTTAAAGACTCTCTGGGGAAGAGTAGGCCAAAAAAAAAAATCCCACCGACACTGGGACAGTAGTTTCTTCATACAAGCAAATACTTCTCAAAGTATTCAGTCAGTTACCATGTTCTAATTTTTTTTTTTTTTTCTTGTTATTCCACTTTGTCGCTATAGACTGGAATGTCCCAGTTTATTTATCTGTGTAGTTTTGAGTTGATACCCATGTCTGGTCTCAGTTTCATGCAAGTAGATGCACTGAAAACAATTTATGTTTAATGAAAAAATTATTGACATGTTGATCACATACTTCCCTCACTGTACATGCAGTTCAGCCATTATTCATCTATCCAAACCTCACATTCAATGTCTTTCATTGTTTGCTGATCATGAGACAATTGCATGAGACATGTCTGCCCTTTTAGACCAAAAATCCCATTAGATGTACTTCCCATAAAACAGTATCTATTCAGTGCTTACCATAGGAACAGCTTAGCTCTCTCCCTGCACGGAATCCAGCCCAAAATGACGTTCAAGCAAATCAAATGCTCAAAATGTCATGACTGACCTCACTCTTGAGTAAATCAAGACACTTAGAATCAAATGTTTAATTTATTCAAGAAAAAGAAATAAATTCCCAAAGGAACCAAGGTTTATATCATTTATACATACAAATCTTATGTAGAACTACAGCAAACGTTTCTGTAAAAAACAAAAGTTACATTTTTTTATAATGCATTACATACAATAACACAGTTCAACAACTCAAGCTCTGACAGCCTCAGAGGTGTTTTAAGGAAAATGTCCTTCAACATCCACACTGCTACAGTGTCCACGAGCAAGATCAGATTCGTTGTGTTCGCGTCTACATCTGACGCTGCCCTCTGAGCTCCTTCGATAGCGGATCATTGAACATGGCATCCCCACAGGAATTGAGCATCATGTTAACCTTAACTATGCATGAACAAGTCTCCTGTGTCTTTTTAAGCCATGCAAGCTAGAAAAGCCCTTGCTACATATCGCACAAACATACGGTCTCTCCCCCGTGTGGGTTCGCATGTGTAAGGTTAGAAAGCAGGACTGGACGAAACCCTTTTCACAGATGTTGCACTTAAACGGTCTTTCTCCAGTATGGTACCTCCTGTGTATCTTTAACTCTGCAGCCGATCTGAAAGACTTACCACAGTCGTCGCACTTGAAAGGCCTTTCGCCCGTGTGGATCAAAGTGTGCCTCACTAAAGCGTCCTTGCCAAAGAATCCTTTTCCACAGTGCTCACACGGGAAGCGCAGCCCTTTGTGATGGAAATTGTCGTGTTTCAGAAGGCATCTTCTGGAAGTGAAGGTCTTGTCGCACTGGCTGCAGGGGAAGTTCGGCGTGGGTTTCTCGGTCACAGGTTCACCCGAGTGATGCACGCGCTCCACGTGCCGCGTCAGCGTGACGCCATGCCGGAATTTCTTGCCGCACTCCCAGCAGAGGAACGGATATGCTTTAGTGTGCTTCTTCTGGTGCTCCACAAGGTCGGAGTACGATCTGAATCTTTTACTGCAGTGAGGGCACTGAAATGGTTGGTAGCCGGTGTGTTTCCACTCATGTCTGATGAAACGCTTCAAACTGGCAAAAGTGGTTTGACAGTGGGTGCAAGTAAAAGGCTCGGTGGGATTATGGACGTCGATGTAGTGCTTATGGAGAGCCTTGAACACGGGGAAGTTCTCCTCACACTGGTTGCACTGAAATGGAGTGTGGGATTCTTTGTGCATTGCCAGTGCCTCCGGGTCGCGCACCAGCTTCATGCACACTTCGCAGTAGAGCGGGTTGTGAGTCTGTTTGTGGGAATCCAATGTGGATTTGTACTTGAATGCCTTGTCGCATTCGTCACACCTGAAACAGTGCTTAACATCCTCCGGCTTCTCTGGATCCACCTGCTGCTCGTTGTAGCAAATGTTTCTTAAATGGAACCGAAAAGTTTGTTTGCACTTAAACTCGGCGCTGCAGTGAGGACAGTAGAACGGGCCTTCTATCACACTTTTGTTCCCCTCAGGGCTTTTCTGTCCCGAATCTTTGGAAGACCTCCTCTCTGCAGAGGGCAAATAATCGGGGTCCTGGCACGTGTTGTCTGACGGCTGCTCGTCATTGACGGCCTCACCAAGAGCCCCGCTGGATGACTGTTCCCCCTCCTCTGCTTCAGTCTCTTGCTCCTGTGCTTTCCTTCCAGCCTTTGCTTTTGTCAGATTTGGACATCTGTGTTGTTGCAAGTAACGCAGGCTCTTATAAAACCTCTTACAGTCAGGACAAGAATAGGGCAGCTCCTCTGAGTGTCGATTCATGTGACGCTCTAAGAACTTGGCACGACTCACCACCTTGCCGCACACTTTGCATGTTCTCTCGTCCAAGTCGTTACTTTTGGTTGAACCCTGGGATCTGGCGAACTTTTTAGGGCTACTGTTCGTGGTATTACTGCCTTGTTTCTTTCCTGATTTCCTCCACTGCGACAGATACCGTTTCATTTTGAGTCCTCGGTTCTTTCGCACTGGTCTTGTCCACAAGACGTCAAAGTCCGGGTCTTCCTGTTTGCCCCTCGCTCTACTTTGCACCTCAAAGTCTTCATCTGCAGGACGTTTTCTTTTCCTCCCACGTCTATTTGGCTTCTTCTCCACACCATCAAGGACAGTCACCTGGCCGTCCTCCCCGATGATCAGAGTTCCCGATTGGTCGCCTTGGTGATCGTCTGCCATTTCACCCTCACTCGCTTCTGTGCCTTCGGCGGGATCTGTGACCACCACAGTATCCATTTCTGCTTTCACCTCACTGCCGAGACCAAACCACTGGTTTGGCACACACTGTTCAGAGTTCCCACTTCCCTCCATATAAACCTCTTTGTTCTCAGATTCCACTTCCATCTCTGTGCAGACTGTATACACGAGGCCGCTCTCTGTGTCCGTCTCCGTTTGTTCATTGACAATCACAACTCTTTCCACTGGAGGGAGACACAGAGCTGACAAGATGCCGCTGTCAACAACGTAAGATTCTGAAAAGAGGGATCATAAGAACCGTTAAATTGACAAAGAAAACTACTCAACTGTGCTATTGTTTTGATTATCTATTATATTCTGTGAACAGGTCGTTGACATTCTGAGAAGCTCACCTGTGTCCTCTAACTGGCTGAGGTCTTTCTGAGTGCCCAGCAAAGTTTTGAGCTCCTGGGGTTGAGCGAAAGTCTCCATGCACTCATTCAAAACAGACGAGGCGTCGCTGAGCAGAGATGCAATCTGACCAAAAAAAAAAAGGAAAACTGATGTGAGGCAACAGCACTGAATTCTCCTCATAGGTGATCTCCATTATATACACAAATGCATATGAAGCAAAAGAAAAAAACATCTGACAATTTTTACAACACTGCAATGACTGTCAAACTTAACCTGTGCTTGTGACAATCAGATACAAAAACAAAAGCAATAAAAACCTTCGTAAACAAAGTGAAATCCCATCCCTCCCCTGTGAAGCTAAACGTCTTTAGTGTAGGAGCATAAAACACTCAAATCAAAATATGCTGTGCATGATAATGTATTTTTGAACTGACACAAAAGTCTACCTGTTGGAGAGTTTGGGTGGGAAGAAGCTTTTCAAGTCTGGACAGAAACAGCCACATCAGAGTCTGGATTGCTTTATCATATGTGGGGCCAAAGTCTCCTGGGAAAACATCCTGGAAACAAGTCATAAAAACCGTGAATTCTCGAGTACAGGACAAAAAAGGGTGCGTCATAAAATAAAGAATTCCCAGTAAAATATCCACATCACCAAAATGTACCTGGAAAAAGTTTCTTCTCTCTTCAGGATCCCTCAGCAGATTTTGGACAAGGCCCATGAAATGTGAGTCAGATACCTCTTGTTCTGCATTATCAGTCTGCGAGGAAAACATGGTTGAAAATGATAGATGTCACTTCAGAGAACTGTAATGTCAAAATATGAGCCCTGGAACTTCTTGTTTTAAATTAATAAATATAATTATAATAACTCCAGATTCATTCTGGCATGTTGGTTCAGACTCACTTCGACGTTCCACAGAGATCTGAGATTCTGCATTCGGTCAAGATGTGGCTGAATAATCTGGAGGTCAGCAGTCTCCTCAGAGCGACACAACTCCAGGATCAGCTGCAATCACAGGACAGCAGTAATTATAAACAAATGATCCCGAGAACAAAAAACTACCCCAAACTGCTCATCTGCCCGCTGTTCTGTTTACATTCACACTGGGTCTAAACCATCTGCAAAGTACCAAACCTCCTGACTGACACCTTGTTTAGACACAGATTGTAATGAATGGGATTACAATCTAAATGTACAATCTAAATGTTGATTCAAATGGTGGCAGATTTGCTTACAGTCGTAGATGTTTGAGGAGGGTGGTGTGAGACCCGACCCAGAAAAAGTGACTACGATAGAAAATTTCCTGCAGCCTCAAAAAGTATTGGAGCTCAAGCAGTTTTTCTTGGAATGGTCAACCACATGGCCAAAATCAACGGGATAACGCAGAGTTCAAAATGATCATCAACCACAAACCCCTGGTACATTTAACAAACAATAGACTTTGATAATGTCTCAGTAAGATGCGGGAGGCTGCTGATAAGACTCATGCACTTAAATGCAGAGACTGAAAATGCACCAGGAAAGATATTATCAGTAACTGATGCTCCTCACAGGGGCCCTGTGCAAAGTTCTGACATGTCAATCGATGACATGGCTGCACATATAGACAGAGTCACGAGCCACGTCCCAGCTATACCACAGGAGGATACAAGAGGTCAGAGACCATACAGCCATAGACCCCCAGCTAGTCCAGGTACTGAGGAAGATCATCCAGGCAGGCTGGCCATCTTATGAACAGAAAATACTTCAGACAGTCAGGGGATTTTTCAAGGTGAGAAGAGAGTTGACAGAGGTAGATGGTTTAGCAGTTAGGGGTAACTGCATTGCGATTCCTACCTCTTTGAGATCAGAGATAACAGAAAGGATTCAAAATGGTCACCAAAAGTTAGTGAAATGCGGTATGGGAGCCAACTCAGTCAGTGTGGTGGCCAAGAATTTGATATGACAAAGCAACAAAAGTAACTCAGTGCAAGTTTTGCAGAGAGAACAGAAGTGTGCAGAGGAAAGAGCCACTAATGCCAACTGTGTTACCTTCCAGGCTATGGCAAAAAGTAGGTGCAGATCTGTTTGAGTACACAAAGCCTGGTAGTGTCAGACTCCAGGTACTTTGAGATCCTACAGCTATGAGTGGCAACCAGTAGTTAGATCATAGAAAACCTTTGCAATGTATGGTATTCAAGAAAAGATAATAAGCGATAAGTGACCTCCACTAGTTCAGACAGTTCAGTGATAAATACGATTTTATCATGTAACATCTAGTCTGCCTTATGTCCAAAGTAATGGACAGACGGAGAGGGCTATAGAAGGTAGCAAGAGGGATTCTTTGCCAGGAAGATCCCCTCCTGGTTCTGAAGGTAGACAGGGCCACAACCACTTCTTCTACCAGAGTCAGTCTCACAGAGCTGCTGATGGGTTGGAAAACCCTGACAACATTATCCACCCTGTCTGAGAACTTAGACCCATACTGGCCAGACAAGAAGAAATCAAGCAAGCAGATGCAGCTGCCAAGCAGAGACTAGCATACCTCTACAACCACAGGAACAAGCTTTTGGTCATAATCAGTGTCAAACTGTATCATATAAACTGCTGCATCAAGATGAATATGTGGCGATATGTAGCTGTAAATACAGAAAAGTCTATGAGAGTGGAGACACGTCATCAGCTCATATCATCCATCTGTGCCAAGCTTATGTTTGGAAAATGCAGCAAAAAAAATTTGGCCATATTTGGCCGACACATGAGTACCATGAATTTCTTTATCGTTTTGCCTCCAATCTTTTGGTTTTATGTGTCTGCCTTGAATTCTGATTGGTCAGTTTGTGGGTGAGACTAAGGGTTTCAACTGTTGTTTTGATGGTTGTGTGATGTTTACATACCCCTCTTGCCTACCAGTTACTACAGCTATGCACTAATATTTCTGCAAAAATCTATCATATTGATTTACGGTTCAGTGGTTTTGAAAAACAAGAACTTCAACTCTTCCTCACCCGTGCTCTGAGACCCAAAATGAGTTCAGCCCGCTGTCTCGTGGAGAGAAGTTGAGGCACAATCTCTGTAACCATAAATACAAACTCCTCAAGCAGCCCATAATCTGACACAATTTTCTGCTCCACTGTCTGCCAGATGGCTGCAGAGACCAGCCGAATCGGTGGGACCAGGAGTCGCAGGGCAGAGAGGGGAAGAGAGTGACCTGCAAACAGGGAAATATACTTCTTTAAAAATGTTGGAAAAGCTGACACAGTAACACATTCAAATTACATTTCAAAGGTCATTTTTGAAAGCTGTGAACATCACAAACAAAACAAATACAGCTCCACAATTCAAATGTTCAGCAGCAGAATCAGTTTGCGGAGTTCACGCCAGTAGGAGATGCAAAAAATATACCCATCATCACATACAACTGTAACGTAAAGCTCGGGTCTGGCGTATTTGTTGATTAATTGAACCAACCAAGAATTCCGTTTATTAGCTGACTTTGTTTTTCCTGTCCAATCTTTGGTGCGGCAACCATAAATCCATAACCTGATGACAAAGCTGTGTTGTCAGGTAATGTTACAGTGAGGTTTTTTGTTTGTTTGAAAACTCAGCAAAACACTGATGGTAAACTCTGGTGAGGCGGATGAGTCTACTTTTATTTCTATGATAAGAGCTCAACGTATGTAAATACGCTAACGTAATATGTCAACATGCTAATACATCATAAACAGTGGCACAACTGCATTTTTCAGATATTTGCAAACACCCACCACGAAGTTATATCTGTTAACACAACTGTTGCGGGGTTGTGGCCGTTCTTTAGAAAGCAGCAGTCACTTAAACAATTGATTTAGTTTTCAGCCGGTTCAGCTAGCGTTAGCTAAGTTAGCACAACGCATAGCTTAGCGTTAGCACGTATCCCAAATCTGCCTCTTAATGTATCTTATGCCACTAAGCTAGCGAACTGTTTCCACTGTAGAGAGAACAGCTGGATACCAATTCAAGTCAACATTTGATTCAAATGCGTTACGTGGGGTTTCTTTTAGTTAAAAAACCCGACTATTTCCTGGCAAAGTTAGCAATGGCATTCCCGCGCGCGGGCAGCATTGCGGCCTAGCTAAACAAATCTCTCGGTAGCAGTTTCTACTCACCAGGCAACTGAGAAATACCTCCGTCCATCTTCTATATTCACTGCAGTCACATTACACTTAGAAAAGGGATATCCGTCGTTTGACCGAAGTCAAACAAAGTATTTTTACGTAGGCTGTTTCTTAGATCTTTCTTCGTCACTCAGGCGATCTCTATGCGTCAACGGTTGCTTTGCGTTCCGCCCGGAATAACAATCCGACGGGAGGCAGCAGGCTTTGATGAGTTCCGCTTGTGTTCCTCTTTCTCCCTCTGCCTCTGTCATATACGATAACGTTAACCTGCTTTTTCTAAATCGTGTGAATAAAAACTTTTAGTTTTCCACTCACATTTGCTAAGTGTTGGATTAAATTGTTGTGTTGAGAATTTAATTAAACTGAAACTTTTTTATGCACTGCCTAATCAAGCTGAAAGGAATTATCCAAGAATATGACCAACTCCAAACAATTTATCCTGCTGTGAAAATAAATCCACACACTGGCTGCTGAAGTATCTCTTCACGCTTGGGCTTTCTCAGCTTTTTTTATTCTTATTTTTTCTTTTCTTTTTTTTCTTTTTTTTTTTTTTACAACATTGTGAATGCACGAAGGATTTCTTCACACTGAAAATCAAATAAAAAATACTTAAATGTCGAAGCAAATCAAACTGTTAGAAATTGACTACAAATATAAAACAGACTCTTTGAAGCCAGCTTGTAGGCAGCTCTGGAGGTGAGCCATATACTTTCCAATTTTTGTTCTCATTAGATATTGAAGTGTATTTTCACACATCACTGAAAACAAATTACGGTCGTATTCTGTGACAAGTGACTCTCTGCTTGTGATTTTGGCTGTTCAACTGATCATTCCTGCCATGTCGGGCTTACTGTGTTACAGATGTGTGCACCAGTTTTTTGTGTCTTTGCATGCTGTAGCGCTTGAGGAAAGCCTTGCCACAGAAATGGCAAACAAACGGCTTCTTTCCTGAGTGTATTTTCGCATGCGCGTTGAGAACACACATTTTTATGAAGCCCCTGCCACAGACATCACATTTATACGGCCTCTCTGTCGTGTGGTGCATCAGGACATGCCTCTTCACTTCTGTAGTTGACCTGAAGTCCTTGTCGCACTCCGGCACGGTGCATTTGAAAGGTCTCTCTCCTGTATGGATTAATTTGTGTCTCGCGATGGTTGACGCCGAGACCATCTTTCCACAGAATGGGCACGGGTGGCGGAACAATTCATTCAAGTGTTTGCTCCTCTGGTGCTTTTTCAGGGCTCCTTTCTCTTTAAAGGACTTCTCACACTGGGAGCAAGAATGCTTCTTCTCATTTCGAGACTCACTATGGATCAAATTCAAGTGCCGCAGCAGGTTAGACTTCTGGGAGAAAGTCTTGCCGCACTCTGCGCACAGGTAGGGCTTCTCTCTGGTGTGGACTCTCTCGTGGGAAAGGAGATCTCCGTCGGTTCTGAATCTCAAGCCGCACAGGGCGCACTGGAACGGCAGGTGGCCCGTGTGTTTCCACTCGTGCATGATTAAAACGCGCAGCCTGGAGAACGTCTTCGGACAGTGGTTGCATTTGAAGGGCCTGCTGATTTTGTGGATGTTTTCGCAATGCTTGAGCAAGGGCTTAAAAAGGGTGAAGGTCTCATCACAGCGGTTGCACTGAAACAGGGTGTGAGAAGCCTTGTGCCTCGCCAGCGTCGCCGTGTCTCGCAACACCTTCCTGCACACGCTGCAGTAGAGCTCGTTGTGGGTCAGTTTGTGCCTCTCCAGGGAAACTTTGTACCTGAACGCCTCTTTGCATTTGTCACACTTGTACAGATTCTGAGCTTGGTCCGGCTTCTCCGGGTCCACCTGCTGCTGGACGTGCTCAAAGCAGGTTCGGTTCAAGTGCAGCTTAAAAGATGACAGGAGTTTAAACCTGCTGTCGCATCGAGGGCAGGCGTAGTCGCCGCTGGGAAAGTGGGTTTTCATGTGAGTTCTCAAGCTTGTTTGGATGTGCTCCTTGCAGAAAAAGCATTGGACTTTGCGAGTCTTTTTCGGAGTGCTCGCTTTGATGTCCGAAAAGCCCCGCTTTCCTCTGGCGGCGAGTACATTCTTCGGACTCATGAACAAAGGGTCCTCATTTGAGCAGCTAGACGATGAATCATCCTCCAGAAAGCTCCTGACAGACGTCACAACAGAACACTCCTCGTCTGAGTAGTCGGACCATGAATCAACCGCACTGGGGCTACCACTAGTCGTCTTGTGGCAAGAGTCCTCATCTGAGTAGTAAGACCATGAGTCCTCTTCACTGAAATCACTGACAGGAGCCCTATAGGAGTCTTTGATGAAGCCGTTCGAACCCTCATTGTCAGCAGCCTCTGAAAGCGCCCTATTGGACGGTTTCGTTTTCCGAGAGGCTGGCTTACAGGCGTGGAGGGCCTCTTCACGACGACCTCTTTTCTCTTCTAGAAGTATCTTCTTCAGCCTCAGGCCTCTGTTTGGTCTCACGGGTCGAGAGTGCAAAGACAGCGGCACGTCCAGTCTTTTCAGCTGAACGCAGCATTGTTTAAGACGATGCGACATGTCCTCCGCTCCACTCTGCAGTAGGCCTGCATTCTCTTCATGTCTTGTAATATCACCCAAAAGCACCGCTGTTCCATTTTCCCCAGGAGTCCAATCAGTTTCATCAACCTCTATCTCCGCTGGCTGATCTCCTGTGACCGTCTCTGTTTTTGATTCATTCTCCACATCTGACATAAGTGACAGCGCAGTGGTCAAGATGTCGGCTTGGGGTTGTGTTTTATCTGTCTCAGTTCTTTCCACAGAGGGAAGTTTGAGAGCTGAGATAATGCAGGAACTGTCCAAGGAACCATCTGACAAGAGAAAAAAACACTGCTGTAGAGTCGTGAAAAAGACTAAACCTTGACACCTGCTGTTTAACAGCATGTTATATAAACATGTTAGTTATTGAAGGGAGCTATAGTAACTATAGAGGCTTGCCATTGTGATCCAGTTGACTGAGGTCTTTTTGATACTGCAGCAGGGTTTTGAGCTCCTCACGCTGAGACACGGAGCCCACACACTCCTCCAGGCCTGAGGACACCTCACCCAGCATAGAGGCAACCTGAGGAAAGAAAGAAATGTACCGATAACAAAAAACAGCAAAATTCAGAGGGAGACTAAAGTGACGTCAAAATGACCTGACGTCTTTGTAGCATCCTATGTCTGACTCTTCACCTGTTGGAAGGTTGGGAGAGGAAGGAACTTTTCAAGCCTGGACAGAAACGTCCACACCAAGGAGCGAAGTGCTTCATCATACGAGGGACCGAACTCTTCAGGGAAAATGGTCTGAAAGTATATGATATTCAGTTTTTACAAACAACTGAGAACTACGATGACTGAACTCATTACAGAATCAAGATTTCATAAGATGCAAGGGAAGGAGTCTGACGTCAGCATAGAGACACACAAACATTCACATTCATTTGATATAAATTAGAGTTATGCAAGTCTCACTTCATGTTCATCTGGATGACCCGTCAGCTGTCAAGAGGAACAATGAAACCATTCTTCAAGGTGCAACAACAACACTGACCTGAAAGTAGCATTCCCTGTCATCAGGATTTTTCAGCAAGTTCTTAACTAGATCCACAAATTCTGAGTGGGGAACCTCCATATTTCCATCACCGACCTGCATAACATGACATGAGCATTATAAAGAACTGAGCAGAATACACCCACCATTGGCAAGTATGAAAGTATTTTTAAAGAGAACGTAAAACTCACCTCCATCTCCCACTCCTCGATGAGCACTTGCACTCGGTCCAGGTGTGGCTGAATGAGCTGAAAGTCAGCCGTGGCTTCAAACTGACATAACTCCAGAATGAGCTAAAACGACAAAGCGACGGCGTTTCAGAGCTCCAGCGGCAGAAAACACTTCCTTCAAACCTCCAGCACAATACGCTGCAACAGTTTACATGTTGGTTTCATCAGAATTCCTCCATTTATGTCTCTTTATTAAACCAGTGACACATTCTTGTTGAATTTCAAAATACATTCACAGTCACAGCAGCTACTACTGATAATGGACTACTGCTCCTCCTCACCCGTGCTCTGAGGCCCAGGATGAGTTGGGCCCTTTGGCGAGCAGTGAGAAGCTCTGGCACGATGTCTGTAACCATGGAGACAAACTCCTCAAGCATCCCATAATCGGCCACAACTTTCTGCTGGACGGTCTGCCAGATCACCGCTGAGACCAGCCGAACTGGAGGGACCAGGAGTCGCAGAGCGGAGAGGGGAAGAGGGCCACCTGAATGTTAACAGAAGGGAGGTTTTTTATTTTTTACACCCAAAATTGTCTTGATTTACTTTTACTTGTTTTTTGTTGTTGTTTCTTGTTTTAAATGTTATCAGAAAATCTCATTCAAAATCCCACTGACATTTGTTACAGTGCTCATGACTAAAGATGCAGCCTTGGCACAGAGCCGGTCTCAGCTGTGATGACGGTGTTTGGATGAACAGTGAAACCTCTTGATGGTTGTTTCTTTTTAACACTGCAGTGATTTTAATACATTTTTCTAACAGTTCTTTCAGTGATATGTTAGAACTTCTGTCAGTGCTTCAACTTCAGAAGATGACACCTGACAGGAACATGTGATTACAAGCGGACAGCTCTACGCACAGGTTCAGTGAACACACCACAGAGGCTCTTAAAACTTTCCAACGCTGCCACCGTAAGCTAAGCTAAACATGTTATCTGCCCAGGGGGGAGAATGGAGGTAATGCTAGCGTTCCTCTCCAGTTCACATTGTGGGTCAACAATAACGCAAGTTATCGGGCGGGCTGGCTAAAAATGCCTCCGTTGTATGAATATTTACACGGAGAAGCAGTGAATTCATTCCTCCCTAAGAATGAGTGAAGTGGTTCAACAGTTAGTTAAACTTCACTGCTTCCAACTGTAGCACGAGAGAGATTACTCACAAATCCCCTTTGAAGTGTTTTCCTCCATCCTGTTTATCCACTGTGCTCAACTACAGTTATATACAGGACATGTTCATCACTATTTTCTTCTTCTGCTTCTTTTTCTTCTTCTTCTTTCTTGCGTATTTTAGCTGACTGCAATACAAAATTTTAGGTGCGTAGCGACACCTACCGCACCAGAGGCGTACAGCAGGGTGTAGAATAGAATCTAGTTTACATTAGTCTACGAAAAAAAAAAAAAAATCATTCTATAATACAATCCGGTGTGTTTTAAGAAGTCTATTACCCGTCTCAGTGTTTCCTCTTCATATCCTGATAACAGTTGGGTCCAGTTGGGTCTGTTCGACAGATACAAAGATTGGTCCGACAGTGTTTTTGTTCCGGGTTTCCCCGATCGACGCTTCTCATGTCATGTAAACTTTTAGACAATCCAGCCCCGACCAACCCATCTGAGCATCTAACAATAAACTATACGTATATAGTTTTTAAAGCTGTGTCTCATCATATATTGTGGACAGTAAGGACAACAGGCACATGTTTGCATGAGCCCTGCATGCTGTTGTACCGACTCTATACCAACTGGGTTAAAATCAGTGGGACAGAGTGCAGGGCATGACTAATCATTTGCAGTGAGATTAAACATGACGTGTGTGTGTTTTGCACAATAAATTAAAAAAAAAAAAAAAAAAATCTTCATTAAAACACCTGTGTAAAATTGATTTAAAGAAAAAACATGCATACGTCTTCATTTCATAGATAGGTGTGTTCATGTTGTGATTTAATGTGTGTGAATTAAAATACTTCATGTGTGAGATATTCATCCAGTCATTCATTCACAGGGATTCATGCATCCAGCTGACAGAATGTGAAAGTGGGACACTCTGAACACCCTGAAGGTGGAAAGTTTGTCTGCGCTCACTGAAAATCCAGTTTAGGTTTAGTTTAAAACCAGTTTGGAAATAAATATTCAACTGACACAAGTGTGCTGTGGAAGCCTCCAGCGCACAGACAATGACAACTGACTTTTCAGTCAAGCAGGAGACTTCTGGTGTCCAACAGTTCAATTTTGGAAATGAAAAATAATTGCTAGTTCACAGATTCGGGAATTTTAAATAGATTTTGACAAGGTAATTGAACTTGAAAAAAAAAAAAAAACAAGGTAACAGACACACATTATTATTATTCAAAGAAGAGTATTTGATGTAAATCTTAAAACATGCCTGGAGGGAATCTTTAAGTTACCCCGCTCTCACACTCTGCCACAGGGTTTAGCCACAGCCCTCAGTCACTGCAGCGTCTATTTCACTCTGTCCAGGACATTCATGTATTAAACATTAGCACACTGAGCATGCTAAAGTGTACTTGCATCCAGACTATTGAATAGTGTGCTTGAAATGTGCTTAACTGGAACAACTAATTTTGTGCTTGTTACACTTTGTACAGAAGTCCAACTTCAGTTGCATCAAGCATACTTGACTGAAAAGTCCACATCTGATTCTGCTGCAATGATTTGGGCTTTTTTTTTTTTTTTTTTTTAAACTCTCCATTGGAAGTCCGACAGCACTTCAGGAGTGTGACGCTGGATCAGTGGAGCACTCCTGTACCTGACTGTAACCACAGCATTGAGACAGACGATTCCCATAAAGTCTTTATTTGTGGTGGCAACATCATGCAAAAAGCTCCGGTAAGAAATTAAAAGGAAACTTGGAATGATCTGCGTGACAGAGGCAAACAGAAATGTCTTGAGAAGTATTCAGCGTGAACAGTGTTCGTAGGGCTGTGCTCGTCTCTGACGGGGAGATTTAACCCTGCTGATAAAATGATGCACAACAGGTGGACAATTCTACAGACCGTTCACTGGAAACCAGGAAGAACATTAAAAGATAAATACAATGGCACCTAAAAGAAAAACGAAAGACTTCCATTTCTGTCGTGATGGCTCACATACAGAATTCACTCATCTGAAACATTTAAAAGAGCCCACTGACACGAGTGGGTGGGCGGCAATGTGTACTTACAGGTGATATACTGTCCTCATTGGGTCATGAATGGAGCACTCAAATGAAGAAAGCCATTTACAGCGATGAGAGCTCATTGGCATCATTTCAACCTTTTATGTGTCATTTCCTGCTGAGCATTCAGCTCAATATGGAGCAATAACATGACACAGAGGCAACTACACTCAATTTATATTCTACCGAGGGCTTGGCAACTAAAACAGATTGTCCTTATACATGGGAATGCATCGTGGTCAAAAATAGGAGAGAAAAACATGAACAAATTGACCACCAAAGATCTGAGGAATCGACAAATTCCTCCCCAATTGATTCAGGAAAAACAATGCACATTTATTTCGATTGCAAATACTATTACAAACGCTTCAGTCAATAATATCCCACCACAAGAAGTCCACTTCAATATCATACAATGCCAAATCAGAGGCAATTTTACATCTCTTATTCACCAATGTGTCAAATCTTACACATTTTTCTGTAGAAAACTTTTCTTGCTTTTTTTTTTTTCTTTTCTTCCTTTATACAGAGTGATAAAAAAAGTTAAGGCAAGATGCATCAAACAGAAATCCAAAGGCCATGGGCCAGCCTCTGCAGGGGGTTCTGATTCCACTGATTCGGGATCAGAAGAAAGCCAGCAGCTCCCGCTCGCTCTCTGTCTCAGGCATCTTACACCGGCGGGAAGGGAAGAGGAGGAAGCGGTTGTGGAGGGGGAGGTGGGGGGGTCGTCAGAGGTGTCCACTTCCGCTCCTCCTCCCCTCTGACCCTCCTCTATGAGTCTGCCAAATCACTCCTCTTTGGCACTTAAGCTGGCAGACTCAGCTTCTTTCCTTTCAGTACTGAAACAAGACAGTTTTTATGTTTAACACAGACCAAAAAAACACATGTATTGTTTCACACTTATATGTGTGAGATCACAAAAAACAAATATTTTCTTAATGCATGCAGGTAGTTATGCTTTTATGTGATGGTTCCAAAACCAGTTAAGTCCCTTTACAGCAAGAAAATGCCACGAACTGTGACCAAGCTAACCAATGAACGATGTTTCCATCTCAGATCGTTTAATCTTTATTGTTTTTAGAGCCCTGAAGAGCTAAAACTCCACTATTTCATGAAGGAAAACTTTTAAAAAAGCGATAAAAGCATACACTTTCCTGTTTATCTAATTGAACATTTCATGGCACCTCAGTTTTATTAGTCGCCCCCTGCTGTGAACCGCCATGCCCTGATACTCAGATATTCACCTAGAAAACTTCTACTGCAGTGGGGGTGACTGGTGTTCCCAACATCGGGATTGTTTCTTTAGTCTAAAGCAGCACTTCCTGATGCCTAACCGACTAAGACAGCAACAGAAAAACACTCACCGTTTCAACCTGTTTTAGAAAATTCAACAAAAACGCAGCGGCACTCACCTTTTGTTACATACAAATAGAAGAAGTCACAGTAAAGGATGGTCTGCACCACCCCAGCAACGATGGCGATCATGTCAAAGAACCCCTCAAAGTAGAACCTCCATATCCAGTTGATGAGGTAAAGGGCTCTGTAGAGTCCCAGGAAGAACAGGTAGTGGGTGGTGATGGTCTCGGCCTCACCGGTCTTGCTGATCATGAACAGCTGAGGCAGGATGGCCACTGACTCCAAGTAGATCGAGAATGTCCACAGAATCTGGGCCAAAGACAGACATAGAAGAAGACTAAGGAGGAGGAAAAGAGCACTGATATGCATTGAATGAATTCAGATATGTTTGCCTACTTGTCCTAGAAACGTTTTTATCACATCCGACTGAAAGATAAGGCTGTGTGCAAGAATCCTGTGAGGGCGCTTGTGACGTAGTTTCCCTGTAAAGCTTCAGCCCCCCGGTTACCCAAAACACTGAGAGACAAAGAGTGTGGCCTTTGTATTGTAAAATATTAGCCTGGCGCGTAATGCAGCAAAGCAGAAGAGCTGATTGCCAGTCGCAGCCCCAGTCATTCACGAAGGGCTTCTTCTTTGTGGGAACCTCGTATAAACCTCGTTTTCGGCCCAGCGCATAAAGCTGCACTGGACGCTCCAATTCATCAGACGCTAAAGTTCAGGGGTGCGTGATATGCGAGTACGGGTGCAGCATCGACATCGCAACGTCAAGTAAGGCAAACACATCATGCTACAGCTGTTTTGCTCATTAATATGCAAGTGTTTCATGTCATCGCACAAACCGGTGCTTATGCAAAGCTTTGCTGGTAAATATTTACACCCACTAACTGCCGATGTGTGACTGATGCAGAGCTGACGAAACAACAGCAGCTTGCTAATATTTGATGTGTTTATAGAGTGAAACCGTGCAATGTAAAATGGTGATCAGATTTGACCTGACACTTGATCACTACTAGCTCTGAAACACATACTGTATAAGTAAAACTGTTTAGAAAGTACTGTCAAGTAAGTTATCACTGTTTTTTACCCCTAAAACTGTTGCAGCTTGTGATGCAACAGTGACTTCCTGTTTACACAGCAAATTGCTTTTGACTGAATGCCACTTCAGATGTTTCCGAGTAGCTAATCTATAGTAATGTCTTTACAAGCGAAGACATTTCATTAGTTTTAGTGGCGCAAGCACAGTTGGTAAAAAAAGAGATTCGAGAGAGAGAGAGAGGAACAAAGCATACACACAGGAGAGAGACGGAGTAATGTGTGCATACAAAAGAATTGAATTTGGTGAGGTATCAGAGTGTGTTTGCGCAGTATTTCTAACCTCCAGGGGAGAGAAGTCATGGTTAACCAGGAAAGCAAGTCCACCAACAGGGACGACCAGGAACTCCACTCTGAACGTGTCGTGATTCCCATCATAAGTCGCCTTGAACTTCAGGTAGATCAGGTACACAGTGGCGTACGCACATCCAATGTAGATGATCTGAAAGACACCGACAGCATGAAAGATGAACATTCACTGGTCCTGGTGTGTGTCGGTCCATCGCGATTATGCGGCGATGACACGAGTCTGTTACATCTCGCCGGGCAACGTCATCCGCTAGCAAACACGGGTGTGTCGACTTGGTGTACTAGTTAAACTCAAACACTGTGTGCTTTGTGAAAAGAAAAATGCTGCAGGATATGAGAATGAGGAGCTACGTGTTTCACCTTCATGGTGGTGTTGTAGAGAGAGATGAAGGAGGTGAGCAGGTCCAGGTAGCGAGTGGTGAACACTAAGGCAAACAGGACCTGACTCTTCCCAGAAATACCTGTGAGGAGACAGCAGAGGACATTCAAACATTTTTGCATCCCAGAAACAGATTTGTATGAGGATCAGGCAACTGGAAGAAGCTAACGGCTGACTGTGATCATCGCTGGTTGTTTTTTTTTTTTTTGGAAGATTTTTGTCATTTTGTTACTGTGAAATGGCCTGGCTCTGAAGAGGGAGTGAGAGCTGCTGCTCAGTGAGCTAACCCAGTAGAAAAAGAGGCCAGTGAAGGCAGCAGGGAAAACAGGAGAGCCAGAGTATTTTCACATCTAACTCAGTGAATTGAGGGTTTAGTTCAACCAAACCAGAGTTGAAAACTGAAAGAGAGAATGTAGTGTGTTTTATAATGACTTAACTAGTTCAGAAAATGTATGGTTCAACTTTTCTGCTAAATGAGATCAATAGGTATACAAATATTTCTTGACATTTTTGGAGTTTACTTTGTTTGTTTATGCGACCAACGTAAATAAATCTGGTGGACTCACTGCTTGCACACGTGTCCCCGAGCTACGGCCATACGCTACACATTTCAACAAACTGGGCAACATTGGCAAGTGCTGGTTGTTAAACCAGCAGCTGGAAAACCTGGTTTGTATCGAACGTGCCCCTGAAGCAGACGGCTGACAGAATGAACTCTTACCTAAAGGGAAGTCTATTCATCCGAACAGTTTCAATGTGACCTGCACCACCAGATGTTACAGTGGCTGCTACCTCAAATAACACATTTTAAAGCAAACAGCATTGTCTCTGCCCAAATACAATAACCCAGAATTACTCACAGTAAACCACAGACCTCACACATGGCTCCACAGCTCTCTACTACTTTTTAACAACTTATGCCCTCCCACTTCATCTCTGCAGGAGAAACAAAACTTTATTCATTCATTCACTCTCCAATGTCCAATTCTCTGCAGCCAGCCTGTGCACAGACAATGCATATGAAATACAACAGCCAAGAAAAGACTAATATATATTACACAGTTACACTGCAGCGCTCAAATAGGCAGTTTGCGGTGTAGGTTTGTGTATGTCTGTCTTCACCCTGATGTGTAGCAAGCCTCTCTGTTTACCTGGTATGTTTACAAGTGGCAGCAGAAAAAGCTTAAACAGGATTGACTTTCATGTAGAGCAGTCTGGTTTAATCTCAAGCAAACACCAGTAATGACACAAATCAGATGACGACCTGGTTTGCTGTGATACGGCCCTGACCTTTGACCGGTGGAAGAGCAGCAACACACAGCAAAGTTTAACCGCGATAATACAGCACGACACAATCAACTATTCCCTTTGAGTGAATGCAAAAGCATATCATTCAGTCACCGACTTTGCATCTCCAGCTGTCAACCTGTGAGCACTCAATGCTGCCACGTCAGAAAGGTCACACAGGGCTAACGCAACTAACGTAAGATATGAGAAGAACTGGGGCGCAACGCAAGACGTGAAGCTAGCACAGTTTCCACCAACAGTTGAAACGGCGAGGCCCAAAATGTCAAACTAACAAATTCTGTGGCCCTCTGGTCCCCGTGTCCCTAACGTTACCTGACGTTCTTACGGGGCCAGCTGCATTTGTCAGGGCTAGCTAGCAAGACAGCTGCTGTTAGCTTGACTTTACAGGTACTTCCTCTCGACAAGAGCCATTAACAAGTGTCACAACGCACCTCGTCATGCTCGTCATGTTCTTAACCATGACAGTGACAGTATGAAAATTGACTAGCCAGTGTTGGTGTTGCTAGCCAGCGAGCTAGCGTTAGCCGAGAACCGGCTAATAAGGAACCACTACAGAAGACGTTGCACAGTCGAGACCCACTTCGTCTGGTTACACTGTCCATTTACATGGCAGGACACATTCTGTGCAAGACAGGGGGTCATGCAAACTCTAAGTTAAGGTGTAAGACTACTCACCGGCACAAGACCTGGTTTTCCATATTTTTAGCAGCAGGATGATGATGGCTGCTAGGTGGGAGAGATCGCCGGTTAGCCTGAAAATGTTCATGTTTATGGCAGCGCAAGCAGAAGTACACCGATTTAAAACTCTGTAAAGAGCTCAGTTCGTCTCCGGTAACGATTAATTGATGACCTGACAGTGTTGAATGACACCGTGACACTAGAACAGACAGATTCTCGCTTCAGAAGATGGGAAAATGGCGAGCAAAGCGCGACGTGGCTTGGGGACGTGGCCAAGACAACAGTACCCAATGCAAGACGGGAAACGCTGGTGCGCTCAGCCAATCAGAACGCAAGGATGCTTAATTTGCATAAATTATGATATACGGATGCTGCCTCCAGGCTCTGTGGGAAACATAGTAAATTAGAGCTCCTTCTTTCAGCACCTAGGTGTCATGTACAAGGAAATGCACCCCAGCTATGTGGAGAAAATACTTATTGTCAAATGAAAGGAGTAATATTTCAATTTAAACTCAGGCAGAAACAGAGCTAAACACTAAACACAAAAGTGTAGAAATGCTGTATCAGGGAACAACTATTCTACTTCCAGCTGTGGCTGATTGTGCAACTGTAAATGTGCAATATACAAGTGTGAAAAAGCCATCTGCAGCAGGAAACACTTACGCAATACAAACCATTGTGTATTTTTTTTGCTATGGACTGTAATTCACACTGACAATTCTGCAGTACATAAGATCATCTCAACAACTTACACATCACATTCATTTATTGACACAGAAGAATGAGAACATACAAATGCCAAAAATAATCTAGATTTCTTTTATCCTGCAACCCAGATTATGCTCTTTCAATACAAATATGGCATTAATCGTGGCACATTTTTGTCTGTTGTGCTGTGACATCTCACAGGGCACAGCAGCAATGTAAAGCGAGGCCATGGAACGTTTGAAAGGAGAAATAACACAATCTTCCTCTTCCAAATAAAAAGTTGAATTCAAAAGGAGTAAAACACACTAGTTTAATCCAGTACACTCAGGGCTGTTCTGCTACAGCTGTACTTGGTCTGGTATGACCATTATCTTATGGAGGCTCATGTTAACAAACTTAAGATAGATATTGTTGCATAACTGACAGTTTAGCAGATTTATTGCCTTTTTCTAAGGGTCGTTCGTAGTGACAAACTCACTCAAACAACACCCAACTTTGCAGGCCCCCTCATCTCCATGGAGCCTTTAAGTCTATTTTGGGTCACTTCCCTCTCATAAGGCTCATTTCCAGCCACTGAAAAGGGCTGTTCTCACCTACAAACAGCAGATAGATGTTAGCAACTAGCTGGTGAACACAGTGCAGAATTTCAGCTGCTGAGGAGCCAAATATTTATCTCAGGAGGATGAGACTCCAAACGAATGCTAATATGGCTCCTACTACTGTATGCGTAAAGGCGCAATTGTTTGCCATAACAACTTTATTGCATGATAATGCATCAGTGCTGTGTTTTCAGCTTGCTAACACGTCCCCCTTGTGGCACTTGGGGGCCACAGTAGCCACCGTTTCACATAAGTTACAGGCTTGCTTCAAGAAGGCCTCATATTACTTTTGTCATACTGATTACAAGCTTAAAAAAATATATAAATCATTACATTTCTAAAAGCCTAGAAGTGATTAAGTCAAGTGTGTACACACACTGGTCCTTTGACTTAGACACAGAAAAAATTAAAGTACAAAGTTCAACAAAGATTCAACCATGATTATTCCCATTGATCTTACAGAATGATAAAACACTGCCCACACATAACAGACTTTATAGAACAAACACAACATAGTGATATGTCTCAGAAGATTTGATCTTCAATGGCATTTAATTACAGGCAAACTGCCATTCAGTTTTTTTTTTTTTTTTTGCTTTTAAAGTAGAGGTATCACTGTCACACAAGATGGCTGGTAAATGTTGGAACTACAGTACCTGAGCTTCATACCTGACTCAACATTTCTAGTCAGAAATACTGTGTTTTATGAATGAAGCTTGTGAGAATTGCACTAAAATCCACCCGGGAGGAAACGACGAGATAAAGTTAGGTTAGCAAAATACGGGCCTGTGACGGCGCCACAGTGCATTTGGTATTCAATGAGCAGGTCCTGAACGATCCTCTGAGGCCTTGAGAACAAACACTGCGTCATCAAGAACGTAGTAATCATTATACATGTCTCCTTCACAGAGATATGGCAACCGGGTGACAGCCTCCACCTCAAACCCCACCCTTCGGAAAACCTCATTTGTCAGTTCGGTTACTTGCTCCTCCCAAGTTTTTCCTTTCACTTTAAGGTGTTCTTTGGGGCGCTGCCATCTTCCTCCTAAGCAAAGAAATAGAAACATATTTGGATTATACAGAAAGTATACAGAATTCTGTATATGCACAGAATACTGATTCCCGACTGACCGACTTCCACGTAAGGCTGGAAGGGAAGCACTGCAGCCAGGATGAGTCTGCCTGTGTTGGGAACGAGCGATCGCCTGATGTCCTGCAGGAGGTGCAGAGGATCGTCACAGCGGTCCAGCAGGTTCAGGCAGCTGACCACATCATACTGGAAACCAGTCTGCTGCCACTCATCTATGCCCAGAACTCTGAGCGGGACAGAAAACGGGATTTTCAGACGGTAACAAGTTACTAGTAAGAGTGCAAGAATTAGAATTTTAGGCATCTTCACATTTTGTACGTTGCATCCCTCACGTGGTAAAATCAGCATAATATATGTCCATATCTGTTGCTGTACTGATGGAATTAGTGCTGTGGGATGCACTTCTCACTGAATTCATCGAAACAACAAATAAACAAGGAATTTTGACTTTAAATCTGGCCTGTGATTTATTGCTCACTTGTAATTCCTCCTCTGCAGATGCCACTTCATGGGTGGTGAAACCTCAGTTGCATAAACCTCTCTGAAATGGGCTCCCATCACTTCTGTGACACCTCCATCTCCAGCTCCCAGGTCCAGCAGTCTGTCAGCCCGCCACTCTGGACCGATCCGAAGCAGCTGCTGGAACTGCTCCGCAGAAAACACAAACATAGAGCCACGACCCAGAAACCTGAGACAGACAGCGCGTCAGAGGAAGATACACCGCAGGTGGAACAGAGACGAGATCCGTGTCTGCACTACTCACCCGTTGATGGACGTGCGGGAGACCAGAGGGCCGAGGATGGTCGATACAAAAGAGTGGTAGAGCTGGGTGAACAGCCAGCCTGATTTCTCCACACTCCGCTTGAGGAAAGCCTTGGTGTCTGAGTCCAGGTGGCTCTGGATGAACAAGGGCTGCACCGATTCTCCGAGCAGGTCAGGACAGCACTGGTACCACTAGAGCCACAGGAAAAAGATACGAGAACGATTCAAACTCAAGAGAAGAAGAACCCCTTACAGTGGGGGAAACTTTAAGACTTTGATTGGATCTACTTCCTCAACATTTTACAGCTTAATGGCTTCTAGGTAGTAAACCAGTTTCCCCTAGGATCAATATATAGTCGCCAAAACAAACTACATACATCACTAACAACGTCGTTTTAACATGTATAGAGAGAGAAACATTTGACACATTGTGTATCTTTTGCAGTTATTGTTGCCCCCTAGTGTCAGGCTAAGTTATGGCATCCACCTTTAAATAAGTTCTTCATACTCTCTTGGACTTCTCTGTGTGACTGAATGATTTTTGGAATACATCTTTGCATTATACTTTTTTCACATCAGTGTTTATCAGTGGTACAAAGTGTGCAGTGTGCAGATACTTTCCTACTGTATTTCAATTGATTGTTTGGTACACAGCACCTATCGCACTGAGTTTTGGGGATGTGGATGTGTACATGCACAGTGCACACGACTACTCTAGCCTTTCTTGCAGACTGCTAAGATGTAGCTATGATTAAATGTGAGCTAACTGCTAATTATAGTTGGCAGGAATCTGGAGCCGTGACACTCTTCTGGGTCTCAATGGGAGTTTAGTAAGACTGGAAAAACATTTCAGATATGATACACTGAGACACTAGGACATCTACCAGAAAGTCCAGAAACCATCATGTTCAAATCAGACGACAGTTTCTAAACTAAACTGTGAGACTATCAAAACGGCAGGTGAGTACACACGTCCTTGCAGGTAAATAAAATTAAGTATGGCAGGATGATAAGCCCATTTTGTTATCTGCCACACCTTTGACAGACTCATGCCAAATTCCATTTAAAAATGTGTCAACTCTACAATCTGCACCCTGCTAATAGGAAAAAGTGCACACGAGTCTAGTCTCCACGTGCACATTGGCCAAACAATTTGACCATGCAAGTTCATATACAATGCTGATGACTATTTAATCATCGACTGATCAATAATTCATACCTCTTGTGTCTCAATCGCGGCTGCTTCCCTCTCGCTCACCATGTCCATAAACAGTGAACGGACGAGCGGACTGCGGACATACTTCCCCGTCCACATCCTCCTGATAGAGAGCAGAAAGGCGATGTAGCCCAGCACCCACGCTACAAAAATCAATGTCCTCAGCTGTAGATGACACATAATGGACAACAAGCCTGAGAGGGAGAGCGGACAGGCAGCGGATGTAGTCTCGAAGAAGCGAACAGACTGGCCAGTGGATAGCACTGTGTGTTAATATTAGATGATGATAAAGACGGTAATGGCAGCCAACTGTAAACCAACACGACAGTGCATGTCTCCAGTTCCAAGACAACAAACAAACAAACCTGAGGGTGCGGTGGATTTAAGAAAGCCAGCTGTTATTTACTCGCCATCTTAGTCTTGTGAATCCATTGTCTGACTCTTTCTCACTAATATCCTCGGACTGTTTCACCCGTGTGGTGTCTACCCATTATGACAACAAAAGCTACATCCGCATTGGCTACACTTCCTGAGTCACCGCTAAATGTGTCCCCGGAACTGTGTCCGCGATTGGCCGCTGTTTGGCTTTAACTGCAACTTCGTCGTTTGTTGGCATTTCTGTTGCTGGGAAGAGAACAAAACTAGTGAAGCCGAAATATGCAGCACATTTCTGAGAAGACAGGTAGCAGCAATGTTTTGATGAAATACTTCATTTTTTATTATCGTGACATCATCGCCGTGGCCTCGTTCCATAACCTCTAAAATAACCCGCTGAGTTCACGTTGGGTGTGAAATGTTTGACTTTTATTTAAACCATTCAACAAAAAAGTGAACATTCGACAGATTTATTGTGTACTCTCTCTTTCCGGGACGTGTGCATTAGTCAATCCTCGCTGTTAGCTTTGTTAATGTGCTGCGCAGGCTGGTTGCTGGACAGTACTACGGTGTACTCGAACGTTACCCCGTTATTCGTTGTGCCCGTCACTTTAAACATGGCATGCAGAACTCCGTTTTGAATCTGTCAAATTAAAGCACGGTTACCCTTTTTTCATACGTACGTGGCCCGTGAAATAAAAGCAAAGAACTGTCTACAAGGGCTCTAGAATTCGGCATGTATATAATACGACGACTAAAACCTATTTCGAGAAAAGTTTAGATTTTGTGTCACGTCATTTCGATAATTTTCTTTCGCCAGAGCATGACGGTTATGGCTGCAGCCAGTAGTGTGTAGGCACGTTTGTATAATACTTTAAGTACTGTTCAAGATATATCTGTTAATTTAAACAGCCTAAATATTTTGTAATAAAAATGACCAAATTATACTCTACATGGAGGCTATCAGAACATCATAGTCTTGAATGGTATTTGGCATCTCATTATTTGCATGTCAGAACACCTTCCTCACCTCCTCTCTTTTAAATACCAGTGTATTCTCTTGCTTGCCCATTTATCAAAGATCATATTTCCTTAATCAGCAAGTGTTACCTGCATCGCTTCTCTTAAAACGACTCATGTCATTCATCTCTCATTACAGACCCCCCTCTACCCCTGTCCTGTCTGCGCCTCCTGGTCCCACCACTTCGCCTGGTCTCTGCAGTAATCTGGGCAACTGTCCAGCAGAAAGTGGTGGCCAATTATGGGCTGCTGGACGACTTTGTGACAGCAGTCACAGACATTGTCCCAGAGCTTCTTAATCGCAGGCAGAGGTGTCTGCTGAGCCTTGGCCTCCGGGCTCAGGTACTGTATGCTAGAGCTATTGATGGGCCTTTTGCAACCCACATGCTGTATTTCAGAGACAGGACAGTGTTGACGCTTCGTGTAAGGCTACAAAGTTACAAACTTTTCTTGGTTTTAGCTGACGCTGGAGTTGTGTCGCCCAGAGAAGACGATAGACCTTGGGACCATTCAACCACACCTTGATGTAGTCACTTCATTGTGGAACACGGAGGTACATTTAGTTTTATTTCATGCACTGTCTGGTTCCCATGAAGTGGCAACCAGACTTTACCAGGCGTTGCTCTTTACCACAGATTCGTGATTCAGGAGATGGATCGTCAGCATCAAACCTCCTCAGTCTGGTTAACACCCTTATTAAAGACCAGGAGGAGAGACAGCACTTCTTCCAGGTAGGTGTCTCTGGACTTAAAGCTTGTAGATATTTTTATCCTTTCTGTTGAAAACTGTTCAACAATATCCATTAAAACCACTCACTCAATTTCAGGATGTTTTCCCAGCGAGATTTGGAGACAAGTACTTTGAAGACATACGGATGCTTGTGGAGATATTCCTCTTGCAGCTTGACAAGTTACTCACTGTGCCAAATCTTAAACAGGTAACATCCATTCAGTGCATTACAGATGGAACTGGAGCAATGGTGGAAATATTCATTTTGGCAATTTGCAGTTTTCCATGTGTTAATTGGTGAGCTTTATTGGTGTTTGTAGATGTAGTCCTGAACTGAGTCAAGCTAGCTGTCTTCCCAGTGAGCTAAGTTATGCTAGCTATATCCTGATTCCATCTCTGCATATATATTCTTAAAGAAAACAAATAAGAGTTTTTCCCAAAATCTTTAAGAATTCCATTGATATAATCTTTGTCATGAGCAGGTTTCCTGTATGCTCAGCGATGTGCCTTCAGTTCTGTCCGAATGCATCAAGTGTTTCTGTCAGTCTCAGGAACTGAAATCTCTTCTGGAATATCAAAAAGGTCTCAGTCACCTAAGTGAAAACGGTAAGCATGCTGTCGAGTTTGGATGGATGTTACAAATTCACAGCACGCGGCTGTAATGGTTTCTGTGTGTATTTTAATTTTCAGATAATCCGGCAGTTGGTGCCAGCATTTGTTCAGCTCTCTGTCTACCACCTTTGGTAAGCGTCTCGACAGATCGGGAAGAAACACCACGAGAAGCAAATATGTTAACTGATTACATGGATGCATTCAACAAAGAACTGACAGTGGAGACTGCTACACTGGGAAAAGGTGCGGACTCTGTTAAAACGGAGAGTGACAAACAAAAAAGGAGAAAGACAAACATCAGAGGTTTGAAGAACCAGTCCTGCGCTAACAGTGAAGCAGGAGCGGGGGGCAAGATCTCACGCTCTGTTCAACATGTTGAGCCTTTGGTTGGGGATAAGATGAGTGTAGACTCTTGTGCTGTTGGGGTCCAAGTAGGTTATAATGTTGAAATTGTTGCTGAGGAGACTGCCACCACAGAGAATAAACCCTCTGTTGAAGACTTGATGATGAACATCAAAGATGATGAGCAAACTGAGGCATTAGTCAGAACCACAGACTCAAAAGAAGATAACAAGGGGGTCAGTCCGAGGACAGTAACTGGTGAACAAGTGCAAAACATCAATGGATCTAATGTAGTACAGTATGCACCTGTTGTGATCACATCCCAAAGACCAGTCAGACAATACCGAAGTCTGAAAATGAAAAACATTTCAATGATACCCAAAAATGAGCAGCCAAAGAAGGCTCCTCGAGTTCCACCGACCGGTAAGACTTGTCCCACGTGTGGTAAGACATACAGTCGTGCATCGGATATGAGAAGGCATCAGAGAACCCACACAGGAGAGCGGCCTTTCCAGTGCCTGCGCTGTGAGAAACGCTTTCAGTTCCAGTACGACCTGAAGAGACATGAGTTAAATGTGTGTCGAATCACTGTGGCACAGCCTCAGAGCTGGTCCTCTGAGGCAGCCGAAAACCCTCAAGACCCAAAGCAGGGGGAAGTAAATCAGAAAGAAGTGGAGACTCCTTCTGGAGACATAATACCTCTTCCCATGAAGCAAGACCTTCAACCGTTGGTCAGCAAAGTCCAGTTAGGAGAGCAGGGTCAGGGACGTCATCCAGCTAATCAGAGGGGCAAGAAATCGAAAGGTTTTAAGTTGAAAAAGACGGATACTTCACTGCATTGTGTGGAATGTAACAAGTCGTTCTCAGACGCAGCAAGACTTAAAACACATAATCTGAGACACAAGCCTCGTCCGTGCACCAAGTGCGGTCAGAGCTTCAAGGGTTTCATAGACCTCAACCAGCACTATGTGGAAGCGCATGACTTCAGGGGACCCTTTGCCTGCACTCTGTGTGAACGAGCTTACACGGACCTGAGAGGTCTGATCAGGCACGAGAGGTTCCACACGGGCGACCTCCCTTTCAAATGCCCCAAGTGTCCCAAAGCCTTCGGTTATGCATCCGCCTTAACGTTACATGACCGAACTCACACCAACGAGGCTCCATTCCTCTGCTGGGATTGCGGGAAAGGCTGCAAGTCCAACGCCGCCCTGAAGATCCACAGGCTGTGCTGTCACAGCAGCGCCAAGGAGAAGCGCTTCTGCTGCGAGCACTGCGGAAAAGCCTACGCGCTTAAAAGAAGCTTGGACCTCCACGTGGCAAAACTCCACACCGGCGTGCGCTACCCGTGCTCCCACTGCGGCAAGCTGTTCCGAAGTGCGAGCTCCTTGAAGAGGCACGACCTCACCCACACAGAGGAAAGGCCGTACTCGTGCAACGAGTGCGGCAAGAGTTTCACATCCGCATCAGAGCTGAAGATACACACTCGCTATCACACCGGGGAGAGGCCGTTCAAGTGTCAGGAATGCGGCAAGGGCTTCGTGCAGTCCTATTACCTGACAGCACACATGAGGATGCATACGGGAGAGAAGCCGTATAAATGCCCAACATGTGAGAAATATTTTAAATCCACAGGTATTTTGAAGAGACACCGAATGACTCATACAGGAGAGAAACCCCATAAGTGTTCCGTCTGTGAAATGGCCTTCAGTCGGCTTGAGCTTGTGAAAGCTCATCGAAGGAAATTTCATTAAATTTGTGCAATTTATTTATTTGAAACAAAAAATTCCTTTGTCTTTTACGTCATTTTCACAGGATCAATAAAATATGTTTTTTGGAAGTAAACTGTTTCTCCAATGCAGGTGTTTCAATACCAGTGTCGGCCAGTAACACATTACTTTACAACATTACTTTTTGCAGTAATGAATAATTTAAGGGAATGCAGTTTGAAGAGCAGTAATTACAGTAACTAATCCCAGTAACGTGACAGTTTGGGGGTTGGCTTGTTTGCTCACCCAGAGTTTGATGGAGGGCTCCCCAGCTAGTTGCTAATCGTGCCTGTCTGCTGTTGGCTGCTGAGCAGGTAGAGCACAGTGCACCTCTGATATTTAATCTCACAAAAAAGTGAGGAAATGTTTGATTTCTGATTCTCTGGTATTTAAACCGCCTATACAACTTTGAAAAATAAACATAACAGCAGTTATAGAATGAGATTCTTCTCTGGTATGAGACTGGGTCACCTGCTCAGAGTCGAGCATATCATACAGTATAGTCATTATAAGTCTTTCAGCTCTATTCCTCAGGGCCAGGTTTTGTATCCTCTTCAGTTCCACTGACCGGAAATGAGTCCTCACAGTCTCTGCTTGTCTGCTGGATAACGTATAAGAAGTGTTGCAGCAAGGCACCTTTCTGTCTCTCCACATCAGTTCTGTTTTGGGTTTTTGCCAAGCTGAGGAGGTGAAACAGAGGAGCTCTCAGGCACAGATCTGTGTCCTCTGGCTGAGGTGAGGAAGATGAATCCTCCACCTGTAGCTCATCAAGGTGGAATCAGGAGTGACTGGTTCAACAGGTGAGAGCTTCATGTTCTCACTGCATGAGCTATGACTGAGTATTCCTAAAATGTTGCTCTATTACCAGAACAATGATTACAACCCGCATTTGGCCCAAACACAATGCAGTCTCTGCCTTGGCACAACTACATTTGAGTTTCATTCATTGTACCAGTGGTGATATTACATCATAATTTATTTATGTATTAGTAAACTAAATCTTCAGAGTTGTGAAATAAATGTAGTCGAGTACAATGTTTGCCACTGAAAAGTAGAAGAGTAGAAGTACAAAGTAGCACAAATGGAAATACTGAAGTGAAGTACAAGAACATTTCATTAAGTATTGAAGCATTATTTTGGGCTTACAAGACAAAAATCATGCTTCTTCCTCACATATAATACAACTTAAAGTATTTAGGCATGCTGGCAGCCACGTGAGGATGTAATGGCATTACACACAAAAATATTGTTAAGATTAAAAATGAAAAAACTGAAAGAAAAAAAACGACATTGCTATTCTTAGGATAGCAAAGTTTGGCCTGAGGGTGGCGCCAAAGGTCAAGGTTTATCCTTTGTAGGAGCCACCTTACGTCAAGCTCAGGTCTGGACAGACTGCAGCCAGAGTTCAGGAGATTCTTTCGGTCTATTGAACCAATGAACAATCACTTATCTATAGAAACACCTGCTGCACACAAACAAAAGTTCAAAAGAACAAAAGCAGAACTTTTAAATAATGAGAGCTCATACAGAGCTACTGATTAGATGTCTGAGCCAAAAACATGAACGCATCCTGTCGTAATGATTCAAGTAATGGAAACAGAACTGAACAACATTTCATTTTACTTTTAAAGTTCGCAGCTGCGCCGTGTTTAATGCAGCTTTTCTCCAAAGTGCTTGTGATGCATCTGGTGCAGTGAAGTTAATATGGGAATATAGCAGAACTTTACACGGCCTGTTGCTTACGTCTTTTTTATGGATGTGCAGAATGTGACGTTTTATCGCCTTTTCTTCCTCAGGTGGTGTCTTTTAGCCATGAGAACATTGGACCACTCTACCCAGAAGATTCTTTTGAGGGGTCTGGTTTCAGCTGTCCTGATTCTTCCTCAACTTCTGGCCTCACCTCCTCCATGAGGAGACGCAAGGAAGAGAGCGACAGGGAGGAGGCTGCTGCGAAGAGGCTGAAGTGATCTGATGATTTTTATTTCCTCATTTTGGCAGAGACAGTGGATTGACCCTTTTGAAGACTGAGGGCTGACCTTTATATCTGGCTGGACAAGCAAAGCCTCAGGAACCTTTTGTGTCTGGCAGGGCTGTCAACATCCCAGGTAGTAATTAGCTTTTGTGTCCTACCTCCACATTTTGGCACAGTGGCTGGATGGACCTTTCTTTCATCCTGAGGGCTGTGCTCTGCGTCTGGCAGGGCTGTTGACCCCTCGCGCATGTGGCAGGACAGGGAGCTTCAGCTTGGTCATATGGAGAGAGAGAAGAAGACGGCAAAGAACAACTATAAAACAAAGCACTTCTCTCATGCATGAAGCTCCTCAGAGGTTGTTCTACAGGAGCAGTTCATGCAACTAGGAGAACCTGGACCCTTAATGAGACCAGAGCTGCATGAACCCAAAGGTGACGGACAGCTCTGGGATCAGAGGAGCGAAGTAACATTTTATAGTTGACATAGAACAGCACTGATAACCTAACTGTACTGTATTATTTTTCATCATGATGTTGCTGATATGTACAGTAAAAAATGAGTATAAACGGCCTTAAAGATTGAGTGTATTTACATTATTATTATTTTTTTTAAAGCACTTATATTTATCTCAGTATTAATGAAGGTTTTATCAGTGTTTCTTGCTCTTCGGGGCTTTCTTTGAGTGACTCAAGGCCCCCAGAAGAGAAGAAGGATGAAGAAGATGAAAGAAAAGGGAGGAAGAATCCAAGAATGTGAAATAAGAGAACAGTCCTAATGAAGACTGAGGAGATGAACGACAGCCCCAGGATGAAAAAAGACACGAGAAACAGATCCAGGATGAGAGCAGAGATGAAAGGCAGCCCGACCAAGAAAAGGTAACTCCACGCAGTGAAATGATCCTATAGATATTTTAGTACAGATGGTAACACGGTTGTGTTGAGAAAACGCAGTGATTTATGTCAGAATGAATGAAAGTTTGATTTGGTTTTGTTCTTTTCGGGCTCTTTGGGTGAATCCAAGACCACAAGTATAAAAAAAAGAATAAGAAATAAGATGAGGAAGAGCCCCAGAATGCAAACAGAGACGAGGAAACAGGCCCCCGGAGGAGGAATGAGGTGAGGAAAGATGAATGGAAGAGCACACTGAGACATAATTGTATGCTAATTGCATTGTTTTTTCTTTATTTGTGGGAAATGTAACAAAGGAGACCCTCAAGTCTTAAAAATGACTCTATAGATACAACATGTTTCAATGATTTCACCCACAATCAACGACAGGAGCACTGGTGTTAATAATCAGAGCTGTAAGGCCACTTTAACCGTGTGTGTGTGTGTGTGTGTGTGTGTGTGTGTGTGTGTGTGTGTGTGTGTGTGTGTGTGTCACCTGGCAGTGTGTACACCTTGGTTATATTTACACATGCTCAGTATTATGCCTCTTATTCAGAATGCATGGGACATCTCATTTGCAACATTTTGCTGGTTGATCATTGTGTGTGACAAAAATAGCAGAGCATGCAAACAAATTGTTAGTGAGTAAACTAGTGTTTATTTATATGGGACAAATACACAAGATGATACATTCACTGAATATTCAGATGCTGGCTGGCAGAGTATTTATAGACTGTGCTAACATGCGGTGCCTGTTCCTCGATGGGCTTTGAAAAATACACCAATGAAATGAGGAAATACAGTTTAAAAATTATACAGAAATGATCATTGCTGTGCCATAAAAGCAAATAACATCCAAAGGAGAGACCTGGTGGCACTGTTAGCACCAAGTCCAACCCTCTGACCTGGAGGGCCAGCATGCTGTCTTCTGTAAGGCCCCTCAGCTGAGACACCTGCTGAGAGCTGAAACTCCCATGCATGCATGCTTGGTGTTTAGCATGCTGACTTGTTGTTTAACTCTTCACAGTCGACCTTGTGAATCAAATGTTTTCTGCTCATGTTCTGCTGTTTCAGTGTGTCTGAAGAGAATACTGAGCGGCAGAATGTGAGCGATAGAAGGCGTGGTTAAAAAAGTTCCTGCATGAATCCAAATATCGCCTTTCTTAGTCGAGGAGATCAGCATTCTGAAAAGGAAATCAGTTCTGCCTCAAAAACAACCTTGTTCACAATTGTCCTTCAAAACTGTCCCCTCCAAAAGTTTCATCTGTGAGGTAAAATAGAGTTTCAGCTCATTAATGATCCTAAACTAATCCATGTCTTGATTCTGGATATAATTTCTCTAATCCAGATGATAAATTTGGAAAAAACTTGGGGATGGCGTTGATTTCTTTCTTTTTTCGCAGAGTACAGTTTATTTTATATTTGCTCGCTTATACATTCGTGTAAAATACAAAAACCCAGCAAGAGAGAGATCGTCTTGAATTTGACAATGATTACTGTTAATACCAGTTTAACCAGCAGATGTCGCCACCACACAACTACACTTTGTCCGTAGTATTCCTCAGTATCTCCAGGGGGGCTTGATGGGGCTCCAGGGGGTCCCATGCGGGGAAACAAGCGCCTATTTAATTTTCCGTTCAACGTTGGCTATTGTTCCAATGTAGAAATAATCCGTTACAAGCTTCATTTGGATTGGGATCAGCCAGATAGGTAAACTCAATTCAGCAACAAAAACATTTGCACTTTCGTCTCAGTCAGGTGGGTAAATGAAACTAATAGAAAGTCCCAGTGTGTTGTCATTGGAGAGTCTCTCCCAGTAAAAAATTCAGGCTTGTTTGAGGCAGCATTCGCAACCTGAATTTACTGAATTCACCGAATTTATTATTATTTAAATTGCATACATTATAATCTATTAATAAATTTCTTTATTCAACTTGTGTTGTACTCTGCTGGTCCTAGTTATCCTGGAACAGATTCAACAGCCATAAAACTCTGTTAAGTTACTCGGGGTTAAGAAGGATAATAGATGCTATAATAGCAGAAGTTATGTAATTGCGCCTTCAGAATAAAAATATAAACAAGTGGCAGGCAGAGCCACAAACGATTACAACTCAGTAGTTTCAGAAAGTTTCGGCAAAATTTCCTGTATAAGCAAAACTTACTAACCCTCAGGGGCAAAGCATATTCCAAACAAGTGAAAAGACGGGAAATTTGACATCCAAAGTTTCTATATTTGTGGTAATGTATTCGGCAAGTGCTTTACTTTGAAAGTCACTATCGGAAGTTGGGTGCGTTCATGCTGCATACTTGACGCTGGCTCCTCTTTCTCGTGCTGTCCAGCGCTCTTCCCACAGTAACTCACCAGTGAATTTGACTGTTACCACCCACAGTTCACTGCCTACAACAGGTGAGAACACTCCTCTCTCTGTAAACTTAATTATTCGCGAAAATCTAACTGAAACGACCTCAACTTAGATAAATAACGCCGCGTTTAGATGGAGAGACGTATGTTTTTGGACTTTCCGTGACCGGGAGTCGTACACCTTTGACGGTTGGGACAGATAAGTTAGCAAACGGGGAGAGGCTAAAGGTATGGAGGATCAATACGGCGCGTGGCAGCGGACAGAAATGAATGGTTGAATCCAAAAAGACAGCCTGGCTGACCGGCTTTAAACACGGTGAGAGATACCGGCTGAATTTCGCTGGTAATTCTTTGCTTATTCCTAGTACTTCAGGGTAGACAATCCTGCGAAAGTCTAACATTTCTGTTATTATTTTATAAGCAGACAGTAGAACATGTATGCTAACTTTTAACGAAACGTTAGTGTTTTCTATGATATTCGGCACATACACAAACCATCATATGGAATCCAATTTCAATAAAATCTCAACTTTTAGCAACTATTTCATCTCTCGTTAGCTTCGCTCGGTATATATCGGTGGAGGACGAATAACAGGTGAACTTCAGGGGCCCTTTGAGATGTTACGAGAGATTTGTGGATTTGATGCGGGTCGAATTCACAGGTAGTGATTTCTGAAAGGTCTTTGAACTTGTTATATTTGATGTACAAGTTTGCTGAGAGGCAGAGTGGGATTAAATTGAGTTGAGAAAGGGGTTTGGTATGAAATTGTAAGCATATGATTGAGTGTAATAAGGAAAATTGTGCTCCAAAACATACTATTAAGACGTTTAACCAAATAAGACGATCTGAAATCGTATTATTTAGAAGCCAGAACAATGTCAGCAAATTGAGATGCGTTCACTTGCCGCAACATAAAATCGTTTTCACTTGATCATAAATCAGGGAATATTTTGACACAACACGAGACTGAATATGAGCGTTTCTCCATGTGTGGCACCTGTCATTCAGTATTGCATGAGAAAGTCTCCATAGCCACTGATCTCCATTTAACTACTGCTCTATCCAATGACATTAAGGCTAACAAGCCCATTTTGGACTCCTTGTTTACATTCTGGCTCATGTCAGTAAAGGGCTGTGCAGTTGTTTATTGCCTGGCAAGGTGCCTGGCTAGTTTTAGATCATGTGTCAGTGCAAAGACATGCATTGGCATCTGCTGCTGGGCTACACTGCTGCACGATCACCTAGTATTACGGAGGTATAACTGAACTATCTGCCTGACAGCCCAAAATCGGCTGGAAGACGAGATAGCCTGCTTATGTTTTTGACTTGCAAAGTGTATCCAGGGTACAGCATAGACTACGAATTCAGACTCAAAGACAAACGCCTGCTGCTGAAACAGAATATTTACTCGAGGGGGTTCGTCACGTCTGTTGAGATGTCAAGGAAAATAAAAATCCAGCTGACTTTTTAACACCTCAAAACTTCTGACTGCTGGTTAATTTCTCCATTGCTTGCATACTAACTACTCACTAAGAGATAATGTAGATGCTGCAAACAGAACACTATCTCCTCCAAAATTGCCTCTTCCGCTTCACTGGGAGTCCTGATTGTGGTTTTGTTTTGCACACAGAATGGACTCCTGTTCTAACTGGAGGCTCCGCTTCTCACGGAAACCGTCTTCTTGATGTTACCTCAGTAGTTGAGACCTGTTTTTACTCTTTTCTCCTGGTTGTTTTATTTCCCCGTCGTGTTGTTTCTTCACTCGCTGTCTCTCACAATTGAGATTTCAGGCAAATTGGTTTTGACACAGCGGTCAGCTCTGCCTGACTTTCCTTCTTGGAGGGGAAAAATACAGAAGTTTTTCCAAAGACGTAAGCTGGCAGAGCTCCAGACGTGTCTTTGACTGGAACGATGCTTCCTTAAAGTCGGGGGAATGTTATCAATGGTCGGAGACCTTATTCCTACACGGGAAGAGTAAGAGATTAGCTGCAGGCTCCTGAGGGACCGAACATCCTGGACCTGAGAAAACAAACTAAAGTTGGGTCAAGTTAAACTCCTATGCCTCACTCTGACAGCGTTCATCTATCACAAACAATTCCGTTGATTACTAATAAGACATAACACTTTGTGTTGAATGGGTCAGTTGGCACACGTAGCGCTGCAGCAATTAGTTGATTGACATAAAATAAACAAATTAGTTTTCTGTTAATTGCTAATGCCCCTATGTTGTATTACTTATGGTATCTCGTTATCAATCACTCCCCTTCACTCTGAGATATTAGGTCAATTTCAATCCAATCAAAGACTACCATACATAATAGGGATGCCATTATTATTATTAGTGTTATTATTGCTGTTAATATCCATGCTTGCCTGGTGCGAACAACATCTTGAAAAGTGATTCAGCCCACAAATTTGGCAAGGACGGGAGCAATAAATCAAACGCACCCTTTCCAGGCACTGTGCACATCATCACTTCTTTTGTCTCTACTTGTCACTACTGTGTGCAAGTAAGACTGCCTGCCAAAAACCCCACAGTACACAACATTAGACACTCAGCCGCTGTAAAAGTTGGTGTTAGCTCGCATCATGATTATGTAACTCACTGACTGAAAACATTATACATTTTTTGTTCTTTAAAAAACAAAACAAAACAGAGAAACAATAAAAAATGTTACAATTACTAATATAGTATATGATGAATATAAATATTTATGATATTATGTGTATTATAATGTTGTTTTTATTTGGTGATATGGGAAAAGACGCTCTGCCTTTTTGGCTGCTCCACGCACCGTTACCATAACAACATGTGTAGACGTGCATCAAAATCCAGGCAGCTGCTGGCTTGACCAGATTTATGCAAACAACGCCTCGCTTGACATTTTGATCAATAACAAAGGAGTGCTGAGGTTTGATACCCGTCCTACACAGTCATATATGGTGGTGAGTCATAGTAATGGTAGTGTGACAAAACTAACTACACTAAAAGCTATAATATGTAACTTTTCCACATTAAAATGTCAAAAAATGTACTTGCATTATCCCAAATCATATCTCAAAGAGTGAGTAAGGAAGTCTGCGAATGTGCCCAAAAATTTTGATACATTACCTTGTCCGTGAGCATTTCTGCCTGAGTCATGTTGCATAGATCTTCATCTGCAGTGGTGGTTGTTTAACAGTGAAGACAGCAACTCCCATGATCCCATGCTACCTCAGGACGACATAAAACCACATCTTTTGTTTTCATTGTTTTGACTGAGACACCCTTAGTGACATAAATTGCATACTGTGCATTTAAAGTGATTTCTCTCTGTCTCTTTCTTTCCAGCATTCCCTTTGCAGCGTAATGGCAGGTTGAGTTGCTGCTGCCTCCAGTGTGACAGAAAGAGACTATGAGCGTGCACTCAGCTCTGCAGGCAACTAAACCTCCACTAGTCCTGCTGTAATTCCAGATCTAAGATCACCGTCGAACATAATGGACCTAAACTTCAGCAGCGAGAGGAAAAAGACCCCCTGGACCAGTTTACCCGATTCTCCTGTGCTCTAGATGCTGCTAAACCCTCTATTCACAGTGTCATTCCATGGCTGGGATTCAGCAGCTACCTGTGAACTCGCTGACAAATGTTTGCTGAAACTGTTTGCCTGAAGGAGCATTGAAAAGACAACAAAAGAAACCTTGGCTGTCGACTGTGAGCAGTTTGTGTGTCTGTGGTTCGGTCTGTAATCATGGGGAAAGAACAGGATCTGCTGGTGGCAGTGAAGAGTGGAGATCTTCTGCAGGCGCATAAACTTCTCTCCAAAGTCAAGTGCAACAAAACCAGTGAGTATGGAGCTAAGTAGAGGCAAGGGGATACATGGCTTTGTGTTTTTTGCTAAGCTGTTTTTGTGTTTGTTCTTTGCTCTGGGCCGGGGAGTGTAGCTGTTTCCACTCTGAAGTGGAACTTAGATAGCAGAACCAGAGCTCTTACCGTGGGTGATGTCCTCATTGCTTCTAACCCAAGCGCGGTTTCCCTGCGATAACCGCGGGATCAGGTTCAGCTGTCGACCACAAAACGCAGCCCCCTCCAGCAGTCGGGTCAGGGACAATTTGAAACTAAGTGGATTCAAACTGTGGCACAACCCAAGCTAATCTCCTAAATGCAGACCCCTGCAGCTTGCACGTCTTGCTGTGTGGGTTGTACGGGGCTTTGTTCTTTTAGAGTTCCTTATCTGTGTAGATTTCAAGTCAGGCGACAAGCGAGCTCGCTTTACAGTAGCATTGTTGTAAATGACAGGGTTCTCCCTTATCCATGCTTGGGGAAAGTTAAGGCCAAGCAGGCTGTGAAGTTGAAGCCTCTCTTTGTGGCGTTATCTGTTTCGGGCTTTCATCAGTGCGGCTGGCTGCTCAGTGACAGCTCCGGGAACAAAGCTGTGGATGTCAAGAAAAAGCCTGTTACACACTTTACGCACTACATAGACAGCGAGCGCTACTTGGCAGAGAATATTGAAAGTGATACTGTCTGTTTTTGTGCTGCTGTGTACTTCTGTTTTGAACAACCAATGACTGCCAAACTGGCTGAGTATATGCAGCTGGGGAAAGCGAAAGAATAATGTTCTCTGCTGTTTTATAAGCTGTCATCAAGGTGCCCTTGAGCAAGGCAGTCCATCTGCTTTGGAAGAGCAGCTCAGTGGCCAAATGCTCAGCTGTCCTGAGCAGCTCCCAGGTGAGAATAAATGTATAGATATTTGAAGTAAAGAAGTAGCAGAACAAGTAAAAGTGAAGTAAATAAACACAAGCTAGAAACTTTTAAGGGTGCTTGCTGCTAAAATCTCTCAGTTAAAACATTAGAAATAGTTTAAATACTGAAAAAGTTGAAGTTTGAAGTTGATGTAGCGTAGCAGTTAAAATGGAGGTGCTGAAAGAACTTCAAGTTTCCGTGTAAGTGTGAACACTCACTTACTCTTATTGATACTTCTTATTGCTTTGGTTCTTTATAGATTCTCTAATCAGTTCTTTTCCATCACTAAATAATAAACCTAATGACATCTCAGGGGAAACAAATCTGAAATGTCATTAAAATAATTAGAACAGTCCTGACATCACAATACTGAGTGAAGTTTAGACAGAATGAAAACACAGACATCAGTCAGCATCAGTCATTCACCCTGTCCTCCTTCCGTTGGTGTGATTCACTGCCTGCGGATGCCAATGCGCAGAGTGAGGAGGGGCTGGTTTGTCTCAACCAGTAGCTAAGTTTACAAGAATCTGCCAAATTTTAAGATACGTGGCAAACTGGGGCCCGTTCGGTACCATGAATCTGCATCACACATACTCTCTCAGGGGATAGGCTAGGGGGAAGTGTATAAACTTAATGATGACGTCAGGTTGGCTGACGAGTAAGCAGAGACCTCAGTTCATTTGCTCAGTTGGCTTTCCTGAGCTAAGTTGGACCTTTACAAGGAAACACGGCAGCTGATCACATATCGACTGAGTAAAGTGTGGTTATATACTTTATGTGTTTATGGCTCATCATTTAGCACCTGCACATCGAGAGCAAAGATATTGAACGTGTCTTCCTGTTTCAATCGTAGTCACTCCCACACGCATGCACACACTGTTTTCAACACCGCTGATCCTCGAGAACCTTGCAGGACACTGTCAATGGTTTAGTCATTTGTCAGTCCAGTCAGAGCCTGCAGCGTCTGGCAGCAGCACAACAGATGCTGCGGCTGGCAGTGAGGCCTCGACAGATGACCTCCACTGTCTGCCATTTGTACAACGGCCCTGTCAATAAGGGCTGATTGATTGGTTAGTAGTGACCTGCTTCGAAAAGGTTTTAAAAACCAGCCACCCCAAAAATGGGGTTGTGCAATGTACTACTGCCAAATTATGTGTTTTGCTTACTCACTTATTTGAACTCTGACTCTTGAATTGCTTCATTTAAGTAAAATCACAGTTAAATAACGAATATTTTGACACTGTTTACTAATGCAAAAAGAATTCTTGCGTTAGTACATGGTAACAACAGCCTGACGACCATTGACCGCTCACTAACCGGCTAATTTTGAGCTGAGGAGCACACTGGGCTGCCTCTCCAGTCAGCATTGATGAAGTGACAGGTAGCTGTGATGTCGCTTTCATCTGTGAGAGCCGTCCAGCAGTCGGTGGTCAGAGCTAGCTTGTCTGCCCTGGCTAGCTTGACTTATAGCTCTTCTTCTCATCAAAGTGTTTCTCAGTGCATTTAGTCACAGTAGCTCTCAATGGCATAACATACCATCATATCAAAGCTACAACTTCCTAAGTGACTCAAGCGGTAACAATGCAGCTGGACTAATGGCCCTGTTTACTCTTATTTTGATACTGTTGTTGTGTCCTGGGGGCTGGATTTATTCTAGTTTAGTCCTGCCATGGTGAGACCAATTTACTGATGCTTTCATGCTTCCAGTGGGATAAAACCTTTTAATTTGAAAGGTCCCAGGGCTCTTCCTGATGTGCCACCCTCAGTACAAATGTAACATATTTGGCCAACTTACTTGTAAGACTATAAATACTTATAAAAACCTATAAAAACAAAATATTGAGACTGTTGTTTGTAGAAGGAACCTTACAGTCTCTAGTGCTAACTATGTAGGATTTATATGAAAACAAACATGACACAGATACTGAGATTTCTCATGATTATGATTCAAGCCTTTCGTGACGTCCTTGTGAGCTTAAACGATATTGCAATAACAAACACAACATATCCGTAAGTGCAAAGCCACTGAAGACGTCAGGTGCTTTCTAAGCTGTTGCGGTGGTGTCAGGCTGACATGCTAGACATTCCCATGGCTCCAGGCTAAGCCTTGGGCAGGGGCTGGGTGCAGACGGAGGAGGGAGGCACCTGCGTATGGACTGAACTCTGTAACTGGAGGATGTTGGGGCGGGGGCTGGGGGGACTCAGGGGTCAGGGAGTGACCAAGCATGTAGTCGACAGACAAAATCACAAAGTATTAGTGGAGGGTGCGTCTGATCAGCTGGTGTGGGTGGATGTATGGCATGTACTTAGCAGAAGGAGACTCAGCATTTGCTGATTTTCTCTGCTTTACACTATGCTAAGATGAATAACTATGCCTCACATCTCCACCTGTGTGTCCTCTGTTCCACCTTCCCTCACCCTCGACCCACAGATGTTTGAAAACCTCTAGTTTGAGTGGAGAGTCTCTGTTTTCTTTCTTAAATGCTGCTTTGGAGAAACACGTGGCAATCAAAATGGCGAAAAGTCAAAATATCAGCTCAAAATACTAGAGTTTGCTAAAAACCAGCATCAGCCTTAAATACCATTGTTTGTGTTATCGCAGCAGTGGCTCCTGTGATGCTGGGTGAAGGGACCTGATGGTAAAGCTGGCTGCGATGTGGCACAGGAGTCTTGTGGTGTCCCGAGGGGATTAGCACTGACACTGAGGTTGGCTGATGGACAGGGAGCTGAGATGGGAGGTTTCTTTTCCAATCAGCCATCTGCTGACATCAGGTTGGGTGCTCAGTCAATTTAAGTGGACTTACCACAGCCTCCCTTTTTTTTGCTTAGCTGTTGCAAGCTGACAAATCATGTGTGCTCATTGTAGATAGATATAGTGGTTACACAGAAGGCTGCAGCCTCTGTCCAGCTGTTCACTTTGTGTTGCATTGAGAATGACAGCTTGACTTGTAAAGTCATGTCACCCAAAGTTTACCCCTCTCATGTACTCTTGACTCGGGTGGACTGAAGTGGGTGCTGTTTGCCCCTCCCTAAATGGAGACCATTAGAGACTAGAGGTTCTTCAAAGGCCTTCATGATTATAATGTCTTTTGTTGCAACACATGCTTGCTTTCATCTTAACCCACAGCCCAACCTTCTCTTCTGTCTTGGTTAGGTACATCGCCTTTAGGCAATTCTCAATGGACAGATGGACAAACAGCTGAGACACAAAGGCAAAAGATCAAATTTGAACATCTATTGTATCAGCCATTTGATCCTCACATGATATAAAGATGATTCAGACCTTCACGAGTCTTGGGCACTTTTTCACAAATCACAAAGGTGACAGCAGTAAGCCATGCGTAAGTCTGCAGGCTGACTCAGAAAGTAGTTGTGATTAGCTCAATTAGCTCATTGTAATCAGATCACTGCTACGATATTATCATCTGAGTCCCAGGTGGATGCTTGGGAATAATCTGTCATCATGATGTGTTAGGTATTGAACACTCATTATGATCAACCACTGCAAGCTCTCAGATCAACTGAATTAAACAGATTTGAAAAATTTGGAAAAATGCAGATATTTGGTCATAAGCCAAAGTATTGAACAAAGTGCTGATGATGGCACAAGAGAAAAAGTCAGGGGATCACCAAGTCAATAGCATTCATCCTCTGGATAGCAAGGTGATGGACCAACCAACAAGCATTCACAAGTCCTGTTTTGGCTGACCAGCAATTTAAAAAGTCCAAAGCTATTCAATTGTGAATGACATGAAACAGAGAAAAGTAGTAATGCCACTCAGATGCTGGAAGCAAAGAATGTTTTAGATTTATGCTTGAAAAACTAGCAATTAATCAGTTGATATAAGGGCTGCAATTTTTTTTTTTCTATGGGCAGACTAATTGATTACCTGAGTGTTAGGGTTCTGGTTAGGAAAGAGTGATGTATTAGTGCCATGGCATTGAACTCCACTGAGATGTGTTTTGATCATTTTTTGTTATGAGGGTGATTGTTTCCCCCTGAAAGAAAAGCACTCTGAAATCCTCACATAAGCTTCAACACCAGTGAAACTCATTGCTGTAAATTGGGGGTTCCCATTTGGAATTTGCTCAAGAATTCTGTTCATACTTCAAAAACAGAAGTTCACAATGGTGGTGGTACTGGTGATATTCTCTTATTGATTAATAATTAATGGCCACTCTATAATAAGTTATACTTTCCAAATTTCTTGAGCAAACTTAGGCCTGTTCATTGTAAGCAATGTCTGCTCACAGCTTTGTTTCACAGAGATGTCCCTGTACTGTTAATTCTCACCTCTACAGCTCACTTAATAACAAGTTGTACATTGTTTGTTTAATCCATTCATTAACAGAAGTATAAAAGCATTATGATATGTCCAATTTTTCACTCCCTCTGCACTTAACACACAGATATGAAATTGATATCAATCTCCTCATCTCACTATTTACTTTAGATGTTACGTTCATGTTTTTTCTTTTCTGGATTAACTGCCTTTTCTTAAACAACAGCCACCTCCACCTCCACCTCCACCTCCACCCCCATCCTCATCCTTTATCTAGCCTCTCGACTTCCTTCATCCCTGTACCTCGAATTAGGGATGACCCATCTGGCTGAGAGTCAGATTAGAAGTCTGTTAGACCTTAAGAGGAGGTGTATTTGTGTATACGTGTGTGTGCTTGTGTGGATTATAGCATGTGTGTTGTCTCTGTGCATAGTGTATACGGCAGATGCCAAAACACATGAATAGCTGATTTTCTTTGAACTCTTCAACTTTTGTCTTACTTCATGTGTGGTGTTTTCAGTCAGTAGCAGCAGGGTGTTGCAGTTAGCCCATTAGCTAACCCGCTAACTGGGCTAATCAGTCTTCTACTTTATTAGCCAAATAGTTGGGTAGCAGCCAAGTAGTGTGTGAACGGCTTTGGAGTTCACCTACTCTTGCACTATATCAGATATACACACACACACACACACACACACACACACACATTAATCCTGACCCCTTTCCTCCCCTGACAGATGGAGTAGCCTGTCTAGGATTGCTGAGGAATTTACCAAAGGAATTAAGTGTGTGTGTGTGTGTGTGTGTGTGTGTGTGTGGCTGCAGTAGACAGCATCATTTATCTAGCATAACTAGCTTTTTATTACTCGCTCCAGGCTGCACCTTGTTGAGTCTAGCACTCATCCTCGTTGAGCTGCGCTCTTTTCTCCTGTTACTAAAAAACAACATCATTCATGCAGATGTATAAATGTAGCAGTTAGAGTATGAGGCATGGTGTCACAGGTTTCTGCTCTGCCTCTACACGCCCTGCAACTATGTCACTGTATTCATATGTTTGGATCTGAATTTTTGATAAGGTCAAAAAAACAACAACAACATAAAAACATATCTGTTGGTGGAGTATTGTGAGTTCATGGAATTGTTTTTGTCCTTGTTCAGGTAAAGATAATGTGATTGTCTGACAAGGAGGTCTTGTTATGTGTGTATTTACATGCATGTGTGTACTGTATGAGTATCGGTAGGAGTGTGGCTCCCAAATGGGAATTAGACTGTATCAGTATCCGCTAGCAGTAATGAGAATCAGCAGAGGAGGTTGCTGTTGTGGCTTTGATCTTCTATGTTATCGCACTCTTTCGTTTTTTTTTCTCTTTCTATTCCTTAATTTCATCCCCCGATTCCTCTCGTCTCTTCCCCGAATTGGAAGCAATTAGAAATCGCTGTCAGCGGTAGCTGCTCATATCTCCCAGTTGTCTGATAAGCTGCTGTGCCTCAGAGTAAGATACTATTCATTGTAACGAGAAGCGTCTGGATCTGGTTTCTTGGATGATGTTTAGGCTAACGGATGTGTGTGTGTCTATGTTAGACAAACTTGTGACATGAGAGGAACAAGTGGAATTGGATATTACTTCACTGATATATTCAGGCTTTCAGTGCAAACTTTCTCAGGTCGTCCAGGCATTCCGATGGAGCTCATGTTGTATTTAAAGGGGCATTCTTTTGTACATGAACCTCAGTTTGCTTGATTGTTATTTGCGGATAAGACATTTTTCGATCATCTAATTGATCCGCTAATTGTTGCAGCGCAATTGGTCAGTTTAAAATACCATGCTCTGTATGGTGCTATGGACACATTTTGGCATCTACCAAAAAAAAGAGTTGAATTATTTTTCAGTTACAAGCCCTAATCTGGGAGATGCTAGGGAAATTCCATTATTCGGTGCGATTTTGTGTTGGGTCGAAAAGGTTGTGGTTAGTCAAGCTATTACTACCATATACTTACTCGCACAAGTTCCACGGTATGTAGGGACAAGAGTGTATTGATCTTTGCCTCTTAGGCTGAATGAGAATTGTAATGACTTTTCCATCCATGTGGGAGTGTGTGACCTCATGCTGGCATAGGTCCAATAAGTTAGGGACTCACTGAGCAAAGTACTTTTGTGAAATTGATTTTGTTGTTTGTTTGTTTTTTTTCCTGCATAATCAGATATGGCCTCAAAGCTTTGCTATAGTATTCTCACTATTCTAAAATGGTAATGAGCGTAGAGTTAGTACCCTCAGGACTTGACTCAAACCGGGTCATAAGTCTTCACATTCTAGTTCACCATGGCTCCATGACAAGCCCAACATGAACATGACTTCATTTTAGAGATTGTAGGTCTCTCCGCAGGGAAACCACTATCGTTAGTGAGATGGAGTGAGTCTTAGCTTTGTGAAAAATGGTGTTAAAAAATAAACTGTCAGTGGTAAACTGCTGCACACAGCAGACACCATAGACAACTCCACAGCGTCAAAGGTTTGACGGTGATGAGCCAGCCCAAGATGGGCAACAAGTACACAAAAGTTTTCCACTTCTAGGCAGGTGAACTCTACATGAACCTGTGTCATATTTCCTCTCATTATAGTCCTCATCAGTAATAGCCATTGTGGTTCTGGGGAAGGGATTGGTTTCTTTCATTCCTCAACTGTCTTGTTACTAAAGATACAGCAAAGAGAAAAAAAGGAAAGGGAATATCTCATTAGACTAAAATAGATGAGCATGGAGTATTTGTTGTTTCTATGTTTCATGTCTCTGCGTGTTTTCGTAGTTAGTCGAGGATAATCCTGGATTCTTGTACTCTTACAAAACATTCGAGTGGAGTTGTGTTTCTCCTTGTAAACACGTGATCTCATAGTGTATTTTGGTGGATAAATACTTGTTGTTGAGGCAGTATCCTCATCAGGTAGAAAAATGTTTTAACCCAATGGCGCTCTGATTTTCTTGGAGGTTTCCTGTAAAGAACTTTCTAAGTCGCTTCGAGAGAAATTTCAGAACAGAAATTTCATTCATTTCATTTCATTCAGGAATTTAATTTCATATTTTGACATTTTTATATACTTGCCATTGCAAGTCTTAAAAGAACTGGACATGATGTGGCAACATGTCTGCCTGTTCATTTGAACATTATTTTACATACTTCCTTGGTGGTTCTTAGGTTTTGAAGCCCGTGGCACATTGTTGTTCCACTGGTAGACTGGGGATACTGTAGTCTGCTCATACACTGAGACGTCATGTTTAATGGAGCACAGGGCTGAGCTGGAAGCACTGGTGCCACTGACAGTAGTTACAGTCACTGGTGATATTTAGCCAGTTATCATACTGTGAGGCGGGCCTTCGTGTTGGAAGACTGTTATTGTACTTGATAAAAACTTTAAACTTTTAAATAGTCTGGAGCACCAGGACTTTTCCTGGTGGGTCGCTTGACAATTTGGGTCAATGCAACTGAAAATATATACATACTTTTAAATAACCCCAGCTGCTGAAAATAGAAATAAACAAAAAACAAACAAGCACTGTTTGGCACACTGGCCCAGGTTGGGTAGTACATCTGTCAGCCTCTACTTAAGTTATTATTAGAAATTTTGTTCAGTAATTTTGTTTACATAAATATTGTACAAATTAAACAATCTATTGAAAGTAATTGAAAGTAGCTGTCTTGCCTTTAACGTTCACAAACTTAATGGCTTAGCGTTGGATCGAAGTGTTCTCAGTTGGTCTCATGAGAGCCTGCAATGGCATCCAGGTGAAGATATACATTTGTGTTGAGTTGTGTAGCTGTCAAGGTCATTTGCAGAACATTTGTAGCCTCTTTGAAAGAACTTTGCATAGTTGCCCATTTTCATCCTCCCAAGCAGAAAGCCAAGCATATTCCCAAATTCAGTTGTTCAGATTCAATAGCAGAGGTCCTGTGTCCTGCCAGCGACACACTCAGGTTTCACTCAGATTCAGCTGGATATGAAAGAAATAGAGCGAACATGATTTACGCTGCATTAAAGGGTATGATTTAGGGTGTCACCTTAAATGAAATTTCAATTCTAAAACTTGATTTATTACAGCATACTACCACAGTACACCCAGGCAAGTGTTGATCAGGTGTATATGAGTTGGAATGCAGGATAAAATGCTCTAACACAGAATATGGACCTTGCAATATGCAAAAATAATTCTAATTTTACCACAATGATGGCTCGCAAATGTTTATTCCCCTATGGTACAGTATATGCCTTCATAAAGCCCACCCCTACTTATATAATAATATTAATAACCAACAAATTCATTTTCCTTCAACGCCAGTGTATTGAGGTAGTAAAGTGGTCTAACCCAGAGCCTCATGTCTACTGGTTGTAGGAAGAGTGCATGGAAATAAAGGAGGAGCTCTGCATCGAGTTGGGTAAGTAGAGTAAACAGATAATTTGAATGGTATGTAAAGTGTTTTGTCCCTAAGGTGCAGGGTTGAGACATGTTATGCAATACGAAACCTGCAGGTGTGTTTATGCCTGTTCTAATCTCCTGTTGTTTAGGATGAAGTATACAAATGTACTAGCGGGCTCACGTGCACCAACTAATAATAATACGAGATGCAACATAACACTACAGATCATCTGTTTCATTTCCACACTGGCTCATTGTCAGCGAATATTAAATGTGTCTGACCTAGTTGCCAGCAGCACCATGGGAGATTACTCTCTACATTTTTAACAATGGAGCAAATTTACTGGATAATACGGCCCGGAGCTGTTTTGATGTTAAGGGCTTTTCTCAAGACCCAGTTCCAGCGTTTATTTGTATTGCAAACGATGCAGCGATGGAGCAGTCGATGAAGAATTGATGAAGCTAAAGTGTGTCACTTGGCGAATTTGGTGTATGTGTATGCCCTCGGGTGTATGGTGTGCACTCTTTATACTGGCCTTTCTTGCCTCTGTAGTGTTCAAAACTCAACAGTGCATCAACAGTACATGCACGCAGCCTACGCAACTTTTTTATCGGTTTAGCTGAACACATTTTCATGAATACACACATGCATACAAGCAGGCAAACCAGTTCTATTTCCATTCAGTCTGTGTGCGTCACATATTCATAGTGTCCCTGCACAACTGGAGCTAAAAGAAAAGGTGTTCAGTTGCAGGTAGCACTCTGGCAGGAAACCTCATTTGGCTGCTCCTCACTCACCTATTTAAAGACTGGTGCTGATGTTGCTTTAGGGCTTGTTTGTCTTTGCAGGCAGTTGTACGGGCCTCCCTTCACCCAGCAGAATTAACGTTCCTCGCATATCAGGCTGTGGGTCTAGAACTTTGCAGGATTACAGCTGATTACGCTTGACAATCAGATGTCTCTTCTAAGCATTTTTGACTGACAGTGACGCTTAGGTGAAGTCCAAATTCATCTTCAGCCGGGTAGAGGACATAATTAAACAAAGTTTCATGGCAGGTTAAACTTGAGTTCACCAAGAAAACTTTGCAAAGAACTTTGAAATATTAGAAAGATCTTTACTTTTTATAGAGTTTTTATAGAGTAGAGGCAGCAGCGATGGACAACTACTCACATGATTTTTCAACACAGTTGCAGCCCCGATACCTGCTATGATTACATGGCACTGAAGAGTTTTGATGCCAGTTGGATAGCTGGTTGTTGTTTTTTCTTTTCTGACTGAGCTGTCAGTGGTCGAGTTACATTGTGGGTAATGGACGCAGGATAAGAAGAGACAGGAATCAGTGGAATAAGATATACAATATCTCTGATTCTGCTGCAACTACTGTGAACTCTCTATTGTGATTCTGACTGTGTTTAGGAGTGGACTGGTAATTGCTATAGTACTCTTTGAAACACAGTGTTGCTGTAAATGACCATGATTTGTGCTTTGTTTTTTTTAAATACACAGAATTGACAAATCAATTGAAGCCAATAGACCATTGTAGGAATTATGCTGAGGCCCAATCATGATATCGTTCCTGCCATTTACTCAATACTTGTCTGCTTTTAAAACATCTACTCACCATCTTTAACAGGAGCTAGGCTGGGTTTGTCAGGTTTGTGTTTTTGGTTTTGAAATGCCGCGATATCACATTGTTTGCTAAAAGTCTCACCTCTTTGCTTGAGTTATTTTTGAAGTGACTCTTGTCTTTTTTTTCGGGAAAGCTGTGCCAGCAGGAGTTCAAGCTGACACGGGCAATCTCTCTCTGCTGTCTTCCTCACGACAGAGCTGGATGATAACTCCCACATGGTGAGACTTAACATCCCAGTTTAATGTTTTACACTGCTCACACAAACACTCACACTCCTACGGGGATTTGGTGACCACCTCATCACCTGCCAAGGATTCTGGCACCACTGAAGCCAAGCTGGAGACCCTGTTAACTGTGATTTTACATTTAATTTAAAGTCGAGATGAAGCTTGAACCAACTAATTTCAATGTTAAAACATCCACCCATCAATCAATCTTCTTACTTTCAGTGGCACAGAGCTAAGATTCATTAGTTAGTGAGCAAGCAACAGCATTGGTGTGCAAGTGTGTCTTCAGGTATTCACCGCCACAAACCTTGTTTGGTGGGATGGATGAGGGATCCGCCTGTTCTGGTAGTATGGGTGATGAAGGTGTTGAAAGGACAAGTAGTCCTCTATTATTGAATGGTGGCTAACATCCAACTCTGAATCACTGTAATTCTCCATGTTTGTTATGACACGATCACTAAGTTCAGATTAAATTCCTCCTAACATTATGTACCGCCTGCCTGTCCTGTTTCACTTGGAGCTGCGCCCCGATACAGAAGCTAAATACTCTCGAAATGTTATTGCATCTGGACTTAAGGTTCCAGACTCCTTTATGGATTATCAAGCTGTACTTCTTTCTATTTCATTACATTTTAAGTCATTTGCAAGCCATGTTCAGTGTGTTACTATAGACCTGGTTGTAATAAACAAGGGCAGTGTTTTGCATGCAGAAACAAGTGCAAACCTAATCATGTTTTCGGAGCCTTATTAGGAGTTCTGTGGGACAGCTGTAGTGAAGCCAAGACACAGCTCTGCCTCGGTGGTTTGGTTTCAGGGACTGTGTTTACCCTCTCAGTAATCAGTGCAGTTAGATGGATGTGTTCCTCAGATAAGTGTTTCCCTTGATGAGGTCCTTACCTGACCACAAGCCATTTATCGGCAGAGACAGATGATGACCTTAAATTACCCCCTTTTCTCACTCCCCTGTATTTTGGTCTCGCCTCAGGCCACTGTGGCTGCGCTGTTTGTATGCTGGCTACCTTCTGCTCATCGCGGTGTGGGGGCTTGTCGCAACCCACAACTCCTGAATCAAGTGTTCTTTTCTGCTTTTGTTAATGAGATGCTGGTGTGGGTGGAAGTGGGTTCAAATTCCCTGCAGTATAACTCCAGCGAGTATTTTCCAGATATAGAGGGAAAACTTAAGTACAATTCCAAAGAGCCTAGCCTGCAGATAACCTGTTATTTCTGTCGGGTGTTTCTGTGTTTCTAAAGCATTGGAAAAGAGAAGTCAATCTTCTTGCTTGCATAGTCTAGAATGGCTTTCATTTCCAAGGTGACATGTGGCAGCAAAATGCAGCAAAAAATGCTGTAAGACAGAGCATCTCATGTATGCTCAGACAGTATAAGAGAAAGGCAAATGTCAGAAAACTGCACTCAACAAAAGTTGAGTAGATTTACCGTCAGTACGATATGAGAGGCGTTTTGGACCAAGCAACGTTCAACATACACTAAACAAGACTTAATGGTAAAATACACAGATTATATCAACCTAAGTCACAAAGTGTCGCTGAAGTGGAAAGAAGGTCCCACTCCCAATAACCGTGACAGCTAAACTCACCAATATTTCATATTTAAAGCTGCACTAATCAGTATTATTGACAACTGGTCAATTGGAAAGGAAAGTTAAAGGTGTTGTTCATGGTGATGAAGTTGCAGCTCCCCTCAGCTCTTCATAGCGCTCTAGCACCTTTAAGCGAACCTTTTGGTTCAGTCTCATAGCTGTATGGCATCCCAGATGAACTGTGTCTGCATGTGATGATATAAGCCGTTGTTTCCATTTCTGTTCCTGATGACCAGCTTTTGTTGGGACATTATCGTGCTGATATTGTGTTGTTTGATCCCAGAATTAAGACATTTCTGAGGTTTTCATATCCTTGAATTTCACACAGTTAGCTATCCCTTGCCAACATGTGAAATTATACAGTGTGTCCAATTTGTCCCCTTATTTTTATGCACTTTGTCAAATTTTTTCCACGCGTGGATCATGATCAAAGACATCTTGAAATGAATTCAACAGCCATGCAAACCAAAGCAATGCAAGCCTCTGCCGGCTGCAGTCTTGTTGCAGGAGACAAACACAAGCAAGCTAGCTTTTTTGTCATCTTTTCTTTTTTTTTTCCCCATTTCCATTATCCAGCCTTCCTCCCATCCCTGTGTTTTTCCTCTAAAGAGGCTCAGAGCTATTTGCACACTCGTCTGATCTCGCAGCGAGTGTTTTAAAAAGTCCTTTGCTTGTTTTCTTGTTTATGCGCCTGACACACACACTAAAAAAACATTCCCTTCATCTCACCTGAATGGAGGTATAGATTCATCTTCTCCTCTCCCTGTCTTCTCCTCCTCCTCTCTCTATTTCCCTGGTCTTTTGAGCGTTCCTCTGCTCCTCAATGAACCTCGTTCTCCACATCAAAGCACAGAGATCCCTTTCTTCTGTCCAGGATGCTTCAGCTGTTATGAGAAAGGTGCAGCGGGAGCATAACAACAGTAGTTCAGAGTATTGCTTATGCATCTGATAAGGTTATCAAAACACAGCATCGCATGGTTCCTTCGCTTTATTTGTCGTAACCATTGAAAACAATAGAGGGATCCCACACTGACAACTCTTCAGCTCTTAGCATGCATTAATTTTTGCTTCCGTGGACATCAGCTTTCAGCAGGGAGCAAAGCCTGTAATTTCTCTGTCTCTGCAAGAAAGCACAACGCTTGAGATTTACTACACATCTTTTTACGCCAGCTGTAGGGGTGAGGGATGGGGGCGTAGCACACACACACACAAACGCACACATTCGAGTCAACATGCTGGTAATTTAATTGATCCCGTTGTCAGAAGGAGCCCCCTGCTACTTTTGTGCGACGAGGCAAACAGGGAGGGGATTGAAAGCAGAGGGGAGAAAAGGGAGTTGACAGTTTTGTCGATACATAGTCAGAGAGACAGAGACTGAGTAGGATAGCATGGTGGGTGTGCTATGTGAGGAATGCCGGCTCATGTTGTAACTAGAACTCCTGAAAGGCCCTGTTCTTTCCGTACCGCTGGGACAGTTTAGACCCCGTTTTGGCAAGCAGCCCAACGCCCAACCCCTCTATCTGTCTCATTATCAATGTGCCTTTTTGTGTCTTCAGGCTCTTGTTTTCATGCATGTGAGTCTGAAGCAGCAACAGATCTGCTGGAGGTCTGCATGTATATTTCCCAGGACTGCTGTAGAATGATGACAGCTGCGCCCTGTTTGTGCACATTAATGTGGCCGTTTGGTAGAGAGTTTCCTCGAAAACCCCCCAGCAGGGCTGTGAATGTGTGCATTTCTAACATGGAAGCTTCCAGTGGGAAGTGATCTTCTAACCATGGAAGTGAGAATGCTTTCTTTATACGCTAAGCTCGAGAAGAAATGGTAGACATCCTGTATGAAGTTCCTTGAATATCGAAGAATTAAAGTCGTTTTGTGATAGTCAAACATATAAATGGAGTTTACAAATTGGTTTCATTACAGGAATGCAGCACAATATATCCTTTTTTTTTTTTTTTTACAGAATGTCTGTGCTTTTATCAAGGTTTTTACATGTTTTGATGCACAGACAACCCGACTGCACTGGAAATCAGAATATTTTTCCCTTCACAACTTTTCCACGCTGAAAAATAACATCAATAAACCAGAAAGAGAGACAGAATTGCATATTTAATCAGTGCTCCAGTGGGAACCCATTTGTATGCTATGAATTCACAAATTGCTTCATATTTTCGTATTATTCTTATGTTTTATATGGAATATTTATTCTGGCAGTTTCTCCTCAGCCTTTTCACACCAAGCTTTTTTTAGCTGCTGCTGTTAAGCATTGTCTTTTGATGATATAGCCCATTTTATCTTTTCTGCAAGTTTTGTTCATACATTGGTACTTAAAGGATCATAACCATTTGTTAAAAAGTGGATCTTAACTTCATAGTTTTGGCCATCATACCTATGGATAATAAGTGACATAGCTCTACCAAGTGAATAACTGAGATTCGGTTCGTAGCAACATCACAAAAAGAAGTAAGATTGAGTAGCAAACATGATCAGTCAGAAGATCACACATGTAAGCAAACCACAAGGTTAGTCAGTCACACACTTTTTTACATTGAATGATCTTCATTCCAAGTCAGTGCTATGTCAGTGATCAATAAAACTCTCAGTCTAACAGATAGGCAGGCGAGAAATGTTAAGTTCAGTCGTTTACTTAACAATAAGTCATGCTGTCTGCTCTCACTGCTCCAAACGGGCTTGGGCACATTTGCAGGATAAACTGTAAGTTCACTCAAAATGCAATCACTCAACTCAAACCACAGCAGCAAAAGAAGAAAGATTCCAACGCCCTCTGGATCAATTCCTCTCCGTCCACACCCATCGCCACATTTCCATCAAGTAAAGTCAACCTTGGATGTCTGTATTTCCCTGCAGCAGAGACGCTGTAAGCATCAGCCCAAGGATTGATACACAATGTCACCGTTATACAGATGTGCTTCTATCGGCCGTGGCGTCACTTACTGATCTTTAGCAGTTTTATTTCAGACAGCAGCAGAAAGCTTCACTGTGCCTGGGCCTCAGAAATGCTTGGGAAAATGTAGCTTGTGTGTCACAACCACACTACTTGGTCAATAAAAGAGCTAAGCTACTGAAAAGCTTTTTGATTCAGAAAACAGTGACGCCACCACCATGCCACAGAGAAATGTAGTTGAATTAGTAACATTGCAACTTTTAGTGCCGCTTGATTCCAAATATGAAATACATTGTCTTTCAACTGTTTTCAATTGAGTATATGTCAAAAAAGGTTAGCAAATGATCACGTCCTGTTTCATTTATGTCTTATACAGCGTCCTAACTTGTTTGCCGTCAGGGGTTGTACTTCCAAATAAACTGGTTTAGATAATTTGGCTAAAGCCCTGGCTTTATTACAACTGCAATGCTACAGGTGTTACTAATAACATTAAATATGACTCTGCTTTGTTTAAGTGTCCCGGCAAGCCAGGACAGCGTGACAGTGAGCCAGCATAAACAATACCAGGACCCTGAAACTGAAGCAGATAAATGAAATACAGCTACCATTCATTTTATTGTTTATACATGCTTTTCTTACTGCGACATGTCAAAATGTCTTCACTGAAAAAGGCCTTTGGTCTGACTGTGTTTGTTGCTGCCTTGAATTTTGTAAGAGCATGTTCAAAGACCTTAGCAATGTTTTCATAGCTGATAGAAATAGTGGTCAAAAGTTAGTTCTGGCTGTACATGTATTAGATGTACAGCTATATTGTTGTGCTCTACCTATTTACAGCAGCTGCAAAGCTAAATTTCCCATCATACCACAATCATTCAGCCATCTTTTGTTCTTGACGAGTGGTGGATTTTTGCGTTGTTAAAGGCTCAGGTATGCCTGACACTAACTGGTTTATAGGACGTACCATCCCACTACGTCTAAAGGCAAAAGTGCTGTACCTGTTCCCAACAGCCACACCCTGAAGGTGGGGCAGAAAACCTGCCACCATAGAAATGGGCAAGATATGACACATGTATGAACTTCAATAATGAATCCTCAAAGACATTCGTATGGTGGTTCTAATCTGTGCACATGAAAAAGTACTAAGGTGAAGAATCAAAAATGAGAGCTTAAATGAGAAGTTGATTCTGAAACCTCAATGTTTTGCTGATTCTAGTTTAGCCTTTTTCTTCTTGTCTTTCTCTGTGCACACACACCCAAGACTTTCCACACCTAAGTGGGAGAAAACAGTGAGGGAGATTGACTGCGATGAATGGTTCTGTATTCAGAGGCCTTGGCAGTCTGGCTCCTGTGTGGGTCTTTGTGGACAGTGGGGCCTTGACAGTAGACCTCTGCTGTAGGACGTCCAAGGATATTTAACTGTGTGAGGAGAGTTTACAGCCCTCATTAGAGGCTGGAGATGGATGGATGAGACAGAGACAGACGCATGACTTTTGAAGTCTAGTTTGATATAGTGTAGAGTGAGGCTTTAAGGGTCGAGTAGGGCATTGGGATGATGGCCGGAGTTGATTGGAGTCAGACGATAGTTGAAAAGAGGTTTGTGCACGCAGGAGATGAAGTTAGTGTTGTCGCAATAAAGGTTTTGACTTAATACCTTGGATAAAATAATTGATACAGCTGTGTTTCCACTGCAAACCTTGGACAGCTTTTTAGCCATCTCTTGAGGTTCCTAAGGAAAATGTTTCCTTATTTATTAGTTTGTAAACCAGTTTAAAACTGGTATTCAATTTGAGACACGGTGAAAAGTATTGAATTTGAGTCTCCATCACGTTTTTTGGGATTTCGGTGACAACACATGCAGAAGCAGGACTAGTGAAAGAGAATAGATGAGTAGGTATGTAGCATGTTGCCTCTTGGAGTACAGAGTGAATAAGAAGGACATGGGACAAGTAGCAGTGTGTCTGTTTCAAGGTGAGTGAGAAAAAAAAACTTGTCCAGTCTTGTTAACCGACTTCTGCTATTTTTGCCGCTGTGAAAAATGTTGCGTGTTGATTTTATCCCGGCATGCTCGTGTTTTATGGTGGCCGCTTTGAATGCCAAAGAGCTGTGATAAGAAAGCAGTGTCAATGAGGTGGAATAGGACATTTCTGAGGAGAATCATTTGTTTATGAATCATTTGGTTGCCGTGAAGGTGTCAGACGTGCTGAGAGAGGGACGGGTGAGGCAGCGGGAGGTGAGGAAAGCTCCCCATCCTGTCGGAGCTGTCAGGTTGTTTGAAGGAACGAGTGATGATGGGGAGAAGTGCAGGGGGAAAAAAAATGCTGTGAAAACACACACAGTCATGGAGGGATTTCTGGAGAGCGCTCCGATGAAAAGAATATGTCACCCTATACTAATGGTCTTTTTCCATTCCCTCCCCCTCTTTCCCTCTCTTTCTTCATCCAGAGTTGCTGGGCTCCACCAAGAGACTCAACATCAACTACCAGGACCCAGATGGGTAAGTGGAGTGTGTGTACGTGCCTGTGTGTGTGTCAGCCTGAGATAAGCAGGAAGTTGAGTCAGAAGAATGCGGTGGAAGAGTCACTACATCTTGATTGACATGCAGATTGAAAAAAAAAAAAGCATGCCGTACCTGTGTCTGACTCTCGTGTCTTTTCAGGCTTTACGGCGTGACTCATAACCAAATCACTCACGTGTTGTGGCGTACAGTGTCCTTCCGGTTGTTATCTCACCTCAAGAGTTGTAGAAAATGATAGTAAATTGAGGAAGTTATTTAGTTAGAAGCAACTACTTAATTCTGTGGAAAATATTGAGTTAGATTCACTGTAACTGCGTCCAGAGGTGTGCAGTAATAAGTCTGTGAGAACTGTATGGTGGGTGAAAATTTAAACTCACACTCACGAATTAAATTGAAGCTTAAAGTTATGCCTAATGATGGGCATGGCTACAATCAGTGACAGCTAGCCACGAGGTGTCAGCAACCAGGCTTCATTTGATCCTGCTCAGCTCCACCTTTTTGCCCATTTGTGGATTAGCCAGGAGTTTGGTGGAGTCAGGCACTGCCAAGATGGCGACGGCTGGAGCCGCTGTCACTGAGCTTCACAGTGGCTCTGGGTGACATCACAGAGACCTTTTTTTTTTCCATCTCCTCAGGTAGTTTTTTACTTAGTCCTTTTGGATTGTTACTGCAGTTACTTTGATGACAACAGTGTTTGGTTATTCTTCCCGCTCGAGACTGCTTCAAATTTGACCCTCCATAGAATTTGTTGTATTTTGTTTTAAAGGCACACACTTTTTTCAGGTGTTTAGCCTGTGTCCTTATCCATCAAACCCCCTACAAAAGGAGCTGTGCGCGAGTGTTGACTCAGGCCTGCTACGTGTGTCTACATGCAGGGTCAGTGCAGTGCATGGGAGGTGGTGCACAATAGGGGTGTTGAAATTAAACATGTCCATCCAAGATGGAGTGTGCGTGTGTGTGTTATTTGTGAGTCGTACAGAGGAAGGGGTTACCTGTGATATATGAGACCAGTGCAGAGGGAATGAAGGAAGGGGGAGGATTAGCAAACAGTCACCTGTCACTGAGTCAACACCATTCCAGAGAGAGAGAGAGAGAGAGAGAGAGAGAGAGAGAGAGAGAGAGAGAAAGAGAAAGAGAAAGAGAATGACAGTGTGTATGTCTGTAGAAAGTGGCTGTAAGTGACTCATGATGTGGACAAGGTATGGTCTGGTAGGAGAATAGATGTACAGATAAATGTGTGTGGCTGCCAGGCATGGAGGCCTAAACAATGACACTGATAAGATAAGGCACTTCACAGTCTGGCGATCCCTCAGATTTCATATCAGCACAGACTGACGTCTAAACCTGATAATCTCTCTCTTGTCTAGCCTCACAGAGTAACAGAGTGTGCGTGCCCCTTAGTCAGGCTTTCCTTGGGCTGGCTTCAGTAGGCCTGACATCGGTGATCCTGGATGCCCATCATGGATAACTCTCTCACAAAGGCTGCTCATCACCTGGTTGTTAACTCTGGATTTACCAGCACAGCTATGAGCATAAAGTCGTATTCAGCAAAGTAAAAGATATGAAATACAGCTTACAACTAGAATGGAATGAGAAGGAAAGGAAAAAGCAGAAACAATTAAGTGAGCAAATACTATTAGTTAGGCTAGGACTAAAAATAAGTCAGAATTGTTGTATAGGCCTTATTAAATACACAACTGGTACAAATGAGTTGTGGTTAACTTAGCTTAGCATGAAAACTGGGGATATGGGGAAGTAGCTAGCCTGGTTCTGTCCAAGCTGAAAGAATAAAAAAAAACACCCCTAAAGCTCACTAATTAACATGTTTTAGCTTGTCTTTTTAATCCATCCACAAACAGAAATGTAGAAACCATTTGTTGTTTTACAGGTAGTTACGTGCTGGAACAGCTGAGCTCAGTGACTGTGTAGATTCCAGGAGTCTTGTTGTCACAGTGGGGTTTCCATATTTTCTATAACTACTTTGTAGCTGGCAACTCATGCTGTAGCTGCTGCTGCATAGAAGCACCACATGAATGGATACACATTGGTTCATCGAGATATAAGTTTTTTATGTATGGGTTAAACAAATGAGCTATATCAGGGTTTCATTAGGTTTGTGTAGGGCTGAGGTGCTGTGTAGGTATATATATATAAAACTAACACTTAGTCTGTTAGTTTGATTCTTAATGTAAAATGACGTGTGTGATCATACTTAGAGGCACACGTTTCCTTTGCTCTCTGTTAATGAACTAACAACTGCTGAATTCACATTGCTAACTCACCTAGAAATTTAACTGGGCATGACTGTGCCTCGTCGAGCCACAGCATGACTGCCAGAGCTTATTGTGGCCATTCTGGACAATGTTTACCATTCCACCAGGCGCTGTGTTTCAGAATTGTCCCACATGTGGCTCCCCGCTCTGCTCCCAGTCTATTTTGGACAGATGTCTTGTCAAAATGCACAAAGCAGATCTAGCCAGGCCGGAAGTCTGATGCAGGGATGCCATAGAAAATCTTAATTTTTCAAAATAAAACACGTCTGTGTGGAGTCCCAATCATTTATCAACAATAAACACAATTAAAACAGACCGAAACCCCCACATTTAACTACGTAGCCCACTTGCCAATGGTATAAGCAAGGAAAAATGACCAAATCAGGAAAATTTGGGCCAGTCAACAAAATCAGACATTGCAGCTGTGCCAGTTGAAATCTCCAGGTGAGTCTGCGACTCTGCTGCTCAAACACTGCACATTGACAAGCTACAGCAGCCTCAAAGGGTCAAAACAGTAACTCAAAATTCCTTATGGGTTCTTAACTACAGCCACCACTGGGTGGAGACAGGAGGAGAAGTTAGCGAGTTAACTCAAACCCAAAAGGCTGGCTAACTGAATAATCTCATGTAGTGATGCAGGCCTCATAATCAATAGTGCAGTATCACCAAGATGTTTCCGTTCAACACATGATGGAAAACTGGCAAACAAAGTATCAGGTTAACAGTAAATAAATATGAGGAAGGATATGCAGTCGGCATATTTGTTTGGCCTTTGTTTGTTTTGATGAGAAAGAACAAGACAAAACAATAGGAACTCCACAGTGTGCCCTTTTAAACATGTATATCGACATCTGTTGAGAAAGTTACAGCAAGTTCTCTTTGCAAATGCATCCAGGCTGTTTATTGCCACCGGTGCCCAAGAGCTCGGGGCTTCTTCTGTGACTGCCTCAGGCAGTGTAAACTCACCTGAAAGCCCTCTGCACTGTAGCTGCTGTTTTATCCGCACATGTTCCAGCTCGCGCTCTGCTCGTGTGTTGCCTCAGAGGGTCACCTCCTCTCAAACACTCGCTGCGTCTGTGCCGCCTCGAGCAAAAGCAAAACTAGTCGGCAAGAATTTATGCCTTTAATTTCTCCCTCTGTGGAATATGCCGAGACCTGACAGACACCCAGAGACAAAACACACACATTTCATCCCTGAAGTTTTGATGAACTCACACACATCCATGCCTACACACACACACACACACACACACACACACACATACGCGCATATATGCTTTTATCTCAGTCTTCACTCTTGATGTGGGAGCACACACAACACACATCGCTTCTAATCTTTGCCTATAGTTGTAATGACCCATTCTGCATATACACCCATGCACGCACACACACAGACACGCACACACACACACACACACACACACACACACACACACACACACACACACACACACACACTCATCTTTCTGAAGTGTTGACGGGTGGATGGGGAAGCACACTCATAAAACATAAATTCTTATCTAGAGCCACAGTTTGTAATGGGGTTGTGTGCACACACGCACACAAAGGAAAGCACGCACACACACACACACATCATCTCAGTCTGGAGTTTTGAGAAGGGCTCACCTGCTGTAAAGTCATCAGTATGATTTATAACCCGTCTCATCTCCTTGTCTCGTCTCCCTCTTGCTCTCCCTTGACCCCCGCCCCCTCCCTTTCTTCTCCCTCTCTTTCTCTCTCTCACCCACAGCTTCTCAGCACTGCACCATGCTGCTCTAACAGGCACCACAGAGCTGCTGTCTCTGCTGCTGGAGGCCCAGGCCACGGTGGACATCAAGGACATCAACGGTATCATGATGGCAGAACGACTTTACCAGCTGTACCACTGTCAACAGACAAACCCACAACTTTGAGAAAAAATTGGGAAAAAAAACCCGCCAGGAAGTCAGTTGGGGTTAAATTGAGCCCGAAACTTCCTAACAGCTTTCTGACTTTCTCAGCTGAAAAAAAAAGTTTGGCCCATATGAATAAATATGATTCACTTTGAAGTTTGTCAGCTATACAGTGGCAGAAGTGCTACAGCAAATAATTTCAGACTCCAAGCGGAACAGATACAGTAGAATTTGTGCTGGAGTGGCAGCTGCTGAGACCAGAGGCGTGGAGTGCTCATAACAGTGTCGTGTGTAACTCTTCTGAGGTCAGCCGTAGATTTCTGAAGGTCTGTGTTGAAGGTTGAATTTACCTCTGCAGAATCGCTACTTCTCTTAAGCATTGATCGGTATCAGTGTAGGGAAAACGGACAATACCGTGTCCTCGCTAATTATTGCTCATCATCCTATAACGGCGTGTGTCAAGACTCTGCTGGGCACAATAGGTGCAAGTGTTCATATGAAAGAAATCATATACCGCAGGCGTCGCTATCCATTTTTCAGTGGAGTGTAACCAGTCTTCTCGAAAGGTTGCAACACTGCTTTGTTGCCCTTTAGAGTATAGTCGAGACAGGCTGCCTGCCTTGAAATATAGACCACCGCTGCTAATGCCAGAAAAAACGGTTGCTCCTTTATGAAATAAAACATTAACCTTGGGGGAAAAAAAGAGCCATTATGTTCTAGAGTAAAAACTTTATATGAGGGAGAGGCCTGTAACTTGTGCTAACCACTTGATTGTGAGTGAATATGTGTCAAGACTGTTGCTCTGTTTTTGCCAGATGTGTAAACAGGCAGGTGTTATACACATTTGCGGTGATAATATGCTAACTTTGTGTTTACGGCTTGCTTTGCTGCCCCAAGTGGCCAAAAACATTGATTAACGGTGCTTTAAATATTTGTGCTTTTTTGGTATAGAAGTCTGAGAAAATGAGATTTGTTGATGCTGAGAGAAATATAGAGTAATGCCAGCCTTACAAGTCAGTGGACCACTCCAGTGTGGTATGACGCTTCCATAAAGATTAAAAAAAAAGAAACTGCAAAGACTAAGATGTTCTGATTTTTAGTACCTAATATGGGTTTAAATAACCCACGATCTTGCACATCCCATAATGAAATTTGCTAATTTTCTGCTTGGTTAACCCTGACAGACTTTCTGTTAAAAATTCCAAGCCCTTGTAGAGATAACCCTATGACATCATCAGGGTTATATCCTCAGACTTCACAGAAGACATTATACGACTGCTTTCACAGACACCCCATGACTAATAAATTGACTTTGACGTGTAAAATCTTTAATGCACATCTCAGTGCCTTTTCCTTCCCGTCTCATCGGCTCCATCCCTCATTCATGTTTCTGTCTTTAGGCATGCGTCCCCTCCACTACGCAGCATGGCAGGGCAAAGCAGACTCTGTCTTATTGTTGCTGAGGGCGGGGGCTTCAGTCAACTCCCCTTCCCATGATGGACAGATACCGTTACATCTTTCTGCTCAGTATGGACACTATGAGGTGGTGAGTTCACACTCAAACACACGGACGGCTCAGCCGCCAAAGGCAAAGTTCGGAGGCATTACCAGTCCTCCCATTTCACTGAAATCTACCCCCTTTGTGTCTCAGCCTGCATTGTTCACCAACAATACCAGTAATACCATTAATGCCATGACACAGGTTTTGCACACATTCCTTTCCTCTATCTTCTTCCGTTTGGCTCATGGAATGTCTTAATGGATACATACACCGATCACGGACACACACACACCTCAACGTGTCACATAACCCATATTGAGGCCTGCCCTCTTCAGTCCAACACCATCAAACACAATGCTGACAACCCCAAACAGGCCACACTAGAGCTATCATATGTTCCTCTCTTCTGTTCAAAGACAAAACATCAACACACACACAGAAAGCGCTGGGGTGACTGGCATTTGAGTGCGTGTGCATAATACATGAGATGATATCACTTGCGTTATCTTTTCTCCCTTTCTCTCGCAGTCTGAGATGTTGCTGCAGCACCAGTCTAATCCCTGCCTCATGAATAAGGCGAGGAAGACGCCTTTAGATCTGGCCTGTGAGTTTGGGAGACTGAAGGTATGAGAATATTTCTCTGTACTTTTTTTGTATGCATGTGTGTAACCAAATGTGTCTGTGAATAATGATCTTCCATTCAAAATAAGTTTTTCAATGTTGAGTATCATGAGTGAGGGACCAAATCCTCCAAATTTTGTGCCAATCTAACCTCACAGTATTTCACTGGATAAAAAAAAAAAGTTGACCGGTTAGTGGGGGTGGAGGAGAAGTCATGGGGTCATCAAGATTTGTAGGATTTGTCCTCTGGGGACCTCGGATATATGGTCCAAATTTCATGGCAATCCATCCAATAGCTGTCAAGACATTTCACCCAAGAGACTGAGAGACTAAACCTCCATGTAGTGTTTAGCTTTATTCATGTACTCTTTCTAATCCAATTATCTGCATGCGAAAAGACCCTATTTTGGACCCTTTTTGCCCTTTTCAAATGGGGATGGCCTGTGTCAGCTATGAACCATGGCTTAGATGAAGCGATCCAGCTAAATTAAGCTTGTTTGAGCAAAAGGAAAACAGGCTTCAGCGGCTCTTTTTGGACTCACGCACACTGTAATGTTAAAGGGATTGCACGTTGCAGTGTGTTTCACTTTTTCTCTGTCACATCGCTGGATAAGCCTGGCTCTGAGATGTATAGCTGGCCCTGTAATTCAGAATTAGACACACACACACACACACACACACACACACACACACACACACACACACACACACACACTCCCTATGCCTGTTAAATGTTCTCGTCTGGTCTGAGTTTGCAGTTTAGCTGTGAAAGAAAAGACGGCTTTGGGCTGTTTTGTCATACGCAGACTTTGTGAGTGACTGCGTGTGTGTGCGTGATTGGAGGCTGTGGTATCTTTAGACAGAGTGAGTGGTGGATAAGCCTCAATGTGCTAACTTGACCCTATGTATAAATCAACATATATATTATTTAAATCCATATATTTTTACCACACAACCTCAGCTAGCTTGGCTTAGTATATACAGAATATTTAAGTATTGCTAATGCTCTGATTCCCGTCCTGATTCTGCCACTTTTCTGCTCTCAACACCGCTCCTCATCTTCATTTTGGTGTGTTTGGGCTCCTCTTTAGGTGGCCCAGTTGCTGTTAAGCAGTAACATGGTGGCAGCACTGTTAGAAGGGGAGGGAGGACACGACAGCCTCGACTCTCCATCCACCACCCCCCTCCACCTGGCAGCCAGGAATGGACACAAAGACATCATCACGTAAGATCACAGTGTGGAGCAGTGTTAAAACATGCTGTAATAGAATTGTGTCACATGTGTGTTTCTGCCCTTTCATCTTTCCAGCAGCTTCTGTCTACTTTAACCACAGCTTCTGCTACAATACAGCTGCTAATTACTGCTGCAATCCTTGCTGTAGCTAATGCTACCACTGCCACTACTGTCATTACTACCACTATAAATACTACTGTTAGCACTGCTGCTACTGCTACTACTACTGTCCATACATGTACTACAATTACAGCTGCTGCTTTAACTCCTAACACCTCCAGTCCAGCTACTACAAATTCCTCTACTGCCAATGTTGCTACTACTAGAATTACCACTACTAGAGCTATCAGTGTACTATTACTATTGCAGCTGCTTTACTCTCTGCTCCTGCTAACAGAATGGCATTTCTACGGGTTCCACTATAACCACAGCTACTGCTATTGCTACAACTGTAATCACTATTAATACTACTGTTACTGCTGCTACAACTGCAACAAAAACAATCCACCAATACTATGACTACTGTTGATGCTACAAACAATACTGCTACTGTTACTTAGGCTATTTTTACCACTATTATTAAGACTGCACCTATTTTTACTACTACTACTACTACTACTACTACTACTACTACTACTACTACTACCATTACCACTGCTCTGGTTGTAATTGCTACTAGTACAACTATACTGTTATTGTTGCTACAACCACTGCTACTGCTAATGCAGTGTCTACTACTGGTAATGCAACAGAGTTATAACTGTATTGCTACCACTATTATGACTATTACTGCAATTATTATTTGTGCTAACACTGCTACTACAACTACCATTACTAATGCTAGTGCTGCCTTCCCATCAATCATTATTACTAGTGTGATGCTGCTTCTGCTGCTATTACCGCTACTGCTACTACTAAATAACTGCTATGGCTGTTGTTTCTGCTGCAATTACAACTACTGCTGCTACCACTGTTACTAATACTAGTTCAACCAACACTAGTTCTGCTACTGCAACAACTATTTAATGCCACTGCTAGCAGCAATAGCGCTGCTACTGTTACTCCACTGCACTACGCTGATTCTACACAGAATGTCAAGTATGTGTCAGTACCTTAACTAACAGCTGTACATGCTAAGCATTTCCCCTCAGGTCTCCGCATTGAAAAAGAAAACATTCTATACTGTTGTGATATTTGATACCAGTGACATCACACTTTTCAGAGATAGCCCAAAGTGGCTTGTTTTTTAATGCCAGCCTCTCTGTGTAAATATGTATGTACTTAGCCAAGTAACTCCACCCCACCTCTCTGACATCCTGTTAATTACTCCCATCCTAAATCATTAATTCTCTTTTCGCAATACCCTCTCCATTCTCTTCTCTCCTTCTCCAGAATTGTAAAGTTGCATAGCAAACATGGAGGAGAAAAGACGAGCTTTCAACACATGCAGAGGAAAAAAAGAAAAATCCGCTGCATTAGCTCAGGAGTTTATTCAGAGTTTACTCAGCAGAATTTGGCTGTGATCTCCCACGAAGGGATTTGTGTCTCTTCAAAGAGTGCCATACTTTTACAGCAGACGTCTTATGGTACCTACTTTTTGTGTAGCGGGAGAAGCAATCTAGGTGCTGGTTAGAACCGCAGCTGCAAACATTTGCAAACAGACAAACAGGAGATAAGATTTTGTCTCAGAGAGGATGTGGAGATTTTTATTGTTGATTTAGTGTTGTATATGAATATACTCCAGGGGGATTACAGTAATGGGTAAAAAATGTGATTTAAAAAAATAATCATTCCAATAATTCTCTGATTGGGCTCATTCATAATGGAATTTGACTCTCAAAACCATGTTGAGAACCTTTGCCCCTGCATATTCTACACTTAATGTACACATGCATTGCAGTTGTATGTGTATGAGAGTAAACCAGCTGCTTATGTGAAGGACCGAAATAGAGAAGTCTAAGCTTTATGACAGTTTTCAGACATTCAGCCTTCTCAAGGTTTCATAGCAAGATTATAACTGTTGCTGCTGAGTAAAGGATGAAGGTGGCGGTTACAATAGGTTCGCTTCAGGCTTCCTTTTTCATCACACTGCATGGTTTAATATTTCTCCTGTCTGTCCAACCCCGCTGTGGTGTCCCATTTAGTGTGAGCCCGTCAAAAGTGTTTGTCAGCAGCGTTCACATTTTCACAAGTCGCCATTAAGCTTGTTACCCACAGTCAGCCCAAACCAAAGGCTGAGTTTACATCTTTGCGACTGTTTCATTTTTGCACATTTAAGCAAAGCTGTTTCTGAAGTAGTCCAAGGAATCATTTAGCCTTATGAGGGATCATCAGGGAATATTTCAAGAATAAACGCGTAACTTAACCAGATTTTTATTTTGATAATCCACTGTGATCTCTGTTTGACTCTCTATTTGTCATATTGACTTTGTCACATGATGTTCCTTGGTGTAGTTGTGCAGCCTGCAATCAAAGCTTTAGAATACCACAGACCGTCTGTTTAATGTTGTCTAATCCATACTTGTTTGCCTTGAATTGAGCTGAAAGCAAACACGCTGTAACAAATAGAGTAGATGCAGGAGTGCGGCGGACACATTTGGCTGAGAATGTGCGTGGAGTGGGTAAACATTCAGAGAGTACTGTGCACATGAATCCAGCTAATATCCTACAGCAGTGCTTCAGTGTTGTTTACTTCTTCCAAACTTGACTCAACCTTCACACAGCAAGCCGAGGACCTCCTCCTCTGCTCCGCTCTCTGGATGTGATGCCATCAGCATTCCTACACAAACAGAGATGTGTGTGTGTGTGTGTACATGTACTTGCTACATAGTGAGGAGCAGAGCAAGTTTTTTCACCAGCAGAGTAAGATTTTTGGAAAGTGAGGACGTTTTGGCTGATCCTCATAACTTCTAAGGGCTGTTTTTAAGGATTGGGTTAGCATTATGTTTAGTTTAGGGTTGGGGTTAGGGTTAGGCCTTCAGTTGTGATGGCTAAGGCTAAGATAAGAGGCTAGGGAATACATTATGCCAATGAGTGTCCTCACAAGGATAGAAGTGCAAGTGTGTGTGTGTGTATATGTGTGTGTGTGGGTGGATGAGTGGGGGGTATATGACTTAATGAGATGTTGCAGATGTCTGTAACAGTTGAATGGATGAATCTGTTTCTGAGTGTTGCCTGCGGCTTTTACATGAGTGTCTCTGCTTTGATTTCCTAGGTTGCTGCTCAAAGCCGGGATTGATATCAACAGAGCCACCAAAGCGGGGACGTCTCTGCACGAGGCTGCCCTCTATGGCAAAACCGAAGTTGTGCGGCTGCTGCTTGATGTAAGCAAAGATGATGTGAATGTAGCTTTAGTTCAGCTGATTTTGAAGGCCGATGCTGATGTTTTTGTATTGAAGGTGTAGTTAGAAAGACGGTTTGAAAGTAGCACAACTTCATACTACAAATCCAGTGTTATTCTTTAATAACGGGGGGAGGCATTTAAAGGAGGGTTTGTTTTGAAAGTGAATCAGACCCACAGTAAACCCACGGTGTGTGTGTGTGTGTGTGTGTGTGTGTGTGTCTGTGTGTGTGTGTGCGCATGTGTGCGTTCACATGTGTGTTTCTAGGCGGGCGTCAATGTCAACATGCGCAACACGTACAACCAGACAGCTTTGGACATCGTCAACCAGTTCACCACCTCCACAGCCAGCAGAGAGATCAAACAGCTGCTGAGAGGTCGGTGCCTCTTAAAAATCATGATGCTTTTATGAAATTTGGGGTGGATTGAACGGAACTCATTTGTGCTTGCTGATGACGTGTGTGGATCTTTCTGTGTCTGTGCAGAGGCATCCAGCTCTCTCCAGGTCAGAGCGGTGAAGGACTACTGGAACCTCCATGACCCCACTGCTCTTAACCTCCGGGCTGGAGAACTTATTATGGTACTTGTCTCTGTCTCTTTAATGGCTGTCTATTACAGTCAATCATATGTTCACCTCAGCAGTACTGCTGATGTTTGAGTTGGTGTGCCTCAGCATAGTTCTGCCGTACTCCTGCTTTATGTCAACAGTGGGTTAGTAACACCTTTGCTTTTCTTTTTGCCCTTTGTTAACTTTGCGTGTAACGCAGGTGTATAATTTTTTTGCCCAGATGGCAAATTCCAGCATTGGAGCTGATGGTGGCCGTTGCATTCCAGGCAGTGCTTGTAATTCCATTTCAGAAGAAGCAACTCTGCTCCGCTCTGTAGAGAATATGTGCCTTGTCTATTTTTGACAGAAGCAATGTCAAGCTACACAGAGCGGATCAAGCCAGGCTGGAAGTCAGACACAGGAATGGAATGGAGAATCTGGTCAATTTTTAAAATAATACTCCCTGTGCAGATATAAAGCTCCTACAATTCATTCATCACGTAAACCACCATCAGCAGTGACATCTCAACCATCATTGTCAGACATTGTTACATTGTCATTGAAAGAGATGCCTCTGATGTAAAAAGGAAGATGAAGTCATCAAAATGAAAGTTTTTGTAAATCTGTGTCAAACAACAAAGAATAATTGTCTCATTAAGAGATTCCACCTCCACCTCATCACATCACCCTCAGATCACTAAACTGTATACACGCCTGCTCTCGTGTGTATGTGTGTAGCATCTCTGGGTTGTTGCCTCCTTATTTGCGGATTGATACTTTGATGAAAATAGAAGATATATGAATGACAGATGTCGAAAACGCTCCAGAAACAAAAGAAATCTCCTTCATCGTCATCCGCTCTCCTTGCTGCACCTTCTCTCAGTGAAAACTGGCCGTCTGTTGTTAACACTTTGTTAGAATGCAGGAATCACTGTAATGCTGTTCATATCCAGGTATCCATTCGATTCAGCTGCTTCACTCTGCCTGCTCATTTTTCAGGGGAATCACAGGCAACGTAAGGATTATATGGTGAAGACTTCTGTGAGTGAAGTCATGTTGTTAGGATTTGTGTGGGATGTTGCAGGGTAATTTAGTGTACCCGGAGCAGGAGACCACAGCAGAGAAACAGGCACAAACTTGCTGCCGTCTCTCTCTCATTACCAACTTGTTTGCTCATTCCCCCCACACACACACACACTGTTTGCACTAATTCATGTGTGTGCACATTTGCGTGCAATGTTTATGTGCTTACTGCTGTGTATTTTGATATCTGCAATATATTGTGACATCCCACACTCCTGTATGAGCTTGTGTGTTGTTGTGTGGTATCGTGTCAGGCAGCAGAGGTGTTTGTTTTTGTCCTCTCGGGGCATTTTGTTAACACTCACAATGAATAGGCTGTGTATTTCCAGCTCATTGGCTCTCTCATTATGCTCTTAAAAGCATGCCTGGAGGAGTTACACACATGACATGCATACTTAGAGTTGATATAGAGTTGACAAGGTAAAATGTTCACAAACTGTACAATGTTTCACATTACCTGGCATCTTTTTTTTTTTTTTTTTTTATTCACTTTAATCAAACCTCTCACACTTCACATCACTGAATCATTTGTTTGTGATTGTTTACGTTCTCCAGTCTAGTCTGGTGTGATTGTGAATTGTTGCGAGGCTAATGCTGTTTGCACTGACGCAAACATTTCAGCTGAAGCGTGCTCATGATTTGTTGGTGTCAGGTCCTGGAGCAGCACTCAGACGGCCGCTGGAAAGGTCACATCCATGACACCCAGCGGGGGACGGACAGGGTGGGCTTCTTCCCCCCTTCAGTGGTGGAGGTCCTAAGCAGACGAGCAGGTAGGCAGACAAGCAGCTCACACACATCTGCAAATACACTCAATGGTCACTCACAACAGTACATAAAGTATAAACAGTGTCTGGTGTCCTCACATTCCCTTTACCTTAGCCTTTTCTTTTAACTGTACTCTTCATGGGCTCATGGTCAAGGGTGGATTGTCAACCAGGCAATTTGGGCCTCAAACCCCCAGGGGCCCCCAAAAACCCCAGGTTCAGTACAAGTCAGCTGGTTTTGGTAATTTGAGTATTTGCTAATTTGTTTAGGAATTTGCAGCAGCATGATAAATGGTCAACATTAAACATCATGTTGTGTTATTGCAGCACAAGAGGGCATGTATTGAAGCTACCATGTGTAGTTTTCTCTGTGCACTCATCTTACAGAGTGAAATACACGCCATGCACAGCGGGTGGTAGGTGGGAGTAGGGGTCCAGCAAGATTAAATGTTTACCATATCATGCTCTGACTATGGTAACTTTGTCCCAGGGCCAGATTAGACCTTGCACGCTGGGGTCTTGAGCTGACAGTGTGATGCTGAAAGGGCTAACCCAGGGCAGTGGTTATATCTGGGCTAAGAATATATCTCAACACTTGTACACAAGCAGGATCTGTCTTGTTGGCATGCATGATCACTGGAGGGTTCAGGGTGCTTGTAAATCATCAGATTTAATCCCTCTGAATGAAAGGAATATGATCCCTATGCTTGTTTTACAGCTGTAAAGCCATTGACATTCAAACAGCGGGACGAGCGCAGTGAGGGGTCCAATAACTGCAACAGACAGATGCACACACACACAGACTAGAACACTTCATTTCTAGGTCCTCAGCAAGCCAGGCAACACACACACGCACAAACGTAGATACTCACACACAGAGACACACATTAATAGGATTACTATGGCCAGATTGCAAAGTGTCAGCTCAGTGCTAAAGCCTTCACAGTCTACGCTGGGATATTGTGTGTGTGTGTGTGTGTGTGTGTGTGTGGGTATGTGTGTTTGTGGGTGTGTGTGTTTATGTGTGTGTTTATGTGCATGTGTGTGTCTGCTCAGGCTTGAGGAAGAAGAGACAAGAGAAAGAGTTTGACTTTAAGTCGGTGACAGGCTCTTTGCTTATGAGGCAAACTCAGTAGTGTGTGTGTGTGTGTGTGTGTGTGTGTGTGTGTCTGTGTGTGTGTGTGTCTGTGTGTGTGTGTGTCTGTGTGTGCCTGTGTGTGTGCGCGCTTGAGCTCTTTGATAATGTCAATGGTGTCAGAAACCGTGGACCAACAACACACAAAGGGAAAGTAAGCCCTCTCAGCGTTGCTGGTGATCTTACACTTCCATTCAGCAGCCTCTTATGTAACACCACAGGGGATTTACAGTGAATTTGCCCTTTTTAGCTGTTGTTCCATATACTCAATGAACAAGAATGCATGATAAAGTTCAGAATGTGATCACCTGACTTAAAATGGTGTTTTTTTTGTTGCAGTCTTATAGCCTGCTCTCATACTTGTGCATGCAGCTCAAACTGACAACACACATGCATGTACATGAACTTCTTTCTCTCACTCGTGCATGCCAGCCTCAACCCAAACCTGTCTCCTTGACCCTAGGAGGTACTCTCTCTCGCCAAGCCTCAGCACCTTGCCAACGACAAAACTTTGCATCCAGAGCTCCTCCATCGAGCCACGGCCCTCAGACTGACAACTCATACACCCATGGCTATGATCCCACAGGTACATGCACACATACACACACACACACACACACACACACACACACACACCAAGTTCCTCCCATCTGTTTGGTTCCTGTAACACATTCATGACCTCCCATGCAAAGATGGATTACTGAACAGACCTACAGGGCACTGACCCAGGGGCTCAAAGGGGTCAGGGGACCCCTGGACCAGAGCCTCTGTTTGAAGTGACTGTTAACATCTCTTTGGAAAGTTAATCAAAAATATATAAAATGATGCAAAACAACCACAAAGAGACATAAGACAATATCAAATGGCATTGTTTCTAGTCTTTTTTTGTCTCTGTCAGTGTGGGAGTCTTGCTCTTATGTAGTTGTAGTGGGGAGCCCTTCACTTGTCTGTTCCCAGGGGCCCGTTTCACATTTCCCTCCTAAACAGCACCCTGAACCCAGTCTCCTCTTGATCAGTCCTATGGTGCTCATTGTTGGCTCGATAGGTCCTCTCCCAGCTACAGTATGTGGGGTATACAGTGAGCGTGTGTCTAAAGTGTGTGTGTGTGTGTTTGTTAGGTGCTCCACCTGACAGTCAGCTCTCAGCCCCAGCTAGTCCTGTTAGCCCCACTCAGGACATTTGGGTCCTCAGGAGCTCTCCCACTGGTAAGGGTGTGTGGTCCCATATCCCCGCCACCCCTCTGACCCTGTGTAAACTGTGCCTCTTTAAGGAAGCTTATTCCCAACTTTATCCCTTTAAATCCCAAAGTCTTGACCTTACCATGCCACCCTGTAAATATGATGCACCCCCACTGCTCCCCACACCCCCCAATAATCCAGTAACCATAACTGCAGTTATCTGGCAGGCCCAGATAATGGTAAGTTAGCAGCACTCCTTTAGCACCTTTAGCTCCTGTGATTCTCCTGACTGGTGTTTTTTGCAGCTTGCTGGTGCAGCTACCTCCACCCTGAAAGCCTGGACAGCAAAAATCTGATAAACAATTATTTTAACAAGTCATTTCACCTGGTGTTGAGTTCCGAAATTTGTTGTTTTGGTTTTCATAAGCAAAGAGATAATGTCTGATATTAGCAGAATTTTAAAGGAATCATTTGATGTTTTGGTAAATACGCATAATCGCTTTCCTTTCGAGACTTAGACGAGAGGATTGATATCATCTTATGTCTGTATGTTAAGTATGGAGCTTGAGCCAGGAGGTGAGTACCCTAGCTTAGCATAGGAAATCACTACTTAACCTGTTCAGTCTGTTGTTCCTTAAGAAATAGTTGTCATTCGCATATGTTCATGTACGGGTTGAACAAAGGACAGACAATTTGTGATGCTGTAGACTTGCTGATGGGCCTATTTTTGAGCTTTGGACTGAGCCAGGCTAGCTGTTTCTTCCTGTTCCTAGCCTTTATGCAAAACTAAGCTAAGCTAAGCTGAACTAAGATAAGCACCTACCAGCCCTAGCTCTATACTTGCAAACAGACATGAGGCAAGTGTCGAACCTCTAACTCAACTTTTGGAAAGACATCAAATATGTCAAACTAACCATTTCGGGGTGAAAGGACTTCCTAATGACTTGTTAAAATTGTTTGTGTGTTTTGCAGTACACTCAGACCACATACCTTTACAGACAAATTACACCCTACAAACGTCCGTCCTGATTTCGTAACTCTCAGATTCTCTGCGAGTCTCATCTTACACTGCAATCTCCCCCTCTGTGTTTGCTGTTTCTCCCTCTTTTTTTCCCTGTCTCAGGTGACAGAAACAGTGTTGGCAGTGCCGGCAGTGTGGGCAGCAGCCGCAGCGCCGGTAGTGGCCAGAGCTCAGAGAGCAGCCACAAGCAGAATGGGACTCGCCACAATGCTGACACTGGCAAGGTGAGATCTGCTCACAAAGGCCAGTGACATTAGTCAAGCATCTGCACTGTACTACAAACTGTATGTAGGATGTTCATCATTACAAATCTGACCTGCTGTGGTGGATTTTGTCTGCAGTTCATGTCAATAATTCTAGAGATTCAGCAGTGTTCCCCGTTGCAGCTTCCCTTTTGTTCTTTTGTGTGCAGCTGGTTCCCTCTGCTGGTGAGTCAGGAGACCATCTCCACATTGCAGCAGCCGACCACAGCAAACAAGCAGATGGAACCACAGGTTAGTCCGAGAAGAGAATACTGTCAGCCTTCTTCTTGTGTTTAATAATGATGTGTTTTTTCTCTGTCTTTTGTACAAAAACAGCTGGAATTTTGAGTAAGAAGTCATAATATTGCAATGAAAAGGCTGCTTTGAGAACAAATGTTTAGAATTTCCTCACAGACAGTATAGTTCCAGTTTGTTTGTACAGAAGTGTTGGCACTGTAGCGTCACTTTCCTATGACCAGGAAAAAGCTGTGGTCTGTGTCTGCAGGCGATGTCACCTCTGGTCACCATTATAACTCTGCCACAGTTTCCTGTTAGAACTGTTACAACACAAGCTTAGGAAGGAGACTGTGAGCTGCACATTTCTAAAAGTGGATGAGACACTGGTTGGTTAACTTTCCCACCTCCTCAGATAAAATGCAGTGCACAGCCGTCTCATCCAGAGACTCCCCCCCAGTAGCGTCTGGCTCCCTTTGATATCATTTCCAGAGAGTCATGAAGCCTGAGCTCTAATCCTGTTCTGATGCCGTGAACTCGTGTTTTGATCTCTTTACTCTTTGACACAGCTGTCTTGAAAAAACAGGTCCCTGCTGTACTTTAACTGCTGCCTCAAAACATGTCCAGTGATGCACTCGTACTGTACATCATGTAACTGGCTTCATTCTTTTAATGTGTCTTTGATAATAAGATGTTTATTTGTGATTCTCATCACTTGTGGTCATCTGGTCACATCCCTTATTTGACAAACATAAGGTGACCCTCAACCCTGTACTCATTTGTTGACGATGCACTGAAATCTCATAATGAACAACTTTTCCCAGATTTTTTTATCCTAATATTCCAACCTCTTCTTGTTGTATTATGACTTTTCAAACATAAGGAAAATCACTTTATGTCCTCAGACTTCCAACATGTACGTCACGGTAAACAGCATCAAAGCCGTAGATGCTATTATTCTTCATTTAAACATCGCCGTAGCTTCTTATACCGCAGGAATGTGATTAAAGACAAATGTAGCAGCAGTGCTTTTGTTCTGCAGATCGAGCGTGTTATTGCAGTTGGTCTGAAAGGAAATGAGATGAAAGGAGGGAGAAAAAGGCTTACCTCACCTCACCACAGAAACCAATAAAACCACAGACTACTCTCAACCACACAGCCCATAAAAGCGCCCGATCACCTCTCTAAGGAATGCTAAAGGCTAGCAGAATGTGTCCTTGTGTGTGCACGCTGTTAGAGCTGAAAGGCAGGTGCAGAGAAATCATAGAAAAGTGCATTTGCTGCAGCTGTTCTCTGAACTTGAGCTTATTCTGGGTCTTATTCTGAAAATGTTAAGGAGTGACAGATGAAGCAGAGGGTCTCTGTTGACTTCAGGCTGAACAGGAAGGAGGGTTAAGGTGAAGAGAAATGAGGAGTGGGAGGGAGGGGTCAGAGGGAGGAGACGGGAACAGAAGCAGAAACAGCAAAACACATTTGTTAAATGAAGGAGAAAGACAGAGAAAGAGAACAGATAAGTTGACTTAAGTGCGTGCTCTGCGTGAAGAAGAGGCAGAAAGAAGGATGAAGTGCCGAACATCGCGAGCTCTGCCGCTCTCGTTCCTCCTGAAGGGTGAGAAGTCACGTACGGATCTGATGGGGGTTTGATGTTTTGTCGGGGCTGCAGGGGATCGAGCAGTTCTGTCGCTGGACTGAGCTGTTTAAACATGATCAGGGGAGTCTGCTCACCTCACTGGTTATTTATTGATTGTGGCGTAGAGGCAAAGCGACAGTGAAGATGAAAACAGAAAAAAAAGCTGCTTATAGATTGATTCGGTTCTGAACTTCAATGTACAATTTTCTACTAGAAAAAATTGAACACCAGTCCTAAATTTTGCTGTTTTTATTCCCCTGCCTTATTCAAAGGAAATGTCTGGAAAATGCAAAAAAGCTCATTGAAGGATTTTATTCTAGATTTGTGTTGATATCTAGTAATGAGTCAAATATCTTTCGGAGTGCACACACTTCATTTGATTTGGGCTTTGAGAAGAACGATCCAAAAGTTGATGTTTTGTCTCTTCCCTGAGGTCAAATACCTCTCCACTAGGTGCTGTTCTGCTCTCTCTGGAGACCAGGACCTCTGACCTTCACACCAAAGCAGAGAAAAACAGAGCAAAGGAAAAGCAACACAAATTCAGGAATATCTCAGGTCTAGATAAAAAAAAAAAAATAGATTATTTGCTGAAGTTTTGGATTAACCTCGCATGGATAGACACTAAGTCAGAAAATGCTGATTTATTAAAATTACTTTCATACCTCTTCCATCACTTACTCTAACTTTGCTAAGTGTACGTGTGTGTTCGGATAGGTGCTGCATAGATAAAGGTTATTGTAAACTGTGATAATTAAAAGGTAAGTGGATCCTGTCAGGAAGGATGACTAAAGGAGCAGAAAGAAAGACGGGCAGCACTTAAAGCATATGCCTGGAGCAAAAGAGAGGCAAAGATGGGGAAAGCGGCATGAAAGGTGCATTCCTCAGAGATCTGTGGTAATGTGTCATGACTGACACAAGGATGAGTCAGGAGTGTGTTCAGTGGGCTTTCAGATCAGGTAGAGGACACACCTTTACTTGAGAGACCCAACAACCGCCCCCTCACCCAGACAGCTGCACAGAGGATTTTAGTAACGTGACAAATGTGTCTTACTATCAGCGTTGTTTTACATACAGCTTTAAATCACTTACCAGAAGTCTGTCACTGCTGAACCTTTGTTCTGTCTTGGGTCTGGTGGGTGGATCTGGTTTGCTGACCCTGTGGTTGCTCACAGCAAAGCAAGCTTGTCTTCATCTGCGACTGATCATGTGTGTTTTTCAGGTGGTTCCCGTCGGCAGGTCAACGGCACTCCTCAGAAAGGCTTTGTGAGGCCTGAACATCTTTTGGAGGGCAAGGTGAGCCCGGTATTAGATGTGTGTGAGTGTGTGTGTGTGTGTGTGTGTGTGTGTGTGTGTGTGTGTGTGTGTGTGAGAGAGAGAGAGAAGACTCATCCATATTTCCCCCCTCTGTTGTTAGGACTCTGAGGCCATCTACCAGTGGTTGTGTGAGTTCCAGTTGGAGCAATACACATCCAACTTTATCAGCGCAGGATATGATGTACCCACCATCAGCAGGATGACCCCTGAGGTGTGTATGTGTGCTCCAATTAGCATTTGTGTCATTATATATATACGTTTTACTGATGGCCAATAAACGAAATATGAGCAAATTAATGAGCATCTTTACTAATTTGACAGCACAGAGACAGCTGCAAATACAGAAAACACAAGCAAATACAGAACTGCTCCAAGTTGTAGAAAACAGTGGATTTTTCCAGAGGAGCCTCAGATGAATATTTCAGCCACATGTCACTGACATGAGGAAATGAGCACACAATGATGATTTTAGGTTGAACATTGTGACTGCGTAGTTCTGATATTATGCATATGCACTTACAGAGGAACACCAAGGTTAGCATGACTCACTTGAATGATAACGTTGTTTATTTCCTGGCTGCTAACACGTGTTGTGGTCTTCAGGACCTGACAGCCATCGGAGTGACCAAACCAGGCCACCGAAAGAAGATCTCAATGGAAATTGGCAAGCTGAGCATCCCAGAGTGGCTGCCTGATTACATTCCTGTGAGAAGACACCTCTGATGTCCCACTCACATGTTCATTTTTTTGGATTTCTTGTCATGTTAGCGTCCGACCACGTACCATCATGCATTTTTGTTATCAGTTTGTCTCATCGCGCCCATCCTCTGTCTCCTTTGGTGTGTGTTTGTTGCTGCTCAGGCGGACCTGGGGGAGTGGCTGAGCGTGATTGGACTGCCTCAGTACCAGAAGAGATTGTGTGACAATGGCTATGACTCCATCACTATTGTCAAAGACATCACCTGGGAGGACCTGCAGGAGATAGGCATCACTAAGCTGGGTGAGGAAATAGAACAGATTTCTATGAAATCCATTTTGGATGTTGGTGGTCTCCCTGAAGAATGAAGCAAACAAGTCATCTTAGTCCAGTTACGCTTGCAAGGAAGTAATGTCCCTTGTGCCTCTGAACAAACTTAATTGAACATATTGTTTTATTATTGTTGGTGTGAGGAAAACTGAATCCTCTAGGAGCGCATTCTGATGTGTGGAAATGCTGCCAGTGTGTGGAAAACAGAAATGGACAAGAAGAAAAATAGGAACAGATGTTTATATGTATGTCATACATCAGTGTCAAAAGACTTTTTTAGAGGTTGCATCACAAAAGTGAACTCTGTTCAGTGAGAAAGACCCCGCGATGTAGTTGAAAGCTCCAGAAAAAGCTGATAAGTGCCTCAAGATTTTTTTCTGTTTTGGTCTAATTACTGTCACATTCAAGTGTTGTCTTTAAAGCAACTGGCTCATAAGACTCTTGGGAATATCAGAGCAATTCAATGCTATTGTCCTGTAATTCCCACTTGTGGCCACAGAGGCCGCTGTTTAGCAATGGTTACACAGTCTTGCTTCAAACCACTGTGTGTTCAGTATTGATCAGATTGTAATGATTGCTATCTCTCTGTCTCAGGCCATCAGAAGAAGCTAATGTTAGCAGTGAAGAGACTTTGTGACCTGCAGCGCTCTCGTAACCATGCTGGAGGTGGGACTCTCCGACGGAAGCCCCCTGCTGCCCTGGAGCTGGTGGCCATCGAGCACACACCGGCACACAACGTGCTTGCTCACAGTCGCTCTGATGCTCCTTCTGATGACTGCTGCCCCTCCCCGCGCACCCCCAGGACCCTCCTGTCCTTCCAGGACAGCGAGTTGAGCGCTGAGCTGCAGAGCGCGATGATGGGCAGGGTGGGAGGAGGAGCCGCCGAGGCGTTCGGCATCAGGGGCGTGACTTCTGCTGCGGCTATAGGCAGCCAGGAGAGCATAAGCATGAGATCCCGGGGATCAGGGAATTCTGGAAATTCTGGAAATTCAAATTCAGGCTATGCCCAAGATCACCAAGCTGCACCATCTTCAGCCAAGGCATCCAGCCGGTCAGAGGAGAGTCTGGGGGGTGGTGTGGTGGAGGATGCCAAGCGTGGAGGAGGCAGCCCTGGAGGAAGAAGTAGACAGAGACCCACAGAGATGTGGGAGCACCAGAGTCGCTCTGCTACACCCAACAAACTGCCCTTCTCCCCCCTAACACCTCCACTAACCCCTAGCAAGATGCCTCGCTTTGCCTACCCAGCTGTGCCACCCAAGGCCAAACACTTCCAGTCCCCAAACCGTCTCTATCAGCCTCAGCACCACCCGCTGGCTTCCCCTTCCCCTCCGTCCCCACAGCCTTCTCCCACACAGAAGGCTTTCAGTTATCTCCACGCCCAAACGGCAGGCGTCAACGGGGCTCCATGGGTGCACTCGAAACCTCTCCCTGGAGCTGTCCCCCTGTTGGGACCCCGGCCTGGGCAGGGTCCTGCTAATGACACCCAGAGGGGCCCGCACAAGAAGCGTGCCCAAAGCCTGACTCGCTACGCTCTGTCTGACGGCGAACCTGATGACGACGACGACCTTGCTCCCACCTACACCTCCTCTTCCTCTGCAGCCATGCCCTCCTACGCTACTCTGTCGCGCAGGCCAGGACGTGGACACACAAACCCCGGAGGGACCCAACGCCACATCAACCGCAGCCACTCATTTGCCGTGCGATCCCGACGCAAAGGCCCGCCCCCACCGCCTCCCAAGAGAATGAGCTCAGTAAGCGGCAGCCCAACACGCCAACCAGGAAATGGGAAACTGGTGGAACCAGAGGCGAAGGGAGGGGTGGAGACGGAGAGCACAGGCTGCGTGAGGAGCATCGCAGCCAGGCTAGAGGGAAGCAGCAGCAGTCCATCCAGGAGGATAGACATACCACCAACTCATATCCCAGCTTCTCCTGTTTTCAGCCCTGTTTCCTCTCCAATTCCACATGGCATGACTCCTCACATGACTCCTCACATGACTCCTCACATGGCTCTTCACATGACTCCTCACATGGCTGCTCAGTCCCAGCAGCACTCCAAACCTGTCCCTGCTCTGGGCCTGGGTGGCCTGAAGAGGACAGGAAGTGAGAGGACAGAAGTAGAGACTGGCAGACAAAGAGGTGGGGGGACAGAAGGAAGACTCGATGAGGAGAAAGCAAAGAAAAGCGAAAGAATATCAAAGAGCGCTAGTCCGTCTCCAAAGCACCGCTCCGGCGACCACCTCCCTTTTGCTGAAGAAGGCAACCTCACTATCAAACAGCGGCCCAGGATCGCATCTGCCACCCAAGCAGATGCTGAACTCAAGACTCCAGAGGGTCCAGTCCAGATCCCGAACAGCCTGGAGCTCCCGGAGTTCAATTTGAAAGAGTCTGACACGGTGAAAAGACGACACAAACCCAAAGACTCGTTGACGCCTGAGGAGGCTACCACCCCCAACAGAGACGACAACCACTCACAAATCAACAGTCTCCACATGCATGATGTCAGCACGCTGAGCGACGGAGAATCTCAGAGGATTGTCTTCCAGAGAGTAGGCTCTATGGGAAAAGGCCCAAAGCCTCCAGTGTCTTCAAAACCTTGCAGTCCTCTCAAACAACCTCCTAACAGCAAACCAGCAACCCCCCAGAAAACCGCTTCTTCAGTTCAAGCTAATGCACAAACAGCCATTCCTAAACTAACCAGCGTACAAATCCACACAGTCTCCCCGAAGCTGGGTGGCAGCATACACACACAGACATGCATACCCAGTCCCAAATCTGTGAAACACCCACAGACAGTGATGTCCCTGCAAGAGAGTCCACAGAAAGCTGCTGCTTTGTCCGCATCGAGGCTCCCTCAGACCAGCGTAGCCTCGGCGTCAACAGCAGGTAGCAGCGACCAACAAACACGACATTTTCCTTGTTAAAGAATATTTTTCAAAATTGATCTTGCATGACAGATTAACCCCTCATGTCTTGTCCCTCAGGGTCAAACCTTGCCGTGGTCCAGAGCGTTGCGTTCGCTGCTCCGTGCTCCCCATCCCCGGCCCCGCCGCACCCCGTCTTGGCACCAGCGGGTCAGGCAGGGAGAGCGGGGACGCCCCAGGCTGACGTGGCCGGTTTGGAGGTGCTGGCTCAGAAGAGGCTGGAGCAAACCAGCACGTCACTGGAGGCTGCTCTCAAAGTGGTGGAGAACAAACTGGCACAGGGCAGCAGCGTGGACGGGTAAGGACTGCTGATCTTAAATGTATCTCAACAAGAACATCTACATACTGTGTGAGCAGGCTCTTGTAACACCGTCCTGTCTGTTTCACAGCGGCAGCAGCACAGTGAAGGCAGCAGGAAATATTCTGGATGACATCGGCAACATGTTCGACGACCTGGCTGACCAGCTGGACGCGATGCTGGAGTGACATCCTGAGACGGGGACAAAGTTCCTTTCTGCGAACGGGAAAACAAGACTTACCTTTGAAGCCGGTGAGAACAGAGGCAGCGGAGGGCCCAGCGCCTCCTCGTGACTCTGGATGAGTCAACAAGAACACATTTGAGGATTTCCTGCACGACTTTTCCTCAATATTGCCCAGTTTTTTCAACGCGAGCACTTCGCCTTAGGACACACACCTGGGAAAGTTATTGGCGCAACAACAAAGCGTGGCTGCGAGATCCGCCTCCAGACGCCTGTGTGTGTTCAGTCTATTACCACTAAAGGGAACGAGGGTCCATTTTATTCACATTACATGAAAATGTATAGATAAGTCCATGGTGGCACTGTGTATGTGTGTAGTCAGATATCTTTATACTGAGTATATTTATACTTCTATGTTTGTTTTTTAACAAATGGAGTTCCTATTGACTGTTTCACTGTCTAAATTAGCATTACTGTATTATATATATAATACAGAGTACTGCTGCTTATTGTCTATAACACAGGAAAATGTTGTTTATTGTATTAAAAGCAGCATATTCCACATGTATGTACTAGAGTTGATTTTACATGTTTTTACCAAAGTCTTCAGGAGGTTCCTGTCAGCACACAGTGAAGCTTCTTTGAAGCATTACCGCGCGTGCAGCTCAGTCCGCCTCCCTCTAACGGTCCGGAAGGTTTTGCAGCTCGCCTCGGGGCGCTGTGAAGTGGATTTACTGTAAGTGGGCTGTTTCCAAAGAATGGGAGAAACATTTCAACAGTGGTCTGTGAAGCATTTCAAGCCGCGTCAGCCTGATCTGAGAGATCGCAGTTCATTCTGTCCAAATGAGCGGTGAGAGGAGTTTTCTACACATTTGACAGTGTGGAGTCTGGAGTCTGGAGTGTGGAGTGTGTCGCCAGAATAGCTAACAGCTTTTACATTTTATTCTAATCAGCTGATAAACTGCTACATTTTTAAGATGCTGTTGTAACTTTAAGAATTACATTTTCTGTGCATTATAAACTGAAAAATAATTATTTATTTCCTTATTCTGTCTTTACATTTTTAAATGAAACCACCAAATGAATTTTGAGCTGAATTTTGAACAGGTACGTGTTTTGCCTCTGGAAATCTGAGACGTAAAGGTCCCCGGCCACGCCACCTGTGCGCTGTTGCTCTTTCACCATTGGCTCACTGGTCTGTGGGGACGCGGATCAATCACTTCCTTTTCCACCTCCTTCCAACGCGTCTCTTCTACAGCAGCCTCGTCACGTGCTCGCTGTCGATTGGACGAAGAAATACACGGCAGCTTGTCAGCTTGGCCCCGGGTCACCGCTCAGAGCAGAGCTCGCTCCAGCCATTGGAGCCAATTACGAGGTTCCCTGCGTTGAATTTTAGACACACTCCAGACTCCATAGCCGAACGGGGACCACTAATTTTGGAGTTAACTCTGGTATTATGATCGTTTTTCAAAATGAGTTATTGCTTTACACATTGCTTTGTACAGTGAGTGAATTTGAATACACGTTCCAATAATTTCATTCTATCTCATTAAATATGCGACTATGGATCTATGATTGGTGGTTTGTTCCACGCGCACAAGCCTAGAGTTTGACGGATAAAGCCAGAGTTAACAGGAGAGACAGAGTTGACAGCTGCTAACGAGTTCTTCAGGATCATCAGTGTTACTGCAGGTTTACTGAAGCCACGTGTTGTTTTCTGACCCTCAACTGAGCAAAACTCTGAATTTTATGACACTGTGTTACATGTGACTCTGTCTGTCTCCTCTTACGCACCTCATCGAGTATTCACTGCACTAAAACACGCTTTTTCTATCTGACTGGTTGAACGCCTGCTTGTGATTCATCCTCTTCCAGTGACGTCAGTAAAGAGAAGAGTCAGATTTGGATGCTCTGTAACAATGTTTGTAAGATTTTCAGGCTGAAGGCACTTTGATATCAAAACCTAAAATCAGCACTCTGTTCTCTTTTGATGGATGCCTTTTTTTTTTTTTTTTTTTTTAAATATTTCAACTGAATTCTGTATCATCCTGTAAATCATTAAAAGTAGAATTTATACGGAGGGAAGCGAGGTGGGTTTTTCATGCACGCGACTGCTCAGACCAGATCTCTTAAATCATTTATTTGCGTATGTACAAATCTATCAATAGCGACATGAAAAAATAATTTCCTGGAATCAAACATACAGTATATTGTGACAGAAGCCCTGGAGGGAAGGACAAGTGGACGGCCATGAAGAACTGTCTCCGGTAAGGCGACCGGAGCAGACCGGCCCCTTCAGCCGTGGAGCTCAGACAGGCCGTCGTGGAATGTCAGCAGTCAGGGCCGAGCGGAGTCATTCAGCGTCGTTCATTCACAGACTAGAAAACGTACATTCTTTCATTCTAGTTGCTGATTTCAGACGTCAAAATCTGACTTCATTCGTTTAAACTGAAGATTTCAATTCTGGCTGCGGGATCTGCTTTTTGAAACAATTCTTCTTCACATATTAACATTTGTTCCCGTGTGTGTGTGTGTGTGACGATGACGTCTCAACTGTCATTTCAACGTGAAAGAAAAGTGGCAAAAACCCTAAATTAAAACAAATAGAATCATGATTTAATACTGTTTAACGAGGGGATTTCAAATGTTCTAAATGGACGCCGTGTCTTTCATGCGCGGCGTGACGACGTAGAAACTAAACCCGGACACCAGAGACAGGGCAGCGCAGCCAGCGGGGAGGAGGTGGACATGATGATGATGATGATGATGATGATTTTGATGTTTACAAGTTGCTGAACAGTTCGTTCCTCTTGGTCCAGTCCATGGATGGAGCTTTCTTGGCGGCTCGTTTCTGACGGGCTCTCTCTTTGGCCTCGGCCAGCGACAAGCCCAGACCCAGGCCGTCGGCTGCAGGGCGCGCCTCCGGGGCCTTCTCAATCTGGAGACACAAACAGATTGTGCTTTATTCTTGCCCTTTCAGAATAAGAGCATGTGAATCTTTTCTGATTCTTTTTAATGTAATTCATCGAATTAGAGCTGAGGGTCTATTTATCCACATATTTGGATATTTCATCATAATTAATGGGGATTTTTCAGGTATTTCCTGGTTGCAGCTTCTCAGTTTACTGCTCTTAGTCTCATGTGATTTGACTCTCTTTGGGTTCTGGACAGGTGGTTGGACTTTTCTTTCTTTGACTAAATAATTTGCTCATAATGGAAAAAAATGCTTAGTTGAATCTACGATGAAAATAATGATGGAAAACTCAAAAGCCACCATATTTGAATCAAGTTGAAATTCACATGATATTGTGACTTTTTATCATAACACCTTCAGGGAAATCAGTCTGTCCATTCAGGAAGCACCAGTGATTGTGACTCAGTTCCACCTGCTTTGGTGCAAATGGAAGTGACAGCAGGTGCAATGGAGAGGCAAAAGCAATCCAACCCTCACAACGGGATTGGTGGTTTTGCATGTGGTGGCCACAGACAATTGCTCTCTCCTCATCCTCCCTGACTGAGATACCAGGAGACCAGCAATGAAAAACGATGACTTTAACTTGTGATATTTCCTCTTTATCCACAAAGTCTCACGCTTTGTAAGCTCCACAGGGTGTTCATATTAATGTTTGTGCTGTATTCAGTGCACCTCTGAGCGTAATCAATCAGAAAAGGTGCTGTGGTGTTTGCATGGTGTGAACATGTGGCTGTACCTCTGCAGGGGGGGACAAGGTGGACACGTACACTATGGGCTCCCTCTCTGCTGCAGCCTGTCAGACAGAGAAACAGCTCAGTGTTCAAAACAAATGAGATTAGAGGGTCCAAGGGTGTGATTAGGTGGAGGCAGAGATCTCAGATTAGTTCAAACCTGGGCTAATAAAACTGAAGCTACCTGCAATCGACATCAGTGGAGAAAGGACGACAGAAAAAGTTTCTGGAGTGGTTGTTTTGGTTTTGTCCAGCAGGGGGCAGAAGAGGCCTGCTGTCAGTAACCCTGACACGCAGCGCTGCAGCTTCAATCATATTCTCATCACTCACTTATTAAAGCTGGGGCTCAGTGTCAGCACTAATCTGTGTGCAGGATGGAAAACCGGTTGAAACATTAACTCGCAGCACTGAAAACACGTCGATAAGCTGCGCTGAGCGACCCGCTCTGCCTGCGGCGCCTCACCCTCCGTGGCTATGCTCATGTATGTATGACACTGGCATGCCATTCATAAGCAGCTGCTCCTCTAAAAATGCACTCTGGCCTCTACGAGTGGCTCTGGACAAATGCTCCAACATGCTGCATGATGACACAAGAGTCCTGTGCTGATGCTCCGTCGCCTTTCAACACATGCACACACAACAACTGCATCTTCGCTCAGATGTCTGTGTGCACTAATGCAGCTTAAAAGCCTCTTAAGATACGCACAGAACACACACACACATATATATGTGAGGTCAGAGGTGGCCGTGAGTGTCTCCACGCAGCGCTGTGTTATGTAATTGCTGGTGAATGAGTGATTGTTCATGCTGCAGAGGAGTGCGATCTGCCTGCATCTGTGAGTATGTGAACGGCGCTCGTTAGTCTTCTCATTAGCATAATCCCCAAGAGTTAAAGCCACTTCAATCCCATGATCCTCTGGGCCACAGAGGAGCAAGAGAGAGAGAGAGAGAGAGAGAGGGAAGCGCACACTTGTGAGCTTTTGTTGCCATGGTGAAGGGTCAGCCACAATGTCACCAGAGGGGCCAATCCACTTTTCCCATGTTGTCAGTGTGTGTGCGTGTGTGTGAGTGTGCGTGTGTGTGTGTGTGTGTGTGTGTGTGTGGCGAGAGGAGGTGGAGAGTGTTTACTTTTGATAAACTCTGCCTGTGGAATGTTAAAAGTGAAAGCCAATTAAAGGAGCACTCCGCCGACATGTACACATCAACATCAGAGCTGCATCACGTCTTCTGCTCAGTGAAAAAACAACCCTGATGATGTCATCGTGATGTCAGCAGGGTCATCTCAGAGCTTGGGAGCAGAAAGGCTGCATTACAACATGAGACCACTGAGTGTGGCAGTCTGAAGAAAGACAGCAGTGAGTTGCATTATGGGTAGTGATCCAGTGCTTTTGGGTCTTAGCTGGGACTTAATCCACGTAGAACTGATCAGCACTTTCTTCACCGAGGGTCTGAGCACCAGGATATATTAAAATCTAAACCTCTAAATGGTGGCGTGAGACGTGAAGTAAGCACTGCCACTGTGTGTTTAAAGTGGAATATGATCATCTGAACGCCATCAGCGGCCCCTCTGACACACCAGCTCCAGCAGAATACTCTGAAATGTTCTCGGTCAGACTCGGGTCTGCATCTGTGTGTGAGGTTCACAGTGCAGCCCTGAAACACATGGAGGCAGAGAATGCTTCACTCGACACTGTCCAGAACTCCTAATCTGCTACCAGGAATGTCCAGAGAGGATCAGCAGGGCTTTTCCAGGCCGCTATCTGTAAGTGTGTGTGTGTGTGTGTGTGTGTGTGTGTGTGTGTGTTTGCGTGGTCCTCACCTCCTCCCCCTCTGATGCTCTCTCAGACACTGGCTCAGGAAGAGGTCCTGCAGGGGAGAGGACGACACACATCCCACGTCAGCCATATTTTGTTGTATTAAACAGCTAGAGTTACACACTAACTGCAAGTCTGATGAGTGTTGTACCAGTGACGTGCTCCTCAGTGGGCAGGACGTTGCACCTATTGAAGAATTCTTCAGCCTCAGCATCAACCACCAGCAGCCTGGTCTCGTCTCCTCCCGCTTTGATGGCCGCCACCACCTCCGAGTGCTGCATGCTGACCACTGACACGCCATTCACCTGAGAGAGGAGAGGAGCGTCTTGTTCCATCCTTGTTTATAACAACAGGAAACTGAGACAAACCGATTTATTTTCTGTTTTTGAGTCAATCGTGATCTTGCAGGTGATCTGGTTGATGGTCTAAATATGTGCGAGTCCATCCTGATGATTTGCAGCTGGTGACAGTATAAGGACGTGTTCAACACTGAGCAAATACTTCAGACATGTTATCACATTCTTTTTGTGACTGGTGTGTGATGCGTTCTTTTCCAAATTATGAAATCATCAAAGGCACCATTCAAAATCTGTTTTCCATCACTGTAAATTTGCTTGCACAGGGGGAAATACTCCAGCGGCTTACATTTTTTTGAGCCAAAGGTGATAAGAACAGCGAACATAAACTACAGCGTGTGCTATCACTCACACAGAGGCCCACACACAAAATAATGATGGTTTTTGTTACGGTAAGGCGACACATAGTTACCGATTTTGTGGCTGGACTGAAAAACAATGAACAGTGATGGTGCCAGCGATGGAAAGTGTTCGGTCGCAGTGTTATTACAGGGCGTGGTGTGCGCGCTCACTCCCGCAGCTGGAGCTAATGAAGAATCCAGGGAGATTCAGTGAGTCACTGAGGAATTCCTGTGGGAGGGAGATCCGAGGTAGGAACGCCGTCAGGAATCTCTCAGCCTCACCGACTCCCACACTGTCTGTGAACACCAGACAGGTGGTACAGAACACTTCACTCCTCTCCAGTGACGCTCGTCTGACTGACTCCCCCGAACTCCCAGCGTTCTGCTTCTCCAAACCCGCCTTCTAAACCTCCTCAATGCCCTGTTTGAAACTTCACCTCGATGTGAATACAGTATGTACAACGGCTTCACTGACATCATCCCTCTGCCCCCCATTCTCTCCTGCATGCGAGAGGCCCTGCAGACTGTTTGAGCGGGCTCTAATTCAGCCCACAGACACAGTAAGTGGATTAACTCTGACTCTGCCACGGCCAGCATGGTCGTCGCACACACAGCGAGGAGAGAAAACACTGATTTCTGCCTCACGCACACAGCGGAAAACACTTTTTTATACTCTGCAGACATAAACAGGAGCGTATATATGAACACACCTGCACACACACACACACACACATACACACATTACAGCTACACACACTCACCATCTAATAATAGCCTAATACCCCCTGGGATTTCAGTTTCCCATTTGCCCACTGATGTAATAGGATTACAGCTGATACACACACAAACAAATTAAAACACGCGGTATCAAGCAAAAAGACGTGGATGTGAGTGTGTGTTGTATACCTCGACGATCTTGTCATGTGGTCTGAGGCCTGCTTTCTGTGCCGGAGAGTCCTCATCCACAGCTCTGATGAACTGGCCCAGTCTGGACTTCTCGCTGTGCAGGTTGAAGCCGTAGCCGCTGGCTCCCTTCTTCAGGTGGCAGAGGCGAGGCCGCGGTCCGCTTCTCTCCTCCTGCACACATACAGCCCATTAAAAGGTGCCATCAGGGATATTTTGCTGGCTCTCTGTGTGACATGTGACATGGAGTTCTGAGACAATGAAATGCAATTTTGCATGCAATGTAATACGTAGAGTGAACAATAAGGGCTAGATGTGAAATGGAAATACTACCATCATCTGGGCTTCAACTTCGTGTGTGCAGCTGATTAATGGCACTCACTCCTGTACCCACACAGCTGTGAGATTTCAGACTCTCTTAGGAGCCTCTGGAGTGCAGAGCTCTAGCTGAAACAGCTGTAAATATTATATAATAGCTGATAGTGTTTACCATCAATCTCTGATAGTCATGCTTTAATGGTTTGATATAGTGAGTCACAACAACAAGAGCAACAACAGCTCAATAACCACATGGCCGTCTGTGCTTAAATGAAGGACGTGACATATGCTGCTTGGGTAAATTGAAATCCAATTTCCTACAATTAACCTTAGATTTCTCCAAAGCGGTCCACTTTGACACGCGGCTGACGTCAATCTGAGGTTCCACATTAATATTTGTTCGAAATTGCAAAGGTATGTACGTCATTTAACTTCCCTATAACATGAGGTCATAAATACAGATAAGCAGAGAAGTCTTTTGTTACATCACGATCCACATAGACCTGAGACAGATGTTCATGCGCATAATAAAACAGATTGTACAGTATACTTCAGCTGACTTCCTTTCCTGACTGAACGCAGCTGTAGCAGGTCTGTGCTCTCTTGCAGAGGCTAATCCTGCTGTGTCCTACACCTACCGAAGTGTCTAATCCCGAGTGGGTGAAGGACCTGTATATTCACTTAACCATTTAATGCTGTAATCACATGTGCAGATAGAGGCCTGTTGCACTGACGCCATGAGCTCCGCATTCATTACAAGACTCCTGGAGATGATTCCTGGGTTCCTATTACAAAAGGGGTCAGCTCCAAAAAGGTATGGTAAGGTGTCAGGTAAGGCTTTGAGAGGCAGAGCCTTTAAACCTGTTTATAGCCAACATGAGCATGAGGCAACGCAAGCGCTCCCCACCCAGCTGTTGCACTACCTTATAAATCCACAGCTATCTCTGCAACATCCTCAGCTATCAGCAGCTATCTGCAGGTGAGTCCCTGCCAAGCGACCATATAAGATCAACCAATGCAGCCTCAGCATTCGCTCGAGCCAGACACACCCTCTCGACCGCTGGCAAGGGCGGATTATGCATCGATCCAAGGGTTTGTATGAAATCAGCGTGGTTGATGATTGCTGAAATATTCCCGTTGAGACATTGTGATCTTTGGAGGACTTTGGGTACGCTGACAGTCAGGCAGAACCTTTGGATGGAATCACCCATTTATGACAAAGCCTGCATAACCAGAGGTTGTTAATGAAGATGATAAGGACGATACAGTGTAGCAGGTGAGGTGCAAAGTACACTGCTGGACAGCTGAACACGACAATTATCTCTTTTTACAAGCATACTCATATACCAGGGGATTTACCCTTTACATACTTGAGAATATCTAGAGATATTATATATATTTATTCTGCTGCAGGCATGGAGGACAATGAGGATAAAAAGAGAGCAAAGAAAGAAGAAAGTCCAGAAAGAGGGACTTGAACAGATGAAACATTAGCCCACAGCACTGCATGGAGACACAAGTGTTGCCGTAACCATTTAGACCACAGTTACCTAAACAGGTGCAGAGTTCAAGCTCTTGTGACAGGTACGCCAGGCCTTCCCCCGATTCCAACATTAAAAAGGGGAGTTCAGACATTAGACAACATTACAAACACGTTATTTAAAGCATACCATCTCACGACACAGCACGATAGGTCACTGAAGCTCCTTTGCAACGATCACCAGCAACGCTCGTACATTTCAAGTGACAGCTGAGTTCTACTTTCTCATTTTCAGGGCTTTTTGCAATCCCTTTCACAGCGTGCACAGGAAAACCACAGCACCAGAAGCACCATGTGCAGCAGAACGGAGCGTTGATAGTGAGTGCTGTATACTAATAGCACGACTGTGTGAAGTCCAGCAGCGACTCTCTTTAACAAGCCGGCATGCTTTGCAATGGTGGTCGCTCTCCTGAAGACAAACCTCAGAGAAGCTTATGTGAAATATCTAGCTTAGCTTTATTGGGCTAATACCCAACGACAGATTTTCAATCTAACCATCACTTGAAATGTGACTTTTTCAAGCCTTTCTCTGCAGGGAGGTTAAAGGTCAACAACAGGGTCGTGCCTGCAGCCTGGTGGGGAAGGAAGTGCAAAATGCAGTATCTGCTGCAGAGAGCTGGGTGCAGCCTCAGCGGATGACACTTTGCACATAGAAATGACATCTGGTTTGTGAATATTGTATCAGCCTTGTTTTACTGTGATGGTGAAGAGGCAGCGGACAGCCATCGCAAGCATTCCCTGAGCTCGATGAATATCAAAGGTTAACGGTTTTACAGCTTGCTTTAGTTAAACATCAGATCCTGTGCTCCAACCTAGTATCTCATAAAGAGTGCTGACCTTCTGGGAGGACCTTGAACTGAGGGTGTAACACTTCGTGGTGTGTGATGTGAAACCTTTATAACTACCTCTGGGCACAATTCCACAAAGAGAAAAATGCTGCATCCCAAACATGTAAATTCCCAAATTATGGGAAGATTGTCTCATGGCTATGAATTGAGCCATTTCTGTTGAACCGCCCTCACGGGTCTGGTTGTGTTGTGACACCGTTGAACCTTCCAGCCTCTCTCAAGCCAGCCTCTTGAAATAATCAACTTGAAAAGAGTCCAGGGATTGTGACAGTCCACAGTAAACCTCAACAGCAAGAGCTGTGCAATGGACTTTAACACTTCCTCACTTCGGTTAACAGCACAAACAGTTGGCATTGAGTATCTGGTCAGATCTGTGACAGACTCTTTGATTTCAGTCAATGTCAGTGTGGTGTCAGTTTTAGACTTTATTGTATTTAGACAAATTCCTTGTTTATATTCTTCAAATATCCAAAAACTATTTTTTGGCATTGAGTCTGGAAACCTAGGTATCTTTGTTGCACCATTGATGAAGCTTGTGCTTTTCAACTGATCTTGTATTGGTTTATTACTTTATTATTGTTGCATTGCGTAATGCATGAAAAACCAGCCAGTCAGACTCATTAACACTCATGCTACAAAGCGTAAAGAATGCTGACATGTTTCCATATCTCCCACTATCTTGTCCTCCAGGAACTCACTTGAGTTGATACTCAATGTTTTATGTTTTTAGTGTTTGCACGTATGATGCTGCCTTGAAAAAGAGATACTGTGATCTTGGTTAAATAATCATGGCACCTCTAGAACCCATTACCCTCTTGCATATTCCCTGAACTTGCTTTTTAATAAGTACAGTACACTGCATGATGGTGTTACATGTATAGTCTTTTCCTGTCTGTCGCAAACAGCAGCAGTGAGTTGTATTTTGGTGTGTGGTGTCCAATCTGTGCAAACTGCTCGCTCATGCACTGACTGACTAAGTGCTTGCCTGATGAATGTAGTAATATTTAGCTTTGCGTTTATTGCCTGAGGAAGTTATAAGCTTACATAATCAACAGAAATGACACAGAACAACCACTGCGTGAAGCATTATGGTTATCATTAACTGGCTGAGACAAAAACAAATACTGTAGCTTCAGCACTATAGCGACTTGCTACAAGGACAGGAAGTGGTTTCCTCATTGGCTCCACCCCAGCAGCTAACAACTTGTACCCTGACAGAGGAACTGGCTGTGTGTGTACGTGTGTGTGTGTGTGTGTGTGTGTGTGTGTGTGTGTGTGTGTGTGTGTGTGTGTTGTTACAGTAAGGCCTTTTACCAACAAAATGAGAGAAAGAAATAGTTTAAAATTCATATACCACTCATCAGCCTTTTTTCCCAGGCCTCCTCTCAAGAATTTATTATAATGAGCTCAACAAAGAATTCAGAATTAGCACTAAATCATAGAATAACCCCACCGATACCCTCAAAATTGTTTGAGTCACAAAAAGAGTTCAATTTTAGCTGCCAACATCAACATTAGCTTTCCATTAGCAACTAGCCAAAATGAGTTTAGAGACAGGGTGAAGAGCTCAGAGATTCAGAAGGTGAGACGTGTCTCGGTACTGAAACAAGTCAAGGTTAGTGTAGGGTGGCGCTAACAATAGCTAACTTAGCATAGAAAATGTTTATGTTTATGTTGATGGGCTAACATTTAATGCTTAAGTAGAGAGTTTAGTGAAATGACAGCTGTCTATTTCATTGAAATGTCTGCTGACATTGGCGTTAGCTTGTCTTTGGCTGGAGGCTAAGTTGGGGTTTACGACCAGACACAGCACATCCTGTCAACTGAGGTGATTACCCAGTGTATTAGAGCTGCATGTGGAGGTTGTCCTGCAGGAGATTTCATTGATAAAACACATTGCAAGTTGTTCCCTGATATTCATTACATTCTGAATGTTTTTCTTAATGAGCTGTTGAGATTTTATTCATCCACTGCTTGATTAGTCACTCGTTCTGATGACAAAAACACAGAATTTAGTCTGCCAACATTACAGTTAGCTTTCCATTAGCAAGCAGACAAATTATGCATCCATTTGGGCTCACCCTTTGAAACCGTGATAAGACCTCAGAGATTTGAAAGGAGTTAGTCCAGGTGGTTCGAGCATCTGATCAAGGAGCCACATGAATGCCCGTGGAAGTTCCCCTTCTGGGAGGAGACTCGGGAGCAGACCCAGGACATACATGGATGGTTTACAGAATCTTTTTTTCTTTACATTACTTTTTTAGCTTCATGAAGCTTCATCTGACACCCTAACAGAGTGAAAGCTACTGTGACAAAAATGACGTGTATTAGCTGTCCATATCTTTTATTTCTGAACACACCTCCCCCTAGTCTCTACTCATATAATCATCCCAATCTGTTCGGTCATGCTGAATTCTCGATTTAGCAACTGCTGATTGGAGTCAAAGGCGGCCTGTTTCCAAAGCTTGAGGACAAAGCCCTACATGTAACATAGTATTAATGCATTCACAATTTAAGAGCGGCAGAGACTTCAAAGACACTTTCCTAATTACTTGTACCAAATGTAATTATAATCCCTGTCATGCCAAAGACCCCGATTAAATCACGATGGATCTGCAGGCTTTCATTGGGCAGCTTAACTTCACGGTCCAGTCGGAGCCGAAGGGAAGAAAAGCTTCTGACACTGTCATCTCAGTGTCAGAAGCATATCCTTGGTTAACCTCAAGTGGAAAATGCGGAGAAATAAATGAATGGCTAAATGTTCTCCTCTGCTAAGAATAAGGGACTGGAATGGAAGCTTGGACGACCGACAGCCTATTTTCTATCCATGTGTGTTTATTTAGACTATGTCACTAGGAAAACAGTGAGGATCTCAGTCAGCTGACGCCAGCAGCACTTTCATGGAGTTTGTTTTGGATGGTAGCCCGTATAAAGAGCCATCTGATGAAAAGTTGCGCCTGTGGGCAATGTTATCAAGAGCTGGTCTCAGTATTAGAACTTTTTTTCACTGTTAAAAACTAGTTCTTAAACACGAGCATACACTCTATATAAAGGTCATTAAACATATCACACAGTTACACACATGTCCTTACATACTGTAAAGACTTTTTGGACTTTGGGAAAGAATCAATTAGTGCTGCCACTTTAATTTAAAAAGTAAATACAAATGCTATTGAATGCTGTTGATTTTGCTGGAGCATTTGGCAGCCTTTCTGCCAGCATGGTGCAAGCACAGCCTATCAGCACATGCATGGTAATAATAATAATTATGTGATCACTGCTGAGAGGTGTGAACAATGCTCACCAATACCCTTTAAGACCCTTTTATATCCATTAAATCAGTAGAAGACCGATTGAAAAGGTGCAGGTCCAGCAATAGCAGGGAAATGTCTTAATATGAGCTAATTCTACTGTGTGTTATGGGAATTTGCATATTATGTGTGCACCACAATGGGCCCGTTAAGAGGACCTTTGATCTTAGGGCTGCTGAAGTTACAGCAAATGCACGAGCAAACGCTGATGATAAGCAATTCAATGAATGATGAATCCACTCATCATTTCAGCACCATAAAGCCTGAAAAATGCTTGCAGAAATGTTCAATAAAACACAGAAACAAAATATAACACTCAGTGGCAGCAACCTCTGACCTGAGCGGAACAAATTATGCAAGTGCAGATCCAAGTCTGTCTCTAATCTCTTGGTGTTACACTGTACCACAACCACAAACTTTTGATCAACAGAAACTGCAGAAATAATGAGTAACATGGCATCGCTCTGGATTTATAGTGTTCACCACCCCTGAGTCAATAGATTAATTGTTCTCTCCTGGGCTTATATGGGCTGAGTGATAAGAGATCTTGTGAAACACTGAAGAAGAAATGATCCCTTGGAAAGATAAGGGCTGCCTTGAGGCCTTCAGTCAGAGCTTGAGGATGAAAATCGTCTCTAACTGCAAACAAGGAGCGGAAGCAAGAGTCTCTATGCTCTCCAAATGAGTAACCAATGGATCGCGGGGGATGAAACGGCACCAACTTTTTATTTTTGGTCAGGAACCTCATTATACTGAACCTTGCTTCGACACATCTACCAACCATTCACTTAGGATCCTATTACTTCATGATTTGTTTGACATTTTCACATCTACAAGCAGAGGAGAACAAATTGCTGTTTAATCCCGTGGCCAGCCCCCTCTTGCCCACATCTCACTTCACCCCAGCCCTATTGACAGTGTGTGTTAAGTGAGGGTGTAGGTATTTCAGGGTCAGCGTGGCCTCCTTGTTGAGGCGTGAGAGTGCTCTCTCCTTTCCTCCCTGGCTCAGAAGCCTTTCTCCCCATGCAAACACTGTGGACAAAGCCTCTTTCTGCAGGCTGGGGATCTCTATGGTGACCGATAGATGGCCCTCAGTGCGGTGGAGGACTGAGCCGCTGGAGGCCAGGATGTTACCATAATATGATGACATGCTCACTCACTTCACGCTTTTATCTCCCAGGAAAACAGAAATCTCTGGAGAATTAGATATCCAAGTCTTTGTCATGACTATCACCATGAGGATTTTGCTTAATCTAGTGTGAAAATGGTTTGGTGACTGAGCGCTGGGCTGCAATACCAAGTCCAACCACAGACAATCACGTGAAAGGATCCATTGTTTGAAGCGTAACCATGATTGTGCTCAGCAGGGCCAGTTTCACGTCATCACTGGCCAGCCCACTCAAGTGTATCCCAGTGGGAGGTTGGTATCAGAGGCCAGTATCAAACCATCAGTCAGGCTTTGCCAAGTTTCCCATCAGTGAGGAATGTAGCTGTAGGTTTGCAGCATCCCAGCCAGCTAGCCTGGGCTTTTCACTGACTGGAGGTCAGAGCATTAGGAAATGAGGCACCTATATAGACTGGGACAGAGACCTGGACATCCCATTTATAGCAATCTCAGAGTCCTATTGGTGGCAGACTGTGCTTACATGTAGGAGATCCATATCGATATAGGCAGACTTGTGGACTAGAAACCCACTGCTTTGATTTTGGTCAAAAATAGTGAATAATGATTGTCCAAAATACTAGCAGCACATACTGATTTGGCCAAAATGTTACATGCAGTATGCAAACAAACAGAAATCAACTGCATAGATCTCGCATATTGGTAGTTTGACAAAAAAAAAAAAAAAACAACTGATGGCAAATCGGAGTTGAGAAGCTCCATAAGTACCTGCAGGGGTAGTGAGCTGGAAGTGAGTGATATTAAGGATAACTGCAGGTCACCAAGGAACCAAAGCGAACACCTCCCAATTCTCTACATTTCATATGCGTGACAAAGCACTTCCAGTCACGATGTGGTAAAAGGACTCAGAGTCCCAGACAGGGTGCCAAGCCATTGGTATTGTTGCACTTTCTGAGCATCAAACACGCTGAATGACTGATTCAACTTCCTGGCAGGAGGTGGGGTTGGAAAGTAAAAGAAATGGAAAATGTCTTCCAAATCATAATCAGCATCTCTGTTGCAGCAATGGTCAGTGTTACATAAATTCATTTTGGCAAGGGTCCACATTTTTGACCATGAGATTGCACAAGCCAACTGCACATCTGAACACACCTCCTGTACAGCACAATTTAGCGTTGTGCGGCAGCAACAGATTACCTAAAAATAAAAATAACCAATCGTTCCAGCCCTATCATATAGATATTTATGTATGAGGACTTACAATGTAGCCCATGAAAGACACCGAAACACTACCAGTACCTTCATGTTGTTTTGTAGCTGACCCCTGACTCCTAACTAATGAAGGAGCCTTGTCTAAAAATACCCAAGTATTGCATTATTTTTTAAAGTCCTTAATAAAAACCTGTTTCCCATTCTCAGAGCTCCACACTGCTTAACACCTCCACAATGAGGCTCTTTTGCATTGCTGTTACACAACATTTAAATCAGGGCCCAGACTTTGCACTGGCCAAAACAGTTACATAGCCCACAAAACCTTGCCATGTTTTACGACCATTTCAAAGAATAACCTCATAAAATTGTTTCATAACAAACAAAAGCCTGGTCTTTCAAAGAGGCAGTATTATAGTAATCCAGGGAAAAAAAAACATATGCCAAAGTACTTCAATTTTGACACGTTGGAGATCTCAGAGTCCCAGACAGGGCGTCAAACCATTAGCATTGTTGTTAATCTATCTCTTTTTGTGAGCATCTCTCAGAAAACCAGAAAGCGTGAAGCACGTTCACCCAACAGCGAAGTCAAGATGCTCTGGGCGTGTGAATTAAACGCACTATTTTTATCCCATCATATCTCAGACAGTCAATCAGACAAAAACAATAATGTAAAAAAAGATGTTCCGTCTCACTGACATGCATCGGTGTGACAAAGGCTCCGGTCTGACAAGACAAACCTGACGTGGAATTCAAGGTGGGAAGAAGAGAGACTGACAAACATTTATATGACAAAGACTCTGTTGAACAGGAACGATTTGAGGCCTGGCACGTTTCACTATGCCGTGTCACTTCTCTGTCTTAGCTTATAGCCTTTCACTGGCACTGGAAGTGGCTACTGAATAGGGGATTTGATTCCACCTAACCTTTGCAGCTCAGAGGCAGGGCTGGCCTCAGATCAGATAGGAGGATACAAAATAAGGGCAATTGCTCGATTGGCTAACCTATATGACAAGTTAGTGTGACTCCTATAACACAGTAATATGGAATGTTTTTAAAAAAGCTGCTAGACTTTGCTTACACACACACTGACATGTAGAGTTGGACAACATGACAACATTTTTTAGATCTGTTGAATGTCCAAGATTTTGCCATAGTGTTTATACCATGGTGGCTATCCCTTTATTATCTCTGGATGCGCTGGGATATCGTAAATGATGCTGTAATTCAATGATCAAGAATGATGAAGAATTTTTGCATGATTGTGATAAAGTGCTTTATTTATCTACCTATCAAACCTGTTGGATTAGCCAAAAACCGTCATTTCTCAATGAAGGTTCTCCACTAAGAAACTGCTTGTGGATTAAATAAATGTAAGTGATGTAACATAAAAGTAAATGCACCGTGAGGTGAGCGTGTTCTTTGACACACACCGATCCAAAGACCAAAACTAAACTTCCACACTTTCTCATCCAGACATTTTACTCCTTAATGACACACTATTATGTAATGTAATGTAATGTATACTGACATCCCCATACAAAATTAGATGAGGATCTTATCCTTATTGCCCACCACTGATCACAGATCAAGAGGTTAACAGCTGACCTTTTGACCTGACAGTTGTCAAGTTGTATCTTAGAAAAAAGGTATTTACAAAAACCTAAAAGCACTAAGAAGAATAAGGTGACACACATTCAGTCATTGTGAGCAAAAGTGTATTTAAAGCATTCTTGCTCATAATATAATATAATATAATATAATATGTGAACTGGTGAGTGAGTGGCTGTGCTTTACCTTGGTGCTGGAGCTCACACTCAGCCTCTCCGACCTGTCCGACGAAGCATCCCCGTTCTCACGCGGGACGGGGCTGGACTCCCTCGGGGTGCCGTTGCTCTGAGCGTCCTCGCGGTCCGAGTCGCTGTCCCCGCCTGGCAGGGGAATCCCTTCCGTGACGAATTCTTTCCTGCACTGCAGGTTATGTTTCTTCAGCAGCTCACTCGTATCGACGTCCACCACGATAAGCTCGAGAGCCCCGACGGTGGCCCGTATCCTGGCGACCACTTGCTGGTGGCCCTCGCCCTCCACGTTCTCTCCATTCACGAAGACCAGGCGGTCGCCCGCGAGAAGCCCGGCGGCGGAGGCGGGAGTATCGGGCTCCACGAGCCTGATAAACTGCCCGGTCTTGCCCCTCTCTCCGTGCAGGTGGAACCCGAAGCCGCCGGTTTCTTTCTTCAGCACACACAGTCTGGGTCGGAGCTTTGACATGTTGCTCTTCTAACAGACGAAAACTTTAATCCTCACTATCCAAAGCACTGCGAAGCCTCTGAGTGACGACTCACACAACAACCATAAGAAGAACTGACACCTGTTGCGTTCACTGACTTTGCTAGAGCTTCACTTCCGCTGAACTGACTCACTGTAAACTTTCCACTGCTAGTGCTGCGCTTTCGCTCCTACCGCCCTGTTCACAGTTCCTCCCCTGTGAGTTACTATGTTGCAATCTTCTTTTTAACATCCAATCCGACAACGTCCCGTGCGCAGCGGAGGGACCAGTGTCAAGTTGGCACAATAGCGTTAGCACGTGTCGTCAGATTTTCAGATTTTCACAATAAAATACTCAGACTACGTCGCAACTTTTTTTTTTTTTGAGAATTTGGGTATCCAAACTACATTTTACAAGCAATTTTTGGTGACAATTTTTTTACTCATGAATTTGCACAAGACACAAAATGGGTGTGTTGAGAAGTCAAAACAATAGTGTAATAACAATCTGAAATTGTCAGCGATAAAAAAAGCATGGGTGTTAATAAAATTAATTATTTGATGAATTCATATATGAAGTATTACAGTAGAATATAAGAAGGTATACAGGCAGGAGTTGCTGTGTTACTTTTGTTTAATCTTCTGAACATGTTCCTCAGTCTCCTACTCTTTGAGGAGGCAATCGGTCCTTCTATTTTTGTTCCACGTGGTGTTATTGTATGTGGAGTGTTTGGGCTGTCACCGTTTTCTTTGAAAGATCATTAAGCAATTAACTTTTCCAACAACTTTCAACAAGCCAAAATTGCAGCAGAATTTGGTCAAAGAAAGGTCACAACTTCACATAGCTTGTCAACATAGGAGATCAAACAGCATCTAGCAATTAGTGACGTCACATGCTGTCACATGGCCTCCAAAAAGTGAGGTAACTGCAGCATAAAATAACAGAGAAACGATCTCTCCCTTGTTGGAGTTGGTAAGAGGTTCACAACAAATTAAAAATGAATTCGATATATTTTTTTTTAATTCTGACTTTTATTCTGAAGGCTGCACCTGCAAATAGGAAGTGTCGATTTATTCCCGTAGAGCTGGTTATGAATGAAGTCTGAAATCAGGCAAACACATTATGGAAATTCAAGAAGAACCCCTGTGCATTGTTTGTCACTTGGTTAATTGATTGCAATCTGTCTTTCTCAAACACACACACACACACACACACACACACACACACACACACACACACACACACACGCAGCCTCGTAGTCACAGTCAACCATATGGTGACTGCTTGGGAGACTTCAGTTAAAAATAGTTTATTTTTATGCAGCATACAACACGTCAAAGACAACTTTTGGCAGCGTGGTCTGACAACAAACAACAGTTCAATACATAGAAAGTCTTATGATCTCAATCTGAATAATTTTAGACTATAATCTGTGTCAGACCTGAGCTGTCCAAACTGAATAGGAGCACCCAGACAGTAATTGGCCAATATGAAATATTTGCAGAAGAGCATTGCATACTGTTGTCAAACAGAAGTTGCAGTCAAACCTGAACATGGAGCTGTTGTTCTGACATTATTAGTTCTTTAAAGCTGCACTAATCAATATTGTCATTTCACCAATAGATCAAATGATTATGTGTTTTGTAAAAGGTGTCACACTTAGGGACAAACTCAGCTCTATGTAGCATTTTAGCTTCTTTTAAGTCATTGAAAATTGTGCTAAAACCACAACACCAGAGCTGCCAAACAAACATAATAAATAAATAAATAAATAAATAAATAAATAAATAAATAAATAAAAATGGCTGGCAAAGTTAGCAGCTAGTCTGTGAACAAAACATTGCATTTAGTAGCTAAAGGGCCACATAGTCATCTCAGGAAACTGAGAGCTAAAAGGAGAGTGAATAATACATTTATTGCATGACCAGAAACTTGATTCCAAATAAATGCTAATCTGTCTCCTCTCTTTGCTAAGCAGTTTTTTGAGGCAATAATAGCCTATGCAGCTTTGTGTTTACACAATATTCTGCTGCCCCCAAGTGGCCAAAAACAGTCCTACAAATCAATTAATGCAGCTTTAATGTGTTGATATATTAGATCTTGTATTTCAAAACAAAATTTAACCCTGAGTGTTGAGTTAAAATCTGAAAAGAAATGCTAATTATTTAATCATATTTAAATACTGAAACTGACTTTCACATAAGTTTTTACATGCAATCCAGCAAACATGCAACATGAGTTTAAAAGTCCATAAAATGTCCATAAAAGCAAAATATTGTTGTTGGTTGGCCGAGATGTCTAAAAATATTCTTCAAAAATCTTTTCACTCACTCATAAATGCATTGTGTACACAGATGTTTCCTAAATGATGATTAAAATTGGAAAATCAACCGCAGATCACTGTCAAATAGCTCGTTTGGTCCTCCTCCAGAAGACACATTTCAGCTGACAAAAACATTGCTATCATTAACCCGTGGTTGCATTCCTCTGCACGTTCAGAAACGGAGTTGTCTTGTAGTCTTCCTCGCCAGGCGCTCAGAGCACATTAGCTTTTCTTCAGCTGGGTCCCTGAGCTTTTCTTGTTTCAGTGAGCATTCAACAACAGCCTGGCATTGTCAAGAACAGTTTGTCAAGAATGAACCAATCTGACTTTTGGGGCTTTTGTCCAAGTACTTGGCTTTGAATTGCATCCATGACACAGTGTATGGCCTTTGTCTGGATCTGTTGGTAGATTGCATCATACATAAGGTTGTAGCAATGTTTTCAAAGTGGATCCAAAGCTTATATACTAAGTCTGTCTCTTCTGGCCTATATTAGTGGTGTGTGGGTATATATATGTCTTATTACAGTGTCTTTCACTTTGGCAAACAGGTGTGTTGGTAACATCCTTCAGCATTCCATCAGCAGTGATTCAGTAGTAAATTGGGGGGAAAAAAATACAGTAAGAGATCTATGCAAGGCAAACAACAAATGATGTATATTTTTAAGAAAATATTGTAGCATGAAGAGCATGAATTATAGAATTCCAGTTCAAAATCTGGGTAAATATGGTCATTTACTTTCTTTCCCAGAGTTAGATGGGAAGATTGAAGAAGAAGAAGATTGATACCAGTCACATGTGTCTGTGTTAGACATTCCCCTTTATTTGTCACACACACATGCAGCACGGCACACGGAGGTGAAATTTGACTTCCGCCTTTAACCCATCCTGGTCGTCCCTCCTGGGAGCAGTGGGCAGTGGGCAGCCAGACCGGCGCCCGGTCTGGCTGTGTCACCATTGGTCAGGTGCTGATCTTCTTGAATCTTCTTTTAGTGGGGGTATATTTTTACGGAGGATACCCCAGGTGAACACGGGGAGAACATGCAAACTCCACACAGAAAGGCCCTCCTCGAGCCTCAACCGAAGCATGGTGGAGGACACACCCGGTGCCCGCAGCGAGATTCGAACCCGGGACCTTCTTGCTGTGAGGCGACAGTGTTGCCACCGTGCCACCGTGCCACCATGTGCCACCATACATGTACTTCCCTGACAACTGGACGCCTGTACCTGTGCAGTGTGACATGCTAAACAACCAGTCGTGCAGCGTCTGGGACACTCCATGACATTCCACGACACCCCGACATAAGACTAGCATGTCAGAATTTTTTTGTCTTCACATGCCAAGTGTGACATCTCCACAACATGTTCCTGAATATCTACCAATCAGGTAACCATGGCGAGGAGGAGAAGGAGGAGGGATGCTGAGATTGACAGTTACTTCACCCGCCTCCCCCATGACATCTGAACTCGCGCGTGATCATGAAGTAAGTCGTGCTGTCATTGGTCTGGGTCATACACGTAGTCTTAGTAAGCAGATGGACTCTGGGTGGAAAATGCATTGATTAAAGCAAAAATTGATTGAACCAATAATGCAAATTGGCCTCTACGTCTATAAATACAGAATTACTGCAAGAGATAAAATAAATGTCTTTTTGTCTGTTTAGAGAAAAAAAAAATGTTGCTTTGATAAGGATTTTTTTTTTTTTTTTTTTTTTTACTTATTTTACTCTTTTCAAGTGTAACTGTAGTGAAGATGCTTTCAGCCAAGATGCATGTTTCATTTCAAACTGTGCAACGGATGTCTTAGTAAACATCTAAACCGAGATGTTTTTTGAACTTGATAAATATATTATATATATAATTATATTTACTGAACATTAGCATGGTATCATTGTCATTATTAGTCTGTTAGCATATCAATGTTAGCATTTAGCTAACAGTCTGTGAATAAATTCATATTATCTTTCAGTCACTGTAACAGATTTAGTGCAGAGCTGCATTTTCTTTAACATTTCAGAGTTTTCATATGAGTAAATGATTGTAAAAACTAAAAAATTGCATATTTTTGTGTGTTTGTTATTGTTCAAGAAAGTTTTGAAACAATATGCAGCCATGCATTTACCGGGTAAACAAATGAGAAAAATGCATTAATAAATCAGCTCTGGAGCTGTTGGTAAGTACATTTTTTTTTTTTTTTTTTTTTTTAAACTTTAAATAGAACCGTGCAAGATGTTTCTTCTCACCTATATACGTAGTCTTTGTGCTAAGTTAGGCTAACCACATCCTGAGCTCAGCTCTGTAGTCAATGCACATACATGAGAATGGTATTAATGTTCTCATCCAACTCTCACAAAGAAGTAGCAGACAATATTTTCTCATAGAATTTTACAAATTCACAGTAGTTTTTATACCATTTGCTAAAATTTCTTTGACAGATGTTGAGTTGCCCACAATGATAAATGTCTAAAGAGTTGGGCAAACTGCTCTTGGCTAAGAAAACGGTGGGTTCTGTGAGTCTGTAGCTTAGTTTATCCTCCTCTCACTCCATTCCATTGATCTACTTTTGGCTTTTAGTCTTGAATGAATGGCAGCATCATATTTTGGGAGCAGCAGTGAGTAAATAGGGCTTCCTCCCACTCGGTGGCTCTCGGTGTAGCAGCCAAATACGTTATGTGTGGAAAGGTATTGCAATTCCTCATTTTGTCCATGTGGTGTCGCTGTAAGTTTACCTGGGCATCAAAGCATATAGGTATGCAGTTCACTATCGTTGGCAGGTGTTTGACCCGGAAGGGCAAAAAGGTTTTTGACCGCTGTGGCGGTAGATGCCGGCGTTTTTGAGTTTTGTTTGATACTCGGTTTATGGAATTTGCATGGTACAATAAATAGTCTATCACATCGCACCAAGAAGAAATGTCCGGACTCTTATTCATCATCTTCATCGACGCACGGTATTTAACTGCGCAGCGCGTCAACCACGCTCTGGGTCAAGTCACCTCAGTGGCTAAGTATTAGACTTCGCTCCTACAATATTAGTCAAAAACCTTGCACCAGTTGGACTTCGTTTGTAAACTTCGGCGTTCGTTGGACGTGTCGGAAGTGGCTCGACAGGACGAGTGTAGCTGCTGGAGAGTGTTTGGACTTTGGCTGTTCGTGAGGGCGTTTGGATCCGTCTGCGGATGTGGAGGCAGGAGCTGCGGTATTAGCGCTGAGCTGGCTGGCTATTGGAGCACCGGACCATCGGACCCCCGGGATACACCGGATCGCCGGACCCCCAGATCACTGGTCCATCGGACCACCGGACACCGGACATCACCACACGGCGCCCAACGCAGCAGAGGTATGTGTAGCGCTACACGCTTTAATGGCCATTTAAATTGTGTGCACACATAACTGGGCATAAACCCAATGCATTGGTTGCCGAACCTGAATGACAATTGACTTTGCGTTGACTTATTCGTGACTGCTATTTGCTCATTGACTGTTCGTTCATTATGGAGAAGCGTGAGGAAACGTCGGACTTAATTACCGGGACAAATGTGCAAACTGCTAGTAAAACTGTGATTAGCGGTATTGAAACTCAGTCTCAAAAAAGAGTGGTTAAGCTCACTGAAAAAGCGCTTACCAATGAATATGACAGGTTGCAATCTAGCAGAAAAAGTAAGCTAAATAAAGCAGCCAGGATAAGGGAGTCAATACAAAGTTTAATGGTAAAACATGACAAAGCAAAGGTCCGGGGTGCTCTCAAAGAGCTGATTGAATTCTGTGGTGAAGTAAAAAAGGTGCATGATGCTTTATTGGTTATACTGCCAAGTGATGAAAAAGAAAAACACGAAATTTGGTTTAAAGCAAAAATGTTGTTTAATAATGAGTGTGTTGCAAAAACAGAAAAATGGGTTGCAGAAAATGAATGCAATGAAAATGGTACTGCTGTGGATGATGTTGATCCTAATGACAGTGTGTCAAATTTTGAGAAACATTCAAGTCGTGTGAGTCATAAAAGTAGCAGCACAAGTAGCACATCCAGGACAACTGTAAAGGTGGAGGCTGAAAAGGCAGCACTTGTTGCACGTGCTGAAGCTTTAAAGCAAAAGCATGCTTTGGAGGAACAGGAACAGCAGTTAAGGAGGAAAAGAGAGCTGCTTGACTTGGAGGCTGAAATTGCTGCGTCCACTGCTAAATTGGAGGTCCTGCAGGCTGCAGGTGGCAGAAGTGTTTCTCAAAAATCCAGCAATGGCATGAATTCCTATTTAGGAAAGGAGACAGGAAAGTGTGCGGAGGAATACAAGCCTGAAACATGGAAAGCAACACAACAAAATGATTTCACAAAATGGACGCTACCACACGACAGAGCCTTACCAAAGGATGACCGACCAAAGGAAACTGAGGAATGGGTCAAAGCTGCTTCAATGTATCAGTGCAACCTAAATGAACAGCAACAGGAGGATACACTGGGAACATCACAGCAATTCCAACAACAATCAGTGAATATTCAACCTGCATACCAGCATCAACTCAGTCTAAACCCACCTGGAGACATACTTGCCATCATGCACAGGCAGACTGAGATAACAGCAGCCCTGGTGCAGCAGCAGCATTCAATGTCACTTCCACCAAGAGATATTCCTATCTTCGAGGGTGACCCTCTTCAATACAGGGCATTCATGAAGGCTTTTGAGCAAGGAGTGGAGGAAAAGGCAGGGAAAGCTGATTGCCTATATTACCTTGAGCAATACACCAGAGGGCAGCCACGTGAGCTAGTGCGCAGCTGCCAGCACATGACAGCTGAGAGGGGCTGCACAGTGGCTAAGGAGCTGATAAAGACACATTTTGGAAATCAGTACAAAATCGCCAGTGTGTATATGGAGAAGGCTTTGGCATGGCAGGCAATAAAATCGGAGGATGTTAAAGCACTCCAGGCCTACTCTTTATTTCTACGTGGATGCTGCAATGCAATGGAGGAGCTCCAGTATATGCAGGAGTTGGACATGCCTGTTAACATCAGAGCCATCATGTCAAAGCTAGCTTTCAAAATGAGGGAACAGTGGAGAACTATAGCGCATGACATAATGGAGTCTACCAACCACAGAGCTCGCTTCACTGATCTGGTCGCATTTATTGAACGCCGGGTTAGCATTCTTTCTGATCCTCTGTTTGGAGAGATACAGGATCCACCTTCTGGGATTTCTGGAGGAAATCCTAGTACCGGGTTTAAATCCCAGTCCAGGTACAGAGTGAAAGGAAATGTGGTGGCTACCACAGTGACCTCTATGGAAGTGGCTGAAGGAGTGAAGGAGGCAACAACATCACACTCAAGGAAAGTGGAGACGGCTGGATGTCTTTGCTGCTCTCATAATCACTCTCTGGAGGAATGCAAGCAGTTTAAAGGGAAAAGGCACAAGGAGAAGACTCAGTTTCTGAGGGAACAAGGGGTGTGTTTCGCATGCTTACATGTTGGTCACATGAGTCGTGACTGCAACAGACGCCTGACATGCAAAGTGTGTGGTCAACCCCATCCCACTGCGCTTCATATCAAAAGGCAACCAGCGCTGGAAGCTCCTGAAACATCTAATCAGACAACTTCACTCAAAACATGTGGACATACAGGGGCCGGAGAGGACAGGTGTGTTCTTTCCATCCTTCCTGTAAAGGTAAAAAGTGCAAAAGGAAATCACTGCATCGAAACTTATGCCTTCTTGGACCCAGGTAGTTCGGCCACGTTCTGCTCTGAGTATCTCATGCGGAAGCTGAATGTCGCAGGCAGAAGAACTAACTTCCTGTTGAGCACTATGGGTCAAAGGTCAGTTGTTCCGGCTTACTCATTGGCTGGTTTGGAGGTGTCAGGGCTGGATAACAGTGACTTTCATGTGCTCCCAGAGGTTCTCACTCAGACAGAAATGCCAGTTACTGTGGATAACATGGTGACACCTGAAGAACTGGCAGAATGGCCATATCTGTCCAAAGTCAACATCCCCACCATAAATGCAAATGTCGAGCTGTTAATTGGAACTAATGCTCCCAAGTTATTGGAACCGTGGGAGGTTATTAACAGTCGTGGGAGTGGCCCATACGCTGTGAAGACAGTGCTGGGGTGGGTTGTTAATGGTCTGCTGAATGGTAACAGTGGTGCTTTGGAGGCGGAGCTGCCTATGGCCATAGTGAACAGGATCACTGTGTGTAAACTCGAGGAAATGTTGGCTGAGCAGTATAACCATGAGTTTAATGAGAAGAACGCACAGGAGAAAGGAATGTCAAGAGAAGATCTTAAGTTTCTCGAAATAATGGAAAACTCAGCAGTGCTTCAGAAGGGAAGGTATTGTTTGAAGTTGCCCTTTAAAACCTAGGAAGTCTGTCTGCCTAACAACTTTGCAGTGGTGAAGCAAAGGATCCAGGGTTTGAAGAAAAGGTTCTTGAACAACAAACAGCTGCAGCAGGAGTATGTTGAGTGCATTAACATGCTCATAAGTAAAAACTATGCAGAACAGGTGCCTCAGGAACAACTGCAGTGTGAAAATGGAAAGGTGTGGTACATCCCTCATCATGGTGTCCATCATCCAAAAAAGGGATCACTCCGTGTGGTGTTTGATTGTGGAGCCACCTATCAGGGAGCATCGTTGAACAGCGAACTGTTGCAAGGTCCTAATCTCACCAGCTCACTGCTTGGAGTCTTAGTCCGCTTCAGGAAGGAACCAGTGGCGTTCATGGGAGACATTCAGGCCATGTTCCACCAGGTGAGAGTCTCTGAGGAACACAAAAACTTCTTACGCTTTCTCTGGTGGCCGGATGGAGATATGACTAAGGAGCTTGTGGAGTACAGGATGTGTGTGCACATATTTGGAGCGGTGTCATCTCCTAGCTGTGCGAGCTATGCACTGAGGAAAACTGCTGATGACAACCAAGCTGAGTTTGAGGACGAGGTGGTTCAGTCTGTCAAGCAGAATTTCTACGTGGATGATTGTCTGAAGAGCTCAGCCACAGAAGGAGAAGCTATTCAGATGATAAGGGACCTCGGTGCTCTGTGTCCGAAGGGGAGCTTCATCCTGGAAAAATGGACCAGCAACAGTCGGACTGTTTTACAAGCCATCACTGCAGAACAAAGGGCCAAGGACTTAAAGGAGCTGGACCTGGACCAGGATAAACTTCCAGTAGAAAGAGCTCTGGGTCTACAGTGGTGCGTCGAAACCGACTCCTTCACTTTTAAAATGGAGATGAAACAACAACCTCTCACCAGACGTGGCATGCTGTCAGTCACCAGCTCCGTGTATGACCCTCTGGGATTTTTGGCACCAGTCACCTTGCTTGCTAAGATGATGCTGCAGGAGCTTTGTAGAAGAGGCTATGGATGGGATGACAGGCTGCCACAGGACATCTGGCCACGATGGATAAAATGGCTGGAGGATTTGGAGCAGCTAGCTGTATTTAGTGTGGATAGGTGCATCAAGCCAGTGAACTTTTGAGATGTCAAACATGCACAATTACATCACTTTGCCGACGCCAGCGAAAGTGGATATGGAACGGTATCATACCTCCGTATGTTAAATCATGGAAATGACATCCAAGTCTCTTTCCTGCTTGGTAAAGCCAGAGTGACCCCACTGAAAGCAGTAACTATTCCACGACTTGAGTTAACAGCAGCTGTCCTTGCCGTCAGAGTGGACTCATTGTTGAAGGCGGAGCTGAATTTCCAGTTGGAGGAGTCAGTCTTTTGGACTGATAGCACTTCAGTGTTGAAATATCTTAACAATGAGGACAGACGTTTTCACACATTTGTTGCTAATAGGATCTCAACCATCAGAGAAGCAACTGAACCCTCACAGTGGAGACACGTCAGTTCCAAAGACAATCCAGCTGACGATGCATCCAGGGGAATGAAGGTCTCTGATTTGTTGAGCAGCAGCAGATGGTTGGAAGGTCCCACCTTTCTTTGGAAACACGAGGAGGATTGGCCTAACTCTGTGTTGGACATTTCATTGCACTCTAATGACCAGGAGGTCAGGAAGGAGGTAACAGTAAATACCATCAGTGTGTATGACATGTCCAGTCCCACCGGCCGGCTCCTTACCTACTTTTCTAGCTGGAGGAAGCTTAAGAAAGCAGTTGCCCGGATCCTCAGAGTCAAAGCCATGTTGATGGTGAAGAGTGACTTGAGGAAGCAGTTGGAGGCTTCTGTGGCTAATTCTCCAGGTCAAAATGGACAGGATAGCTCGAGGCAGGCTGAAAGGCAGAGGGTCACACTGTTATGCAGGAGTGGCGCTCTGACGCTGGAAGAGCTACAAGGAGCAGAGGTGGCCATAATTCGCTATTGTCAGCAGCAGAGATTTGAGGAAGAAATCTTTGCTTTGTCATTTGGAAAGGGGACAGTGAGTCGACAAAGTTCTATATACAGGCTGGATCCAGTTTTGGAGAATGGACTCTTGAGAGTTGGAGGAAGGTTGAGTAGAGGAGCAATGCCCGAGGAAGCTAAGCATCCACTCATTCTTTCCAAGGAGCAGCACATTTCTATGCTCATTCTCAGAGACGCACACCAGAATCTGGGTCACAGCGGACGGACTCACATACTGTCTAAAGTAAGGAGGAGATTTTGGATTACCAACGCTAATGCAGCTGTCAGGAAAGTCATCAGCGAATGTAGCTTTTGTAGACGCTACAATGGGAGAGATGGAACAGAAAATGGCAGATCTACCCAAAAGTGAGGATTATTCCTGATTTACCACCGTTTACTAACACTGGTGTGGATTACTTTGGACCAGTTGAAGTAAAGAGAGGAAGATCAACCTGCAAGCGTTACGGAGTGATATTTACCTGCATGGCTAGCAGGGCAGTTCACCTGGAAGTCGCTGTATCACTGGACACGGACGCATGCATAAATGCTCTACGGAGGTTTATAAGCAGGAGAGGACAAGTGGCACATTTAACATCAGATAACGGCACAAATTTCATCTGCGCAGACAGAGAACTTAAGGAGGCTCTTACTGCTTTGGATGAGGACAGGATTCAATCAGTGTTGTCACAGGCTGGAATTCAATGGACGTTTAACCCACCAGCAGGTTCACACCATGGAGGTGTGTGGGAGCGAATGATCCGCCTAGTGAGGAGAGTTCTGAGTTCTGTTCTACGTCAGCAGAAGCTGGATGATGATGGGCTGCATACAGTGTCATGCGAAGTGGAGGCCATTTTGAACGATCGGCCAATTACAAAGCTCTCAGAGGATGCTAATGACCTGGAACCGCTCACGCCTAACCATCTTCTCCTACTGAAAGGTAAACCAGCTTTGCCACCAGGAGTGTTTGAACCTCATGACCAGTATGTGAGAAGGCGCTGGAGACAGATACAGTACCTCTCAGACCTTTTCTGGAAGAGATGGATACGGGAGTACTTGCCTTTGCTCCAGGAGCAGAAGTGGAATGAAAGGAAAAGGAGTTTGAAAGCTGGAGATATCGTGGTGATCATGGATCAGTCAGCTCCTCGTGGTTCCTGGCCACTTGGCAAAGTTCTGGAGGTTTTTCCGGATAAACATGGGCTTGTGCGTTCTGTTAAGTTGCAGACCAAAGCAAACATAATTGAAAGACCAGTCTCAAAGCTTTGTTTAGTGCATGGAATGTGATTAGCTGCACTGTATATTGCTTTAACTGAGGTTATCATAACTATTTGCTGCTTTTTTGTTTTGTTTTGTTGTTTTTGAAATTGTTTATGAACAATTTAGGGGCCGGTGTGTAGCAGCCAAATATGTTATGTGTGGAAATGTATTGCAATTCCTCATTTTGTCCATGTGGTGTCGCTGTAAGTTTACCTGGGCATCAAAGCATATAGGTATGCAGTTCACTATCGTTGGCAGGTGTTTGACCCGGAAGGGCAAAAAGGTTTTTGACCGCTGTGGCGGTAGATGCCGGCGTTTTTGAGTTTTGTTTGATACTCGGTTTATGGAATTTGCATGGTACAATAAATAGTCTATCACATCGCACCAAGAAGAAATGTCCGGACTCTTATTCATCATCTTCATCGACGCACGGTATTTAACTGCACAGCGCGTCAACCACGCTCTGGGTCAAGTCACCTCAGTGGCTAAGTATTAGACTTCGCTCCTACACTCGGTGTGTCTCTGACAGTCTGTTCACCCAGAGTGGTGGGAGGAGGACTCAGGAGATTAGATTTAGAAGTAGCTGCAGCAGCCCGACTTCTCTTTCTGTGCTTCAGTGTATTCATGAATCTGGAACTTGGGTTCATTGGGATGCTGGACGGCCCGGTGCTTCAGTTCCCTGAAGAACAGAGCACAGTTGAGAATACAGCACAGGTTGACTTCAGTTTGCCTCAGATTAATGAACAAAATTGGTGTTGTCACTATTATCTGAATGTCAATGTAAATTATGCGGCATGTGGCAATTTTACTCATCCATCTGTGAAGCCTGCTGAGCTTCTGACCAAGTGTTTCATTTAACACGGTTTTAGAGGATTTTACACTGTGGCAAAAACAAACTGATATTGCAAACACCGAACACTTGTCATTTCTTGCCACTTATTCTCTGTACTTAACAGCAAACCGTTGAAAGGATGATAGTTTGATAATAACTTCATACTTGGCCACAGCAGTGAAAGCCAGCTCTACGTTGACTCCCGTCTTGGCACTCGTCTCCATGAAGGGAACTGAATACTCCTGAAGGCATGAGGAGAAGCAAATAGCAGTAATCAGCAGAAGATCTTTGTTACTTCTGCCTGTACAGCAGTGGATGAAGTACTCACTCTGGCCAGCCTCTCTCCTTCATCTCTCCTGATCGCTCTGTCACTGCTCATGTCAGCCTGTCAGACAGATGCAGTACAGGATTACAAGCAGTACTGTACATGAATTTTCTTTAAAACAGAATTAATTAATTATAATTCCTCATAACACATTTCCAAAGGCACTGTCCTGTTTACATTCATTCATCATCCTCACCTCATGCTGGCACATTGCTGCGTGACTTAATGAATTGCCACCAAACTGTGGAAAAGCATGAAGCTGAGATATGCCACATAACCCGCCTCCTGTTTGATTGACATTACCAATCCTTGAGTAAAAATTACAGTCAGTGATTTGTTCATTTTTTTTGGATGAATGACCCAATGGGAGGGTTAGGTTTGCTAACACTAACCCCCATGGGGGTGTGTGTGTGTGTGTGTGTGTGTGTGTGTGTGTGTGTGTGTGTGTGTGTGTGTATGTTCAGCAGCACAGACACTGAATGATCATAGAAATATTATTGGAATACATCACAACGTGTAATTTAGGCCCAGGTAGCAAAGTCAAAGCAGTTGGTTTCAGCAGTCCATTTAGATTTTATGGGCGATGTGGAGGCAGTGGAGCGAGCTGTGAACACAACACTGACATTTCTGACCTTAAAAAGTTGAAGTTGATGTTGCTTATTTAGACATCCACAGAGCAACATGAGCTTTTATGTGAAGGTGTGTGTCTGTCCACCTGATAAAAAGTCCAACCTAGAGAAAAATCTGGCCCTTTTGCTGCTAAATGGCTTGGCTAACTCTAAATTTCAGTTACAACACTGGTGCCCGAGAAGAAGCTTCTGTTGTGAAAGCGCTTCAAGTTTTCACTGGAACTGATTCAACTACTGACCTGTAGCTTGACCTTTACGTCGTCAACAGTCACCACTTTATTCTGAGGGACGCAGAAGTGCATTGTTAGAAGGGTCACAGGCTAGACTGATCATAGGGTCAATGTGTCAAAACTACAATGAATAAGAACCCTTTTTCTCAATAGCTTTCACATACCTTTTGCCTTATTTGTCTAGGTTTTGAGATTTCTGCCTCCACTCCAATACACTGAAATATCTGTCTAAAAGATTCAACCGCAGCACCTCTTTGTGGGATCAGCGTCTGTTGTGTGTCTGGCGTGTATACTCGGGACTGCGCTACAGTCTGAAAAATGCCCCATTAGACCAAAAGTGTACCACTATTAGAGTGTGACTCACAAGCTGGAGGAGATAACCTTCAAGACAATGAAATGAATTAAAGGTGGCATTCAGAAGCATCCAAGTTAGTCATCGGGGCCATCAATCAATACTTTGTCTTCTATAAGCCTGTCTTTCATTTGCACAGCCACTTAGAAAAGTGGCACTGAGGCAGCCATCATCTCCACGCACACAGCGGCCTCCAACCGAGGCAGACACAGTATGAGACACAGCCAAGCTGTTCTCTCAAAAGAGGATTTTGAAGTTGTGGTCCAGTCAAGAACTAAATGTCTACTAATGTTTAGAGCTTGTTTTAACAAGATGTCATCAGATGAAATGTTAATGAATGTTTATTGATGCTCAAAAGTGAACTTATCTTGCCTTGGCTTAATTTTGCTCAGGCCTAGAGTGCCCTCTGGAGCTGCTGCACCTCCCTCTCTCTATCCTCCTCCTCACTGATGAGGCGTTGTTACGTAGGAGGCTCCTCGCCGCTGATCTTCCGTGTCGCCGCTGGCTCCCTTCTTCAGGTGGCAGAGGCGAGGCCGCGGCCCGCTTCTCTCCTCCTGCACACATACAGCCCGTTAAAAGGTGTCATCAGGGATATTTTGCTGGCTCTCTGTGTGACATGTGACATGGTGATCTGGGACAATGAAATGCAATTTTGCATGCAATGTAATACATAGAGTGAACAATAAGGGCTAGATGTGAAATGGAAATACTACCATCATCTGGGCTTCAACTTCGTGTGTGCAGCTGATTAATGGCACTCACTCCTGTACCCACACAGCTGTGAGATTTCAGACTCTCTTAGGAGCCTCTGGAGTGCAGAGCTCTAGCTGAAACAGCTGTAAATATTATATAATAGCTGATAGTGTTTACCATCAATCTCTGATAGTCATGCTTTAATGGTTTGATATAGTGAGTCACAACAACAAGAGCAACAACAGCTCAATAACCACATGGCCGTCTGTGCTTAAATGAAAGACGTGACATATGCTGCTTGGGTAAATTGAAATCCAATTTCCTACAATTAACCTTAGATTTCTCCACAGCGGTCCGCTTTGACACGCGGCTGACGTCAATCTGAGGTTCCACATTAATATTTCTTCGAAATTGCAAAGGTATGTACGTCATTTAACTTCCCTATAACATGAGGTCATAAATACAGATAAGCAGAGAAGTCTTTTGTTACATCACGATCCACATGGACCTGAGACAGATGTGCACGCGCATAATAAAAAAGATTGTACAGTATACTTCAGCTGACTTCCTTTCCTGACTGAACGCAGCTGTAGCAGGTCTGTGCTCTCTTGCAGAGGCTAATCCTGCTGTGTCCTACACCTACCGAAGTGTCTAATCCCGAGTGGGTGAAGGACCTGTATATTCACTTAACCATTTAATGCTGTAATCACATGTGCAGATAGAGGCCTGTTGCACTGACGCCATGAGCTCCGCATTCATTACAAGACTCCTGGAGATGATTCCTGGGTTCCTATTACAAAAGGGGTCAGCTCCAAAAAGGTATGGTAAGGGGTCAGGTAAGGCTTTGAGAGGCATAAACCTGTTTATAGCCAACATGAGCATGAGGCAACGCAAGCGCTCCCCACCCAGCTGTTGCACTACCTTATAAATCCACAGCTATCTATGTGACATCCTCAGCTATCAGCGGCTATCTGCAGGTGAGTCCCTGCCAAGCGACCATATAAGATCAACCAATGCAGCCTCAGCATTCGCTCGAGCCAGACACACCCTCTCGACCGCTGGCAAGGGCGGATTATGCATCGATCCAAGGGTTTGTATGAAATCAGCGTGGTTGATGATTGCTGAAATATTCCCGGTGAGTCATTGTGATCTTTGGAGGACTTTGGGTACGCTGACAGTCAGGCAGAACCTTTGGATGGAATCACCCATTTATGACAAAGCCTGCATAACCAGAGGTTGTTAATGAAGATGATAAGGACGATACAGTGTAGCAGGTGAGGTGCAAAGTACACTGCTGGACAGCTGAACACGACAATTATCTCTTTTTACAAGCATAGTCATATACCAGGGGATTTATCCTTTACATACTTGAGAATATCAAGAGATATTATACATATTTATTCTGCTGCAGGCATGGAGGACAATGAGGATAAAAAGAGAGCAAAGAAAGAAGAAAGTCCAGAAAGAGGGACTTGAACAGATGAGACATTAGCCCACAGCACTGCATGGAGACACAAGTGTTGCCGTAACCATTTAGACCACAGTTACCTAAACAGGTGCAGAGTTCAAGCTCTTGTGACAGGTACGCCAACAACTTGTATGCTGACAGAGGAACTGGCTGTGTGTGTGTGTGTGTGTGTTGTTACAGTAAGGCCTTTTACCAACAAAATGAGAGAAAAAATAGTTTAAAATTCATATACCACTCATCAGCCTTTTTTCCCAGGCCTCCTCTCAAGAATTTATTATAATGAGCTCAACAAAGAATTCAGAATTAGCACTAAATCATAGAATAAACCCACAGATACCCTCAAGATTGTTTGAGTCACAAAAAGAGTTCAATTTTAGCTGCCAACATCAACATTAGCTTTCCATTAGCAACTAGCCAAAATGAGTTTAGAGACAGGGTGAAGAGCTCAGAGATTCAGAAGGTGAGACGTGTCTCGGTACTGAAACAAGTCAAGGTTAGTGTAGGGTGGCGCTAACGTTAGCTAACTTAGCATAGAAAATGTTTATGTTTATGTTGATGGGCTAACATTTAATGCTTAAGTAGAGAGTTTAGTGAAATGACAGCTGTCTGTTTCATTGAAATGTCTGCTGACATTGGCGTTAGCTTGTCTTTGGCTGGAGGCTAAGTTGGGGTTTACGACCAGACACAGCACATCCTGTCAACTGAGGTGATTACCCAGTGTATTAGAGCTGCATGTGGAGGTTGTCCTGCAGGAGATTTCATTGATAAAACACATTGCAAGTTGTTCCCTGATATTCATTACATTCTGAATGTTTTTCTTAATGAGCTGTTGAGATTTTATTCATCCACTGCTTGATTAGTCACTCGTTCTGATAACAAAAACACAGAATTTAGTCTGCCAACATTACAGTTAGCTTTCCATTAGCAAGCAGACAAATTATGCATCCATCTGGGCTCACCCTTTGAAACCGTGATAAGACCTCAGAGATTTGAAAGGAGTTAGTCCAGGTGGTTCGAGCATCTGATCAAGGAGCCACATGAATGCCCGTGGAAGTTCCCCTTCTGGGAGGAGACTCAGGAGCAGACCCAGGACATACATGGATGGTTTACAGAATCTTTTTTTCTTTACATTACTTTTTTAGCTTCATGAAGCTTCATCTGACACCCTAACAGAGTGAAAGCTACAGTGACAAAAATGACGTGTATTAGCTGTCCATATCTTTTATTTCTGAACACACCTCCCCCTAGTCTCTACTCATATAATCATCCCAATCTGTTCGGTCATGCTGAATTCTCGATTTAGCAACTGCTGATTGGAGTCAAAGGCGGCCTGTTTCCAAAGCTTGAGGACAAAGCCCTACATGTAACATAGTATTAATGCATTCACAATTTAAGAGCGGCAGAGACTTCAAAGACACTTTCCTAATTACTTGTACCAAATGTAATTATAATCCCTGTCATGTCAAAGACCCCGATTAAATCACGATGGATCTGCAGGCTTTCATTGGACAGCTTAACTTCACGGTCCAGTCGGAACCGAAGGGAAGAAAAGCTTCTGACACTGTCATCTCAGTGTCAGAAGCATATCCTTGGTTAACCTCAAGTGGAAAATGCGGAGAAATAAATGAATGGCTAAATGTTCTCCTCTGCTAAGAATAAGGGACTGGAATGGAAGCTTGGACGACCGACAGCCTATTTTCTATCCATGTGTGTTTATTTAGACTATGTCACTAGGAAAACAGTGAGGATCTCAGTCAGCTGACCGAGCAGCACTTTCATGGAGTTTGTTTTGGATGGTAGCCCGTATAAAGAGCCATCTGATGAAAAGTTGCACCTGTGGGCAATGTTATCAAGAGCTGGTCTCAGTATTAGAACTTTTTTCACTGTTAAAAACTAGTTCTTAGGATACACTCTATTTAAAGGTCATTAAATATATCACACAGTTACACACATGTCCTTACATACTGTAAAGACTTTTTGGACTTTGGGAAAGAATCAATTAGTGCTGCCACTTTAATTTAAAAAGTAAATACAAATGCTATTGAATGCTGTTGATTTTGCTGGAGCATTTGGCAGCCTTTCTGCCAGCATGGTGCAAGCACAGCGTATCAGCACATGCATGGTAATAATAATAATTATGTGATCACTGCTGAGAGGTCTGAACAATGCTCACCAATACCCTTTAAGACCCTTTAATTTCCACTAAGTCAGTAGAAGACCGATTGAAAAGGTGCAGGTCCAGCAATAGCAGGGAAATGTCTTAATATGAGCTAATTCTACTGTGTGTTATGGGAATTTGCATGTTATGTGTGCACCACAAGCCATCTGCTGGGCCCGTTAAGAGGACCTTTGATCTTAGGGCTGCTAAAGTTACAGCAAATGCACGAGCAAACGCTGATGATAAGCAATTCAATGAATGATGAATCCACTCATCATTTCAGCACCATAAAGCCTGAAAAATGCTTGCAGAAATGTTCAATAAAACACAGAAACAAAATATAACACTCAGCGGCAGCAACCTCTGACCTGAGCAGAACAAATTATGAAAGTGCAGATCCAAGTCTGTCTCTAATCTCTTGGTGTTATACTGTACCACAACCACAAAGTTTTGATCAACAGAAACTGCAGCAATAAAGAGTAACATGGCATCGCTCTGGATTTATAGTGTTCACCACCCCTGAGTCAATAGATTAATTGTTCTCTCCTGGGCTTATATGGGCTGAGTGATAAGAGATCTTGTGAAACACTGAAGAAGAAATGATCCCTTGGAAAGATAAGGGCTGCCTTGAGGCCTTCAGTCAGAGCTTGAGGATGAAAATCGTCTCTAACTGCAAACAAGGAGCGGAAGCAAGAGGCACGCAGAGTTAAGACAATGAATGAGTCTCTATGCTCTCCAAATGAGTAACCAATGGATCGTGGGGGATGAAACGGCACCAACTTTTTATTTTTGGTCAGGAACCTCATTATACTGAACCTTGCTTCGACACATCTACCACCCATTCACTTAGGATCCTATTACTTCATGATTTGTTTGACATTTTCACATCTACAAGCAGAGGAGAACAAATTGCTGTTTAATCCCGTGGCCAGCCCCCTCTTGCCCACATCTCACTTCACCCCAGCCCTATTGACAGTGTGTGTTAAGTGAGGGTGTAGGTATTTCAGGGTCAGCGTGGCCTCCTTGTTGAGGCGTGAGAGTGCTCTCTCCGTTCCTCCCTGGCTCAGAAGCCTTTCTCCCCATGCAAACACTGTGGACAAAGCCTCTTTCTGCAGGCTGGGGATCTCTATGGTGACCGATAGATGGCCCTCAGTGCGGTGGAGGACTGAGCCGCTGGAGGCCAGGATGTTACCATAATATGATGACATGCTCACTCACTTCATGCTTTTATCTCCCAGGAAAACAGAAATCTCTGGAGAATTAGATATCCAAGTCTTTGTCATGACTATCACCATGAGGATTTTGCTTAATCTAGTGTGAAAATGGTTTGGTGACTGAGCGCTGGGCTGCAATACCAAGTCCAACCACAGACAATCACGTGAAAGGATCCATTGTTTGAAGCGTAACCATGATTGTGCTCAGCAGGGCCAGTTTCACGTCATCGCTGGCCAGCCCACTCAAGTGTATCCCAGTGGGAGGTTGGTATCAGAGGCCAGTATCAAACCATCAGTCAGGCTTTGCCAAGTTTCCCATCAGTGAGGAATGTAGCTGTAGGTTTGCAGCATCCCAGCCAGCTAGCCTGGGCTTTTCACTGACTGGAGGTCAGAGCATTAGAAAATGAGGCACCTATATAGACTGGGACAGAGACCTGGACATCCCATTTATAGCAATCTCAGAGTCCAATTGGTGGCAGACTGTGCTTACATGTAGGAGATCCATAATTGGAGTTGAGAAGCTCCATAAGTACCTGCAGGGGTAGTGAGCTGGAAGCGAGGGATATTAAGGATAACTGCAGGTCACCAAGGAACCAAAGCGAACACCTCCCAATTCTCTACATTTCATATGCGTGACAAAGCACTTCGAATCATGATGTGGTAAAAAGACTCAGAGTCCCAGACAGGGTGCCAAGCCATTGGTATTTCTGAGCATCAAACACGCTGAATGACTGATTCAACTTACTGGCAGGAGGTGGGGTTGGAAAGGAAAAGAAATGGAAAATGTCTTCCAAATCATAATCAGCATCTCCGTTGCAGCAATGGTCAGTGTTACATAAATTCATTTTGGCAAAGGTCCACATTTTTGACCATGAGATCGCACAAGCCAACTGCACATCTGAACACACCTCCTGTACAGCACAATTTAGCGTTGTGCTGCAGCAGCAACAGATTACCTAAAAATAAAAATAACCAATCATTCCAGCCCTATCATATAGATATTTATGTATGAGGACTTACAATGTAGCCCATGAAAGACAACGAAACACTACCAGTACCTTCATGTTGTTTTGTAGCTGACCCCTGACTCCTACCTAATGAAGGAGCCTTGTCTAAAAATACCCAAGTATTGCATTATTTTTTAAAGTCCTTAATAAAAACCTGTTTCCCATTCTCAGAGCTCCACACTGCTTCACACCTCCACAATGAGGCTCTTTTGCATTGCTGTTACACAACATTTAAATCAGGGCCCAGACTTTGCACTGGCCAAAACAGTTACATAGCCCACAAAACCTTGCCATGTTTTACGACCATTTCAAAGAATAACCTCATAAAATTGTTTCATATCAAACAAAAGCCTGGTCTTTCAAAGAGGCAGTATTATAGTAATCCAGGGGAAAAAAAAACATATGCCAAAGTACTTCAATTTTGACACGTTGGAGATCTCAGAGTCCCAGACAGGGCGTCAAACCATTAGCATTGTTGTTAATCTATCTCTTTTTGTGAGCATCTCTCAGAAAACCAGAAAGCGTGAAGCACGTTCACCCAACAGCGAAGTCAAGATGCTCTGGGCGTGTGAATTAAACACACTATTTTTATCCTATCATATCTCAGACAATCAATCAGACAAAAACAATAATGTAAAAAAAGATGTTCCGTCTCACTGACAAACATTTATATGACAAAGACTCTGTTGAACAGGAACGATTTGAGGCCTGGCACGTTTCACTGTGCCGTGTCACTTCTCTGTCTTAGCTTATAGCCTTTCACTGGCACTGGAAGTGGCTACTGAATAGGGGATTTAATTCCACCTAACCTTTGCAGCTCAGAGGCAGGGCTGGCCTCAGATCAGATAGAGGATACAAAATAAGGGGCATTGCTCGTTTGGCTGACCCATATGACAAGTTACCCACCCAGCACACTCATGTGGGGCTCAGATGGATTCCACCAGGGCTGATAAGTGGGGCCCAGATTGGCTGCCCAACTGGGGCCCAGCTAATTTTGTCCTCAGTTTCCATGGAGGCCCGTCATGTGTTAGCCCTAATGGGTTGATGATGGGCCCCTGTTGGGCTTCATACAAGTCCCACATGGGCAGAGGAGGTTATCCCCACTCGGGGCCCACAGAAATTCTCTTACATGGGTTGATGAAGGGCCCCTGTTGGGCTTCATACAGGTCCCATATTGGCAAAACCAGCATTTCCCATGTGGGGCCAATGGAGTTCAGGGGTTGATGATGAAACCCAACTAGGTAGTGCTCCTGTGGGCCACAGCAGATGCATATGGGCTAAAATACATTACATTATACCCAATTAAATACATTTAGCTTACTAAAGAAGGGCGTATAAAAATAAACTAAAATGAAATTTATGTATTTAATGAACAGAGACCGTTGATACTTCCTTCAATATAGCAGCACTGGTATTGAATATGATAAATCACAAAATCTAACTGAAGAGTAAAAGAATGAGATTAGAAGCATATAAAGCTAAACATGTAGAATTTATTTTTATCCACAGATCCACGGTGTCATGATGACCATTCAATTTGTTTTAAAGTTTCAGGCAAGAAGCTAACATATACAACCATTACAAACTCAAAGTTTCTCCAAAAAAGATAATGGTTATTGAACAGAGATTGATCAAAAACTCGAAACGTGGAATATTACATCAATATATGAGACTTGTGCTTACTTTTTAAAGTTGAAATAGAGTCTCTAGATTAATGTATTCCAGATTATGATGGCACACTGATCCCGATTAGGGGTGGAGGGGGGGATCTGAGTGTGGTTGATAGAGACCAGCTGTCCTATCTTTTCCAAAGACACTTCCAACGACCCTTGAAATAGAAGAAAAAACAAGATGAAGACACACCTTGCCACATTTATTAGTGATATGAGCTTGCATGGTGATGTTACTGAAGCTCAGCCTGCCTCATGACAGCAGGCATGCTACTGACAACACCTACATCTAAAAAGCATAAATTTGCAGCAACGTTTTATTCATCATGTATATATATCTACACTGTGTAACCATAAACTCACCTGCATTAGACGTTTGATAACAGCAGCTGAGGGGGGGTGTGTCACTCCGTTGTTAGCTCAGACTATCGTTAAACTGAGGGGCTAAAGTTAAGTTAAAACTTTAAAAAAAAAAAAATAATAATAATAATAAACTTCTCCCGCCTGTTAACAGCACCGTATTTTGAGGAGAAGTTTCGCCGGAGTGTGTTTATTCCTACAGAAAGCCTGCAGCAGCAACCAGGCTCTCAACAGCTGTCTCAGCATTACTAGAACGAATCCGTCAAACGCTAACTGCTAGCGGAACCACCCATTCGCGGGTAACAGCAAGCTTGACGAATCACAGACCCCGCTGTCACACGTTTGGATTGTGGGTAATGTAGTACTTCTTCGTGAGCACGTCTCAAATTAATCATCGTTCTTAAATTTATATTTTCAGAAAAAAATGTTGGTAAGAACTTCTACAGGAGGAAAACATCATCTGACAGTTGTGCAGCTCTAGTTAGTCTACATTGGCAGGTTAGGACATTATAACCAACGTTAAGTTCACTTGAGTCCTAGCATGTTAGCTAACAACGTTTAGCCACCTAGCTACGTTAAAAATGGGCCGCTCGTCCGAATGCATTGAAACCAATGATCGGAATGACGAGATTTCGCAATGGCGAGGCGACACCACGTTGGGCGTTAACACAGTGCTATGAATTTTCAGTTCCATATTTTTGTTAGCTATTCAGGACTTACCTTCAGTGAGCTTACGGGCGCTATGCAGATTTCGCAAACTCCCCTTCAAAAATTATGGCGGCAATGAAACTTAAAAAACTCTTCTTAAGTCCTGAGCCTGAAAGGTGAGCATGTGACCTGAGGCTGCGTTTTAATTGGCTTTCTTCAGGTTTGTATGTCTGTGCGCCACAGACCAATTTGAATTGTTTTAACGTATTTTAATCGAATGTGATAACTCTCTCGCTGTCAATCGTGTTCACTGAGCAAGATGGCATCAAGTGCGGTTGTTGCTGTGGTTGAGGCTGTGCAAACAACCCATGTATGTCAGAATTTTTTAAGTTTAGATTACATTAAAGTGGCGCCGCCAAAACATTTTGATGATGCGTCTAAAAATTACAACAATGCATATATACATATTAATTTAACCGAAACAAATTAACTTACTGCTTGTTTCAAACAGAGAATATAGCCCAAATGGGACCCATTCTAGTACCCATGTGTGCCATCCAAGTGGGATGCCCATCTCTTGCCCATGTATATTCTTCTGGGATGCCCATGTGGGGCCCAACACCAACCCAATGAAAAGCCCACTCTAAGCCCATGCCCAGTTTAAGCCCATGTAACCCAAGAAAATCTCATGTGGGCCCCACTTAGACGTGTTGGCTGGGATATAATATAATATAATATAATATAATATAATATAATATAATATGTGAACTGGTGAGTGAGTGGCTGTGCTTTACCTTGGTGCTGGAGCTCACACTCCGCCTCTCCGACCTGGACTCCCTCGGGGTGCCGTTGCTCTGAGCGTCCCCGCAGTCCGAGTCGCTGTCCCCGCCGGGCAGGGGAATCCCTTCCGTGACGAATTCTTTCCGGCACTGCAGGTTATGTTTCTTCAGCAGCTCAGTCGTAGCGACGTCCACCACGATAAACTCGAGATCCCCGACGGTGGCCTGTATCCTGGCGACCACTTGCTTGTGGCTCTCGCCCTCCACGTTCACTCCATTCACGAAGACCAGGCGGTCGCCCACGAGAAGCCCGGCGGCGGAGGCGGGAGTACCGGGATTCACGAGCCTGATAAACTGCCCGGTCTTGCCCTTCTCACTGTACAGGTGGAACCCCCAGCCGCCGGATCCTTTCTTCAGCACACACAGTCTGGGTCGGAGGTTTGACATGTTGCTCTTCTAACAGACGAAAACTTTCATCCCCACTATCCAAACCACTGCGAAGCCTCTAAGTGACGACTCACACAACAACCATAAGAAGAACTGACACCTGTTGCGTTCACTGTGAGTTACTATGTTGCAATCTTCTTTTTAACATCCAATCCGACAACGTCCCGTGCGCAGCGGAGGGACCAGTGTCAAGTTGGCACAATAGCGTTAGCACGTGTCTTCAGATTTTCACAATAAAATACTCAGACTACGTCGCAACTTTTTGTCTGAGAATTTGGGTATCCAAACTACATTTTACAAGCAGTGACAGTTTTTTTACTCATGAATTTGCACAAGACACAAAATGGGTATGTGGGGAAGTCAAAACAATAGTGTAATAACAATCTGAAATTGTCAGCGATAAAAAAAGCATGGGCGTTAATAAAATTAATTATTTGATGAATTCATATATGAATTATTTCAGTAGAATATAAGAAGGCATACAGGCAGGAGTTGCTGTGTTACTTTTGTTTAATCTTCTGAACATGTTCCTCAGTCTCCTACTCTTTGAGGAGGCAATCGGTCCTTCTATTTTTGTTGGTGTTGGTTGATGTGGTGTTATTGTATGTGAAGTGTTTGGGCTGTCACTGTTTTCTTTGAAAGATCATTAAGTATGTTAACTTTTCCAACAACTTTCAACAAGCCAAAATTGCAGCAGAATGTGGTCAAAGGAAGGTCACAACTTCACATAGCTTGTCAACATAGGAGATCAAACAGTATCTAGCAATTAGTGACGTCACATGCTGTCACATGGCCTCCAAAAAGTGAGGTAACTGCAGCATAAAATAACGGAGAAACGATCTCTCCCTTGTTGGAGTTGGTAAGAGGTTCACAACCAATTAAAGAGGAATTCGATATTTTTTTTAATTCTGACTTTTATTCTGAAGGCTGCACCTGCAAATAGGAAGTGTCTATTTATTCCCGTAGAACTGTTTTATGAATGAAGTCTGAAATCAGGCAAACACATTATGGAAATTCAAGAAGAACCCCTGTGCATTGTTTGTCACTTGGTTAATTGATTGCAATCTGTCTTTCTCAAACACACGCACGCGCGCGCACACACACACACACACACACACACACACGCAACCTCGTGGTTACAGTTAACCATATGGTGACTGCTTGGGAGACTTCAGTTAAAAATAGTTTATTTTTATGCAGCATACAACACGTCAAAGACAACTTTTGGCAGCGTGGTCTGACAACAAACAACAGTTCAATACATAGAAAGTCTTATGATCTCAATCTGAATAATTTTAGACTATAATCTGTGTCAGACCTGAGCTGTCCAAACTGAATAGGAGCACCCAGACAGTAATTGGCCAATATGAAATATTTGCAGAAGAGCATTGCATACTGTTGTCAAACAGAAGTTGCAGTCAAACCTGAACATGGAGCTGTTGTTCTGACATCATTAGTTCTTTAAAGCTGCACTAATCAATATTGTCATTTTACCGATAGATCAAATGATTATGTGTTTTGTAAAAGGTGTCACACTTAGGGACAAACTCAGCTCTATGTAGCATTTTAGCTTCTTTTAAGTCATTGAAAATTGTGCTAAAACCACAATACCAGAGCTGCCAAACCATAAATAAATAAATAAATACATAAAAATGGCTGGCAAAGTTAGCAGCTAGTCTGTGAACAAAACATTGCATTTAGTAGCTAAAGGGCCACATAGTCATCTCAGGAAACTGAGAGCTAAAAGGAGAGTGAATAATAAATTTATTGCATGACCAGAAACTTGATTCCAAACAAATGCTAATCTGTCTCCACTCTTGGCTAAGCAGTTTTTTTGAGGCAATAATAGCCTATGCAGCTTTGTGTTTACACAATATTCTGCTGCCCCCAAGTGGCCAAAAACAGTCCTACAAATCAATTAATGCAGCTTTAATGTGTTGATATATTAGATCTTGTATTTCAAAACAAAATTTAACCCTGAGTGTTGAGTTAAAATCTGAAAAGAAATGCTAATTATTTAATCATATTTGAATACTGAAACTGACTTTCACATAAGTATTTACATGCAATCCAGCAAACATGCAACATGAGTTTAAAAGTCCATAATCTGTCCATAAAAGCAAAATATTGTTGTTGGTTGGCCGAGATGTCTAAAAATATTCTTCAAAAATCTTTTCACTCACTCATAAATGCATTGTGTACACAGATGTTTCCTAAATGATGATTAAAATTGGAAAATCAACCGCAGATCACTGTCAAATAGCTCGTTTGGTCCTCCTCCAGAAGACACATTTCAGCTGACAAAAACATTGCTATCATTAACCCGTGGTTGCATTCCTCTGCACGTTCAGAAACGGAGTTGTCTTGTAGTCTTCCTCGCCAGGCGCTCAGAGCACATTAGCTTTTCTTCAGCTGGGTCCCTGAGCTTTTCTTGTTTCAGTGAGCATTCAACAACGGCCTGGCATTGTCAAGAACAGTTTGTCAAGAATGAACCAATCTGACTTTTGGGGCTTTTGTCCAAGTACTTGGCTTTGAATTGCATCCATGACACAGTGTATGGCCTTTGTCTGGATCTGTTGGTAGATTGCATCATACATAAGGTTGTAGCAATGTTTTCAAAGTGGATCCAAAGCTTATATACTAAGTCTGTCTCTTCTGGCCTATATTAGTGGTGTGTGGGTATAAATATGTCTTATTACAGTGTCTTTCACTTTGGCAAACAGGTGTGTTGGTAACATCCTTCAGCATTCCATCAGCAGTGATTCAGTAGTAAATTGGGGGGAAAAAATACAGTAAGAGATCTATGCAAGGCAAACAACAAATGATGTATATTTTTAAGAAAATATTGTAGCATGAAGAGCATGAATTATAGAATTCCAGTTCAAATTCTGGGTAAATATGGTCATTTACTTTCTTTCCCAGAGTTAGATGAGAAGATTGATACCAGTCTCATGTGTCTGTGTTAGGCAAGGAGCTTCAGTCAGGATGTGGTTAGTCTAGCTTAGCATGCTAAGCTAAGCATTGGATAGCGGAACATGTACTTCCCTGACAACTGGACGCCTGTACCTGTGCAGTGTGACATGCTAAACAACCAGTCGTGCAGCGTCTGGGACACTCCATGACATTCCACGACACCCCGACATAAGACTAGCATGTCAGAATTTTTTTGTCTTGACATGCCAAGTGTGACATCTCCACAACATGTTCCTGAATATCTACCAATCAGGTAACCATGGCGAGGAGGAGAAGGAGGAGGGATGCTGAGATTGACAGTTACTTCACCCGCCTCCCCCATGACATCTGAACTCGTGCGTGATCATGAAATAAGTCGTGCTGGTCTTAGTAAGCAGATGGACTCTGGGTGGAAAATGCATTGATTAAAGCAAAAATTGATTGAACCAATAATGCAAATTGGCCTCTACGTCTATAAATACAGAATTACTGCAAGAGATAAAATAAATGTCTTTTTGTCTGTTTAGAGAAAAAAAAATGTTGCTTTGATAAGGATTTTTTTTTTTTTTTTTTTTTTTTTTTTACTTATTTTACTCTTTTCAAGTGTAACTGTAGTGAAGATGCTTTCAGCCAAGATGCATGTTTCATTTCAAACTGTGCGACGGATGTCTTAGTAAACATCTAAACCGAGATGTTTTTTGAACTTGATAAATATATTATATATATAATTATATTTACTGAACATCAGCATGGTATCATTGTCATTATTAGTCTGTTAGCATATCAATGTTAGCATTTAGCTAACAGTCTGTGAATAAATTCATATTATCTTTCAGTCACTGTAACAGATTTAGTGCAGAGCTGCATTTTCTTTAACATTTCAGGGTTTTCATATGAATAAATGATTGTAAAAACTAAAAAATTGCATATTTTTGTGTGTTTGTTATTGTTCAAGAAAGTTTTGAAACAATATGCAGCCATGCATTTACTGGGTAAACAAATGAGAAAAATGCATTAATAAATCAGCTCTGGAGCTGTTGGTAAGTACTTTTTTTTTTCTTTTTTTTTTAACTTTAAATAGAACCGTGCAAGATGTTTCTTCTCACCTATATACGTAGTCTTTGTGCTAAGTTAGGCTAACCACATCCTGAGCTCAGCTCTGTAGTCAATGCACATACATGAGAATGGTATTAATGTTCTCATCCAACTCTCACAAAGAAGTAGCAGACAATATTTTCTCATAGAATTTTACAAATTCAAAGTAGTTTTTATACCATTTGCTAAAATTTCTTTGACAGATGTTGAGTTGCCCACAATGATAAATGTCTAAAGAGTTGGGCAAACTGCTCTTGGCTAAGAAAACGGTGGGTTCTGTGAGTCAGTAGCTTAGTTTATCCTCCTCTCACTCCATTCCATTGATCTACTTTTGGCTTTTAGTCTTGAATGAATGGCAGCATCATATTTTGGGAGCAGCAGTGAGTAAATAGGGCTTCCTCCCACTCGGTGGCTCTCGGTGTGTCTCTGACAGTCTGTTCACCCAGAGTGGTGGGAGGAGGACTCAGGAGATTAGATTTAGAAGTAGCTGCAGCAGCCCGACTTCTCTTTCTGTGCTTCAATGTATTCATGGATCTGGAACTTGGGTTCACTGGGATGCTGGACGGCCCGGTGCTTCAGTTCCCTGAAGAACAGAGCACAGTTGAGAATACAGCACAGGTTGACTTCAGTTTGCCTCAGATTAATGAACAAAATTGGTGTCGTCACTATTATCTGAATGTCAATGTAAATTATGCGGCATGTGGCAATTTTACTCATCCATCTGTGAAGCCTGCTGAGCTTCTGACCAAGTGTTTCATTTAACACGGTTTTAGAGGATTTTACACTGTGGCAAAAACAAATTGATATTGCAAACACCGAACACTTGTCATTTCTTGCCGCTTATTCTCTGTACTTAACAGCAAACCGTTGAAAGGATGATAGTTTGATAATAACTTCATACTTGGCCACAGCAGTGAAAGCCAGCTCTACGTTGACTCCCGTCTTGGCACTCGTCTCCATGAAGGGAACTGAATACTCCTGAAGGCATGAGGAGAAGCAAATAGCAGTAATCAGCAGAAGATCTTTGTTACTTCTGCCTGTACAGCAGTGGATGAAGTACTCACTCTGGCCAGCCTCTCTCCTTCATCTCTCCTGATCGCTCTGTCACTGCTCATGTCAGCCTGTCAGACAGATGCAGTACAGGATTACAAGCAGTACTGTACATGAATTTTCTTTAAAACAGAATTAATTAATTATAATTCCTCATAACACATTTCCAAAGGCACTGCCCTGTTTACATTCATTCATCATCCTCACCTCATGCTGGCACATTGCTGCGTGACTTAATGAATCGCCACCAAACTGTGGAAAAGCATGAAGCCGAGATATGCCACATAACCCGCCTCCTGTTTGATTGACATTACCAATCCTTGAGTAAAAATTACAGTCAGTGATTTGTTCATTTTTTTGGATGAATGACCCAATGGGAGGGTTAGGTTTGCTAACACTAACCCCCATGGGTGTGTGTGTGTGTGTGTGTGTGTATGTTCAGCAGCACAGACACTGAATGATCATAGAAATATTATTGGAATACATCACACTGTGTAATTCAGGCCCAGGTAGCAAAGTCAAAGCAGTTGGTTTCAGCAGTCCATTTAGATTTTATGGGCGATGTGGAGGCAGTGGAGCGAGCTGTGAACACAACACTGACATTTCTGACCTTAAAAAGTTGAAGTTGAGTTGCTTATTTAGACATCCACAGAGCAACATGAGCTTTTATGTGAAGGTGTGTGTCTGTCCACCTGATAAGAAGTCCATCCTAGAGAAAAATCTGGCCCTTTTGCTGCTAAATGCTCCACTAAGTTAAACAGCTGGCTGCTAACCGTGTTGGCTGTTTGGAGGTGGGCAGGCACTGTATAGAGGATTTCTAAAATCTTTTACACTGGAAACAGCTGCCTGCTGCAGCCAGTAAGGTTGATGAGAGCAGTGAGAATGAAAAAAAGCAGTGAAGTCGTGGGCTGGAAAGCAGCAGACCTGAAGGGAACTGCAGAGTCTGGTGACGCTCTTCTGCTTCTTTTCGTATTGTGTCATCCTCATGCTTGTGTGTGTAAATGTGCGTCCTCAGAGAGTAAGTATATATGTACAGCAAGTATATCTGATGAATAATAATTTGAATATCTGTCATCATAAAAAGACAGTTTGCTCGCCAGGATTCACCAAAGATCACTTTTTCTTTTACTTGCTTAGCTTCTCAAACTACTCCATCTCACCTTGTTGCCCAGCAACATGATGACTACATCACTCTGTGCATACTCATGGACCTCTGTTAACCATGCCTGAAACAAGAAAAGACAGACAGGCAGACACATAAATACACTGCTGGTCCAACACACACACACACACACACACACACACACACACACACACACACAAACACACACTCATGTGCTTGCATGCCAACACTATTGATTGTTAATCCACAGAGGTCATTTCCCCTTCCTGGCCCACTCATATTCATATCTCTCCAGGGATTAGACATATCCCAGACTTACCCTAATGTTGTCAAAGGAGGTTTTGCTGGTGATGTCGTACAGGAGGAGCAAAGCTTTGGAGATAGAACCAACAAAAAAAAGATAAGTGAACATATGGCTCTATAGCTGCGCAGTGACTTTTGTAGACAGAAACACAGCTGTGAGTCAGATGCCGATCATAGTGTATATTTCTCTTACCGTGTGCATCTCTGTAATATGCATGCGTCACACTTCTGAACCTCTCCTGTCCTGCCGTGTCCCAAATCTGACACAGGAAAGGAAACAGAAGCAGCACATGGTGACTTGGCCTGGTTCCACTTGGCTAACTCTAAATTTCAGTTACAACACTGGTGCCCGAGAAGAAACTAAAAATAGGCTTCTGTTGTGAAAGCACTTCAAGTTTTCACTGGAACTGATTCAACTACTGACCTGTAGCTTGACCTTTACGTCGTCAACAGTCACCACTTTATTCTGAGGGACGCAGAAGTGCATTGTTAGAAGGGTCACAGGCTAGACTGATCATAGGATCAATGTGTCAAAACTACAATGAATAAGACCCCTTTGTCTCAATAACTTTCACATACATTTTGCCTTATTTGTCTAGGTTTTGAGATTTCTGCCTCCACTCCAGTACACTGAAATATCTGTCTAAAAGATTCAACCGCAGCACCTCTTTGTGGGATCAGCGTCTGTTGTGTGTCTGGCGTGTATACTCGGGACTGCGCTACAGTCTGAAAAATGTCCCATTAGACCAAAAGCCCATTTACTGCCAGTCCGTTATTCTGAAACAAAAAGGCCCATTGCTCTGAAGGCCTATTGCTCTGAATCACACCCCCTGCATTATTTTTTTCCCCACCTGTATTCCATTAAGACCTTTGCTCCTTCTCTGCCTCTGACTGGCTCTGACCCTGACACTAACCCTTACCAAGCAAAGCACTATAGCCAATCGGCTACACGCTGTCAGACAAATGAGCTTTCGGTCCAATGGGACATTTTTTGGACTACCGGGGTTCTGGAATAATGGGCCATTATAAGCTACTGTAGTTCACCACCTTGTCTTGAGAGTAGTCCCTACAACACCAAGCTTCTAGCAATAATTATTTAGTGAAGATGCAAGGTCAGCATGTGTGTTCTTTGACTTATCCATGCTAACAGCGGGAAGCTGTGTCTGGAAAAGCTTGGGGCTGTTACATTTTTTTTTGTAATTTTTCAATGTGTGCAAAGAAAAGTCAATTTACCTCCACTGTTCGGGTTGGAGGCAGAAATCTCGCACATGTAGGTCAAAAATAGGGCAAACTAAACCAATGGAAAAATGGCTAAGGTGAGAAAACATGTCTATATAAATACATAAGAGAATGTCCTGTATGTAAAAGATATACACACACCGTGAATCCGATGCCCACTGTGGCAGAGAAGGAGCCAGGGATGAACTTTCCCTGGTCGAACTGCACCAACAGAGATGTTTTTCCCACTCCGCTGTCCCCGACGAGGATCGTCTGCGGGGAAACAGCCAGGCTTGATGAAACCCATATTGGTATCGGAATCAGGCCTCGCAATCATTTTATAATTTGGAGTCGTGAGTCAGCATTTGCGTCACAGCGGACATTTCTGTTTCCAAGCAGCACAAATGTTATATTTTACAAGAGCTTGGCAGTGTACCACTATTAGAGTGTGACTCACAAGCTGGAGGAGATAACCTTCAAGACAATGAAATGAATTAAAGGTGGCATTCAGAAGCATCCAAGTTAGTCATCGGGGCCATCAATCAATACTTTGTCTTCTATAAGCCTGTCTTTCATTTGCACAGCCACTTAGAAAAGTGGCAGTGAGGCAGCCATCATCTCCACGCACACAGCGGCCTCCAACCGAGGCAGACACAGTATGAGACACAGCCAAGCTGTTCTCTCAAAAGAGGATTTTGAAGTTGTGGTCCAGTCAAGAACTAAATGTCTACTAATGTTTAGAGCTTGTTTTAACAAGCTGTCATCAGATGAAATGTTAATGAATGTTTATTGATGCTCAAAAGTGATCTTATCTTGCCTCGGCTTAATTTTGCCGTTGTATCAATTGTCTGATTGTGGTCTTGGCAGAATGTGTCATAGTGAGCCTGTCATGAATTCCACAGATGCTCAAAAATGGGCCTGAAAAGATGTCAAAAGTGACCCCATTCTGTCACTGTTTCTCAGACGTGGTCTTGTCCAGACTCAGAGTGTCTGGACGAGCCAAATGTGGGCTGGTGGGCTCGCGGCTAAGACGACGACCATGAACCCCTGCGCAGTAGTTCAACTGCGACTCGGTTTTGTCTTAATGCTCTCTGAATGATAAAGCCTAAGAGAGGTAGAGGAGGGAAGAAAGAAGAGAGGATTAGAATTGAGAAGCTGGAGCAGCTTCTCTCAGCGCTACAGGTTTTACAGCCTCCCTTTGATCTCAGTGTTTAGAGGGATTTCACAAACTCTGAGAATGTGCCACATCTCAGCCGAAGATAAACTATAGGCTCTGCATCAACAATCATCCTACGAATTTTCATATCAACTGTACTCAGGCATCAGCAGTAACTCCAGTCAGTTAATCTCTCGGTTGAGAGAAAAGTCAGAGCAGCAGTTTAAAGAAGAATTATGTTTCAGAGATCCTGGTGTTTAGACGGTGAAGGAAAAGGTAAAGCAGGACTTGTTCGAGTGTGAAAACGACCTGCTGACCACCGCAGAATGACATTTTTAGGCCTCTCAAAATGTAAGCAAATATTGTGTATTTTGTGTTTCTAAACCAGAAAGATTATGTGCATGTTGAAATGCTGGAAGGTGAGAAGCAGCATGGGAAACGTGACTGCAGTGAACAGGTAGCCAATTATCACATTCTAGCATGATAACAGTCTAAGATAGCTGACACCTGTCCTCGTGCTACTTAGTGCTACTATAACTTGGCTATGATGAGGAGAAAAATGTCAGATCTGACTGTTTCGTTGTGTGTGTGTATTTAGAATTCAGACTAACTGGTATCTTTGGCAAAACTAAGGCTATTTCTAGTCATTTTGTCCAGGTTTGCATCTCTAAATGCAACATGGAGCAGGGCAGAGCTGCTGCTGTTAGCTAAACTCTAGCATGTGCTAAAATATGAATCCTTTCAAGATGGGGAGAAAATGATCAGACAGAAAATCACTTTAACTGGCATGTAGAGCATCATACAAAGCAACAGCGATATCATGATTTAATCTGATCTCCCTTTGACTTTATGGCATCTGTTTCCTGTTTACTGGACGTGGAGCATGTAACATAATGCCTGCATGTGTGCATGTGAGGACAGAAGCAGTGGAGTGAAAGGACCGTAGTTGTAGAACCCCGCATGCACATGTACACGTGATGATGGAGATGACGCTGTTTCCGTGGTAACAGTGGTTAGCTGGGAAGTGAGCCTGACTCAGAAAACCTCACTGGAGAACGGAGGCAATTAGGTGAAAGCACCACAAATGTTCCGGTATTAGACATAGATGCTGTGGATAATGTATGCAGCATATTGTGCAACATGGGTGGTGTGGAGAGAGACAGGCAGTGATAAAGAAAGAGAGAGAATTAGATTTTATTCATCTCCAGGGCTCAGAAGAAGATTGTTAAGTGCCAGCGAATTTCCTCCCTTCCTGATTGAGCCCAAGAAGCTTCTGTGAGAGCTTCCATGAAGGCCATCATGGTGATAAACCTGTGTGGAATTCCCTTTACTCTATGGGACGCTGGAGCATCAGTTTAAGGAAATGGGGAGAATTTGGAGTCGGATTTGGAGGTTTTGTGCTGATTTCCTCTGCCTGACTAATGTGAAGCATCACTTTTTATCATCCTGGAGAGTATGAAATCTGCGATGCGCCGGCTAGAATGTAATATAGCTTGACAGTTTTTATATTGCCACTAATTTCCTTCGATACGCTGCACGGCTGAGATTTGAAACCACAGAACAGGGGCAGACTCCTGCTGCTTCCAATATTAAAAGTCTATGATGGCTGACGCTAATCTACATTAGTGTGTGTGTGTGTGTGTGTGTGTGTGTGTGTGTGGTGATATTCTATATGTTTCTTATTTTAAACAAATACCATTGAAAGGCCAAAACCACTGATAACATGATCCTCTAATCAGTAGAGTTTCTCCTATTTTGGTACAGTATATCTTATTCCTCTGTGCATTAGAGTCCAAACACATAGTTATAAAGCTGCACTCTGAATATTTTGACCCCTTAACTGTCAACATCTAATGCTAGTTCAATGCATTGCATCCAATGGTGGTTAGCATCTTATAGTTCCCTGTAGTTGCTGGTGCATTGCTTGTTTGTCACCATCAGTGGGCGTGTAGCACAGACCCCCATTCTGGTGCATGTGCATCCTCATGCTCAAAATATAAATAGAAGAGAGGCTTTTATTAAAAGCACTACTCTATTTTGCTATTAGTGGTCAAAAACTGGACTCAACTGGTGGGCAGAAGTCCCCAACAAGATGCATATTGCACACGTGTTCACTTCACGTTGTAGCATAATTACTCAAGTCCAATTTCCACTGAGCTCTATTTTGGTCTCCACCAACTCATGTGAAAAATATATGTCTCTTTAGCTGCTTTACCTGTCTGCTGTGGGTTTCACACTTTTTTTTTTCGCTGAAAACAGCTGTCTGATGCTGACAGAAAGGTTAATAAGAGCAGTGAGAGTGAACCCAAACAGCAGAAATCACAGGCCATAAAGCAAAAACAATGAACTGACAATAAAAAAAGCAGTAGAGCTAAGTGGAACTCCAGTATTGGGTCATTATTCTCTGATGTTTCACCACTACCACCTTTTTCACATCACACATATTGATCTATTGTTCACATAACAGTATTGATTAGTGCAGCTTTAAAGATCAGTCTTCAGTAGGAGTCAAGGGGATTGACTCCACAGGCACTGTATGGAAATCGGACTGATGCATTGTCTGCTTCGGCCTTTCAAAAGGATTTGCTGAGAGGAAGGAGTGTATAAAAACAGCCTGTCTCAGAAGATGGTGAATAACAACATCAATGTTACATTGATTTTAATAAGACTGTGCACAGAATCATTTCCATGTAGCCAAAGAGCGCTCGAAGAAAGCTCCTTCTTGTTGTGTAATCATCGTCCCTCAGGGGAAAGCAGGTGAGATAGAGGAAAAGCCACTACCCCCCAGAGAAATAAGACAATGTAAAGGGTAGCACCAAAAAAAAAAATTCTGCATCAATGAGACAAACAGCCAGTTTGACTTGCTCATGCTGTTCACCTGAAAGAACTGCTTCCGTTTTTTTTTTTTTTTTGGAAGAACAGCTTGTACTGTTATAATTGGCCCCTTTGTTAAGCATCTGCCCCCTTCGCAATACAAGCCTTACACATGCGCTCACGCAGACACACGCTGCTTCCAAGGCAATTAAAGGCAGCTGGTCCAACTGCATAATGGCTACATTAGACTAACCCAGTTCATGTCTCACTGGGCCGAGCCTTTGGGAAAACTCAGTCCTCGCTAAACTTACATTAGTGACATAAAGTCACTTAGCAGCCGCCCTGATGAACAAAATCATTGCTTGAAAGAATTCAAGTGCAGTGACATTACAGCAGACTGTGTGTGTGTGTGTGTGTGTGTGTGTGTGTGTGTGTATAGATCACAAGGCCAGTGTCAAACACCAGCAGGCAAACAATGTCTTAAATAGGGTGCAACAAACTTAATATCATGTTCACTTTAAAAAAGAAATTTAAACAAAAACCAGTGAGACTGTTGATGCACCAGTGTCTCACATGACCAACAGGGGATTTCAAAATAAAGGCGAAGAACATAATAATAAAGGAAACAAGCTTTGACTGATGCAGCTCCCTGTGCCTGCAATACAGCTTCATAATATAATATGACATTTTCCTGAAGCCCAAAGGGGGAGTCTCTTTTCTCTTTGTTCCATCTGCAGTGATATGAAAGGCCAGCGCTCCTGAGCTGGAAGGGAGCCAGTGGAGACACGACACAATCAGTACTTTCTAGCATTTCTTATCTTTCTTTCTTATCAGCTGCATCTAACGGAACTGGATCAGGTGTCATCACATGACCTGAGTCAGTCACATGATGACAGATATATTAGGGGAGCATTAGATGTCCTGTGTTCTTTTAGAGGTGGAGTCTCACTGGGATGCTTTTGGTGGGCTCAGGTGGTAACCCTTGGCCTAGAGTGCCCTCTGGAGCTGCTGCACCTCCCTCTCTCTATCCTCCTCCTCACTGATGAGGCGTTGTGTTACGTAGGAGGCTCCTCACCGCTGATCTTCTGTGTTATCAGTGGGGGTTGAGAAGCTTTTGAAAAAGAATGGAGGTCAAATATTAAAGGTACTGTTAAGAACTTAGCTGTTAGTTTTCACAGTGGATTAAACTTGATTCACACTTTTCTATCTTCACACGTGGGCTATTCTTACCCTTTCTTTTTTTTTTTTTTCTGACATGCATTAACGTGAGAACTGTGCAGACCTGTGCAGTTTCAGCCTCTTTGCACCAGTAACTGATTTCTTCCAGAGTTCATTGTAAAGTTCTACTCATAACATGACCAGGAGCCAGTGAACTGTCCCAGAAGGCCTGGATCTGCTGATTTAAGCCTTGTAGCTGATCCAGAGGGGGTGATAGACCTTCTGCTGTGCTCAAATCTCAGCTTTGGAGCAGTAGTATTCTGCCTGCTGACATTGCTTCGGCTTTTAAATCCTGTGTTAAAACACGTTGTTATAGATCTGCCTTGTTGTCTGATGACTACATGTATCTGTTTACATCCTTTGCTTCCATCCTGCTGCACACTTTGTGCTCCTAGTTTGCAAAGTACTGCACAATTCTTCCTCTTGTTATTATCATTACATTACATTTAGGATGCCACATCATCACTCACACAGTGGCCCTACCCTCTGTCCCCCCCCCCCCCCCCCCCCCTCCAAAGCAGAGTATTCGTCCTCATCTAACTGCTCATTTTCAAACGGAAGTGGATGCTACGTTAGCAAATTAAAATGGAGATGCAATCTCACTCCAGTCCACAAAGACTAAACTGAAATACCTCCATTAAAACATTTGTAACCTGTAGTGATGATGACAGTCATACATTTACAGGGGATGGAGGCAAAGTGAACTCTCTTTCAAGCCTCATCCCCCTCTGAAGCAGCGTCTGAGTGAGGAGCAGCAATCTGGAAAGATGACTGTTCATTACAGAAGGAATTATGTTTTTTGGGGGCAGATTGGACACGCAACAAGCCTGGAAACAGACCAACTGAAACGACATCCAAGAGGAGATCAGCACCATGGAGAGCGCAAAGCCTGTCCAGCACGGAGGCGGACGCGGCTGCAGGACCAGCGTGCTTCAGGGTTTAGGGTGAAAACCAGTAAATAAGTGAATAAATAACAGACAGAAAAGCAAATCGTAAAGAATATACACACTTATAAAGTAATTTGTTTGTTGTTTTAAACCTGGGCAGACTTGTAAAGTTTACATTTGGGGCTCTAACACGAACCAGGTCCTGGATTTAACAGCTCTTGTGTGATTGCAGCGTATCACCATACCTTGTGCACTAGTTCCTCATCATACGTCGGAGCTGGCGGAGTCTTAGCCTGGCTGTCGGTGGTCTCTCTGGATTCGTAGCCGCTATCGGGATGGATCTCCGGATAGGAAGTAGTGTAGTGCGCCGAGATCGGCTCCATGGACTCCATCCGCTCCATCCTGTCGTCCTCCCTGCGCGCTTGTACGACGGAGGAGCGCGTTGAGGAGAATAAAGCCTGACAGAGCACGCAGCTCTCTCTCTCTCTCTCTCTCTCTCTCTCTCTCTCTCTCTCTCTGTGTGTGTGTGTGTGTGTGTGTGTGTGTGTGTGTGCAGCCTGTCCTCCCCACGCAACCTTCTCTGAGCTCCACGCTGCTCTGAAGCTCCTCCTTCACACTGAATCACAGTCTGCGGGCTTCTGCCTACATCACTTCACATCTAAAAGGCATGTCGTGATCATTCACCCACATCACGCTGAACACAGTACAAAGGTGTGTGTGTGTGTGTGTGTGTGTGTGTGTGTGTGTGTGTGTGTGTGTGTGTGTGTGTGTGTGTGTGTGTGTGGGGTGGGGTGATGGAAGGGTTGAGGATGAGGAGGATGTGTGACGATCAGAAACTGACCTGTGGCTCTGTGCATCAGAGATGTTAGAGCAGACGTCTTCATATTTCTAGTCTTCCAGGCTTCCTTTAAAGTGTTAGAAGTAGATTTTTCGGTCATGGATGAGGCCAAGCTCTTCAGGTGACATCTGACCCGTCTGTGGCTTGTTGAAGAAATATCTCTTTTCCAGGACTTCACCATGTAAAGAGTTTAGATATTAGCCTTTAATGCTTCTGCATTCAAGTTTCAGGTCATCAAGTCTTAAAGGAGTCAGGCAGAAGGAGTCAAGCCCAAGTCAGTCTGCAAGAACAGTTCAGAGACACTTACAGACCACATCTCAGAAGCAAACACTGTACACTCAGTCCACTACATTTATTTCTCTGTTACTTGCCAGCTTAACGAGACCCTTTTTATCAGCTTTCTATGCATTCATTTCTGTCTTTATTTAGACCCTTTTCAACTTTTAAACACCCTTCTTTTTGCACAAACTCAGTCTGACTTCTCATTTTGCCTCAACACAACTTAACTTAACATACATACATAGCATCAATGTGCCAGCAGCCAAAATACAAGAAAAATAACACTGACGCCTATAAAAAAAAAGAGATAAAAATCTACTGTTAATCACTCAAAACATTATTAAAGAAGAACTCAAGGCTGAAGAAATATTATGCCTCTTATTATACAAATGAATACGGCGGAACTGGTTTTTTCAGCTGGTCTCTACGTGATACATAAAGAAGGTCATATTATTGTGAATTAGACATGCTCAGTGTATTCACAGATGGATAGACACATTCAATTGTACATACAAAACATATAATTGCTTTATAAACTAAGATTTGTTGTAGATGAAACATACTCAACAGTGTCCAAATGAGTTAAAATGAGCTGACAGGGCCAATTCTGCCACTTTTCATTTATTTATTGAAAAGCCTAAAAGGTAAATCTGGCTTGCATCTCCATTAACTTCCACCAGAGTTTGCACAAGAGTCAGTGTTTGCCCTCGCTTATCCTGAACGAGGACAAGCCTGTTTGAGGTGAGTTATTTGTGCTAGAAACTCCGCCGCTCTCCTGATATGGTGTTAATATTTAGCTGTTTGTTAATCCTGGGGGATCTGGTGTTTGTATCAGGTTTAGGAGTTTCCAAAAAAAGCCAAAGAGTCAGCTGTTTTTCCTCTCGCTGGAGTGGAAAGGAGTGATTTGTTGGAAAGCTGCAGATAACGTATGCAGAGTGTGTAAACTGTTTCATGTCCTCTCCCAGAGAGATTTTTGCGATGGCTCCAGAGCTGGTGACCGTTATCGTGGCTTCAGGTGAGTCCTGAGCTTTTTATTTCTCATTGAACTGGCTAAACGGGAGAGAAAGCATCATGTTTTTCTACTTATTTGCTAATAATATTTTCATAGTGGCTTCATAGAAGTTATACACACATCTTTATTTACCATTACATGACATCTGTGATAATATAGGGGGGCGATGTGTCCACTAAAGAGCACACTCTGTATGTGTATATAACAGTAGGATAATGCATAAAGCAGCAGTAATGTGTTGGCAGAGTTAAACTGAGTTGTTTTTAATGATTTTTCATGTACAGGTCTATTTAAAGGACACTTTAATAAGGCCTGTGGGCAAATTAAAGAACTGAGGCCTCAAAACAACTAAAATAATTACACTTTTTAAAAATCTGGATGCTGAATGTACCACTGCAGGCAGGCTTTGCTGCCAGCAAACTATGGAGTAGCACTGTCACTGTAAATTCCAATCTGCTCACTCTAGTCAAAATATTTACTGACGCACAGTAACATGACTGGAAATTTCATATTCCCCCCTTCCCCCTCCAGCTGTGTAATCCGACCCCCTTCCCTTCTGAAGTCGTGACAGTGTGCTGTTTCTGCCCCCCCCCCCCAGTGTCCTGTGTAGCGTTCTGTTTAGCGATCTTGATGCTGGTGGTGGTCTTCTACAGAAAGGATCCTGTGTGCTGCAGATTCAGACCCTACAGGACAGAGCACTATACAGTAAGAGCAACTATCTACTGCAGTGACCACAGAAAGGCTTCAGCTGCATCAACTGTGACTCCTTCTCATTGCTGTAGAGTCTGTTAGATGGACGTGTCTAAGTGCTGGTGTACAGGTGTATCTTACTGACATGTAATACGTTATTAATGTGCATGTTGCATATTGCTGCTGTAGATGTTTAAGATTGTGATTTTACTGCTTTGTTGGGTAGTTTAATCTACAGCAATGCATCATGTTTTCACCACCTGTTTTCAGCTGTGTGACAATGCATTTGTCAGCTAGTCCAAGACGGCTTTGGAAAAGTATATTTAGCTTAAGAGGTACGGTAAATCATGACTCTTCAGGACCCTTCACAAGACGGGGCTACAACATTAGCTAAGAATACAGGACCTGTCTTATTTGATTTTGTCCTTGTGATGCAAATTCTTGAGCAAATTTTCAGGCATCAAACCACCTAAATCCACAGACATGGAGTGAACCTGGAGGATTTGGTCAGAATGAGAAAGAAACAGAGAATGAGAGAAAGAGTCAAAGCCCTTAATACACAACCAGGAGGTCAGAGGTCAGGGTCAGCTACGCCGTATACAACGACACCCCCAGAGCTGATGGCAGGATGCGTGTTTGCCATCCTGGTTAAACAAAATAAAACTAAACTAAAACATATATTGTCACTTACCTTTAGTTTCACGATTTTGAGATATTAATTTATTTGCATTTTAGAAATTTCACCCCCAGAGGAATTTCAGTTGTGGAGATCACAGTACTGAAAAATTCCATTAAGAAGCAGAAACAGTACTACTTAGAGTAACTTAAAGGAAACTACTAGCATTGTCAAATTCTAACTAATCCCAGCTGATCTCTCCCTCCAGGATGATTCTCCCCCCTACCACAGCAGGCACTCTCTGATCGGCATCGCCCGTAATGAGCACAGCGCTGCCATGAACCAGGGAGCTGCTGGACCACAGGTGAAGCAATCTGACTTATACTTGAAATGGCTCTCATGCAGCTGCTTTATTATCTTTTTTTCGGTTTGTGTGTATAATCTAGCCTCCTGGAAGGTTGTTTATAATAGGAAAGCCACATGACTACCACCTGAGCGAGGCTCTGCCGAGGCTGCCTTCCTATGAGAGCGTGCGTAAAAAGGACCGGCAGAGACAGATCCACAATATGATCTCACAGCGCTTCGGCCTCAGCGGCTGCCACAATGAGGTGAACACGACAGAACCTGTTTGTTTCCTCAGCAAAATGTGGAAAACTTTGATCGCACGACACCTTAACGTGAAAAAGATTCACAGCTCTGGTTGATTTATTCTGACTCCAAAGAGTAGAAACATCCCTCGTTGAGCAGCAGACTTATTTGAGTTGCTGAACAGCTATGAGATGTTGGCGTGATTCAGGGAAAAAGCTCACATTTCCTGTGCCACAAATCTTTTTTCTTTAGATCTGTCATTCAAATTCCATGACCCTAGTCTGTAGCACAGCTTTTCTTGACCCTATAAATTACATCTTTAGATATTTCACCTAATATTTCCGCTCTAGCCTCCACCAACGTATGAAGAAACCCTTCGGCAGTCCCTTGACGTTTCCCCTGTACACCTGCACTCTCTGGACATCCACCTGTCAATAAACACCCAGGATGACCCCTCACACATCAGTGAAGACACACGCAACCACAACCAACCATCCACATCACTCCAGGCGCCGTCTTCCTCTCACTGGCCAGCGCAGAGCTCCGGGTTTCTGTCTATCTGACCGTCCCAGAATCCGCTGCCAAGCCACAGCATGAGGAGGCTGTTGTAACAGCCAAGAGACTGACGTCATCGGGGACAAGGAAAGAGTTTCGGGAAGGGAATGCTTGTGCTTTGAGGCAGAGCTGTTGATAGATCTGGGTGATTCTGCTTGGGGGTATTCTCATGGCAATGACCCCGAGCTGTACATAGATACAAGAATGACGCATCTGTGCATTGTTCATGCACAGATGCGGTTTTGATTCCTTACATACCAATCAGCATATTTTTGTACTGAAGCCTTTTATTCACTGTCTTTGAATTGAAATGAGTTTATACTAATTAAACACTGAATGTTCAGCATTTCCATCAGACTGTTGCTCTTAAAGGAGTCTAGAAACCTCTGAAACAACATTTGGACCATCATAGCATGCGAATCCGAAAATAGTCTCATTCTTTCAGGATTAATAATTCACTACAATGATAGATTGTAAGAAAAATATTGTCTAACTGTTTCCTACTGGGAAACTGGAACTTATTCACCCATACGTGCCGTAGTGCCTGATTCTAGATAAGAATGATCATTTTCAGAATGACTTAACGTACTGATGTTTAGCAGGTAATGTTTACCATCCTGGCACGTGTTCATATAAACATTTGCTAATTAGCACTAATCACAAAGCACAGCTGAGGCTTTAGGGAATGGTATTTGGTCATAAACCATTGGCAAACTGAAATGTTGATCTACTGATGGCTCCAGATAAAAACTCAGAGGATCAGCAGTGATTACAGTTCATCCTGTGAGGTACACAAATGTCAAATTTTACGGCACTCTGTTCAATAGTTGAGACATTTCACTCACAACCATAAATGTCAACCGCATGCTGGCGCTAGATTAAAAATCAGTGGATCATTAAAGTCAGTAAGATTCATCTCCTGGGGACCATGACTATTGGTACAGACCAGTCTATCCACTAGATGTTGAGATGTTTGACTGGATAGGTGAAAACTTTGACCTGCTGGTTGTGCTAGATCAGTCAGGGAATCAACAAAATCATTAGGTTTCATCCTCTGGGCACCATGAAAATCTTTGCCAAATTTCATGGTAATCCATCCAATAATTCTCAAGACATTTTACTAAAAAGAACCCATCAACCTGCTGGTGGCAATGGGGATCACTAAAATCAGTAGGATTCATCCTCTTGGGCCATCCATTGAACCAGTGAACCAACTGACCGACATTTCCACCAATAGAGACTGAAAACTCAGTGTTACCATGTGATCATTGTGTTCATGTGGAAACATGAAATTTAAAACCAAACATCTTTCTTCTGTCCAGACAAGACTGTTGTCTGACTGAGGTTAACTAAAGAAACCTACAGGTTTTTACTGTCAGAGGTCTCTTTCGTCAGACCAGGCATCGCTTAAACAGTAACTCTGTTTGGCCTGTGCTCATCGCTAATGACTGTTGCTTTGAATAGGAGAGGTAAAGTACGAAAGCACCGGGCTACTCTTTAACCCAGATCAAACACTGACCTCCAGAAACACAAACCCACCGCGACCAGAGTTCGTTTTGGGAGAGCGAGAGTGCTCTGTTGAAAACTGTGCTTGTGCCGTGCACCTGCAGTGATACTGGCCTGGACTGAGAACCAAGAATGCAGATCTCGAAACAATAGCTAATGGCTATTCAGTAACTTCATGACTCATTTGTTCCCTCTGAAGAGGGAAAACATGTACATAGCGGCAGATATCAAAGGATCTATTTTCTCGTGCTTTTTATAGATATTCCTCAGTTTATCCTCAGCACAGCGTCCAGTCAGGCAGCGCACGTTGACTCACAAACAACGATTTACCCTCCACCATCAAAGAATTAGAACGCCATGTCCTCAAACTCCTTACATCCATCATTTGTTCAGCTTCATGACAGCGTTCCAACTCCCATACAGTGTACCAGGCGTTACCCACACTCCCTCAGCATACCACAAGCCTCTGACATACAGCCGGCCCTGTTGATGTCCTAATTCCTGTTGAAAGCTTGTGCAAACAAATACTGGCAAATGATGTTTCTGATAAGCTCATTTACAGCACATTTTCTACAGGGATTGTTCATATTACATGATAGAATGTAGGGAGACTGAGTGACTGAGTAATCAGAAACCTTATTTTTCTTAAAATTAAGTATTTTCCTGTAAATTTTATCTATGAAGAAACTGAGCTGCAATGCCATTGTGCAATTTTTACCCTAATACTGACACTTAACAGGACAAAACCGAACTGAGGAGCTCACACGTTAACATAGCAGTGGTTGTGCGTCATCTTGTGGTGAGTTTGGGTATTACACTTTTTGTCAAAAGACTATTTTTTCATAAACCACTTGGAAAACTGCAAATGTCTGTGGACAAATTAGCAAGAACCAAAGTTAAAGCTTGTCCTAAGTGATAAACCAATAATATTTTCACACTCAAATCTGCTTAAAAGGATAGCGGGGATGTGGTTTGATCTTAGTAGTGGAATCTCCAAAATGATCAAAAAGTGGTGAAAAATAGTAAGAATCAAACAGTTTAAATGTCTTTTTCTGACCTTATTGATACCTGATATGTGGAGTAAGAAACCATTCCTCTGCCACAAACTGGGGAACTAATGTGCTGAATGTGACAAAATAAATGAATAATAATAAGTTTGTGATATCTTTAAGCAGTTAAAGATATCACACATGATAAGACCCAAGTGATTAGATGTAGACTTTTCACATATAAAACTTTAATACATAAATACAGCACATATTCAGTATGATGGCCATGGCACCTCTGATCCTGAAGGTGGTTAAGTCCTGGGTGAACATGAAGCATTTCAGTGAACAACACCTGTAATGACTGATTCCAGCCCAGTTACTAACCTGTTCATGTGTGACACAGTTGAACCTTTGTTTTCCAAGTCCAATAAGAGAGTGTCATCAAGATCGTGTAGAATTAATCGATCTAAATGTCAACATTTTGGACTGTCACTGGGAAACTGTGACGAGCATTTCTCATAATCTTTTAACGCTGTATAGACTAAACAATAAATGGAGAAAACAATGGGCAGATGAATTGATAATGAAAAGAATCGTTACTTCCTTCGTCACATGATCATGGAACTGAGGAGGTTTCACTGACTCCTCTGTGGCTCATGGTCAGCTGTTCACTTAAGTCCCTGGTGATCAGCCACAGCGTCAGCCAAAACAAACCCTTCTTGAACCTGACCACCACAACAGTACCTGGGAAGTGACGGCCTCCCAGTCCAGCGCAGTCCAGTTAGTTTTAGACCATGTCCACCAGTTTAAACTTGCCCTCCTGTTTGACTGGCAGGACACTGATGAAGGTCTTGTAGAGCACGGCTCCTCTTGGCAGCTTGGAGATGACCTGGAAGGCCTCAAGGCTGCGTGGAGGTGGGATATAGACCTCCTTGGTGAACCTGACGTAGCCGTCCTCCAGGGCAAAGAGCGTGTTGTTGGTTCCTATCCCCACCTGCCGTGGAAGGAGGACAGAAGGAGTTGCGTGATGAGGACATGTATAGTTTAACTACATCTAATCATGATTTATGGACAGAGAAAGCGTAACTTACGTGAGCTCCCGGGTGATACCTTGTCAGCCTCTGGGTTGCAAGGATGTTACCCGCATGGACAAAGTTACCTTGTGAGCAAAGGAAAAAAGATGGGTGATCAACTAATGTCAAAACAACACATAATTTCTTAAAAAAAGGCTCATTTTAATTTCCTACAAGAGCTGGATACTGTAGTTTTTACCAAACTTTACTTGAACAGGAGGATTAGTGTATTTGTTGGTGTCTATTTTCAGCAGTGGAATAATACACATTCAGACAGAAGGGTGTCATATAATAAGAAATTACAGTGGCTCACTGATGTATTGTTTTTAACACTTTTTGATCATGAGGAAGAACAGTGACAGCACTTATGGGAAAGGGTTCAAACTAAGCTTTTATTACCATCCTGTTTCTTGAAGCCAAATCTCCGGCCAGCACTCTTTCCTCCGCGGTTCTTACTGCTCCCACCAGCCTTCTTAGACGCAAACCTAACGGCGTCTAGAAGAGAGGACTGACCAGGCACCAACAGACCTGAAAACAGCGGCACAAAGACATTAATGTGAAGTCACACAGAGATCCAGTTTCAGCCCTGATCTCTTCAAATCGCTAATATGCATTTTAAGTACAGACATCACACCAACATTCATTTTAACTCTGACACTTTATCAAGGTCTTAATTACTTATTTCAAATTCCGTGTAAAACACACAGTAATACCTTCCTATATATTATTGAATTCAAATTTTAATATTAACAAAATTCACAGAGGAGGTCAGCATCGTGCACAGAGAAACGATATAAACTGAGACACTTTGTTTGAATAAATAGTCATAAAAAGTCATAGTAAGTTGGTGTGTCCCAGACGTATCATACGACAGTAATTCTCTCCGAATGTCTAGAGTGGCAGAAAACTTGTGAAGCACAAAATAATTTTTGTCATGTTTACACTGTCGTCAAATTTGACTATGACATTCAGTGCTAATTTCCACATTGCTACCACAGCTAGGTTTAAAACATGCCGTGTTAAAAACGTATGAGTCCAGAAAGCACGGCACTACCCGGTAAAAATGAACCAAATTCACACATTATCATTAGCAATTTGTAAATTCGAGAAGAAAGTATAAAATTCTAATTGATAGTCGATACCTGCTCTGGACTTCAACATCAAGGACGCCATCGCCGCCATCTTGAACTATGTCACAGACGTTTCTTGCGTATATGCGTCACATCCGGATGTCTTTTGCTGCGTTCAAGTTTCCCAAGAAAGACGCCCTACACAACAACACACTGAAAATACTGTTCATCATTAGCTCCCAATCTGTCGTTAAAGGACATCACAAGTAACGTTTTGCATTTTGCAGGAATCAAAAAAGGACTACAAATAATATTTTACATGAATGTATATTTATAGGTAGAAATTAACATTAAAATACTTTATGATTATAACTTACAAAATGCCACGTTATAGTATACAAATAAAGTCAATTGCGATTAATGGTCAACATTTCTTTTAAATTATCATAAAAGTATGTTACGTACGCAATGTGTATGAGTTACATGTTAATGGGGCGATCCTTGGAATTGCAAATTCCAGAAAACATGAACGCAACGCTAACCGTGCAGCCCGGGGAAATCAAATGAGCTCTCACGCAACAGAGAACCAAAACTTGACGTAGTTTAAGTTAATGGAAATAAATAATGACTAACTAGAGCTAGTAACTAGTGCAAATTGCAAGTATTTACCTAAATATCATTCTTCTTTATTACCTCGGCTGTATGCAAGATTTCGTAGAAAGTGAGTATGCAAAGTATCGTGACTACAGTGACGTTTGCTAACTTACGGCTCTTTCTGTTGTAACGCTAGCTGTTCAGTATTAGCTCGGTCATGCTGTCGATGGCTGTAGTCAGGTAAATTGGGCTTGCCTTGTCCTTGGTGTTTCACCTTTTCTTTTAAAGGGGAATTTAATGCTGTGCCAAACTCAATTTAAAAAGCAATGTATTCTGCAAGTTCTGCTGATTTCGGCAAAGCTAGAAGGTAATATATCCAGTTCACTAAGCAACAACCAGTAACGTTATACTAAGTGACTTCTGTAATTGGTCCTTATCCTCTCACACGAAAACACACAATTTATCGAAAGAAGTTCTGCTTGGTGAGTTTTGTGAGAGCCGAGTCTAGTAACTTACTTATACATCGTGTGTATTGTATGTTATGATCTGACAGATAATAATGTCACTTGCTAACACACTTAAGAAAAATAAATCGCCGATTTCTGAACAAGGCTTGGTGGGCGCTGTGCCTTGGTGAACCAATAATGTTTCTGGTCTCGTATCTCATATACAGTACATTTTCCTGGACATGAAAGAACATGGGCAGCTACAGTGATTCCTCCAGTGACCTAGATGAGGAGTTGCCTGTATTTGACTTCCTCCAGCCGGGTCGACACCTCAGCCAAACCTCTCAGAGCCGCACAGAGAAACCAGACCTGGGCAGCCTGGATGGCTTTGATGAAGAAGAGGCAGCTGTCGTCTTCCCTTCAAAGGGCAATGCGGGCGCATCTACAAGAATGGCTGATGTAATGATGATCAGCAGCGAATCTGATGACGATGCACCTTATGTCCCTCTGGCACAGAGACTCAAACAGAGGCAAGACAATGTGATTAGTGCCTCCTCCACTGTCACTAATGGGAAGGATGCTGAGCACAATCCGCCATCCAATCTGGCCAGCTCACGGCTCTCGTGCCAGAATACCATTTCAGAGTCAGAGCATCTGCTCAGCCTCCATCAGGTGAGAACAGCGAACCACGGGGTCTCGAATGGCTCAGAGGAGGTGGCGTCTCTCCCTCAGCGATGGCTGCCTCCGAGGCCTCTCCCCAGCGCAGGAAGCACAGACACGTCTCCTGCCAAGACGAAGGCTGCCAAGCGGACGGCTGAGGAGATCCAGGCCTCCAGGGAGGAGGCTCAGAGGAGGAGGCAGGCCAGGGAGAGACAGCAGAGGGGCAAGGAGGCGCTCAGGCAGGAAGAAGAGAGACAGAAGGCAGAGAGGAAAGCTCTGGCAGAGGCTGCCAAGGCCCTGAGGCCGGAGGAGTGTATCAAGCACATGGTGGTTGCTGTGGACCCAGGTGAAGAGAAGACATACTTGTTACTGTGCCTAAGTGGATAACAAAATCACTTTGAAGTCAGTCGCGCCCTGCGGGTGTCTGTAGATTTATTGAAGATTATTTTATATTGCAAATAAAGCCCACGTGCTTATTCCTTTATGCTTTGGAGCTATTATTGAAGCTATCGCGGCTTTATTGCGGATATGATTTTGATAACTGCGTTTGTGTTCACAGCTCTCTTACAGCTGGAAGGTGGCGGGACTCTGCTGGCGTCGGTGCAGGCTCTGGGTTGTAGCTGCGCCATAGAGAAACAACCCCTCCCACGCAGTGTCAGCTGGATGAGGAGGGCTCCCTGTGCACAGGTGATAAAACACACACACACTCGTTTCCCAATGCTGTGTTCTATTCAAGGTGAAGCATGAATATATACTTGTCACATTTCGTGTGACACCTCGCTGTAATTGCCTTAAACAAATGAAGCCACGGTTGAGAACGAAGAGCAGTTTTAAGAGCACTCATTTAGTAATAATGCCACTGAACGAAATGTTTGCTAATGAGCGCTAATCTCCTGTCTGTTCCCTGCGCCTCTCAGCCAGACGATGGAGTGTGCGTACCAGAGGCCCATGTGGTGATGCAGATGACGGTCGATGACATCATCACGCTGATCCACAGCCACGTTCAGGTTGGTGTCACACATTAACTACAGCATCACCAGAGCGACTGACCTCGGTGCTTTTAAAATGAGATGAACCTAACAGGAAAAAAATGGGGTCACTGCACTAACGAACAGCAACAGGGTGGAGGAGAACAGATGGAGGAAAGTTACATAACGATACAGGAGTAATAAGCAGACGTCTGAAACTACACGAGTGTACAAATAGACAGAAAGAATCCAATTCAGCTCACTTTAATGACCACGTAGCTGAGCAGATGGTCTTTGTTTTGAGTGTGAAAAAGCACCGTTCCATCAACATCATGACGCATTAGCAGTATTAAATAGCAATAAAGGAACCCTCAAACAAACGGCATTGTACACGTCCACAACAATTACAGCTAATTCAGCTCTGTCAGAAGGCAGTAGAAGGAGGAGGTTAGAGCCCGTACTGCAGGTGGAATAAAGCTGTTTTTCAGCTGCTTTTGTCTCGGTGGGTAGTGATTGATAGTGTCTCCCACGTGGTAACATGGTAAATGCAAGTCCTGTAATACCAATCTATGGTCTAATGCAGGAGGAGAGGCATGGCGGCTCTGCCTCGGGTCCCACTCTGACGTCCTGGGTGCAGCAGCAGCAGAGGTGTCATCCCGGCAAGACCCTCAGCCTGGTGGTCATCGACCTGGAGAAATACTTCAGGTAGGGGAGGACAGCACCTGCTAGGATCCGAATTTGTTGGTGTGAAACTATACTTCATGTCAGGGCTGCAGGTAGCAGTGATTTCTGTGGGATTGATCACAGGCTGATTGACTGGGTGGAGAAAGTGGAGCAGACAAGCAGCTCTCAGTGTGAATGTGTACAAGAGTGTGAAGTATAGCTCTCTGTGACATGTTAAAAAATAACACGGAATGGCACTCAGACACAGTGTAAGCTAACATCTGCTGCTGCCTTAGCATGTGGAAACATGTCACCTATCGCTGTCAGCAGAGTCTGGCGGAGCACAGCTGGAAATGGTGTGAGACGTATGTGTGATGGTCGGAAAACGAAGCAACGGGAACTGCCAGAGGATGTCCGGAGTGAAAACTTTTTGTCCTCAGATCCCAGAAGTCGCAAAGCCAGAAGAGGTTTCGAGAGGCCGTGTCGCGGGAGGAGCAAGGGGGAGGAAAGGCGAAGAAGAGACGGAAGAATGGGGGAGCCGAGGCGCTGCCTGAGGTGTCACGAGTTGAAGTGGAGGAGGTGGGTCGCTCGGTGGAGGAAGAACATCTGCATTTTTCATAGTTTAGAGAAGAAAAATGAAAGTGAGAAAACAGATTTCGTATTTGTTAAATTATTCACTTAACATTTCTACCCTCAGTCCCATTAATTCACCCTTTCCTAATGATGCACTTCATTATTTAAGGGCATAATCAATGGAGAATAAATTGAATTTTAATAGAGTAATGTATGTTTAATGGAATATCTGTATGGTTTAAGGGATTTATAAGGCTTAAAAATCCCAGTCATCTCTTAATTTATACATTAAAGGTATAATCTTTAAGGTTTTCATTGAAATAAATGTCTGTTAAGTCACTATATGCCTATATGGCTGACTGATGAACTGCTGCAATATTTATATATTTGCAGTATTATGAAATGGGTGTCAGTCTTGACAGTCCTGGAAAAAATGTTTTATTAAGTTGCTGCTAATGCAAACGGAACACTTCCTACAGCTGCAGCTTCACATTAAAAGCATTTAACCAGCTGAACTTTGACCTCAGTGAGCTGTGAGATGAGGAACTAGAGCTGACAGGCTGCACACCTTCCGCTTCTCAGCGATCTAGCTAAGTCCTCTCAGCGTGCCCCTCTGTCCACAGACACCCGCTGTGTCTGTGACCTGTATCATGAAACCACATTTTATCGTCACCACCACTAACTACAGGCTTCAGGACTGAAATCTTCGATTGCATCTTTAAAGGGGCCTCGTTTTTTTTTAGTGAAGGTCAAAATTTAGTGATGACATTCAAGCTTTTTTAGTTTAATATCCCTGTAAAACATGCAGATTATCCATTAAAATCGCACAATATATTAAAAAACATTCATTTGGACAGTGATTAAACCCAAATGTGGGGTGAACTGCTGAATTTGTACTTCATTTGAAAACGAATGGCACAAATGAAATGTTTTTTAGGAGATTTTTACCTCTTAAACCACCCCTGGATCTAATTTTAAGGGGTTTATTTTATCCTTTTGAGGTGAACTCCTAAATTCACATGGTAATTGATGGTAGTATAAATTGAGGGGTATCAGGATTATTAACTGCATACTTTACGTAATCTTTGCCAAGACAATAGAAAATACTATAAGTCATGTACCCTTTACAACCTACTTATTTTGTTAATTTAGAAAATCAGGTGTTTTTATTTGCTTGCCTTCTTTTTGTTGTGATGTTCTCTCCATCTTGTTTTGGACTCAAGGCTTTGGTGTGTTTTCAGGGGTAAATGAGGGGATTTTAAGGGATTATTGTCTCTTAGTGAATCACATCATTCTGTCTCATCAGGCAGTGGTGCATCTCCAGCTCCACACCGGCGTCTCGCTCCGCTTCTTGCCGACCTGGAAGGACTTTGCAGATCACATAACCATGACAACCAAAGCGGTTGCAGAAGCTCCCTTCAAGTAAGCGAGCTCTTTACAGCTCCGTCTGGCTCCTTTTCTGCCAGATTAGATAATCACTTTGCATGTTCCTCGGTGTGTTATCAGGCGAGAGAGGGAGAAGACGGGCTTCTCTTTCTACTTGGAGAGTGAGTGGGCGGGCGGGCAGCGGGTGGATAAAGCTGGGAAGGGGCTGCTGCAGGTGTGGAAGAGACAGATCCAGCAGCTGAACAGAGTCAGTCCAGACGTGGCCTCGGCAATCCTGGCAGCGTATCCCTCCCCACAGCTGCTCAAGAAGGTACGCCAGTCACTGCTGCCCAGGTCTGCTGCCTTTGCATTTCAAGCTTTTCTTCTAATGACAGCAAATCACTTTCATCTGGTTGTATCGCAAAGCCAACACCAAACTTAAACATTATCACACAGTCAATGAAAGTGTGTTGACCTCTATGTTGGTTTAAATATCAAGGAATCACAACTAGGTCAAAACATTTTCAGTCCTAATCAAAGAGACGTATCCACAAAAATCGTGTTTGTCCTCCTGATCAGATTGAGTACTTCCTTTCCACAGGCTTACAACCTGTGCAAGACCAGCCACGAGAAGACCTCGCTGCTGTCTGACCTTCTGATCCGCAGAGGTGAGGGCATCACCTCCACGACTCGGCGGGTCGGTCCGGAGCTTTCCAAACGCCTCTTCCTCCTGATGAACTCCTGTGACCCTGAGCAGACTCTGGATTCCACTGTCTGACCTTTGAAAGCTGTGGACTAGAAATCTGTTTTTTTTTTTTATGTGATGTATATAATAAAGTTTTATGACAGGCTCATTTTTGAAGAATGCTGTCATTAGGAAGTATTTTTGAAGACCATATGTAATTATGGAAAGGTAATACTCATCGTTCTGGCTATGGTTCATGCTAATTTTACACTCGCCAACTCCATTGAAGAGACTGTGGGGAAAACATAAGAGGAAGCATGTATATTGTATAAATCAGCTTCAGTGCCTGTCTCTGAGTCTCAGGAGAACTAAAGAACGGAGCCCTTCACACTATATCTACAGCTTCCTACAGCCTCGCATGTGTAACCAAAGTGCGATGCAGCTCGTTATCCTAGAAGTGGATCCCTTTGCATTGCTAATCCAGGGATCAAGTTCCTCTGTTTACCTCAGTTCGGACTCAGATGCAAGCATTGGAAATGTTTTATGTAAAACTGAAGTTTATTGAGGAAGCTTCGGGAGACTCATGCTGCTAGAAGACATACTGTAGGTGGTGAGCGCAAAGTTAGCGTGACACAGTTAGCATAGCCAGAGTTATGAGTAGGCTTTAAATGATCATTTCAAAACATGTTCTTGGTGTATTTAATAAGGAAGGTTTGAAGTCGTATCTTTAATTTGCATCCTTTTAATCATCAGTATGATCAAACCCGTGTCGTTCACACTAATAAAGATGCTTGCTTCTGTGCGGAACAGCGTCTCTGCGGCTCACCGCTAATCTGCTTTCATTAAGCATTATGTGCGGTGTAACACCTCACACCTCATGTGTTTAACTGCTGTCCAATAAAATTACACCAGGCCAACCTCTGAGCTTTCTGTGTCATCGTGTCTTCATTGCCTGTGTGTACCGAGCCTTGTTTCTCCTGGCCCTGTTTGTGTTTTCATGAGCGTGGAGGTAAAACGCTGCCACAAATCTGCTCCACTTCGCTTTGCAATGCCCACGGTTCATTTCCACCGCATTACCAAAATGGAACCTGACCAAGAAGTGATGAGTGCCTGGAACAGAGGAAAAGAGAGCGAAAGAGACGGATGGGTAACGAGCTGTTAAATGGGCTTAAGAGATGAGCAACATGCCTCACCCCAGGTCCTGCATACAGAGAGACACTGAGAGGTGCAGCAGTCCGTGGTGGCAGGAGGTTCACACAGGAAAGGACTGAAAGAAGAAGGGAATGAAGAGAACAAGGGTATCATACTGAAAAAAAAAATGTAGAGCAATGACTTCTAGTTTCAAAGCTTTATTCTCACCACAGACGGACAGACTGAGTTACTTCTATATGAAATAAAGAGAGAGCAAACCTATTCTCCAGGAGGACAAATACCAAATTACAATAATCCTGCTTTGTTAAATCTTTGTTTGTAGGGTACTTTTAAAAAGTACTTAATACAAGGCACAATTCAAAGTAAAATGGAAAGATGTATAGATCAATAAAAACATTAAAGCTGCACTTATCAGATTTTTTGTATGAAGTAAAGGGGTTAAATGACTGTGTGTAATGTAAAATGTGTAACATGTAGTCAAAAACCCACAGAATTATCACCGAACTCTGCAGATCAGCTCAACTCTACTGAGCTTTTTAGCTTCTTTCAGCTCATTGTTTTGGTATTACAGCCCCCAACTTTACTGAAATATGCAAAGTCTGCAACAAGTGGGTGAACATTTAGCAGCCAGTTGTTTCCCTCAGGAACCCAAAACAGAGCTAAAGGTAGACCAGAAACACAGCTAAAATGTTAGCCATATCAACCTCACAAGGCCAAATGTGTCAAATATGTCAGCAAATTTCAGTGATGAGTAATGAGAAATGAAATTAAAAGAAGTAAATCACAAATCAACAAATTCACATAAAACATAAATGAGCCTTGGGACTACAAATATGGTTTCAAATGGCCAAGGATTCATTTACTGCCATTGTATCGGGATGAAGGCAGACACCTCACCCTGGACAAATACAACAAAAACTGCAATCCATCACAAAAGAAAACAGAATGCAAAATGTTTGCAAAAGAACTGTGTTTTCTGAAGCGTTCCTGAGTCCATGTATTAATATCCTCTGTCTCACAAAGTATTGCAGGCATAAAATTCAGAAGAAGCACATATTTACAAAGGTCTGTGATGTTGGTGAGGTCAAACATTAAACATATTGTCTTTGTACTGCTTTGGACTCGGGGCTGTATCAGCATGGCGGGATACTGCCAGGAGGACGTGTGGAATTTGTTGTTTTTTTTGTCATTTTTGGTTGAACTGATCTCACACTCTCACCCACCAGGCACTGCTGTCGAGGATAGTGTACTGTAACATCAGCTGTATGGCAACTGAGTGTGATGTATAATTGGTTCTGGCATTCCTGGCCCAAAGCTATTGTTACATTACATGATTCAGTAGCTTTTAGTCCATGTAGTCATGCAGGAGGAGCAGTACTCCTCCGAACCTTGAGTTCAGGTCACACAACTTGGCAATTACAGTGAAAGATAACATTGCTTTGCTCTACCTCAGGACAGGCCTTCGCTTCTCATCCTCCCTTCTTTACTTTGAGGTGGGGGGGAAACATTAGAGATGTCAGTGGGATGGCACAAAACGGAAAAGGGGTTGTGCAAAAGTAGGAGATGTGTGTGAATGACTCAACCATAGCAACATTATTTCCTGGTAGCACCCCTTTGTTTGACCTCAACCAAAGGAAAGACGGTTTCATCTGAGAAAAAGGGAGAGCAATGCATCACAGGGTCGCGTGTCACTGTCTGTTTGTCCAAGACAGGCAGACGTTCACCTCAAGATTCTGTTTGATGCATGCGGAAACATATAACTGTGGCATATATGCATGGCAACACCACACGCTGAGAACACCTGTAAAAGGTGACATTTTAACCTATTACAGGACACCATCACTGCTCCCTCATTCTACGCATAAAGGAATTTTACATCAAATTTACGATACGAAATACAGAATTTGATGATTAGAAAATGTTACACTTGTCTAAAATTTATATCACCATATGCACGATTTCTCAGCAGGGTCTCATTAACTCAGTATGAGGACCTGAGGCAACATCATACAGTGGGCCCTCATTTGTCCCACTCTCTGTGCACTCTGCATGTATTATGCCCCTTTCAGACATGCACCTTGTCAGGTCAAATATCATGTCAAGTCACTTTCATGTAGTAGTTCCGGCAGCAGTCTTACTAGGTCAGACCGAGCAGAATTTCTGTGTTTAACACTTAAAACAACGTGGAGGTCTGAACTGAATGCTGTCAGATTCAGGCTGCAGCAGCACAAGGTTAAATACATAGAGAGATTAAATGTCATGCTGGCCTTATTAAAATCACTGAGCTTATTTGAAGTTGTTGAGATTCTTCTCACGTCACATCGGACTTTAAAAATGAAACCACAACGGCATTCAGACCAGCACTCTATATTTTCACGTCAGGCGCATGGATTAATAAATGAATAGCCAGCAAGCCACTTTACATACAGTGTGAGAGAAAGTAGGAATTAAGAGCCCCCACATGTGCACTTTATAAAGCTGTCAGCAGAATTCACCATCCAGCAATGCAAAGTGCAGACTCTCACTGTAAATGTGCTGTCATGCCTTCATGAAGCAGTAGGGAACATTAACATACAGGACACCATGTCTGAACGAGAAAAAGCCATCACTCTAACACATATGAAGCCTGGAAAGGGAATTATTATTATTATAATAATAATGATGATAATAACAATAAGCTATTTAAGTTAAGCTATATAATTTATTTTGGAATTTGTATTATGGAAGCACAACATGAACTGAAACAATAAAGGCTCTAAAACTAGATTTTAACATGAGGTGAAGCCTCAACGTCGGTAATGTTTCAACTGAATTTTAAAGGTCGATGTAAAGACGCAATTAGACATGAATACTTCCAGATTTGCACACACTGAGACAAAGATGCATCCGGGTGAGTTAAGATACGTAAATGTACAGAGATGAGAGGGAGAAGGAGAGAGACTGGAGCAAAATAACAGGAAGAAGGAGGAGGTTCTGGTGAGTTCAGTGAGAGGCTGAACAGACATCTACACAAAAAAAACACATTTGCAATTAACTGACTTTTCACAAGCTAATTGCCACGTGGTGAACTTTAAGCCCTGAGGCCACCTGAGGGTCTTGAGGCTCTGGGGCAGCCGCTTGCTTTGCCCAGTTGAAAATGCAGCCTTGTTTCTGGCTAAATCCCTGTTGACGTTTAATGAGCATATTAATGAATGTGTTAAACATGACGTGCCTAATTACACATTACTATCCTCTGTATGAATCCTGCGCTTACAGTATGTTATTTCCTCTTCTCTCTTGACAGCTTTCCGATCTGAAGCACTCTGTGCGAATTAATGTTTCAGAACATAAAAAAACCCCCCATACTAATTAAACGAAGGTGTAAATTAATCTACTCCTAATCATGTTTAGACATATGGGAGATTGTGCAGTGTGAATGGTTTGAGCAATCTTTGCTGCTGTGATGATGTTTAATCACTTGGGGGCAGACTTGCGCCACATAAATAGCGTGGACCAGTCAGATGGGGGAGATAGAAAAACATCAGCATGTGTCAGGATGTTGGAGGCTGGATAAATTATCAGGCAGGCAGAAAATGTATCCTGTAAACTAAAGGACGGGGAAAGATAAATATGCACAGAAAAAAACTGCTGAAGATTTTGATAAATGGCTCAGATAAGTTTGGGTGGATTTTCCTATATGCTGAGATAAGATTTCAAAGTGAAGGGCGTGTCAGCTGGCATCTTTTTTTCTACGCAGGATGTCTAATATCTCAGTTTTTCAGAGTGTGGAGCCTTTAGGTGAGCCTCATTCATGTTTCCAGGTTGCAGTGTCTACAGAGGAGGTGTCAGCTTGGATTAAGGTGAAAAGGGTTCTTCAGTCCTGCTGTCTGCCCCATTAAAGATGTATGATCATGAAGTGTGATATAATGTCAGGCTATCAAGGGGATTAGGCTGTCTCAGTGTGTACATGCACGGGAAGTCAATGTGTTTGTGTGGCTGCTTGCAGAATGTGTAAATGTAGCAAAGGCAAAGCTGAAGAAACAAAAACGAACCAGTCTGTCACCTTTAATCTATCGCCTTTTGTATCAGTTCATCCTGTCACAGACTGCGTTCACTCCCCAACCCTGGCCACGTACAAATCAATGATGTCACAGCAGGTATTTTTCCATTGACGACTGATAGAAAATACCCGCCGTGACGTCGCGGCTGCACATGCGGCCAGATGTGCAGCATGCTTGCTGTTATCAACCTGTGGTGAACGTTGCAGGTTTTTTTTTTTTGTAACACAACGCTTTAATCCAAACTTTAACGATTCCCTTTACATGCTTAAGCCTAAACATGAGATCTGCTCATTGCCAGTTTTGTATTAAATGTCTAAGATTTTCCTCTTCTGAGCCTCAGATGTAATTTAAGTAAGATTTTCACACTAAGATTCAGGACCCAAAACTCGCAAACACTGCTGGACTGATCTCTCGGCAGGGGGGCAGAAGTGCAGAGGGCTAAGAATGTTTCAACTCCAAAGTGGGAAACAGATCTGGCTTTGTACATAGTAGCATGGAAATATTGAAGTGCCTTCCCCAAAACTGTTGCCAAAAAAACAGAAGAACACTAACATTTCCTTAATTTGGAGCCAAGCTGCCATGAAAGCTGCATCAGGCTCGTTGTATAGGCTGTCCGCATAGTTTTGGTGATATCATTTAGTTGTTAATTATAAACCATGCCTTTTAGGAGGTTTAATTGATATCATTTTTGCAAAATGTCCTGTTGAACATACAGTACAGACACATTCATTTTGCTTATTTTCTTCACTAAAATTCATGAAAAATCCACCCATTCCTAAAGGCCAAGGGGATGTCATCAAATTGCTTAGCTAATGAGATATCTGATTTTCTAGTCATTGAATCGATCAATTGAGCAGTCCGTTCAGGTTTTTCACAATCTTTCCACCAGAATGTGTTGCAAGTGTGCAAATGTGTGTTAGATTGTATATGGAATGAGTCCTAAAACTTGGAAATGAGTCAAATGAGTTTTTCTGAATAGGTTTTTGGTTAGAAACTTGAAATAAGGTCTGTGGAAGTTTTATTCTACGACATAAAAAATGGCAGTAAACACCCCGCTCATGAATTTTGAAGCTTTAAATGTCTTAAAACAGGTGGTTGCTAATGAATGGCTAAATGAGACTGCAGAGGTCGTCTGGGATGTTGAACGTCATCTCACTGAACAAGAAAACTACTTGCTTGTCCGCATTTACAACATTGTGCTTATACTTGTGCTCTTGTAAACTATTCTGACTCAAGCTTTCCTACTTGTAGATTTATCAGTTTATAGTAAAGTGTAGTAGGAAGTCATGTGATTGTGATGTAGTTCATTTATAGCCTAGCATTAGCCTTGTACTTCTGGTGAAGGGTTAGGGTTACTGTACTCAACTTTTGTTTGCTGTTGAGCTTATTTTCTGCAATAATCCAAAATCCAGTTGAGAAATCCTATTGGCTCTTTGTCAAGGAAAGCAGGCGATTCTAACTTCAGGACTGGCCTTCAGAAATGCATCATCCCTGCAGCTCTCTATGATGTGGGGTAAAAGTTCAGTCTGAGCATGGCTCATGAAGCTACAGTAGAGCAGTAAGATGTAGCATGCTAATGCTAATGATAGGCTGTGAAATGCAAAACGGAAGGACTCCTCTCATCAACATTAGGAGTCTTTCCAGTGACTATTTGACTTCCTCCTCTATTCTGTTAATCTTTTCTTTCCCTTTGCTGTTGAAGGAGTGCTAACAGCCAAGCTTACGCCATTAGCTTTTAACACACTTGGTCCAGGACTATTGGAAAGTCATGGTGGAAGTTGCCCTCAGGCACTTATCAGACATCAGCTTATACTCCTTAAATCATAATCTTAACAGCGGCGGGGGCAGAGGAATCTTAAATTTGCTTTTGGAAGAGCAGATCTGTTTGCACCAGCCGCCCTGCCTCAGAGACTGGGAGCTACAAACTACACCCATCAAATTTTCATTGATCTCTTGTCCCACAAATCAGAGTGGTCGTCTCCTCCTTTTTCATCAGCATGCTGTCGGATACGTCTGTGCCTGTTTACTCCACGCAGCTTCAGAAATTACAATGTGAGCCCCCGATGGAGGAACAGAACTTTTTAGCTCATCAAAAATACACAAACAGAGCATCTCTCAGGGGTTTGGGTATATCCCCGAAGAGGCGAGTGGAAGAATCAAACCGGACACCCCACCCCTCCGCTGTCTGCAGCCTCAGCACTCTCAGTATTCCACACCGGTAACGACAGTGGCTGGGGTGCTCCCGCAGGGCGTTCTTTTTTTTTATTAACATTCCACTCAGCTGCCGTCCTGGTTGCTTGATCCACAGAAACAAATTGGGAATAGCCTTTGATACAAGAGTTGAAAACACTCCCAGGGAGTTCACAGAGACACAAGAAGCACAGCTTCCTAATCGCACACAGGCAGGCACACACTCATAAATGGAAATAAGTACAAAGATGCATGTATTTTACATGCACACTTCCCGGATGAGGAGTGATGCACTCCCACGTCATTTTATGGCTACCACACTGGTTGTTATACATCAACCCCTGGCTTGCCTTCAGCAGACAGAATGCCATTCAGAGAGCTCTATTCAAATCAGACACTGCAACTCCTTGGACATGAAGTGGCCCGCTCCCCACAGTCCTTGAGATGCATGGCAGAGAATGACAGACCCTTGAAGTGATGTGTAAGGCCTTCTTTCTATCCGGCTGCCAGCACCATCATGTCTGGCTGTACCGCTGCAAGACAGCGTCCTCTCTTTATGCAGCTACACAGCGACATCCGCCACACACAACAGGAAGAAGACAAGCCTCTTCTTCCTCACAGGGAGACGGCGAGAGATAAAGAGACAGAGGGAAATGAAGAAAGGTGGACAGAGAGAGGGGGAGAGAGGAAGGATTGAGCAAATGTGTGTTGTGTCATTCGTCATTGCCTCTTTTCCGCAGGTCTGCCTCCCTCCCTAGTGAGCCTCGGTAAACTGAGCCACAGAAAGATAAAGCATGGACCAAAAAAAAAACAACAAAAAAACAAAAAACCTGCATACACACCAAAAGCACATAGAAACATACAGCGGGACAATCAGAGGATGACATCAATACAGTGTGGGATAAGGAGAACGTTGTGATCAATGCTCTGTGCTCCAGCAGGAGATATGATTTAAGGGACCTGATTGAAGTAAGCCTGTTCTTATTACATGTAAGCACTGTCAACATGATCTTTGATCTACTGCTTCAAAGCTGTATTAATTGATTTTTCATTGCCCGCTTGGAGGCAGAAGAATGTCACAACAAGCTGAAAAAACACAGTATCTCACATATCACTTTCTATGTGGATGTGTGCTTGCTAATTGTGTCGGCAAACAAGCAGCAATGTGCACATCCAGTGACGTGGAGCAGCATTAGCATTAAACCCATACCAGTCCATACGAAGTCAGATAATGATTTATTGACCAAATGAGCACGCCAGAAAAGAAAAACAATAAGCTAAAAGAAGCTAAAAGCCCTGCAGATCTGCAGAGTTGAGTGATAATTCTCTGTGACTTCATCGCTGTGAGCAACACCTTTCACAATGCACATAGTCAGTTGATCCCTTGTTAATAGAAAAATATTGATTAAGGAACTTTAAGGATCATAGAGTCTGACTGCACATCATGTCTTCATGGCACTTAAAGCACGCCGACTTGAATTATCACACCTCTCCCCTCCACTGTTTAGTCTCTGTGATTGAAAACCAAGCACCAAATGACTCCTGTCAAGCACCTCCGCACAAGATTTCCGCCTCATAAAAATGTGAATAAATGGTATTGAATGCAACCTTGGCCCCTGGTGTTGCTCTCTATCAGCACTACCCATCCCGCCCCTCCACCACCACCACCACCCTGTCTGCCCCATTAGCCATGATGGAGTGGAAGATCCATCACTCCAACCTGGCTGCTCCGTTCAACCAAAAGTGAATGAATTCATACGTTTCCTATACTTTACCGAACTCTTACGTTGACTCAGAGGAAGATAATGAGGTAATTATCAAATACAGCTGACATGTAGCTGTCATTAAGTTGGGTAATGTTGCTGCTGTCCCCGTGGATTTCATCTGATAACTTTTGCTCTAAAAAATAAAAAAAACATACGAGGTACAACATCAGAAACAGGGACGGGAATTCTTTCGCTTCCAAATAATGCCTTCTGTCGCCGAGCCGGACTGCCGTCTCAAGTGTGTGTGTGTGGGGAAAAGTGCTAAGTCATTTTCTTCTGCCAGCATTGGCTAAGTGCTATGTGTAACTAGAAAGACTGATGTGCGCTGCCAGATAAATTCAGGCTTCAGTGCCACTTTCGAAATGACCCTGATAGAAGAGAGATGGCAGTCTGGTGTTGAGAGGCTACCTCAGCTCAGGTGTGACTTAATCGAGTCTTTTACCACAACAATTCCTGGTTCCTTTACTCCTCGGGCTCTTTGTGGCTGGGCAGCCGCAGCCAGTGGTTTTGAAGTCAAACTGATATTACATTTTTCATTTTTTGGGGTTTGTTTTTGACCTGTTGGACTTGTTTGGTCAAAATTGTACACAGGCAAGGTTTACCACCTTTTGTAAGACAGACATGCAAGTTTAGTGGTCTCCGGGGGGGGCATTTTAGCCCTCTACCTAAACACTGCACCCTACCTGTCCAGCACCAGCAGACAGACACAGTTAGGCACTTGTTCTTGAACACAGTGGAGCACTTAGCAACTGAAGAGCCAGATATTTGCATCAGGAGATGGTAGAGACCAAAACTAAACTAAAACTGGCAGTAAGTAATAGAACACACTGAAGTAGAAGATTTATATTTCTGCCTAAATATTTCTTTTACAAATACATGTCTCCAGATGATTACATCTGGGACGTATTAGCTGGAAAACACAATGGGACCATAGGATGAAGCCAAAAAAGGCCATTTACTATATTTATCTAGATACATATCTATATTTATATTCAGTCCTAAGTGATCAAGAGCTCACAGTGTGTCCAAAATGGTTTTTATCCTCTTTTGAAAAATGGAAAAAGATGCTTAGTGGCTACATCATCACCATACTTTTTATTTCTTTTCACAAAAATGAAATAAATCCAAATTCAGCTCGACTTTAAAAGAGCTTACACCAAATCAGTCGCTGTCAAACTGTAAGATTTAAATTAGCTGCATTATCAAGTTTAAGGGTGTTACTGACTTGCTTACACGCCAACTTTAAGCTTTTTTTAAGCAATGTAAATTACCCCATCCATCAGCAAAATGCAAATGACTGTGCGATGGATAATCTACAGTCAGGAGTGGCATAACAATGTTTAAGTATTTTCCATTTTTTTTCCCTCCATCAGCAAAAAATTTCCCCGCATGTATTTTCACCACAAAAAAAAAGAAAGAAAAAAACTGAAAACACTGAATTCAGATAGGATTAAGATCTAATATCTTTGTGCCTGTGGACAATGTTGCACTTGTGTGTGTGTGCTTTTGTGTCACAGATATCCTGTTGCCATGACTACCCTCTCAACACCACTCTCGTGCCATCCCATCAGAGTGGGGCTGCTACTGATGTGTGACTTGTGTTTTAGTACTTAGTGTCCCTTCACTCTATTATGTCTGAAAGATTTGAGCTCTATATTAGGACCCTGATTAATTTGCTGCGTCCCCTTTGTGATTAAACTGGAAATACAAAGAATTTCCAAACAAAAAGTCCCATAATAATATTCTATAATATCCCTATAATTTTCCTACAAGGACTTAATGTGTCTCTGTAGTAAAGCAGGCAGCTCAACACTGAGTTTATGGAGCGAGCTTTATCATTCTTTATAGCACTCCCATGGTATCAATTCGACACTCCTCTAGGACATGCTTTGCAGCTGATAATTTTGCTCTGATAAGTGTGATATCCTTCTATCAATTACTATCAGACGCTATAGTGTAGTTATTATATATCACGAGGGTTCTGAGACAAAAGGCAAATCAAGTGAACAGCAAGGGAATAGTTTGCTGTGAGATGCTGCGGAGCAGATAAGGAATCGCTGAAGGTTTAAATCTCTATTAACTGCCAGCTTCCCCTGCGCTGGCTTGAAATATAGATGGTGATGAAGTTTACCGACCTGACAAGTGATGACAAGGTTATCATAACTTAGGCCAACACATGTCCCGGCTTTGCTAATCTCTCTGGTATAGCATTGTGATCCCATCGCGTGTCCTTGACATGGAGAGTTTATGATATGAAGCTCGACTGTATATAACACCAGGTACAGAGGGCTTATCTGAATACCACAGCTTCCACTGCTTATCAGTGAAATTCTCACGTAATGTCTTTTGTAATGTAACTTCCACAGCCGCTCTGTGGGTTGTACTATGTATGTGAAGTGGATCTCCTCGGGAAAGCCACACACAACAGGGGTGGGAATGTGCGTCTTGAAAGATTCCACACCAAAATAAACAGCAAAATAGGTGATTTGTCACTGCCTTCCCAAAGGTATGTGGGTAGCAGCATTTTCTGTTTTCCTACAGGAAAGACGACACGGCATCATCTGTCAGCGAATGATGGCTGCTGCTCTGCCAGTGCTATGGTTGAGGTTTGGTTAGGTCCACATACAAAAACTCAAACTTGGCTGCTGTTGTATGACAAGTTATGAGAGGGACTCAAATCAAAATGTTCAAATTTAATTGGATAGCTCAAAATGGACGTGGTTCAGCTAATCCAGCACGATACAGAGCTGCAGGCCCTACATGAAACTGGTCCGTGGTGGAAAAAAGGTTGGGGGCCGCTGCAGTAGGGTACCCAAGGAACTTTGAAATATATTTGAGGTTCTTCAAGAAACCTTTGACATACTGTATGATGAGGTACTCAAATATCCAACTGGGTACTCAAAGAACTGTTGAAAATCATAACTTTTCCAGAGGATGAGGTTCCTGGAAGAACCCTCAACAAGCTATAAGCTCCGGCTCCACAGTGGGTTAAATTTTTCAAGCAATTTTTTTCAACTCACAGCCCCTGGAGGAACCCTTTTTCCTAGTCCCTGGACTTTTCTCTGGTTACCCAGAGGCACCTTTTACTCATTAAAGCTCCTGGAATAACGGAGGTTTCATGACTGCATTAGTCTGCGACTCCTCTTTAAATTCTCGATTCTTAAAAAAAACACTGAATAAATCATCCGGGAATTAAATTTGATCTGGTGTTTTAGTCGTAGTAGTAGATGCAGCAATAACAGGCCTCAAACCTCCAAATAAGATGAAATTTCTCGAGGAACCTCAGACGATTAGGAAATGGTGCTCTGAAGCCCTCAAAGTGGTTCCAGCCCATGATGGCAAACAGGGTTCCTCAAAACGTTCCTCAGAGCACTGATGTGCTACAAAGGGATCGTGGAGGCTCCTGAAAGGGTTTCAGTGTGGCGAACTGAGGAACCCTAAAAGAGCCTCAAGTATCCTGTTTTTTAAAGAGCTTCCCAAATTGTGATCAATAAAGTCTAAGTCTAAATCTTTGCAATATAATACCATATACAATACAATATGCTACAATATGTTGTGGCATTAGATCTAATACCTGGGTGCATCTGATCACGCTCTGATCACGAGGTGCATCATCATCATCATCATCACCGGGTGAGCAAGTGTAAGTGAGTGAGTGTGTCTCGAGGTGATACACACAGTGTAAACAAAGAAACACAGGAAGAAACACATGCATTTTTGCGCTCTTTTCACCCACGACTGCTCGTTAATTGGTGGCACCTCATGCTGCTGCCAGTGTTTATACAATCTGACGGAAGAATGAACTCACACATACAGCCACGTGAAAGTGTTCTCTAATGTATACATTTTGAATTCATGGGTTACAGTCTACAAAAAAGGGGAAAAGGAAGAAAGAATGGAGCTAAAATCTAAACAGTCAAACCATCCTTAAGTCATTTTTCAAGAAAAACTCGATCTACTTATCCTCTCCTTTTTACTTTTTCTGACCTATGGTAGCATAAGTAGAGTTCCTTTAAATCACAACATTCTGAAATTAATATTACATTTAAGAAATTTCTCCCATATATGATGAACTGGGTCATTTTTAATTATTCCTATGTTGCTGCTCTCAGACAAACACAGTCCAGATTTAATTTGTCTTTATCGTGAGAACACGTGAGAATCGGTTTACTTTGCATTTTGATGTATTTAGGCTCGTGTTTGTGACAAGTAAGCTAGAGCTGGAAAGTAGTTTGGACTTACAAGTCATTTGCTAACTAGACAGAGTTTGGTTGCTTGCATGAAGCTAACAGAACTTCTTCCATGCTTACACATAAATGCACAGTCACTCTTCCACTATATTGAGGAGCAGAAGTGCCAGAATGGTCACTTCTACATAATCCAACGCTGCCATGACACAGACTCTGCTGCCAACGTCAGCGGTAGCCCACCAGTAATGGGTCTATTCAAGCTTCTGATTGGCCAGTGTGGCTTGACGATTAATGTGATTTACCTACCTGTTGATTCGGTGTGCTCTTGACAGCACTTCAGTTGTGTTTATGTGTTTTCATCAAGGGCAGAGATTTCATTTAAACAGTGCTTTGTAGACACAATGTTTTCCTTTGAGAATGAAGGAGGAAAAACCCTGCTTTTAAAAAACACCTGCGCACATGTAGACTAGGCCTTAAGGAGAAAACCGCCTCTGGATTTATTTAATGTAATCAGTCATGTCAGTGATAAATTGTCTCCTCACCAGCCTTTTTCACTGAAAGAGACTTTGAACTGACACTGTGGGAAGAGCACAGTGGTAAATAATAAAATGAATGATGGCTGAATTCCATTTATCTGCTTCAGTTTGAGGGTCCTGGTATTGTTCGTGCTGCCTCACTGTCACGGCTTACTGGGACACTTGAATAGCACAGAGTCATCTTTAATGTTATTAGTAACACCTGTGCTTCCCCTGCTGAGACAAGACAAAATGTCTACTGTGAAAAAGGATTACTGGGCAGCACAGAGGGATCCCACACCGTGAACGATACTAATAGTTACATTGGAAAAACGCTCATGGGTTTCACAATACCTAACAGCTGATGCAGTAGTAATAACAGCCTGGGCCTGCCGTGTGCACAGCGGGTGTGAGGACATACGAGGGGAGTTGACCACAACAGCACATCTAGCTCATCAACAGCGTCACGCACCTGATGCTCTGACTGTCTGTCACTGAGCCTCGCTGGTCTTAAACAACCCTTAACCTAACCTGAACAGTAGTGACCACTTCCTCAGCCTTTTGGTCCGTAGCATGACCACAGTCTCGGCGGGTCGTATCAGGCAGAACATTTACATAGCAAATTGTTCTCATTCCCTCCTCGCTCAGAAAAAGAGGTTTATGAGCTAAAGCCTCTAGTCCAATTACTGCTGCGCTGTCCTAAATTCCACAGCTTTATGCTGTGTGCAAATTTCACCCTTCAATTGACTTAATACCCATTACTCAATACCCTTACTCTAATTTAATACTAAAAAGAGCTTTTGACCTGCGTACTTGTGGCACTCATTATTCTGAATGGCTCCATTTATCTTGTCATAGGGACTGTTAACTGCGGGGGAAATGAGCAAACGGCACCAGCAAAATGCCACTAAGCATTTTTAAACTATATGTGTATTGATTAGTTGTGTAATTAGTACAGCTATCATGTGGAGTTTGTGTACACCGTGTAGCTTCTGCTTTCAATCACAGGGGAAGTCATTTCTGATTGTGATCAATACAAATAGCCCGCTTTCTTAATTATCTCCAGAGCGCTGTATCTACCTGTGTCATTCCTGCTTGTAATTTTCATTTTCCCGCATTGTGCCTGATGAGGTAAAATAACTTCAAATGTCACCATCTCTCCTAAAGTGCAAGAGTCCTGCAGTGAGGACTCATTCCACCAAAAACATTAGTCTGAACATTATAGGGATGGAGCAACGGGGAAGCAGCTTTACACAAATTGGTTTGAGATGCAACGTAAAAATGAAATTTTACTACTGCCGTCTGGAAAAGTCAACTCACACATGCACATGCGTGCACAACCAAAAAAATATGATAAAATAAAAGGAGAGAGACTTTAAGCTCAAGCTCCACTATAGGCTCAGGCGAGGAATGCAACAGATACTATGCATGCAGTGTAGTTTTCCATTTATAATTCCAATGTGACGGGTTATTTTCAGTCCCATTAAAATGCATTAATTCTTTGAAGCTGCATTAAATGAATTTTGCAGGGCAGCGGATCGAGCTGAAAACACAGCACTCACATTGTCGCAAACTTGTTGCCTATTGACCCGCAGACACAGAGCAACATTAGCATTCATTGTGAGAGAAATATGTGACTCTCTGCTAAATACACCACTGTGTTCATCAGCTTGCTGCTAACTCTGTCTGCTGTTTGGTGCTCAGCTCCCACAAATTTTGCTTAAAAAGTTGATCAAAGTCATGATTTTAGAGTATTGATAGATGAAAAGCGAAGTCAATAATCATGATCAGCGAATAAAATATGGTTGATCAGCATACTCACAGACACATCATAGCCTAAATCAGGAGGTGTATCTGCTTTCAGAAACTGTTCTCCTGCTTTCTAGTGAGTTTATGGAGCCATTTTGAGGGCGAAATATTGAATTGTGAGGAAGGGGGCGCTGAAAAATGGGACTTGCAGGAGATCCTGGAAGGCTGCATCTGCAAACAGTAACACTGTATGAAAAGCAAATGAAGGAGAAAAAGGGCATTGTTCAAAGACAGTGGAGCCTGCCGGATCATTTTTGAAGATTTTATTAAAGTAGAAACCCAACCGAGAAAGAGAAGAGAGGGAGAGGGTTCTCAGCTGAACTGTTTCGTTTGGATTTGTCATGTTTTTCTCATTGATTATGTCAGAGGCGCTTTCACACGTGTTCACTGATAAGACGACAAAGGCAGGTCATCTTCTGACACCTTGCCAGTTAAATCGGGCTGTTAACCAGTGGAGCTTTCTGATGAATAAAAGCAAAAAATACCAATACATGATGATGATCTAGTATGAATTTGTAACAATCGCCCGGGTGGTTAGAGCATCATGTTAATGCTGAGCCTAATTAATCCAATCAAACCTGTTTTAATGGCATTGAAAGTTCCGGATTGAAACATCTGAGAGACACGCAGCCTCCCTGCAACCACAATAACCACTCCAGTCTGTGAGAGGAGAGGGAGAGACGCTGACTGAGATTACAGTATGCATGGGAATAGATTACAATATAATGCATCTGCGTATATTTCTCACTCTTCCCCCTGATGGTCTGAATAGCTCGCTGCTGCATGGTGCTGCTGTGGCGCTGTGGCGCTCTGTCCGTGCCCTCTTTTCGTGCCACATTTGCAGTCATGAATTTGTTTTCCGCTGTGTGAGGAAATAGACATGTGGCGTGAGAGTGTGTGAAAAGTGTCAGTTATGCGAGTCTCACGGCCAGCGCGTGACAGTTGGCAGCCCTTTCTGCAGAGCTGAGGTGAATGGCAGAAGCTGAATCAAAATTCTCTGTGGGTTTGTCACTCTGACTGGCTCCTTTCACAGTCATTTGAAGCATTTTTTTCCAGATTAAATATTAACCAGGGAACAGCCAAAAGTTTGATTTTAGCCATTTTGGAATGAATGTTAATTAGCTACATCTGATGTAATCCACTACCAGTGATCACGCGTGTTATTTTTAACTACAAAAGCGGCTGAAAATGAGAGGCCTGCTTACATTATCTGAATGTATGGAGTCACAGTATACAGCTATATTTTACCAGTTGGACGCCAGATCTAAAAACTCCACCAAGAACACATAATATATCTCTTTAGCCAGGGGCGGGGTGTGTGGACAGGCAAGCCAGGCAGTTGCTTGGAGCCCCCAGCTACTAGGGGGGCCCTGGCCACTTATTTACAACGATTATTGATAGGACTGGGCTTTCAGGGACCTCTGTTGGTCCCTGGACCTCACTTTGAGAATCACCAATCTATTTTTCCAGTATTCATCTCAAATGTCCCAGACATTGTGCATTTATGTGTGCAAAAGCCAAATTTTTGCAGCGTGCATGGGTGGGGGCCCCAGGGATTTCTTGCTTAGAGCCCCAAGAGACCCTAGCAACGCCACTATCTTTAGCAGCAAAAAGCCAAAACAGTGAGCTAAAAGAGGCTAAAAATCTCCAGAGAGCTGCAGAGGTGAGTAGAGATTCTCTGTGGGTTTGTGGCTACGAGCAACACATTTGACATCACATATTGTCATGAAATGAATCATTGATCACATTTTTTTTTTTTTATCAGTACAGCTGTAATATTTCAACACCCTCACAAGGATAGCTGTTGGTAAGAAGGACTGAATGAAAAAAAAAAAAAAAAAACATCGGTGAGATAACAGTTTTGTGGGTTGAAGCTTGGCTCCGTTATTCTGCACATACCAACTCTGAATCTCTTAAATTTTGGCAGCATTAACTCTCAGTACAACAGCGGAGTCATGTCATGCTGCCCTGACTTTCTCTTTTCCACCAAATGACTGTTTTATTACTTCCAAATGCTTTTACTTTTTTAATTGCTATAAAGCTGCTGTCAAAGAAACTCAATACTTCCTGTAAATATTTCACATTAAAAGCCTGCATGGAAAGGGACAGATTAGAGCCTTTCAGCCACTGGATGGCTTTTAATGTGAGACGTCTTTGCAGGAAGTGCAAAAAAAAATAGAAAATATTTAAATATTCTGAAATCTGTTGATAAAGCCGGGGAGATTAGCACCAAAGAACTGTCTCCAATATAAACCTTTTTCAAATCAAGACCTCCCTGCACTTGAGATATTTTAGAAGTACTCTTCAGATTTGAGTTTTTGAAGTATTCTCCCTTGTTCGAGCATTAGCGGTGCCGGAAAAAGAAGCTGTGAAGACTGAGTTTAAAGTAGCTACAAAAGCCATCATCAATGCGGTGAAAAAAAGTGGAGGACTTTTATTTCCACCATAATACCCCTTTACCTTCTCCTTTTTATTTAAGTGTTGGGAGCACTTACATTGCTCAAACACTTTCAGAGAGCGTTACATTTTAGTGCAGGGAGACTTCACATTAGTGTAAAAACACATTATTATAATTTGTCCTTTAAAAATGGCACCTCAGGGCCAACTCTGTAAATGGATTCCCGTAGTAGTTTTACTATTGAAATACTAACCTTCAAGTTTCAACTTATGAGGGAAGTTATTTTATTTTATCCATTATTGACAAAACCAGTGAGAAGGAACTCTTCGCATTTCAGGGCTTCGTCAATACAGCCCAAATTCAATTAAAGAAAAACCGGGGCCAGCTCTGGAAAGTGTCTGAGGCAGGGCGGAGATATAAAGAACAGGAAAACACGAGTGTGATCAGCTGTGTGTTTGGACTTACTGAATGTAACGTCGCCTCCAAACAAACCTTCCCAAACTCGGCCTGTGAATGTTAGTCTTTGGGAGGATCAATTTCCCAGATGATTGGCGCCTGGATGTTGTGCTGTTTGTGGATCAGGATTGTGAGACGAACGCGCTGATGAATTATTTCAGGGTCTGCTGGAGGGAGCGCGGGGAGGAGGTTCAACGGGACGGGAGGTGTGTGTGTGTGTGTGTGTGTGTGTGTGTGTGTGTGTGTGTATGTGTATGTGTTTTGAGCAGGTGTAATCAAACGCTCATAAAAAAAAATCAGACCACAGATCCTCTTTTGAATAAGATATTTTCTCTGCGACACACATGGAAGGAGTTTTTCTGCTGCTAATTTCATGCTGTCTTTTTATAACCGCCTGCTCCGCATGTGGGTAAGAAGAGCTGAGAGTGCAACCAGTGATTTCAGTTTTGAAGAATTTTCGTGCTGGGATAGTTTCTGCAAATTACTGGCAATCATCGATTTTTACCTCTTTTGTCTCTATCTGTGGTGCCAAAGTCAGCCCTCCTTTGCAGACACCCTTTTACTTCTGGACGCATACCCTCCTGTTTTGTGAGACTTGCTGTTGATTATTTTGGAATGCATGCTGAACAGAGTTCCAGTCACCCACTGGTTTCTGCTTCTAGGGTCAGTTTATTAGCTGACTTTTCAGGAGTAAACAGTACGTATGTGTATGTATGCAGAAACAGGGCTTCGGTCACTTGCTGGCTACGATGACAGATTAGAGAATAAGAACAAATTAAACGTATGAAATGGGTATTTCAGCTGCTAATGATGTAGAATAATCTGTTTGTCTTGCTATGTGATGTCTGCATGAGCATGGCTAAGCGTATGGCCCTTGGACAACGCAAAGAAGAAAAGTAAAATGAAGATGAACAAAATATATAGAATTGAGTCAAAATGTGGGACAATGAGCAAGATGGACAGTAATGACTTTCAATGCTGAGTGTGTGAAACTGTCTTAGAAGTGATATTTTCTGACCTTTTGCTAGAATTTCTTTTCATGGGTACAAAAAAAAAGTCTTACTATTTATATTTTTGTGAAGAGTGTGTTTTTTAAAGCCATTGCTTGATGGTATATTGAATGCTGATGATCTTGTAAAGGGGGCCGACGGTGAGGGGTTGAAGAGCTCAAGCTTCTATTCCTTCAGGTGGACGCCGCTGCTAATGTAAAACTTTGCCATTATTTAAAAAAAAAAAAAAAAAATAGAAAACATCCGTCCTCTTACTAATGAAAAGCTGTGTATCGCTGTGACTAACTGACATTAATGAGTCAGCCCACTGACTTAATTACACTCGACATGTGCCACTGGTACATTATGGTTTTATGTTGCTTAACTGCACGTCTCTCCCTGCATGGTCTTCTAGGAAAGATCGGCTTGCTGCTGTTTAAAAAAGAAAATTTTATTAAAGAGAAAAAGACATTTATTCCAAAGTGACAGAAAGACAATGTTTGTCATCGTCACTGCTGTTCTAAAACGACCCAAAACATTCGTGGTGCTCCTTATGTCTGTGTGGACTGGCTTACTTAACTGAGCAGTTTAAGACTGCAAACAGTAATGGAAAAGCCTGTCTCTGAAGGATGTGTTTCTTAATTAATCATTTGATGCTGGTGTCACTGGGCCCACTGGGCGTGCTTTATCTTTGACAGAGAAGGTGTATGAAGAATGGTCCTGCTGCACACGCAATATCAAAGCAGACTGTCATCTGCGTGATAGTACTGAGCCAAGGCACTTGAATTATTCAAAAATAGCAGGAGGGGGGCTACTCTAAAATCTCCCGCTGTGCAGACTCTGTAAAATCACTTAAAATTGGAACAACACAACAGGAACCAGCCAAAAGTAAAGGATAAAAAATAAGAAACAGTATAACCCTGCATGCAGTTATTTTGACTCCAGACCTGGCCAAGGTAACCATGATAATCGTGTTTATGTATTTTTCTTGAGGCAAAGCTTAGCTGAATGAGACAAACACGGCTCTGACCATCAATAAATTCATCTTTCTCGAGTGTAAAACACCTAATGCTGCAATCTTTCACTGTCTCTGATTCCGAGGCCCCAAGCTTCTCTCTGCTCCCAACATTCAGATATAGATATAGAGAAAAGGCTTCCATCTTTCACAAGGACTAAACAAACTTCAGCCATTCCTTCTTTAAGAGGACTAAAGACAAACTAGTTTACATAACAACATCTGAGGGGTGAGATACATTCATTCAAATGGGGTTAATGCAGTAGTTGTCTACCTGTAGTCAAATGTTGTAGTTGTCTACAAGTTCAAATCCAGAATGCCTTCCCAGTTCAGACCTTGAACAGCTGTGGGGGGGGGGGGGGGGGGGGTTCAGATGCTGTTCAACAATGACCTCTTAATAGTACTTCAGCACAGCGCTGCTCCAAAATGCTAGCGCCACAGTCACAACACTGTTGTAAGAATGTCGACCTTAAGCAGGGATGGAAAGCACGCCAGCGGCTCTGTTTCCTGAGGGAGGACATTTGGCACGAACGCCTGCATCCTCACAAACTTCTAAAGAACCACTATCAAGAGCTTGCTGACAGGCTGCATCATGGTCTGGTACGTAAGCTGTTCTGCCCACAGCTGCAAATCGCTGCAAGGAGTGGTGAAAGTGGCACGGCGCATCACTGGCAACACTGCCATTCATGATGCTTGCAGGAGGTACACAGCATCATGAGGGACCACAGCCAGCCAGCACACACACTGTTCTCCCTGTTATTGTCTGGTAGACGATACGGGAGCATGGCTGCACCTATCACCACTGTCTCTTTCTCGTATAATTGATTGCTGGTGCTTAACCAGGACTTACACACTCAATGTACAATAGTGTTAGAATACTGACAGTTGTTAACCTACATATGACCAACAAAAACTGAAATGAACGGTAAGGTTTACTATGTTCACCATCTTAGTTGTTAGCATGCTAACATTTGCTAATTGGCACCTTACAAATAAAGCTCATCTGAGGCTAATGAGAACCTCATTAGTTTTGCAGCCATTTGGTCATTACAGTGTGAAGCAAAATGAAACATGGACCTGATCTGTGCTTTCATTTCATAGCAATCCATCCAATAATTGTTGAGATATCTCAGTCTGGATCAAAGTGGTGAACCAAGAACCAAGCTAACACTAGAGCTACGCATGGAGAAGATAGAAAATCCACAGCATTCAGAAGGATTGCATTGCCTCTGTTAGGACATTGATCAACTGACAGACAGTTTGAACCAATTTCTAATTAATCTTTTATTATTTTTTACACAATCTACCTTTGAACTTACCCTTATGACACCGCTGAGGGTATATGACAGAATGGTGAGTTAAAGGTATATGAACTGCTTGTAACATTTCAGCCCATGCTTTGAAGCTGTCGTGACTCTAGACCTTTGGGTACAACCTATCAAAGTTTCACAGATAAACGAGAATGTCACAAATCCCATAATGTGATTTCCACCCACATTTTCCTTCACTCTCCAGTGAGCACACTGTTAACCATAACAAAGCCTCAGCTTGATATTGTTTTGGCTCAGACTGTAATCTTGAGGAGGCTCATCATCATGCCATAAAAACTTTTCTTCCTTTAAGCCTGGCTTGCCGTTAAAGTCAGGAGCAGAGCTCCGAAACACTAATGAACATTTAGAGGCTTTTACAGAGCTCTGTCTGACAATACAAGCATTATGCCTTGCTGGTGTCTTTTGTCAAGCTTGCAGAGTTGCCAATTTCTACACTTGCTGGTTTGGGTCCGCCTCACTCACAGCAGCTCACTCTGTGAGCCACTGGCAGTATTATTTCAGCGAGGTTTTAAATAAATATGCATCTAAATTAACTAAATAAAGAAAAGGATGAGAAGGTCACAGCGCTTATATTAATAATAGTAATACCTAGCTAACTTTACATTAGCCTAAAGCATAATATATCCAACATTTTCCTTACTGTCAACAAATACAATCTCTATGAATATGAAACAGTGACTGTCTGTTATAGGAAATTATTTACCTTTGCATTTTTCTCTACCACTCTACATGCTTTTGTGGCAGCAAAGGAAGTCACTCTTGGGGGACCATGAGCACTTCTCATTGGGACATGTGCAGTGGGACCACTGTTGTTTTGGCAGATAAGCATGACATCATAATTGTTTTCATAAGGCGTTGCAATATCGGCTTGATCTCAAGAAGAAGCTCTCTGTGAAAAGGCTGGACACTCTTGAACCACACACAGATCGATTTTCACAGTTCTTTCTTTGCATTGACCCTCTTGGCCTGGTGGATTTGAGTTATAGTGAGGAATTAAACAGAATAGCTTGGGGAATGTCTTAGCATATGGATATTACTGAAGGAATGCCTGCTGAGGAACTACATATTTAAATAAAGCCCGTGGCAAGTAGTGTCCAGTTTGAGCAAATCCAACCTTGATGTTCAGCTCATCAGAAGTGGTCTGGATGTAGAGAGGACGGGGTTGTCCAAGTGCGCTGCAGGCTATGCTTTATTCACATATCTGTGACCTTGGGACTTGGAGATCCATTAAATTGTGATTAGTTTTGATGTTATTCTGCTGACTCGACCAGAAGTGCGTGCTGGTATCCCTCTCAGAGGAGAAGCCTCATAAACTCAATTCTGCTTATCACTGTATCAATATCACCAGAATTATGAATAGCAATAAAAAAACAGCACAATGTAAGGGGGAAGATGGTAATATATTCTCAAGGTGCTAGCTCAATGTATGGACTCACAGATCTCCAGCATGCACACGCACACACACACACACACACACACACACACACACACACACTTGAACGTATGCTCTGTTTCTGTCTCTCACACACACATCAGTCACCTCAGGTTATGGCAGGACGTAGATGAGACAGGTGCTTCGTAGCACTGATGATTGGAGTGGAGGACTGAGTGAATGCTCCAATCAGGAATGAACCTGAAGGTGAGGCAGCCCCTCACCTGACAGCTACACAGTCAAGATGCTAGAGGTCATTTTGTAGTGCAGTCTGGACACAATTGGAGCCACTAAAATGCTGTGGCCATATCAGATGAATACTCTAATTTAGCAAAGGTTCATCGAGGCTAGAGGTTCTCAGACAGTTCAACGTGTTTCAAAGCCGGTATTTCCATATTCTGTTCTACTTTATAAGTTGAGATAAGTCCCAAAGTCATAATGATTTTTATGGCTACAGGCTTAGTCTAGTATTGCTGAGCTCATGTCATATCATTTAGTGTGTAATTATGAGCAATTAAGTCAGAAAAGCGGCTCATGTCAGTCTCTGAGGTCCAATTCAGAGATGGAAATATTGTGAATCAGACAGCAACAATGGCTTCCTTTAAATTCTCTATGGAGACGTCAACAAACTGGAGGCAAAATGGCTGCAGGTCTCCATCCCTGCGGCTTCATCTTAATAAAATCCATAATGAAATCAATTTAGCTCATTTAAAAGGAAGAATGCACAGTTTCTTTGTATCTGGTTTCCCTCTTTACCAAATCACTCTAAATATATAATGCCGCAACAATAGCTAGTTTATGTGCGTAATGATGTAGCTACAAACTATGCTTGAACACTCCTGGGATGCAAAAACAGCAGGTTTTCTGTTCTCTCTACCGACATGGCTTGAATGCAGCACAAGACGAGTAGGCCTAGCTTTTGGTAGCTAGTGCTAGCACACTTGCTGTATAACAAGTGACTGAAGTAGAAGTGATTGTTTATGATGACAGATGGTATGATAAGTAAGTCTTATCAGAAAGACTTAGCTCATTAGGAGCATTATTGCCACCAACTGGATCTGAATTTACCTTTTTCACATTCTCAAATTGTCAAATCAAAGCTATTAACCTTCCTTCAACTCCTGTCTCATCTATCTGAACTCGGTATTGTGGGTCCCAAAACCATACGAACAAATTCATAATCTCCATTTCATTGCAGACACCACAGGTTCTACTTGGATGCTGCTCTGTCAGGTCACCTAATGATGAAATCATTAAAGCAGCCGACTCAAGAGAATCTTGGAAATCAAGTAACATTATTCTGTAATGTTCAGCATTCAAGTTTCACGGACCTGCTTTAATTGTTTATTCTACCAAGAAACGCAAATGTGTGATGCTCAACACCTGCACAAAAAAATCACTGCAAATCACTGTAAAAGTAATTTGAGATTATACAGAAAGATGAAAATGTTGATTCAAAACTGCTGGCACCATAAAGAAACAGAGGCCATTTGGTGTCTTCAGCTATCTGCTCATTTATCATGATAGCACATCACAGTGTACATCACAATAACACACACTAGATTCTGGGAACTGTGAGCCAAAAGAGAAAAATGAAAATAAAAGGTGCTTTTTCTTTTCTTTGCAGAATTTATTCTTAAGTCAGAGTGTCATGCAGTCTTCTCAGCAATGCCAAGTATAGTAGTCAGTGCATAAAGACAAGAGCAATGTTATGAAATGCTTACCTGCCATACTGACTGAGAGCTTATCTTCTAAAGTTGCTATCATTATTCCTCCATGAATGGCACCTGGGGTCATCACAAAAGGTGTTCACTCTCAGAGAACCCAGATGGAAGAGGAAATAAAACTCATGCATCCTCTTTTACTGAGTGTGGACCATCAATGATGTTCTATTACAATAAACGAGAGGCTGCGTTCGCCTAATGTGGACTCTAAATGTGATGTGCTGCGGAAGTGGGATGAGCCAGGAGGCTGATGAGGACACGACGCTGGCGGAAACCTGTCGTTTGTAAACGGTGAGGTTTGGACACAGTACCGTGGAAATTGTGATAACACTATTGTAATTGTTTGGCTTGATTTGCAGCATCTGTCACAGTTTTATCAGAGTGATCCCATTTGTACCTCATTGAAATTGAATCTGCATCTGGGTACCTCATCCCGATAAGGAAGACAAATGAAACATCGTCATCGTCAGGACAAAGAACATCACAACCAGCATCGCAGCAGCTAGAACTGCCATCACCACAAACAGCAGCATCGTTACTGTGGATAGAAATGTAATTGCCAAATTGCATGTGACAATATTTAACTTAGTGCATTAACTAACCAAATCTGGAAAACGTGATATACACAATGACTGTACAAAAAAAGTGGCCAAGCCCATAATTATGCATAACTTTCAGCATAAAATGAACTCTTTTGGCACATCCCGCATTGAGTTTCAGGCCTGGAGACTGCAGCTTGGATATGCATCATTTGCACATCAGTGTTTATCACAATGAAGTCTGAATAGAAAAAGAAGCAAAGTTCAGACAGCCAGAATCTGCTGCCACACTCACATGGCATACTCCTCTATCCGCAACATACATCCGACACAGCCTTTTAATCATGGTGGTGTATTAAGCCACCCATGCTCTGCTCACTCTTTTGCTGGATTCCTGCCCACATGGCTCACTTGAAAGCTGAGGTTCTCTAAAAAATATCGAAAGAGGAGAATTCTGTATTAGTATACAGAAATTACAAAGTAACTCTGTGACTGTTGCCTTGCAGGTGTTAGTGGTCCAGGGAGATGGTCCAATCAGACCTGTCTGAATTGCTTATCGAATCAGAGATAAGGGTGGTGATTTAGAGGGCTGGAACAAGGCCACCCAGCACCACAGCTAGGTTATGTGAGTTCAAAAAAAGGGACAAAGATAACTTCAGACAGTAGATGTTGAAACGATAGAATAATACATGACAGCTGCCAAAGTTCCTACTTTTGCATAATGATGACCTTCACCTTTTGCAAAAATAATACCTATAGTTCCTCTGAAGTGAGGACTGTGTGAGAGGAACTTCAAGCATTAAGGAGCCACTGAGGAGTGATGAATAAGAGAAAGAAAGGGGAGGACAGAGCTGTAGAAGTTGAGGACTTGAAGACATTTTGTGTTTGTATTTTGTATCTGAATGCTGGCAGGATGCCCCGTTGTTTGCCGTTTCTAGAAGAATTTGCTGACAAAGAGGGAAATGTATGAAAAGAGTCTGCTCCCCTTAGGAAAAATATACAGTATATTTTCACTTTGTGTTTTGATGCCACCTGTGTACTGCTGTAGGTGAAGATGTAGCCTTCAAAGTGAGAAATATTCAAAGCTGTATTATTTTCACACCATATTTTGGAATAAGGACGTCTTGCTCGCAAGTTTGAGGGAGAGGTTACAATGAGGCAGCATTGGTCAGGACTGCTGGTGACTGGCAAAAAATACGATGTCCCAGAAACAAATTACATACTGTAAAAAACATTACTGTTACTATCAAAAAGCTGTGGAGGTAAAGCAGGATGTCAATATGCTTGTAAACACCCAGATGTTAGATACTCAGTGGCGTGTACATGCATGGAATCATTTAGCTCAGCTGAGATGAGGTAGTATTTGAAAGATGCTGCATACAGTACGCTTGTTATCAAGAGGCTGCAGTTTAATCAAATCAGAGCACTTGAGTGTGAAATCAACCCCAAACTGAGCATTATTTATCTTGGTATGACACATGGCCGTGTTTGTGGCTAAACCCATCGTACGCTATGAGCCAGGGAGGAAAGGGAAGGAAGACTGAGCAGATCAGGTGAAATAACATCCTGCTTTTTACTTCAATGCCGTCCGTGCATTAGAAAGTGTAGGTCATGCTCAAACTGCCTCCAGTAGTTTGATTTTTTTTTTCCCCTTCACTTCACTTGCTGTTTCTGTGTCGACATTCAACCTTGAACTGTCAACCTGAATGGCTTGAAAAGGATGACACGAGCGCTTTCACATCGAGGTAAAAAGATCAGGTGAGCGGGGGAAGCAGACTAGATAGACTGACAGGCAAAGAGAAACACAAACAAAAGGAAGTAGTGACAGATGTAAACACATACTGACACACACCTGGGCTGTCACACTTTATTTGAAATTTGAACTTTCGTTCAAACGTGGGGAAGAAGTACGTTTCCACCTGTAATTACCTGTTTGAAATTTACAGTCTATAAACACAACAGAGCATTTAAAGTAGTTTACCGTAGGTTCCAGCAGAGGGCGCTCTTAAAAACGTAAAAAAGGCCATCACAAATAAGACAGTGAGAGCTGTATAGGTGGTCTGTGCAAGTACGTTATTACGACCTGTATTTACATTTATTGCGTCCTCTAGTGGCCATAGTAATTATGACAGAAGCAAAGGAGGAAGTCAGGTGATGCAGCATAAAGAGCAAGAAAGTCCACATATGGAGGAAGGTGGGGTGGATGGACCAGGAGACAGCTGCTCGTGTACTGTGTGAAACCATAGGCCATGAATTGACATACTTGAGTTACGTAATGCATGTAACAGTCTCATTCATCCAGGTCATGTATTTCTAAGTGCAGGGAGGAATGCAAAGACTTATACATTGGGGAAAAAACAACTCCTTCGCAAGCACATGGCACAACGTAGGAGAGCCTCGCCTCAGGTGAAGACTCAGCAGTCCATCTATACCTTAAGGAGAAGGGACACAACCTATTTAGTCAGTTGGTATGAGGATGTGTTGTTCAGGAGAAGGTCTTTGGGATAATGACAGAACTAGAACCATGAACTTCATATGTGAAGTGGCACCACAATGTCATGACGCACAGCTGTACAACACCACATGGGAATGCTTTGGGGTAGGGGTATACTGAAGTGTAAGACCCACTGATAACATGGTGTTGGCACTTTTTGAGGGAGTGACAGCCTCAACACTAATTACCCATGATTACCTTTCTTTCTTCAGAAAATACACGCACAAACAATGAGCAGAACCAAAGAGCAACATGAGTCAAGTGTGGTACTGTTTTGCACAATAGAGGATCCGGAACCAGTTAGTCAGGCCTGGCTGCTATATGTCTGTCTTATGAATCCACATCAATCCTTAGCTACCACTGACACAAAAGCGCATCAAACTCTGCGAGCTAATAGAGTTTTCACCAAACTTGTATTACTTTTTTTTCCTACAAAAAACAGTGAGGGAGGGCTGTTACTGCAACCGAACCCAAATCCAGGGCACAGTCTCAATCCAATTCAGCCCAAAAAACGTTCTTTTTCATTTTTCCATACGGAGTGTCATGCGCTGCAGATAAATGGATGCACTGCAGACAGTCCATATGGAGAGGATAAGGAAAGGGCAACAAAGGACTAGACAGCTCTATGAATACAGGAATGGGCTGAAAGGCCTGCCTCTGAAAAACTCAGAAATACTTGACAAGAAGACTCAAATTCACAGTATCAGCACACCCTCTCTTATTTATCAGTTCTGAGACGACAAATCCAATATAACAGTGCTGAGGCAGACTGGATGTCTGGGGATGCGCTAAGCTGATCATCTCACAATCTCGCTATATGGAAATTAATTTTGTGTCTTAAGCGCAGTGTTGTGTGTCGGAGCAGTGAAGTGCTTCACAACATGCTGTGGCTGGAAGCACAGGCAGCGTTTAGCCGCTGGTTTGATAAAGACTGTAAGGAGCTGCAGCTCATTGAATCTGACTGGGTCATATTCACTGTACAGTCCTGATTGCACAAAAAAAGTTGGGACGCTGTGTAAACCTTAAATAAAACTGAATGTGGTAATTTGCTAATGCTTTTTGACATGCACTCAATAGGAAACAATGTATAAAAATACAATGTTTTAGCTCATCAACATTGATTTCTGTAAATATCTGCTTATTCTGAATTTGATGCCACCAACACATTTTGGACAAGTTGGGACAGGAGCAACTAAAGACTGGGAAAGTTGTGGAATGCTCCAAAAACACCTGTTTGGAACATTCCACAGGTAAACAGGTTCACTGGTAACAGTAAACGCGGTACATGATATTGCACTGTGGCAGACTGGTATTGCTTTTTTAAAGGCTAATTCTAGTTTATCACAACCTGGGTCTTATTTTTGTTGCTTTGCGATTGTTTCTATTGATTATGATAAAAGCGCACTCACCAAAGTAATTGCAGAGATCTGGCAACACGGTGACAACACAACAACAAAGTCTGATTAAAGAAGAAGCCTGGCTGGAAACCTGCTCGGGGCCCCAGGGGCAGTATAAACCTTTCAGCCCTTCCATTCCTCCCACTCACTGTACAGTGTGCACAGTTTTTCACATCACATGGCCCAAGATTTGCTTTGTGGTAATTTGGGAATATGCACCATGTAGGAAAGTAAATTTTTGGTCAAATTAGATTTGAGACAGGTACCTTTTTTAATAAAGGTTCGCAAGATGAGGTATTAAAGCAGGACACACATTAAGGTCTTTATCCCGTCACTGGCTGCTTATTCACAGACAGATTGTTTTCGAGAAGGTGCAGAACTAGCTAGGGGGATCACGAAGGATCCTCACCACTCCAGGAATAGATGGGCTGAGAGGCAAAATGCAGCTTTAGCCAACACACAGCACCCAGAGTTCTTCCCTCAGGCCAGCAGGATGCTGAACTCTGACCTCTGCATCACCCTGACCTTTTAAATGCAACTTATGAGGAGCAGCTACAGTGGAGTGGATGCTATAAGCCACATGTGTAATTCATTTGGTAGCAGTCTGCTTGTTTAGTGTGTTGGATTTTAATATGGCTCAGAGCATTTCTGTCACGCCATCTTTCAGACAGCATTAAATACAGATAACATTAACTCAGTTGACCACTAGAGAGTCTGAGATTTTGAGATTCAAATACATTTATTCACTTCAACGGAGATTAAAGAAATATGCCAAGTTCACACTTGAGAGTTTTTTTTTTTTTTTTATATATATATTTCCAAACTTTCTCTGACACCTGGGCAGAAAGTGAAAATGAAAGAGACAGATGGGAACAGTCAGGGAGGCAGAGAGACAACCTGTGCTGCTTTAGAGGCCGCGGGTGAGCAGCCCAAACGATCTCTTGTCTATTCTCAGCCATCCATACCTCCGTCCATCTGGGGACACGACTCCATACCCTCTTCCTTCTCTCATCCTGTTTTCATCTCAGCCTCTGGTCCCCACAGAGAACAGGAGGAAAATGAAAGGAGGTAAAGGTGCTCTCTGCCTCCCGCTCTCCCTGCCTGCATATTTCAGTGGATTTAGTCGTCTGGCCTTGTCCGCCCCTGTCCTACTACTTCTGCTCGCTGTTACCCAAATGGCACACATATCTCATCCCCACATGTGCAAATGCTGTACTTATACACACACATGCACAGATGCATCGTCTGACATATGCAGTTTTCAATCTCCTTGTCTTTTAGACTCTATTTTGGGAGGATAGCTTCAGAGTACCTTGAATAATTCTCTTTGTGGAACAAAAGACTCTTCACTCTCTGAAAGGTTAAAGAAACTTCTCTCTGAAATCAGTCCTCTGGAGTCCAGAGAGTCGCTGCACCTCCCTCCTTCATGAGAGTATAACATGTAGACCGGCATGTACATTTTTATATGAATAGCAGTCAACTGGCTGCGTGCAGGGTCACTCGTAGTAACAAAGACAAGTTGCCGTCAGGTCTACAGATCCTTTAGCATCATAATACTATTGTTTTAGTTGTACAGCGTTTACTTTAACTCTGATTAAAAAATGTCTAAACCGTAGCAGATAGATAAGGCTATCAGCGAGTTTTTAAAGATAATTGAGCATTTAGCAGCTAAAGTCATTTCCCTCATGAGCAGGTAGAAACCAAAACAGAGCTAGAAAGGAGAGTGAATATTGGACATTACTCATAATGAATGCTAGCGTTAATGCCTGTCTGCTCCTGTGTGTAAATGAGCCACTTTGCTGAAACATTAGCCATATCAATTTTATAAGGTGATAAGAATATGCCAATTTGTTGCTCTGTCTAATTGGCTAATGAAATTAATTGATGCAGATTTTAAGAATTCATGATCGCGTACTCCAATTTAATCATTAACGTCTGATTCATGGAATAACAGTTATCGCAAAAGCCCGCAATTTCCACATCAGAGGAAATTGAATTAGCAATGGACAAATTTATGGGAAGCAGACCTAAATTGTGCATCCCATTTACTCTGCTCTATCTTTGAACCAAGAGAGACTCAATTAAATTAGTCGGAGCTGTGTAATATGCAAATGCTAATCAGGGCGGTGAGACGGAGTCAAAAGTTGGGGCCATGAAAGGAAACAATGAGCTAAAAGACACTAAAACGCTCCATAGAGCTGAGGGGAGCAGATCCCCTGTGGATTCATCGCTATGAGTGAGGCTTGTTGTTTACTGGTTAGGAAAAATATGCCCCCCGCTCTCTCCAAAAATGAAAATTGAAAATAGCTAAAAAAAAAATGTCATACTGTCCCTTAGGTTGTGTTGTTTTATTGAATGAGCAACGCTAATCTAGTTTCTTCGTTAAGCACAAATGTAGAAATGAGTCCTTAAGCTCTGACTTGCAAACGCGCTCAGATAAATTGTTATTGTACTTTTGTATTCCACTTAGCTTAGAAGAACATTATCCCTACTTAGAGTAAATCATAATCACAGTTGGCTGGGGAAAAAAAAATGACTGGAAGTCAAATTGCTATCCATAAAGCATTCACTTCAGTCAATCAGCCAGGCAGTTGATTTTCTTCCGTCTTACAGAATAAAACGATGGGAGGCTTTAGCACGTGTGCACGGTGTCAAATGATCGCTCGTACGCTCCTTTCCTCTCATCCTGGGTGAAAGTTTAATGCTCAGTTTGAACAACGCTTCTGTAGCAGAGACTCCAGCAATGATCAAATCACTTCACAATGGAGCTAAAAAAAAAAAAAATGCCACTGGTGTCACTGGAATAAGCAGCAGAAAGTCTCCCAGCGCAAAGAGAAAAGAGGATATGAATAAAAGATGGCCGAGCACAGCCGGGAGCTCTCTATTATTAAAGTGACTCTCTACATCAAGGAACATGGAAGCTAAAAGTATTTGCGTGTTTGTGCGCATGTGTGTATCAGTAGCCTAATTTGTTGCTCATGTCACACAACTTGCTTAGAAATGGAACCCCAAAGTGCTCAATATCATACAGATAAAGACATTATGAAATAAAATGTTATATGAATAATGTGTGCTAAATGAACAACTTGTGAAATAATTGATGAAATTATTCAAACTGAGCTCATTATCATGCAGTATTATGTATATATATGTATGTATGTATGTATGTAATGCATGTAGACTTGTGTATGTGTAAGTAATGTTTGTAAACCTGCATAAATGCTGGTTCAACCATTCTTCACCGCTACTTGGTCACTATTTGTCGTCCTTGTTGTCAGCTATATTTCTATTCCTGTGCTTAGTACGTTGGACATTGAGCGCAACGGAAAAACAAGACTTAAATTAAAATAACAATATCTACACCTACTTGGCCAATAAAGCCAAATCTGATTTGGATTATTTAATTTTTTGGTTATTATTTTTAACTGATAATGAACATTTTCATCTCAAAATACCCTTTTTCCAACAGTCTGTTTCTGTTCCAAATTTACATTTTTCACAGTGAAACTTTCAAATCTTTTAATCTTTTATTATTTTGCCTCAGTTTAAGTCACTGTCCACCTCTCAGCCAATCACTCCTCTCAAGCTTTTAAGTTCAACAACCCATCTGTATATCACAAGAGCTGGATACTGGGCTCAAAGATGGTGTCAGTTCGGCACAATAAGAACTCCTCACCTGGTGAGCTTGTGAGCCTGGGCTATTATACAGCATCAAGGTGAAGAGCCAATTTTCGCAGCATTAGCTAGCTCCTCAGCTACCACAGAGAAAACCATCTGTCCTTTTGCTCTTCACAGAGTTGTACGTCCTTGAACTTGATGCTGCCATCAGTGCCGTTTTTTCACTTTGATGCTGAGTAATAAACCAAGCTCACCACCAAGGTAACACAACCTCGTCTAGCTAAATGAATAGGTGATGCTAGTTAGCACCAGCGCATATGAAATTATGTTGACGTTGCTGCTCTAGATAACCTGAGCTAAGTGGTTAAATCTGGTAACCGTTGTTGAGCTTTCAAGCCAACCCAGTTTAAGAGGCAGGAGCCATTGGCTGATCGGCATTGACACCGTCATGATACGTGACACTGAAGAACATTTTGCAGGCAGCGCATTAAGGTGAACGGAGGAAAATGTGTGCTCTGTTGTTCAAGCATCTTACTGCTGACAGTGATACGAATGTATATATTCAAAGGTATATTTGTGTGCGTGTGTGTGTGGAGTAAATCAATGAAGGTGAATACATTTGTATGTAACTTTCTCGCCACGGGGATTAACTGCTCCTCGTCTGTTGTAGAGCTTTATTGATGCCATTGAACTGAACCTGTAACGTGCAAACGCGTGCAAGGCCCAACAACGTTTGATCAGCGCATCCCGACTTCCACAGGTGAACTATGAGATGAGCGCGGATGAATATATTCAGGATGTGTCATGTTATGCACTTTTATCGTGTGCAGCCTAGCCACGGGCTAGCTTTTAATTGGCTTCCCTGAGACATGTAAACATCAGCTTGCATATATGGTAAGCAAACATCAGAGAAGAGGAAATGGGGATGAAGAGGGTGGAGAGGCGCACGCCCTCTGTAACATAAGGCTAAACAGAGCGATTTCCTGTCTTTGTGCTGAGAGAGCGGCCTTGTCTCTGCACTGTGGCCCACTGTGCAGAGACACGGCAGACCCTTTCCTCACACCAAACAGCAGTAATGTGGCGATTCCTCTTGCCACATGTAATCTAAGTCAGCCTGACATGCGCTGAGAGGATTAAGTCGTTTTCAGGCACTTGAAAAGCACAGGAGTGAAATAAAAATGGCGCGCGCAAAAGATATTGCCGGAATAAATGGAATTCACAGTGAGTGCATGCAGCCTCTGCACTGATGGGATTCTTTGGACAAACTTGTGTGTTTGCTTGTCTAAGTGTTTGCAATTACCCCGCAACCCGTCACCCCCGCGCTGTCTGCTTCCTCTAGTTCTGCTCCACGTCCCCGGCTCGGTTTTTAATATTGCACAACGCATTTTCAACTTCTGTTTACTCATTTGCTGCATGTTTATGGAGAAACATCAACTCGCTTTTAAGAAATAAAGCTTAGAATGGAGAAGCTGTGCAATAATGAAACACGAGGGGGAGAGAATGTTCCTCCACAGTTGTTGTTAGTAATGTTTTGCTGTCTTATTCAATTTTTATATTAGAGTCTCTCTCTGTCTCTTTCCCTCTTATATTTCTATGTTTGTCTTTTTAAAATGCCGATCAGCTATCACACAGCAAAGACCAGGGTTTACTCCTTATATGACCATCTCTTATCGCATGGTACTCACTGAACCATATCCATGTCGACGCCGCTGAAGGTCACAAGACCCATTTTTCGCGAAGTGAACTTTGTGGTAATGTTTCTCTTCAGATCGCATGAAGAATGTAATCTGCGTGTGCTACAATTTCAGTCAAGCCATATGATCCTAACATTAATTGAAACCCAAGGTGCCAGGTTTTGTGTGGTATCACTCTCTGTGCTCTTAATATTCCACGTGCTTTGTGCATCAGTGAATGCCCATTTCCAGCTTGACTCCAACAGAAGGATAATTAAATGATTAAATCTTCCATTTAGTTGATGTCCCCACAGTGTGCCATGACAGTGGAGAATGCTGTTGTGTACCATTTCCCCCCTCAGCATTGCATCTGTTTTCCAGTCTAGAGAAGTGACCCTGGATCTTTGATGAACACAACGATGGCTCTGCAGTTTAGGTTTAGGTTGAAGTTTTAAGAATTTCGTCAAAGCAACACGTCAGTCAATCCCAGCTTGTTGTAGGCATTGTTGTGCGTTTGACACTGAAACAGGAACCTGTTCCTATTCAAGATTTTGATGCTAAGCTTCCACTTTCTTTCACCGGGGATCTTGTATTGTTATTTAACACTTGCTCAGAGGTATCCTCTGTCTCTTTCTGGCCTTTCAGCTGTCAGTCTGGTTCAACCATTGTACAGTGTTTTGTTTTTCATGTGCAAACGTTACTTTTTACTTTTTTTTTTTTTTTTTTTTGCAAACCTTTCAAACCAAATTACATCTATTTGTAAAGAGGATTTTCTACAACCTAAAAGCATAAAAGGCCATTGTTGTGCAGATTGTTCAAATTCACCTGAGGACCATTGTTCTTGTTAATGTGTACTGTTGATTAAAGGCAAACTCTCAGTAAACATGTGGGTTTAAACACCGCATGACCAGCTCTCCAGTTTTATTATTTTAATGAATTAAACAGAATTAATATGATGTTACATTTGATCCACGATCAAGTCCGCTCAGTCAATTAAGGCAGGTTTTAAATTCAAACTTTTCTTTTCCAAATTGACAGACCGACTACACATGCCCTTTTTGACCTCACACTCAATTTTCGATTTTACTGTTTGACACGCACTGATGATATCGTATCTCCTCCAAGGACAAGGATCACTAAGATAAGAGCAGCAGTTCTGCTGAATGACAGGTTTAACCACCCTCCCCTACTAAGACAGACTCTCTGTGTCACCCACTTACTGAAGTCTGGAGTCCTGTGGCTCACCTCAGTTACCTTACTCGTCCCAGTGCAACCTCACTGCTCACTCACTCAGCCTGAGTGGATGTTTGTCTATCTCTGGCTCTTCATTTCAGCCCCCCTACCTTGATTTGTTAATGCAATATCCTAATGGACGTCACCTGTATATGTATGTGTGTCTACAGTGTATGCGGACGGATATGAGCGGGTAAGAGCAGCAATTTAGGTAAGAGTGAACGCAGCCTTAGTGAACCAAAAATGTGGCCGGACAGTTAGGCAACTTGCTGTAATAACCTAATGGACACACTGCAGGATTAAGGTTGGAAAATCAGTGGATTACTGCAATTAATAGATTGGAAATGAATAGGAGAGCCACCAAGGATTTGTGTGAGGACATGAAGAGGTTAGATTTTGGGAAAATAAAGCAAAAAATGGTAAGGATTTATGCAACAAACTTTCCCACCTTTAATATGAAATAGGTCAGCAATGTTTTTCTGAAAAGCTTTCCCACCTGCAAATACGCTTGATGGATGCTCAAATAGGAACATTAAAGGGTCACGGCATATTGTGAAGGGCTTTCAGAAGCTTCATAACACAGAGATTCCTTGTTTTTTCACACGTCTCTCACTGAATGTTAAGTCCATAGGCCACAAAGGAGTTTTTCCAGATCAAGCTGAGACCCAGCCCACATTTCCACAGTACACGACTCCCTGCTGTCAGGAACTGTGGGGGACTACAGCTGTGCCAGAGCAGCTTTATGTAAATCCCTACCTCCACGACAAGGTCTGAAAATGAACCGCTGCCCTGAGGTGGTGTGGTGGAAGATGGAAGGAAGGGTTTCTCGTATCTGTTGTTTCCTCTCAGTGGGACAGTTTTCTTAATACATATTCAGGGTCGGTGTATCTCCATACTGGGTGTCATGTGGTGAAGAAGTTTGGATTGTGAAACTTCAACAAAGGCTGAACATTTGGCGGAGGATCGATACAGTACTGTAGTTACTGTGCTTCCATTTTTTTGCTACTTCATACTTCTACTCCGCTACATTTTGGAGGCAAATACTGCAAATATTTTCACTCCATTGCACATATTGTCACTTTAAAGGCATACCTCTGTGATAAAAGCTGCTTACAAGCTTACAGCTGTTCCAGACTTTCTTTGTTATATGTGATGTTATTCAAAAGGCTTTTATTTTCAAATGGTTTTACATTATTGTAACTGTGCTTCTGGGGTCGTGTCTCACGCTGAACACTTATTTTTTCTCCTTGCACTCATACTCATCGACAGAATAGAAATGACATTCAAAACTTAGCTGCCCGTCTGCTCACCCACGCCTGAACCACATCACCCCAGTCCTTCAAGACCTCCCCTTGCTCCCCTTTCACAAACAATCAAAGTCCTCCATGATCTAGCCCCAACCTCCTCAACCCTCTGACATCCTGGAACGAGCATCAGAGCTGGGGGGACAGGACCTTCTCCATTGTTGCCCCACCTATTTAAATCTACTTTCAATCTATGGTTCATCGTCCAACCTCCTTCTCAGTTCTTAATCATTGTCGTAGTTATTTTATACTATTTGCTTGCACTGTTTGTAGTTGTTGTTATAATGTAAAGTGACTGTGAGTACCTTTTAAAGCTCTATATGAATAAAATGTATTATTATTATTATTAGTTTTATTATAAAGAGGCTCCCAAGGCAAACCCAAATAATGTCCATCAGAGCTATGTACTATGCTTGTTGTTGTGGTACAAGTGTAAGTTCACAGAGTTTATCCAAGTGACTGTACCACTGACTGCTGTCTCATAACTGTAAACTATGTATCTGGAGTTTTGTGCTGCTTTTTTCTGCTTTTCCCTTTGCCCCGATGAATGGATCCAATGACTGTGATGATTTCACTGAAGTAAACTGACTTTGCTGCAGATCTTTGCATTTTTAAATGCTGGTGTGTTTGTCCCTTTAGGATCTGTGGTGCCAGAGAAGGCCACCTTTGAATGAACCCTTTAGCTAAATTTTTGGTTTTATAGTTGAATTTGTTTTGAAATAGCAGTACAGCTAAGGTTTACATAGTAGGATATTACATAAGAGGAAGCAAAGTCGAACAAAACTGTACTAAATCACAGAACATACCCAACTGGTGGGGCAAGTTATATTCAATCCTGTACTCTCAGCGTTTTTCATCGTCACCCCTGGCTAACGAGCGACTCCATTCTAAGTGGTCAGCTGTTTGCCTCCCGTCCTTTAGAGGACATCTTTAAAGGCTTGCAAATGAAGTACAATCTTGGGGCAAATATGTCTGCTCTGAATGATAGCCGGGCACACCATTCATATCACAGAGGATCTTTCACAGGATGACATTTAAAATATATTTGATGTGGCTCGCTTTAATTGTGCTGGAATTCATCACTCTCTCTCACACACACACACACTCACATAAAAACATGCTTGCTGCCTTGATCTTCCCTCCTTTCCAACCCCAATCTGTTACTGCAACAGGCATTCATGCCTTTTTCCTTGTATACACGTAACATCTATGTTGTTTAGCCCAGCAGATAAAGACCTGTGTGATGCCTGCTTTCCAGTCTCAGATGTGCACACACACACGTGCAGACAATCACAAGCTGTACACACACCCTCCCACATCGATGGGAACCACCAACCTTATCCATTTCCCTGACTGAATATATTATTCTACCCTCTCCCTCCGCCTCGGTTTGACAGGGACAGATTGAGCTGGTCTCTGATAGCTGCAGTAGCTACTGTTATGGGAAATGGAGCTGCACATTTACATTTACTCATTCTATTACTTTGATGGATCTTCTGGGCCAACAGTCAGCTATTTTACGGTTAGGGTGCAATGTGTCTTTCGGAGTAATGCAGAAAAAGATTCAGGACAGGTATTTAAAATGCTTAAAAAGTGCAGAAATTTGTTATCAAACACTGCAGACGTTGCAGATAGTGACTAGTTAGTAGGCCTTAGCAAGTCAGGTTCTACATGGATTCATTACTGTAAATTAAATGAAAGTCTGAAAAGCTGAACAAAGGGAACAGTCACACTTAAAGAAACATGGATTGCAATGCTGTCTGGTAGATTTTGGCAAGCAGACAAGGTACATTTTCACACTTTGGTAAGCAGCAGGGCCTGTTCACACATCCAGTCCCTATTAAATGATAGGCTAATTGTGACTTATATAGCGTTTACATGCTGCAATCACAGAATGCATAATAGCCTCGCTCACACTAAGTGCATTAATATTCATATCTATTGCCAACAAACCAAATTACTTGAAAATGAAGGAATTATGCTAAGAATAATAATGCAAAGTATAATATTCAACTGTGTGAGAGAGTGCGGTTGGTAAACTGATACAATAATGATGTGAATGTTGTCTCTCTGTAGCTTTGGCACAGCCAAGGGGTGGCTACTGGTTAGCATGGTCACCAAACTGGCCCCCCAACGAGTCAAAGAGTGAGAGACCCTGAACGATTAAGATGCAGCTATTGCCATGGATGGGTTTATAATGGAGTTGAGGGGTATGACACATTTTGTTTGATGCTCTGGGAATGAGACCAAGCTCCATTACTTGTTGTTTCATAAAGTTAAATTGCTAGCAGACCTCGCTAACACAAAGTTCAAAACACCATGTATACATATGTAACCCTGGCTAGTGAGTTTATTGCACGATCTGAACAGCTAAGGTGCAGATTGCACTAGTGCTTATCTGTCTAAAACAAGCTGCATTGTGTTTATCTTCCATTAGCTAGTCGTTCCTGCCACCAAAGACCTCTGAACCGACTCGTCTTGTGCCTCTAACTTTTGGCTTCTCTGTTGAGCGCTTGTTCTTTTTCATGTACGGTGCAGAAGAGTGTGTCTGCTGTTTATCTGAAACAGACATTGCAGAAGTTGAAAAGTTTATGACTATGGTTTTATTGCTGATGAACGTGTGGACCTTTAAAAAAGACGAATACATCTCTCCCTGTGGAAACACTGGTTCGAACGGACTTTATCGGAACTGTCAGCTGGAAATGTATCAAGCTGCTACGAAGAGTTATGAATGAATAAATGGTGGTATATAGACAGCATGCTCATAAAATAAATGTCGTAGTTGACATAAAATTATATTTTTTAAAAACAAGCGAGAAAACAAGCTCTGGTTTCACCTTCAAAAAACACATAAAAGATGTAGTTAGGAGAAGAGGGCAGATGCACAACAAATTAAGGAATAAGCACGAAGCAGCCAAACCTTGGAGAGGAAACACTTCATAGGTTTGTTGTGCAAACATGACTTCACCTTTGCAGTGGCAGATCTACTCAGGGCAACTTCATTCTCATCCCGTTGGAGTTCTGCTGTTGTATAATACATTGTAAGTTACTCAGCAACCCAAGCTGAAAGTGCAACTGCGCAAATGAATAATGATGAAAGAAAAATACAGTGTTTGTACTGTTGCCAGGGTAGCAGGTGTACAAACACAACCGCTCATACATAAATGCTTAGGTTGGAATAAAAAAAAAGTATGTAAATTCATCACAAAATTCATAGTTATATTGTTTTATACAGTTTTTCCTCATGCTGTGATGAATCATAGCTTTGATAACAGATGGAAATAAAGGCTCTATTTGTCCTTCAGGTCAGGCTAATTCAATGACAGTTGGTTTCTGACAGTGATGCAAGGAGCCATTAGGATTCAGCTAAGATGAACTTTGCTGCACTGAATTTCTTTTCTTTTTTGGCATTTGTGTCAGTTCAACACGAGACACTAGGTGACTAACATTCTGAATTGAGAAATAAAGCCCATTTCAGACAGGCTTCGTCTGGCTTTAGATATAAAGGCTGTAATGGCTTCATTGAAACATGAAAGCGCTTTTAGTTTTAATCCTGGTTTTACAACATACATATTATGGCGTTGGGTACACAAGAGGGGGCGGAGAACACTGGTGGGTTGGAAAACATCTATCAGAGCACAAAGTGCTCATCACTGATGGATCATAAAGCCTATTTTTGAGTTAAAGCCTTAATTAATGACCATCGTGAGCAGGGGAAAGGCTTCTCACTCGCTGATCTTCTAATAAATTTTCTCATAAATTTCATCGTTTGCTTATTTTAAAGTATTATAAAGAATATCATTCTGCTGCCTCCAAGGACAGAATGACACGATGTTAGACTCAGATTTAATGCCCTTTGCTCACACACTATATGTTCACTTGTGCTGTTTTTTTTTTTTTTTTTTAAAGAGTAACTTCCAGTAACACGTTTCACTGCCCTCTCTGGCTTACAGTTCCACCTCTGGTTTCACCTCTGAAAACAAGATTCTCAGATGGTCTTTGCTCTTGCTCTTTAATGCTGTGTGGTTTTACTTGGTCTGTTTCGCCCTGTGCCACGAGGGGTGAAAAGCCATTTTCATGCCTGATACATAAATCTCATGTATTGACTGATTTTACCTTATTGCAGATATGCTGATAACAGGTTTTGTGGTGGTTGATAAGGAACAAGAAGTTGCAGCACAGAAATGCTAAAGCAGGGCGACTGCAGGCCTTTAAAAGTATGAAAAGTTGATGAATCAATATAGTGACTATTAAGGCTCTTGATTGAAAATCTGACTTATGTTGCATTGACATTTCAGTGGAACCGTAATGTATATTACAAACAGGTTTGTAAATGCAACCAGGTTCATGTCTGACAGCAACCCTGTGTCCTTAAAATGACGTTTATATAATACCAATTTGCAACAGGAAATACACTCTGAAAGACACGTAATGCTGCCCTGTTTTATTAACATAGATTATCATCTTGTTATCTTGTCTGACCACAGGAATGGGAAAGGAACACTTCACCACAACCTTTGAGTGGTACAAGAATATGACATTTCTTCAACTGGAAAAAAAAGGCCATTATCAGTCTGCATAACGGCAAAACAAAAGTTTGGCAGTATAAAAACGGAACTTGCAGGAGAAGCTTTTCAGGTTGCTGAAAGGCACTTCAATACAGCTGGTAAGGACAGATGGTATCTTCATCAGTGTGGCTTTGTGCCTGATATTTTTTTTATCTCTCTTGCACCCATTTGTCAGTTTGGTAACACACAATGAACTTTGTTGTTCAAAAGTAGAAAGACGGGCACAGTCAGGGATCAAGATCAAACAGCAGCGGTGCCATTGTGCTGTTATGAAATACTTGATTCGATTATAGAATTACTGTGCTCAGTATTTCATCCCTTGCTAGATTAATAAAGCACATAGTGTGAAGCAGAGTTCTGCTGCTAAGCTGCAGCTCATAATAGATATTACCACCATATTATCTATGGTAGCGACAGTATGGCGGACAGAATTGATTTAGATATAAATCGTGCAAGCAGATGAATAAGAAACAGCACTTGTCAGTCAATGCAGATGTGGCTGTGGTGTAAACAGCTGTCATCCAAACCGGAACCATTAGCGTGTGCTGAGTGAGGACTGTGGGAGCAGCCATATTCTGTATTAGTGACTGTCTGGGGGCTGCCCCCCCGACCGAAACAACCTGTTTAGCTCTTCACCGCCACAGAATGGGTCTTCTTAATGGCCAGTAGTTCTCTTAGAATCAGAGCAGCACTGTAAACAAGCAAATAATCATCTTCACCTTGCTAATTTGTATTACGTTGCCCTGTTATTATGCAGTGACTATGCACCTCCATCAAGGACATGACTTCTGAGTGCAGTTTCTACGGTGCCGGGAAAAGAGGTGACACTGATTTCTCGCAACTGATACAGAATTTACCTCATTTCCAGCTGTGCGGCAGCTGTGCCCCGGAAATCAATCTCCACGTCCTACATACTTGGAGCTACTCCTGTGACTGTATTTAATGCTGTGCACCACTGCCTCATGAATATAGAAGCATAAATAGGACCGAACTGGTGGTGCTGCGGTTAGCACTGCTGCCTCAAAGCAGGAAGGTTCTGGGTTCGAACAACACAAACATTTCAGGAAGCGAAAGCATCGGCAGCAAGCTGCACTAATTTCTCACCAGCTTGCTTTAGACGGATCCTTTGAACTGTGCTCTACATTCACTGGATCTCATGAACCCTTCCCACTACCAAGAAATGGTTGGTCATTTGTCTTAACATACGTTTGTTGGCCTGGAAAACTTAAAGGAGTTAAAGAAATAATGTTTCTTAAATGTCTTTTTGATAATATAGACTGATTTGAGGCAGCTGCATATAAAATATGGAGATGCTCTGCCAGTCAAGGCATTCTGCAAAGTGTTGAAAAAACCACTAATGATGTAGAGACGGAAAGAAAATGAATGCTAGTGCTGACTGATGTGGATTTTATAATGCGATAGTTAAGGAATAAAATTAGTGTTAGGTAAAATAAGCTCATAGGCGCCAAGTTTGACAAGACAGAAGAATGTGTGGAATGAAAAAGATGATATCTCTCATTTTTGAAAAACTGTCCATCATGAGTCAGACAGTCTTACAGGAGCGCAATGCTAAATTGATGAGGTTCTCTTTTAACGTAGAATAAATGCAGGAAGTGTTAAGTTTCATCGATAAGACCATTTAGGAATTAATTAGTAAAAGAAAGCAGTATTTCACATTACTCTGAATTTGCCGTCTGGGCTCTTATGGTCTGGGCAATTCCACCCCCTCTTACCACCTTTTCTTGATCAGGCTATTGTCCCAATGGGAAATCGGCACAAATAAGTCAAAATCACTAATGACTACATGACCAGGAGACAGCACCAATGTTCATGACCCTGGGCTGGCCTGCCTCAGCGAGGACAAGTCCACAGCAGCAAACCCAACCACACATAAAAGAACTGCTGTTCCTGACCAGCACTCAGCTACATAATTGATTGGCTTATCCAGAGACTGCTGGTCAGCAATCAAGCCAGCACATGAAGCAGACATGAGGCAAGCCAGCATGTAGCAGATGCAAAAGTCATGTACTGCACTGAACTGTCCCTTTAAATAATGAACTAGTGGCACTCCATGTCCATTTGGAATTCACTGCAGAACAGGGCACGTTTTAAAACATCACTGCATGCAGACATGCAACATACTTGGCAGTTACTTAGCCTCTAGCTCAGAAACCGATTTGTAACACAGTGCTGCAAGAGCCAGAAGAGCAATTAAACTCAAAAAGCCTTTTTCTTCATTTTTTAAATAACAATGGAGTGTACGCATTCATTTTGAGATCCAGCTGTCTCTCAGCCTTAGCAGTGTATATCACTAATCAACAAGGCCTGAGGAAACTTTCTGAGTTCACAGCTGCCTGGAAGAGGTGGCGAGTCAGAGAATGAAAGTGAGGAGAGGAGGAGGACCTGGTTCAATCCCGGAGAGGTCTGTCAGATGAGAGCGATCTAACACATCTGGCCTGTCGGCTGCTCCCGGGTCTTTAATATTCACAGGAACTCCCAGGAATCCGCTGCAAAAAACCCACAATGAATAATTGATGCGTGTGGTGCCACAGAGCTCCTTCTTTCTGTTAATTGGATTTCAAGAAAAAAAAAAGAACAGAGAAACAGGTAATAAAATAAGAAATCAAGAGACTATTTTCATGCTGCTGGCAATGCAGCGATGCAACAGTAAGGTCGGTAAGGCCTTAATTATTCATCCTTTTAAAGACACGCTGTCCACTGGCTGACCTCAAGCTGTGGAGCTGTGCTGTAGTGTGGATCTCTCAGTAAACCTTATATTACTGGATGGTGTCTGTCATGTTCTGAGGCCTCTTCTATCCAATGGAAGTAATATTTTGAATCGTCAGGTCTCAGCCTTGTACCCTTGTGGTTGCTGCTCGTTTAGAAACAAAAACTCGCCCATTGTTGTCTAAGGAACAAAACTTCTTGTTTTCTAATATATATGTTTTGTTTGTAACCTAAGCTATTGTGACAGCTATAAACCTGGAGACACAAGATATGTTTTATCAGTCCCCAGTATGAGGAACAGTAGGCGGCTATAAATGCTGGCAAACCCTGAGAAATACACACAGGCGTCTCACTTTCTTAACAACCATCATTGGTACAGTTGCAAATGTTAGTAAGTCATTCTTACAGGGTAATAATTAACCACCAATTCTGTCGTTACATATGATAATATTAGTAGAAATTAGTATGGTTTTTTACATGCTCCTCACGTAATAAGCCAAAAGCAGAAGGTTCTATTTGTAGCTTTAAGATAAACATCAGCCTCAGCTTTCTTGCAACCCTGCAGCCAAGTTGTTGTTCTTATTAATGGCAAACAGTGATTTATTAAACATTAATAAAGCCATGTGTCTTATTAGAAAGAGGTACAGGATTGGGGTGTATTGTCATAAGATCAGGAAACAGACTGCTGGGTAGAGCACTGATGAAGTGGTATCTAATAATTAAATCCTAGATGTCTGTGACTCATCGCACTGAGCAGTTCCCTGGTGAGTTAAACAAGACACAAGATAAACAAGAAATATTAACTACTGGAGAGTACGACAATATTGTTTCTCGAAAGATATACTGAAGTTTAAAATGTTCTAAATCTCCACATTTCATGCCATTTTTCTGTCCTTAAATGCATCTTCCTGTAAAACTGACATAGCTTCTGAGCTTCTCCAAGGAATCCACTGTGATTTCAGCATTATGAGCCAAATCTGCAGCGCTGTATTTAGATCACAGTGGCTAGAGAGGAGTTCCAGAGGTGGTCTCTGCAGCCATGAGTCAAATATTGTAACAATGAGTTCAATAGCAGGCAAAAATAAGCAATGAAATGACTTCAACCATCTATTTCTCCATCCTTCACTCATTTGCTATATGCTTCCTACACCTGCAGGCTTGTGGCACGTGTGTCAGGTGCAAAGTGAAGCTGAATGTTGGGGCTCTTATTCAATACTCTTCTTTCAACTGAGGCTTGGATTAAATGAATAAATGTATAATCTTCAATGTAAAAAAAAAAAAAAATGCAAATTGAAAACAATTAGTTAATGATAGTGTAGAGTATGTCATGCTATGTTGTTGCATTGGTGTAATTAGTGCTGTGGAAACTTACATTATGCTTGATTTATCGAGACAGCGAATGAACATGGAGGAGATTATGTTTTGCATGAACAAGCATTAAAAAGGCAGCCCATCAGAAAACAGGGAGATTAGATGACGATCAAATAATACTTCAAACATATGGATTTACAGTGTATGTGAACACTGCTGGCTGAGCAGGTGCCTGAGGACCCTGATAATCACACCTGTCACATAAAAGTATTTTGTGTCAGTGACAATAAGATTATTTCAGTGCTGCTAGATTTCCGAGAAATGCCTGTGCAAAGCGAAAAACACACCTTCAGGTGTAGCGGCTCAATGAACTCCGCGCTTCCGTCCATCCTCAGCAGAGGTGTCAAAGCTGAACGACACACAGGAGATGTGCATTTTCTGTGTAGCTGCAGGCCACAGCCATTTAAACAGCAAAGAGAGGGCAGCCCATCTGGTGGCTAATAAAACCAGGTTAAAGCGAGCAGGAGAGGCAGAGAGAGAGAGAGGGAAAGGTCATAATATAGGCAGCAGTCCTTCATGCTTCATTGCCCCACTGCAGCCTTTATACCTTTGGTTACTAGCAGGCCAGCGACACTCGCTGAGCTGTTAAAACAGCCACACACATCGGAGGAAATTTACGGCACGCCATGCTACAACAGGCTTGTTGTAAAGACCCAAAGGCTGTTATCTGTCTGTGCACATGTGTGTGTGTGTGAGACTGTGTGTGTGAGGAGCGAGTGTGTGAAATAACCCATTACGTGTGTTTTACGCGTCGTTTTGAAGGACAGACCACACATGTGTCATTACTTTGGGCTGTAGTTACTCCACAAGTCCATTGGGATGATCCAGTGTTTTCATTACAGGCGGGTCTGGTTGTCCCCCTGGATGTGGCGTGACACTGGAAATATCGAGTACCATCTGTGGAGGCAGATGCATAGAAAAGATGAGGTCTGAATCTGATACGCACAGTATCTCTTTCCCCGAAGCCCATATCTATGCCTGAATGATGCAATATAACACATACATAAAGCATTATGTTGTTATGAGAGTTCCTGTAAGCCTGGTGTTGTAATAAAATACACATAAGGCATTAGAATAACTTCATAAGGTCAAATATCCCGGTGGATTTTAATGGCTTGTCTGAGCCTTGCAGTGCTCTCTGTGGCTATAATGTATGTCTAATGTACAGTTATGGCAGCCTATGAATCCTTCATGGCAACTCCTCAACTGATTTTGGTAAAGTATGGATATACTGATATCTACTGTAGGTTTAAAGGGAGATGTCAGAGTTTGTGTCACTGTTATTAATGTGAAGGGAAGACAGAATTGCAGTCTTTTGTTTTAACAGTGGCAAAAGTGAAGGTGTAATCAATCAGCATCTTAGCTGGGGGGGGGGGGGGGGGGGGGGGTAAGGGGACACGAGGAGACTGACTGACCGCCTCTGAGTGTAGCTTGGCCAGAGACGTTGAGCTGGTAGCCACAGATAACCAGCCATGAGAAGCTTCTGTCAGACTGCTGGAAAGACAGTGAGTGTGGTGGAGCTTTGACAGTCACTCAGCACATTTCCAGTGTGGCCCTCTGAGAGACTCTCTGTGGGGGCACCTGCTGTTGGAGGAGGGACAGTGTCTGTACTACGAGAGGCTCTCCGCTGTGTGTGTCTGGAGGAGAGTATCAGTAAATCTCCGTCACCCTGCTGTTTATCATCGTTAGCGTTACTGTTTGACAGCCTTAAATATCTTCAGCTCTCAATGTAGATCAGTTATCAGTGGACCCATGTGTTGTGTTTATCGCCACTGACGAGGAATAAATCTCACTCATGGACGCCGCTGTCTTTCCGCCAGCGCTGATCAGTCTTGCTAATGCTAATGCCACCAGCAGCTATGTGTGAAAGCAGTTAGCCAGCATTCTGCTTTTACAGTTGGTGCAGCAGCTGTTACCACTGTCAGGGGGTCACCATACGTAACAAACCTCAGAGTCTTACCTATTACATCATGGTTAGGGAGGGGCCACAGAATTCGGCTTCACTGAATCTTCAAAATGAAGCAGACACATACAAGTTTTTAGCAGAATTTTTTTTGTGTGTAGCCTCCTTTGAAAATATAATTTAACTTCTTCAAAGTAAAAGTCTGTAATGAGTCAGTGTCACTCTGATTTTGTCCACTATACCAGGCTTAAAACGGTGGTGTTAACATTTGGAAAAAGTCAGTAGACACTGACAGTGTTAGGTAGAGTCCTGAAACTCTTTACTCAAGGAAAAGTAAACATCACTATTTAACAAACCTTTTGAAGTAAAAGTCTAGAAATAGCCTGTAAGAAATGAATCAAAATAGTTGTACTCAAAGTTACTTTGTGTTCTAGTATTGTTTAGTGTGTGTAGGCGAGAGATCTCAACAAGTCTTAAATCTCTGGGGCACGAGTCCAAGCCAAGTCAAAAAGCCTTTGGTCAAGAGTAGAGTCAAAAAAAAAAAAAAAAAAAAAAAAGAATTACTGCGGCAATTAAACAAGCAATTGTTGAATGAAGTAGTTTAAGCCAGTATATAGAGGGCCAAGAACCAGCATTGGCCTTAGTTGATATATCTGTTGTACCTAAAGCTATCTACTAGACTGTCCAGCACAGATGCATATTGGTCAATGACTGAGGCGATGGCATCGTGCCTTACTGGCTTGTATTGTGTGGTGATTTTGCCATATTTTTAAATACGGTCTTGAATTTCCCTGACAGGTTAAAAAGATTCCCCAGTTCATAGACACACTGCGAGGAGTCGGAAACCAGAGCCGATGACTAGCAGGCAGTCTCAGATGCCAAGTTTACACAAACTGCCCCAGAGTGTATGTACAAAGCCAGAAGTTGTATCACAGGCTAGAAAAGGACCCAAGCACAGTACTGGATACTTACCGAAGATGACAGGCAACAGGGAAACCGAGCTGACGGTGTACCGTACTAAGCAGAGAAGGGTTTGCTGTAATGAGATTGCTTTGACCACCAAAATCACTTGCAGACTTCAGTGGAGGAGAAACAGATCTCAAATAAGGAAATAGATCTTTCCTACCCAACGGATCCAAGGTCTTGACAGGCGAAGCAACAACAATTCTTTGGCGACCCACTACAGACATGTATGCCCTTTTGTCAGGCTGTTTCGATGACCATGGGAATCCTCAATATAGCATATGAACTCTTTTTCACCATTTCATCACTGCTTTTGGTCAGACTGAATGGAATGAATGCATTGTCATAGGTGACCTAACGCACAAACCTTCCTTAATAGGCCAGGGCAGGCGGTATACCACATCTAAACAGCCAGTGCTGTGGATCCCTCGGGTGTGGCCGTGATGCCTCACATCACATACACATCAGTCTGGCATGCCCCATCTTGAACTGGTTGTGCTGTTAAAATAAAGTTGCGCAGTTTGCCATTCAAAACAACACGTGACACAGCAAGTAAATAAACTCACGTTTCCCACCGTGTCCATCATCAAGTCAACAATGGTGCATGATTTCTCCAATTCTGTAAACATTAACAGCTAACTTGCTAGCTAAAAATTAACTTTACCATCCTCATGTGATATGCACAAGCATATAAACACTGTTCGTTGTAAGTATTAATACAGCGTTTTAAAGATAACAAGCATATTGCTGCGTAGTGTTAGCTAGACACATATAAAGAGTGAGATCTGAGTCGCCACTTATTCAGTTTACAGTGATTTTGATGGGTATGCACCCTGCGTTAAAATCCTAAAGGACACAATAAACTCACTATCGACGTGTTCAGGGGATGTACCCAATCATTTCTCCTGACGCTAGTGTGAATTAATAGTGTCAAGAGTCAGTGTTTAATTCAGTGTGTGTCTGACCCACCAACCAGCCTATGTTTTAGTGAGACATCTTAATTTTGGAAAGGTTCGCCTCTCATTTCCACGGTTGTCCCTCACTAAAACAGTGCAGCTAACCAATGGAAGCACCACCACAGAAACACTCGCTTACTGCTAAAATAGGATATGGTTGTCAGACATTCCTTGACTGTGGTTAGTTATTAGTTTGCTTAATGGTTTACAGTCTAACAAAACGTGTTGGTATTGATTACTGATGGTGGCTGACGGCAGCATGCACTAAGCGGTTGCCCTTTGTGTGCGTGTTTTAAAACTACCTTCCTCAACATGATGAGCTTGATGGTGTTATCAGTGACTCCTGATGAAACTTGAAAGCTCGGCATTCTCATTGCCCTTTTATAAGAGTTGTTTAGTCTTGATCACTATTAGCCCATGTATAGACTAGTTTATCATTAAAATATAACAATAACAATGAATACAGTGAGTTCACATTTAAAAAAAATCAAGTAGGCAGCATTTTGTGGAAAAGTCAAACATTCAGGATACAGTTTTGATAGACTCAATATTGCTTTTCTATACACTGAGTCCTGGTTGATGATTGGATGCTGTTTTATAGTCATAATATGGAATTATCATTTGTTGTTATTGCACCATTGGTTGTGGCTGTGACGCTCCAATAAATTTGTATTCATCATTGTTGCCCTAAAAATAACATTATTCCAGGCTTGATATCCTAAATGTTTTCTAACCTTGGATTGCACCACAGTGCCTCTGGTCCCTGCTGAAGACATCTTTTATTTAACCCCATCGTATGAATTTATAATATGTAAATAAACTCCAATTGATGGAACTCAAATTCAAATGTCCCACACTGTCAACACATCACATGCTGCCATTCTTTGGACACACCACATTAGAGGAGCTGCTGACTGAGATCACAACACGTGTGTGTGTGTGTGTGTGTGTGTGTGTGTGTGCGTGCGTGTGTGTGTGTGTGTCGTGGGTAATTACATTTGTCACAAAAGATTCAGTGGTTGTATGAGCTCATAATTCATATTCATATTTTGAAATCTATGCCCATGGCTGTTTTAATGTATTTCCATTGCAATAGAGATTCTCTGCTTTCTAAAATTTGGGTCCCAGCTAATTGAATATGTGATGCCACAACACCATCAGGCAGCTGCACCATGGAAACCCAGTTCACTATGCACAAATTAAAGAAACCATATATGTAATAAGGCTGTCTTAGAGGATAAAGAGAAGTCTGAATAGCACCCAGCTGCAAAGGGAGTGAGAATACATGAATGGTAAAATTAATTAGCATCCTGTGAGACAGTGTGATGTTCGTCCAGGCGGAGTTCTGTGGCTCTCAGAGGTTTCTCAGAGGCCTGAGAAGAGGCTGGTGATTACAGAATAAGTAGATTATGCAGCTCATCCGCACTCGTCAATCCATGTGAAATCTTTGAGTGGGGGAAAATTCATACAATCAAAATTGAAATATCATCTTCTTGTTAATTGTTTCTAAACAGTGGTGGAGTTCACTAGCAAGTCATCTCAACAAGCCTGATGAATATGTAATTATACAAGGAAGCATTGCAGTGGAAGTAGTACACAGCAGTGTACCCAACACTTCTAAATATAGCATATTTATCTTGTTAAATGCTGTTTTTCAAGTTGCACTTATGCATTATGGATAAGCACTGAAACATTTGCTACTGAATGTGACACTAACACACATCCGTCAATTCATCCATCCCTTTCTTTATCTGTCAATCTTGTTCAGTTATTGGAGGTTCATCACCATTTATTGAAGAAGACAAGTCACACATTGGAATACCTTGATAGTGTGCAATTTATAACGTACAATGTTCTTTTATAAGTAAGCATCTGTCTGCCAGTAGTATTCTTAAGACACATTTCCGACTGTCAGGGCTGTATCTGACACTTCCTTTCAGAGAACAACTGACATCTGACATTTGCTCCCGCTTCACGGTGTGACTGGTGTGGGCGACCGGATGGAGGGTTTGAACTTCTCTCTCTGTTTCATTCTTGACAACAGTTTCTGTCACATTTCATGTGAGCTACCAAGTGCAACATGAGTGTCTTCCAGGGGAGACTGTGGTGCCATAATCCCCATATTTAAATGATATCACGTTTCCCATCTCTCCATGATGCCAGACTCCGTCTTAGAGAGTCACTTTGCCTTCCACAGTGTAGCCTTTCGGAACAACTATAAACACCTTTGATTTGCAGCGTGCTCAGGCAACACGGCTTTTATCTTATTCTTCTGAAGCATAACTCAGCCCTTAATGCTTGTAATTTTCAAAAATAAGACTGTATAAATCCTGTTTCTCCCTTCCCCAAAGAAAGGTGTTCTCAGAAACAAACAAACATCTCTGCAGACTGTAGAAAAAAATGGATGTAGCATCGGGAACGTCAGCAAAGTTCAATGATTTGTGTAACCTGGGTTCGGCACCCATCACAAAACTTACTGACGACAGATTAAACCTGACAAGTATAACAGCTGGATGGTAAATGGCTTTGTTTATTGAAGTACTCCTATTGTGCTTCCATAAAGCCAAAGAAAGAATGGGAAAAAAAACACAAGAAATATGTCTTGTATAGAATCATCAGAGGTTCTTGAGGTTCAAGCACTGGTCTTGGAAATGGTTGGGAGCTCTTCTCTCAGCCACTGTAATCAAGACGCCTTTGGGCAAGACACTTAACTGTCAGTTGCACTAATGACCAACTGTGGTTGTACTGGGCAGCTCCTTGATATAAATGCATGTAACAGACAGTTGTTGGTGGGGAAAAAGAGGACAAATGCCAGATCAATCTTTCTCGATAAATGATGCTTTAAAAAAAATGAACTTGGTGTAATTGATATCAAACTCCCTCACTTCCAGATGCATTGACTCAAGTATTCCCCTAATTGAATCAAGGAGAAAAGTTTGACTCGACTGCAGCAGGGCTGATTGAAAGCCCCACTGCTGCAAACACATCTGGACAGGTGTGTCTCCAGAGTCGACACACATACGGAGATTTGCACATTTTCGATTTGACTCAGCAGCTGTTCCGCTCCACTGTAGCTCCCCGCGTGCCATTGCCTTATTACGCTCTTATTAATGTAATATCATTAAATGTCCCCCTGAACATCTGAGTGCAGCAATTTATACGCACCTCGTAACGTTCATCCCTTTTGGCAGGGCCAGATAGCGGCCGAGTCTGGAGAGATCTACTGCAGAGTCACGAGGGTTGAACTGATTATTTGTTGGGATGTGGTGGAGCAAGGGTGAGCTGGAGTAGGTGGTTGGGGGGTTGGAGCATTGAATCATTTGGTGTATTTATTATCCATCCTCTAGCTTTGGCTCAATCCTGCATCTCCTACATCAGGTAGAATAATGGCCTCCATAACCTTGGGCGTTGGTGGCCCCTGAGCACTCTCTCCTCAGCCTCCTCTCTTTGCTATCTTTTCATTACAGATCTGTTGGAAAAAAAGCACAGATCAGATTGTGAACGGAAAATGCACATGTGTGCGCGCACTCCCACATGCTCTAAGGCAGTATTTCTCTCCACATCAGGGCTACAAGAAGAGGCATCCTGAATTGATTGGGAGATAATGAAGGAGGGCAGGGAGAGAGGGATCGATGCAGCAGGACCCTGTTGACAGACAATGCAGGGCTGGGTGAATCACTTACACACAAGGCCATGCTGGATGCAAAATCTCTCACGATCTGGGCACGGTTTATGTTCGTATGTGAAGTTTAAATGAATACCTACTGATCATTTTGATTGTTTTTGATAAATATTTCCCGCTGTGGTGAATCTCTTCAAATTTGAGCATTTTGATAGCAGAAAACAGCCCCAGAATGTCAAGAATCCAATGACAACCACAGGATTTTTCTCTCTCTGAAAAGGCATTTACTGTACACCATCTTGGAACGCTAAACCTCTGCAATGAAAAACAGACCAATGAAGGTCTTAAATAAGATTTAGTAGCCCCTTACGGCATGCTAAGGAGGCTGTTTTTGCAGTTTTACAGGCTCCCAGCTATATGAAATAAAACTAATATCCCTGTTAGGAATATCGTAAAAATGAAAGTCAGGACCTATGCATGCAAAAGATAGTAAAATCACCCTGACACTGCGTCCAAATTTGCACTATTAAGTTCTTATAGATGGTAATAGTTTTGGTGTTCGGTTGGTGTGCCTGGTCTCCAACCATAAAATGAAATAATCATTTTGGGATCCTCTTTATGATGAAGACAGGGAGCGCTGTTTATACCTGTATACACAAAAGACTGTGAACATTTGAATAAAGTACATGGACACAAATCATGAACAATCTGCTGCTCTCACATCTTCATTTCTTCTGGAAGGCTTTTCAAAAGGTTTTGGGACTTCCCTGCAGGGATTTGCTCCCATTTAAAGATAACAGCATTAGTGAGGTTGGCCAGTGACATTGAGTGATAAAATCCTCAGTGTGGTTATAGCGAAGTGTCTGAACCCCATTTTCCAACGGGGGCATCTGGGGAGGTGCATCCATCAATTTTTCTAATTTTCTCAAACAGCCTGGAATTCATGCTCACTTTATGCAGTGATTGGCCAGGTGTGCAGAGGCGCAGAAGTCTGGAGCTGCTATTTCCATCACTTTTGTGAGTGACAACTAAGTGCAACACCATAAATCAAAGGGAGTCCTCTGTTATCCCCATTTGAACGCTATTGTCTTTAAACATGTCATTCGACATAGTTTCTCTGACATATAGTGAGGCCTTAAACTTATAAATCATAACATTTTCATGAAATCAAACACACTTTTGACACTACTTATGCTTCCTTTTTTTCGGTATTAGCCATTATATGTATGTACATTCCATAATTACCTTTCTATATAGTATTTTCTATTGTTAGTGGCGGGGCTCGCAATTCCACCGCAGGATTCAAAGCTAGGTTGTGAATGCTAGTTCACATTAAAAGCATTCCACCATCAAAACATAGGGCGGCTTTTATAACAGTAAATGTAGTGTACAGTATTTGTCACCAAGGTAAGCACTGATCTGTCTTCAAAAATGCATTAACTAAACAAGATATGGTAGTTTTTGAGAGTGAATCAGTTTTAAATATTGTAAGGAGTAACAGAACATAAATGTGCAGCCTCAGTGAGTTGCACACTAGACGCCATAGGTAGCAAAGTAGCAGCTCTTATTACTGACCTCTGTTGTTTTATGGAAAACCAACAACATAATAACATAAAATCTGAATGCAGTTACCCATAAAGTCGTGGGGTCTAATTTTTCCTTCTGCTCCCTGTGGATGAGGATCCTCTCGTCCTAGTCCCCTCATGACCGCTGATGTGATCTGAAAGACTATGACAGGTCACGGGCAAGCAAGCCCGACAGAGCTTCCTCTGTTCATGGCTGATAAGCTTCAGCTGTGTCACGCAAACAATGGAAAGAAAGCCAGCTTGTAACACTGCGTCTGTTTCAGCAGGAGGCAATCCCACGCCATTCATTTAGAGGCTCTGTCAAGCAAACACTGCCCTGATATCTGCTTTATGTGATTGGAATCTCTGAGCAATGCTTTTCGCTGTGATGCCAGTGTTATTGAGCATGCCTCTGAGGAGGAGTATTGACATATCAACACATTTAATGTGGAACAGTACAAAACAGGTACAATAAGTCAGATCCTCATATAGTGAAGCATTTTGCAAAGTTAACTTCCAGACACATTTATTGGGCTGATAACATTACTCAAACACAGTGTATGACCATTGTAAACAATAAAACAGAAAAAAAGGCATCAGCTCAGACTGAGAACTGCTCCAGACTTCAAAATTCGCCAAGCTTTTAAAATTCTCAACTTTTTGTCTTTTTTTTTTTTAAAATCCTCTTTATATATCTTTTGAATGTTAATTCATTACTTTTCTTTACATATTCATTTTTCTGCAATATTGATAATTATAATATGTACAAACGAGGCCAAGACACTGGTTGCTCTGAGGCCGTAAGAAAGCCTGTAAATATTTGCTTGTCTCCCATGACATGACTCTAGTTTTGGAAAATGACACGGTAAGGCTGTGCTCCCTCTCTGTTGGTTTTGCTGATTGCATGCCTGTTTGGTGACTGTAATGAAACGTCCGTGTGAGTGCTGTTGACCACTTCGTCTTGACTGGCAGGATGGGGGCAGTGACTTAGTCCTTGGATTTTCCCACTGATAGCAACAATTTTATGTACAAAGGCTTTAAAGTCCCAACGTTGTCCTATTGGTTGGGAGGCTATCAAATAAATGCTTCCACGTTATTTTTTTTTAAGTTTCTTTCCACGTGTCTCTTTTTTTTTTTTTTTTTTTTTTTTTTTTGGTTTTCTCCCAAAAAAGTATTGGTATCAAAATGTCCATATAGATATAGTTGTACAGTGGGGGAGAGGGCTTGTTAGCATGTGTTAAATCAAGGGTTCAAACTGTTCTCAATGTATGAAAAGAATCTCTTTGCTCTCAGTGCAAAGTTCCTTAATTCGTATAATGTCCAGTGTTGTTTGTCTTTATACAATGCCATGAAGTAATTGATGAGATGCAGCCTTAAGCCCGGTTTCACATCTCTGCTCCCTCCATCCTCCATCCTCCATCCTCCCCTCCTGCCCCTCGCCTCGTCCCGCTCCCGCTCCCACTCTCCATCTCTGACACTCATCTCCATGCTCATCCAAGGGAGGCTACTTTAGCAACCACTCGTTCACTGGAAGAGAGGAGAAGGACAGGAGTGAGAATTCTGATTTATATATGCAGCACTCTCCACAGTTCAACTGGTCTCTGGCATTATTCACCTCCACCCTACCCTACACCATATTTCTTCTTTAGCCATAAAATACAACTTTAAAGTAATGGCACTTGAGTGAATGTGCCTGGGTGTGTGGTGGTAGGTGGGTGGGAGTGGGGTGGTGGTGGTGGTGGTGGTGGTGGGGGGGGGGGGTGAATTGGCAGCATTATGTTTTGAGTGGCAGCCTTGACAGAAAATTATACGCAAGGCAAGGAGGTGCCAAGAACACGAGTAAACATTGTAATTCGATTTTAAAAAAGTGCCTCGCTGTTATGTGAGAGGGAATTTATTGGAGTGTGTTATCATAATCATATTTCTTTAATCAGGTGCTGAAAATAAAAAAAGTAAACACACACACACATTTGCACAGCATGATGGGCTCCCCAGCCTTCCTGATTTCCCATTCAGCTACCCTGATGATCACCTCTCTGGGGAGGGGAAGAGAGTGTCTTGCTGCTCCCACTCAAAAGGTTGACCTTACACAAATCACCAAGCAGATGTAGTTTCCCTTTTAATGAGACCCCCCCCCCCCCCCACACACACACACCTCATCTCTCCACTTTATCTTCAAGGTCTTTAAATATCTGAACAATTAAATAAACAAGTCTGCTTCACTGTGTTTGTGTTTGCTCTCAGAGGGTCTCCGGTGAATGCGTTTATTTGGCGATCAGGAGGGTCTGAGGTGGGTGGAGAGGGATGAAATCTCCCCACAACTGCTGCACGGAATAAGAATTTCATCTTTGAAGGGGGAGGGGGTGGAGTAGAGCAGAACAGAGAAGGAATGAGAGAGAGAGAGAGATGCAGACAGAAAGACAATCATGGCATGTGTTGGCCACAGGGCAGTAAATCCTGAGCAAAAAAAAAAAGAATAGCAGGGACTGGGGCTACCTCTCCTATTAACATATTTATGCTTCAGGAGTGAAACTCAACATTCTATGCCACAGTAGCCCATGATATGTTGGCTGAAACAGAGGAGCAGAGATGACAGACTGCAGCAACACCTCCTAGGTTGCAGTGAGCTGTGACATGCCAGTTTTCAGCCTCCCAAAAGCCAGATCTGTCAGTCAGTGCCAAACAGGTGTTCTGACTGTCCAGCCAGCTGACTTTCTACTACCTCTTTTTTCCCCTCCTTCTCTTTAGCACATCAGTCGGCACTCCACATTTTATCAACCTTCAGCTGAGTCCCAGCTCAGCACTCAAATTTGATATTAAGTTTATTAATTATAATGGCGAGCGTAGATCAAGAAATAATCCCTTGGAATTTATGTGGATGTCGTATCTAAAACAAATTACTTCAGGGGCATTCGGCAGCAATATTACCTCCTGAAGCTGAGAGTTTGGTGAGTAATAATTTATCACGCTCACTGACCAAAAATTATATCTTTTCAGTTGCTTGTCAGAAGTTTACTGGATGAAAATAGTTTTGAATTCAAAATGATATTAGCTGCAGGGACTGCTACAGCTTTGAGTTTAGTAAATTAATGCCTCTATAGAGAATTGAGGTGAGACCTTCCCCTGCAATGTATTTTAAAGTTCTATTCTGATTTATTACAACTTGGGTTTTATTTGTGTAGTTTTTGGCCACCATTCTATGGGTACCGGTAATAATTATTTCTCAGACACAGGGTGTCTGCTTGACATCTAACAAAGTGGGAGGACACTCTGAAGCAGTCAGTGGCATTTAATTAATGAACTGCCCACCCATTACATTGTAAACTCAACAAACATAGAAAAGAAACATGCCCCTAACTCACTTACCCCTTGTAACTTGAAGTTGTGTGAGATATGCCGATGCTTTCAAGGCACCATTACTGTACAGAACTTCCATTCATGACATCTCCACCTCAAAGATGAATTCGCACAACTTTAACACTTTTTTTCTGTCCTTCTTCCTTATCGGGAGTCTAGCTGAAGGGGTGGTTTTCTCATTCGACCACAGTGAGTGACAGTAGCTGTCCTGCTAGTGACAGCTGCTCCAGCCAGCCACCTCTACAGCAATCTGCTATCTGTGTGTGTTGGTACCGTAGGTGCATTCAACAGATGACGTTGGTTTTGTCTGTACTGTCCACCTGTCCACCGCTTAACATTTACAAAAGGAACTGACTCCTTGGACAATACCTGGTGCTGTCCTGTTTCATGAGAACACTGTCTCCTGGGTTCAGCAAAGGTAGATTTCTCAGCTTGTTCCTGCGGTTGTGGAGGTATGTTAGTCTCTGCTTGGCAGCTGCATCTGCTTGCCTGATTTCTTCTTGTCTGGCCAGTATGGGTCTAAGTTCTCAGACAGTGTGGATAATGTTGTCCAGATTTTCTGACCCATCAGCAGCTCCGCAGGACTGACTTCAGTAGAAGAAGAAGGCGTGATATTGTCTGTCATCACAGCCAGGAGGAGATCTTCCTAAGAATCCCTCTTGCCACAGGTACAGCCCTCTTGGCCTGTCCATTACTCTTGGAATAATGTGGACTACATGTTAAAAAAAATCATACTTCTCACTGAACTAGTGGAGGTCACTTATCACTTACTAGCTCTTCTGGAATACCATACAGTGCAAACATTTTCTATGATCTAGCTACTGGTTGCCACTTGTAGCTGTAAGATCTACCTATGTACCTGGAATCTGATACCACCAGGTAGGACTGCCTTGCTTACTCACACAGATCTACACCTACTTTTTACCATAGTCTGGAAGGTAACACAGTTACAGTTAGCAGTAGCTCACAGTTTTCCATTTCTTACTGTGCTGCTGCAGCAGGCTGTTTGAGCCTAGCATCAGTCAACACCACAGTGGGCCTAGTAACATCATAGAAGGAGAGTACAGTTGCAGATGCTAAGGCAAACTTGACCCTCTGGAAGGTGGTCTGCTGTGCAGGTCCCTAGGACCATTCCACTTTCGCCTTCAGAGGTTTGTAGAGTGGTTATTCTGCTGTAGGGAGCTCTTGGATGAATCTGGTCATGTAGTTGACATTCAAAGAAACTACTTGGGAACCAATATGTTCTGGGGTTGTGGGAAATATTTTACCAGGCGTGACATGATTTCCTGGACCTGGGACCATAGCGGCACACCACTCTGTTGGTTGTGCCACCTTCTGAATGATTTCCTTCTTTTACAATCGGTGCACTTCCTTTACTGGAGGCAGTAGTGCACATCTAGCAGTGTGCACTGTGTATGGCTGAGCCTCCTCCATGAGAATGATTATAACAGGCTCAGTCTTTTTTCAGCAACCTCCTCAGACTGGTGCACTTGCTGGATAACTTGTGCTAGTATCAAGCAGTGAGGTGAAATGTCTGAGACAAATACTTATTTTTGATGCACACTACCAGTTTATCAGGGATGTTAACATCTCTTGTGTTGTCAAACTCACAGCTAGCTCACATAGAGCCCTTATGTATGCTTCTGCTTTCTCTCTGGGTAGCTTGTTCCGCTGATTAAAGGACACCTTTTCATGTAGTAGATTCCATCTTGGAATGAAGTAGTTGTCGAATTTCTTCAAAATGGTGTTGCAGTCTTTCCTGTGTTCCTCCTCTTCTTTGCAGCTTTGCTGCCAATGGCATTGATGAACGAGCAGACCTTGACTTGCCTGTCCTCTCTGTTTAGCTTGGTAGTGGTCGTTGAAGCATGAGAATCTTTGCTTTTGTTTCAGCCATTCTCTCAGGCTGGCAAACTTAAATTTAGGATTATATTTTGATATGTTGATCAATTCCTCTTCTGAAACCATGTAATGTCTGCTTGACAATGTCTGGAACAGTCAGCATTTAATGAACATACTCCCTGGCCATTATAGTGTCGACACTATGGACACACAAAAAAACACATCCTCCTAACTTCTCGTACCTTGAAGTCTTGTGGCATATGTTGATGCCTTCAAGGCACCATTACCGTGTAGGAACTTCTAACCATTACACAGAGTGACACCATTAAAAGAAGTCTGATGGGGTAAGAAACACAAGCAGACGATCAGATTGGCTTTAAACAAACCCCCAGGTTGGTCATACAGAGCAAAAGGCAGTAAAATGTTATAGACCATATTCACCGTCTTATGGTTGTACCCCAATGTTCCCATGGATTTTCACTTTCCATTGTCTTTTCAGTTGATGATCAATCAGGCATCAGTGAAATGAGAACGATTTGTCAGAATCCCGACATTTAAGTGACTTGCAACCTGGACCCCGTCAATGCGACGTTATCCTTTCGATAACATTGGAGCTTCCCACCCTCAGCTTGATGTCAAAGTAAAATAGCTGCCACGTCAGTGTGGTCCAGATGAGTCAAAAATCTAACCAAATAAACAAAATAGCTTGTGCAGTTGTATGTAAAAATATATTTTATAAGAATTTTACGAAAAGAAATTTAAGAAACCAGTAGATGAATATTATTTTTTTTCCATCTAGTCAGTAGATAAAATAAGCTAAAACTTTATGTTAATGCATTTTATTCTTGTATTTATCTTTTACTATCTCTCACACCATAATTTTCCCTTTTTTGACTTGTTCACATTAACCTAAAAGTATAAAGCTCTATGCTTCTTTTTACACTACATTTTAATCATTTATCCAAATATATTATTTACTAATGATATTATATAATTTGGACTTATGTGATTTATCGCCTTTTCATCAGTTTTGGGGCTCCATCTAGCCAGAGTACAGCGTCACGTCAAAAACTATTAGCACTTTGTCCGTCGTTGTAGCATATATATACAGTATATATACAGTGTGTGTGTGTGTGTGTGTGTGTGTGTGTGTGTGTGTGTGTATATATATATATATATATATATATATATATATATAGCATCTCAGAAGAAGCATCTCAGAAGTGGCATGATAATAAGGGGTAATACAATGGGAATACAACAGGATTTACACCAAAAATCAATATGTTTTTACCCATGTAATCACCATGGTATTACCCCAGCTACTCGAACTAAAGTGGTTTAGATAATCTTCCTAAACTGATGGCTTCTTTACAGCCTAGCTGATCAACCTCTATGCTTGAGTGCATATTACATATCGCAGTCAAGCATGGAGTCATTAGCAGCGGCGTTGCTGTGCTCCCACGTCTCTGAAAATACTTTGTTGAGCACAAACAAATAAACAAAATGATGGCCAACTATGAACATAAGACCCAAGTTGTAGCAAACCTGAAATTCCCCTTTTAGTAAAATGTTGAGAAAACTTGTTAATATTATTTGCAAAATAGTGTTGCCTGATGGAAATACAGATGGATGATTAGACATAATTCTTATATGAAATAGAAATGAATATGAAAATAGAAATAAGATGGAGAAGGCAGAGATAACATGGTAGTTGGGTGAGTGAGTTTCTACCTCGGTATTGGAGCTTCTGAGCCCTGTTGTTGGGGCAGTCTTTGCCCTGCATGCTGAAGTTAATATTGGTGCGGATGCAGCGGTTGTTCAGCGGCTGGACTGGGCGGACGTTGTCGCTCATGCTCAAGAAGATCTGAGATGGCTGATTCTGGCTCAGCAGCCTCAAGGAGTGCATCTTGAGATGACGCCAGAGACGGGGAGAGAGAAAAGAAGCCATTGAGAAAAAGCTGGCCAAAGCATAATGGAAATGTGAGCCAGGCATTTTGATCCACTGCATCATTTTACTTTCCAGGCAGAACTGCATGGACGATTAGACAAAAGAAGAGCTGAGAAAGTTTTGGAATAAAGGCCTCGGTGCTGGGCTGACATGTTTCACTGGCAGAGCAATAGTTAAAGAGAAAATCCTCAGCTGAGACAGAAAGTTTCCAGTGAATTCTGGGAGTTTTTGGATTAGTGACTTAGGCTCACCTGCATGCGTGTGAGGTACACAGGCTTGTTCATCAGGATCCATGTAGCTGTCTCAAAGCATGGAGGTATGGTCATTGATCCATCATATGTGATAAAACTACTTGTTTCCGGGTAAATCTCCTCTATGTTCAGGCCGGTCAGTAGATACGCATCATCTGTAGAAAGCAAAGCACAGTTTCAAAAAACAAAAATTATTTTATTTTTTTGTTTGTTCTTTCTCTAATTGTCTTGCGGCAGCCTTTGAAACCCTGATCCCCACGTTGAGAACCAGTGCATTAAAGCATCAGCTAGCCCTGATCTAGGACATCATTTTACATATCACGCCCCAGGAAAGTTTTAAATCACTCATATCTTCAATCAGTTTGTTATAGAAGAGTTTTGAAAAACTGTGGTGGAACATAACTAAGCACATTTACTCCAGTACTAAAGTACAAATGTGAGGTACCTGGAGTATTTCTTTTCTATGCTACTTTATAATTAACAGCTATTTAATAATTGATTACTTTAAATAAAATACTTATTAACTTCTTTATACTCCAATGGCAACTCAAGTTTCTTTTCAGATAAAGATTTTACACAAAAAAAATATTTGCTTCTAAAACATGACTCGTTGGATTTAATCACAGAAAGAGCTGGCTTCACCTCAACCAGGTGAAAAACCAAATTCCTGCTGAACGTAATGACACAATGTCACATGAAAACCTCCAAACATGCAAATCAGAAACTTCAGGAACTAGGTTGATATGGCAAAATTGTTGGCAAACCGTTGCCTCTTTGCATCGTCATGCAGTTACAAAGCAACGTTGAATCATTTGGAGTTGTCTTTGAGCCCACCTAATGAATGTAAATCCAATATTCACTCTTTTTCCAACTCCTGAGGGAAACATCTGTCTCTTTAGCTGCTCACTAACTGTATTTGTTTGCGATTTAGTGTTGAGCAGGGAGTGTACAGCCTTTTTACAGCTTTCTCTGAAAACAGCTGCCTGCTGCTGATGCTGTTGCTGCTGCTGCTGCTGCTGCTGGAAACTGCACCATGAGACCAGTGAGAGTGAACCAAATCGGTAAAGCTGTGAACCTGACACCTAAAAAATGAGCTGAAAGTTACTATAATGCTCATTAAAGAGGAGCAGAGCTGCAGATTGAGGTGACAGCTCTCTGTAGGTTCATCACTATTAGCGACACCTTTCACGCTGTCATTAGATAAATTGGAATTACATGCATAAAATATCAATTACTGCTGTTTAAACTGGATGCTGAGTTATGATTTCCCTTGATATGTACATAATCGCTGTCCCCAAAAACGACGTTTTCCTTGGAAGCTGTGAGTTACCAGACACATCCTCCTCTTAATGTGCAGCCTGTAAACTCAACCCCTCTACTACTCATCAAGCACTGAGTTCATCTGTCATAACACATTTTTCTCACTTCTTATTTCACATATCATTTACTGTTCCTTGAATGGCAGGCAAAACCTCTTTTATCTAAACTGTCTCCACTGTCAGGACTCTAATTAGACAGACTGCGTCTCTCTCTTTCTTCCTCTTCACACTCCAGTAGCATAATCTCAGTAACTTGTCATCTGTTGGGCCTCTTTTGACAAATTGACTACCTATTGTGATGAGGTCACTGTGGTGGATGACAGCGTCTCGCAAGCAATAAGGGGAAAATATTAATAAAAAATAATAAACATGATAGGCTTAATTTGAGAAAATCCCCATAAAAAGCTTCTCTGATCCTCTCTATATGCTATCACCATTCCACCTACAACATGTGCATGCGAGGAGTAGCTCTGTTGCTCATCTTTGATCGTGCGGCTGAAATAAATAATTCTCTTTGGATGGTGTGTATGCGTGTATTTTGTGCTTGGGTGTTTGTGCATACATGCTTTTAAAAAAAGCAACGGGCCAGCAGAATTCCTGGCGGTGAGAGGTATGTGCATAAGGATTCATAAGCATGAGGGCGGTGTGTGACTGTGAGTCTGTGTGTCTGTGTGTGTGTGAGACAGCATGTGTGACACGGTGTATCTGAGAGAGTTTTGACAGCTGTCAGAATCCATGCTCCTCTCCAGCAGCTCCAGCTGGGCGCGGAGGAACCCCCTCGACTGCCCTTTTAGCCTGCAGCCTCCTGCCTCTGACACTCCTCCAAGCCACAAGGGGTCAGTGCATTTATCTGCTCCCCCCATTAATCCAATTATTTGTCTCTTTTTTCAAGATAGCCTCGGGCAATCTCAGTGCCGATACTGCCTTTCCAGTATGGCAGTCTGGCAGAGGGAAACCTCTGGAGAGCGGCTGTCGACTGCTGCCTAACATGCTACCTCACCAACAGCCTCCTCCAGCTATCAAGAGTTGCCATGGAGGCATCTCACCATCCCCGTCCTGCAGCATCCCTTAACTTACCAATTTGAAATGAAACAATGATCCTTTAAAAGTCCAGTGCGTAGTATTTCCTCACAATGTCTGAGCCCGGCCTGTATGTCAGTGCATCATAAATTTAGGCCAACGTTAGCGGCTCTGTCCTGCTCTGTTGCATTTGGGAAGTTTACACTCCAGTGACCACAGCCAAACTCAGTTATCTCAGATAGAGTGACATTCGCCAGACACATTAATCAGTCCTCATCATAAAACTACACAATACAATAGAGCAATAAAGCTTGAATCTAACCTCTGTGTTGCTTGTCCAAGTGTGTAAGCTAAGCAGTAAAACAGGCCTGTGTATGATTTTCCGATCATAATGTTCATACTTGGACCAGTTAACTCGCTCTGCAATGCAATACAAGAACAGTGCTGTTTTCTCTTTTGTCTCTGTCTTCTGTATTAATCATCAGCTGTTGACTTGAGTTCATGTATGTAGCCATTAATTGCATGTTTAAGACCACTTTGCAGGTTTCTGGTTTCAAAATGAGTCAGTTTGAAACATTAAAAAGACAAGTGGAGACCTAATTAGCGCAGATGGTTACACATTTATATTACTTCATAGCCACTTACTTTTATATGTTATTCTTGTGATGGTGTCTCTGTTCAGCATTCGATTCAGGAATGAATTTGACGTCTCAGCAATCTGGATTAAAAGAGAAAGAGAGAGTGAAGAAGGGTGAGGTTGAGGTTTTTAAAAAAAGGACTGATCATGCAATGAATTGAGAGCCCATCTAAAATTAAAAAAAAAAAAAAAGAAAAAGAAGAATCTACTCAGTTCGGTACTTTAAAGGATAATGCAAGTTAATCTATCACCTTTAATGCGCATGTAATGTCAAAACCCACTGATGTATTTTGCACAGTCAGAAGCTCCTGCACTCTCTTGTACCGCTGCTTTGCCTTCTGGAAAACAAAGGTTCCCACTGTTTTCGGGAAACCATTAAAAACAGCTCACAGACACACACTGCTGCCATGACAAAACACAATCCATCTTTTTAAATAGCCAATACATTGTATTCTTGTCCTAACATGACTTCGTAATGGATCAAAACAAGTTTTATACTTTCAGAGCTGAGTGCGCAAAGATCATTGGAAAAGCAAAGATTTTACAAAGACGTAACAGAAATGTAAAAAGTGAACAACTAGCTGCGCGTTAAAGTCATGTTACAGGCATATTTTGGAGCTAGAGTCAGTCCAGTCTATAGCTTCATACTTAAAACACATAAATGATGCTCGAAAGAAAAATTAATAACAAGAAGGACAGCAGTATGATAAGCTTGATGTATGACAGCTGCTACATTGGCATTTTCCTGTAAATAAAGAACAATTTCAATACAATAGTCATTCAATCTGTAGCTCATAGGCAATGGAAACTGTAATTTGCACACTGTTACGTAAAGAGGACTGGCGGATAATTCACTTTGTCATCTACTGTTGACTAAATATTGTGACTGTATGAACCAGTTACTGTCGCTGTTGTTTTCAAGCCTCTGAAATTACATCTTAAATTTCTACTACACATGTAGCAGTGCTACTCGTGGCTCGTAAACTAGACCAAACAGCTTGCGTTGTTTCTATAAGAAACTATTCCAATTACACTTTCCTGCATCTCTGATTCTGTCACTGAGCCACATCTGTCCTATGTCTCCCCGTTCAGCTTATAGAGACCAGCTACATTCTCTCATCTCTCTGCCAGATTGTCAGTGTTGCTGTTCTGCTATTGTCGTCCAGCTGTTCCGCTTCCCCGTTCCTGCCTGTTCTCTGGACTCTGTGCCTGCCTGCCAGCTACCTGTTCAGAAAACCTGTTACCTGTCTATGACCTGCCTCCTGCCAAACCCCTACGATTTGGACTCCCGTCACCTTGCTCAACTGCAAACCAGTTTCCAATTTCCAACCCTCTGAACCACCAGATTAACAATTAACATCATATGATTTTTGCATACATATATGCATTCATACATCACACACACAAACATGTATTGTGAAACTGATTCTAACCATATGGTTAAGTACACATCCTACACATAAGTGTTGGTGTTAATTGATGAGAAAGTGTTATAAAGAAGCGTACAGAACTAAACTGAATTTATGTTACACCACGGTGACTCTTAGACTCAGCCATCTGGCTCACTGATGTACAAATGGTTTTCTGCCTGCTTGTAACCAGTTGTACAACATTTTACAGTTTCCCCAACAGTGGATGCTTGAAAGAACAGCTGATAAGCATTAAGATGACATTTCTTTTCAACAGCTGTGCAGGGTATTAGGACACAAAGGCTGTTACAGAGCACACAGTTATAGTAGGCATGCAGATAATTGGTGAAACGGGCTTGATGACAATGGAAGGAGCCTAACAGGACAATAGCACGCGTGGCGCTCTGGGCTGTAATTGGTTGGAGCTGTTTATTGTGTGGATTTTCCATTAGCTGTCCAGGAAACACATGCTGCTACAGACCAACAACAAAAGCATTCACTGTCATATGGAAGCCACATTGCAGCCTTGTTTCACTCATTATATTCAATCACACAATGAAGCTGGTCTGGTGAAATCAACTCTGGATTAGCTGAATGAGAGCATCATTAACATTATGTTAACAAGTCTTAGGATACTGTGAGGTAAAACACATTATTCTTTTTGTCCAATCTGGCCACCATGATGACTTGGTGACCACAGAGACTTCAACTGAAACTAGTCACTTAACCGCACCACATTAACTGCCACCAAAAGCTGAAGAGCCACTTTTAATTCCTGCCTGTGCTGCTCTGCTTGACCGACTCCATTGTTTGGTGAAGTCTGAGAAGTGTAGAGCTGTTCCCAACTCTGAGACACACTCGCTAATAGCTGAGGGAAGCACCTCACACTTCACGTCCACCCCCGCGCCCTTCTTTGAGTCCACTCTGCCTTCCTCCCCACTCCATCCATCCCTCACTCATGCTAGTTGGACTTCACAACTTTAATTGTCAAGATGTCTTTGGGCAAAGTGATTAAAAAGAGATGTGCTTGTCCTCCCCCTCCCTTCACTGCAACCTAAATTACTTAGTCTTTGACCTGTTCCCTGCGCTCTTCAGGCAGGAATTATGCGTTTACCAGCCACTCATGCTGCTCGCTAGTTTTCCCACTTTCTGTCTCTCTCATTTAATCTTTTCCTGGAAACGCACCTGAGGGGATTCAGTCAATCTGTCTCCTCGCTTCCAGAAATGTCTGCACATTAGGTGTGAGAAAAGTACATACTTAGCACCATATGGCTGAATGTCGATCAGATGTAAGACAACCACACGACGCAGATTCACATATTTCTTGCTGTTACATCCATCGACAATCAAACGAGTGAAATGGCCTTGCATTTGCTATAAAAGCCTGTGCCAGTGTCTATTGTGGGTCTGGTTTTCACGAAGGTCCCCGCATAGCTGCAGTCACCCACTGCTGCCCTTAATGGTGGCTCACGACTCCATGCCTAGAATGGGGGCCCTTCCTGGAACTATGAGTCACAGCGATGGGATCGGAAATCTAACAAGGCCTTGGAAAGCGTGAGTCACCGAAAAGCGAGAAAATCGAGCTTCTGCTGTGAGAGAGATGTGGCTAATTAGCACCTGTCTGCTCAGTGGTACTACTGAGGAGCCTGACCTGGTGAAACATGCTTAAGATAGTGGGAGCAGAGAGACGTTAGCAGATAACCAGCTGGAGTGCAGTAGGGTGGGTGCGTGAGTGGGTGGCAGGTAAGTGTGTGCCTGATCATGTAATCTCTTCGGATATTACCAAAACTTTCGGACATGTGGGCATTAACAAAATTGCCTTCCCCTGGACTTCACTACTTCTGAATTAGCACTGCTGCAATGTCTTTTAATGAAGGTCGAGCTGGAGTATTCATCCAAAGCTTAATGAAAAGGGATAAATGTAATACCTTATATTTGGGAGAGTGGAGCAAAGGTATGGTCTCATTTTGCTGTGAGTGGAAGCATGCTGCCGTCTGACTGGCTGAGACTGATTGGAAAGTGTCTGAAGTGCAGCTTTAAAAAAGGACTTCTTGGAAGTACTATATTATGAATACAGTGTATAGAGCCCCTGCTCTAAACAAAGAGTCTGATCCCTAATCCCTCCCAAAACAAAGTGAAAAGTGGGAGCTGTTGTGTGTGCCTCTGTGTGTGGAAGTAAAACTCTCTTTCATTTTCTGCATAGAAAATGTCAGGTGACAGTTGGAGCTCCTCCAAGGCTCGGCTAGACGTACAACCCTACTAATTTAATTAACAGAACATAATACTGTGTTAGAAAACATGATACAAGCCTGTGCGCACAGAAACAAAAGTAAAGAAGTGAACTATGACTTCTGATGTGCATTTTATTAAGAAACATTAAACCACTGAGCATAAAATTCTGTTAGTGCACCACTAACAATGAGTAGGAGCTTGAGATTGCACTATTGATGAGGGGTTTTGAATTCACGACATCTCATTCATGACTCTGACTGGCTTCTTCGTATTTAGGGCTATCTGCCATGCCAAACTGATGTAAGCTGGAATGATGACAATAATGAATTTATACTGGGGAAACTGTCCCCCCACTTCAATTTGGGCAGCAGAAGATGCTTCTGGTTCCTACAGTATTTTTTTTTACCACTGGAAATCCCTATTTCATCGTTTTCTGTTAGGGATGCTCCTCAACAGAGAAACAGAGTCTCCATATGTTTGCTTTTTAGCCATTACTTTGAATCATTTATCAACTTTGCCTCTGAGAAATCATGTATGTTTATTTTATGTTATGGTTTGAGTATTAACCCAGTTCAAATTATCCTTAGCTGCTGTAGCTACAGAGAAGAGGCTACAAACAAAGTCTTGCACCTTTTGCTTTATATTAAATAACCAGATTTCTTTTTGTAACACAGGCTCCCATTTTCTTTAATTTCTGAATTGATGAATGTCAGAAAATTTGCCTACTGTTGTGCATAAAATATGCATGGCACCTTTAAGATGTAATAAGTACATTTGTAAATAATAACACATGAACAGTCTCTTTTTAATTTTTTTGGCCGTGCAGAGCTGTATGCTGCTGTTACAGGGTCATTTCCTCTGGCTGTCGTACACAGCAGCAACACCTGCTGCACTCCACTTTCAAAGCCCAGCTCCTCCATGTCCTCCGACACACTCTCCTGCTGTTTCGAGGGGGGAGTCGAGGAGGGTTGACCTAGGTCAGCTTCTCCTCTGTCTCTTCAAGACTGAATGATGGTCCCATTGACATTGGGGAGCTAATTAGCAGTTAGCCGCTGAACTTTTCAGGCTAGTGCACACAGCGCTGAGGACGACGGCTGTCTCTTTGATCTTTGAGCCTCTCATTCAAGATGGAGACCTCTCATACACAACAGAGGCAGGGGAGCTCTGCCACCGCTGACACAAAGCCAAGACACACAAGGTTTTGCTCTGTAGGATAATTGGATTCCTAAGTGTTTGTGAGTTCTTGCATTGAACATTTAGAAGATTTCAGGCAAAGACACAGGGGGGAGCAGGAGAGTGGAGGGGTGAGGGCTCTGAGACCACCGCGCTGAAGGATAATTCAGCTCCTGACAGATTTCTTTTAAACCAATATTGTGGCTACTAGACACAAACACGGAAAATCAGCCTCTTTAGTGTCTTAAAGGTACATGAGATCAGAAACAAAGCAGATTCAACCTCGATGCAATTAAGCTGAATATGGACATCCACCGAGAAATCTGTGAAAGGCACACAGAAGCACCTTTAAAGTTTTTTGGATGTTTTCCCACCCTAAAAAATAATGACAACAAGAGGGAAAACCCTGCATATCAGTGCTGCTGCACGGAAACACATGAATAAACACCTGGTCCACCTTTAATTGAGTCTCATCTGCACTGAAAACAATGTTAGGTCCCATTCCATTTTGCTCTATGTATTCCATCTGTGTACTGAAGCTGTCCTGTAATGCTGAAACATTGATTAAACCAAGTAAAGTTGCTTGTACAGCCATTGTACGTCCGGTGAAGCTGAATCAGTATCTAATGCAATGATGAGTACTGTGCTGGATATCCAAGGTTTAACCCAATAAAAATAGCAGCTGCTGGGTCATGACATGTAAAAAACACATTGGCAGTCATTAAACATATGTATGAGACTTACCTTCATGAATATGGACACTATGACCAGTCCATTGGGGCTTTTAGCAGCTTCTGTATAATTTGTGTACAGCTCATGATTGTAGTGGATCAGTTGAACCTGGAACATACAGACAGAACATAATGAGAGTTACTGATAGAAAATCATATATTTTTGGCAAGTCAACTTCACAAACATTATGATAGTGAGACACAAGGTTGATCTCCACAGTGAGTACAAAATAGCGGAGGCCTTGGAGTTAAAAACTCTTCCAGAGAATCTATATTTCTGTTGCAGAGTCCCTCCTTCACATTTAAACCTTCCTCCCTGCTACAAAATGTCAGATGAGTTAAAAGGGAAAATCAATACGGATGAAATCTCTCGGGTGGATTTGCAGAGACACTCAATGTAATGTAAGGAGCTCATGATCGGAACATTTTTGTACTCGGCATAGTTGTGGATAGAAGTAATAAGAACGACATAAAGAGATGAGGATTCTGTCATCATTTGATCCAAGGCCAGCCTGCACATTCAGGCTGAGGTGAGCGCGGCTAAACCATCTCCCAGCGTGAGGTTAATGTTTCACTGGCGCAGATGCGTCATCCACTCCAGCTGTTCAATATCCCTGCCTTTTAATGATGTTTGGACACGGGCAGCCGGTGCCGTTCAACGTCCACACCATAAAAGTGGAAATCGCTGCAAGTTTTTAAACCTATTCTGACTAAGAGAAAAAGAGCAGGAAGTTCAAAATCAGTCGAAATGAATCCATTTGTATGTGTGTATTTTTGAAGTATATTTTTGTGGCTGTTCTACCTTTATTAGTAAGTCAGCAGTAGAGAGATGAGAGGAAATGATCAGAAGTGAAGATGTGAAGTGACATGAACTGGGACGTTGTAGTTCTTGGTCAATGTCTTAACCTCTGGTCCACCAGGGTGCTTCTTTTTCTCATAGAATTATAAACCTCTGTGCAATGTGTTGTGGTAAGACTTCAAACCCACCAATCTAATGGACAGTAATGGATGAGTGCCATTCGATCGTGCCACACTTTTCTTGGATTTTTCCATATCCATAAGTCCATATTCCATTGCAGCCAGGCCAACAGTGCAACTATGGACGGCCTTGTTGCAAACAAAATAATGTTGCTTTATTGAAAAAAGAAAACAAAAAAAAGTTTTCCTCCCAAAATGTTTCATTATCGGGCGGCTTTGCAGCTCCTGCTCCCGTAAATGCTTGATGCTTGCCACTGTCACCCAATAGCTAGGACTTTCCTCCATCTTGTTTTGGTGGGTCTGTGCAGTTCTATATTCCTGAATGTTCTACTGTTGCTTTTGAATAGTTGTTACTTTAATGATGAACTAACCACTCTTCATTGGTTGTTTGCACATGATGTCACATCACTCTTCTGTTGTGGCGCGAACTGCAGATGAAGGGCCAGAGGTGACTTCCTGCATCGTTTACGGTTGCTCAGATTGATCAAACTGCAAACAGCCTATTACCTAAATCAGCAAAACTAAAAGTCATAATGCTATAACCTATATTTTCTAATTTAGGCTTTAGTCTGTACTACTTATATATTTTAACCCCCTGAAGTCCACTGCATTGCCAGCAGTGTAGAATCCTCCCTCACCAGTTTCGTCTGGAACATAAATTAAATGAAATGCTTCATGCACCATTGGTGTTTAAACATCACATAAGCTTTGACAGAAACCTCAAAGTGTTTTCTTTTAAATAACACTCCAGAAAAAACTAATTATTTTTGACGAGTATCTAAAGTAAGTGAAATATACATCTCTGCACAGCTAACTTTGGTAATGAGGCAGAACCTAAGTCACCCTGGAGAATGCTCATGATGAACAAGATAAAATGCCATGCAGGTTCAAGCATAATTCATTTGGAGACATGCTTTGCATTTTGGAAGATGGCCAAGAGGATGTAAAGACACCGTAGAACACTGGAAGTGCATTGGAGGGCATTTCGAGCAATGATGGCAGCTCCTCAGATCCAGACATTGACCCTGATGAGAAACACTGTCATTGTGAGCTACGACCCAGACGAAGATGAACCGGATGAGTAAGTGTGAGCATTTCTCACTATCACACTGGGAGATTTGTGTGTTGTGTGTTGGCAAATAAACACTGTAATAGTAGTAAAACTAGTAAAACTACTACAAAGCTAACCAACATCAAACGCATTTATAGGCAATATCTTGAAACATCAGAGAAATAAGTCTCATGTAGAGGAGTGTGGGGGTGTATTTACCTGTAAACAGCTTCTTTACACATTCAATGTGAAAGGGAATTGCTCCCTAAACAATGGACATACATGCTTAGATGGCTATCTAATTGTCCAAATCAATGGAGCAGACAAAAGAGTATCACCTCAACTGACTAAAATGGTGTGTGATACTGGTTAAGGTCATGTTTTCCACACATTCCCGCACAGTTCTTGTTCCAACAAGTTCATTTACCACTTACTTCCTTAAAAAAATATGTATATATATCCTCTCATGAAATACACATGACTGAGATATTATTGTAGCTGAACGTGCTGAACACGTGACTATTGAAATACTGCTTTTATCAGTTCAAACTGACAACAACATCAGAGCACGCCGAAATGATCAGACTGTCTGAAAATACCCTCAGACTCCAGGGGGTTGATCGTAATATACACAATGAACTGCTAAGAATATAAAAGCAGTGAAGCACTTATTTCAAGCACAAAGGGGTGGTAATGATTTTCACATTTTTCCCAAAGGCTCTTACTCTTTCTCTCCCCACCTCCATAAACTTCTCATCCTCACTCATTGGCGAAGGGCTTGGCAAGTACTGTACTGGAGGGTATAAATAAACAAATGTAAGAGGAGAGTAATTATGAAATGCTCAATTGGGGGAGCACAGAGCGACAGAACGTCTATAAATGCAATCAAGGCGAGAGAGGAAGTGATTAGGGCCCTACGTTGATCTGATTAGATTTTTAGGTGAGAGCGGCAGAGGCAGCCAAAAGAACTCATCCATACTCCCTCAATGACAAATTGCACAAAGTTTGCTGCTGGTGGGCAATAAAAGGCCAGTGTGGGCCATAATAAAGTGAGACTGTCTGCCAAATTGAGAAGAAAAAAAAAAGAGGACCATGCTGCGCAAAAGAGGAAGAAAATAGAGGTCGTAATTAGACACAGAAACAGCTGAAGACAGAGCAAAGGAGGAGAGCCGCTGCATGTTGGCCAGGCCTGTGAGCCTGCAGCGCCGCATCATTTGTCACAGTGTCCCTCTATTCAAACACACACTCACACTAACTACTGAATGCAGTCACACCTCCACCCATCTCACAGGTACAGTCTATTAAGATTCGACCATAACACTCTGTTCCTGGTGTCTACCGAGCAGACTGTGATGATGAGATACGGACAGATTATATGACGGGTGTGATAGATATTACAGAGTTAGTACAAATTAGGGTTGGGGTTCAACAGCACTTCATCTAATTGGAACCCAGAATTGAATCTGCTTATCAAATTGAAATGCCTTATCAAATCTATTTAGGTTCACCTTTCAGCAGTGGCAGACTCAGGCGGTCTGAGGGACAGGGCCGACAAAAATGAAAAGGGCACCAGCTGCTTAAGACTAAACTTGTTTTATTATGTGATCATGTGATTTAATGTATAACTTCTATACCTTTGTAATCCAGACACACGGAGCTACACTGAACCGTTTAGAGGAATGTAAAGGCCATCTCATTTTTCAGTATGTAGGACAGCCTATATATGGCACTGCATCACGTTTTCTCCAGAGGAGGAGCACCAAGAGGTCACTTTATCACATTGTCTTGCACATTGGGTCACCATACACAGCACTTGTTTTATCTAATGTACCATCAGGGCATCCAAGAGGCCACTTTTGGGTTAAGTTCCGGTTCGAGTCCATCACTGGCTTTGGATATTTGTAGATAAGTATCTAGAGTTAGAAGTAACTACAACTCCAAGATTCAGTTATGTTTTCTGTGCAGATTTTTGTTCACCCAGAATCTTGGTGACGTGATAATAAGTAGTCGTATATGGAGGAGAGATAGTAACACCTGTTTTTGATGTCCTCCTCGATCTCCATGTGATAAAAGTTCCACACTTAAGGCATGTGACGGCACCTGAGACAGCTGCATTAGTGGAGGAAGGCTTAAATGGGGTTGACAGCTGTGGTGAGAGTTCTTCATTCACCCATTCCCACGCACTCACAGTCACACAGAGCAGCAAGCTGGCATGCATGTGCTAGCCTAACCATTGGGAGCAACTTGGAATTCAGTGACTTGGTCAAGGACATGTTGACATTTGGACAAAAGGTGCTAAGGATCAAACTGCCAATAATAGATTAGTGGGCAGCCTGCTCTACCTGTTGATCCACAGTGAGCATCCATGCTAAAACTTTTTAGCCACATTACTAGCGTAGCTGTAAAGATGGCATTGCTGATTGGTCAGTCCACCACTTTGATCCAGAAACTTTCAAGGTCCCCACAAGATGTATCCTGTTGACTGTGGTGATCCACTGACTTCTCCTATGTTGCCACCATGAGGACAACATTTATGGTCTGGACTTGTACTGTATATCTTAACTATTAATTGGATTGCTGTGAAATTTGGGACCTTTATGAAATTCAGGTACCGTGAGGATGAACGATAACAAGTCTGATGATCCTCTGACTACTCCTCCAATATATTTGTCCAGTTTAGTTTATGATATTCTCACTAGCCTTAGCTGTACTATCTATCAATGCGTATTACCAAAGGTGAGCATGCCAACGTGTTAATGTCAGTATCAAAAGGGTTTTATGTGTCAACAGGAATTTTATGTTTGCTTCTCAGCCTCCAACACAGGAAAAGATCAGTATCTGCACGCCTAAACTTTCCTTTGAAAGTAATACTGCTGGCTCTTCAGTGTGTTAGAATCTCTTCTGGCAGTGACACTTGTTTTCAGGCTTCAGGGGTTTCAGTTGGTTAAACCTGCAATGAAACCTGCATGGAAAGCTGCACTGAGTGGAAGGGGTTTGAGACAACACTTGAATTGGGTGTGAAGGGTCACCTTTGCTTGACTGGCCAGTTCTCTGTGGTGTGCGCGTATGCATGTGTGTGTATTTGCGTGTGTGTCTGGGGGTCATGACAGCCTCTTTATGGCATGATGGCTGGCCTGGCCCCGGGGGTAGGGAAATATGAAGACAGCAAGTCGATAACGGAAGAGAGGTGTTCAGTGCTAACAGTGAGAGGGGGTTTAAAAGCGCTGGGCTGGAAATGACGCTCTTCATCTCAACTTCCATCCATCCATCCGCCCTCCCTCAGATTCACTGGAGCGTGGATCCATAAAACTAACAAACGGATAAGGCTCTCTACCGCAATCACACTCTGATTATGCACATGGACCTAAACAGATACATTTTTTTATCCAGTTGCTTCACCGGCACGATAAAACACTACCAGAGCAGCAGAAATCAACAACTCTCATTCCATCATTTGTGTTAATGCTCATCGTGTTACACTGGTAATTGAACATAATCCCAGATTTTGTTTCCTTTCTTCTATGTATTTCTGCATGTTTGTTTTCCTCCGAACAAGCAGTGCAGTGATGTGCCGATGTGATTTTAATCCGAGATGCACCACAATTAGGGCGCCGCAGTGCAGATGTGGGCGAAATGTGCTGTTTAATAGTGATTAATGATAATTAGGGGAAGAGAAAATAAAACAGAACAAGCTTTCCCGTGAATAGCTCTGTGACCAATAATCTGCCGCAGTGATATTAGCTCAATGTGATTTTCCATGTGTGTGACTATGTTTGAAAGAGGACATTTGAGGTGTGTATCTGTCATTGATGGAGGTTTAAGCTGCCTATGGCGAATCCTTCTCAAACACTTAACAAGATTTGTATAAATATAGTTGGATCCTCTCTTTAGCAATGAGCAGCGTCTTCTTCAATTTATGGGGGCTACTGCTCTGTTGAATTTATTAGGCGTAATCCTAATTTAATCTCTACACACTAATGTTATTTGAAAGCATCATTTGAATTTTTATTTTTTTTTTGTCTATCCTCATGTTGTTTATGGAGGATCAAAACTGCCCAAATCAACAATAAATAGCTAAATAATTAAATAAATGAATGGCCCAATACCTAAATCAATATGCCAAGAAATGCGTCAAAATGACATAAAAATTCAAAGTAGGCATTAGATTATTTATAAAATGCGACATAAATTGACATTTCTGTTTTAATTTGCTTATGTATTTATTTTTCTTTCTATTAATAATCAAACACTGTCCAGTCCAACACCAGTGTGATGGACATAAAGCTGTTTGGAAGCTTGGCTGAAAAAACTGAGCCAAATGACTTTCTTTGTACATAAAAAGACCCTACAGCAAATGTTTTGAAAGTTTAGCCAATTGACTACAAAAATATAAAGTACACATTATATTATGGCCAACCATTTTCCAATGGATGGTCTAAGGATGGTCATGTCAGTCGACCACTCTGCTCCAGAGTGAAATAGCTCAACGTGAGATGGGTTGCCACAAAATTTTATGATCCTGAGACAAAAAATCCTAAAGACTGCGGTGATTCACTGAAAGTTGCCATTATCTGTTGAACGCCAGCAAGTTAGCATTGGCATTTTGAGCGTGTTAGCATGCTGATGTTAGCATTTAGCTCACAGTACAAACCACTCCAGACAACCACAGTTTTTTTTGCCCATTTTACTAAATACAAAGATCACCACCACTAAAAACTTACCTTGCTTGTGCATTCAGGGACAATTTAGAGTTTAATTTGGTAAAAAAGCACAAATGCTCTATAATTTTCTGAGAAGCATTTCAAGGACCCATCTAAGGGTAAGCATTGCACATTACAATAGGCTATAACTGCTGTGCACTTGTTCCTATTCAATTTAAAATGTAATCAAATTAGAATAAATCCAGAAACAAAGCTGGAAAACAATGGAATGAACATCAACCTAGTTGTCCTTTGTTTTAAAGCTGATCGTTGAATATCCCCAGAAATGTTTCTCTGTGACCTTACTTCAACATAATTTTGACAAAAAATAAAGGAGTTGACGTCCCCCTGTGACGGACCTCCTACATTCCCAATCTGTACAGTGGAAGACTGAAAGAAACACAAAGAAGCAGCTGCCTGGAAAGAACCATATGAATCGACACATATGGTGTCCTTTAGAAAATGACTAGCAGTATTTCAAAGAAAAATGTTAGTGTTTGAAGTTTATCAGCATTTCTGTGGATCAAATGAATTTTTTTAAAAAAAAAGCAATTTTGACCTGATTGATTCTAAATCTGAAGTCTGTGTGTTTTTATTAGAGGATAATGGGATGGCTGAATGTTCTCTGAGTGCATAAAAACATGAGCCAACCTGGTGGAGGAATAATATTTGGAATATTTTAGCACTTATTAAAAGACCAAGGTGTTTCATTTTCAGATTAGAGTGTGAAGCAGCTCCGGGAGAGCAGAGCTGAACACGACACATGACACACACACGCGCGCGCACGCACACACACACACACACACACACACACACACACACAGACTCACCTGTAGACTTAAATAAAGAGGCTGTGTCTATAAAAAACACACAAACAGTGTTTTTCATAATCTCATATTTTATTGGATCCAGATGATCTTTTCTTTCTGCAGTGTTGGTCTTCAAAAGCTGTATTAGTACGAGCTCTATATTGTACTGTATTATTATTATGGTATGTTATATGGTGATTTTGACATTGGATTTGATGCCAAAGAGTTTAATGTAAATGAGTATTTTGTTGATTCCAAAATGATACTAAACACAAATGCATCTTCTTTTACCACAAATTAACACCCACCAATGGCATAAATTTGCATTGCAGGTGCACGTGGAGACGCCCTTAGAGCCCATGCAACCAAGACCTAATGCTTTGCAGTTATCATTGCATTTGCATGTGTACGATCGGGCCCATAGTCTGACCTATGCGTGTCAGATTCCAATGCTTGCATGCTCCCTTTGGAAAAGATGATTCTGGTTTCATACAACTTGGGTCTTATGTTTTTAAAGGTTTTAAAAAGAAATGACAGAAGGTAAAAATAAAACTTTACATATTAGTAATATCGACAGTAATTGCCACAGTTCTGCTTTGTTTGAGGAAGGAAAACAAGCTCAATTACAATGAAAAACACTTTGAACCATCCGTTGATGGATAACAGAAATACATATTGACACAAATCACACACTGGGGCTTTGTTGTTTCTTCTGTCCTCTGTTTTCTTCTTTGGGCCCTCCCCCCACTAATCAAACATGCTTGATTTACAAGCACAAACTGAGAGCAGCGTGCTTATAGGCAAATTTAATATGCACTGAACTGATGCAAAGACCTGTGTGTTCAGGGCACACTGTTTGCATGCGAGCTAGGATTTTACATAAGCATAGGTTCATCAATGTAAATGTGAGGTACTGATAATAAATCCTTTGAATACAAATGCATGTGCTGATTGGATAACATCATTAATGCACTGGTTAATCCGAACAAAGCCTGTGTATAGTTAAATATTTGAATATTTTCACTTTCATGTGATATGTACAGTATATGCATGTGTGTTTATACTGTATGGAAGCTGTATCGGCATTGTATGGCTGTTTTTTAGTGAATTTTGATGCTTTATTATCATGGACTATGGTCACACACGCACACGAGAGCACACACACACGCACTGTCAAGCAAAATGGAAAGCAGAAAAAAAGGCACGATGAGTTAGGAGATATAAAGTGTAAAGGGGTCATTTCAAGACGAAAGCTTTGGAGTGTTAATGCACCCACATGCATGCACAAGCACACACACACACACACACACCGCCGTATCCACCCCACCCCCATCCTCCCACAGGCTGCCATTTCAGAAGGATGCTTTGCTTTAAAAAGTTTTAATATTTCTCTTTTTGTTCACGTTTCAAGGACATGCACAGCCACCACTCATCTGCAGATGGGGGCGAGAGGGAGCCAGAGAGAGGGAGAGACCGAGAAAAAGAGAGAGAATTTTTCTGCATTTTCGATTATGAAACATCTTATTGGACCTTGAAGTCACGGCTTTGGCTCACAGAAAGAATGGGGTGGGCTATCGGGGGAGGTGGCAGAGGATGAGGAGGATGTTTTCAAGTTGCCATTTCACTCAGTAACAGTTGTTTGAGTCGGGAGAACATGGCAAAAGGGAATGGGTTAGTAAGAAACTATTTGTTTGCAGCCTTTACTGGCCTTGTTTTCCCTGTGGTTTGGCATAGCTGCAACTATCTGTCTATCAGCGCTGCCACTTATCCTACTGAAACCAATATGTATTTGTTGACTCCTTGTGCAGGGAGTGGGCTGGAATCAGATACAGAGTCTGGAACATATGCTGCAAATCAAGTATGCGGATTTGGTTTGATAAGTGGGGGAGAAAACTATGAAGAAAGAAACTACAACAAACCCCCCAAATTCGAATAAAGTGAATGATTGTTATTTCCAGAAATCTGACAAAAGAATTAGTGTTTCTGTCTCATTACTGCACTAACCTTGAAAATTACTTTTTGGGTAATTGATAGAGAACTGAGATCTTTAAACAAAAACACAGAATCTTTACGACTGCAGGCAAACTTTTAAAACTGCAAAATAGTTTCCATCACCCCAAATCAGTCCATTTCAAAGAACCTATGGAAGTCTGTGCATGCTAATATTCAAATGAAATCATTTAAACAAATTAAAATTTAATTTTCAATTGCTGTGCCTATGGTGTGTGACAAAATTGGATTTACAAAGTGAAACAGGCTCATTTTAATGTCAAAAATCCATTACGGTGCCTAAATGAAAATGAAGATGAAAGCGCCACGGAATCAGAAAAATGTTTTTCTCAGTGGACTGAGGATAATGCTGCAATAATGACATTGAAGTTGAATGTAAAGTGGACTTTTCATGTTCAAACAGGCCACTTTACGTTCGTTTCTGTCTGTGTTTGTGAGATTGTGTCTCTGGTTTTGAAGTACCTGTCTTGTGTAGGGTAATACAATTGTATGTTGCTATGTTAAATGCCTGATTATCTGCTTAATGTTCTTGCGTAGTAATTGCACATGTCCTGCGTTGCACGTCGTTTTACTCCTTTTAGTTTTTTCTCCTCTGATCAGCTGCATCATGTTGTGCCTGTGTTCCTCTGTTAGATTTGCTGTTAGTTTGATTGTCGTTTGAATGGATAATCTGATTAATGTACATAGTTCCTGGAAAATAAATAGATAAATGTATGGCACAAGTTGGCAAATCTGAACTTGAGAATGAAATTGCACAGTCGTCTGTTGTATTTAAACGTAACTTTTTTCTGTGTGGGGTTTGCATGTTCTCCCTGTGCTGTGGGTTTCCTGTAGGGGCTCCGATTTCCCCCGCCATCAAATACATGTATATTAGGTTAAGCGTCTTGTCAGTGCCTTTGACCAAGGCACTGGGATAGAGCTGGAATTGGTCCCCAGGTGCCAGGCAGCGGCTGTCCACATGGTCCTCGTACTGTTTGTGTGAGTGTATGTGACTATATATATATATATATATAATTTATTTTTTCCTCAAACACATGCCCAGCCTTTAGGTCACTTCTAATTAAAGTATGAGGTGTAGCATTATGAAAAATGTTATTTCCAAATGGAATTTGATTACGTGATTTCATTTTAATTACAGCCATTTACTTCTATAGTTCACTGTCTTTTGCAGTCTTAGCTTTGACTCATGCTCAGTTCCGGTGTTGTTTTACTGAAATAATACAATTACACATCATCATCTGACAATCAAAATATGAATTTAATGATTTTTTTCCCCAATAAGCCCACGGAGGAAAGCAAACATTTATTCATATTTAATTAGCTGGGTTTGAAAAGATTTCTGTCACAGCCACAATTAAAGAGCTCCACTAATCAGCTGGCCAGGGCAGCCCGTATAATAACCTGAGAACTGAAATCCAAGGTGCAATCAATTCAACTACATTCTTGCTGCTACTCACAAGAGCATAGCTGCCAATGAAGACACCACTGTGATGCCCTTTCTATATTTTCTGGGAATTTGGGACTCTAGCAACCTTGGGGAGTTTATATTCTACAATTAAAAGACATACACATGACAGGTATTTTAAAGGCAAGTCTGTCCCCTATTCCCACGAACAATTACTGCCCATATGTGCACCCTTTTCCCCTCTGACGCCTTCCTCAGGGTGGCTGTGCGCAACATGGTAAGAGTGTGACATCATGATTCAGATATCAGTGGCAAATCTCTTCAGAGCTTCTCCACATGGCTCTGAAGAACTCCTCAAACAAAGTGTTAAGCCATAAAGGGCAAATCAGTGACTGGAGGAAGGCTTGACATAAAGACCTACATGGGGCCTCGAGATACAGTAATATGTGTGTGTGCAGGGGGGTGTTCTTTCAGGATTGGGTTACAGCTCTCTCCACCCCGAAAGAATGCAGTAAACACTTGTTTTATTACGATTTGAATATCAGCTCTCAGACTCTGAGGGAGGATAAATGATTATCATTAATTATAATAAATTTGCCTGTCAAGACTGCAATTGTTTTGTTGCACACAAATTGGTTATTCATATAATGGCGGTGGTGGAATGCAGCGGCGTGAGTGACTCATGATTTTGTTGAACAATCAAAGTCAGGGAAGCTAATTGTTTCACTTGTCAAAATTTTAAAATAGCCGAGTGCGACAGTGTGCGTTCACGCGCGAGTGTGCGCAGAGACGGAGAATGTGTGTGTGTGTTAAATGCTTAACTGTCATCTCCGAGACAAGTTTGTTCTTGCTGAAAGAACTGATGCAAATCAATGCAGCCGCCGTGTGAAAAACTCATTTCCAATGGCGCAGGATTCTCTGCAGACGGAGAGGAATTTGAACTCATTTAGGTGTGTGAAAACCTTTCCAAAATTAACTGGAGAAAAAAAAAAAAAAAAGCATGATGGAGAAGCTGAAATCAAAAGTACTTGAAATGGAGATTCAAGGACCAATTTATGCTACTGCCTTTAAAAACCAAACATTTAAACCTGCTCAGTTCATGCTATTAAATCCTGCTTTCAAACAGACAAGAGCCTCACTCAGACAGGATCTCTGGTGGGATGATTCTAATATTACACGTGCAGGTCAGTGTTTTCAATCCAGTCTAAGAAAAAATGTGTGTGGTTTTCCACCATAATTCCCTCCTGCTTCTCTTTGGGGCATTGGCTGGTCCTCCTATAATTTAAGCCCCGACTGGAGGAACATTGTTCACTTTAGAAGTGCATCTCTGCCTGTTGCTCATAGATCTGCATTTCCTACGCTTCAGTTCCATAAACTCAGTGTGCAGTTTGATTTGTGTACAGTCACAGACAACCCTATCGCCTTACAGGAGCTGTAAAATTAGAGTAAGTACTATTCTGTCAAGCCCTGTTCTTTTCTTCTACAATAACTGTACATGGCAGAAACAGGGTGGTTAAGGTCAGGAAGAGGTTGTGGTCATTGCAGAAGAACTACGGTCAAGACTTGATTAGGTTAGGAAGCAGTCATGGTTATTGTTGTGGTTATGGTCTGTGGTGGGACACGAACAGTAGTCTCTTAATGAGGTTCAGAAGACCGTTAAAGCATGTCTCTGCATTCAGAAAGAACTGTTTGAGCAGTTTACTGTTCAAACAATTAAATGGCAAGCAAAACACTGAAAATACTAAATATTTTTACATTTGACAATCGTTTGTGGTGACGAACCCTCAGAGAAATATCACCAGCTCTGCAGTTCCCCTCAGCTCTACAGAGCATTTTAGGCAGTTTCAGCTCATTGTTTTGGTTTCACAATCTGCAGCTTTAATGTTCTGGTTCAGCCTCGCCGCTCTCATCGGCCTTGTTTCAAACAAATGTGTTTTGATAAACCCACTGTACATTACCTTTACACTGCCTGCCCTACACTTGTCAGCTGGCCAGGAACATAACTTTGAATGAATACTAATGTCGCTCTGTGTCTGCAGGATGTGTAAGTCAGCAACCGTCTGCTAAAACGTTATCAAGATCAATTTTATGAGGTGATGTTATGCTTCTTGGCTTGTCCCACTTTGACCTCAGTTGGTTAAAAAAAAAAACATTTATTGCTACTTTTTGACAAGCCTGCTGATGATAAGGGTCACATTTTCTGGCAGAATATCTTTGTATTAAGAAGCAGCTCCTGTCATTTATAAATGACTAAAATGCCATCCAGACAGCAGTTTAATGTAATTACCAAAGAACAGAGCATATATTTTATTACACAGCAGCCCCTGCAACATCAATAAGGTCCAAATGGGGTAAAGGAAACTTGTCAATGGGCCATATTGTGGAGCTTCCCATTTGCTGTAATGCTATAGAAAGGGATGGTACAGTCACTTTAATTCCTTGTCTCTTCAGAGGTTTTTCTGAGCAAAAGCTTTGCGGTGTAACACTGAATGAATACAATCAAAACCACTGCCAAAAGCACTTCCATTTTCACCTTGATGTTTTTCAAAAACCTGGTCTGACAAGCAAACTCATTATGGCAGAGCTACTGCTTCTGCTGAAGTGAGGTGAATTCCTGCTTGTCTGTCTTGATCTTTAGTTGGTGACTTTGGAGTGTTTACCGCAGCTCTCTTAGCCAGTTATACTCTAAGTCGCACAATGTGTACACACCTCTCCAGAGAAGGCCTGTCCGTTCAGCAGGTGTTCGGAGCCTTGGCCGTCCTCGCTGCCGAAATGTAGCCGGATCTCCTCCAAACGATGGCTGTACGTCATTGGGCCCCCAGAAATGTTAACCAGGTGCTCCTTGTCCAATCGCAGAGAGACGTGGCGGCCAGTGTTGTACATCGTCCCTCCCACCTGGAGAAGAACAGATGAGGCGCAATTGATTACACAAGAACGCGATCATATTCCCGAGAGGAGACACGTAGCACATTGTCATACCAGCAAACCTTATTACAAATGATCCGAAAGGAGTAAACACGAGGTCGTGTGAACTGACTGGAGACTCACTCATTTGACAGCACATTCACCGCAAGTCATGATGCAACTTACATATGTCGTGTCACAAAGAACTCAAGAGGAAAGCATTGATGAGCACTGTGACTCCAGACTGAGCCTCATATGACATTTAGAACGACAGGAAATTCCTAAAATATACAACACACCTCCTGTTTTAATTTCTTGTTATTTTCTTCTGTATCAGGAAACAACTCCTGCTTTCAAGTGCTGACCCACATAAGTGTTACCATGGTTACTAAATTATCATGCATAAATATATACACCATTAAAGCAAATTGGGAAATTGCTTTTTGGACACTTCTTTCCATCAGCAGCTGCTTTGCTTTCACACCACTAAAGAAGCAGAGTCGTTGTGAAAGCACCCTGAGCAGTGAAACCTGTGACCGCTAGTTTAAAAGTGAGCCATAACTTTTGCTGAGTAGCTGTCACTGTGCACACAAATGAACACATAGTAGTACAGGCAGAGAAGAGTCATTAGATCAGCAAAATGAGTACCCACAAAGCAGATTTCCTCCAGGTTAATGATGAATTTGAGGCTGGATGTTGGACTTTCCCTCAAGCACATGAATGCAACACAGTAGTAAAATAAGTGAAGTGCAGATCTTCCAGCTGTGGATCACTCCACCAAAGGGTGACTGCCTCCTTCACTCCAGCTAAACCAGTGCAGTTTTATTTAGATTTCAAGCTATTAACAAGGTGTTGCATATGGATGAGATCCAACCATGTCTCCAAACCCTTCCATTAAATAGTTTTGCCACGGAAGATGTGGAGGGAATATACTTGATACCTCGCTTGGTACATTCTTGTACCAAAAAGAAGCTGTACAGATGTGGCTTTAACAGAACCTAAAAAGTTAAATTAGGCTTTACTTGCTGACTGAATAGGGAAAAAAAATGAAATACTTATCATGTTGATTAAAACTGATCTTCTTAAATCTGTAGTTGTGGAACAGTTTTTACTGGAGGCTATTGGTACATTTTAAAAGAGGGTTTACCTCAGTCTCTGGCTCCTGATTGACTTGACAGAGTCATGAATCATTTGTCTAGTAACAGCTTTAAAACACAAGGAAAATGAGGCTCTCCTGACGTCTTTTTCAGCTATATGAGCTTTGGTTTCAGTTCTCACTTAATGCTGTTGTCTTGCATTTTGACAGCTTAGAATTAAGGTTTGGTTGTAGCGTGTATCATCAACGGAGCTTACGCAGGAACAGTCCTGAGGGCTTTCTTTAATTAAGCAGCAATCTGAGCAGGAGGGAGAGGAGATGTGGTAAAATACAACAACACTTCAGCGGACAGGGGAGAGAGTGGAGCCTCGAGTGAACAGAAGGGAGAGGTAAAGATAAAAAAAAAAAAAGGTTGATATCATCAGAAAACGCTCGCGATTGATTCGAGGTTTAAGGGGAAACACGGTTTTGCAAAAGCCATGAATAACAATCCTTATTGGTAGCCCCTCTTATTTATTCATAATGGAGAGTTGTTTCAAAGTGAAGCATTGATATTCACGTCATGACTTTGGGTGGACTTCCATCTCTCTTATCTGCCTCTTTCTCTTCTCTCCTCTTTCCACTCCCTTGGCTTCCCCTCTTCTCCCTCATTCCCTTTACCACTTGCTTTCAAAATGATCACCCCACCCCCCCTACTCAAAATCCCAGAGAAAGAAGTCAGCCCACACACTGTAAATATTTTATAGAAGCTCAGAAAAATCAATGAATTGAAAGGGGAAAGAGAGAGGAAGAGGGAGCGATGCAAAGAGGAGATAAGTACGAGGAGCAGAACGAGAGAGGTGTGTTGGATTTAGTGCCCAAAGAGGATAAGGTCGCGAGAGAAGGGAGGTGTTTTAGGTTTACTGGCAAGGCAACGAAAGTGAGGTGGGACCCCTGAAAAGGCCAGAAAAATCTTATCTCCCTCAGGATCTCCTGTGGCTATTATTCATGACGCAAGAGTGGTGCAAGGCCTGTGGACTCTCCTAAAACATCAGAAATGAGGAACGTCCACTGTGAGATAATGGGCTGAAAATATGCAGCCACGCAAAGACACAGGATTAGGTACCTCAGGTATACTACATTAGCTGCTAGCTGACGAACACAGTGGAGCATTTAGCAGCAAAGGAGCCAGATATTCTTCTCAAGAGCTGGTGGATCAAAACAGCTAAAAGTTGGTGGATATTGGATTTCCGTTAAACAGGCGAACAGAAAACACGACTTGGATAAATGAGTGTTGCTGGATGTTTAAACAGACAGCAGTTTGCTCACATGATTGATGAAACTATTCCACAAGGCCATGATAATCAGATCTGAGTGACTTTTAGAAAAACTTTAATCTTATTTAATCAATTTAAGGTAGGAAATGATTGTGGTTCACAAGCAGCTAAGCCCCAGGTCAAACTCCCTTTGTGGAAGAGGTCGAGGTGGACAGATGGGACAACAGAGACTGTGCTGTAACAGCCTCCACTCCTCTGGTGTCAGGCTTTCCGCCATGTGGCCGTAGGGATCCGCTGCCATGAGCGTTAGTGAGGTCCAACACTGATGTGGTGCGATAAGGAAGAGACCTTCCTCAAACTCTCACAATATTGTGCATAGTTCCAAAGGGGCCTTGCACAGAAGTATGTGGGCACTTGTGACACATAGCAGAATTATGATGCACAAAAAGGGAAAATACAGCTGGAATATTGAGTTTCCTCTGCCTTGTAGCCTCACACCATTGTTTCGAACAGTGTACGCTCCCTGCACAGGATGCCTTTTTTTTTTTCCCAGCCAATATCTGTTGTTCAGGCTGATCGCTCATGTCAGGGTAAATGGCTAGAGGCTGGCTGGGAGGCGCGGGTAGTGAAGTGTGGTTGGAATGACAAAGGCGAGGAGAGTAATCATGTTTGTCTTACAGTGAGACTGAGATATGGAGCGGCCGCTAAGAGAGCTTGTACAGTAAAAAGCAACTTCTGTTCTAATTGGTAATTCTTTCATCTCCTGGGATCGATAATCCCCGGCTACTGAAGTGCAATGCTCACAACAGCAAAACATCATGGTAGAAACTCAGATGCTGAGAGGGAAAAAAAAGACGAAGAGGCCGTTCGTGATGCAATCTTAGATATGCAAATGATCAGCTTTAAAAATGGTGATTTTGAAAGGAAAAACAAAACTCTGCTGGAGCACAAAAGCACTTTCTGGAAGGAGAATAAAAAAAAAAAAAAAAATCCATCCTATTTTTTAAAGTGAAATAGTGAATCTTCTCAGATGGGGTTGAAAGAGATCACATTTAAGTACATTTAGCCAGCTGGTGGGAGCCAGACTGGAAGAATAAATGAATACACACTTGAATAAAACTTGCTTACTTCATTTGTCATGTTTCTGCTGCAACAATTACTAGCCAGTCAATGTGGTGGAAAGGTTGCAAACAAAGCAAAGGCACTATATTCCAATCTGCTTTCTCATTATTCTTTGGAGTCTCAACATTTCTGCGAGAAGTGAAGTAATTATTACAAGCGGGCTGTGGATTTCATATTTTCATTCTCGGTGTTGAATGTATTTCGGAAAATCACTGGCTTTTGTGCTCTATTCATAAAAATAAACCCAGCCTGTCAGAAAAGCAGAGGACTATGTGTTACTTGTGTATTGGGCCGTGATAAACACGGCTGCAAGACAATCAACAAAAACACTTGCAGTTGTCCAACTCATCTCATGTCTCAACATTATACTATTATACTGATTATACTGTCTCCGCTTTTATACTAATGGCTTCCAAATCACATCAGGAAATGCTTTTCTGCACTCCAGTCTTTTGTTAAGAGTTTTGCTGTCAACAGTCTACAAATTGTGCAGCTTAGTTCTTCATGCTATGATCCACATAATCATTCACGTGGCCTGAAACTGAGGCTTTGTGGTCTTTGAAGCTAAACAGACATCGGCCAGACCGTTACACCGGGTCACATGTTCCTTCATTACCATGAACACACACTACAGTTTATTTTGACTGAGACCCACAAACACTGTCCTGCTCCTGTCCTCCTGCTCACTAGAGCGCCAAATGTGGATTAATCCACAGCGGAAAATAGTCCCACAACAAATGTACTGTTTCCATCTGTTTTTGGTAAACCAGCTGTTTCAGGAAACCTTTTTCAAACTGCATTTATGAGCTGTTTTTAAAGACTTATGTCTAAATGCCACAGAAATGACTGGCAAGTCAGAAAGTACTGAGTTTTTTTTTAGTGTGCGGGTCAACTTGCACCTTGTCTTGTGATATAGGAAAAGCACAGGTGTTACTTATTAGTGTGTGTCAGTGTGACAGTGAGCCAGAATGAACAGTACCTGAACCCTGAAACTGAAGCAGATAAATGAAATTCAGACATCATTCATTCTGTTATTTACACCTGTGCTTTTCCCACTGTGACATGTCAAAATGTCCTCAGTGAAAAAGACCATAGTGTGTGTTCCTGCCATCAAAACCCCGACACACCGGGTGGAGGGAAAGACATCAGGCAATGATGGTGAGGAGAAAGGCACAGATACAGGCAGGTGTTCTACAAACAATAGGAAGTTGGTTAATGTGTGACACAGCTCATTGATGCAATTTTAGATTAAGTGTGATTTATATTTGCTGAGGATATCATTATCTCCGAGTAAATGTCCAGAAATCTGCTTAGAAATCACAGAAAAAAGACACTCAAGACCTGAGCATCTTTTCAAGTTTTCTTCACTGTCACAATGATCCAGTGGTAGCTGTCTGTTCATCCATGGGTATATCGTAAACAGGGACTACTTGTAGCAAATTCAGCACATGTTTAATGGTACCAGCTGTGCAAAATGTAAACAAACAAAAACACAAAACGTATCGACTGAGAATGCTTTTCACTATTTGTTGTCTTTTCAGCTGCCGATCAGTCAGGAAGTGGTGAAATGATAACAATTTGTCAGATTCCCTGCACTTATTTATGACTTGCAACCTGGAGCACAGCACTATGACATTATCCCTTTGATAACAGCATTTGAGCTTCCCACCCTGAGCGTGACCTCAGAGGACAATGGCTGGCATGTGGTCTACACACAGCTCTATAACAAAGACCAAGCCTTAAAGCCAAGCTATTGAAGATGAGGACCAAGAAAAATGTCCCCACTCTGGAGGTTTTTCCTTCTTCAGGCGACTGTAGCATACTCATATTCAAAAATACACACAGTTGAGTCTGCGCTGGCAGCTCATCACAACAAGCGTACCAAAAAAAATCAAAAAGACAGAGCTGTCAACAGTCTTGATTTAGATAGAAACTGAAATCAAGCAAATGGCGTCAGTGCTGAGCCTGACAGCTGACACAACATTACACACAAAGACATTGTGACAGCACAGCTCCAATTAACTGATGCACAGTAATGGAAAGAGATCACAATCATCAGCAATATATTCTAACGCACCGCTCGCCTGTGCATGCATGTGTATAAAGTATATTGAGGATTTTTCTGTTGATTAGCGTAAATTACAAAGTGCCACTCTTTACCATAGTACATCATGTCATATGTCACTGCTGTGTGTCTCCTGAAACCCTTAATACACCTCATTTTGTTCAAGCAGCCTAAGCGTGCTTTTAATTTGTTCTGAGAAGATTCCAGGAGCGATGGAGCTGAAAAGGACAATTGCACTGTGCGCCGGTTCTCCCTTAACAGATAGTGACGATCACAACGTACTACCACATTAGAGGTAATAGCTTGGCGGATGTAAACAAGTCATAAAGGATATTGTTGACTGTCTGGGGCAGACTTGGTAGTAGCGGGCAGGTAGAGTAATAGAAAACATCAGGAGCATGCTGGTAATGAGAAAACACAAAGAACATCATAATTATCTGAGCACACGGATCAATAGAGTAAATTACCCCTTGTTACAAGACGAAGTCTTCACTAACTACTGTATATGTTCAGCTATTAGACTGCAGTATTGCCACGTTTAGATGGAACGTTTTAAATACAAAAGCCACCATCACCTAATGAAAAAGGCTTTTAGCTGAAAGAAAATCGAAAAAAAGAAAAAAAAAAAAAAAAAAAAAAGTTCTAATATGTCTGAGTACTGTACGTGCCACCGCACAGGCTAAGATAGTTAAGCAGTAAAAATGGTGATAAGCTACATGAATACATCAGACAGTAACTGTGAAATGCACACATGCTTTAGCAACCATCAGATGGGTTTTAATGTATTCTCTAAAGGCCTGCAGCTCCAAGCACTGAATCATGGCAAAAATGTAATGTGTTTGATTAAAATACAAGATGACTGGTGCTCTTTCATTAAGGTGTGCAAATGTGGAGAGTAAATGGAATGGATAGAGGTAGAGGGGACGCATCTATAGAACACAGGAGGGCAGGAGGGACAGAAATAAAGAGAGAGGAGAAAAGGGGTTTAAAAAGACTCGCCGTGATGAATTAAATAGAAGCAGGGCTGTGTGGGTTGCAGCTCAGTGAAGTTATGGACACACATTTCAGGACTGCAGTTCCAGTAATGCTACATGATGAGAGAGATTCAACACAGATCTGAGGCATTTGGAAAGAGATTTCGAGAGACTGTTCTGTCCTCACCAGAAAAACAACAGCATCAGTAGTTTGTTCAAATCAAACTGTTCACCAGACACGAAGGCTGGCACTGGGCAATTCTGAAAATCCCTCAATTAGATTCATTGACAGTGCGTTTTAATGTTCAGTGCTTATATTTCTGAAATTCTCTCTTGCTGCCAGTCCAGTCCAGTCAAAGCCAGGATATGTTTGAAACAAACCTCTGACTACATCTAAAAGCACAAGTACTTCCACCTTTTATGGATTACTTATTTAAAGAGGGGGCATCCAAAAAAAAAAAAGCTGTCATCATAAAACAAGGGACAAGACAGCATGAATCATGGAAATGGGGACAATAGCTAATGCTTTTGGACGGTCTCTCTTCGAAGGCGTTCATGGTGTTTCACACATGAAAAGTGACAAAAGCAGTTGTGTGAAGAAAAAAAAACACAAGCACTAGAGAGAGAAGTTCAAATTCTGCCTACTTTCACACAACTGTTGCGTGAAGTGGGCATGAAAAGTTCAAAAAAACTGAGGACATTTACATGCCTCGTGATGTGTCAAGCACATCAAACGCATGGTTATGGATAAAGAGACAGTAGACACATTACAGACCCATCCAGCACTATGACATTCACACCCTTACTTTTCACCTTGCTACATGAGGGAAACACTACTTCTTGCATTAGCACTGAACATTGGCACTGGACATAAACTGTGAAATGTGGAGTCAACCAATAAAACACAAACACAGTTCCAAGGGATGTTGGCCTGGTTCAAATGCTTTAAAAACCCTTTGTTTAAGGCCTACAGCAGCAGAACACCTTGTCGGGACAATGTGAGGAAGGATGGCTGGGCGAAGAAATTTTTAGACTTTGACACAAAAGCCCCAATCTTTCCCAAAATAGGTGGAGCTGCCTTAAACAAGCACTGACTGTAGGGGTGGCTGATCTGAAAATGCTCACTGCAAAACAGTAGCTGCAATTTCCTTAAATGGCTACTAGGTTAAGATCATCATAGGAAATTACAAGAATGGGCAACTGCGCACTACTACGAGTGAGAAATCAGAGCAGGTGGCAGGTTTAACATCAGCACTCACAAATGTAGAAACAATCCAACAGGAAACGGAGATGGAGCAACCCAGAGTAGTAAGAACAGAGCTGCTTCTAAACAATGTGCATTGCTCAGTTTGTCACGTTTGCATCATATTGCACAATATTGCCTTATATTATGCTATCACATAAACCAATCATGAAACCAATCTGGATGGAGGCAGCGTACGGAAGTATATCACTACAATCAAACGAGTGAATTCAAGGTGTGAATGCATGTGTATGCTCAATAACTACAACTACACATTTTCCATCAGCATACAGTTTATCTTATCTTACCGTATCTTATATAGTGAATAGACTAAAAAGAAAACCACAGCTTTTGTGCCTGCCAGATATTTCTGTGTTCCACGTTGAGAAATGTCTAGCCTGGGCAGAAAAGATGAAGATTCCTCGACTGTCTCTCTGTATTCACTTTTGCATAATCACATTTGATAGCAGGAATCCTCCGGAGTATAATGGGCAGTGGCAAAACTAAACGCACACAAACACTTTGAATCAAACCGCTGTGAAAGCACAAAAAGCACCAAATCCAGATAATACATTTCTCCTTTCAGTAATTCTCTAAATTGTTGGCTGTTGAGAAAAGAAGGCTTGTGAATACTGCTGTGGAGGTTTCTTTAACGCGACAGCCTAACAGCCTCCTTGAAAACAGGGGACACTCCTTCCCCCTTTCATCACATTAGAAGAAAGTGGTCAGGGGGACGCGTAGTTAAAGAAAATGATTATGTTACATTTTTACTTCTGAATGCCTCTCTGAGCCTTTAAAGCCGCAACCAGATTCCTTCTATTCCCAAGCTGGTAGCATGTTTGTTTTCGTGTTCTCGATTATCTGGAGACATCTGACGTGCCAGAATGGTGAATTTCAAAAGAGCCGCTGGACCGTGTCCCGGATCTGGCCATCGAGATAATGGCATTTTAAGATAACTTCTCGTGTCATCAAAATAAAACAGAAAAATAAAAAGCACTGGGACCACTGTTGAAGGAGGCTTTTGATTCAGTACACCAGACTATGGCACATTTAACGAATGTCTGTGTAAACCAAGTCCATACTGAAAGACTGAGAAAAGGCTTTTTCTGCAGCTCCTCTTTTTCCTCCTATTGTGTTTCAACTTTTCCTCAATCCTACACCTAGGTTTGTTGGGGCAGTTACTTTGAACCCTGGAGGACACTGTCCCTTTGTAGGCTTTGTTTGGACCTGTGAGAACACAGCAATCACAGCCCGGTTCAGACCAAAATCAACTGGATCGAGTTATTTTCGACGAGGAGGTTTGGTGGTACCTTTCCAAAGCAGGCTGGGAGCTTCGTTTGGATGGAAAACATGATTTGAATGTGATACCACCATTCTTGGTCTCACACAAATTGTGAATTTTGGATTCCCTCTTAAAATAAAAATGATATGCCCAGTGTATGAAATATGCAAACCCCTTATGCTCCTGAAGAAGACACGAGTAAAACTGACAGTTTGCCGGAGGGTGTGAAGGTCAGAGGGTGGATGAGTTTGCACGACTTTGATAGCTCAGGTTCACATCCCAGTTGATACCAAGAAGTTTTTCAAGTTTCTATCAACCATGTCCAGAAGTACTGACAATCCAAACATTATTTATAGCCAAATAAAAAGGTAACAGCAATATGAAAATAATAGATCAAGATTTTAGGAAATAAACGTTTGATCAAATCAACCTTGTGTGTGTGTGTTAAATATTAAGCTGGAATAAGGGGATCATGCCAAGCGAGGGTCTGTCCAAAGTTCAAATATATGCCTATATAACACATCTAAAGCTCATTATCTTACACCAACCATTCATTACAAAAAACACCATCATTGGAACTAGTCAGCACCCAAGAAATAGTCCCCATTAGTACTGTTGATATTGTGGTCTGTGGAATCATCCAGAGTAATGGGAACGCTGTCTGAATCGTCTCCACTGCATCGGCAGCTTTAACTCTAACCTCAACCAGACTTTCTCAAAACTTCTTGAAAAAATGTAAAATTCTAGGTAAAATTAAATATTGCTAGCAGCCTCAATTATTTTACTAGTGTTGCCCAGAATATCTTCTGCTGCACCAAAATATGTCGCTAATAAATTTGATGGCTCTCATATGGAATTGGTGATGAATTATTGGTTGTTTTAATTTTCATAATATCTCATATATCTCACAATAATACTTCAAAATTATTGTATTTCAATCAAACTTTGCAGTTATTCATGGTCCTCAGAGGATGAGTCCTAGTTACTTTGGTGATGCTCCGACTTTTCATAGAATTCCACCAGCATATCAGTTTTTACCTTTTCAGCAAAATCAAAACATTGATTGGCATAAAATTTGGTTTACAGACTTTTCCTTTCGCATTGTGATCAGTTAAAAACCCTTTCCCAGCACTCTGGTTTATGGCCTCAGCTACACTTTGTCTTAAATGCTAATAAGCAAACATCAGCTTGCTAAAGTGCCACACTAAGATGGCAAACACGATAAACATGATTGCTCTTTGAAGCCTATGTGCACCCAAGTGGCATGTCCACTGATTTGAACTAAACAAACATACTTTGAATATCGCTCTGAGCAGATCAGTTCTGTCCTCTGCGTCTCATTTTGATGATTGCTCCAGTGAGCCGCCTCAACTGAACGCTTGATTCCTGGGCAGAGGTTCCCTCTTCTTAACAAACCTAACCTGCTTGATGATGAGTGGCCACTAGCCCTCTGCTGGGTGTGACTCTCCTCCTGATCTTGTCACTCTCTTTGTCATTCTTGCCATGGCGCAAGCTTTCACTCCAGAGCCGCCTGGCCAGATTAGCTGTCTGCAACCACCACTGGAAATCAAATAGCAGCTGATAAGGCAGAAAGGGGGAAGATGAAAAAAAAAACTGGGCATAATGTCATAGCTTTGCTATCTGAAAGTTGATTGCTATCAAAATACTGGACAAGGGCTCGGTTTTGGAATTCAATAAGGATACAAGAGAGTTCAGCGAGCTCTCAAATTTAAAAGTTCTCTCAGTTCTGGCAAAGTCATATACACGAATATAGTGTACAAGTATCGAGAGGGTGAATAAAAATAATAGACTTTTTCTTCACTCCCACTTTTCTGACATTGTAGTGCTTACCTCAGGGCAAAGACAGGCAAAGGCAGCCAATAGCTTTGATGGAAGACAGGTACGACGATAAATATTTGATGCTATTGACGGGTTGTTGTGCTCAGAATGAGAGTTATGGAACTAGTACACCCTAACATAATAAAAGGTACTCTCTTGCCAGCAAACTGACTCTGCATCTGTGTGTAAAGTAATCATTGGAAGAGGTGGTATCAGGTCCAAAAGCTGATATTGGCTCGATACTTTGATCCAGAAATACTTTGGAAACCTGCTGAGTCAAGTAATAAGAAGAGCCTTTTAAATGCAATTAGCTGTTTATATCAGGGAAAAAGGTTTTGACAGATGCTGCAGAGAATTTTGAAGAATGAAATGAAATCTACTTTGAGCTTTGAAATGCACATTATTTGCATAAAAAAAAATGTAACCAGCCTTTAAAATAAATGGAACAAGGATAAAACAGAACTCAAGAATGCTTATTTAACCTTCATGTTTAACAAATATGGGAATAAAAATAGGACCATCTGGCTGTTTTTCTCTACTTGAATTCTCTTCCCACAGACTTATAGATGCTGTTTCCCTCTGATCAAGTCTCGCTGCACAAAACAGAAGAGGAGATGAGAAAGATGAAGCATTCCTAGCCGCCTGCTCCCAGCATCAACTTCATCAGCATCAGTACTTCCTGGCTGACTGACAGTGGGCAGGTGTAAAGTGGCATCCATCGAGCCCCTGATTAAGACCGAGGCCATGCCAGCGAGATGACAGCGCAGGACAGAACCGATAGGAAGTGACGCTCTGGAACCCGTCCCACAATGCCATCTGTTTTCTCATGAGCCACGTCACGGAGGGTAGAAGGAGGGTGAGTGGTAGCAAGGTTCACGCCACCGATGGAAGAAGAAACCTGTGCTTATATGCATACAAACAGCAGAATGTGCAGGCACTCTATAAGCCCAGGGGTTTGCACCATGACTGTAATGTACAATCACTTACGTTCTACAGTTACAGTGACACATTTCTGTACTCAGATTATAAGAGTGTTAGAAAGACAAAGTTTGCTCCACTGTTTCAATATGGGTGATTGCAGTGGTGGGAAGTGACTACACTAAAATCCTCTACTTGAAGCTGCGCCTACCAATATTCTTATATTAACAACGGATCAACTGACTTTGTGAAAAGGTTTGCTCATAGTGATAAACCCACAGAGAATTTCCTCCTGACTCTGAAGGTCCCCTCAGCCCTACGGAGCGTTTTAGAATCTTTCGGCTCACTGTCTTGGTTTTACAAACCATAACTTTACTGTTTCGGTCACAGTCACGGTGCTTTCATGGACCTCCTTTCCAGCTGCATCAGGCAGCTGTTTTTGCAGTGACACGGCTCTGATAAACCCACTGTACACTACCTGTTCGGCACCGAAAAGCAGATAGAATAGCTGCACTTTGTTCATCAGTTTAAGAGCCAGATACCTCCCTTAAGAGTCCAGAACAGAGCTGAAAGGAGAGTGAACTTTGGACTTAAACATACAGGACTCCAGATGAATGCTAATGTTGCTCTGTCTGCTGGGTGTTTTGCAACAACACTCACATTTTCCCTCCACAGTGTCCCAAAAATAATCGATTAATAGTACAATTTCTACTTGAGAATTTCCATTTTATGCTATTTTATAATTCTGAATTGAATTTGAATTAAATCTAAATTAAGATTCTACCTTTAAGAAGTGCAAACATTAAAATGTTGCTCATTTACTAAAGCATCAACAATAATAATCCAATAATATGATGTATACAGCATAGCATAATATAGCTGTACTTTTATTATAGAACATTTCTTGAAAGTAGTACATAGTATCGCTAAAAGTAATGAACCTGAATGCTACTTGCACTTGGCTATCAGGATGGGACAAAATAGAGCCTTGTCCATTTATAATCATAGGTTTGCTAATTGCTTCCCAATGTAGAGATTTATGTTCATCCTGCCCAAGAAAATTGGTCGTTGATTGTTCCTTAACCTTCAATACAAATACGAATCATCAGATTCTTTCATATGGAAACCTTTTTAAGTTCGTAATCTGCAGGAAGTTGTCTGAGCATCAGGAACACTGTGATGTGATCATCCTTAAAGTAAGCCATTTTGAGGTGGCTCTGAAAGTCCTTCCATTACCATGAATGGATGCAGGAATGAGTTATGGCTTGAATATCCTGTATGCACCTGTGTGACATTCACACAGGGGTCTTGAACCTTCAAACATACCTCACTGCTCAGAGGAGGAAAGGGGGTCAGGATTAAATTAAATTAAATTAGCTTCAGAGTCCTCATTCACTCCCTGCTCACTGCTGGATCTCTGCTCAGACTGTACTGGCATCCTCATTAGCAATCAGACGGAGTGCGGGACTGCAAAGCTACTGTCGGCCTACTTATCATTGTGGGGTGGTTAAAAAGCAGAGCCATATGTATGCGTCAGCCTGCATGAAGTACTGTATCTTATCTCTGTGTGAAGATCTGGATTCATAGCACAGCTCCAGCTGCTCTCCTGCAGGAAAATGCTGAGGCCATTTTTCAAGTGGAAAGCCCCATATTTGTGTTTTGTTCGGCGCTTCGGCGCTCTGAGTGGTTTAGAAAGCACTTAAGCAGAACAAAGCCTAAGAGAGTAACTTTAATTTAAAAATCACTTTAGCAACTTAACAAACACATTTCAAGATGAGGGACATTAAACCCAAACAGATTATGGCACTGACATTCTGTACTGTCATGCTTTCTGGGATTTAGGGTCGATACACAAAGTACCTCAGCTGGAGAGCTTTACGCATAATCAAAAATTACATAAAGGGAAGAAATAACATTGTCATTTTGCTCCGTCGCAATTTGGTGCGAAGACGGAGAGCTAAAGTAGAAAAGGGGCACTGATGAAAATAGCGAGGGTGGGGATGGAGAAAGCGAATCAAAGAGATGGAGAACTGGAAAACTTGTCCTCTTAATGTGTCTTAAAATAGGGTAGGTCGCCCACACAGACACTTTGCTCCTGGGTACTTGGCTCTGATTTATTTATTTTGTTTGTGGTAAGGAACGATCCACTGGGCATGGTATAAGGGGAAAGCCCTATGCCTGGCCCTCAGGCTCACTTTATGCAGCTAAGGCAGCAGTAACGCTATTTATAAATTTAAACCCTCAGTTTTTCACATCATTATTACTCTGCCTTTTTTCTGGGAGTGCGAACTGAGATCAGCTACAGAGTTGGTTTCCAAGTGGCTGGAGTGTATTTCAAAGCTCGGCATCACAAGAGGAACCTTTGCGATTTGAGTTGTGTAAAGAGCCTGGACAGTGGAGGCCTGTGGGACCGCACTGCGATGGAGTAAAGACTGTGGACAATAAGTTCCAGCGTGATTTGTATCAGATTCACGGTTAGTGTTCAACATCTTGGGGCTACAACAGACAAAGACGAGCAAGCTGTCAAGGTTAGGATCATCGACGTACAGAAACAAGAGAAAAAGAAGTCAGATAGCCTCTGAAATGAGTGTGTACTAAGTGGGGGAGAGATGAAAGATCAGGTTCAGGGATACTGCTCAACTCGCTGGATGCACGGTGGAATCAAAGACTTGATCTGAATCAGTGGAACAAAGGGAGGAAGAAAGCGAGGAAGGCAGGAAAGCAGAGGCCTTCTATCGTTTTAAAGCTTTTTCACTTTATCTGTTGGCGATTGAAGTCAGGACACTGAAGCTGAAGGGCTTGTTGCAGAGTCCTCGACTCATTAACACTTGAAACAAGTAACAGTGGCAAAGGGCCAGGTGTTTTTTTTTTTTTTTTTTTTCTTCGGCTGTTTCAAAGTTGATTCTGTAGATGCTATGCTGCTGTCCTGCTTGAATACTGATTCTGTCTGTAAATATTCTATGCACATTTCTGCAGAGATCACACTAAAAAAAACATTTTTGTGTGCCAAGTCAAGCCCTAGTCAAATATGTGTCAAGACCAACAAGTCTTAAATTAAACCTGAGTCAAGACCACCAAGTCCCAACAATGTCTGTCTGACTGATTCAAAGTATACTGTCAGGAAAATGAAGTGTGGATCACTACATACCATAAATTTCAATATTTGAGATTCTGAACATCAAGTCACTCCAAGTCAATACTCCAAGCATTGACACTACATTTAGGTCAAGTTGTAAGTCTTTTTTGATTTTCCCAAGGCCAGTCCTAAGTCTAAAGATTTGTGACTTGAGTCTGAATTGAGTCCAAGTCATGTGATCTGAGTCCACAGCTTCTGCCTATCCAATCAGAACAAAAGGCTTTTCTTTTCAAAGTCCTCCCTCACTGATGTGTCCCATCCCAAGAAACTGTCAACACAAATGACATAAAATTAGGCAAGAAAGTAAAGATGCCATTTCGCTAAGTGACACAGAGGAAAAAAAACTGTCTCTGTGGTTTTTTTTTTGCAGCCACTCAACATATTCACATGTTAATGCATATGTGATCTGATGCCCAAACATGCAGTAGATACAGTCTATAATTATACCCCATGGAGGTTTATTAACAGTGACAGTCCTGTGAAGAACAACACATTAGCCACTGCATTAGTACTACCTCACCACCTCAGTCTACCTCCTTGCCAGTCCCTGATTAGTAATTCCTTTTCAACACATCCTCTCGTGGACTAGCATCCCCAGCTACCTGGGATTTTGTGCTGCAGCCAAGAACAATGTGAGTAATAAGGCGCCAGAATCTGGGCTGCACAAAAAAACTGAAAGGAAGATAGGAATAATCACCCAAATGAATTCCAGGATTTCCACGTAGACAGCAGGCTTATATTTCTGGTTAATACATGAAAAATCCTGCAGTCGCACCAGGATATAATAACAACTTGGATTTATAGAGCTGTGTAGGTGTACCTTAAAAAACTGCAAATACTGCCAGTGCAGTAATCTAGTGCAGCTCTGTTAGAAATAGGTCGGAGGCTTATGTTTGCAGCACTAATATAGTGCAAAAAAACAAAACCTCTGACTGTTGTAGTAACACCTGCAGAAATGAAAGTCTTCCACAAAACCATCATATTCGGAAAAAGCTTGAAAAATGTAGCGGTTCAGATTGGGATGTTTCTTGCAATGAAAAATCACGCTGCTTTCAGGAAGCATTTTAGATGTGTGCAACTTATGAACCTGGTCATTTTCTGCTAATTTCCACTTATTTCTGTGCGGACAAAATGAGTAGAATTATTAACCCCATTGGTTGTTGTTGCAGCAACCAAGTTCTGAACATAAATCACAAAATGAAACGGTGTTAAGGTACCTGGCAACATGCAAAACTCTGGAGCAGGCAGTTGTTTTTGGCAAAACCCCACCCCCACTGTTTGTTATCTACCTGAAAGATCAAATTAGCAACTGGCTCGTTAGCACACGTTAGCACTAATCAGTATTTTTCTTATAACAGAAGAAAATATAAGATAATATTTACAATACTTATAATTTAAGAAAATACTACAACTTTATGAAGTAAGTAAAAGTCAATGTTGTGGTTACAGATTATTCTGCTGCCCTCAGGTGGACAACAAAGTTAATCAATGCCACTTTTTATTTGTGTGGATCAGTAATTAAATTAACTATACATGAAATTTACATACACATACGTCTGTACAGATACCTCTGTATTGATGAAGGAATATAAGGTATCATGATGCAGTATAGACTCATATATGGCACAGCATAAAAAGTCAGAGTGTGTTAATGTTACAGACATAGAGCAATTACAATTAACTGTACAGACAGAAACATATTTGCTCTCATGGAGTCTCACACTGTGAGGCTGCAGCAGGGTGACTAAGACATCAATATGCCATTCATACTGCATTTCCAGCAGCCCAGGGCCACTGACCACTGATCCACGGGACACAGTGAGATGGTCAGGGTCAATATCTCTTAACAGTTGTGCTAATGCTGGATCGATACCCAGTGGCATCCCTAGCTTCCTTGAGAGCCAGCGCTAATCGATCGCAGCGATCAAGCCGAGTTGACTAGCAGGGCTAATTTCAGTCAATGTGGATAACTGGATGGCAGCTGTATCCCGGTAATCACTTCTGCATATCTGTAATGTGGAAGTGATGACTGTCACGAGGCACGTCTGATCAGCTGCTGATGGATACTGCCAATACCTACCACCACCGATGAGTAGCTGTAGCGTAGCCCCGCCTTGCATTTCAATGATCCTGGTAGAGGAAGGAAAGAACCGGGTTGTCCAAACAGATAAGATAACTCGGACACATCTGACAGCACATTCTTCATCCTGCTGCATCTGCTGCTGTGTGTGCCTAACTTCGTTAGATAGAAGTGACATCATTATGCAGGACGTCGCTGTCAACTCAGAGACTGTGAAGAACTGATTTGCCTCAACTTCATGCTTCAATATTCATTCATTCAAAGTAGAAAGAAGTGCGCTTCAGAGTATTGAGCTATATCTCTGTCTATCCTCTCAAATCCATTAGGGTAAAACTCCCTCCACTCCTGCAGTGTATTGGCATTCTGATGGGAAGCATTCTTTTTAGCACACCTCTACCTCTTTCCTTTTTCGCCTTTATTCCTAAACAACTCATTGGAAAGTGAAACATCAATGTCTTGTCTTTGGGGAGAGCACAGAGTGAGTGCCAGAGCAAGCTTTGAACCTTTAAAACCTTCCTGTGAAAAACACTGAGATCCATTTCCTCCAAAAAACCGAATGCACGCACTCATATAAACACACACACACACACAAATATACACACACTTGCTCAGCCACATGCATACACAAATGCACACACACACAGACGTTGCCATCGCCCTGGGATCCTTCAGCTTACTAGGATGCTAAACCTGCTGAGAGATGCTCACCGCAGAGGGATAAAGCAAAATCATTACCACACACTCAGCCTGCACAGACACGCAAAGGCACACCTCCAGTTTGTGGGGCCAGTGTAGCCATTTCTCCTTTGACAAAAGAAAGAAACACAGAAAGAGAACAAGCAGAGTGAGGCTAGTGAAGCAATTAGAGTCTGTTAGGTCATGGTTAGCCTAGCTTAGCAAAAGACTGGAAACAGAAAGCTTTGGTAGAAGGAAAAATGAATTCCTGCTGTGCATTATTCAAGCAAGTATGAGCACTAGGCTGTTTTAACAATCTCTTTATTTGTCTCAAACAGTCCATGTACTCACTGTAGAGATGAGGGGAGTCTGTGTGTATGTTTGCATGATGGCTCAGCCTCTGAACTCCTGTTCTGTGTTTCCTCCAGTCCAGTCTCCTCTGGTCTCTGTATGTTTCTGACATAGATGCATAAAACCCTGGCACACATGCAAAGCTTTGGACCGAGTACATTTTCAACTTTCATGTCTTTTTCACTGAAAATGAAGCTTATGTTGTTTTCTGAGTGCAGCGTAAAGCTTTGTAATTCGCATATTGAACCTTCAGATGAATAGAAATATGAGCTTTCATAGCCTACACACCTTGCCTTAAGCACTGAAATAGACATGATCCTGCCCTTTTCTGAGCACAGTGACTCTGTGTACAAGAAGGCCCAGCACCACCTCTTTTGGCTGAGGAAAGCTCAGAGTTTTAATGTTGGGAAAGATGCTTTAAGAGCTGTCTCTCTGTTATCAAAACCTTGTCAGATGATCAACTGTGCAAGTAAAATAACAGGCATCACCCAGTCCTCACTATCAGCTCTCTACATCCGGGCAGTTGAAGCCGCCCTCATCACACAGGACCTTTCACACCCTCTCCATATCTCAGTCCGACTCCTCCCATCACGTCTACATTATTAAAACCCTCTGCCATTAACAAGCTATGAAGGAATTAGTACTCTAGCACTTGCACATATTTGCACTTTATAGCCAAACTCTTCTTTACTACAGTTCCATCGCTTTGTGATTCACAATAAAGAGTTTTCAAGTATGTCTTAAAGCTGTTATCATACATAGTAGTGACTGATGAATGATGTGAGCCATCCCTCTAAAATGTATCAGCCAACTGACAATCACTGAAAGACACACTGTTTTTGAAATAAAAGGAGGAAAGAAAGAAAGATGAAAAGAAAAAGAAAAGGAAATGAAAGAGGGAGAAGCAAGTCACACGCTGAAGCCTGAGGGAAATCTGGTTCTGCTCCTGCAGATTTTGATCATTACCTTCTTTCTTTCTTTCCCTCTCTTGCTGACACACACAAACACACACACACACACACACACACACACACACCCACACCCACTCTAAGGTAGACTCTCATGAGCACTAGTGGGACCAAGGGAGTTCAAAAGTTTGACTCGTGATCGCCCATGCATACACACATGCATACACACATGCACTGTCATGTACCACTAGCAGCACAGCCTTTTACCACCTTTCCACAAGTGCCATCACATCTTGAAATATGTACACATTTGTACCCAGAGGAATCAGGAGACATTCGAGTTTGACAGGTCGTCTTGATGCTCACCCATGTACAGTATCAGTGTGTTTTCCTTCCCTCTTTACTGCAGTGACTGTGTGCCTACATCTGTGTGTGCTCCGGATTTTAAATAGAGCATGTATGCGGATGCATATTTTCACACCATTCCCAGCCACATTATCACCTCTGTCTCTGCGGCTTTGTAGCACCGCGCAGCAGCTTGCATTATAGAAGCTCTGCTTTTATGTGTGTGTGTGTGTGTGCGTGTGAGAGAGAGACACTCGGTTTATTGCCGAGGAAACCTATCGCTGCATCGCTTGGCCTCTGTGCCAACCACCTGCCAGCTGCCACTGTCTCACACACACACACACACACACACACACACACACACACACACACACACACACACATACACACACACACACACATATAGCACATGTAGTAGAAGCATACGTTGACCCCCTCACCTACCAGATGTGTGCTACACTGCTCTCTCGGGCAGCCCAGATGATATGCATGGACTGAGCTGTGGTACTCTGGCAGCAGTGTATTTTTGATCAACTGTGTTCTGAGTTGCACACTAAGATACTATTCATACTAAATATGACAAGAAATTGAGTATGTAGTGAGTTTTGACTGCATATTAAGGGGATTTTGTGAATGCGAGAAATGCTCTGATACTAGACTACCAAGAAATTCTGAGTATGCAGCATGAGACGGCTGGACGACTCAACTGCCCTAACATGCATTGCTGAACTGTGAGGTAGATGATTCTATCACCACCTCCGATGTTTTCAGAGTGGAGAAACCCCATAAGTACCTGCAGTGGTAGTCAGCTAGCCAGCCAGCCCGTCGTGCTCACGGACCCCTCTTACACCCGATACGCAGAGGGGTGTGACACAGCGTCAGTATTTGAGACCAGGCTTGTATCTTATTGTTCTTTTTGTCTAACTGATGCTTCTTACGATTACACCGTACTGCTTGAATATACTTCAGTGTGAACATTCTGCTGGTAATTTCATACCTAATCGTTCTTTGAGTAGGCAGTATGCAGTACATATTGATTGAGTGTGTGGCAGGCAGTACATTAGTCTGCGATTTCAACACAGCAGAAGACTGAGGTTCATATCCCAACTATCCTGTAAGTCTTATATCAGGGTTTAGGCATCAGAGGTCCTGAGAGGACCTTTTTCAACAATGTGGAAGACCACTGTTTGGTTCGTCTTTCCTGACCACAGTCATTCCTTACATACATGGTTATTACTGGAATGACAATGAACCTTACCTTAACAAAATACTTACTGCAAAGCACTTCCTAAACCGTAACCATAGGATTGTCTGTGCAGATCCACATAATGCAATACTATAGAGTCTTTTATTACTCGCAATGTGACACACAACAACAACAACAACAACGTCAAATCCGGAGTGATGGAAGTGTATCTGATCGACTGAGAAAAATCCATGCTGCTACTGGCAGAGCGCTACGGAGGACAACACAGAGAATAACAGACCTCTGCACCACAATGTTATGTGTGGAGCGATGATGGATCTCTCTCCTCCTCATGCTTCCATGTTGGAAAGCTGTGTAGCCAGCCTGCGCACTTACTGACACCTACAATGTTACTGCAGCAACCTATGCAGAGGTCAGTAGGTTGGTGATGTCATGTGATCTGATTACTTGTAAATAACACCTTGGACACTTGGTGTTTAGGATCTGATTTGAGGAACAAATCCGATTTGCCAGCCTTCTGAGCAAATCTAAAGTCTCAGCACCAGCTCTGACCACCTCGATTTGTGCAGCACAAGAACACAGCACTTCCTGGAGTGGAAACACACCTCGTCAGTGAACATAACGCAGGCTCATTAAGTCATAACTGATTGCCCAGAGAGGGAAAAGAAAAGCAGACACTCTCCTTTGTATCTTGGATCATTTTTGAATCAATTCTATGACTACAGTGTGGTGTTGTGTTTCTAATTAGGATAACGAAGCACTCAGAGTATGATTTCATCACTCGAGCATGTATCACTTTAACGGTTAATGTGTCTCAAGGGTGGTGTAGTATTTAGTGCCATTTGACAAACCTAGCCGATGGAAAAAAGGGCGATTTCCCAGAAATAATTCGAAGGCAATGTTAACAATTCTGTGAAATTATATAGGTGATATACGGGTATTTCATGCGCTGACAACTACTGAGGTTATAATCAAAAGTGAGCTTTGCAGTGGGGAAAAGCATCTCTGCCCACTGTGGATCTAAAAATGCTTAAAATTATTATCTACAAATGCACATGACCCTATGTCTCTTATTATTATCTATTCTGTTCATTCAGTTGGACTTGTGACAATTAATTAGGGCTTAGTCCTGTGAAGTAAGCTATTTGTAAAGCTGACGAACTGTGTCTGATTTTCTGATGAAATTCTCTGAAAAAAAAAAAAAACAGAGAGGAAATGAAAAGGCAAGTCACAACCCTGAAAATAAAAGTAAAAACAGCAATTTCCAACAAATGCTGTGCAGCTATAAGCTGTTTCTTGATGAACAATAGTTTATCCATCTGCCCAGCAGCTTCTGCGCAGCGTAGGGCCGTATGCCTATATATGATCAGTAAGCACAGGTTTAGCTATCTGTCTCTGTCTGTTAGCTGGGCTAATAGCCTCTTAGCTGCAGCTCTTTTCAGGATTTGATGTTCTCTGCCTGTGAACTTCAAACGACATCCTTTTTTGAATGATTCAGATATTTAGGTGAACGTTTAACCCGACGAGTCATCAACATAATGTCTAAAGACAAAGCATTTGAGCAGTAAAAGCTGTATTTCCTTGAGTTACGAGGATACGGGATCGTGTAAATCCTCTGTCATATAAATATCATTACAGCAAGTTTCCTTCCTCTTTGACAAAAGAATATGAATCTCATCCCACACGCAAATTCAGAATCATAAAAGTTATCACTGAGGATATATATTTTTTGCACCGAGGCTCACTTTCTCTCTCGGTTTTGCTTCTTCCTCCCCTTGACTCGGTGGGGTTGGTCTCCATTGTGACAGATCATGGATTAGTCTCTTAGCAGGGATTATAGAGTGGGCAGTAAAGATGATTAAAGACTCCTCCAATATTCTGCCTTTGGGGGACAAATGGTGAGAAAGGGAGAGCGAGCATGGCAGAATGTGTGAGATGTGGAGAGAACACAGAGACAGGATATATTTCAATGCCAGCTCTCGCCTGTTTGTGTTGTTGACTGCCACTGGCTCTGCGAGTGTAAATCAGGGCAAGTAACAAATGCAGATCCTCATGAAAATGGTTTGTCATTGTTTTTGCGCCCTCTAAACCAGATTAACACTATTAGCAGCAGTCAGTTGTGTGTTTTATGTCGTCTTTCCTACAACGGTTGATTAATTATAGCACTAATTGTGCTTATTGTTTTGCAGTATTTTCAGTACTCTACTCACCAGCGCCTCTCACTTTCTATTCTTTCATTCTTAAATCAAGTCCTGGCTGGAATCTTGGGAGTTTTTTGGGTTCGAGATGAGTTTTTCTGATAGCATCTTATTTCCTTTGTTGTGTCACAATAACAGCTGTAACAGTGACTGTGGCTGTTGAACGCTCACTCTCCAAACAATCCCAGAGCAAGATGATTAGAAAGATTAGCGAGATGTAAAATCTGTTTCATGCTTAACATCTTAGTTTATCAAAAATATTTCATCTCATCCGCTGCACAGCTGCTTTTAGTTCAGCTGCGGTCCGAGGCACCACTGTCCAGAGGACCATCTAGAGGCGGAACCGCGGTCAAGACCGATGACCTTACGGATCTCTCACCAGCCTTGACTTGTAAAAAAAGTCATCTTTTATGGATGAAGACTGGGTGTCAAACCATTATATGGGCAGGCAAACTTTTGCAAAGGCAACTGCATTTACGCTTGAGTTCAGTGTGGTCACATCTGACCACTGCTGGCCAGCAGGACCACAATCCATCCTCAATGTGTCTTGGGAGCATTTAGTCCTGTATTTTCATGTGCTCAAGCGCTACCCGATTGCAATCTAAAGATTTTAATGCAAGGTGTAAAGGGGGCCCATGTTGTGAATTCCAAAATTACAGCAACAAATACACTTGGCCAGAATAACCCATACTACTGCTATAAATCACTATCAGGTTACAAAAAGACTGATGTTTTCTGATCTGCCTACCTTGATATTCTAACCTTGGAAGAAGTAGTTTAACACAAAAGGGCTGCAGACGGACATACCAGCAAATATAATCTATTGGCAACATGGAGGCCGCATTGGCTTCAGCTATCTGCATGCATCACGGTTTTCCCTCCCTCTCTCTCCCTGTGCACTCCCCCTGCATTTCGCTACACTGCCTCTGCCAGCAGCAGGCTCTGATGTGTATGTTTGTTTGCATGTCTCACATTGAGCGGGGGCCCATTTACAATCCTTGAACCGGGGCCCATCATTGCTCGCAGCCACTACTAGCAACACCATCAAAACATGCCATGTATCCGGGAAATTCAAGCTGACTTGAATGGTGTTATCTCACTGCACTGGCAGCCATTTTTTTTTTTTTCAACAAAATAAGGAATAAGGTTTTAAGGTCTTGATAATGGATTAAACTATGTATATATATAGTTTATTACCAAGTCATTCTAGGACAGAGCTGGTAATGTTTGTACAGTAATGCTGCAGCTACTGTTGTAGGAATCATGCTAATTTGGGTAAAAGACGATTACGCTAAGCCTGGCCAGAGGAAGAATAAATGATATGATCACACTTTGTCATGCTCATTGAGACTGTCCGACCACATGGAAACACATACATGCAAACCTGTTGTACTATATACCATGCAGAGGTGGGAAAAGTACTCACTGAAGTCAAGGTATGACTCTCTGGAGTCAGAGCAGTCTCGATATCAATGAATGCACACAGGACTCATGGATTGTGTTTGGGAGTGACGCAGTGAATGCAGTGAAGTTCACACACAGAGCAGGCAGTTTGTAAATGCAGGTTCTGTACATAAATATAACAACATCCAAATGTGGATGAAAATGCAAATACTTTTTGATAATAGCAAATACCTTCGAATGCATATATTTGTGTATTTCTATCTATCTGTTTATTGAAAACAAGAAATATTAGCGTGTGCATCAGAAATACACTTGTGAACCATTTTTTAATATATGGATGTGTTTTCCATTTAAATACAATGACAACTACTGTGTGCATTGAAACATATTTATACTGTTGCAGCTGCTCGTGTTGGAGCTACTTTTAGTTCCTTTATATGCACTGAAATACATGCAAGAGAAAGCTAATATCTGCTGCACATTATTAATAAGAATCATAATTATTGTTATTAATATTATTTGTATATATATTATTTTTTTATGCACATTTTCAATGTGTGCATAAAAAGCCTGAGTAGAAATGCTTGAAATATCGCAAATATTGGCTGAGGAAGAAAAGTCGGTGTATCAATGAAAACGAATGCATTTCCACTGCTGAACCCATCTACTGTATGTATGTTTCAGACTGAGAGAGATTCTGTACATTAACGCCTACAGCGCTGTGAACCTGATTTAGATGCATAACGCGATATTAAAGGTTTCTATAACTCTGATATTAATTTCACTTTTTGCAAGGGGGGTAAGCCAAGAGAGCAACAAAGGGGGATACATATGAATGAAGGCTCATAAGTATGCTGGTCTCACAGTCCTCCAGAAGATTGATTTTAGCATGGGGAGATGTGGCCTCTTGCTTCCTCTTTCTCTCCCTCGTGCCAACTGTCTGATGCAGAATAGTAATAATCATAGCAGCGTTTTCCTCCACACACGGCGCTCTGTAGGTCTCCACCTGTCAAATGTGTGATTCACTGGAACCTGATCACATCTGATTCATTGCAAAGCATCAGAATCTTCGAAAAAAGAAAAAAGAAAAAAAAAAGGGTGACCCACAAATAAATAAATGATCAGTGACTAAAATCAGCATGTCCCTTAGTGCGGTTTCCCTCCTTAATCTGCCAGTCTTCTGTGTGTGTGTATGTGTGTGTGAAGCTGCATTAGCATTCGCAGATGATTTTTTTCTTTTTTTACTTGCTCTCAACCATTTCATTCCTCTTATTTCCAAGGAGAAAGTTGCCTGCTTAGATGAACAACTCTGATAAAGCCAACTGCCTTGCTGACCTTTCATTTGAATGGGCACTAACTGACAGCTAAGTTGCCCCGATCTCTCTGAGTGATGTGAAGCTACTGGTCACCGTGAGGCGGTAACATGTATTCTTAATATTGCACATGGTTCCTTACAAGCAAAACAAATAAATCAAATGCATGATGTAAAATCTAGTTCTGTTAATCCGTCCTTGGGTTTTTTTTTTTGTTTTTTTTTTGCCAATATTCAGTTATGAAACAAGCTCCTTCTTATGTTACAGTTAATGACTGCATAATAAATAAGTCATCAGAGGTTTTCCATGCTTTTAACACACATTTCGCTCCTGCTGGGAATCAGTGTGATATGGTCGACCCTGGATCTGCTCTTAATAGTCAGCCACTGGCCCATGTGCCCTACTTAAACTTACAGTTAACCCCACAGGCCTTCGCTTCCTGTGCTGTTAGGAAGGCACTGCAAGCTATCAACTGCAGGAAAGCAACTGGGGAGGATAAATTAGACCCTTATTTTTTAAAAACTCTGTGCCTCATTCATTCCTGAACAAATTACATAACTATTTAATCTCTCCATTTCTACTGGGGTTGTCCCTGAGGTCTGGAAATCAGCGCATTGCATAAGGGTGGCAACAGAAACGATCTGAACAATTCTCGGCCAATTTCCAAACTGTCACGTCTTTGATTAAGTCCTGGAGTCATTAGTTAATAATGAGCTCAAATCTTTCCTCTCAAGAAATTCAGTGTTAAGTACACAGCAGTCTGGTTTCAGAGCTAAACATAGTGCTGTCGCTGATGTTACTTTAGTTACAAATTAAATTGTATCTGCTGTTGACAAAGGGAATCACTGCGCTGCCATCTTTGTAGATTTAACAAAGCATTTGGTGCTATTGATCAAGCAATGTTTCTGCAGAAGCTTTGAGATATTTGGTTCGATTCTAACTCCTGTTAATGGTTTCAGAACTACCTGTCTCATAGACAGCAATGTGTGATTTGGGGAAATGATTGTTCTTCCGTTTAAGGGGGTTCAATACTGTGTTGTGTTGTTCACAATGTATATTCAAAATATTGCATCCTCTATAACAAATTGTAACACTCATCCTTATGCAAAGGATACAATTGTGTATTGTTTTGCTAATACTGCACACTCAGCCACTGGAATCCTGGAAGCCTTTGATAAATTGCAGGAAGCACATATTTGAAATTAGTCCTGAATACAAGATTTAATACATGCTATTGGCTAGAGGCAGAGCCTGACTGCCCCCCTGAATGGACATACTATTGAGAGGGTATAGAAATCTTGGTATGTGGCTGGATCAAAAATGAATTTCACACTCGTCAGCAGGCTTCAACAAAACGCTGGGTATTTGTAAAGAAACAGAGCTAATTTTCCTGTGTTCAGTCGGAAGCCGACAATTGAGGCTGTCTTGTCTGTTTCGGATTATGGTGATGTTATCTACACACATGCCTCTGCCTCCACTCTTAAATCCCTGGATTCTGTTTATCACTGTGCCCTAAGACTCATTACCGCTCACAATTATTCTACTCATCCCGGCATCTCGCATGAAAAGGTTGGGTGGGCATTTCTAACAGTAATACGTGACAGGCATTCATGTCTATTGATTTATAAAGCCCTTGATGGCAGCACGCTATTATATGTCACTTCCCTATTAGCTGATCCCATGGTCGTTATTTTGTCCGTTCAAGTTGCTAAAGCTCAAAATCCTGCGTGCAAACACTGAATTTGGGAAAACTGTTTTTTGTTGTTGCACTGCACACACTTGGAACATTTTATAATATACATTAAAACAGCACAACTGGCCATTGGCTGTATATAAAAATGGATGATGCATTTCCACTTTGAGGTGGTGCCCATTACACCCGCCTGACTTGATTGAGAGCAACTCTCTGCTGTCAGAACTCCATTTTTATAGCATCAAATACCTAATTAAAACTAAACTTATGAGAAAAATGAACACTTGAACATACATAAGTGTCATAAGAAATACTTAAAATGGCAGAAACCATCTTTGATGAATACATTATTTAACATGATTTTTCAGCTTGGCCCATGTCCCATCTGCTAACATGGGGGTGGTGGATTATAACCTACATTGCAGCCAGCCACCAGGGCGAGATCGAGATGCTATGGCTTCACTTTTGGGGAGCTGTCTTGTCGTCCATCTTTGTATACAGTCAGAGGATTCTACCAATATGTCATAAAGTATTAAGTCTTCTAAAAACTAATCTGCATTTTTCTTGAGATTGTTGATTAATTGCTTATTAATGTGGATATAATTTGCAGTGTATTAGGCTGCATTATACTGGGGAAGGGTAGGCAAGTGTTTCTGCTCCGTCCTCCCCTGTACATTGAATTTAGCTTGAAAATTACTTGCTTTAAATTACACTGTTAATATTCAGCAGTGGTGCATGATTTTGATAACAACTAATTCATCTCATAATCCACTGAGTCAGCTAATTTGGGATAATTAGGCAGTTGGATGCGAGGCCGGGTAATTGGCCTTGGCAAAAAGTTTCAGCTTGGATTTACATTCATTGGCTACAAGTTCACAGTGACAGTGTGTTATCCCATTGGCACGGTGGCAAGCACAATGTCTTGTGTTGTTTTATTATCCTCTGATCGTAATCACAGGCTTTGCTTCAGTTTCAAGGTCAGTCTCTCTTTGATGGATGCTTAAAAGACTAAAAGGTCCCTGTGTACGTGTCCTGTGTGTGTTTGTCTGTTTTCTGCAGCTGCATTGTATCCTCACAGGAAAAACTACAACCCACCAGAAATTGCTCTCAGATTAGGTCTACGTGCACTGAGTGTGTGTTATCTTTGATTCTGGTGTTTTCACGTCACTCGTTTTGAGTAAGATGATTTTTACTTTTCGGATTCAGTTCAGATTACAAAATGTGGCTCATGTCTATGCAGATTTCTAACAGTCACTGGGAAATGATTTTTCAGTTAATGCTAATTTTCAAGTAAAACAAAGTCTTAAAGTAATGTGGACTCTCAAATATAACCTAATATACACTGGGATGGATGAAATTACCTGTGCTATTATGACTCACAAATTCAATATAATGTATGTTTAAATAGCACTGACTTCTTTTGTAATCACTATTAATTTATAATTACTGTAAAATGAGCCTAAAACACCTTTCCCAGGCCTACCCAAAGCCAATGGAAAGCTGTTCTTGAGCACATGCATGGCTTTGGTTTCTTTTGAAATGTAACACACTGACATTGTATCCCCAACAGTCAGAACACACTTTAAGTGCTGCTTGCATTGAGTAATACACTGAAGTAGAAGGTTTTTATTTCCACCTCTTTATTCTTTTGCAAATATATAGATGCCTGCAGATGACTATATCTGGACCTTATTAGCTGGAAAACACCATGAGACCACAGCATGATTTTATATTTACATTTTTATATTGAGGCCAGTGAGTGTATTTTATCATTTCAAATTCCTGTTTGCACTGAATTCCTTGATTTGGCTGTAAATTAGCCACTGAAGCAGCACATCCTCACTTCTGGAATTTCACTGCCTATATGAAGCACCAGTTATCTGCACAATTAGTTGCAAGTGGCTCAATCTTTGCACAAAAGAAGAGACGAAGGCACTTCCGTTCAACAGACTTGGCTATTGTAGGCTGGGTACATGACATGGAAGATCCTAATTGATCAAGTCAGGTGTCACTTGTAAAGTCACAGTGCAGCAGGAGTCTAGGACAAATTATGTGATAAAAGCCTATCTCAAATAAAGGGCTGTTTCTCTGTGAAGCTATATTAAATACAGGCACCTCAATTAGAGAAGTTACGGTGTGCTAAAATTGTGTTCAACAACATATAACAAATAAATACAAATATACTTTTAATAAACATCAGACTGAAATTGTGGGGTTAAAACTTATGAAATCATAAATGAACGTGTATCACGAGTCATGTAAACACTGTAAATCAGTGCAAACAATTCCAGGTGTGACAGCATGTGTTTCAGTGTGTTACACGACATCAGTCGCGCACTGATGCTGCCATCACTGCACATGATCCCGGCTCTATAAAACGGCTTCCTCATGACCGCTGTCATGAAACATCTGGGTCTCCTGATGATGCAGTGTGACATAAATTGTGACACCCACCTCCTCCAGGCTGACACCTCATTAAGCCTATTTTTCACGCATATAGTGCTCTTTACAGAGGAGATAATCCAGTCTCTACGGGCTACTGCAGGAGAGCAGAAATTGGTGTGGGATAAAGAAAACTGTGCAAACTACATATACATTACAGCATTCAAAAAGAAGCTGTTTTGCTATCAGCCTTGTCATTGTGAAGTTAATTACTTACCCTAAATCTACTGTAGATTCCACACTCGCCTGATTTATCATGATAAAAATATCAAAAGAAAGAGTGAGGCTTTATTGGATATGGTTTTAAAGTTGACTCTCTGAGGGTTGAAGTCTTTGCACAACTTTGATTTTACCCACTGAAAAGTAGGTAGAGAAATTAAATAAAAATGCTTGCACATTAGAGATTTAACGATAAAGTCAACTTAGTTTGATGCACGATACACGGCCTAACAATACAGTCTCAGAGTTTGATATGCTTTTTGATATACTTTTATCAAAATAAACCACAGTGGATTAAAAATCCTTACTATTCATGAGGCATAAAATGAGCTGGAAAAAGTTTTCAGTTTCACTAGCCATAGTTTGTGAAACTGTTCCTTACAGATTTCAGTGAAAACAGTCAATATACTTTTTGAAAGTGAAACTTTTGAAGGCAGCTATAATACACCGTCCCTCTTAGAAATGAAAAGTTGAAACCATAAGCAATAAAAGGCACTGGTGCTCAAGTCAATACACTCAGGGGTTTTGCTCAATCAGCTTTACTTAAGACTGGTATGACCAGTAGATAATGGTAGCTAATGGTGGCTAATGTTAGCAAACTTAAAATAGATATCATTGACAGACAGCTCATAATTCTTCTACACTTGTTCCACAAGAGCATACTGAGGTTCACGCTAATATACTGTACATTTTAGCAAAGGTTACATGTGGCTCACTGTAAATAAGTAAGTAAATATCAGCTTGTTTTACATTTAGGTCCTTATCTCCATACAAGTACAATGAATATTTGCTTAGATACACAGGAATGTCCTCGTTAAGATAAGGAGTTAATTCTCTGGTCTCACCTTGCCATGAAGTCCAGTTGACAGTGTTAATGTGGAAAATGATGTTGTTCAGTTGCATTTTACAACACAAAGTCAATATAAAGGATTGTTTGTTCATTTGCAAGCTGAGGCACACTCATGTGTAGTCAAGTGTAAAAATGTTTCAACTTAAGGGAAACTTTGTGGCTCCTCTGGGTTATTTCAATCCATGAATGTCAGAATCAGGAAAAGGAAAATATGAGTTTTGCTTTTTGCTGTATGCATACAAATTCTATATTAATTTCATGCCATGATTGTTTAGCATGCCTCTAGAGAGGGAAGTCTGTCCATCCACCAGTGAATGAGTGAAATATCTTGACAACAATTGGATGATGACTCCGACTGGCTTTAGTAAACCCCTTTGTGTCGCGCTCACCATGAGCTTGACATTTGTGGCTTTGAGTGAAATGTCTCAACAATTATTGGTTTCCATGGTGCCCATAGGATGCATAGCACAGACTTTGGTGATCACCAATGCCCGTCCCAGCCTGAGCTGGAATCTTTGTGCTAATGCTAATTAGCAAATGCTAGCATGCTAAGACACTTTAACAAAAAGTAAATATTCCTGCTAACCTTTATCGTCTCATCTCCCTTTTCCATTACGAGTATGTTAGCATGCTGACATTAGCATGCCGACATGAGAATGCCAATGTTAGCATGTTAGCATGACTGTAAAATTGAGGTTGTGTCCCAAGCCCTTATCGCACACTTAGAATAAACAGTTTATATATATGTACTGATCTTTGAAGTACACAGTTTTTGTGGTTAGTATATAAGAATTCAGCATGTATTCAACCGTATATTCTACACGAAATGTTATAATATGTGTGCCATTAGGTGTCAATCAACATGCAACTTTAGTGTGTCATTGTCAAAAACAAGAGACAACGGGTTAATTGTTTTTCCTGAAATGTAATTTTTTTTTTGTGTGTGTTCATAAGCTGTTTCAGCTGTTTCCTTTTTTGTCAACTACGAGCAGGTCCTCCATGTCCTTTGTACTTTGCATTGTGTTAGAAAAAGTGAATGTTTGAAGTATACTTTTTTGTTGCTGAGCATGCAACACGACCACCACTCCTGAAATACAGTCTGTGAAAACACTGATTAAAAAAGCAAGAAACAGTTATGTGCCCATCAACCAGAACCTGTAGATATACACAACAGATCACAAATGGAGTACACAGACTCATGCGGTGTGTAAATAAACGAGCTGACTGTGTTTGACGCCCCGCTATGACTTTAATCCACCCGAGACGCTCCAATACCCTGCCCAAGGCCACAGATTGTTTTGTGCCAAAAGACAACATGTTCGCATATTGCAGCGTGCCTTCCAGAGACGCTCATCCAGGCCTCACACACGCCATTACACTCTGTATTGTCCTCTGTGTCCCTGCCTCATTACTCCTCATCTATTTTTAAAAGGGAATATGCCTTATTACAATTAGTCTGTTTAGAGGCCAATCTGTCACGCTCATTACAGTGAACTGCATCCCCCTGAATACTTTCCTTTCCTCTCTCTTTTATCTCGCCGTTCGTCTCAGCCTTTCTACCTCTGCTGTGCTTTTGTGACTAATTCTAGTGCTTCAAGATATGGAGGGTGGAGGACAGGAGGGGGCATTTTGCATATATATCTGGACTATGTGACAGAGGAGGAAACAGCAGGCTGAAATACTGAAAGACACTTAGAGGGTGTTGGACTCAGAAATGAGGCAGGGAAGTAGAGGACAAAAGGGAGAAAGAAAGAAAGGTAGAGGAATCTAATTTGTCCGTTTTGTGTGATTTAAAACGGTGAAGGAGGAATTTGGGGCGATGCAAACTGCTGTCACTAATGACAGCAAGAGACAAACACTTCCTCTCAGACGCAGAGAGCGGAATTAGTCTCCATCTGAGATGGGTCCGTGGAGGACTACTGTTTACCAACTAAGTCAGCCATTTCTCCTCTAATTGTCCATGATCTGGTTTCAACCTGTAATGCATTACAGTGTGGAGCCTCTGAGGACCACTCCCTTCGCCCCCTCCATCCTTTCCTTTTTCACCTCCTGTTCTAGCTCTCTGTGAACGGGAAAATAATTCCAGCTTGGCTATCCTGTGTTCACGTGAAAGGCATAGAAAAGGCACTGCGGGGAACTTTTTTAGCCACTTTAAATCTGCTCAATGAACTTTGCAGCCCTTTCCCACACCGGCCTAGTCGGAGGTGCACACCATGGGGAGTGTGTGTGTGGAGGAGGGGGCAGTATCTCCTTGGGAAAAATGCACGCACACACACAGTTACACTCCCACAATGTATAGAAAAGCCCAACAAGAAAAACCAAATGAATGACTCTTTAGCTTCCATCAGTGCTTTGTGCCAAATGATTCGCCCCCCTCACCATGAATGCTCCTAACTGATCATAAAATCTTAATTAGCTGGATGTCCCTCTGTCCGTCCAGGCCTGTGAGAGAGTGTTTCTCGATCACTTATTTATTACGTTCTTAATTGCAATTTCACAGTGAGTGCTCATGACATTTAGAGACCTTGCAGCAGTGGCCGGACTGATTGAAGAAGTAGAATTGCTCAGATTACACTACGGCAGTGACCACACACACCAACCCCGTCTACTAAGAATGATGTTTGTATGCAACTCATTTGCATTAGCTAATAAACTTTGCAGGCAACGGAAAGCTAATGAGATAGTGTTTTTATGAACATAAAGAGTAAATAGTGAAAATAAGCGACTTTGGAATCAGCAAAACAGGTTGCGCTGACAGGTGACCTCTTGTGGCCATACGACCTGTATGGTTACAATGCAAACTGTCCAAAGGAAACATCCACTACAGCAGTGGTTCCCATCCTGGGTCCAGAGGTCACAGGGGGTGTGCACAAATTTGTCTGCACTGAGCTTGTCTTGGACACAGGCAAGGGGGGCTTCAAGGAAAAAAAGTTGGGAACCACTGCACATCAGCATCACTTCCTAGTTCAACTGTGACCTAGTGTACTTGTCATAGTTACAGTAGTTGTTGTTAAAGTCTGAATAAGGTGGTGTTGTCCACAAGCTGTATGACTGTCTGACACTCCTGTTTGTTGCCCCATTGGACCTATTTTTCATCCTGGCAAATACTTTGGGTGTACAAAATCATTGTGACTGGGAGAACCCAAGTTTTAATAACCAATACAACAGTTTTCCTTTAACCAGAGCCATGTTTGAGTTTGAACCTAATCCTAACACCACATGGGATGCAGGATACAAACCCCAGTCTCAGGTGTCCTGTATGCCCAGGTCTTGACCCCAAACTCCTGCCGGTGGCTTCTTCGTGGTATAAATGAACAAACTTCAAGGAATTGGTACAGTGTTGCAAGTGAACGTCCAGGCATTAAGTTTCCTCAATGAAACTGTTGAAGTAAATTAGTAGTTCTAGTATACAAACCTGTTTTGTAGGAGATAAGGTTCCCCCCAAAAAACAAGCTGCAGCATGTTCTACAGCAATAATGCAAGCATGTGAGCATATGGCACTGAAAACACCCCCCATTGGCCTGATGTTTCCGACTGCACAAACACAATCATAATCATCTATAAACTCAACCATTCTCACAAAGGCACAGGTTCAAAACCACTCAGTGGTGGCAAATAGCTTTCAACAAGCACGGCTGAACAGGTCACCCAAACAGGTGCTGAGCAAATCTACAGAGATGCTCCACTCATCAAGAGAGCAGAAAAGTGTTTGCAAAATGTCTATGAAAAGCAACAATTTGGAATATTTTGTGGTCCTGGATGTGGTCTGCCTGTTGTCTCTGTATCTGATACATAATTACAGCTAAAGAATGAGCCAGCAGGGGATTACGGGAGGATTTGGAGGGTGATTTCTCGTCCTCCTCTCTCTTCCCTGCTTTGGATCCAAAAAGTTTCAGCTGCTTATCTTATCCCTCAAGGAGACGGAGGCAGAAAAAAGCAGAGACTGATAGGCTGAGGGAGGGAGACACAGACCATGAATTTATGTACATGCGGACGTGTACACAAACACAGCCGCATCCAATTACACTCACAAACACAAACCATCGCTCACTCGCACACTCATAATCTCTTGCTTTCTCACTCTTTCTGGTTTGCTCCCTGTTGGCCTGCCTCTTACATAAGCAGATGATGAATGTAGCTGCGTGTTAGCTCCAGAGAGGCCGACAGATTTGCAGTCTAACAAAGGGTCAAAAGGCTGGCAGCGGAAGGGCAATGGATACAAACCACGTTTCAATATTTTATTGGTTTTGAAAATTTATCAACTCAGGTATGCACAGACGGTGGTCAGAGACATCTGTTAAGCTCAGACATTTTCATAGAAAATATATCAAATAGCAACTGGGCTTGACTTTTCCGATGTTTATGATCAAGCACAGCCAGCAAAAAGGGAAAACAAACATTCTGAACACATTTTTCAATCGGTATATGGAATCAATTGACGTAAATGAAGGTTTACGTTTGGCCAAATCACAAAAAACACATTTCCGAACTTCTAACGATGCTTTTGAGATGTCTGAGATTTCTGCTTTCACCCCAGTGGGCTGGAGGTTAATGGAATTTTGTCTGTAGTACTCACAGCACTGAAAAAACGAACATTTTGAAAAGAAGCAGCAGTGTGTATATCCAAAAAACATTTTCCACGGAGGTCAAGTCTAAGGTTGCAGGGTTGGAGATATGACCTTTAGTGTATATTATAATAAAGTGTCACATTTGCTTGATCATAATACATATAATGCTGATATTTCTTTCTAATATATGAGTGCATTACGTCTGATGTATGTCTTAATTAAGCATTACGACCACTTAAAGATTCTGGACTTCTGAACGAGACTGTGAGTTGATTGCTTGATGAAACTTCTGGTTGGATGCTATTGGTTGCTGCAGTGTGATTATACAGAATTCAGACATCTTAGTGAAGTTACAACTGTTATTACAACTGTGTGACACCAGAACATGATTCAGGTATAAGGTCTTAGGCATCTATAAGAGTGAACTGTCAACTGATTTTATTCATTTTGTCACTTGATTGTTGTTTTTTTGGCTTTAGACATGTTGTTCTTGCATGTTGATCATGTGATTGTTGACTCTGAATGTTTCTTGTACACACATCTTGAATGAATGAGACAGGAAACTGCCTGAATAATAGAAGCTACATACCTTAATACATTCTGTGTCTTGTGTAGTTCTACAAGGTTGTTTTCAGAGGAACTACTTTCAACAAAAGAAATACTTGCACAATGAATAATTGGATGTGTTTCATTTGTTTGTTGTGTTTCATTCAAGGTAAAATGACCCTTTTCATAATAGTGAAAAGTTCCTTGTGTGTCACCTGAACCTATTTTGAAGGGTTTACCTTGGATATAATTCAGATTAAATTAACTTTTATACAATTTATAAAGGGGAACTCCACTGACATTATAGATGAGGATCAGCTTACTCATCATGAGAAGTACCATTCAGCCTGTGAAAACAGCTGTATTGTGCTTTCCGTGGCTCTGGAGGAGCTTCAGCAAGTCAAGCCAATAACCCTGATGATGTCGTATTGTATTACATCTTATACGTATCTGTGGTTTTACTCTTAGAGCTCAAACTCACTTTTTCCAGAGACCATAACAACCTGTGGAACATCCAACACCCTGTATCATTATTAGATAAGGAAAAACTAGCAAGGTTTGCCAGATCTCAAAAGAGCACCAGACTTCAGTTCATCAAACCTGCAGGAAACCCACATTCTCCTCACTCTTCACTGTGAAAAGTATAATCTTGCATCCACATGGGTGCCATGAAAATTGCCTCGCACAGTTTGAAATGTGTTCATAGCGGTGGTGGGTTCAGATGAATCTAGCGATGGAGCTCATATTGAGATGACATGGATTTTCCTTTCATTATTTCCAAATCTTTATGTTACGTGTCGTCATGTGTTTCTGAGAAAATCTCCCCAAGGCAGCAGTGTTAATCTGATCTGTTCAAGGGCGTTACAACATCCCAAATGTCTCCCCACACGAGCATAGGCGCTACAGCAGCTCCCTGTCATTCCATTAGAGAACCATCATGTCTGCCAGAGGGAGGAACACAGAGGGAGACTCAGAGACTCCATGTAATGATACAAGTAGCATCTGTGTTTTGGGACATGGGGGTTGATTTTGGTCGTCTGTCCCACTGCTACGTCTCATGTAGCGCACGGGTAACTCACCAGGGATGTTGATAGACAGATACATTAAGAAAAAGCGCCTCCCATGTCTGTACATGAGCCTCCATGACTGACAGCTTCACCTGGGGGAAGCCAATGATATACGTGTATTTCGCTCATTTCTTGGGCCCTGCAAAATGCCCCGCTGTCACACATCGTGATTTCATAATGTGATTTTGACCTCGAAATGAGAAACTGTATTGGGCAAATACAGAGGATATTGGTTTTCACAGTCAAAGCGAGAGCATGTCAAGATAGCTTGTCTGGTGTCACTCCGTCCGTCGTGTCTGATGGGTGTGAACTTCCCGCCTCATGAGAGAGTGGCAATAAAAAAAATTTGATGGATAAACAAGATCCATTTGATGGCACAGCACGCGGCTAATATACGACAAGTAGGCTAAAGACGCACATTGATGGACTAGCAATACAGTCATAATGATAAGATTAAAGTTTAGAAGACAAAGGGTGGTGCAGCTCTCAGATAATAGTATCCAGCACATACAAGTAGAAAACAGGTATAAATAATTGCTGTGTAAGGAAGCTCTGCAGTAGCTTTCATGGTAAATTCAGCATAATGTACATTTCCATAGCACTATTTGTCACGTCAAATTCACCACTCCGCTGCTCTTTCTCTTTGTTTAACTTGAACACCGTTCTGACACGTTAATTAATTACATTTCTACTTTGCCTTGTTGTTGATCCCTGTTAGGCCACTGTCATTGAAAGTCAACACTTCCTGGAGACATTTCATATTAAAAACCTATCAGCAGGAGCCTTGTTGTGAGGGCAGTAGTGGAATTAGCTGACCAGGGCCCCCAACAGGAAGCTCAGAAAATCGACGTGTGGATAACAGCAACCTTAACAGCTTATTACTGACTACTCATAACCACAACAGGAGCATGTGTTTAGTTGTTGATTCAGTCATTTGCACACTTACATGAGACTGTGTATGTGCAGAGGCCCAGTTTTTTTCAGATAAACCCCCGCACACTGGAAAGGGTTGGGTTATTACCTCTGAGTGGCTGGTACCTGAAACACCTGTGTGTGTGAATGATGAGTGGTGACTTTTAGTGACAGCAGCTTAACACTGAACATTAAAACGGCAAAGTAGAACCAGTTGGAATTAATGAATGGAATACATTTCTATAAAAAAAGAAACTCAGGGCCGTGTTGTGAGGCTGCTTTGACACAGTCGCTAGTTAAAACAACAACACTACACTTTTGTTGAATGCAGCAAGCTATACTACAACTAACAAAACACAACATTACACCTTTCTTTATAGTTTCAACGTCTGTATCTGTAGAATACCGTATATCACAGACTTGAAAAAAACTCAGCAGTTCGTGTATGTGTTTCAAGGGTTATATAAATGAAATTCATAATGAAATGAAATGAAACATTCTTTTGTTGATGGCCATTATTAAAGGCAAACTCGCTGCAGACAGGGCTGGCGGTAGCAGCAGCACTGTCTGTGTGGACACCACATGTGTGCGAACTTCAGCACTTCAGCAAGGTACTTTTTCATATCAAGAAACATCTGATTGTGAGACACTCTAGTCTGCAGAGAATTCTGCACGCTTCCATGACAAATGAATGGCACAGAATTACCAAACAAATTAAGTTTCAGTTTAACTTCTCTCGTTCTATCTGCACGCGCACTCTCTCTCTGTCTTTTGAGTTGGGTTATGACTACAAAATGTCATCATCGTTTAATGAGTTAAAGAGTATATGTGCGTGATTGGTCCCACCTGCTTTAGGAGATTAACAGGATAGCGCAGTGAGTGAGGGAGTGGCATCAGACCAGCTTCGGCACCACGCTTTTGTGGTGCCGAATGCATCCTTTAGGACTGGTCCCTGCCAGTCCCTGTGATTCTTTTAATCATATCCTCCTGACTACCAGTAGTTCAAATTTTGTCCTCTGTGGAGGACATTTGTAAACCTGAATATCTCCCATCCACTACATACTGCCGAATTAATTCCTTTTGCTATCTACAGAGGACATTTAGGGCTTTTCAATGATACCAAATGTGAAGGGGTGAGGCTTTGGTACCTTTCTTTTTCTCATTAAAGAAAGTGCATAATTCTTTTTATTGAGCAAAATTTTGGCTTGAAATGTTGTTGGCATATTTTAGATAAGTCTCTTAACAACACATTAAAACACTGACAATTCTTAATTTTCTTTGTTGCTACTGATGTTAGCAGCATGTGTCAGTAAAAACCAGAGGTTGTTAACTCACTACTGGATCACTTTGCTCTTTGTGTGCATGTTCGAGAGCTCTGTGGTGGAGAGCTTTCCACCCAGCAGTGTTACACGTCAGTCAAACCCTCAGCATGGGCTAAAAAAAAACCAAGAGATGAGTTAGTGGAGGGCAAGGAGGTCGAGTGGAAGAGGAGGAAGAAGAGGAGTAGGAGGGAGAAAAAAGGAGGGGCGGCAGGCAGATGGAGGAGTGAGGATGAAACATCTGCACGGCACAGGAGATGACAGAGCAAAGCTGATGTGACGGACGACAGGACAGCTGTGGGAGATAAGAGACAGACAGTGAGGAAGGAAGAGAGAGAAAAGACAAGGAGGAAGAGGAGGCGACAGGATGATGGCCTGGGGTGTCAGAGATGAGGACAGCGAAAAGGTAGAAACATACAGCAAACAGAGAGCCTGCCTCCGTCACCGGTTTCAGAATTCAATTAGCTAAAATATACAAACTTAAAATGGAAAATGTTGCTGATTTTCATGGCCTGTTCGATCTGAAAGATGACTCTCTGGGTGACCTTTGGGCTTGAAATCCTCTTTTTGGTGATGGCACTTCGTAAGACTGGAGAAATTGTCAATCCCTCCCACTTTTAAGTGAGTTAAAATGAGTGAGTGTTAAGTGAGAGTCAAAAGAAATTGCCTCTTGTTTAATCAATGTAGTGGAAAGTGTTCAGATCGGAGAAGGAGAGAAAAAGTTCTTTTAGATTAGCCATGTCTGACAACAGGCCCACGCATCTATTCTTCCAACTGTTACTTCCAATTGCATTAAAGGGTCCAGTCAATCAAATTACCAAAAAATAATCAATGAAATATCTGCTCACTTACTTCTATTAGTATCTTGCCATGCCTAACCACATAGCATTGGCTCCATTTGTCCAGGGTTTTAGTGAATGGAACTTTCTTTTCTTCTTCTTTCATTTGAAAGTTCACCAGCAAGATCCCCTTTAAAAGTTAAGTTTCCATCCTAATGTAATGCAAATTGTGGTAAATTTTCCAGAAAATCCCCCCCCAAAATACGACTGAATGTAGGTCACACTAATTCTCCAGCCTGGTGACATTAAACCATTGCAGGAGAAGACGGCATGACGAGATTAAATTATCAATAGAGCCAAAAGATCAAGATCAAAAATCAAAGTCTCAGTGAGATTCTCTAACCTCAGTTCTATAATCGCATCTTTGTTGAATCCTGACCTTTGGCAAAGGCTTATGTGCTCCATCCTAATCTCTTGTGTGTTCAACCCTCCGAGGTTACGTGAAGGGCACACACCAGGCGCAGTCTGCTCGACTCAAGGTCGGATAACAGCTGACCTGTGACTCTGTACAGTTCAACACACAGACATCAGATTATCCATTTTCAGGGCTGTAACAATGCCTTGTGGATTTGTCTGAGCTGAGCACAGAGTCACGACTGACTACTAGCTGTGCAGCAGCAGTTTGTGAGATCCCCCTGGTCACTCCTTAGATCTCTGGAACAGCCCCTTGGTGCATGATTTATTATTTCTGAACCAAAACAAAAGTCTGTCCAAGAGCAAAACGCCAAACCTCTACCTGCTTGTAACTTACTGAAATGTTTATTGCAACATTTGTTCAGTGCGAACACCCTCTGCATTTTTGATCAGAAGGTAAAAGACAGACAAGAGGGAGGCTGGTGGCGCTGAGGACAGTCACAATCAGAGATAACTGGTTAATTAAATACCAAATCAGTGAGCACAAGGGCTGTATAGCCTGCTGCAAATGTAAACAAGACAACCATGCCCAACCTGAGTGTCTTCCAGTTCAGTCCAGTCTGCTGCAGGGCTCACTACAAAGGTTTAGGTGTATGCTCTTGCTTGAAAATGGTGGTGGAACAGATTCTATGTGAAGGATGCAACCTTTGCATCCTGACAGAGGATGCAAAGTGGGACACTGCACAAGACCGACCAGCAGAAGTTGTTGCATTTGTTGTTTGTCAGTTTATGTACTGTTAATTTTGAATTCTTTTCAGTGAATGAATGATTTGTATGGACCTCACTGTCATCTGTCGATTATGGCCGTCGCACATTGCGTCGTAGGCTTTTTGAAACCTTTTGTCGCTGTGTTCACCTTACGTTCGACCAACCTCATGGACTGAAGTGCGGCCACGAGTTTCCTCTTTGGTGCAACAACAGCAACATAACAGCACTGGAGCCTGAAATTGTAATTCCACCAGCCCCAAAAAGAGTTTGGAGACAAATGCCAGCTCTAATAGGCAGAGGACTGTTCAACTGAGGAAGCAGGACGGGAGGAATTGTGCAGTGTCTACAGAATATATATCCCGATGCACCCAATTTTATCATGGGTGATTTTAATCATGGCTTTATGACTGAGCCCCTGAATCACTTTTTGCTGTACGCCACCTGTCAAACAAGATGGGATGAGGTATTATGGCACCATTAGTGGAGTTTATAAATCTTATGTGATGGCTCCTCAGGGTTTGTCAGACCACAGCACAGTTCATTTGGTCCCCACTTATCAATTGGTCCTGAAGACAGGGAAAATTGAGGACTGTTGTTCTGAAGACTCCATATCGGAGCTGAAGGACTGCTTTAAATGTACTGACTGGGATCTATTTAAAGAATCATGTTTTGACTTGGATGATCTCACCAACTTGGTCTTGAGCTGCATCTCTTTTTAAGAAAATATGGTAATTCCTCGCAAAACAAACGGTTTTCCTCAAGAATAAGTCCTGGATTGGCATGCCACTTAAACCTGCTCTTAATCAGAGGCTGTCTTATCATTAGTGAGATAGCAATGACAGAGGCACAAAAAGAGAGCTAGAGCTAGCGAAAATCAAGTTTGAAAGGAAAAGCAGAGGATGAGATCAATGCAGCGTACCTGATGTTGAATTGGGAGAAGAGTTAAACAAATTCTAGTCTAGGTTTGATATCTTTATTTCAATTATGAGCTTGCTAATTTTAGACATGGGCTTGCAGGCTGTAAGATTAAAATTAATGAGGTGATTGTGTGTAAATCTCTTGGTCGTATTAAAGAGAGGGAAAGACTGGTCCTGATGGCATCCAGGGAAAACTATTCGAAGCTTGTGCCTGTGTGGTATTTTTTCATATATTTTCCAGTCATCCTTGGAACAACAGGAAGTTCCTAGCTTGTGTAAGGAATCTATTGTGGCGCTAGTGGCAAAGGTTAAGTCTCCTGAGACAGTGAATGATTATTTTCCTGTTCTTTGAACATATTGTCAAACCTGAAATTTTACACACAGTGCACGACATGTTGGATCACTTACAGTTTGCCTACAGGGCCATGAGGGAAGTGGAAGATGCTACAGCTACTCTATTAAATCTTGTGCTGCGGCACCTGAAGGGAAATAACAATCATGCACGTTTGCTTTTCATTGACTTTTCTTAATATGGATTTTAATACAATATGTTGGCTCACTGGCTTCCTAACCCTGTCCAGTAAGCGCTCTTCTTCCACTGGATCCCCTCAGGGCTGTGTGCTTTCACCACTTTTATTCGTTTTATATACAAATGACTGCCAGAGCAATCATGTATCAAGATTTATCCTTAAGAGCGTATGACTGCACATTGTGCTTCCACCTGGAATGAAATGTGCTATATCAATAAAGTTCTGCTTTGCTCTTTGCTAATTGTGAGTCTCCTGCAGGGTGGGGAGCATGGCCCAGTCCTTGGTGAATTTGACCAAAAAGACAAAAGAAATGTTTATTGATTTTCAGAGGAAGCACCTTCCCTATGGCCCGGCACCATTTCTGATTAAGAGTGAGACTATGGCAGCAGTGGAGCAATAAAAAAAATAAAAAGTGTATGGGCAATGTCCTAACCAAGAAGATTCATTTTCATGCAAATACAGATGCTATTTGTTCTTGTTTTTTTTTTTAAGGAAGTTGCTAAGTTTTAAGGTGGACATGACTGTTATTCTTCTTGTCCCTCTGTGATTTGATGGTTCGGCAGTCTGGGTCTTCAAAATAGGAACAAACTGATAAAAACTGTCAAGCTGTGCTGTGAGATTACTGGTGCTAATGACCTTCAGCATCAGTATGAAGTGAGGGTCATTTCAGTGGCACAGACTGATGTTTTGAACCATCACCATCAGTGGCAAAGATTCTGGAGGGGGAGCACAGGTAAGTGCAGGGGTCATGGGGGTCCTTCCAGAGAAAAAAAAAAGAAAAGAAAAAAAGAAAATGATGTAATTTCCTGCAATTTGACAGATCATTATGGGGGGATTATTTAAAACTTCAAGTTCAAATCAGCTTTTGTATCTCAGTAATATCCAATTTAACATTAGGTTAAATACTGTATATTTATATGGAGATTTCCATGTCAATTATTTGTGCTGTTATGGCTGTTATTATCATTATTGGCTCACTTCTACACTGGCTTCAACACTGCTGCCACTTTTTCTGAAAAAAAGATCAAAATCTTGTCTGCTTCACCCAAAAATTTTATGAGGCATGAATTCACATAAAAAGATAATTTCCACAATACAAATTCATTTAGAGAACACAGATAATAAAGCCACAGATGAAAAGAACCTGCCAACACGATAATAGCTGCATTTTCAAACACAATGCAAGCATGCAAACACAATACAGATGAGCCTGTGCTGACATCACATCGTAGCGTCTGCTCAGCTGCCAATAAAAGCTCAGACTGAGCAGTAGTATTTTCCAAATTGCTCAGCCCCCTTGAGAGATCCATCATCACCACTAGTCGAAGTATAACCTGTAATCATATCTACACACACTGATAGAACACACTGACAGAACCGGGAGGAACCAAGTGTAGTATTTCAATCCAACCTTAACATTTGGTCACAACTAGCTAGTGAGACAGAAGGCCAAACAGCTGGATTGAGGGATGGCATAGATGGTGTAGCCAATTCTCCTGCAAAGCAAACTATGCCCTTGTTTCTCAAATACACTGAAGTGTGTATAACTAAGTGGATTTATTTTCACACGTTTGAAGAATTGATTGATGCTCACATAACCACTTCAACAACACACCATTAAGTGCCGTGTGTGTGCTAACATGCTGATGTGAGCTGATTTCATACTGCAACTTTTGGTATCCAATACCATAAAGAAAGGGTGTGTTTGACTCCAAAAAATCCAGATATGAAAAATGTTGTGGGGCATGAATACATCTGCTCAACATCCTTTACATGTTGAGTTCCAGTTCTACTGTTTGTTTGTGTATGATGTATGTATTTGTGTCTATAAAGCAAGCTGTCTATGGGGGACACTGAAGTTTTCACCTACTTTATTCTACTTATAAAACTTATAGCAGGTTTCTAATCACCATTTATAGCATTTCGAAAGCTGAAACAAGACCATATTAACATTGTCATTAATCTTAGCCTTAATTACCAGAGGCACACAACTGAGGCTTTCCTGATTAATCTGTAAAGACTTTCATTTGTAACACTGCTGCCCTCCTTCAGGTTTGTCTCTCTCTCTCTGCTCGTCAGGAGCGACGGGGCAGCGGTTTTATTTGCGCCACTCGAGCAGAAGACAGAAGCCATTTTGCCCAGCGGAGCACATCTTAGGGTGTAATTACGCCGGCTGATTGGTAAATTAGATTAGAGTATAGAGGTGCATGCTGTGTAGGAGATGGAATGAAACACTTTGGGACTCTGTGGACCACACTTCAGGAGGTAGTACGCTCCACATTTCTTGGGGACACACACCCACGCAGAGGCATTCATATTCTACATATTTGGCTCTTTTGCACAAGCTTAAAATGAGTACACCCAGGTGAGAGTACTAGCAGCATATTGCTGGTTCAGTACATCTCAAACCAGTTAGTATATTACATTTAAAGTATCTTTGAAATACATTATAGCAATAAAAAATAAAATTGCAATGAAAAGAAGCCTACAGAACTTGCAGAAGTTACATTATGTACCTCTAATCTGCAGAGAAAGTTAAGAAAAACTTACATAAGAAGTAAGTTAAATGAATAAGCAATTACTTCTGAGTTTGTAACTTGCTGAGAAAACTTTGCAGCAGTCTTTTTATCTGCAGCAAACACTACCAGAAGTTTCATCACATTGGAGAAAAGGGTTTTTATCATTATAATTGAGAGCAAAGATCAAGAAAAACCCGTAGAAACTGACTGGGCAGCTAAAATGTTTACTTCAGAGAGGCAGTCTGGATCAGTCCTCCCTCGAAGACTGGTGACTCTAATTCACACGCTATGTCCACTAATCCATTATTTTGAACAATTATATCCCGTGAGTCGTTTTCTGTTGATCCTCTGAGTTTTTGGTGGCAAATATCAGGTGCAGGGTCTCTCTGCCATGTTAGTGTTTGCCTACTTGTCTTTTTCATTCCTCTTTACCTAACCTTTGGACGACACACACTCCCTTTCACTGACATGTTCGACCAGGCTACAGCAACAGCTTGTTTCTTCTCCCTCGATCTGACCATTGTTGATGGGAAGAGCTCCTTCGGGAACCATGTCGGTATTTATCTACCTGTGGAGCTATACCATCTGCCCAGATCTGCCAGGATTGAGGCGTGGTGGTGGTGGTGGTGGCGGCGGCGGCATATAACGCAAGAATGAGAGGAAGAGAAGACAAGTTTTGGGGGTGAGGTATGGAGGGGGAGGTGTTGTAGATCAAGGGGGATTTTCAGCTCGTCAAGCTCCCTCCGTCTCTCCGAGAGGCAAGAAGGGAAGCGGCGCAGCTGTTGCTACACTATCCACCTGGGTACTTCAAAAAGACGCCCAGATGTTCAACACCATTGCATACACACTCATCATCTACCACCAAACCCAGCCCCAACACCTCAACACACACACACACAAACACACACACACACACACACATAAACAGACAAACGGCTGGTGAGAACATTACCCACTTGACTTGAAACTCCCATTGCACTTGACACATCCCGCCCATCCTTGTCTGCTTCCATATTACACCGGCAACTGCAGCTGTTGCGAGATCACACATAATTTGCTCCTTTTTTCCTTGTTGTCTTGTGGAAAAAAAAGTCAGATTTTTGTTGTAGTAAGCCTGAGTCTCTATTGCAACTACCTTTGCAAAGCCGGAGGCATCGAGCTGCAGCAAAGAGACCATGTCGACATGCTACACTGTGGGTGGCCATAATTTGCTGTTTAACGGGCATCCAGATGGCCAGTTGATTGGACCATAATGGTGGTATCATTAAAATGGTGGTATCATCAGCTCCTCTGCTCTTAAGAATCTGCATAATCATAGGGAAAAAATGCAGATCTCCTCGTAAAGCTTCTTGTGTTGGAATTGAACAGTATGTACAATTATAGAGCATCTTCTTCTCCTTAATTTCACTTAAACGTGCAGCTGTTTCAAACAGTGGCTTCCTTAGTCTACACATGGCTGGTAAGGCCATGAGGGCAAAACTTTGCTGTTGGGCCCCTTTTGGACGCCCCTCATAGAGTACATTCAGCAGTATAGATAGCAGCTTTATTATTTTCCCCAACACAGAGGAACCGACCAGTGCTAATAATACTACCTGCCTGCAGCTTGTAATTTTTTGTAATATGCACCATGCACAAAAAAGCCTGCAAAACTAGATTCTCTATTACTCTCTACTACTCCAGTTGATACTGGCCAGACTTGTTAAAAAGGATATGTGCAGCTGCTGCTGGAGTTCCCCAGTGTTTTGGATGGAAATGCTAGGGGAGTACTGGCAGGAAAAGATGGTCCTGTGGGAGTTATTAGTGAAGAGAGGAGCTTCAATTGATCTACCATGTCTCATGGAGCTCTGTGAATTGTTTTCAAAGCAACATGCTTGTTGATTTGCAGTATACACGCAGAGGTTTCTTTTGCAACAGTGCAGTGCTGGTTGCACAAAGTTTAAGCAGTGGTTCTGCCATGCATAAGTGTGTGTGCAACATCACTCCCCTTACATGCCTGCTGCCATACCATGGCTCGAAAGAGAGTCACCAGAGTAAAGGAAACAACATCAGTGTAGACTACTGGCATAGAATAAAAGTGGAAAGATTAAAAAAAAGAAAAAAAAGAAAAACTGAATAAAGGAGTTTTTCAAGGGGTTTATGTGGGTGTGCCTTCAGCAAATAAAGTGACCAAAAATATTACGGAACAAAAGTGCGCTGAGCTGTCGACCTGCTCTGAGCAGGCAGGTGGCAGACTGTGCAAGATGCACTCATTCTTGGCACCAAGCAGTGGTAAACTGGCCATCTGGCATACCAGCACAAATCCTGGTGGACTGCCGGATCGGTGGGCCAGTGGGCCGTCAAAAAAATTAATAAAGTTTTTACCAGCCGTCCAGCCCACTCTGTCTCTTTACTGGACCCCTCTGTGCCATTCGTGGTGGGCATGAGAGCGTGCTGCATGTGTGTTTGGGGATTGGGCTCACTGGCCAATCACAATCAAGCAAGCCCCTGGAAAATACCAGTTTGCTGCTGCGTTTTGTGCCCTGAGCAGACGCCACAACAGAGCCCTAAGACTGAACCTGTTGCCCACCTTTAGATTGCAGCCCACCAGCTGGGAACCACTGGTTTACACTGTTCATACAGTATCATTGTTACATACTGTACATACTATGCCGGCTCACATGATCATAATGCACATACTTCACATTAGTTTATTAATCATTCATGTTTATACACCCCTTGTTACTGGCAGATGCTCATTTGTTGCAACTAAGGCTGGGAATGACGATAAAGTCAAATCTTATGCATTACATATTTATTTACTGCCGGCTAAAGTATGGTTGTGGGTGTTGGATGTAAAAGAGGAACATGTTTCTTTCCTCGATCTAAATACAGAAATTATGCATTTTTAATTTCACTGCATGATATGCTAATACTGGATTATGCCTAACCACCACATTAATATAATTATCCCATGCAATAATTAATATTACTTTAAAAGAGACAGATTTTCCAGAATCATGACGATTTTCGTCTGAACAAATGTTCACATCATCACATTAAAGCATGCCAAAGAGAGCCTTTCTTGTAGTCTGTAAGACACTTGTTGCTTCCTGCTGTAGCTGCTGCAGATGCTTTTATTCTACTCTTTCAGTCTCTGCCACAAGAGGGAGTGTTGAGACTGAAAAAGTCAGACGACGTGCTCCGGCGATTTGTGGATGCAAGCAGGCATGGAGGAACACACAGACACCTTCACACACACATACACAGAGTACAGAGTCCCACACCGCTTTTGGCAGCGAGCAGTGAGACTGATGCAAAGGTGAATGACGCGATAGGAGCCCCGGTTATTTTTCAGCCAAGCCGGGTTCAATTTCAATGCTTTGATCTGTGAAATAATGGCAGCAGACTGCAACATTGTCATTTCCCGCAGGATCAAGCGAAGGAATTGAGGAGGACGAGCTAATTCTGCCACTCTGAGAACAAACAGGCAGATGCAAGGCCGAGAAAGGTTGCAGGTGAGGAGGAAGACGGAGGAGATGTGGGAAAGGTGGGGACTGAGCCACAGAGAAGGAGAGAAGAGACAGAGGAAAGAAAGGAGGGCATGACGGTGGGGTGACAGCCAAGTGGCAGAGGGATACAAACATAGGAGAGATGACAGAGTAGATGAGGGAAGGGAGAGGAGAGAGGACAGGACAGGATGATAGAGAGGGCCTGGGGGGAAATCAGGAGGCGGGGGATAGACAGAGGAAGAAGAGGAGGAGGAGGAGGAGGAGGAGGTAGGAGGCAGTAAAGCGGTTATGGTGCTGGTCTTTCCTTTGGCAGTCACCAGGTGAGATGGGGGCAGACACCTCTATTCCAGCACAGGTCAGACCAGTGGCACACAGGGGCTCCAGGGTCTTCTGAATATTACATGAGCCTGTCTATGAACACACACACACACACACACACACACACACACACACACACACACACGTCTCAAGATGAACATGCAGACATTCACACACATTGTGAGGTGGGTGGGAGTGGGTGGATGAAGCCAATGAGGCCAGTGGATCTAGAGGGACCTAAATCCCTCAGAAGGAGACAGAAGGATCAGACTCAGGGAGGTGGGAGAGTGCTTGCAAATGTCAGCTTGGATCTTGAACTGGATCAATGCACTTGGCTCTTAGCTGACGGACACTGAATATTCATTCTAAATACATGCTCATATGTGACCAATGTGGTCAACATGTAGGTCATTTAGAACTAAGGAAATAGAAAACAGACAGTGTTCTGATGCTGTTATTCTGTTATTATTATTATTATTATTATTATTATTATTATTATTATTATTATTATTATTATTATACTATTATTATTATTTATTATTAGCCTGTATGCAGGACTGCAGACATTCAGCTGACCTGAATCATTATGCATACATTCTGGTAAACTGTCACCATTAAAAGAATGCAGAATTAGTTACTGTTTGCAACGCACCCATGATGTCCAGACAACAGCCACTGGATTACTTTCATTCTTGGGAAAACCTGAAAAGAAGAAGATTCTCAGCCAAGTTTTGGAGTTATAAGGACTAGATGTATGGATGTTCTTTTGCATTTGACATGAGGGATAATGATATACTCGTGAAATGTAAGTGACATTGGATCTGAAAATATGTGAGTTGTGACAGAGGAGGCGCCATTTTTGACGCAGCAATCGGACAGTAAGGATTTAAAAGCACCTTAATTGCCTGTATGAGCTGTGTTTCACTGCTGCTGCTGCTGCTGCTGCTGTCTAACTACAAAAACTTCCTATTGTTTTCTGTTTTTCCACCTCACACAGTATCTTTGCCTCACGTCTCTCCCTCCACCCTCCACCCCTCTGGGGCACCTTCCTACAGCCTCAATTTGTCAGACACCAACATCCTGTCTCCACCAGGACCAAGTGCTGGATCTGGCCTTCTCTAGATTTGTTACTCTCAGCACAGAACACAGCAGGTTTCAGTGTCAGTTTATTCAATCCAAAGTGAATGAATGAAAACTGCACATTATCCACATTAACAGGGGCATCGCGTCATGAAACGCTTGCTGCTGCTGATCTTTTGAAGTGTATTTTGTAGCGTATAAAGCAAAACAAGCCAAAACTGTCTAGAAGCTATTAGAGGTAAAGTAAGTGAGAAAGATGCTTTTGTAGATTGTGTGAAGTGACCATTTAAAATCCTCTTTGAACTCTATCTAATCATAAATCTACTGTATTATTGAAAAAAGGCTCTCCAACTTTCCCATAAGAGAGCGCCTGTCAATCAAACAGCGTGGGTGGAACGGTGAGGTTCTTGAAGTTGAGGCTGTTAGCGAGATTCTATATATATGGTGCTGTTTTCTTTATTTCGTGGATGCTGTTATTGTGCACTTTTTCCAGACATAACAGACGTGTAAAATGCATCACTTCACCAGACAGCAGATGCTGAGAATGTTAATGTAAACGCTTTCATGAACTGAATATCAGTTGAACTTTGATGAAATCTATTGGCTGAATGTCTTTGTATTATAAATGTGTATGATGTTTACAACAAACAACCTCATCTATTACCCAACAGCCAGACAACACGAAACTTCTGCTTTTCCCACAAGAGACTGAGCCTCAGTCTAATTCCGCGAAGTTCCCCTCTAACTCTGCAGTGATAGGCCTTTGTAATTCAAAGCCCTGATAGAGATAAGAGAAGCGCCTCCTGCCTCTCTCTTTGTTCGGGGGAGACACAAGCTTTATGGATTAAAACCTGTCGACAGTAACGGGATGTTGGTCCATGGACAGCTTTGATGGTGTCTCCCCTCCTGTTATTGATTTCCTCCCTGCTGGCCATCACTCAGCCCGGCTGTAAGTGAGTTGTGAAACTCTTTGGGTCTCGCCCCTCTTTGTTGATCTCCGGTCAGTCGGAGAGCACTTGTGTGTGTGTGTGTGTGTGTATTTGGATAGTGTTACAGAGAGCATTAAGGGGCATGGGTGTGTGTGTGTGTGTGTGTGTGTGTGTGTGTGTGTGTGTGTTTTCAATCAAACGATACCATTCAAAGGATCTGATTTTATTGTTCGCCACATGGAGTTGTATTCTTGAAGACTTGGAGGTATTTAACGGAGTCTTCCTGCAGTTTAGTTCTGCTATGCCATAATATTAATCTTAGTCTTAATTTGACTCTTTCAAATCCCCTAATTTGCAGATAAAACATGGTCAGAATCGCTGCAGTACGGGCCAAGATATACACTGGATCTCACTGGATTTCCAAGAACGCAACAACCCAGTCGTTTCTTTCGTAAGACCCCCCTTCAAACTACATGCCCACGTTTGTAATGCAGGTGTCCTGTGCAGAATTTGACATCTCAACCCCAAATTACACTATGCCAGATTTTAGCGACCTGAGAAACTGAGAATAAATCAATACAGACAGCAACCAGGAAATCCAGATAACATTACAAACACCTATCAGAGGTAATAGAAGTAGCAAACACTTAACAAGCATCAGGAAATTCATCCAAAAATGCAGCCGTCCTCTCGACTGTCTTAAGGAAATGGAAAAAGCGGTACTTCCTCCTCCCTCATTACCACCACTGAGGTGCCCTTGAGCAAGACTCTCACCCCAACCGCTCCAGTGGAGCTGCTCAGCGGCCAGCAGATGAGGCTGTGGTTTGCACTGGGCAGCTTCCAGGCACGACTGACAATCAGCGTGTTCCTGCAAAAGAGAGGCTTCCTCTCCCTGAAACTGCTACAGTAAATACAGTGTAGAAACAGGTGATTAGCAACAGGATAATTACAGTCACTATCCTGACAGGTCTTTTATGCTCACTGATCCTCTGCTTTAAACTGCGTGTGGACTTCATTTGTTATAGGCTGATGACAGTCAGCGTACAGATGGCTGACGTTCAGACTCTCTTGGCACCTTTGAGCTTTTGATAACTATCCTTGTGGCCCTTGTGCCCAATGCAACAATCCTCATAAAACAGGCGTCAGGTAAACCTTATTCAATTAAGGACAACAAATGTAGCCCCGCTGTCATCCATCTGTGAAAATGTCCCTGTGATAAGGTGGAGGTGGAAAGTCCCTAACTGTATTATGAGACACGACTTGTCACAGCTTCTTACCCTGAATTTTTTAAATGTCCAAATGTCCCCTGCAGCAGTGTTGACACTGCAGTGGGAGGAGTGACGGATTCTGATTTGGATAATGATCAGTTTTCATCACATATTAATCAAATCATTTCGGCTCCTCATGAATCTCCTTCACCTCTCTCAAGACGCCAGAATGGGATTTTCTCAAAAGCGAGAATGATTCGCAAAATAAGGCTCATCTGCGAAATAAAGCACACAAAGTAAATTAGAATAATACTCCCTAAGTCCTTCTGCAAATAACTGCAATGGCTTGAATGCACTTGAAGAGCACCTGACATCAACATCAAAAAGATTAGAGAAATTAGTCCCTCCATATGTCTTCATGATGAAGTGCATTCACAGCCTGGCAGGTGCTGCTTATTTCTTTTAGGTGAGAGGGAATCAAAACTGTTCCAGCCCATGTGCGAGAGGTTTCAAAACTGCGCAAACGGAATTGAAATTGTTATTATCTTGTCATTCATATGTGTTTCGTACTACATTTAAATAAAGCTGGTCTGAGTGGAATAAACACCCTTCTTTCAGCATAATCACAAGGCTTAAATGCTGTTTCATTTTGGGAGGTACTGACTGTTCTGTCATGGTCTTAGAGTATTTTTTGGAAGTGGCAGTGTAAGTGCACCAAAGCTGAGGTCAGGGGCCCGTGGGTGTCACCAGACAATCATTTACTAAAGAAAAAAACTACAAATTTTCACTCATGGTCTACTTAGTGGAGCATTTAGCCACATCTTATTTATTTTTCAGGCACATTTGACTGGCCTGTCTCTTGAGGTACTCTTTATTTGAAAACAAGGAAATTTTCAATTTTGTGGAGAAAAGGAGAAATATGGTAATGCTGGTTAAGCAAATTACTTTTCAAGGTGATGTATTTTTTTTTTTTTTTTTTTTTTTTTTAATTAGTAATCCTTAGAGTACGGGCAGAGTGGACTAACATTTATGTTCAGTATGTGTTTGTGCATGTGTGGGGGCGACATGGTGAGAGAGTGCGTACGCCACAGAAAACATGAGAGAGTGGGAGATGGCCTGAGGGAGACTGACACAGGCCACACAATTCACTCATAATGCCATTACGAGGAAACTCACAACTTTTAATGGCTTTTGCACTCTGCGAAAGGGGATGGAGAGGCATCTGGTGCTTTAAAATGACTGTTCTGGGGGATTAACACTATCAGGACTCAAAAAAAGCAATTTTGTTTGAAAACGTCTCTGTCTAGTGTCTCTTTTCCAGGAAGGTGAAAACACGTGCATTAAAAAGAGGCCTTTTCTACATAGTGGTGATAAATGACCTCATTATCAGACGTGGGCTGGGTGGAAAGGCTCTGCGGGATTAAGTGCAGCGTAAAAAATCGAAAAGGAGGAGAGATAAAAGAAAGGGAGACAGTGGAGGAAGGAATGGGAAAGGAAAAAAAAAAAAAAAAAAAAAAAGAAAGGCGCCCATAAGCAGGGAAGAGAAGCAACGGCACAATTAGCAGTCCTTGAGATACCTCCAGAGCCGGAGAAAACACGTCAAGCAATGTCTCAAAGAAAGAAAAAGTGAAAGATTGACCTGCTGTCACTGTTTCAGACCTGGAGAGCTATCCTGTCATCAATCCATCCAGCCATCAGTCCAGTCTGATACCCTTCAATTCCTCTCACTTTGATCTGTTCTCACATCCCAGCCTCCTCTTTGGCACTCACCATTATTATAAAGTGACACTAGAAGTCAGCTGCCCTGTACCATCCTGTACAAGATGGAAGTTAAGATGTACGAGTAGTATTTACCCATCAATCAGTGGTGAGAGGCCCCAGTGGCATGCAATAACATTGTGCCAGTGCTCAGCACTTCAGACAATATACAGTATTAGGGCTACACAGTGAGTGATGGCGACATTGAGAGAGTGGCACTCGAAAAATGAAGAAAACAAAACATCCTTCAACTCTGTTTGTTTTCTGCCTTTTCCTGTCTTTTTTTTTCCCTTTTTTTTTTTTTTTTTTAATATGAGGTTATTTATTGAGGGAGCGTTAAATGAATCTGCTTGTCCTATTAAACCCTAGAATCAAGCATTAATTACTATGCTCAATAAGAATTACTATTCAAACATTACTACTCACTGTACACACTGTTTTTTGTATGTTTTTTCCAATTGCCTCGTCATAATAGGAGTCGAATTGAACACAGTTATTGACCCTTGAGCAGGCAGAAATAACATTTCAAAGAAGCATATCTGGCAGTCCGTAGAAACAATCAATCAGTTCATGAGCGATTCTGGTCTTGGCGATAGCTGATGATTGCAGCACCCAGCCGCAAGAGGATGCTCATTTGTCTCACTGGTTCAACACTCCTATTCACACATTGACTCCTTCCTCATCAGCAACTCAATTATATCTGATATTTTAGGCTCAAAGATTCACCCGTTCATCGTTAGCGACCATGCCCCGATAACATTTACATGGAACAGAACCAGTTACCATAACCCAAACACCAGATGGCACTTAAACACATCTCTTGCCTGAGACCCTGACAGTCTCTTTAAAAATGAGTGGGCATGCTTCCAAGAAATAAATGATTCCCCAAAGTCATCACCAACTCTTGTGTGGGAAACAAGGAAAGTTTTTTGAATAAGTGTAATAATTTCATTTTCCTGTTTTTTTTTTAAAAAAAAGACAGAAAAAGACAAGAACAAGATTAATGCAAGTAAACCAACAGAGGAAACCCAGATTAAACTAAGAAAGGATACATTCCAAAAAACATGAAATTATGAAAAAGAAAACTTAGAACTTACATAGACTTTGACTATAATTTTAAATCTGGTAAATACTTGACTCCACCATTAAGAGGCTGCAGTAGGGATGTCCACACATTCACCGGAAGAGATAAATAAAATCATTTTCAGGGCAATCTATACTCATCAGAAAGGACCAAGTCAAGAGGACATCGATTTATTTCTTGACAGCATTGATTTACTGCAGCTTAGTAAAGAATAAAACAGCATACTTGATTCACCAACAACACAGGATGAACTCTCCACTGCCCTCCCTGGCTTCCCTGCTGAGTTCTATAAACACTCTGGTCAGTTCTAGCGCCGCTCTTCAACCGACTGAAAATGAACTGAAATGAAACAATATTCAAGACTTCCAGCAAACATGAACACAGCAACAATTTCACTCCTCCTTAAACCTAACATAGACCCAACATTACCATCTAGGCACTATCCCATTTCCCTTTCATTACCAAAGCACTAGCTCACAGAAGAGAAAAAGTCATTTCTTCCATAATTCACCCAGATCAAACTGGCTTCATCACAGGCAGACACTCATCCAGTAACACATCCCTGTAACACTTTTTATTTTAATGGATTATTCATCATTCAACAAGCGGGAGCCATCACAGCAACCCAAGATGACTTTTCATTCCTCCTAACCACATTACAAAGATTTGGCTTTGGGGAATCATTTATTAATTGGGTCAAGATTCTACACACCTCACATTCAGCCACTGTTATCAGCAACTGACAAATGTCACAGAGCTTCACTGCACAGGAGGACGAGGCAAGGTTGTCCGCTCTGTCCTTCCTTATACACCTTAAGCTACAGCCATTCATCAGAACACCCACACGAAAGGAACTGAAACACCCAATGCGCATCATAAGATCACTTTCTATGCAGATGATATATCAATATTCCTACAAAACTCTCACTTATAGCTACAAGAGTCAATTAAACCTACTGAGGCTTAATTCAATGTTTCTGACCACTCCAAAAACTGAAATAAATCTTCCATTATTCCATTACATAGTAACAGCTGGGATATGGCAGTTCACACACCACCTATCCATCTGTGCACATGTCACATGACACATTTAGGGATTAATGTATGCTGTCAGAATTGTTCAGGCTCAACTTCACTCAACCTGAACAAATAAAACAGTCAACAACCCTAACTATCGCCAAGAAAACCATCCTCATGAACTGGAGATCGAAGAACACCACACACATTGTACACTAGAAAAACTTACTTATGAATTATGTTTCTATTGAAAATATTGTAGAGTATTTATTTAGATTGTATTTATTCATTTAATTTCTGCTCTCTGTTGATCTCATATGTTTTACATTTTTCCATGATTACTGACGATATGGAAAAACTATTGAACGTGTTATGATCTTTTGTCAAATTCAGTCATTCTGATCTATCATATGCTCTGTTTGTCTTTAGCAAATGAGGCTATTGTGGATAGAACATCATGGATAAATGTAAGACGTCATTTTCAAAATTGCAACTGCCTTCCAGTAACATTAGCATGACAACGAATCTGAAGTCATGTTAGCTTGTCTGTCAGGTGAGCGCAAACGCTTTAAATGAGCACAAGCAGAGTACCTCAACCCACAGTAGCCTGACATGACTGCACACTGTCATCACTTCAGGTCAAAGGGCAGGGATATAGCTAAATGGAGGCAAACATGTTATAGAAAAACAATAGTATTTCTACGCTTGGAACAAGCCAGGAGCAACCGAAAGAAGCAAGCAAGCAAATGGAACATGATGATGTCCAGTTGTGAGACTCCGGCTGCATCTGTCAAGTACATCCCCCTGGGGCACTGATTTAATTTCAGTCAACTACGGCATCAGACTCAGGTCAGGAGCATTACACCACATTAATCTCACCTGTGGGTGCAATGTCAACCTCTGCACACACACATATGCTTCTCACCCACACACTCATCCTCTCTCTACCAACTGGGAAGGAAAAGACAAATGGCCGTCTTTAATTCCAGTAATAATGAAAGGTTCAAGCTTCACTTGCATTCTTAAAACCCTGATTACATATGCAATCATTTGGAAGAGTAAGGTGAGTCTATGGCGCGTCTTTCTGGATCCGATAGTCTGCTATGTCTTTAAAAAGACAAAAATATTTCTTAATCTGTGACAAATGCTTGTTTTGATGTGGTAAATTATAACGGCTGATCTTAATGGGGCAGGCATAGGCTGCCTAAATATCTATTGAAAAATTTGCCCATAATTCATCACCAGCTGTAATTATTTACTTACAAGATTCAATTTAAAGGTTACAAACACATTTACAACTGTTATTATTGTATGTTCAAAACATACAAGCAACTTAATAGCATTTCTGAGTGCCCCTGCTTATCCTGAAAATGTCAGATTATTTAGGGTTCAAAGGGTTAAAACAAGGCCTCCAGCGTGAATTATTTGCCAACAGTGTTTGACCCAGCTCTACTCGCTGCGTAACCTTTTGCCTTGCTGATGCAGGCTGCAGCATTGCATCATGCTGCAATGTGTGCTGTCTTGAATGCATAGGGAGTTTGCCAAGGAGGGAGGTGGCGGGCCTGTTTGGTGAGAACAGGCAGGCAGGATGTGAGGAGACAGAACACTTTCTCCGGGTTTGTAGGCAAAGTTAATTCTCTATGGATATAGGTTCATTAGGTCACGTTTGAAGAAAAATGTGGATGAAGTCAAAAAGCAGAAACAAATGCTAATAAACAGCAATATTTTTGTTTACTTTCCAGCATGATTGTTCGTTGATAGTCTGCAAGCCAAGAGGGAGTCGTCTCTCGGAGCAAAGCTGCTGGCAGAGCTGTGTCAACACATGGAGTTCTGATTGTACAAGTGGGCATTTGTTTGCCCGAGTATTTGCTTCTCCCTGGATTCTTTGGCTGTCAATCAGGCTCTTCTGTTGTGGGTGGCCTTGTACAGCAAGCATACACATACGGGCATCCACACACACACACACACAGACACACAGGAGGATCCACGTGGGTGTGCAAACGGTAGCACAAAGGCCTTGTCCTCTTGCAGGTCCAAGTGCATATGCTCTGCTAATTACTTTCGCATTTATACCTAATGGCATGAGGCTCCTTTCAGAGTTACAGAACAACAGAGTTGCACTGAATTGCATAGCCACTGAACACGCATCCTCTCCAGCTTCCTCTGCAATAATTTAATAATAATGTCCGTATTGATGTGAGCCTTGAGCCTTGAGTGTGTGTGCATGGAGATTTTTCTTTAAATGGTTCTTTTGCAAGGCAGAGAAGAATCTGTATTCATGCTTGTTACAGTATGGCAGGTCTCTTGTTAGAATTGCACAACCTATTGCATTTTCATGATGATGATGAAATGAATACAATGACATACAGTGGGCTAGTAATCAGGGATGTGCTATATTCAAAGGGAGGGAAACTGTACCCTTCAGCTAGTGAATAGCAGAAGGCGACAAATGACTATATATAGACTGCAAACATGGAGAATTGGGTTTTTTCAAGTCTATCTTTATACATTTCCCCATGTTTAAATTACAAGTTACTGGTCGCTGTAATCTCTTCTTATATATATGGATTTTTTTTCCCCAATTTAAATATCTTGTTTTCTACAAAATTTGGCCGAGGGGAAGAAGAAGGAGATGGGGGGATAGATTTGAAAAGATTAGAAGCTATCCTTTCATGCACCATTTTGCTCCAGCCTTGATCACACTGAAAGTGAGGTGAAAATTGGAGATCAAATCAGTGCATGCAAAGAAAATATCAAAAGACTGACAAGTGGACATACATGTGTCTTCATGACTTCATGACATGGATGTACAGAGATGCAAATAAAAAGGAGACAGCATTCAGCAGTCGTTTTATATATATATATATATACATATATACATACATACATACACGCAATTCTGTCTGTGAATATGACAAACATTTGTGAAGTATTTTGGCCTGATAAGCCTTTTAACACAGTCAGACTGGACTTCCTGCATACCCATCAAGGTTATCCACCTTAATCCCACTAACAGGTGCTGTACAGGCCCACACAGCCCTGAGAAGAAGTCTAATGTGTATCAGGAGTTAATGGACACTGGGGAGGCCAGAAGCCCCGGATGCCAGTTGCCTGCATGGAGGTCTGGACTGTGGACACCTCGAAGGACACTAATACCACATTTTTGAAATCAAAATTTAAAATTCTGCTCAAGCCGCAACTCAGTTTCCTTAGTAACACCCGAGGGTTTGGCTAATACCTGTAACTATCATTATCATCCCATAAGATTCTCATGCAATGGAAATAGTGGAAGCTGGAATGTTTATGGCTTTTCCTGATAAGCACAGCTTTAAACACTGCATTGCTGGTCTTGACTCTGGTTTTCAGTCATGACATTGAATTCAGTTAAATGACAGTTAATACCGGCCCTCAGACTCCTTACTGGCGACGCTGTACTCCTCCTTTGCCTTGGTGGACAGTGACAGAAAACTCCCACAGGGTCTCATTCAGAGCATCGGCGGTTTAGTTGTCAAAGTTGGAGTCCATTCATTTCTGTGTGAGGAAGTCTCTCAGTGTATTGACTGCCATTTTTTCTTTTGTGTGTGTGTGCTGTTCTCAACTTTTTCATCTTTTATTAGATTTAACTCTCCCAGTGTCAACTCCTGGTGTTTCTCCCTTTTCAAAATGTCTTTCTTCAGCTTCATGCCAGTCATCAAAGTTGCTCTCTGAATTCGTTAAAAGACATTTTGAAGTCATGCATTGTTGCAATTAGAGATTATCTTGTTAACCTGCTGCAATAAATTCTAAACTGAGACTCCGACTGCGTCACTGTTGGAATGGTTACTCATTTTAGATAGAGGCTGCACACGAATTTAAAACGTGGGGATCTGCATTTTCCCTCCATTTTCCCCATTGTGTCTTGTGTTTCCCTCTCTGTTTCCTGTCTGTCTCTCTCCTGTCTGTCATGTCTCAGTCCGTATCACTGCAGGTCGTGGCTGACAGGTTGAGTCCCGCCTCCTCTCCTCCTGAGCACAGCTGCTCTCGGTCAACCAATCAAGACTCACTTGCTGCCATAGTATGTAAGCTTTGCATATAAGCTGTTCCTGTCTGCTCCCTGGCTCATGTTGTTTGTGCTCAGGTGCTTAACCTTCACCTGTCTCCATCCCTGCCCTGTCTGTCTGCATCTTATGAAAGGATTGGATTCAACACTTGTCTGGCCTGTTCCTCCACAGTCATCTCCGAGTTCTGTGAGTCTTCAGGATTCGTCATTGAATATTCATTAAACTATTGACTTTTACTGGTCGTCTGTCTTCTCTGTCAGACTGTGAAATTTTGGGTCCTTTAAACGCCAAAAATTGAACAGACCAGACAGTTTCACTGCAATGACTTAGTAGGTGTCCATTATGATGAATTAATTGACACCCTGCAGCCAATCAGAATGGAGTATTCACCCAGACCATGGTATGAGCGGTGTCCTCGACAACCTCTTGATAAACTAGAGCAAACAACCAAATGAAAAGCACACGAAATAGCTACATATTTTAAAACTGCCCTGAAAAACTAAAATAATTGATCCATTTTATGAAAGGCGCTCAGACTTCAAGAAATGCAGTATTTCTTTAAGAAAAAATAAAAAATAAAAAGGAAAGCAATTTTAGATGTTTTGTTCTCGGCGACATTCCTAACCTTTTCAAGCGACTCTAACCGTCGTCTGTTTAATGGTTTAACCTGATCACAGTCTGCTGCTGAGATTCCCCATTGGGCCCATAAAACCCAGGAAGTGGGACTAAACAGGTCTATAAACATCCCAACCGAGAGGAAGCGAAGCAGAGTGAGAGAAAGGAAAGTGTAAGATTTTATTCCAGGCAGAACGTGACAAAAGCAGCCAGAATGCATAATGTAGGCTTTAATTTAAAGGCCAGTTGGGAAAAGGGTGATAAACATGTTGGTCTTTAATGAGCTCTATGATGGAAAGCCACATGTGCTCTGAAAGAAAATAGGACATCCGAACGGGGGGAAAAGGGAGAGCCATGTATGAATGATTTACAGAGAGCTGCATACACAGATATTGCAGATGCATCTACATCCTCTTATGGGATGCTGCTCTTCTAAGATGTGTGTTGGACTATAAGGTTCTGAGGTCGATCCAAAAATCTGTTGGCTCAGGTACAGCTGATCCTTTCCGTCAATGAGAATGAATGTAAATTATTAACAATGGCTTTTTATCTGCCACTTCACTCCCTCCAACTGTGACTGTATATCCCCTCTCAGGCGTAGACCTGGCATTAAAACCCACCCTTGAAATAAAGCGAGGCATCATTGCTCAACACCTGCTAGTCAATAAAAGTTTCATTCTTTCGTGTAAGCGGTTTTATAGCTGTGTGTAAACACATCGCCTCTTGTAGACAGTTTTGTTCTTACTTCACGCCTTCTCCGAGGAGAGGGAGGAGTGATGATGAACTGGAAATGTACAGCGTCTGCATATAGTCGACATGCTGAGCTTCACGCTGCTGCATGTGAAATCCAGCAGGAGAAGGGAGCTGTAGCTTAGGGTGAAACAATACATTTCACTGCATGTAGCAGTGTTCCACAGGGTCGTGTATGATAATTAGCAGTACATGAGACTCTTGAGGACATACGGAAGTGAGGACTTACAGTTACATAAGCAGTTTTTTGTGTAGATGTAATTTTGAGTACTTCTGAAGTCAGTAATTGGGCTACACTATCCACTCTAGCCTTACATGGTGCAGCGACTAAGATTTCAGTGTAAAAGCAGATCTTACTGACCCAAATAATAATGTGGATGTCTAACTTCTTCCAGATGCTTTAGTATTTGCATGGAATATACTGTGTTGCAGCTTTATATCATAAGAGGAAAGCATGACCATCCCGTAATGTCCCAAAAGACTGTGTACAAGCTAGCTATTGTAAATCATTCATGAAATGCAGATTTAAAAGACAAGGTTGTTGATAGTGCAAGTTTCTGCTTGTCAACAAATCCACCAAATCCCAAAGCTAAAAATGAATGATTTCTATTAACAAGTATTGTGTGTGTGTGTGTGTGTGTGTGTCGCAGCCTGGCAGATCTTACTCCTCTGTGCCTTATTCTGTATTCTTTACTGAATCCCCATGAGCGACCGCAAGGTGATCGCTAATCTTCCTGGGGTCCTCATTGACAAAACAACAAAACATATGAATTCAAATTGCACTGCATCAATAAAAGCAAAAAAAAAAAAAAAATGCAAGCCAAGCATAAAGATTAGAAAACACTAGAAATAACTCTACACACATATCACCAAACAACAGTAACCCATAAAAAAATCTGTCAAAAACACAGGGCACCAAAAACTAAATAAATACACAAGCAAAAAGGTCCTGAAACAGCCAGAACACCAATAACATCTGTGATTGATTACTCAATTTATGTTTAAGTGACTTCTAGAAGGAAAATCTAAAAGCGCTCCATGGTTGTCCAAAAACTATTAAAAACACATCAATGAGCCACACTGGGTGACCAGGAAGGCACACACACACACACACACACACACTGCAGTTTATTTTGGCTCACACACACCATCCTGCTGCCCCAGCTACCAAGTATTAATCCCCGGCTGAAAATAGTCCTCAGCAAATGCGCTGTTTCCTCTTGTTTGAGTAATGCTTGCTAAAAACGACAGTGACAAGCTGTTTTAGAATACTAAACAACACCGTATGTCTGTGACCTGTTAAATGTCTGCAGTGGGAGCCTGTGGCCCCATGCTGAGGCTGGGTTAAGCGAGGAAGCCGGACAGAGGTTCGAGGTGGACGAGTGGAATGTTGGTTTTGGCCTTTTCATAGTTTGTTGATGGCATGCCAGCCTCATCCTTTAAACAAAGAAGGTTTATTGGTTGTCTCAGGGCAGTAAGTAAAGCTGGCAGCCTTGCTTGTTTGAAACTTAATTTTCAAACCTATTAAAGCTACACAGAGGAGTTTTGTTGTCTATGAATATAAATCACAAAACAGCACGAAAAAAAAAAAAACTTGACAAACCTTAAGCCTCAACGAAGACACACTGTGCTGTGCTTAATAATCTGCACACCTATGCCTTGTAATCATATATTACTTTCAAAATAAGGGCCCAAACTTCACAATGAAACTGAAGGTACACAATAACAGCTTTATGAATAAGTATTAATAGTAAAAAGCAAAGCAAAGGCTGTACACTTTCTACATCCAAACTATGGTTTAGTGGTAAAACCTCTTTAGCAGAAAAGCTTCTGAATCAAGAAAGATTGAAGTCTCCGTCATGTTCAAAGCAGCGTGGTGTAAAAAGACTCAGGGCAGCCGGCTTGGAGAACACAAATATTTTGTATGCAGTTCACAAGGTCACCTAACAAATTCCATCTTGCAGCTTTCAGTATGCTTTGATTGACATATTGTTTGTTTTCTGCATTTTATATCCGAGTGCAAATTTTGCAGCCTCTCCATTAGCGTGTCGCCAAACACAGACCAATTTACGAGCAATGAAAGAAGGAAGCAGAGGGATGGAAAGTCAATGAAAAAGTCATCAAAGCCAAATCAGCCTTTGGCCTTGGCCGCTTTGGATTTGCGGCTCAGAAACTGCCACTAACACCTCGCTAAAATTGTTTATTCATGCCTCCTTCATTTATGCACTCCATTTTTTAAAGTTTCTGTCAAAGTAAAAAGCATTAGCTCGAATGCAATGTCTCTAATACTTTGCTAAGAGGGTACATGGATTATAACTCTGTGTCATTAGTACAGTTTTGTGGTTTACAGCTGTGATTTTTACCTCTAATTAAATCTAGTCGAGTTTCTTTCAAAGCTGATTTCAGTGCTTTCTTGACCCTGGCTGCAGTATATTGTATTACTTAGATTTGTGTGGTGGAGAGTTGCAATTCCCTCAAAGCTGTGGGAGGATTGTAGGTTCAGGAGGTTAGGCGGGAGGTTAGGCGGGTGGTAAGGCAGCGGGGATAAAACAGCCTAGACATGCTCACTGGCTGGATCTCCCCTCAATCACACCCAAGATTGGTAATGGATGCCCACAGCACCTAGGTCACACACACACACACCCTCTCTCTCTCTCTCACACACAGGTGATAGTAGCAGAGCTGTGTGTGTGTGTGTGCGTGTGCATGTGACATGGTGAGCTCACTCCATCTTTGTCACATTCCCTGTGGGACTGCAGCCTATCCAAGTGTCAACGACCTGCCAGGCAATCAGAGCTCAAAATGTCATCCATAGCCTGAGCCTTCCCTGCCCAGGCTGACCGCCAGAAAGACCATCCATTTATCTGTCTGCCACCCCCCCCCCCCCCCCCCCCCCCACACACACACACACACGAACACGAACACAACTCTCAACCTTTCTTCCTGCCCCCCACCCTAAGTTATACAACCTGAAAAGAAGCCAGAACCAAGGTGAGGGCGATATTTTTCCTTTGCTCTTTCAAGGCAAGAAACGCTATTTCAAAATTGGCTGGCAGAAAACCATCATCCAATTAAACTGGCCTGATAACAAAACCTCAATTTGACTGCATTTGATTTGAAGGTATCTTTTATACACATTCCCAAGAGGTCCATAAATTGACTCGCCCTGTTGCTCAGTGAGCTGTCGAGCCGGTATCAGTCATGCATCTGATGAAAAACATGTTTTCATGGTCCACTTGATTATTGAGCGCATACTCATGCCAAATCTGGGGTAAAAGCTTTAAAAGGAGGACCAAGGAGGCATTTGCCAGCTCGTATTACGCCAATCTATCATCCTCTGATGGTTGCGTGCTGCATGAGAGAACTGCCCGAGCTTGTGTTACTGCTGCCGAACAAAGCCACTTTACAAGGAACGATAAATAGCAAACACAATGGATACACAAAGAGAGAGCGGCGCTGAGGACCAACGACGGGCTGCTCTCACATTTCAAAGGTTTGTTTGAACGTCGGGGAGGGGAAGTGGATTGTAGTGGGTCCATAAAATATCTGTTACATTCGATCTGTTACTCATATCAGGGTGGCTGCAAGTGCTGTCTTATGGTGTGTGATTTGATGCATGGTGGAGAGCGGGGGTATTTTTGTCTTGTGTCTTTCTAAGCAGCAAGGTCACAGAAGTGGTTGAGGTGAGACACAAGCACGCTGGTTCTTTTACCACAAGACACGGCCTTCCAAACCACATATACCTGAGGTCGTGGTCAGCCACCAAGACTGTTGCTGCAACAGCATTTCAACTTGCTGTTACCTTAAAACGTAACTGAACTCATTAGCTTTTGTTTCTGTTAAAATGTCACAGCAGGTGATACCTGATGAACACCTGTTAGTCGCGCGGCTGCCGTTCAGTCTGATGGAAATGTTGCACTTTCAGTAAACTTGCTCATAAAGTGCTGACAGTGAGCAGGAATTTGTCACTTTCTTCTGCATTGCTTTCATGTATTTTTTGCCAGATCGAATCTACATTTTTAAAAATAGAATTTTGAACAGCACATCAATTACGCACAAATTTTCAACCTAATCTATTTAATTAGGAAGCAAGTTTGGAGCCGTTGTTGTTGCAAGGAGAATTATGAAAACCAGTCCTAGTTCGGGGAAAAGCTTCAATTTGACCTCCTTTTTACAGAAGTTCATAGAAGTTTGATGTTTACTGCTATGAATGCTTCATTATGACTGCTCCGTCGCCTCACACATGCATACATTACAAACCATTAATACATGAGAAGTTAGCTCCTCTGCAGTATGCATGTGTGCATGTCTGGCGACAATGCGCTGAATAGCAAGCGGCACGCCGTTCCATAAAGGAGCCTGACATTTCCATTTTCACTGTGGCGTTAAGTGCTGCCTTACCTTGGGCCTGTCCCACCTCGACACATCACTGCGGCCGGGGAGGAAACGCACGCTGCACACTGTCATCACTCACACCTGACTAACGGCCGCCGGCCTGTTCTCGGAGACGGCAAACAAATTCAGTCGGCGATGTAGACGCACACAGACAAAAGTGGCTGCACGGGTCTTTCAACAATGCCGGTAAAAACAATAATGACCCAGAGAAGACATGTGGCCTCTCACACACACCAAACACACACCAAACACGCCACACGTGCGTCATCCTTTTTCTATTACAGGAGGGGGAGATGATCCAGTTTATTCCGCACTGCCGTCTTTGTAACGCTGTGTGTTGCACTTTGGGCTGCAGCCTGAACACATGAAAGAGACGGTATTTGGAAAAGAAAAAAAAAACAGATTTTTACTGAACATCATTGTCACTGTCACTGAGCAGCAAGTTTGAAGAGAGAGGGAAGATCAAAGGCAAGCGGAGCGATGGCCTCTGGCGGTGGAGACTCACCCTGCCGAGGAGGTGAAGGACAAAGTCTCTCTGAGCTCCCTCCTCCTCCTCCTTTCTCCTCCTATTGCTTACGTTCAACCCAACCTGGGTTTTGTTCACCTTGTGCTTTGAAGCAGACTGCAAACTTCATGTCCTAATTTCTCTTGTCACAGTCGCTTACGCTTACTTTAACCACAGACGTGTTTTCCATCCACCTCTTCCTGCCCTTTCTCTTCGCCGCTGTCTGCCTCTGCAGCTGCTGGCGGCCGTATGAGGTCGTACGCTGATCTGTGATGCCACTCTGATCGCCGTATGCGTATCGATATATTTGCCACAGTCACTGCCTTTGACAAGGAGTGTCGACACGCGGCACGAGTTGAAGGTTACCATTTTCTCCAAACATTCATTTTCTTTTTCACAGTCCGATAAAGCGGCTAAATTCCTAGCGAGTGCGAGTAAAAGTCGGAAAGCATCATTTAGCTTCTTAAATGTGTAATGACAACATATTTCAACCATGCAAATGCAAAACGCTCCCTTCCTCCCTTTTTATACAGAATAAACTTTAGAGAAAGAGAGACAGCAGGCTGCTTTTTAAAATGGGAAGGAAATTTACCCTCCTTAGTGCTTTTCTCATTAGCTTTTCTACACATGCAGAGGCCACCTGTGGTTGCTAATAATCTTTTAGATGTACCATTACTTCATTATCTTGACAAATATGTTTACCTCATGATCGTCTTATAATGGCTCGTGGCGATCATAATGGAGATCATACGTACCGCAGACCCACTCACTTTATGGCCATGCATTTCTGCGATGCTCTATAGTGGGACAAGTCGTCCTCTCCAAAAGCTAACTAACGAGTGTTATAATTACCTGAGATCCTGAGATAACAGTTTCATATCTCAAGATAATGCAAGATGATTAAAAGTCCAGTAATCAAAAGTCTTTATATCAAAAATGAGTCAAACAAGGTCACTCAACCAGTAAACCCAAAGACATCTCCTCTGACATCCAGCTGCTTCTAGCTCGCTGTTTTGGTTTTCACATGTTCGATTTCGGTCTCACTGCTCTCATCAACCTCACTTCTAGTGGCAGCGGGAAGCAGTTTTCAGCTGGACAACACCAAACAGCTGATAAAGTTTAGTGAGGAGCTGGTGAAAAAAAATCTTCTTTGCGGCTTAAGAGCAAATATTTTTCCACAGTTTTGGCTTCCAGATAAAAGAAATAAGGCACATAAGCAACTTTCTAAAGTGATTTTGTCAGGATGTGCATTAATTATGAAGTTCTCCTGCCCCCTGGTGGCCAACAAAATTAAATAGTAATGATAACAAGACAGCTTTAAACCTGTCTTTGAGCTCCAATTTTGTTTTTTCCACCAGTTACTCACTAACTTTGTCTGCTGTTTGGTGGTGGCCATGTTTCTAGAAGAGTTTTCTAGCTGAAAGTACACCAGCACACTTCAGCACACCTTTTCTCCTCTTAGATAATTCTTAGTTTCATTCATAGTTAAAAGAAATAAAAAAATGAAACCTGAACTATGGCATAGATTATTATTTCTATGTATGTTAACTTTGTCTTCATGTGAAAAACTTGACTTTTGTTACATAAACATAAACGAGAAGAAGACATTAACTGAACGCAGAGTGCATAAATGGAAGAAGAGGATGCCCAGACAGAAGCAGTGTGGCCTTGTGCTGGGGGAAAGAAACACAATGAGACTCAGATGCTACAACCACAGGGGTTCTGTTAGGGCTAAACTGGAGAGACATGACTCAGACGGTCCACTCTATGGGAGAGAATGGAAGAAATCCTTCTAGCACTACATTCTTCTCATGCAAACCTCCACACAATTAACTCCATTGCAGAAGTGGGAGGAATACGTAAGAGGAAGACAGAGCGCCAGACGGGGCACAATTGGACGGATGTTGAGGATTTCTGTATGCTGCGACTGTTAACCTTCGTGCGGAGGAAGTATCTTTTTCGCTTCTTTTCATAAGCCTCTTTTCATTGCTAATCACCCCATCTCCTACACTGGATTCCTCTGTGTCTAATTTCTAAGTCAGTCCGTCGGAGGAATTCAGCTCTAATCATGTCAGTCCACTGACATTTTGGGTCTGAGAATTCAAGATCAATGTGGAAGCTGGGGACCTCTCTCTCCGCTACTCTCATCGGAGGAGGGGGAATTACTCAATAGCGGCGTGAACCATAAAGGTTTCATTATACTTCAAATAAACTGGGTTGTACAAAGTGCTGTATGGACATGTCTAAAGGCAAACGTTCCAAAGTAGCACACTGGAGGGCATGTTGAAAAGCCTGCTGCCATAGAAAGGGACAAGACTCTGAAAGGCATTCATGCTGTAGCACACGGTGGTACAGGTGAAAAATGGTGGGAGTAGTCTTGTGAAGAATGGAATGAATGAAGTTGAGATTTGGGTCGTCATTCTCGTAGGTAGGACTGTACAAACCGAGTCACTGCTGAGATCTGAGAATGTCATAACACTATGAAAAAAGAAGTCAGGAAGTCAGAAGTGGTCAGATGAGTTAGTTAGATTGAAACTACTGCTAGTAAAATATATTTGGAGGAGAAATCGAGAGCAAACTGCTAATTTATTACCCAAACAGAATAATTGTACACACACACAACTGTTTGTGCAATGATTTGGTCCACACTTGGCTTTTTAACCTGTCTGACTCACGTATGATAAGATGTTGTTTTGGCAAGTCCAGTGTTTTCAAAAGTGATGGAAATGACGGCCCACACTATGGAATTAAGTGACAAGTTGTAATAAACCTGTTTTTCCTTTAAATTCGTGGTCTACCAAGCCAATCTTGAATCCTTCAGTCCCTGAAGTGGCACGGATTATGACCACCCACTGTACAGCAGCACCAATGACAGCAAATGTACAGTGTTGGATTTTTTGGTATTTGTGTATGTTCTTTTTTTTTTTTTTTTTCTTTTCCTTTTTAATCCGCATTTCCAAAATGTAAAATGATGCCTTTCAAAGTGCTGTAGCGAGTGTGAGTGCACCCCCCTGGGCGTGAGGCAATATTGAGTGAGGTTTACTGTGAAATCCGTTAACATGTGCCTCCTTGGCAGGGCCCAAACACTTGATTGATGAGAAAACGGCAGGGGATTTAATGCCTCTTCTACTGCGCCCTGATGCCAAAACTACCCCGCATGTCAGCACCCGGGAAAATATGACCAGAAATTGAAACCATGGGGGAAACAAAATATATATGGTACCCTTGATCTCTCCCCAAATTCATTTTCGGGGGAAATACAATTTGCAGGATGCTTGCGCTGCAGAAAGAAATAGGTCTTGGTAGGGGGTGAGAAATGAAAATGAACGGAACGATTTGGAGTCTGGGGGTTTGTGTGTGGAACTGATTCCACAGCTTCTGGCCCCACCGGCACGCTGTGATGTGGCTGACACCTCTACAGACAAGTTTATTTAGCTCAGCAGTCTGAATTAAAACTCAGCTGGGCCTCTCTGTGCTGTTTACCTATTCAGGGGAGGCTGCCATTCTTAACATGGGCAATGCAGTGTGCAGATGAAGGAGGCTTTTTTGGATTGGAGGTGTATTCCACCTCTCATGACTCAGGGGGCTGACAGAGAGGTGTGCTCCATTCTCAGTTCTTTCTCACTTACCCTATAATTCCCAATCATAAAAATAGGCGTTTTTAGTTTACTGGTGTTTATCTGGGCCTTGCTAGATCCACAAAGGATGGCCAGCCTGCATCGTCTAATCCTTATTGGATTTCCTGAACTTATTCTCGCTATTTTATGCATTCTCCCGAAGATGAGGCCGCACAGGGTACTGAAGGCAAAGACAAATAACAAGATTTCAAAAGAGAGAGTTGAAGATAAAAGAGAGGGGGGGATCAAATCGGAGGGCTGCAAGCATGGACATATGGAGTGAAAGAGCGAGAGAGACACAGGAAGAAGAGAAAAGGATGGAATAAAGCGGCGAGCAAACAGCAGATAGCTGATGGGTAAACAGGCTTGGCACAGGCTGGAATGAAGAAGTGCCCTCCGGTGGCTGGGACTTTGGAGAGAATAAATGCCAGTGTTACAAACAGCCCAAACTAGTATTAATCTCCCCGATAGCCTTCATGCCTGCCGTGCATTAGAGGAAATAGCGCGCTAAGCCACAGAATCATTCAATCTTCCCCGCTCGCTCCCCGAGTGCTGCCTGCAAACAGCCAAGGCCCAGCGCAATAAGGAATGATGGAGGAGCCGAGCGTACAAGCAGCCCCATCCACCGCAGCGTTTTACATTTTAATCACATCACACAATAAGACAGGTGGAAATCAAGTATGGGCAGGTGGAGGGGAAGCAATTAACAGTGACAGTGGGAAGAGGAGGGAGGAAGAGGTAGAGAAGGGGGGGGGGGGAAGTTCTTCGTTATTTCAGCTTTCATCAACATATGAAAAAAAAAAAGGCTTTCTAGATCAGATTTGGAGTTTTTTTTTATTCTCTGGGCTTTGATTTAAGGTTGGATGCACACAGAGTATTTGATGGTATTGAAATTATGGTAAGTGTTGAAAGCTGTTGGAAAGAGGATTAGTGCTATTTTGTTCTGTTAGGGGAAAGTGACCTTGTTTACTCATACCCTAAAAGAGCCACATTGGTCTGGCGGAGGGCTTACCAAGACATGTAGCCTCTGGTCAAACTGAGAATTAAGCCCTAAATTCCAAATTAATTACTCACTAGATTATTCTCCAGACCTCAGGGGGATTCTGTCATCACCCAAACGGAGTTGTGGTTTTCACTCCTTGCTTCCTTTTATGCAGCGACCCCCCCCCCCCCCAAAAAAAAAAAAAAAAACACTACTGGAGGCAGGAATCAGCCAGACACCTACTGTGGGTGTAATCGTCCAGGCCCTGTGCCAAAGTCAAATAGAGTCTTATGGAGTCAAATGGAAATCTTATGTTTTGCTCATTTTCTCCTGACTCCAGTCATCAATCTTTTAATCTGTGGTAAAGTGCAGTCAGGGTGGTTTCTTCGGGGCTCCTAAAGCACGCTGCACTCTCAAGGTTTTACTCTTAAGTGTGACAAATGAAGAGTGGGACAGGGCTGCACACACCACCTTGCAAGCTGATGCTGTACAGGTACTTGTGATACGAGTGACTACAAATGGGCAAATGGTAAGTAGCAGGGGCTGAATGTTTTTCTGCGCTTTCAAAATCATCACTTCCTCTTTTCCTTTCACTTTCCTTTCGCTTGATTTTAAACACAGAATCCGTCATGAATTTGTGGTGATATTGTTTGTAGGGCAGCAACTCCTCATTGCAAATACATTCTTTTTAAGGTGGAGAATATGCAGAATCATCCAGTGCTAATGTACAGTGTGTTGATGGGTTTGGGTATTCAGTCCGGCTTCTCACTCTTGGTGAATTCGATACGAACGGCAGCCGCGTATATGAACCTCAGCCTTTTAATACAAAATAAAATCTGCCTGTCAAAGAGTTCATCATTGATTCCAATAAATCATTCCAGTGTGGTGTGTTTACTCCACAGCTGCAGGGGGGCCGATCTGTAAAACCAACAACGAAACCTGTCTCAGCCTGCCTGAAGGAGCTGCTCACCCAATAAAAACATTTAGAATTCAGCCAAGAGCTTCAGTGATGGATAGTCTAAGTGAATCTTAAGAAGCTTTAACTCCCTGACAAGAATGAAGATCTGAAGGAATCTTTGTGGTTCGACTGATTATTTTGCCATGAAAAGAGTCCATGACATCTTAAATTCCACAGTAGAAAAACAAAGATTTCAACCTTGTCAGACTGTACTTGACAGGACAGCACTCGGCTGCTCAGTACAGTTGAAGTAATTAAAAAGTGAAGTGCTTGGCTCGGAGTTGCCCATGGCTACTACTGTATCTGCCCTCTGCTGAAGAGCACGTGTCAGGACTGTCATTACCGCCAGTGTGAGCTTGTTAGCACTGGGGTCAGCAGCTAAGGGTTAACTGGAGAATGAGGAGCGGTCAGAGAGGGGTGGGAGGTCAAAAGCTGGGGCGGAACCTGGGAAGCCAGAGCACTAATGGGATACTCAGTTTGGGCTGAAACTCACTCGTAAAAAAAAAAAAAAAAAAAAAAACACCCAGATTTTTCTGAGCTTTCACTCACTGGAGCTAAATCCAAACTACATTTTCTCTTATCGCTTGATAATATGCACTAAATGCACCGTTTATGTAACTCTCCTGTCTATGCAGCTGACTGTGGAGGTGTCTATGACTTTTTGTGCACCATCTTCCTACACCTCTTCCCACCCACATCTTTAACACCCAACCTGTAGAGCCCAACCCCCCATAGAGCGCAGCCTGCAAAGGGAGGTTACAGAGACATAGAGATGGATAGAGCCAAACATGAAAAGTGAGTGAGATAGCGAGAAGGTGGGATGCTGGTAAAGGTCGCATTTCCCTTCCTCCCTGCTGTGTCTTCAACCCCCCTGTCTTCCTCATTAGTAATGCACTCTGCAGAGCAGAGGGAGGGAAAGGTAAACAACTTGCCTTAAAGAATACACTGAGCCTCTAACCAAACAAGCCGACAGAGGCTCTTTATGCCTCGCTTCAGTCTGACAGAGCAGCATATGTTGTTTACATGCTAAATTAGCAAAATCTTGTGAATTTTGAAGATGGGTACACTCTGCTGCATCGGTGCTGCAGGAAATCTGCAACAACAGCAGAGTAGGCCAAATGACTGCGGCATCAAAAGCTGATGTATGATTAATGTATCAGTTTTTGGATACTGCACATTGTGATAATATCAGTCTTTTTTTTTATCATTATAATTGCAATGATTCCAGTTTGCGATGGGGGGTTTCTACTCATCACTGTCACGGGCGGAGCCAGTGCAGCCATTAGTATGACTTGTGTGGAGTTTGGTTTGAACGCTGTTTCTTTTGAAGCCAGAAAAAACAAAAGTGAGATTGAAGCATTTATGCCCTCATTTAGAATCTGGTCGAGATTAAGGATGTGAAAGGGCCACTCAAGTGATGTTTAGTCATGGATGCTGGGTCTTTCAAACGCTTTACATTTGTAAAGCAGGTTTATGGTGTCAAAACTTGGGGCAAACAACACACACTGCAGTGATTGTAATGGTGGTTAGGGCTAAACATCTAACCTGAGGAAACACCTGGTCAAACACAAAATCTATGTAAAAGCTGAGGAGTGTAATGTGTTTGACAGTCTGAAAGTCCCAGCAGGGGCCAATAAAGATGAATCCGGTGTAACATGCTGTTGTTCATCCCTGGTTTCAAAAAAGTTGGGACACTCTGTGAATCATAAATAAAAACAGAACGCAATGATTTGCAAATCCTTTTTGACTTATTTTCAGTTGAATACAGTAAAAGAGAAGATATTTACTGTTCAAACCACCAGGTGTTGGTCAAAGCTATGCTACAGATGCCCACTCTCTCTCACACACACACACACACACACACACACATACGCACACTTATGCACTTCATGCCTTCAGTTTGATCTAATTAGGGATGGAGCAGAATGCTTCACAGCTGACACCGGCTTCAATGTAAGCCACGGGGCTCTACAGTATGGACAGACACCATTTCTTATCAACCTGCCTCACTGCTGATAATCCGGCTAAACGGCTAAATGGGATGGCAGCCTGCATGTCATGCTCTTTTCCCTCCTTTTGTCAATTTTTTGTACGCGTTGTATTAAATTCACACTGAGTGATGTCGACTGCCGAGTGGCCAGATCTTCCTATTGGTGCTGCTGTGAGCTAATGTAAGCAAAAATTTGTTATGATGTGTTCACACCTGACAACCTCAATGATATGGCTGATCTCACTCTCATTGCTGTAACATCAAAGGCACATTTCTGCCCACATTTCGGCCCTGTATACATGGAATGTCAGCGTTCTGTGCCAGCGCTGGAAGTAGTGTGATGATAAAAGGAAAAATCCTGTTTATTACTGGCTTTAGTTCTTTTTTTGCAGTTTTAGCTATCATGTCTTGGTCATTGTACTCACCAAAGCAATTGCTGAGCTCTGCAAATATTACTACAACAAGGTATTTATGGGGGTTCTTGCTTGTGTAATAAATGAATGCATATAAAGACACAGAATTCAGTGATAGGCAAAACAGGTAACAGGGATGCTATATATAAAGTCCACATAAAAATGAACAAAATACCACAAAATATAACCGCTGAGGTACACACTGCTTTAAGACATAAAGTCGTAACAGCTCACGAGAGCAAAACGGCAGCTTAAAGTGTCTTTGTAGGCTCCAAGCCAGTGTTATTCAGAATACCCACATGACTGCACTGACCACAGGCACTGTCAAACAGCGCCTATGCACACAGCAGTGCTGTGGCTTAACGCAGCCAGACTCTGTGGAGAAACAGTTATAGCACGATAGAGCCATGATCTATCATGATGGAGCCACCCTCGCAGCATGGCTTTGGGGACGGCAGTGTCGCTCTGTCACTCAGTTGCTCCACCACTTTGGTCCACAATGAAATATCTCAGTACCATGAGGTTGATAGTTGTGAGTGAAATATCAGATGGATTGCTGTAAAAATTATGCACATGGGGCTGCTCATAAAATCATTGTTGTGAGGACATGCAGTGAAGGAAACTCCTCATTTGAAGAGGACAATGCTGCAACGTGAGGGGGGGCAAATATGGGATTTTGAGAAATGAGGGGTACATGTCCCCCCTGTTGACAGTGAGAATTTTAATCAAATTGCACAAGTCAATTCCTGGAAGAATAACTTCCTGGTGAATAAATGATCATCATGAATGAATGAGTGTTGAGTATCTGGGTAAATTAAAACACTGCAGGTAACAGCAGAACTGACTGCTGCCTTCTCTTTTTATTTTCTCTTTGTAGCTGCAGCGCCCCCATTTCGCCTTTTCTAACATCCTGCTTAATGTATCAGGGCACATATGGATATTGTGTTTTCCATAGCTAAACATAGCTCAAATAAAGAGTGTGGGTTGATGCACTGCTCTGGGATAGCGCACATATGGCTTTCCCATTTGACATCCAGGCTGTGTTATTCTTGGATAGACTACAGACACCACGCGCTGTGTACAGCAGCATACTGCGAACAATACAGTAAATCAAGTCTCAGTAGCATTACTCAAACCAGATCATATAACTTACATCATCACGCACCATAAGCCTATTAATGATCTTCTATAATAAACAATACTGATGGGAGAGAGAAAAAAAATCATGCACTTTATGTAATTTGAGAATAATTGCAGCCAGTGAAGGCCTATAATTTTTGTTCACATATTAAAAGCTCCATTTTATGACAGAACTGCAACCTAGTCATAGCGGAGCTTCAGAGCTAAGTATGCTAAACTACTGAAGAGGGATAAGACTGTGGTGAACTGCGCGACGCAGAGCGGACTTTATTACTGGGGAAAAACAGAAAAAAAAGGGAGAACTAAGCAAACATCAAGGAGCAGGGAACATCCCTGTGATCTTCAAGCCTTCCTTTATAGAGGGGGACTGTATATTCTGCAAACTGCTGACACCTCACATGCACTGTATACTGCATAGAGAGAAGCTCCCTGCACATGAAATGCGGCACAGGAAGCAAAACAGAGCGAGGGAGCGCTCACTCTTGGCTAATGTCGGCATGTTGCCCATTGTAGCTTTGCTTTTAGCCAGATTTTTGTCACAGGTGAAATGAATTCCCCTTCCGAGAATATAATGGATGCTTCTTCTCGCTGTTTACCCCTCAAAAGACTAGTTATCCACTTTGTATTGCTGTGCTGAAAACGCAGAAGACAGAAACGAGGGAGAAATCTAACAGTGACAGTGGAAACTGGAAGGAAGAAAAACCCTCTATTTTGTTGCAGGTGAAAACAAGGTATGATGAAGGGGAAGAACAGGAGGAGTGACGAGCTTCCTGTCCTTCATTTGTCATTAGTGATACATGTCTACACAATGATATTCGCTTCTGTGAGTGTGTCGACGGGAGGAGATGACAGCACAACAATCCCGGAGAGTTTCTGATGAAACAGAATAAATCTCAGACTCAAGGTAACACATGTTTCAGATTTGATTTCAACATGTGTTTGCTGGGTTTATGTGCCAGTTCTCTGCATATTGTACACTGGCAGCTCCAGTGTATGAGAAAGCCACTAAAAGCACCCACTAAATGACTGATTATTGTTTCTCTCGATCTCCATTATCTCCCCATTTTACCGCAGTATATTACCTGTATATTCAAAATATACAGCATAATCAACAATTGTTCACTCTAAATAAAGTAAGATGATTACTATTACTATCCAATGCTCAACAGAATGAAATTGCATGTAAACAAAACCATATGACATAAAAGTCACTAAATAGACAGAAAAAAAAGTCGTTTAACATCGATGCAGGAAGGATTGCAGGGAAGCCACTGCATTTCTGCCATCGTTTGGAACCCTGCTCAAAGCTAAGGATATTAAATGGGTAATCCGGCACTTTAGTATTGTGCTTTGTTAAAGTTTGGGGACACAGTAAAAGAAGAACGGTCAAAATTGGTGCAGCAGAAGCTGATAGCCTGACTTCATAAGCTCCAAAAACACTGGATTGTACGTTTCCCACAGTGCTTCTTGAGCCCCTCCCTGTCAGGAATATATAACCCTAACCCTAACCCTAACCCTACCGACGCTTTTACCTAAACCTACCCTTTGCCAAGCTTGATGGATTACTGAACAGTAACTGATATAAAGTGACAGGACAGATAACCATCAAACTGAGGAGCAATATAAGTTATGAAGTCTTTACTGAGTTAAAGACATACAGTATACAGTATGTAGTCATGTGTTGGCATATATGGCTCCTTCATGTTCAAGAAAAGCACTGTTTGCCAGATGCAGAAAGACAAGAGAGTTACAGGCATATGATGGAGAGACACAGAGGATATCATTATGCCAAAGAAATGGAGTTGTGGGACGTCGGGGTGTAGGCCAACCAAGGACAGGAGCTGGATCAGGACAGGACTATAGATATCAGACTGGTATGAGTCTACCCGGCTGTCATTAGCAGCGGGATCACGTCCATCCCGAGGCCCCTCGCTCTTTCCCCGACCCCGTCCTTCACCTCCCCAGCCTGGAGATGGAGAGCTGGCGGGCTACATTCAGACACACATAAGGGTGTGCAGGTCTCATTCCCACACACGTACATGCAGACACACACTGAGGAGTGAGTATTAAATTCAGCTTTGAAGGACCTTGGTGATAGGAGCGAGAGCGGTCCTCCTAGACAAGCAAGATCCTTGGCTATCGATTGTAAGTCTGCTCTACTCTCAGATGCGAAGTGTGGAATAAAAAACTCACATCTCCCGCACTGAGCTATCATTTTGTGATGATGATCAATTTAATCACCATTTGATTAAACTGCTTTAACTTTACGGAAATTCTTTAACACCTATGAATGAAGCACATATGAAAGCATGTTTATTAAAATATGAAGCAAGAGGAAACCGCAAGAAGAAGAAGAAGAATCGGGGGGAGACATTCCCCTTTATTCGTCACACACATGCACACTGCACTGCACATGAGGTGAAATTTATCCTCCGCTTTTCACCCATCACCCATTTCTTTTTCAGCTTCTTTTAGCTCATTGTTTTGGTATTTTACGCTGTCCACTACCTGCTATCTTTGCTATTTTTGGCTGTAGTTGCGCCTGCCATTAGCGTGTTAGCTCAGTTAGCCATGCAGCTAGTGGCCCTATTAGCTGACAGGAGCCTGCCCCCACCAAGAGCTCAAAGCTTGGGGGGATCGCTGGTGTTTGCACCGTGGGCAACATAACTGGGCCCAGCAGCCTTCCAGTGATATAGCAAACTCGCATACATCCCAGCTGACACTACAGGGGAGTATACTATCGGACTATCACCTCTTGAGGTGCGAAGAAGTACTAGAAAACTACAAGGCCACAGCTAACTGGTTAGCATGCTAACTTCTGCAACGCAATACAGATATGTCTTTGACATACTGTCAGAACTGTGCTCTTGATAATGTTCGTTCATTTTTTGAACATTTTAAACTGAAACTCGGCCATATCTTACACATTGTACCTTTAATGATGGACTGAAGCCCTTCCTTTTGGCTGCTGGATGACTTGTGTTTCACAAAAGCTGATTCAAAGCAGCAGAAAGTTGACTGATCTAGTAACTAAGTGCGGGGGACTTGGGATGGGTCAATTATCCTAAAAATGGAATTGCATGAATTCCTTGATTGTTAAAACTGCATTAGACATGCTGTCAGGTCCAAATACAGCCAACAGCAGCTGTGTGGAATTTCAAGTCTTAATTTTGGATGAAATTATGAAGGGTGTGAAAATAGGAAACAGTCTATATTTCAGCTGCCACTTTCAATTTGTCACATCCTGCATGTGGAAATAGTAATTGTAATAATAGATAGTAAAAAAAACCAACAGCAGAATTGAATGTAGAAAAAAAACGAGACATTCTCTGTTGCAGTCTGCTTGTTCTTTTGGCTCCATGATGGGTGTATTTTTTATATAGGTACCATCCATAATGCAGCTTTAATCTAAAGCCTGGTTTCATCTACAACTAGGCTAAAATTATTGTACATTCTGGTGTATTCCTGTAAAGAAACAATTTGTAACATTCCTCAACATTTCCAGACTTGCCAAGACAACATATCAGATTCCCTGACTTTCCCGTTAAACGTTTCTTAATGTTCCTGAAATATTCTATGACCGGTGAGAACCTTAAAGCACTCACAGGCATCAGGCAATGAGCAGGAGACGAGGTGGTGGGAGCAGAAAGGTTACTCCTAGATGAAGGAAGCTGAATGATAATAGAGCACACGGTGGGCCCAGAGATGATTAATACCATTCTCCTCTCCCATTTGCTGTTCATTAACTCACTGTCTGCCATAATGGCCTGGGCTCAAATGAAAGGGGAGGGAAGAGGAGAGGTTCAGGTTGGGCATCATTAGAATGAACGAAGATGGAGCGGGAGAATAGGAGGAAGAGAGACGGAGGGAGGGTAGGAAAGAGTGCTGATTAGTGCAGCAGTTATCTACATCTTGATCAAGCCGAGTATTGCTCTCTTGCCCTGAAAAGGCCACACAATGACAAAACACTGCACCATTTAGCATAACAGTCTATCCACTAGAAAAAGTCTGCTGGAGCTGCAGCTGGAGTTTATTGTCTGTGACGTCTTGCTGAATAAATATTAAAGTTGACGTGCAAAGTGAAGTCATTTTGATAACGAAAGAGCTTGTTAGGGCCAGTACAAAATGTCAAAAACCAGAACCGGAAAAATGGGTCTCCAATTTTTTACATATTTTGCTTCTCACCAAGTTGAGAGCGCCTCGAGGGAGCAGACGAAGTAAGTCAGGTACATTGGATAAAGAGAAAGGGAAGGTAGATAACACCGGAGTGGATGTGCATTTAGAGAGGCGTAACACGTAGCATTTCAGTTATGGTAAAACTCTGGCAGAGATAAAAGCATCAGGCATTATGAATCCCTTTCTGCCTGTGCATAAGGTTTGAAAAAGATGGACACACGCAATTGGATTTGGAGAGCTGCTGCAATGTATTTCAATCTACGTCAGCCCTAACCTTATAAAATGGAAAACTATTGAACTGATAGAGAGGCTGGAAAAAAAAAAAAACACCCATCCACCAAGACAGCGCAGCAGCTGAGACTGATAGAGAAGTGCAGGAAGCCTGTCGAGATTTAATAATTATTCTGAAAATTTTGAAATAGAGAGTGACAAAGAGGAATAGAGTGTGAAAAAAAGGTAGACGTGGAGGTATTCAGGAGACTCTGAGTGAATCATATAAGCAAAAGCAAACAACCTTCATTTCTCTTTACCAAGTCTATATATTCATCCACAGTACAAGTCCGTTAGGCTTAAGCTTTGACTTCCTGAAAGAAATGCTTACTTAAATATTCCTTGAAATCTATGAAGTGACTTGAACACAACACTTACAGTATTTACAATACTGCTAATGCCTGTAAGAGCTGTCTGCGACCCCAGAACTGAACCCACGTCGATATTTTACATTGTAAATGGAATGTCATTATTTTTAGCAATACAGCAGTGTTCATATTTAATACCCTTCCGGCACTGTGTCAGTCCCTTAAGTGCATCCCTACAACTCTGATAGCGTTGCCAAATGCATCATTATGTCATCAGTATTGCTAAATGCAACTCTGTAGGACAGGATGAGTTTGGAAGGATTGTGGGCATGAAGAAGGTGACCTTGCTTGAGATCTTTTGCGAATGTGAAACACTCAGAAATGGCTGTTTTCATGTGGTTGCGCAGGCCCTGTGAAGGCCGTTTTGACCTTTGTTCAATAATAAATACGGCAAATGTTCACAGGGAACACGCACTGGAGCAACAAAAGGGGCGAGAATAAGCCAGGAAATATTTTTATAGCCATTACAGCAGCTGAATGTATGGACCCTCAGACAGGTACAGTACACTCTGTGCCTTCTTAGCAAAGACAGTCCATCCCACTAGAGATCTGCACTCCTTGAGTCCTTGAGACTGAATCCCAGTACTCAAGTTGAGCATGTCCTGATTACATACACTCTTACCAGGTCCATGCAGGGTCCCATTTTATTACCACAAGTCTTGGGTTTGTGCATCAATGAGTCAGATGTACAAGTGGACCAAAGCAAACTGATTCAGATTACTCAATATTACAATTACAGCAGGGCCCAAAACTTTGGAACTGTGAAGACCTCTACATGTCACAGTGTGCTACTTGAGCAGTGGTAACAGCTGTTGTCCCGATCCCTGATCCCAATCCAATTCTGCGGATTGTGAGTCCAGATCTAAGGTGGACAGCACGTCCTTGCATGAACAAAGTGTTGACGTTCAACTGTCGTTTTCAACCAACAGCAAAACTTTAGAAACAATTGCCCGCTCGCTGCCATTTGCTCACTGTCAATATCATTCATTAAGACTGTTATTTGTTGTTCATTTGTTTGTACCACTCTGCTGCTCACTTACTTGCAGCATTGTGCTCTGGGAAGGTTCCAGTGCTTCCAGGTTCCAGTCAGCTGGGTATATTTTTGGCAAATGTCAGCTGAAGGAGTCATAGTACAAAGAGGGTCAGAAATAGCTACAGTATGGATTTATTTAGCTGATCAATTTTAAAATTGGCCCTGGTACTGATGCAGCAGATTGGCTTGAAGCATCGCTGCCATATACTTTATTTGATAACACCTGGCAGGATCGACGAGGAGCTCCAGAAGAATTATTCCGATTTTGTAATAACACCGACCACACACACAGCACAGTCGTTTCTGATTCCTCATACACATGTTCCACTGCAGAGCTGGTGTTAGTGCAATGACATACTGGTTTGGGCAAACAGGAATTTAATTAATTCAGTGTATCAAATATGTGGATTTGCGCAGAAGATTAACATGTTGCTTGTTTGCAGCTGTGGGAAGAAGAAAAGGCAGGTTACCCAGAAAGAAGCGCTGCCAGAAGGTAGTAGAGCTTTCACTCTTTCTTTAAAGCATTTCACCTTCCCTACAAGACAGTCTCACTCCCCTTTTGCTTTACTAAGTGCTGGCTTACATGTGTTTTGTAATGCTCACTATCTTAAAAATACAGAGAGCAGGATTCAGTCAAAATCAGGTGCAATTGTGAAAAATGACTCCCAATTATGTATCCCATATTGAAACACCAAACCCGTACAAACAGGACTATTATTACTCCACCATCAGGGTCTGAGAAGGCTCTACAGACCTGAGTGAAATGACTGATGAGAATATGAGATTATGGGGGAACAAGGGAGAGGATGAAAAAAAAAAAAAGTGTGAGCGTGTGAGAGTGGAAGAGAGGAGTGACGGAGCAGGTGGACTCTCATCCATCTTGTCCCCGCTGACAGATATATGAGTGGGGGCCTCGGGCTCGCCGTCAGCTGCTGTGATGGATGAGAGATAAGTAGTGAAAAACATGTAGATTCAGATGACAGCCATGCAAGCTGCAGGCAAAGTATGAGTGGACACAGCTTAGAAAAGCCCCGATGTTGAATGACTCCGTTACATTTAGGTCATATCCAGTAAAACATACAATTAAAAAACATTCAGAGGTAAAATGATTCACTTGCGTGTTGCATGATGAGACACAAAAATCGTCCCTGTGCTTTCGTGACACCCCTCACACCAAAACAATCAGAAAGCAGAACAAAAGCAGCTTCTGAAGTTCCTGAAGGCACCGTTTTATCATCTCTTGAACTTACAAGCTGAAAGGCAAGCTATAGATCAACTCAAACATATGCAGATGGGACATTTGGTTTAAAGGGGCAATCCAGGGATTTAGTCCCGTGCTTTCATAAAGATGGGAGACTTGAGAGAAAGATTTTGCAACAGAGGCTAAGATATATTGACTTTTAAGCCCCTGTATGGGTCGAGCTCCAAAGACACTGGATCAAACATTTCCCATAATGCAAGCATTAGCATATTTTCATTAGATCCTTCATGCCTGGTAAATGCCAGCATCTTTGAAAGTACACAGTCTGAGCTTGTAAAGCCGAATTCCTGTTGCTGAGATAGCCCTGATCACATCACCTTTACATCATCAGGATTTACATTGTCAAGCATGAAGATGTGCAATTTTTAAGGGGCGCTATTACATACGTGAAGAAAGTTACATAAAGCCTTTTGAAGCTACAGAGGAAGATGTGCAAAATCTGATCAGTTGAATTTGATGAATTAAATTCACCTCACCGGAGTCACCTCATGAAAAAATCTGGAGATGTGGTGTTAGAGAGAGGTGAGGATACCTATGGTGCCTGCTTTTCATGTCTGCTTGAGTCTAGCGGCTCAAAATTAGGTGCTACTAGCACAACACACCCAAATTTCCAACCGAACTGCTGACTATTGAGATGCGTTGTGAGCTACTTAAGTGTCTCGTTTGACATGGAAGAAGAATGTGTGGAATAGAGTGATGATACCTCTGGTACTGCTGCATCAATTCATTTTTTTAAGGCTGTTTACTGTGAGTTCGATGTGCGCGCAATACTAAATAGGTGTAGTACTCGATTAACAAAGCTCCTCCAGGGCCACATGAGCCATTGTACGAGCATTTTCACAGGTTGAGTAGCACTAAGAATTACAATTTAAAAAAAAATTAAACTCTCTAAAGGGCGATATGATGGATCAGTGCTTAGCACTTTAATGTTGCAGCAGGTTGAAGGTTTAGACTCAGTTCCTCTGGGTCTTTGTTGATTTTCTCCAGGTGTTTTGGTTTCCTCCCTCTACACTTCCAGCATGCACGTCAGATGAGCTAGAAATGCTAAATTAACCTAATGTGTGAGAGTGATTTTTTTTTTTTTTTTTGCATGTATTAGACCTGTAATAGAAAAGTGACCTATTCCAGGTGTAGACTACCCTCCCTCATACCCAGTGCTCCGCTGGCTCCAGTTCTTTGGCACCTTGAACAGAACAAGCAAGTACTTTTACAATTAAATCTAAATAATTTTCAGGTAGCCTACGACTTGGTGAAGCTCCTCAGTACACTCTGAATTGTTGCGTCCACACATTAATCAAAAGTCACTCTGATACGCCAAAGAGTGTCAAGGGGATGCTCCCAAATGTTGGACAACTTGATTTCCTACCATTAGATCATCCAATTCACAGGGTACACAATGCTCCGCCTGCAGTGAAAGATTGTACTTGTCAGTATAATATGTGGTATTATCAGCAGTAGCAGTAGTAGGTTGAAATGTTTTCAATCTGCAGCCACAGTGGCGCATGTTTCTATCACACCCCTCTCCTGCTCTGTCTGTTCTCCCTGCGCATTAGTGCTGTAAACCTGCAGAGCTGAGTAGATGGACTGAAATCTACAGTGTGGGAATAAATGCCTGTTTCTTCTTTCGTCTCATCTGCCAGTCTGTCAGGAAGCTGCCTGCTCTTTCCCAGCCGCCAGCAACGCTCCCCCCCCACTCCTTAAAATAATGTTCACGCCGCACCCACTGTGCACATCTGTGTGTGTGTCGGTGAGCAACTATTGGTGTGACAGGCCTGCCAGTAACTGCACTCTAATTACTGACTTGCATGTTTAAGTTCCAGGAAGTATAGTAACCTTGTTAGGTTAAATAATCCGTCTTCATCAGCAACAAAGACTCACAGAGAGTCCCAGTGGCGCTGGGTGACTTCATCAATTATACCAGCCTGATTTGGTTAGATTTGCCAATGTGACTCACACAGGTAACATTTGGAGGAGTTATCACGGAGCTGGTGACCCAGTTAGAGTGGTGTAAGGAGGGCATGGACTGAAGGATGTGTCCCAGCTAGATAATAATGGTTCAATTACTACTATGAGATGGTGTAAACATCATGGCGAACTTGTTAGTAGTTGTTTATTTACATATCCAGCACTTATGGAGCAATGCTAGTCCTGTTTATGGAAAGCTCAATATTCCCTCTCTTTTAGCTCTGTTTTGGTCTGAACCCAATTCAGGGAAAAAAATCCCTTTAACTGCTAAATAATCCTCCAGCTAGTCGTTAACTTTGTCTGTCTGCTGTTTGCTGCTGAGCAACACGATGACAGTGGTGAGAGTGTGTAGTGAATTCAAGATTTTTTTTTTTTTTTTTTTACAGGATTTGAGAATTTTGCATTCACAGTCTTGACTCATATTCAGCATCAGGACAGCAATTTCTTGAAGCCATCTGGGCCACCATAGCCTGATCCTGCCTCTTCTGTCCCCCTGGCCCCATCTCCCTTCTCTTCCCCCTTCTCTCCTCTTTCTTATGTCCCTCTGTTGAGCAGTTTGTAATTGAGATTCAGGCCCACAGATGGATATGCCATGGATGCTGGCTCCGACATCGCTGTTACACGTCCAGCTATTTGTGGAGCCGGAGACATGAGAAGAATCCCTCAGCTACAAGGCTCCTGCATCGTTGAGGCAATTAGAGCAATCTCCCGCTTTGAGAAGTGAGAACCGGCCTCAGTCAAATGATGGTAATTGCAGTTTTCATGCACCGGGCCCGCTCCCTTTTGTAATGCTGCGACAACCTCGCAGATTCAGCCAACCCAAACTTGTGTCTAATTAATTTGAATCCGCCATTTGCATAATTGAATATTTAAGTTATTGTAATGCGTTCTCCACCTTTCGCAACTGACATCAGCTTGTGTTCGCAGACTCATACTTGTCAGGCCATTGACTCTGATGTGTACAGCAGCAAACATTCGTACATGACAGGAGTCTAAATGTGACCCTGTCCCGCTCGCAGCCCAAAGGCACTCAAGATCGAAGAGTCAAGTTTGCAAGAAGTTTCATGATAAATGTGGTATATACAAAGATGATATATGAAGATATTTCATGCAGTATAATAATAGCATTGACAGACAGTGTGAAACAGTAATGGTTTCGCCAGTTAAAACTACGAGCTGGCCGAAGTTAACCAGACTTACACTAGTTAAGACATTACTGTTTGGATACTACTAAAATTTCAGCTGCATTATTTCAGGTGTGGTGCCACAGCCAGCACAGGAGACTGAGCAATGCCATCAGTGAGGTGTGTGTGCACGCATGGGTAGTCAGTGAGAATTTAAGAGGAAATCAACCCAAGTTGCTTATCTGCCACAAACTGCATAAACCGCAAAAATAATGTGTAGAAAATGTTCAGTATCCTTGAAGGAAACCTCTTTGTTAGCTCAGAGTGTAGAATTAACTGTCATTATCTTGCATTCTAGTCAGCCTGAGGATTTTAGAAAGGTGGTCCATGGTTTTGCACTGAAGCTGCAGGAGGAACAGCCAGTTAGAAGATCAGTTCTGGCTATTTGTGTGTCATATTGCCAGAGAGGTCAGGTGCTCTGTTCAACAGGTGATCAGTTGTGACTCTGTGACAGCTGATAGAGCTGCAGGCTGATGGCTCTGGATGTGAAAATGCATCATGTTATTACACTTAATTCTTTTCAGAGAAAAATGAAATCACCAGCAGGTGTGCAGAGTCTCTTTTCATCATCCTCTGTGGGCTTCCAATAGCACTTGCCAAAATGCCAAAAATGCTCAATCCTGCACTGATGTAGTTTCTTATGGGTGAGGCGTGAGATTGTTTTTCACTGTAGTTGCCTAATATGAGCTTTTGCACTTCTGAACATAACATATCCAGCATATGTCTAGTGTCCTGATATGAAGGCAGAGATTGGCCTTTAGTGTGAAACAACCACAGGAAATCTCATCAACACGAACAAATTCTTGACCTCCAGTGGTTTAACTTGTTGCGGTGATGTCAAAGTATACTCCAGTATGTCAGTACACTGGGACATCATGGTTACAGGTTCAACAGAGCACATTTCTTACCACACCCATGAGTTAAAAAGCAAGAAAAGTGAGCAATTTAGTTGTGCACAATAGGAAGAAAAGGACGTAATGAGGACAAGCGGCACCTCCTGTCCATGTCCTGCACCTGTCCTGTGGAGAGCACCATCTGCAGTACAGACAGCTCAGCACTGTCTGTGAGGTATTTAGCAGTGTTTCCTGACTTTTCTGATTAATTAACACCTTGAAACAAAGGTACACTCAGTATCCACTGTATTGGGCATGCCAGTGCAATAATGCAGCTCAATACAGTAACTCTGCTGTTAAAAGTGGATGGAGCTCATGAGATACGCAGTTTTTGGTGACACTGTTGGAAATGTGTAATGTGAGTTATTATTGAGGTGTTGTTGCAATGGACTGAATTATTTGTTTCGTCCTTCCCATGTGCATACATGAGGGAGGCAGAACAACAGAAACACCTCAATATAATGCAGTCCAGAAAAACACCATCACTAACTATGACCTCAATGCCAAAACCTCTAATTTAACTTTCATCTCTGTGGCAGCGTCAATAAAATGAACATTCTAGGCATCATAAAAGCAAAAACTATGGGACGATAGCTGTACCAATTTGTATCTACAGATTGTGACCAATTAAACCTAAAAGTGATTATTCCTTCTAAGATTGTTTCTTTGAAGGAATAGTCATGCTGCTCTAACCTGTCGGATTTCTCTCACAAGCCCAAAGTTTAAAGTACTTGTTCACAGTAGCAGTAATCCCACAAGCTAAACTGTGCTTAAATGTATCTGTTGTATCTGGTATTTTTAGCCACCACTTTGCAAAACCTTACGACTGGTGAAAACCCCAGTGCACACAGGCTACAGTGCACATAAACTTCAGTGAATTACAGCCCAAAAATATTAACGGTCTTGGAACACCTGTATGGATCCCGTCAGCTACCTGCACACATCTGCAGCAAGCTGACCTGGAAAAGGCCCAACGCTAGCATCAGGACCTACACTGGCCTGCAGACAGCTTCGCACACAGGTACACACACCTGCTTTCAAACACAGGACATTAAAGCCATGTGCAGAAAGAGCTTTAGTGACTGGTTGGCTGGCACTCTGGCTGATATCTGATTGGTCGGCTGGCCAGCTGGGCAAACCTGAGAATGTGGTTATTCTCTCCAGAGTGAAAGTACAGCTGCCATCCAAGAGCCTGCTGTTTGTTGTTCTACCTAACACTCCCTGTAATTAGGCAGATTCAGGGCTGTCAGTAGCATACACACACGCTACATCACACACACACAAACACACACGCCAACCTGCATGCTTGTCAGATTTCCTCATCTGGTTGATCAGGATTACAGGAAGATGCTTTTCACGAACAGTAGAAGAAGAAATGAGACAGGAGCTGAGGTAGGAAATCCCCCCTGGTGTTCAGAAGGGTCACAGATCAGCACAAATCTTTTGGAGCTTATTTAGCAACCAAAAGGTGATTAAAAGCTTTAAAAGCACAACTTTTTGCCAAAGTCAGAATTCCATTTAACAAGATGTCATTACTAAATATCCCTTGTTATGGAATACACCAAACGGTACTTCACAATGCTTCTTTGCACACACCTGACTTCAAAGCGCTAGAACAAAAGCAGGAGGAAGCCCTGTGTCCCCGAATGTGAGGAGCACCGTCGATTTCGCAGCGCTAATAGATTCCCTCTGCATCTAGTTTGAAAAATAAAGCAGGAGAAAAAGACAAAAGACATCTAATCCTGTTTCATAAGCACTATTCATAAATGTGTAGGAAACACTTCACGAGGAGAGTGAGGACTCGGAAATCGTTTTCTTTTTTCACCTCCCCGGCTCCAAAGTGATTAAATTCATTAAAATCTCTTCAAGTAATTGCAGCTCATCTATGGCAGGGTAAATATTGAATTAATAGCGCCTTTTTGATAACTATGATTCCCTCAATCCATCTCACATACTGTAGCTTTGCATGTCTGCTCGTCATTAATTAAAATTTCTCTTTGGAGGTCAATTAAATTTCCCTTAACTATTCATTAGCCACAATGCTGGGCTGCACAAAAATCTATTAAAAGAGGAGTTCATTTTCCCTGTGCAGTTTTCATGTGTGTGTGTGTGTGCATGTGTGTGTGTGCTGTAAGAGTGGGGGGGGGGGGGGGAGGGTTAATCTTTCCCTTTGCTTTCCTCCTGGGCAGAAAGTGGGCTTAAGCTCTCTCTGTGTCGAGGTGGCGAGCTGAGCCGTGGCGAGCCGAAGCAGAAGCTCTTTACCGGTCTCTGTAGCGTGTTTGGCCAAGGCTGACTGGCTGCCAAACAGCCAGAGACAGAGCGGGGATGAATCAGCACTGACAAGGTGAAGCCAGCTTCGTGTTCGCCGGCTGACAGCTCAGGTGCTCAGAGAGATGGAGACACAACAGATTACATTTAGGCCACTGCAGAGAAAGAGGAGGGAAGAGAGGGGGAGATAAGAGAGAAAGAAAGAGTCCAAAATGGCTTTTGGACTGTGAAACTTTTCTCTGAGATAAATGAGAAAGTTGGACTGGTTTGTGGGGGTGATAAGGGGTGTTGTGAGTGCTTGGTGGTCCTTAAAGCTTGCCAAAAAGGTGATGCTGAAGAAAAAAGCTAAATAAATGAATGAAACGATTGAATCCAAGGCATATGGAGACATTATGGATGTGTTCCTGGTCTATTTTTATTCAACTGAACCTACATCATTTTCAAAATAACTGATTGGCTCCCCCTTTTTCCAAAGTCTTCAAATCTACACGCTCACATGCCCATACTTGAGTAGATGTTTTGGTAATATTAGGCAATGTATTATCTTGTATTGTAATTGCCAGGCTGAAGAATTCATCAAAATATGATTGAAACTGTGATGTGGCCAAGTGTAATATCTGAATCACAGGAGCTGCATTTATTGATAAAGGTAAAATGTGTCACACCCACTGTAAAAGAAGCTTTGTGGGGCCACAGAGATGCCCGTCCATACAAACCGTATCCTCCAGATGGAAGCGGACATGCTTGTTTGGGTCAGTCCACAGCAAAAATCATCATTTTGGTATTTTTGAAAATGAAATGCAAAAATCCATTTTCATTAAAATTGTGACTCATATCACAATGGCAATATCTGACATAATAATCACAACATGATGCATCTTCTTTTTTTTTTTTTTACATACCATTCAGTTAGGTCTAACACTGTAAATACGAAGATGTGTGACTACATGTGTAGGCTACAATGTGTGCTTTGGTCCGTGCACATCTGTATAGAAATCAGTGTGTGGAGATACATGGATCTGCATTTTGTTTTTCTTTCTAGAGCATTGAAATTGAGCATTATGCCTTCATTTTTGGGATGCAGGCCGACATAACACAGTCAACTGTCTGCTTCTCTCTCAGCTCCCCTCTGATTCATTCTAATAGCAATAAAATCGTGCCGCTGTGAGTGATGCCCTTACTCCGGACACACTGCAGGGTAGCTGCACTCAAAGTGGAGTCCTTGATCGAGCAGCAGGGGAGCCCTTGCAAAAAGAGGAATTGTTAAATTTAATTTTGCATTTCAAGTAGAAATTATACCAGTGAGAAAATGTCTGAGTGCTTGTTCTAATCACGGGTTGCCTTAACAAATCTATGTGTAGACAGATCTGCAATTTTATTCTAAATGACTAAAGATTCATCAGAAAAGGCCCAAGGACCAGATGAGATCAGAAATGGGTCCAAGGACAGAATGCGAGTCTATTTTAGGATCTGTTAGATGAAGACATCTACTGTAACAGTGTACCATAGGTGGTAAACTGCAATGCGTCCTATATGCTCTATCATTGCCCAAGGCTAACCCTGTACTCAGTGCTGGCATGTAAACATAAACTAATCATAACATTAATCTCACCATGCAACTGTGCACTTTTCAAAGCAGCCCATCTGTGAAGGCTTCCCAATTAGCTGCTGTCATATGGCAAAGGATGGAACAGATTTCTGATACACACTGTCCTTGGTACACCACTGTACAGGAGAAAATAATAAACAATATGCTTGAGTAATCCGCTGTCAGGCTGCAGGATTTCATCTGTAAAGCCCTTAAAATAATGCTTAGGCTTTTCTTGAACCAGAACACAAGCATTGTGCATCTCTGAATAGGTGAATTGTTCTGTATTTTATCTCCAGGAGAGTGTTCCTTGGACAAATAGCTTGCATTGTCCGCCAACACAGATGGCAGTGAGGAGCATCGATCAGTGATACACACCTTATCAAACTACAATAGCACTGAAACAACAACCAACAGTAGTAGTGACTCACACTAGAGCAGTGTGGTGCAGCGTCTTAGAGATGCAACTAGCAGCAAAAGCAGAGTCAACAAAGCATCCATCAAGCCAACAGCGGAGAAGAGCGTGTTTGCATTTGTGTGTCGTTACCTTGCGTCCACCTGTGTTCAGCTTTATGGGCGTGAGGAAAGGGTCAAAGATCATGTGGCTGGTCTCGATGTTGACTGGCGACTGCCTCTTCCCCACCGAGCACAGGTTCCAGGCCGAGTTTACCAACCCCCAGAACGACGGCACTGCAACACAAAAGATAGAGCGGGTGTTCAAAAGGGCGAGCGTCTGCACCGGCGAGATAGGAGCGCGTTCCACCAAGAGGTCACACAGTTTGTGCCTGAGCATTTTTTTTGGATTCAGACCTGTCAGACTCACAGTGGGAGAAATGTAATTAACAGGGTTCAATTGATGCAGGCTTTTGATAGCTTGGAGCAAAACTTTGGGACTGAACCTGCAGATAGCTCCTAAATTATATTTCTTTTAATGCTGGGATCTTTTTAACATTCTAAAATTTACAGGAATTTCTCACAGGATTTGGTTCCTTATTCTTTATATGCTTCTGTAAGGGAGTAGCATGAATATAAATCAATACATGCAGACACGTGTGCACTGTACAAAATACATAAATAGAAAAAGGAAAACTCTAGTTGATAACCAACCCTACCCCAACTCCCATCACCATTTCCCCATTCTTCAGCCTTCACTCAACCTGTTCCAACAAGAGCAGTTCACTCTGATTTGTGTGGGAACCCTTTGTACACAAGACAGTAAAAGCAAAGGCAAAAAATCATACGTCAAGGCATATTTTCAAATGGAAAACAGATATGACCTGATTACCAATACACCCAGATTAATGCTGTTGTGAAGGCCAGAACCCAACAAGACTCAGATCAAAAATCCAAAGTCAACTTAACTCAAGGTCATAAAAAAATGGAAAGTCAAACAAGTGAACAGCTAGGAGGATGATGGAGAACAGGTGACGAGTAAAACTGATGGGAAAAACTGAACCATGGCAGGAAGTAAAATATATTGGAATGCATGAAAGTAAGTAAATACCATAGCAGTCGTCACAGAAGTCAAAATGATTTGCCAGTAAAATATACTTGAAAGTAAAAGTGAAAGTAGTCATTATGAGGAATTACACCTTTAAGATATATATTACTGGAGTGTTATGATTGATGAATCGATGGGACAGTTTTTACTCCTGTAGTTTGTTGAGGTGGAGCAAATTTTAACTGCCTTGTAAACATACACAGTTTTGTTTTTGATGAGCAGGGTCACATTAATGCAGTAAAAGAAAGCAAACTTTCAAAATAAAACTTACAAGTTCTTCTTTTTTTAACGAGTAAGAAAGAGGGAATAAAGGATCCAGATATACAGAGATGTGATGAAGAACACTGATCTCATCTTATTAAACTGTAAAATAAAGAAAAGGTATATGAAAACAAGTGAGCTTTGAAAAGAAGTGCATTGATTTGACTTCTGAGACATGCCTCAGACATGTAACGAAGAATATGTATAACATAACTGTACGTAAGGACAGAACTTAAGTTAATATACTTAGTTACTTTACATCACTACCTCATGTATGTTTTTCATAAATGTTGACGTACAATCAGATCAAGCTGACATATTCCAATGGGTTTAAGTTAAAGGGGTATTCCAGAAATTTAGTACTGTTCTTCCATGAAGTTGAGATACTCACAAGCGACAGATGTGAAGAATGATCAAACCCTTGTTAATTTTTAGGAAGATCACACTACAAGTTCTTTCATTTAGAACATTATAGGCTCCCATCCCCCCATACCACCCACTTTGAGGGTAGACCAGCATGGATTTCTGGTCTCATACTGCAGCAGGCCAAGGTGAGAATCATGAAGCTTGGTGGCTTGATGTCCAATCTGCAGTGACTCTTAGCAATTTGGTCAAACTCTCAGTCGGAATAGAGGAGATATTACAGAAGGGAGAGAAGTGGAATCAGCTTATAATCAGTTAACACATGTACTATAAGACTGAGAGGACAGGATGGCACAGTGAGAGAATGTCAGCACTGTGGGCGTGATAGGCATCTAGCTAGTCATTTTATTATGTAAGACTTGGCCACCGGGACCAAGATTTCAATTCCTTCAACAGGGTGGGAAGCAGTGGCTTATCAAGCGTCAACTCTGGAAAGAGGCCGTTTTTTGCTACAATATCTGCTGGAGCCTAAAGCAGCATTTTCCATTTAGGGACACAGTATTACACAGAGATGAGTCATTGGAATTGTGCTATGCAAATTCCACTGAGATTTTCAACAAAAGCCAAGATAATTTGAAAATATGCAAATTCACGATGAATCAGAGGGAAATAGACATGATACAGTGTGAATTCAGAGCCTCAGCAAGTCAACAAGTCCTATATGACTTGCAGCCATAGAGTATGCGTGTGGTGCTTATAGATAGGCTCTACAAAGCAGTACATTGCTGTTCAGATAAAACATGGTGTTCATGATGGAGCCTCTGTCCCGACACATTAACTGTCAGGAGCTGTCCATGGTACTGAAAGTGTTAAAACACTTTGATTTACAGCTGACAAACAGGCATGTTGTAGTAAGGACAGACAGCATGACAGTGGTGGCATATATCAACCGGCGGGGCAGCGTGCACTCAGTGCGGCTACAGAGGCCTCCTGCTGTGGTCACACACATCCTCCACAGCAACATACATTCTGGAGGTACACAACTGCACTGCGGACTTGATATTGCATGGAGGTCCTTCCCACAATGAGTAGAAACTGAGTCCCAGACTCATTCGGATGGTAAGGACAGCTTTGGGAAGGTGAAGGTGGATCTGTTCGCCTCACAAAATAATGCACAATGCGCACTGTGGTTCTCCATTAATGCACGAGACAGCTCTCCACTGGGAGTGGATGCCTTCTCTCACCAGCCACAGCACAGAGCTTCCCTTTACGTGTTTCCCTCAGTTCCATTGATTCCTTTACCCAGGAGGAGAGTCTAGCTGTCATTTTGGTGGCACCAGAACACACAGGCGCATCTTGGTTCCCAGCCATGGTGCAGCTGCTGGCAGGGAAACTGTGGCAGCTCCCATGGCGCAGAAACGCACTGTCACAGCTGGACAGATTGATCCTCCACCTTCTGGTGATAGGCCAACGGCTGTGGGCCTGGCCTCTGAACAGCCCGAGAGCCCCTTCCACTACAGTGTGTTACGGGGGTAGATGGTCTGACTTTCGGCGCTAGTATGTGGGGAGCAGCTCAGATCCCACTTCCTCTGTCTCTCATGTTAACCAATTTTCAGATGTTCGTTGATAACAGTTAGGCTCCATCTATGATTAAAGTGTAACAAACTCCTTTTGGTCCAGAATGATTTCCCTCGAGGTGTTTCTTCTCTGTGCCTCACAGAGAAATGAGGCTGAAGAAGCGTGTCACCGACTCTGCCCAGTGCGCACTTTGTCTCAGTATGTTTTATGCACAGCAAACATCAGGCAGACACAGCAGCTGTTCATTCATTACAGACGGCACGCATAAGGCATGTGACACCATCACACGGGCCTACAGTGCAGCTGGAGTAGAGCCTCTGCAGAGTCCAAGTGCATCTTGGACTTCTCTGTGTCCTTCTCTGTTTCTATCTGCACAATATGTCAGGGTCCTCCCACATACTAGACGGCAGATGATGTGCTGTCATGTGCTATTGGGCACTTTTACGCACATGCCAAAAGGTGTGCTTCTAATCCCGTCATCTCAGATCAGTGGGCTGCATATGGACTATAACGGTACGTAATCAATGTTGCACCCTTCTGTGGTGGCAGTACTGTATAGATGGGGTGTAATATCACTCTGCCCACTTTTTTTCACACAGGGCTGACATGGTGTCATCTGTGGCACAGCAGGTGTCCCCCTGTCTTCTTATGGTTCATGTTAACAGGATTTTGAACTGTGTATGTTAATCCACTTGCCTAAAGGAAATAGAATGCTAGTTACACACTGTAACTCCACATTCTATGAGTGTACGTATAGCCCTTTAAGATTTAGTCCTCCTGCTCCATCGGCATTACCCAAAGAAAATACTGGCTTTTGGGAGCAGAGTTCAGGTCCTGACTGTGTTATATACTGTACATGAGGATCTTAGAGAGACATCTGTACAGTGTGCAGTGGCACAAAAGAAAATATTCAGCACTGCACAGACGAGCAGGGTTAAACCACAGCTCTTAAAGGGAATGATACAAAAATACAACCTAAGTTGTAACAAATCAGAATGAACACTGAAGTGACTTAAAGCAATGAAGATAAGATTAGTGTCACTAATTCAGCATGTGACCAAATGTGAAATGTAGTGACAATCTGCTCTTCTGTTATGCTGCTGAATAATGGCCAAGAAAGAGTTTCTGCAGAGCATTATGATGTCACAGTCAAGTTGACCTTTGACCTTTCATCATATGAAACTGTGTCATAATTACGGTACAAATTCCTGATGGCCAAAAATGTGTTTTGTTAGGTTTAAGTGACCTTGACCTTTGATGTTCACCGGTAAGTCAAATGCCAAATTTGAATAAAATTCCCTGAAGGTGTCCCTGAGATATCATGTTCATGACAGTGAAATGGAATGGATGGATGGAAAACATAATGCTTGGAGCTATGCTCCAGCTAATCCTTAATCCTTGACCTTGTAATAAGGTCACAACGCTGGGCTCAACATACTCCAGTACAGTAAGTAAGCAGCTAGAGTAACAGCTGAGGCCTTTCATTTCTTATTAAGACTAACCTGTAACTTCTCTGTTTTTTTTATCCAAACATGTCCAGCAGGATGAAGGCAGTACCTTGATACAACATTACAATCAAAATAATGCCACTTTATGGTAACTGCAGCTACAGGTATTTTCCAAAATACTTTGAACTATCCATCCAGATCTCACTCCTTCACTGTCCACTATAGACTCAGAGTGGTGACTGTGCTACAGACATAAGTTATGGCATACTGTAAGACCTTAGTCACACAACACTGAGTCGCACTGCAATAAAAAGCCTTGCTTTCTGTGAACTGTCAATACTTTGACTTTATCACAAATTAGAAAAGAAATATGTTGACCTGCACTACACTAGAGTAAAACAGTAAATACTGCAGCTTTATATGCCTCTAAACCCGACCTCAAGTGCAATGTTAGACATTATGCTGACTTTGAGTCCTCACACAACAGGAGGCAAGTTGTTTCCTTTATTTATGTCAGCAGAGTGTGATGGCAGCTTTGTCTGCCAGTCCGGCAGCAGCAGCAGTAGCGGCAGTTGTGGCAGCATGGGACTAGATGCGTGGTCGCTGGTCACTAACAAGAGTCTTTCTCTGTTTCTGCCGTTTGTAAAGGAGATTGATGAACTGTGGCAGGCTGGCCTCTCCAGCTCTGATGCTCACAAAAGCCCTGACCAGTCAACTGCAATATTTGACCGAGATGCAGAAGCGGTCCCTGGAGGTTCTGGTGAAGTCTGTGTAACATACCAGTGGCAGATACAGCTGACACACTATATAATAGTGTGAAAAGGCCAATTTCTTAAAGGGAAACTTCTGTATTTTTCAACCTGGAACCCGTTTTTTCATGTTTTTGTGTCTAAGTGACTAATGGGCACAACAATTTTTGAAATTGGTCCAGTACTGAGCATGAGCGATGCAGCCGGCAGTCAGGAAACAGACTGCAATCTTATCTTTTGGGGGAATTGCCCACCAGCAGTGTATGTCCACTAAAATGCTTGTTTTTGCCACTGACAGGCTCAGATTGTTATTCTAACTCTCCGACAACATTATGGAAAGCATCCAAACAGAGGTCGACCTTTTTGTTAAAGAATAAGATCCTTTTTATTTAACCAGAAGGAGCCATTATATCACTCTACTCAAAGCCACTGACAGATCAGCATAAAACACACTTCAGACTGGACAGAAAACAAAACAAAACTCACCAAAGTCATCTTGATTAGTCTTTCCACTGTTCCAATGATCACCAACTTTGGTTTTTTTAAAAAAAAAAAAAAAAAAAAAAACTTAATTCATTGAGTGAGGAGGAGAGGAGAGGAGTGAGAGGGGGGCTGGGCATCGGAGGGGCAGTGAGGAACCAGCATGTAGAGGCAGAATAGCTTTAAATTTGGTATTGGTAATGATCCACAAACCATTTTGTACAAGGGTACATACAATCCTTACTTCCTACTCCTTTTACTGTAGCTCCTGTGTAAGCACATAATACTAAAGCCAAGAAGTGCCATTCAGTTCAATCCCAGGATTCCCTATCTCGTAACCCATCAGCTATCGTCTGACAAGAACCTAGGCACAGTTCTGTGGGCCTCTGGAGGAGCCAGCACACACATCCAGATAACTGATATACAGGACAATACTTGCTTGTCCATGCTCCAGTCATTACTCGCCGTCTGATTAGTAATTTGACTGTCAAACTTCCAACAGTGCATTTTGGCCAATGAGTTTTGTGCTCCACACGTACTCTTTACCCGCATGCAACTAAAACCCACTCAGATGTCAACATTACTCGGACTACGCACAGACTACAAGTGGAAACCATAAATCTTCCGATACCAAAACATTGTCCCTCGCCTACAGATTCTGCACTCATATGCAGATATCTGCTTCTAGAAATTACAGCACTCCTATCACAATCTGTCTATAGGAGGAAAAACAGCAAGACAGAACAGAAAAGCATGAAAGATGGGCTCAGTGGTTTTTTTAAGGTAGCATTAGGGAGCAGTTTGGGAAGAAGGTTTAAGGGGAGAGAGAGAAAGAGAGAGAGAGAGAGAGAGAGCTCTTCTGATGCAAAATCCTTCATGAAAATGACAGGAAATCCATGTGCAGAATGGGAATTGGAGTGTGAGCGAATCGATCCATTAAACCCGGGCCCCTTGTCGTAAATGTACACATAATTATTAGCCGTTGATAGATTCCTGAACGCAGCTACAGCGGCAAGGGACATCACTCACTGCTGACAGAGGCACAAGCAGCTCTGTCAATAATCTACACACACCCTCCTATAGCAGTGATACTCCTATATTTCACTTAGGCTGCTGGCGAGCGTTAGAGCCTCTTTCATGTCTTATTGGCAAGCTGTAAAAGTGGACAGGGATATATGGTGTGGCCTTTTGCAGATGTCGGACAGAGTAGATGTGTAATGTGCAAGTGAAAAGGGCAACTGAGGGTGGGAGGCCTCTGTTTCATGGCTGGTCTTCATCACACATTTTTTTTTCTTTTATCAAAGGGCCTCATCAAATAGGATTTCACATGGTTTGGGCTAATTTAGCACAAAAAGACAGTGGATAGTATTCACAGCAGTTGAGTGGCCAACTTAAACAATTACATTCTTTCCAGCTTCTTCCAGTTCACTGCATCGATTTGTCATCTCTCTCAAACAGTACCGAGTGTATGCACAGGAGAATACAGTTAACGGCCCATTACAGTGTCTTTGTGAATTCATTGTGAATGCTCTACATTCATGTTTTCTAATATTCTATATGTAATTATATATCATGATATTACTAAATGATGATGTTCTCAATCTCAATAACCTGAGATAGTACCAATACCAATGGCTTATTTATCATTATTATTATGATTATTATCTATATTTTTCTTTTTGTATTGTCTTGTGCTTCATTTATATCAAGGATGTGATCTTCCCACGAGTCGTCCTCCTTAAAAGCTGCTGAGATCAACTTTAAGTAAGCATGAAACAGAATTCATGAGCCAAGAGAAGGGGCGGGGTGGTCCCTGTTGCTGTGGATGACATCATGATTCATGAGTGAACTTCCTCCTTATATCCAAAGTGATCGGCGTTTGTCAGGTGACTACATGTGGATATTCATTGGCCTAAAACACAGGCATGTGATGAACCAATCAAATGACACACAGTGTCCATACTTTTTTGGAATCTAGTTGATACTGTGTGTAAGTTAGTCATAATCTCTATTTTCCCTGTCAATAACTGCACCTTCCATCTGAACTGCAGTTGGTTAAATAGTAAGAATGTACATCCATGAAGAGGCAGAATGGGACGCTGCTGTCCACTCCAGTCACATGTCATTATTCGGTCTGATAGAATGAATGTTTTCCACATAAAAAAAAATCTTGCCTTACTGCAGCCACAAGCTCTGTCTTCTGCGTGGGTGTGTGAGGCCGTGTTTGCAGACTAATTATGCAGCTGCCTTGGCCGGGTGAGAGGTGCACGCTGGGTCGTCCCTGTGGGCTTATTACAGTTCAGGGTTGTGGTGAAGGTGGGATCCGAGGTCTGAGGAGACGCTCGCTGGACAATTAAGCCCTACATTAATTACTTCCACGGCCCAGTATCTCATAGTTAGTCATGTAGTTAGAAATTTAAAGCCTGGAGAGACATAGTTTTTCATTATAGAGAGCAGCGCGGAGAATGCTAGCATCAAAACGTATATTACGGACATATGCAGACGCACTCAAAGAGGTTAAAGCCGCACCCAAGCCAGGAAAATTTATCCCACACAATACCACAGGTATAAAAAGAAAGGCAACCAAACTCCACCAAGTGAGATATGCATAGACATCTAAGAACACATATGCATGCGCACACACACACACACATATACAAAGACCAATGTTGCTGGCTGTAGAGGTATGCATTTCATTAAACAGGCCCAGGCGCAGAGATAGCCTTAATGAAATGTCTTTATTCTGTCAACTGGATATGGATGAAAAGTTAGAGTAATAGTCTTTGGGAAGCAGGATGGAATTGAAGAAATGCAAACACACGCACACACGCGCACGCACATGCACACAAACACAGGTTCAGGCACGCATACAAAGGCACACGCAGCCTTTCTCTCCCTCTCCCAGAGACCCAGATGCATCCCGTACATCAATTTCTTGGATGAGCATCAAGAAAAGTATAAAAAGTGCCTTCCTTTTGTAACTGCTGATGCAAAGCTGGGTTGCAAATTCGCCCGCAATGGGAGAGAGAGTCAGAGAGAGAGAGAGAGAGCGCTGAAGGCGACCTAACAGCTTGGGGATAAATGCTTACTTAAGCAGGTATGGAAACCAACATCTTAATGATAATGAATGTCTAAGAGCAGCATTAAAGGAGCTGTCATATTGTGCTAGCTCTCAATTTGAAACACGGCTCCAGCACTGCAGGTTCCATCTTGTTTACTCACTAGGGGGGCTTTCTAAGAGACATTTTGGTGCGTCTGTGAACAGAAGGAGATATGCTTTATGTAAAAGCTCTGGACAGGGACCAGGTGCTGCACATTTATGAAAAAGTCATTGTTTTTTTAGGCTGAGGGAACTTGGAGACTGTAAAACCGAGAGGCTTCTGGGTAAAAATAAAGTGTGCGGGGGATAGTATATAACACACTTTTTGCATAGCTCTACATGCAGTTTTCGGCTTGTGCGGAAGGTGTTTAGAAGGTATATTTTTGTAACAGGGGCTCTGTGAGCAGGACAACAGCGCAGAGACATTCAGGAGAAGAGGCAGAGATTTAATGGTGTCAAGATAAACACAACTCAGACGTAACGAGGAGGCCAACAGCAAACACGACACACTAACTCACAGTTTAACTTCCAGAGCCGTCACACAAAAACAGCAGCAGCTATGCACGACTTAGGTTAGATAAAAAGAGCTACTCAACAAGTGAAGGAGGGCAGACAGTGACTTTGACGAAAGCTAGTTCAAGGCGAAGCACTTTCAGCTGTATCTGTGAAAGTGCCACATACATTTAAGTTCATAATAATGACTGTAGCCATTAGACAAGCTTACAGGCACAAGCAATGCCTCTGTAATTAGTGTTTAACAGTGACTGACAGGGCAACACAGCATTCCTATGCGGAAATCAGAGCAGTTTCACTCTCTTGAAGAGATGAACACAGAGATCAGGACTTAGGACAGCTGTACGAGTGGGAGAGACAGGCTGTGTCTGGCATACAAACTCTGCTACCTGTGTCTACTTTCTACTGTTTTATTTGAATACCTTCATTTTCCAAGTGTAATATGTAAGCACTATAACGTGCCGAATGTCCACTTGTTCGGGTCATGGGTAGTAATTCTGACAACAGTCATGCGATGCGTAAACTTAAGCAACCTCACCCGAACCCACAACCTGTTGACTTTTCAGTTCTCTCTCTGTGGATTACAGACTGAATGAACAAGTACCTTGAAAAAGGACATTTGCTTCTAATAAGCGTCTGAAAAAAAGAAAGAAAGAAAGAAACCCCACCCACAAACATTTGCACTAACAGTTGGTGCTGCACATGAGGCACTATCAGGTCGTAGTGGAGACTTTTATCACCTGGTCCACAGTAGTCTCATTACCACAGTTCATCAATAGGCCCTTTTTATCAGCTGAGGTATTAGCCCTAATGGGGCTAACACTGGCGCTGCTGACGATGAGCAGAACAAACCGTAAATCACCAGGCTGCTATTAGGGGCAGGGTGCTGCTGCCCGAACTGTCTTTCAAGATGCACATGTATTGTGCAATGTAGAGTGAATGCACAAGACTGTCTATGTGTGTGCGTGTGTGTGTGTGTGTGCGTGCGTGTGAGAGAGAGGCAGAGAGGTGGAGGAAGTGTCCGTTTTAATTGAGGACTACAGAGTCTGTAGCCAGGTTTCCATTCATATGTAGTGCAAATTCTTGCCAAATTCCAGATAATCAGCAAAAGAAAATGCAAATAAATGCATAAATCCATCCACTTCTGTTATGTGAGCATTAGCTGTTAGTTTATTGAGCAGAAGGTGGCTCTAACTCCAGTCAGATGCCATCAAACTGCTGCAGAAGAAGATGACACAATGAGGTGACGTAGAAGAGCCCGAGTCAAATCTCACATGGTGGGGAAAAAATGTCAAAAACATGATGGAAATACGGCATTTATGTTTGTTTCATGTATTAATCTGAGAGAGGTTAAAGCCTGATGTCTTAATCTGCCGCCATCTTTCATCTAGTTATATTTTGGAATATGCTGGAAGTGAGGGCCGGAGCGGAATTTGATAATCAGTTTCCTCTTTAATGTTGGTGTGGATGGAGCCAGACACTCCTCCACAGCTTCAAGCTGCTGTGGTTCCTCCAGGGGACTCCTTGCTACACGCACATTTATGAGCAATAAGATCAAATTCTTAAACAGCTTGATCAACATGACACCCAGCACACATATTACAATTCATCTGGAAATAGGTCACATTACAGAAGCTAAGGATGCCCTAATTGCTATTTCACTGAAACTTCAAGACATACCGAGACTGGAGTACGTTGTGCCTTTTCCTACTCATTGCTGACCTGCTGTGGGGAAGTCACTGCCTTTGCAATACTGATGTGTACTCATGTCTTTTCAAGTTAATGAGTTCTTAAAACATCAATTATATGCATAATTCTAATTTTCTCTTCTTCATTTTCTAGCTGCAGTACACAGTAGAGCTGCTTGACCTGTGATAGAAAAGCCTCTAGAAAATTACTTTGCACCACCTTGCATTTGTTATTACCAAATGCATAAAGAAATTGGATTTGCAACTCCTGAGCTTAGGAGTAGGAGTGCAGTTCAAGCACCTGAAGGAAGAGCAGTCCAATGTGTGTGTTCGTGTTTGTCGTGCCTGTGTTGAGTGTGTGTTTCGGCGCTTTCAGGGAAATGGTCAGTGACAGTGGGTCTTGTTTGTGCTTGTCCTTTGATGCTGGGGTAATCCTGCTGGCCCAGCACAGCACGGAGGCCTCATTAGCACTGCCCAGTCAACAGAACAATAAACATGCCAATCAAGCTAACTCCTCCTGTCATGTTGTTAATGGTGTGGGAGATACAAGCTGGCGGCCAGCAGAGGCCTTCGCTCTCAGGGGTGGAATAACAAATACAACATCCCTTGAGGTGGGGTGTGGTGGATGTGGAGGGGTAGTGATGGGGGAGGAGCACTGCTCCGGAGGGGGAAGATAGGAGGGGATTTTTCTTCTGACTCAGGTGTTCTGTAAGCAGAGACATCATGGGGTATCGGGAGTGGATGGGATCAGTGGCCTGGAGCTTCACATGAGGGTGTCTTAACACATTTCCCAACAAGTGAGAGGAAATGTGTCCTCCAAGGGCAGAAAGGAGTGCCAAAGTGTGCCAGTGGTTAGAAGAACAGCCTGAGTTTGAAACCAACCCTTTGGCTGGGGCCTTTCAAAAGCTTTCATCTTGTAACACTTTTTGTGTTGGTTTCTTTTCGGTGCTCCGGGTTTCTCAAGCAGTCCTAAGACATTAAAGATGTTAATGTGTTTCTCTCTGTGTTAATGGGTCATTATGCTTCAAATGAACTTGGTTTAGTATATGTTGGACAACACATCCAAGAATGCAGTAACAAGAAGCAAGTCCACTCTGGCTTTCAGACTCTGTTCGGTGACCTGGTGAGCACTTTATCTGCAGCTTACTGAGGCCTTTAGTCCATGTTGAAAGCAACTGGAGTGATACCTCCAAAAAATCCAACCAGAAAAAACACAAGGCCATCTGGGAAATGCTGAATGCAGTTATCCAGTAAAGCACTGCAGTGACCATTCAAACTTGTACAAGTGCATATTCCAGGTGGATCATCAAACCAGATGAAGCCACAAAGTGGTTAATTTGCACATTCTTACAAAATAGGTGATGCACCATGTTTAATGAAAATTTTCAATCTTTTTGTTCAGTAAGCAACTGAGCTAACCAGTAGAGGTATTCATGGGTCTACCTGAACGGCAGGAATCAGGACCCCACCCAGGTCCTGCATGGTTAAGATCTGCATTTCATATTGTCAATCAGGTCCGGTTCTGGTCTTTTTAAGATTACTTTTATTACTCAAGTGAATTCAGAAAGACCTGGCCATTATCAGACAGCACTTTCACTGACGGTGTGTGTGTGTGTGTGTGTGTGTGTGTGTGTGTGTGTGTGTGTGTGTGTGTGTGTGTATTATAACTTTCAACACTGAAACATCAGAATGGTCCAGGTCTCAGCTTTGATAACTAAAAAAACTCGGCATCATCAAGCATAACAGTTGAACCCGGTTCAACTTTTACTGCACGCTGGTGTGAACACCTGCTTAGCCCTACGACAGATGTGCCCCAGTGCATGCTGGGATAGGCTCCAGCTCCCTGTTACCCTGGACATGTTGAGCATGTATAAAATAAACACACACAACTCAATAAAACAAACCGACAACAGTGACAAAATATCAATGCAATGAAGCCCAGCAGTCAGGCTTCTCACACACATTAGCAACTTGTCCTTATCTGAGTTCTAATACAGCTAAATAGTCTTATCCCTCACAGACAGAGAGAACTAGAGAGGGAGAGAGAGTGTGTCAGTCATTTGCTGTGTTAATTACTGGCAGATCTTTTGAGGGCAGACTGCAGACTCCAATTGAAAGCCCAACCCCCAACTGATAGACACCTTGCGACTCATGGCGAATGTACTTTTATCCTCAGGAGGTTTGCGTCACTAACTCAGCCCCTGTGGAGACTTAAGACAGGTACGATCAGAAAACAACTGCAGTAGTAATTACCTAAAGGTAACAGATCCACGGCTCTGCCAATCTGTCCTGGGGATAATCTGCTTTTTACAGATAGCTACGCTGTGAAGTCGTCTGTAGTAAAACAGGTGGACGTCTTGTGGGGAAAGCAAAATAATTGACTAAATGTTTAATGGTCCTTCTTAAAAGGAGTTTGTGATATTGGCTTAATACACTGCAAGGGTGGCAGTTTACACAGCAGAAATAAGTAAAACAACCTTGCTGCATGCAGCAGAATGAGACTGAGGGCTAGCTTTTCTTTCAATTTCCCACAGCTTTGTGTCTCCATTTCAATCACGGCAGGGTGCTCAGGCCTCCTCGACAGTCCATGTCATTACATTTTATTGTGGTTCGCTAGACTACGTGGTGAGCATGTCCAAGCGTGGATGTGGGCTTACATGTGGCTTCAAATCCCTGGGAGAATGTGCAGGGGTAATCTCTGCCCCTCTCTCAGGTCTGCTCTCAGTCTAGCCATCACTTGGACTCCTAGTCCATATGGATGAAGGAGGAACATGATGAAAACACGCAGTGGCACTGACTCCAGTCTTTTGGGGTCAAGATGTAACGTCTTTTGAAGAAAGTAAATGAGAAAAACAAGAATGGAAGCGGAATTAATAAGCAGGGGGAGAGAAACTCACAGCTCAGTGACTCTACGCTCACTCTATATTTACGCCTTTGCTTCATTGTTCAGTCTGAATGATGCCATCCCTGGAGTGGCTGTCAGTGACGACAAAATCCAGACCATTGAAACCCAACTCGATAGTGGCTGGATTGTCTCTCAAACCACAGAGAGTCTCACCCGGTGAACAATCAGCGGCCCGGTGTCCTCTGAAGGTTTGGCAAAGCTGCTGTTTCTGAAAGGGCGCTGATAAGTCACTGACTAAATCTCATTTGGCAATGGAGCAAACACACCCTGAATAATAAAGAAGTCTTCGAAATGTGGCTGTTGACTGAAGGACCCATTCCAGGCTAATGAATCCATTTCCCTCTCTTAGCTCCCTCCCTCTCACTCATAAGCTCTGAATTTCAAAAAAGACCTTTACACTAAAAAAGAGAGAATTACCACTGCTAATCTCTTGGCTAAGCGCCTGATAAGGTCCGGTAATAGAAATCATTGTGTCCGCTTTCATGTCCTCAAAAAGGGGACTTCAATGCCAGCAGACAATGAGCGTCCATATGCTTCTTCTTCTTAGGCTCATTTCACAGGGGAAATATTAATAATGGCTCTTCTTTGACTGTGTCTGCCACTGCGTGGGTTGTTTCAAGCATAATGGCAGCCGAGTGACAGCATCAACGCTGCTCTTCCCTTGCTCTCTTTCCCACACACACGCACACACACACACACATATATATATACACACTGCGCCTGCTAATGAAGTGATGGAGAGTATTAGAGCTAAAAGCCCGGGCTGCTCGCTGTTGTCACTGGTATTAAAAACCTCTTCTCTCCCACTGGTGACGTGAAAGTCTCACACGGCCTCTTCCAGGATTGTGGGTGAGCACTGCATACAGCTAATAATAATATGATTTGCTCTACGTCCCTGCAAGGTTCTTCTCTGAAAGACAGGTCAGAGATCAGCTGTGGTTATAGGACGGGAGCCTTGGCACTAAGAGGGCTTCAGAATCTCACCAAAGGACATATCATCAAGCATCACGTGTGTCTGCTGCAATCAGCCTTGAGTCTGTTTCTTTCTCACTGAAAGACATTCAAGTCTATTCAAGGTTTGACAGAGACACATTAAAGAGTTCGGAATACCAGAGACCTTGTGGTCAGCCTTCAAAAATCAATCGATTTTTATTCAATTCAGTGGGTTTCTTATATAGATAATCTTGCATTTCCATAGTGCCAATAAAGTGTTTTACTGCCTGTCTTTTATTTATTTATTTTTTATTTATCTTCAATTCTAGTGTCTTCTTAGGGAGTGTATGCAGGTCTTCCCTTCAGTCTCCACACAGCCTCGATGCTGCGTGTAGCCTGTGAGGCAAAAGTGACACTTGACACTGCGAACGCAAATTAGTGCAAAAATATTCAAAACTTAAAACTTATTTTCCAGAGTTTGTTTAATCTTTTGACCGTTTCTCATGGCTTTCTGCATGAGACTTGCTCGGGCGTCATCACGTGGCAACGTGCCACGCTGAAGTCATGGTTCGGCAAAAGCTAGAAAGTGAACCGCGAGTCTAGAATATTTTATCATAAATTCAAACGGGCTCATTAAAGTACTTGATGGTTTATTAAACTGATTTTATACTCTGATAATTAAATGACAACTTTATTACAGTGCTTTTAGGAGGCGAAGCATTGATGCATATGTGTCTCTATATTTAGAATTTGCATATCTTAATGTTCATTTCACTGCTTTTAATTAGGACTTGAGTCAGGCTGCAAGTTACGGGAAAGTTAACCATGTTTCATTTATTGTGACTTTTATTGAGACTCAAACATGAGCATGACAAGTGCCTGTTGATTTCTGTAGGGGGCTTATGTAAGATATACCTATAGGTTAATAAATGCATTTGTCTTTTCACTGTTTTTAGTTGAATACATGGCAATTCCTAAATTTAAACTTGTTCCAGCCATAAAGAGTCTAGACTCTGACTTGGAGTAGAATCCCTCTTTACTGTACCCTGCTCTCTCCTGCTACAATAGATTTACAGCTAATCAATGCCTCATATTTCCCACTGATGGCACACGCTCACCCAGCCCTCACCATGCATTTGTGTTTTATCTCTGGATGAAACATTTTGTCAGTAATGTCTCCAGACAGGCTTTTGGAGCCCTGAGTATACTAATGTACATTCCCATTATTCAAAGGCACCTCAACAAAGAGATATGAATTGAGGTGGGAGAGTGTGTTATATCATGTCACATCATGCACAATGTGTTGGAAGCCTCTTCTAAAGACAGCGTGGGAGTGGGAGTGGGTGGATGGAGACTTGGCTGCTCATTAATCTGGTCACCGCAGTCGACTCTCAGCATTGAAACACGCACAAGAGACTCACATCATGTACGGAATTGTAGTCTTCCTCTTTTAAATGCTAAGAGGACCGAAAGAAAGCAGACAGGGGCCCTGTGAAGCTGACATTTACAGGGCAAACCACCAGCACCAGCTATTTGTCTCATTCTCTCCCTTTCAATGCCTCTGCATTACTTACATTTCGACCGAATTGTTTGGCGAGATTCAATAAGTGCTTATGTCAGCTGTCTCCTGCATGGCATCACATAGAGCAGCCTGTCCGCCGAGTCTGTTTTACATTATCATACAAATAGCTGCTTCTTCGCACGCTTGTGAGTCACGTCCACATAGCAGCCACAAAAAGATAAACTGACGATAAAGTCAAATGCCTGCATAGATCTTCTTTAATGTGTGTTTGCCTGGTTTTGATGTGTAAAGGTCATCCCAGAGACGGGGTCACATGCTCAGTGACGTGTATGAGCAGGATGTGGGGGCATGCATGAGTGCACGCACCCTCTCTCCTCCTGGTCTTACCAGCTAAGCGTATGGATTATACCTACGGACTGAGGATGCAGGCTAAAGAGCTAATAGCTGCATATACAGTAGACTGAGGGGGCAGATAGATGTACAGAGTATATAGAGAGAAGGAAGGAGGGAAAAAAAAAATCTAATCAGCTCCAAAGAGAGGAGTCAATTCTGGGCCGGCTGGCGAACAGAGGAGAGACGACAGCAGATGTGCAGATTTGACTTGTGAGTGCAATCCTGAGCGACTTTAATACTTAGCTGCCTGACTGACACCAGGCTCAGGGCACACTCAGGATGTGTGCACAACAAGCATGTCTGTTTACTTTAAGTGTTCAGCTACAGGGTTGAATATCACAAACTGAGGTTCTTGTATGTAAGTTTAGACTACTGTGTACACACAAAGACACCTTCTCCAGCCTCATTAAAGCAACCATGCAACTGTTAGAGCTGAAGGCCAATCTTGTATTATACAGCACCAGGAATTGAGATCCAGATATTTTCTGTGTGTGTTCACATACTGAAGCGTCTTAACTATAACATGTAATGAAACAAAGACATAATCTCCAATCTTGTTAATGCTATAACACAACTGTTGTATCTTGAGTCCAAATTTACTGCAATCCGGTTGAACCAGCTTTGCAGCTGCAGTGGTTTCTTACTGCTTCCAGTTCAGCTGTGGCAAAATATTTTCTACAATATGTATGTACAAAGGCGGCACGATGGCACAGCAGGTAGTGTGCGTGCCTCGCAGCAAGGAGGTCGCTGGTTCGATCCCCGGGCCGGGCAGGGCCTTTCTGTGTGAAGTTTGCATGTTCTTCCCTCCCACAGACCAAAAACATGCATTAGGTTAATTGGTGACTCTAAATTGTCCATAGGTGTGAGTGTGAATGGTTGTTTGTCTATATGTCTGTCTATGTTGCCCTGCAATCGGCTGGCGACCGGTTCAGGGTGTACCCCGCCTCTTGCCCATTGCCAGCTGGGATAGGCTCCAGCTCCCCGCAACCCCAAAAGGGATACGCGGGTATAGAAGATGAATGAATGAATGTATGTACAAACCCCTGTGCAAAATTTGTAACTGAAAACTCTGGAGTCTGACATATTCTGTATCGTTGTTGTTGTGTTTTCTTCCATCTCTAAGATACAGGGAAGTACTGATCTGCTGAAAATGTTCCCACATAAGAAATCAAGAATAACATTAGAAAAATCAATCAATAATTAAATAAATAAAACACAGGACAAGGAAATCCCAGAAATCTAAGTAAAGAGTTTTATATTCGCAGTAAGTGAGAATTTTTAAATGAGCAACCCTATTTTGTTCAGTGTGTACGACGAACAGAGCTGTTCATTACCAGATAGTTAAAAACCTTTCTGCCCGGTGTATATCATTTTCTAATAAGCCGTCGGTTACGCTGTTAAAAGGTTAATCGAGTCATTAATAAAGGGTCCTTATTTTTTCACTTTCTAATATGCCAACAGCAAAGTTAATTGGAATGGTCTTCTTGATGAAGCAAAGAGCGAAGCAATGTGTGAGTGTTACAGCTGAGCAACACTACAGCTGATGAAACGACTGAGGGTGTATTACACAGGGCAAAGAGAATGAACGAGCGAGGGGGGGGGGTTTGAGACACAGCAATCGGTGTCATGCTGGAGGAAGATAAACACCAGGCAAAGACAGATATATTCACAACCTGACAACCCAAAAGTTGTTCTTCTTAATGTTTTTAATCGATCTATGAAGTAAATTATTTACATTTACATCGCTAAACCTTTTATAAAGGGCCCGAAAAGTGGTCCAGGTGAGAGGGATCAAATCAGAACTCACCAAGCTAACTGACTTGTACCAAAGATAGAAAATTCTCTGTCTTCTGCTGCAGGATCAGGCGATACATCTGCGCTGTCCTTGCATGTGCCCTGTCTGAAAGCCTACATGAATATGACCCTTCTCACCTCACCAGATTACTGTGTGAGTTTGGTGTTTAAAAACCCCACATGCAGGCCACACTGTGATTTATGACTGCGAGACAGTTTAAGCTGTGTAATGCTACAAGGATAAAAAGACAGAATCACCTGCATTGCAAAAATAGCAGTACTACATTTGTTTTTAAGTGAGTTTAAAAAAAAAAAAAAATCAACTCCTTCTCCGAGGATTAGAATTGTTTAGCGTCGCAGAGCTTGTGTACAACTGCATCTGCCATACATGCGAGCAGCGCGAGTTAGTCATAATCAAAATAAGAACACAAATGTTACCACTGACTCAGCTTAAAATGCACTGCAAAGCTCCTTATGCTACATTGTATAATTGTCAGGCTGAGTCTGGATGTGTGTGTGTGTGCGCTCCATCCATGCTGGCACATGGTGACGTGGATGCTTAAAGAAAATGAAGGCTAGGGGCTGATGCGTGTCAGAATATTTCTAATTATTGTGAGCTATTTGAGCAGATTATCCGCAGTGTCATGTGTTCCCAGGGCTGCAAACAGCCAGACACGTCAATGAAACCCTAATCTGATTTTCTCTACCCAGAAAGCATTTGCAGCTGCATCGGGCTTTGCCGTTTCCCCTTATTCTCTTACTTCAAAAGTTAAGCAACTGACGAATCCTCCAGAACATAAACTGAAGAGTATTTAAAAATCCATGACATATGACTCCAATCATGAAGTAAAGTAGATGAGTCATAGGCTCAAGGTTGCAGGGCATCAGGGAAAGTATATGTGTTTTTCCTAGTCTTTCCATGTCCTGAGCAGAACTTGAAGCTTCAGTAGTGCACCGTGTGTCTGAGGCTGGGGGCGAGCCTTAAGGCTGGTTCTGGCAGCGAGGCTTCGTGGGGAATACTGAGCAGACATAGAAGAAATTCCTTCTGCTCTTCTCAGCAAGTATTACACATCTGAACGTGAAGTGAAGCGCTCATGTCAGACACTACAAAGGCCTCAGCTGAAGTCACATGTCGTCTCTTCTGTCGGCTTTCGTCTCTGGGAAAGGTCAAGTAAGGTCCTATTTGCTTTGGGATTTTTTTTTTTTTTTCCCTCTACTTACAGCGACGTGAAGTCTGTTACTGTGATTGTTAACCAGAGGGAGCGACACTGGGGCTTTGCAAACACACCCAAAACACTCAGAATATGGAGATGGGTCGAGGTCTCTGATCTGTTTTCTGCTGACCACCTCTCCAAATGCAGCTAGCTTATATTCACACATTCTGTTGTGACAGTGCCATTACATTTTCTTCCACAATGCAGAACCATGAGACAAATTACAGTGGAATGACAACACATTTAATCACAAACAGTATGCTGGACATGCTAATTCGGGTCTGCTTTTATCCTACTTACAAATACAGTATTAGGTGTGTCCCAGAGCCTAATATATCTTCTTCCTCTGTGCCATAGAGCTCCATTGTTGTCCAAAAACTATTAAAAATACTTCAATGAGACACACTGTCGCGCTGTGATATGTTCCTTCATTAACATGAAAACACACACTGCAGTTTATTTTGACTCAATCCCACACACACCATCCTGCTGCCTCAAATACTCACTAATCCGCTACTGAAAATAGTCCCCAGCCGATGTACTATTTCCTCCTATTTGAGTGACATTTGATCAAAATTACATTGACAAGCTGTTTCAGGAAATTACTGAGTGAAGCTATACATTTAACCAGTGGGCTCAGGGCTGAATGCCACAGACAGTAATGAGTTTCATGGGATTTGTTGCCAAGAGGGATGATATAAATTTAGCCCCAACACACTGTTGGTCCACCTTCACAGGTATCTTCACTTAATTTGACTGATTAGACCTATAAATAGGAGTGTGTGGGCCTGGACTGACTGTGCTTGACTGACATCTCCCTTCAGTTCAGTGTTGAAGGTTATCTTCATTAGTTCCTATGAAAACTGTGTGTTTTTATGTTTTAATCTGAATAGCCCTATGGTCACGCCACAAGATGGCACAGCTCCCACGTGTCCATGTTTCACCCATGTCAAAAAGGTGGTCACTACATCATTAGAGGCTTAATGATGTGGTGACTACTTGCAGGGTGAGTGACTGAATTATTGTATGTAGCAAGCGAACCGCTACCCAGCCGGGAACATGCCGCTGGTTACTCGTAACAGGTCTCCAAAGTGCTAAGCTTTCAAAATGTCAGCTCACATGCTAGCGAGCTCGGTCTTTAACCTTCTTCCTGCTTCTGTTTTGAAACAATTCATAGTCTGGCAGGTTAAATAAAGTGCAATGAAAGGCTATGATAGCTTTTCTGTTTCTGATTCTCCAGCTCGCTCTCTGTTCATTCAAAGGTCAGCGCTGCCAAGATGGCCTGGTATTAGTCAGACGCACAAATTGACAGTGCTTGTCAAAACTCACCGAAGCTGAATGCAAAAAATGCAGAAGACTGACATGGATTTACCTCAGGTGGGTACATGCTCTGACTGTGGCGGTTCCATTAAAATGAACCATTTTGCTCCAAAACCTAATTGTTTTTTGCTGTGGTTGTGTTAACAGGATGCTGTTTTTTGGAAAAAATATGCTGCTGTGGAATTTTATAGAAGTAACTTTTCAGTGTTGTGAGCACCACAAATAAAATTTCATTCACCTCCAATGAATAGGACAGGAGACAGATATCTGAAAAAGAAACCAAAAACTATCTGCATGGATAGATACCACTAATGTTTTGTGTCATTTGGCTGAACTGACCCTTGAATGGTAAAATACAAATGGACAATAAGCTACTCTAATCACATTTACTGTATATTTTCCTTCTTCATTCCCTCACAGAGCACTGCAAACAGCATGCATGCTTCACATTACATGGTTTATTTGTAACTAGTTTTTCTTGTTTTTCCCCTAAAAGACATTCGACATTGGCCTACACAAAGCTGCATTTTGGATTTTACTATTCAGGTCACTCTAATGCTTCAAACTCATTCTGTCTTTTGTGTTGTCACAGGCGGCGAGGTACAAAATCAGCACTGTAGCCCGAAGTGAAGCTCAGCCATGACAGTAGCAAAATCTGAAAATTCTTCAACTACCACAGCGTAGCACAAAAAGACTAAACCTGCAATAACATGCTTGTCATCTTCTCACTCTATTTAAAGGCCTTGGTGGTGCGTGTTGGCAGTGTGGGAGAGCCTTTTCACCGAAGCAAACATTTGCAGTAGCTTGTAAAGAGAAAAACAGGGGCGAATTTATTCAGGTTGCCGAAGGATAAAAATAGTGTAATTTCTGTGTCTCTGAACATGTTGTGTTCTGTCCTTTGTGGTAAATGAGGGAGCAGTGTTAGAGAGCAGAGCCCTTTACCACTGCTTTAATCCAAAGTAATCCCTCATACTGTACACCACTCTCACATATCTCACACATCCCCCGCTCTAGATCCCTTTCTAATTACATGGATGCCTTATCTTCGCAGCATCATTTTATGCTCTGTTCACATACAATCAAGGATAAGCTATTTTGCTGTTTGCGTTTATGTTTCCACAACAAAAGATACGCCGTTCAAATTCACTCATTAGTATGTTGGTGAAGTTTGATCATGTATGCGCTAATCCAAAGTATTAAACGAGCGTGTGGTTCATGAAGACTTGTAATCTGACACAAAGCATCCGCAGCTCTGGTCGTCATGTGTGTGGACCTTGTTTATTTATTCATTTTTGTCTTTTTGTGTGTGTGTGAGGGACTTTGTAACTATGTGTTTTAAAACATATAAGTGAAGTACAGTATGCTCTGTATAAATAAAGCTTTACTTACATATTTACTTACCTTTGACCATCTGATAGGCTTTGGAAATTGCATAAATCGTGAAGAAAGGTCAGATATGAGGGTAAAATAGAGGGTGCCCAAGATTGAAAATGAAGACATTGAAGGAGTAATAAATAAAGAGACCGAAAGAGATTGAGAACTGAATGAAATGTCTTGATGACTGATAAATCATTAGCTCTCAGATATCGTTTGGCATTCACTTAATCAAACACTCTCATCAGATGACACCAATCCTGCTCTTCTCTCTGGTTTATAATAGCTTGTGTCTTTACAGTCCATGTCGTAATGGATGGCTCTGGCAAGTTGTGTATATCTGTGGGCCAAGCAGATTGAGGCTCTTTTTGAAGTAAATATCTCTTCCATGCATGGCAAATCAGCTTTGATTCTTACAAGAAAGTAACACCGAGCAGAAGGAATTTAAAGCAACTGATGATTTTAAGGGTCAGCTCACCCACATTACAATAAAACGTATTTTCTCACTCGGCGGTATCTAATCATGTTAGATATATGGAATGTATCTGAGATTTCTGCCTCCACACCAGGACAATGGAAGTGAAAACATAATGTGATCACTGTATCCTTGTTCTAATGAACCATCGCTGCAGTGAGATCATGGTTCGGAGTAGTAGGTGTTGACAACATCTGTGAGGATTTCGAGACACACTCTATTGTAATAGATGCGATCAATGAGAGTTCCATTGTCTGTGGTTGCTTCTTTGATGCAATGATCAAAGCCAAGTTGTTTCACAGCTTGGGCTATTTACAGGTGTGTAGCTGAGATCAAAATCAAGGCAGAGTTCTAAGAGAGGTGTGGTCCGACCCACGAGTACCGAGGAGGCTAGTTATGTAATACTGTAGTAATGACTGCGGAGTACTCATAGGCCGGGACGTCAACATGTTGAGTGGTGTTGTGGCTGGTGTGATCCCATCACAAGATGGTCTCTAGTTTACAGTAGATAACAAAAGCAGGCAATGTCTACCAGCAATGTCTGTCGCCAGGATACATGCTAGATGGTCTGTAAGTTAGGCACAGTGGTGTTTGGTGCTAAATGCTAATGTTAACACTGTTACTCACATTCACAATGCTACCATTATGGAGTTTAGCAGGCATAATGTTTACCATGTTCAACATCTTAGAGTAGTACGCTAGCATGCTGCTAATTGGCAAGAAGCATTCATTAATGGATTGCAGAGGCTGATGAGAATGTCATTAGTTCAGTGGGTATCTGGCAAGAAACCACACAAATTTAAATATTGATGTGATTGTGGTGCTAGAGGCTACGTGATCAGCAATTACTACAATTCATCCCAAGAAGGCCGTGGGCCTGTTTACCAAATTTCATGGCGATCCATCCAGCACACACATTTCAAGCAGAACGACAAACGTCAACCTCGTGGCTACAGAAAAAGCCAGTGGATCACCAAAAATCAGCAGGATTGGTTCTTCGGAGATCAGATGTTGCAATATTCCAGCTTTAAACTGACTGACAGATCTAGATTGGCATCTCTAGAGCCATGACCTACTAATCAGACAGCAGAGCGTTTTCAGTTGGAGGCTTCTTCGACACCGCTGCAGTAAAGACCGCTACAGAAAGTCGCTCATACCCACTGCAGTAATCCTGTACAATGACTCCCGTCTTTGCAAGTGGAGGAGACATACTGTCTTGCACATTGAACTTTCTTTTCCTGAGTAACTTCAGGGCACTGTTTTATCTTAATTCTAATCTATTTTAATTCTATGTTATTCAGTACAGTAGTTTCTGTGCACACGTGAATAATGTTTTTAAACAGTGTTTTTATGACCTACCTCAGGTCAGCTTAGTGTAAATGATGTGTGTTTTGTGATATGTGAATTGCTGCTGCAACACTGCAACTTCCCCAAGGGTGTCAATAAAGTCCATTCCATTCCACTAGCATGGCTAAAAGACAACTGTAAGATACCAAATAATGAGAAAATGGAGAGCTTCTGGACAAATGACTCGCATCAACCAATACAACTCTTAAAAGACTGCTGTGCTGACAGAAATCCATTTTTGAAAAAAACAAACAAACAAACAAACAAACAGATATTTAGATATTGGTTTGTCAGAGGATTCAAAGTGGGCTACTGTCCAGCGCAGATTGCAAGATTTCCCATGATGCCTCAGATCAATGGAGCACTTCTCATGGAGCACTGAGGCTCTCGGAGGACCCCAAAGATCTACTGGTCTTTCATCAGCTTCTGGGCGTCTTCACTACAGCCTGAGAAATAATTACTGAACAGCTGAAACGCCAAGCAATATTTCTCCTGTCTCTGCTCCCCTCCTCTCCAGTACACCCCCTGAGGCCTGATTGCCAAATCATTTGAAGTATGATATGAATGAGGCAAGAGGAGCTGGAGCTTATGCATGAATAACAAATAGGGGATATAAGTTTCATGCCTGTTCTTTTTTTTTCCCTCCTATTGCAACCCCCTTAAACTTTAAGACACAGATTTGATCAAACATGTGGGAATTTGTATTCCTCAAATATGTATATCAAAGGAAATTGAAAGCAGCCTTTTTGCATACAGTGAATCATGGCTTGAATGTGACAATTGCTCTCGACGGCTAATTTAGATTTCTGAAAATGGTGTAGTACATAAGTTGATCTTTTGATGGGGACATCAGGGCCTTTGATCAGCCAGCGTTGTGACAGCAGATCTCTTCCACTCTATTCTCTCCCTCTCCCTATCTTCTCAGATTTGATGCATCATTCTCTGCTTCACTTCCCTTCCTCACCACTGGACTCTTGCCTTTTCCCTATCCCACTCCTGGCACTGGATCCCTCTACTCTTTTCATCATTGCCTCTTGCTTTGCAGCTCCACTGGCAGAACTGCCACTCCGCAAACTCCTGCAGCACTTACAAAATGGACGTCCTGTTGAGAGCAGCCACCACTCCTGGCATGGGTGGAAGATGAGAGGAATTGTGGGAGAGAGAGAGAGAAACAAGATGACAGACAAATAAAGAAAAAGGCCCAGAGGTGGGGCCCTAAACCATTGCTTGCTATAAGCAACAAGTTTTGAGCAGGAGCTTAGTTGCTTCGTTCTATTTTGGCATGAATGAAGAACAAGGCTCAGGTTTCAGATCAGATCAGGCCACATCCAGCAGGCTAAAGTTTCCAATCCAGCCTTCAGAATATTAATGAATTGAGAAAATGCTCGCATCTAACGTTACTCACCAGTGGACAAGGCCCAGTGTGACCTGAGAGTAACCTGTGATTAGCTTGCATGCCACATGACAACAACTGACAACAAGCCAGACAGTTCATAATTCATGGTTCACCCATTCTGCAGAATGAGATTATTCTCCAGCTCCATCTTCTCTAGTCCTTGGACCCCACCATCAAACTGATCTGCCCACCGGCAGGCTATGCTCTGAAGTCGAGAGCAGCACGCTGGCTGGACTGCTGGAGGAGACTCCAGAGTCGCTGGAGAATTTCTAAGCTTTTCTATTAGAGGCACATGGCTTCACTTGAGTTTATTTTTCATTTTTGTTTGCTTCCTGAGTTTTTTTTTATTATTATTATTATTATTATTATTATTATTATTATTATTATTATTGAGATAAGGATTCATTTATTGGTAGTTGAACAGTGGATTTTGGATTGAGACTGACTGCCTTATCATTATGAGTCTGTTCTCACTAACAAAGGCTCATAAAAATAACATTAATTTTGTTGAATATTTTTGAAAATATTCAACAATAATAGGCTAATTAATTTTTTATTTATTTATTTTTTTTTTCAAATTCCTGCCCTTAGACAAATGTAGTTAAAGCAATAAATTTCTACTGATCAATAAGTAGTTCGTGTGGTTGAATATACGGTGCAGCTGGAGGTCTTTGACAGCGATCCTGTCGCCACGTGAATGAGGTTTTAATGTGGCTGATTTCCCCTTGGATTGACATCGTTGTCATGGCAACATTAACTGCTGGAGAGAGTGGTGTGTGTTATTGCTGCTGCGTTCACACATTGATGAAGATGTGCTAAAATTAAAGAAAATTTGCGATCAGCTTCAAAATCGCAGATACAGAATGTGTCTCGAGCACACAGTTTTGACAAGTAGTGTAAATGTAGTTGTAAAAATGTGTCTGAGTCAGAAACAAATATGTCCGTCTCGTGCTGGCCCGATCAGAAGAGATGTGACATTAATGACTTGATTAAAATTAATTTTGTTATCACCAATCTGACCTTGAATAAAAACCAGATGCAGACCTTTGAGTAACAACTTTGAGAAAGCATGTGTGAGTGTTCTAGTTGCTGTCGAAAGCACCTGCTTTTCCCAAACACACCGTGACAAACCAAATTTGGTAGGTCTCCTAATGTTGGCAAATTTTTCTTCATCACCCTGCTCTGCTTTCAAATACTCCCACTGATCAAGAGCGGCATCACGACTTGAGCGCTCGACAAAACATCTAAAAACTGAGACCAACATTAAGTTGCTTTGCTCAGAGGTTGAAGCAATATGAGTGTGTGGAGGTGTGGAGTGAGTTCAGCGATTATTACACTGGGAGTGCAAAGCCACTAACACACTGGGGGCTAATGGCCTGGAGGAGCAAACGTGGCTGTATCACTTGATGTTGGGCTATAGGTGTACAATTGCTTTTGTAATCCCCCGAGCCTCGGTGACCTGGAAAGGTATGAGAGCAAAGGGTCCGGGCTGCACTTAGCCCCACATTTTCTCCCATCACTCACGGCGTATTTACCTTATTGTTGTGGAAGTTGTGCTACGAGTCCGAGACTGAGCGAGGCAAGTGGGAGATGAAGGGAGGAGGAGGAGGGGGTAGTGGAGGAAGAGGAGGAGGGACTGCTGACTGGAGGAAGCTGTTTTAGATATAATTTGTTCCCAGGCTAGTTTTTTTTTTTTTTTAAAAAAAACCCCTCTCAGCATCATTTCCATCAATCCTGCTCTGTGAACGCGCCTTGGTGCTTTAGTAAAATCTCACGAGAACATAATGTGGAAGGAATATAGTGTAGTTGGATGGACATTAGCTGATCTCAGGGTGGGTGCTGCATGCAGTGTAAAGCCACTTATAGCACAACATAGGAATGATGGAGTCTGAAATAGGCTTTAAACATTGGCAAGGCAATTGGAAGATGTGGCAAATAGAATATGATATAGATTTAATAGAATATGAAAGAAATATTACAAGGGTAAGTGGCTTACTTTGTAACTTAATCTTGGCTGGGGTTGAGTGAGTGTATGTAAGGCAGAATTTCAAGTGTGTGGAAAGAGAATTATAGAGATTGGGGGACTCAAATCAAATATTTTGTGTCGAGTCTTCAAACCACAGAGAATTATCTCCCACTTTCGCTCAGCTCTGCAGCATCCTTTAGCTCAGTGTGCTGGTTTTATGACCTGTAGCTTTATTGTTTTAGGTCACTCTCATTAGCCAGCACCAGAAGTTAGACAGTGCAACCTAGTGGAGCATCTTTGCAATATAATTGAGTTGGTGGAGACCAAAATAGAGTTAATAAGATGGTGAATATATAGATTTACATTCATCATGCGGACAGAAACACCATTCACAATGGATGATGTCGCATGTTGTGTTTAAAGCTTTTTCTTAGTTTATTAGTTGTCCATGAACATAATTTTCAGGCTAGTGAGACCAATAAAAGAATGTTCTGCTAAATGTCACACACAGACAATGCATTCCGCGCACACAGAAACACATAATTATGCAGTCAGATGCCAGAACGCACCTGAGACAACCACCAATCTCAGATGTTCAGACAGATTAGTCTCATTATGGTCCATGTTATGACTTTGTATGTGCAGAGGATTTATTTCAGCCTTAAAAATCAGTTAACTGAGGGTTTATCGTTGACTACAGTCAGAGTTTGCTTCAATAACAAACCAACACAACTTCAATCAAGGGAAAAAAATCTGACAAACAGCAACCTGTCAAACGAACCAGAAATCCTTTCTCTTTCATTCTCTGCACATTTATTTGGTATGTCAGAGGTGTTCAAGAGAAACAGGAGCGAATCTGCCCGCTAGTGACTGAGCCGTGCCTTTTAGCTGGGCTTCACAATCACACGAGCAAGGCCGAGCGCAGTGTGAGCTCCAAGCAAATGAAAAGCCAAAAGACTTGAAAGAGGATTTTGAAAGTAGCCAGAAATAAGAAGAGAGTGTGGAATGGAGGAGACTGCACGGGAGCACCGAGGAGGCAGACATAAAAAAAAAAATACTTTTTCCTGATTACTTTTTGTATTGACTCATCCTCGGTTTTTTGTGCTGTGTTTGAAGAGTTGCACAGATGCATTTGCACTCCGGGAACCATGACTGTAAACTGCATTTCCCAGGTGTACTTGCATGAAAATCATAGCTGTGGTGTGTTTGATGTCACTTCGTGCTCTGGGATTTTTCACAGCAGACATTTTGAATGCCAACTGCAGGACAAGCAAAGGTGTAAATAATCACATTAAGATGGCTAAATTCAGTTACCGCAGCCTGCCATCATGCACAGTTCCATTCAGGGTACTGTGTACATTCATAACTAAATGGAATACAGACATTATGAAAATCATTCATTAAATCTGTACACTTGTTGTAATGATTCAAAATGTCTGCCAATGAAAAAGGTCTCTACCTTTTTGTTGTATATTCTGAGCTCTCAGCTCACTCTCCACTTCCTATATCACACACAGTAGTGAGAAGAAAACTGATGTTCCAAACACTTACTGATCATCATTTTCCATCATAACTGACAGATGCAGTGTTGCACAACTTTAATTTTCTCATCTATACACCTGTTTTGTTGGGGATTTTGAGGTCTATATCCACCATTGTGGATAGATCTCACACTCAGAATAACATTGTAAATATTGAGTCAAAGTAGACATTTCATCTCACTTCATTATTCAGTCTGAAGGGATTGTGACCAATCCTTTGTGATATCTGTATCCACACACAGCAGTGGCGTCCACTCTATTGTGTTCTATGTTAGCCAACAAAATGGCAACATCCTCAAACACATCATTGCAGGTTGACGCAACAGTTGACATGTTAACTTGTCAGCAAATACTTTCCTATTTTCTAGCATAGATGCATGCCAGCTCTTCAGAAGAGCCGATTTGCTCCCCTGATTGGCACATCCGGCCTACTGAACCATGACTACATCTTGTGTCTGTATGGAGCATTTTGGTGTGAGCTGTTTCGACAGCATGTGGCACAATGTGGTGTAGTGTGTGTTACACTTTAGTTGACATGGTACAATGGAATGGTTGCTATTAGCACTTAACTTTCTAAAAGAAATCATCAGATTTGGAAGGAGTTCTTTCTCTAAGTCAGCTTACAAGGACTGGTACAGCTGCGTCAATCTCATCCTCGCCATTTTCACAGGAATTTTTCTGTCACAGGAACATGATGACTCCATTCCTCATTCCTCACCTACCAGTGTCTGATTGGCTCAGGGAAACAGCTGTTAGTGGGCACAACACCAAACTTATCGGTCTGAAATCACCCTGCACGCTTGCTTTACCATTAAATGCATTGGACTGTGTACAGTATATGTGTAGAGGCTTCTTGTCTTCATAGAACATTTTTTGGGCCTTTCTGAACCTTAGTATTGTGTTACAAGTGCCGTGATCATCACAGAAAATGCTAATATTGTTAAAATATCCGGAATTTAATGGCATGTGCCTGAGAAAATTTCCTCCAAAGAGCTGCAGTGTTTTAACTGGTTTAACATTAGATCAGCTCCATCAAATTTGCCATGTGTTCACTCAGTTTTAAAGTAACTTTGTCCCTAAATTGTGTGATTATCTGTCACTTTTCTGTTCTTTCTTGGTAAGTTGAAGGGCAGCTTTTCATTGACATCTCTTGGCAGGTGTGTGAACAAACGTATGAGCATGTCTTAGACGTACCTGTAATCATCGTAGTCACTGCTGTTGCCCTGTGTGACTGCACTTGCCAAGCTTTCATGCTAATTTGAAATGGAATGTTTTTGAAGGCTATACTCACTTGGAAATGTTTTCTTCTCCTAATCTCGTCTACTTTGTTTACTCCAACATACTGTAGCGCTATAATTAAAAAGCTGATGCAACGCCCCAGCACGATCTTAACTTTACATCAAGGCTGAGATGTTTTAGCTCAGTGAGAACTCATTTGTTACTTCCTCTGAGTGCTCGGTTTTATTCTTGTTTCTGGCTGTTTTCAAAATCCTCTTCAAGTCTTAACTCATTTTGTTGCTTCAAAGATCAGAGGAACCGAAAAGGATTGTGATTTACCAGAGGAGCTGCTGTGAGACAGCGGTGGGGTTTACAAAGTGGGGATAATTTCAGTTTTGCCCAACTGCTCATTGGTGGTTTTCTATTTCACCTCTCGCAATAACCCAAAATTTAGGCAATTCTCTATGCACATGAAAAATGTTTACTCTTGACTGCAGTCTAGAAATTTGGCTATGTACGATGTCCAAATATGCATTAGCAGGTGACTTAGCTGAGCTTTTATCTTCATTTATAAGTTTGAATGTACAGCAGTGTTTGTATCAGGAGGGACCAAAAACTTAAAGCTGCAATCAGCCATAAAGTGTGTCACTAGACCCAAATAGCAGCAAAATTGGAAAACCAAAGACTTCAATACCCAGAAGTGTCAGCCTTTTTCCATTTGCTCTTCTAAGCTCCCACTGTTGGCTTTTCCACGAATAAAAGAAACACAGAAACTTCTGTGTTTGTTGGAGTTGCATCAACAGAAGTTTGTTTGCACTAAATTGAAGAATGGAGTGAGACTGTGTGAGCAGTGAGAGCTAGTTTGCTTGAATAGACAAAGAACATAGAATATAAAGCAAAACAGTCAGATTAATCAGTCAGAGGAGGACAAGCATGCTAAAGGGTAGTCTGGAAGGCGATACTAGCTAAAGGGGGAATGCTACAGTGAACATGGGAACTAACTTTATTTATCTTAAGTACCAACACCTGGACTTGAAATTTAAGGTTAAGGAAACAAAAAAACAAATAGTGTGCAGCTCCCATGAAAAATGACCAGCATGGCAGTGCGAGTGCTATGTCATGTTAACTTGGGTTCTTCCATATCCATAATATGCTTTTTTCTAATGTTAATACCTGTCCAGCTATTATTAACACATTTGGCAGACACAGAGAAGCAACACTAGCATTCATTCGGAGTCATGTTTGTGTCCGTCCAACATTTGCTCTCTTTTTGCTTTGGCTCTGTTTTGGTCTCCACCACCTTCTACCAAAAATTTTTGGCTCGTTTTGGCTTTTTCAGTAGGTAATGGCTAACTTTGTCTGTCTGATGTTTAGTTCGGCAAGGTAGTCTTCAGTGGGTTTATCAGAGCTTTGCCTGTGAAATCATTTGCTCTATTGGAAGCAAGCAGAGAATGTAGGCAGGAAAACCAAAACAATGAGCTAAAAGAAGATTAAAAAGTCTTGTATAGTGAAGGGGAACTACAGAGTAAGGCATTATTTCTCTGTTACTTATCACTACAACTGACCCCTTTCACTTTACACATAATCGCTTGATCCATTGCTAATATTACACAAAATGATTAGTCCAGCTTTAAGAAGAGAATATCGTGTAGTCATGAAGTGTAAATAAAAACCATCTGTGTAGACTGGTGGCTCTTCCTCTGGATTAAATGGTCACTCTGTGTTTTTGTGGCTGCTTCAGCGTTCTGAGCACAGCAGCACACACTGCTTTGTTTGGAGGTGTGGGAGTTACTGTCAGTCCAGAGATGTAAAGCACTGACTATAGCGTCACAAAGTGATTCCTGGAAAGTGCAGTGCAAATGCCCAACCCAATTACAGTTTAAAGGGAGACAAGTAAAATGTAAGGAAAACTAAGCAAAAGAAGGCACAGATTCATGATTTAAGATTAGGATTTAGGTAAAAGATTTGACTTGGATAAGACAACAACGTTACATGACTTACTGTTAATCAGAATAAACAATGCCTCTGATAACAGAGTGGTTAAAAAGTTGATAGTTTCTCTGATTGTGATTGTTTTTGGTTTTAAGTAAGCCAACACTTTATAGAATGAAAATTATGCAAAACAATTCTCCTGTTGAGATTCCTGTTGAAGTCTTAGCAATCTAGGGTGCATTGCTTTTCTTGTGCTTTCTAACCAATTACTGTATGATGAAGCTGAGTTATTGCCATCTGGCACCTCAGAGATTCCACCAAAATATGCCTGGCTCAGTCGGCTGAGCTACAAGAATATTCTCTGCTGCAATATTCAAATCCATCCACATAATCTTCAAATATATCAGTCGTAAGATTAGGTTAAATAACGTTATGTAAACTCGCAGGATCCATGTGTGGGTTGTTGAGGTGACAGCGAGAATGATAGAGATAAGAGACAACAACTGTAGAGTACATAGCAAAGGATTTAAACAGGAGCATGTTCACTGACATATTGAAGCAGATGTAACTGCGCATTATTACTTCGCGATGTTATTTTGATCATTCCCAGTGTGATGGGGTTTAAGAACACACAAACCATTCATAAAGACATTCATACAAACACCTTTGTGGATCAGCATGGCAGATGACACCTGAATAAAGACAAGTACAGATTGGGAAAAGTCTGAGATTTTACACTGTCATGTTAATTAATGATTAATGACTCCCGTTTGGCTTCCTGGTTGATCAGCTATGACTAGCTCTTCTGGATTTGTCTATACTGTGTACTAAATGCATAGCATCAGCTAATTGTAAATGTATTTTAAATATATAGGTAAAATGACAAAATAAAGCCCGCATGAACAAGCTGACATGATGTGCTTGGACATTTTTGTCCCACAGTGCAATGCACAACATACATGAAGAGCTTCTCACAGTTGGAAATGTGAAAAATGTGGTGCGATGACAAAACATATAGTCTTTTTTAAATTAGCAACGGTGTGAAGAGATGTTCCGAGCCAATCAGGCATTTTTAATGGATCAGTATCAGCTACAATAAACCCGATCAAAATGCCAATCCCCTCTTTATTGCACTCTGCTGGGTTTTGTCTCCTTCGGCAGCCTAAAAAGCCTATCCAAGGCATACCCAAAGTAAAAACTGTTCTTGAACCATTTGGAGTATGTGCATGATACTCCCCAGCAGTCAGATACACACTTAAGGGGAAGTTTTTAATTTCCGCCTGAAGATGTTTTGGTGCAAATAGAGGCCTGCAGGTGGGCTTTCTGGGCTTTGTTAGCTAGAAAACACAATGGTACAATAGCATGAAGCCATACATAAGTCCAAGTTCAATAAAAATTGACAACCAATATAAAAATGTACATGTGTGGAGATTTGAGTGTGTGAATGTAAAAATAATTTGTCACGTTTGCTTTTTTAATTCAGTTCAGTCCAATTCAAATTTTATTTGTATAGCACCATGTCATACAAAAGCAGTTCAAAGTGCTTACATAAGCACTTTCGTCCAGCCGTGTTCACTGAGAGGCTGCTGAGCCTGGTTCCGTTGCCTGCAGTATAAACACGAAGAATTCCCTGGTGCGCTTATAGGGCCACTAGCTGCACTGCTAACTGGGTGAACTAGCTAGTGGTAGGTAGCTATACATAGCTACAGCGAAGAGTATGGTGAGCAGCAGTGAGCAGTTACCCTGGTGATATGCTGGCCCCTATTTCTTTGGTGTGACCTTCAACAGGGGGTCAATTCGTACTGCACCTTTAAAGCAGCTGGATGGTCTGATGCACATTGCAGCGACAACTGAACCATTGGCAAACATACTGTGAATTATAGCACAACATTACACGTGGCATGTATGTTGCTCCATGAGTCAATGCCCAAGGTCTTCAATTCCAAATGTGCACATTTCCAAAGGTGAATGCATAAATGTTCCTGTTGATGCAAGTGGTAAACACTTCCTCAGCATGCTGACCCTTATCACGAAAATGATAATTTTAGACTACTGCACTGTAAAACACTTCACATTAGCACAAAAAGTGTAAAGTGGTTTTGAAGTACAGATTCAGTAACAGGATGCTGGTTTCCTGGAGCATGTTTGACACTTTTACATCTTTTTACACGTGGATGGAGAATGCGTTGTGGAGGCTTTTACGTCCACATCCACATCGGTATTACATGTTCTGGGATGCAATAACATACTGCCTTTCATATAATTATCACGAAAGAAAATGCAACTCAATGTACTGTATATTGAAATACACCAGTGTACTGAACCACAGCTGCTTGTGCTTCCCAACAGAACAAAAAGTACAAGTGCTGCATGTAAATTCATTCACATTTAATGAATGGACTATGGGTGAGTCCAAGTGTGAAGATTCGTCTTGTGAAAGCAGGAAAATGGAAGTAGGATTCACAAGCAACTCTCAAGTAACTTGTTGAGATAATATAATTCTCTGAGCTCAGCCTTTTGGACACAGCCTATATTTTATGATGTTTTAAAATGTTTGTTGGCAAGTGGTCGTGTACAGGTGGGAATATATACCCAAGTCTGGAAGGTGGAGGCACAACTCCCTCTGTTTCATGTCATTGGGGTTCTTAGCCCCATGTCATCTATCACAATCGCTGAATGTGCCACTTGTCAGGTATTATCCCTTAAGTATAGTCATATAACAGCAAACGGCCCATTCTGCATGATAACGATGTACTTTCTCTTATGATTGGGTATGTTTGTATTGCTGTATTGGAACTTCGGAAATGATCCTGGTAGATAACATTAAATTATTGACAAACTGGACTGAATTTATGTATTTTCAGCTTGTGAGACAACTTTCCTGTGCATGGTGTCTTCGATTTCAGCCTTAAAAACACGTATCAAGGTATTGTATCACTGCACTCATGTATTTTCATCACTGTAACATTTTCTTGACTCCCAAGCTGCAATTTAAATAAACTGGTCCCAATTTCCCTTCAACACTAGTCAAAAGTTTGGAAAATAACAGCACTTTCACTGATTCTTCTGTTCATTGCCGTAGATACTGCTCAATAAAGACCAGACATCATTTGAACAAATGATTTCTCCCCATTGTGATGAAATTTGATAGGTAGGGAAGTGAAGTGCCTCTCTCGACAACACTGATTAAAAACTGCCTCTTCAAGGGGAGAGAGGACAGAGGAGAAAATTGGTGAGGGAAAAATCCTCACGAAAACACACACACACACACTCACACACTCACACACACAACACATATAGACAGCAGAGGCTCTCTTGTGGTTTTGGCATTCCTCCCGTGTTTCTGTATTTCCATCTGTGACAACCATCTCAGGGGAGAGGAGCTCCACCTTGGCAGCCTCTGTGGCTCCCCGGGTCATCTTATTAAAACACTGAGACATAGTGAGGATCTGGCATACACACACACACACACACACACACACACACACACACACACACACACACACACAAGCACAGCCGCAACAAATTCTGTGGTTTTACTCCCAGGTACTGCACACTAGGGCCTGAGGTGATTCATCACTTTCCAGAACTACACAAACACACAGAAACCTTCTTGCATATGCACATACCAAATGCAGAAACACACACTTTTAGCTACATCTGTTTACCCACACAAGCTGACAAACACACACAGCCTTTTGTATGTGCCACACACTCCCGTAGAAAAGCAGATGGACACGAACCACAACCTTTTCCTTGAATTTCCTTTTTGAGACACCTGCTTTAGTTTCCTCCTTTCTCTGCCTTTCTGATTCAAATTGCTGTCAGTTTATCTGTTTGACTTGGTGGAATTGAGCAAATGGATTCGACTAAAAGCCTCTGAGCTGCGGTTAATGCGGCGGCCGACTAGAGAGGACCAGCGAGCGGGCCAGCGCCATTTGTTGGCTGTAAAATGAAACAACACAATATACAATGAATCTCATCTTAATGCCTCGGCAGGCTGATTTGAATACAAATCAACAGCAATCACAGCAGCAGCGGTGGCAGGGGATATCTATCAGCGTGTTGTTTTGCTGAGGCTGGAGGTCTGCACATTTAGATGCTGTTGGACCCTCAGTGAACAAACAGAGCAGAGCTAGAGGTCTACAGTCTCCTCAGATCTCTGCACAGCCTGCTGGTTAATGGGCTTATTTATCATAATTTTTGGTGTTTTGCCAGAGGCAGATACAAGGGATCAATGTTTTGGGGCACCACTTCAATGAAAGCTCATAGAGGCCGAGAAGGGAGCCTCATCTCTGTTGATTATTCTGCTTCTCCCGCTGTCTCCCTCTGTCTCTCCTCCAGACATGCTGCTAGCCCAGATTGAATTGATTAGATAATACTCCTCTGATTTCCAGCATGGCCCAGACATGATCACTCTGGCATGCCAATAGTCCTGTTCTGTCTGGGTCATTTTTCCTGACCCGCAGTGAGAAGCTGCTTGCCCAGATAGCTGGGGTTAGATCGATGGGGTCAGTATTGGAGTTTTATTGAAAGTGGCACCTGGGCCGGTCAGCCACACCGCTGTCTGACAGTATGGATGTGATGCAGTTTGTTTGAGTATATATTTATGGTGTCATTGATCAATACTGATTTGGTTGTCTGTAGGAAGCCGTTAACCTTCAGATCCTTGTGTGACATTTCCATCTGGTTCCAGCGAGGCGAGAATAGGTGTTATTCTTATCATCATGTTGGATGTTCATGCTCTGTTCAGGATTTTTCAAGTGTCATGTTTTAAACACATTAAGTGGCATAGCATATCTCACGACAACCTCCTGGAAATGACATTAATGTACAGCTAATATGCAACAGTAAATAAACTTTGCCAGTGTTTTTACACTATTAGTGCGGGACACAAATGTGAAAAAAAAAAATTGAAACTAAATCTAGGCTTAGTTTGCTACCACAGCTAATTGGGAAAAAAAGTTTTATATAATATAGTTTAGTTATAGATAAGCGTAATGGAGGCAGGCTTGCTCACAAAGGACCAACTATGATTTTCACACATATCATCTCAGTGGAATCAACCAGCAATGGTTAGATGAGACAAGCTGGAGGAAAAGCACAAACTACAACCAGTTCAGCACTAAATGAACTCATTTCATTCAGACCCCTGGATATCTGTCATGCTCTGTCAAAAACTAAAAGTGATGCAGACTAAAAGTATCTCTGTACTGAAACAAGCACAACCCATTTTGACATTTTCGGGACCAGCTGAGTGATTTGCTGCTTGTAGCTAATAAAAGACAGAAAAAGACACAGAAGCAGAAGGACAAAGTGAAGGACTTAAAGTTGATTGCACTTGGTAGAAGACGTATGGCAGAAAGACAAACAACGCTGCGACGTGTGGAAACTAAATCAACTACAATAAATAAGTAGGTCCACAACGGGAAACCAAGGCAAACAACGGCATAATAAATCTATCCAAACATAGCGTTGTGGGAACAAGCGGTGGAGGAGCTATCACAGGGAGGCTTCCGCTGGATCTGCGGAGTAGTGCAGGGGAACCGTGTGCACGCTGAGCCCCGACAGATGTCGAGGATGCGAAGCAGGGGAGGTTTGTTGATGACGTTCTCGTAAAGTACACAGTTACTTCATGGTTGCTCTCCTCTGCCATATGTTCTCATTAGCAATGCACAAGCACATGTGAAGTTGTGCAGGCATACACAGGATGGGCTCATACATTCATCTGTATGCGTATATACTTGTGTACAAGTATAACAACACAGATGCATGCGGACCAGAGAATCCATTTCAGCCTGCGGTGTTACTTTAATGATGTTTTCATGGTAATGAGCAGAGAGGGACATCTTGTGAAGGTTCTTGTTGGGCATGTTCTAGATATCACTCCAACCCCATAGGCTTGCACTGATACAAGAACCTGCGTTTGACAGGAAGTGTTGTACAGAACGTTGTACATGGCGATTCAATCAGTGTTACCTCTCAATGAACAGACACGAGTGCTGCTAAATGAAATGTCGACGTTATTAACCCATCTGCCAACAGAAACTTGCGTTCGGTGTATCCAGGTCTCAATACACAGGGGGCCCGTCATCCAACAGATGTTGGTAAACAGTCGCAGTAAAGGAGATTATGGGAATCATATGTATTTATGTCAGGATATGATGAACTACACCCACACATGTGTTTGATACAACGCACACTTAATCTTTTAATGCTTCATATACTAGCTGGAAACAGGTTATGCTATGCTTTAATGTTATCTTACGCTATTGCTACTGATATTATTCACTGTGTGACTAAACGGATGCTTTGGAGCATTGCTGATATTCTAAATTTGGTAAAAGAGAAGTTGTTCATGTGCTGTAATTTATGGCATAACAATAATGAATAATGAGTTGTTGCATTAACAAATAGAATTAAACTTTGCTGATGAACACGAATGCTTCTTGAATAAAATCCTGCCCGCAGTGTGCTACCTGGAGATGATGCACTTTCAAATCTTTACAACAACAATGCCAAAAGAGCTAATGAGGCCTACTGATAGTAGTACTTAGAATGAAATTTTTTTTTTGTTTTTTTCACTGCCAAGTCTTTCATCTCTTTCTCATCCAGCGCCTCATCATGTTATAAACCTCGCTTGCAATATTTCCCAACAGAGATTAGAGCTAAGCAGAAGATTTGAGAAGCTGGTTTCAAAGTATCGAGCAACTTTGGAATATGGAAAATGGAAATGGGGTCAACTGCAGGTAAAGTGTAGCTGCGTGTTCATTTGCGACAGATAGAAATAATGTCCTTGTCATCTGAACGTGTAAGCATTAATAATACAAGAACTGCTGGGGAATCAGACCACCTCGTAATCTGTGGTGCGACATCATCAAGTCACCTTTTTAACTCACATAAAGACATTTAGATTCTTTTTCTACATTGCTGACAGCATCTACGCACTCATAACAGTTCTATACAGTTTATCAAGTGTGTGTGAATGTGTGTTCTTGTTGAGATTGTATCCATACAATACATTTTACATGTGTTATCGTTAGACTTTACTTTAACATACTGTATATCACTGGCCAGCTGTAACGCCCATGCAACCGGATCACCCTAACCCAGCTGGAAAGATTCCCACATTTGTTAAGCTCTAAGACTCCTCTTCGCTTTGATATCTCCTAATTTGTAGAAAACATTAAGATAGCAATTTTGCAATCTTGGTGTAAAGATCACAGGCAGTAGATTATATCATCTGTTGCTAATGAAAGTTGTTTCCTTAATGGTTGTGGCTGTTGGCTTCTTGAAATGTTCTCTGCAAAGCTGGTGTCTTTTCTTGGATAAAGATCAGCTGCGAGAGAAGAGAAACATCACTGTCACGCCACTCTGCAACCCGAGTGAACTGTGTGTTGGATGGATATTCGTCATAGCAAGAAATGTGATGGCTTTTAATTCTTTTCTTCATTTTATTTTAGATCGCTGCAGACTTTCTGATCTACGCTGATTCCAAGATGAACTGAAAGACATCTGACAGTACATTTGTCCACCGACTGCTTGTGGTTCAAGAGCCAGGAGGGCAAACCGAGAACGAGGCTCACCGTGAGCTCTCTCCTCTCAATCTGCTTTAGTTCTAATGAATGAGACATTCATCAATCCTCCTGCACCCTGACTATACACACACACACACAAACACACACACACCAACAAACAAATCACACTGGGCCCTCCCTGATTGTGATTTGTTTGCAGATGCTGGTCAACTACATCCATTTCTCTGCCCCCCCAGCCGCAGGACAGCTCAGTACGCCTCTCCACAGCTCATAAAAATGCCGGCTGAATTTCCATCAGGCCGTCTGGGGTGTAAATTCCTTCCCAGGTCTGAGGCCTGACAGGCCAGCACGCAGCCCCCTTAACGCTCAGAAGGAAAAAATGGATGAAATCAAATGAAGCGAGGGCGATAATGAAACTGATATTATTCCCGCTAACCTTTAGCTGGGGAGCAGCACCCTGCAGCGGCCTCCTGTGGACCATGTGAAATGGTTAAAGTCATCTGTATGCGTATCCGTGGGCAGAAGGTGAGCTATGAGCATCAGAATGGAATAATTTGATGGCTAATACAAATATATAGCCCACAGCAATGTTTTAAGTGCAATTTGGTAATAGAAAAAAAAGGGTAGCAAGTTCATTATGGCAACTTCACTTGATCAAATGTTTTTTTCATCTTAAAATAAATCTTTTTCTCAAACCAGAATGAGCCTGATTATGCTTTGATTTATGGAACTGCCACTTGTTTTATATAACTGCTGTAAATCTCAGGAACAAAGGGAACAACAGGAGATACGTTGTCTTGAAGTTTTTTTTTTTTTTTTCACAGTTTGTGGTTTGTTCAGAGTCAAAATTAGATTACAGAACACACTGACACTGTGGTAAATGAGAAACATTCAGTGCACTGACATCTGGGATTGAGACATTAAGTTAAATTTATGTCTTGACACAAATCCGACATCTTAAGGGATTGATTCATCATGAGCGTACAGGTTTTTTAGGTTTTTATTCGTCCAGGTTTTGAGTCTCTCAGGTATCTGCCTCCACCCCTATGGAGCGGAGATGGATGGAGTTACGTTTGTGGTGCTCAAAGCAATGGAAAAAATTAAAGAGCCACATGTTTTCCAGAAACAATGTCCCTGTTACCCTCAGCACTCCACCAACATCTCACACTTTTCGTACACACTAGGGATTATTTCCTCAGTGGAGAGAAGTTCTATGAATTAGATGGTGAACAATGGCCGCAGGTTAAAAGCAGGAGAAAAGAAAGAAACAGGAAGGCATAAAAATAATGAAATGTCTGGTGTTGCAGTGGCTTTCATTCTTACCAGTGAAATGTTATCAATCCTAACAGTTAGTGACTGACCATTGTGAGGCTCAGAGTTGTGCAGAGTGCATTCAGTGAACATGATTTGGTGAACGGTGAGCTGAACCTCTGCATTGCTTTTACTGAATTAGAATATTGTTAACTCATGCTGAAGTTAATGATGCTCATGCACTGTTTTATGGGGATATAGCATGCTGGATGGCCTGACCAACCCGACCAATAAAGGCAAGTACTAGCCAATCAGTTTTTTTTTGTTTTTTGGACACAGACTTGTAACTTTCTAGACTACATTGTGCAGTAGAGGATCTGCAGCCTTTGCAGCTCATTCAAAAAACAATGGAAGAAATCAGTGTGAACATTTTAATATATGTGACCGTAACTTGGAGCTAGCTCTTATGAAGTTTGAACTTGCACAACACTGGCGTTGCCCCTGCATCTAAATGGGGTTTGAAGGTTTGCTTGAGGTAAAATAAGCAGCTGCTAAACTCCAAGTGATCTCACTGTAAATCTTGGAACCTTTCTGAAACAGCTCAACAGTGCATGCAAGGTTGATTATCATAGAATTCCTGTGCCGTGCCAGACAATTTGAATAATGAAGGAGGTCATCCATGCTGTGCCAGCTGGGCGTAAAGTATGCAGTATTTTTGAGAGGTCAGAAGGTCTGAAATTGACTTAGAGACAATTGCAGGTAATGGGTCCACTATGGTTTTGCAAATCCAGACCCATGCAGGACGCTGGGGCCTTGATTCGCTTTGCACAGCAATTAGCAACTGAAGTTGGTGACAGGGCAGTTGAAAAAGGATCTTTCATCAAGTGATGCAGTTTACTCTGAGACAGTCTCTTTTGGCTTTCTGAATCCAGTTCAATGAGGACATGTTTATATTGGACCTGGCAGCTTCACCGGGACAGATCATGAGAAAATGGGCCCTTGACACAGACATATAAAATCCCCCTCACTCCTACAAGGGAGCGAGACTGAAAGAGACAACAAGAGACGACAAAGGAAGCAATTAATTTGTAATCTAATCAAATGTCCGCAGTAAGATGTGATCCTCCATTGATTTGTTGGAAACTCTACACAAAGGACTAGCCTCTATTTTACCATTTGTGTTGCTTTCCTCCCCATCTGGGCTGGGGAAACTTTAATCCTTGTTTTGTTTCTCATAGTGATAAAATAGTTTATAAAAATGAGATAATTGTTTCGTAATGATGATACACAGAGGTGATTATCACGAGAAACTGCCATTGAATTTTCATTTGGTGAATGCTTTACACGCAGACAATCTTCACTTACCGCACCAAATATATGTTTTCTCTGTTAATACACATTCGCCAGCGAGGGGACGGTGGTGTCCAAGAGACGCCTGCAGATCTAAATGTGGCTGTCAGCTCAGTATAGTTCACTCCAGGTGTCTCTTTTCTGCAGCTCCAGGCTTGTTCTTTCACTCGCTTGCTATTGCAAATGATCATAAATTATGAAAGATGGATATTGAAGGCATGGTACATTAAGTATGATACGTAAGTTGTATACAAATTATTGAGAACCTGTTTGATTAATTGTTCTTGTGGATTGCATTTTACACTAATTTTATTATTTGAAGTGCATTAGCTACTGAATGGAATAAATGTAATGTGATACAGGCATCTCTTGTCATAGTTCAAGAAAAACATGAAGTGAATTCAGGGTACATGTTCAACCTGTTCAGCATGAGGAGTGGTGTTTTATGTATTCTATAAAAATGAAATGATTTTAAATGTGTCAGTCATTGGATGTCTTAGATACCGCACTGACTTTAATTAGACTCATTTTGTCAGACATTCACTTGTCCAAGTCATTTCTGTGTTGGCAGTTTTCAGGGTTTCAATTCTACATTCTACAGTTCTACAACACATTTCACAATCATAAACTCTGAACTGTGGACATTACAGGAGGAACACTAAAATAACACAATCATGCAACCGACCAGCTGACAGTAAAGCTAAATACGGCACAGGACCGTCATTTTCTACAGTGATAAACTGTTGTTATAGATTACAGTAGGTACACTGTAGAACAGACAGTGCACCGATATGGACAAAAATCTTAAGTACTCAATTCAAGCAACTGATCTGTATTAATAGATATCACTACAGGTCATTGTGGTTCAAACTTTTAATGTTGTAAAACCTGAAAGATCACACTGATATGAAATTTGAACTCTTTTTCCCAGATTATTTCATCTCATCATCCCTTCCTGATTGAAAATCAAAGCTGCAGTCTGATCACAAGCCTTGCTAATCTAACACAGCATTCAATACTTTAAAAAGCGACTAGTTTTCTGTCTGACCACGGCGGGTTTGACAGGTGCAGTAATTGAGTCGTTTCCTTTGGAAGCCGCTCTGTGATTGATTGATTTGGATCGGTACAATTGCCCGCTTGTAGATAATATCATAATTTCAGCTGCCTCATATTGCCATTGATTCACTCGCTCATTGCTATGCAGACAGCTTCCTGACTTTAGAAGTTTATAGCGAGGAAAGTGTATGAAAGATGGTGCGAAAACTTTGCAGTGAAGGCTGCAGTGAAGCTAAAAGGAGTCATCTGTCTTGCCATGCATGAAAAACACCATTAATTCTGTTCAAGTCAACATCTTATAAATGTGTAACTTTACAAAACTGGTGAGTCAACAAGGTTTTGGTTACAAATCGCAGACTGTGGCTTATTTATGACCTGTGAGAGAAAGAGCTGAAACCAACTTAGCTGAATCATTTGATGGCAGGGAGTGAAAGTTTGGTGGATTAAGGATTGCAGATGAGTGAATGTATTTAAATTGAAAATGATTTGCTGGTTTGATTTGACTTTGGTGTCGAGTATCTTGTGCAGTTGATGTAATTTCTGAATCAGACAGAGTGGGTGGAAGGTTATTTCAAAGAGCAGGTGGTGTCAAAGGCTGCCACAGAGCATCAATGGTAAACTGTACACATCTCATCCCTCCTTTCTCGCTCTGACACACACTTTACACCTCTCTTTTATCATTATCTCACTGCTATCCCTAGGAGATTTAACACAATGTCATTCCACATATGGTAAAACATATTTAAAAAAAAAAAAAAAAACACCGCTGGGCACAAGTGATGAAAGGAAAGCCAAAGATGAGGGCAAATGAATAGTTATGTCATTATCTGCCCATTTCACTCAGTCCCCGCTGTGAATTCCACATTGCTAACTCATCTTTGTGTCCTTGCTCAGATCTATGGAGCCGATTTGGTTATCGCAGGGGGGTCACCCGCCTTGGAGGCTCTCCTTCCTCATTACAGTACAGCCCAGTGAGGAATCCTACAGGCACTGAGGTTGAACTGCGGCAGAGTCCCACTGAGGAGCTTTGTTTAAACAGCGTTGCGCTGTATTACCCAACTTAATGGAGACTCCATCCCAGCCCAACCCTCAGCACCTCATGTATTTACATGGGGTTATCTGCTCCTCAATGTCAGGCATAGGGCAGCACACTGGGCCAGGTGGAAGTGGGTCGGAGGAGACAGTTGGACTCCAAAATGGAAAAATCTGACCTCTGAATGTTGGTGAAGAGCATATCCCATTTACTTAGTTGTTAGCTCAGTTGACTGATGTGTTAGAATGAGAAAGGCTGATTTTGTGGGTCCGTGAGAAAGCGAGCAAACAGTGAAAATGAAGGGGTAAATATAATTATGAAAGCAATGGTTTGCAGTTTTTGAAGGTTTTTACATGCTGATTTGTACAGAAAATGGGTTTGGATCAGTCACAGAGGGATGTTTTAAAGGGGAAGATGTTAATTACATCATTAGTTTGAATTCTTTTATGGCCATGATTTATGCATGATATTATCATTCTGCCCAGGATTGTAAAGGTGGAAGGCACCAAAGTGAAAATGGCAGGAAAAGAAGGATGAAACCATGATGAAAAAGAATTCATTTCTGAGCTCACAATACGTATTCGTCAAACAGGATGGGATGCATTTTATGCAGGTGTCAGTCCACTTACTGCCAGCCCACCAGGTCCATCTGATCACCATCTCCTACCATTTGAGCCTTTTCTGAAATGCTACGCCGATGGTTAAAGTTTGGTAAGATTCAAGCAACTAAAACTATGTGGTTCAGGTTAGAACATTGGGTTCATGATTGGAAGAAACCCACTTTGATCACTGGCAGAAGGTGGGATGCAAACAGCAGTCCACTGTGTCAAAGCCACATGCTTTACTGACCCAACCACCCACCTCGACCTCTTCCCTATGAGGTCTTGTGGTGCTATGGCGTCACTCAAAGCTGACTTTTGCTTTAACATGGGACCCAGCCTCCTGGATGAAAGTCCTGTCTTTGTTTAACTCATCCATCCAACCCATCTCCTTCATATGCGGACATTCTTGCTTTATACCAAGTTCGCGGACTTCCCCCTTTGCTCCCATCATAATTACTATGGCCACTAGAGGTCGCAGCCTAACAATAACTGTCAATATTGGTCATAATTACACAGAGAACCTATACAGCTGACTCACTTGTTAGGACAGGCTGGCTGATAAATACTGTGTGATATGACTGAAATCTCTCAGAACAAGCTAGTGAGTGGACCTTTACTTGAAACTGTTGTCACACTCACACACACACACACACACACACACACACACACACACACACACACACTCATTTACAGCAGTTGGAAGACATTGGACTTTTTTTTTTTCCTGGGTGACACCCGAAACATATGAATCTATCTATAAAGCGTATGAACTACCTTAAACTGCTACTTCAAACCCAGTTCAAACAACGACCCTTTGACCTGCTAATCATCATGTTCAAGCCTATCGGGTTGGACTGACAGTGAATTCAGCTTGCTGTTGTACTCTGCTGTTCACAAACTAACTCCTCACTGAGACCATATAGGAGCTATAGGAGTTTGCTGTGTGTTTGACCATCATTGATCTGTCTGTGTTTGAAGCCATCAGTGTCTGCCGGTGCACTCTGCATAATGTCTTCAGATGCCCTCTCCCTTTGCCAGCCACCTCACACTTACTATGCAAGCCGCTATTCTGCTTTCACAAGCAAAATGGAGAACGCAGAGCCGGAGGATGCAGCTTAATCTTTACATCTCTCCGAGCGCGGCAGGCACCACAACACCGACCAGTGATATAATACTCAGCTTTTGCATTCTGCTGACATTTCTCTGCTGATCCTCAAAGACAAAAAGAAGTTTTATCGACAGTGAGTCACTCCACAGTGATTGTTTTATTCACCTGCCTCTGGCTGCGGGTTCGGTTATTGTTGAAAAAATCTCAAACCAAAAGCCAGGAAAACAATACTAATCTAAAAAACGTGACATGTATTTCACTGTTTTGTTTTTCCTCACATTACCAAACAACTGATATATGAAGGAGCAGAGGTGAATCATAAAGCACCTTGTGGCATCTGCAAACAATCTGTCCACAGCATTGCGTGCAATTTGTTTCCCTCTGGGGGTGTGTGTAAGTAGTTTAACACAACACGATTTACAGAGGCGATGTAAATCAAAGGAAAGACTGGAGTACAAGCATCAGCAACTTACTCTACTGAAGATTCGCAGCTGCACCGCACATACACACACACTGTATGCTAATTCTCCTAAATGCCACTCTGAGAAGCTAAACAAACAACAGCCACAGACAGAGGAGCATATAACCTATAATAGACTGGACGGGCAGATGAGGGGAACCAGATGTAATCGTGTGTTTTCCTCTGTAATCTTCTTTGTCCTGCACCGGGCTCAGACAACGGCAGATTATTTGACTTATATCACAATTTGTAATCCCCTCAGTACACAGTATCGCTATCAATAAAAGGAAATGCTATTTGGCAAAGATGTGCATGCCGCGATATAAAAACAGGCCATCAGTGGATCCTCGCTGATATGATATTGTCTTCAGGAGATTTTTATATCTGTGGAATAAACACAACTTTGACCCACATGGCTGCTTAGACCCTGAACTGAATGCTGAATCACGGGTACGGCTCACACATTACAGTGAAGGGCAGGTTTTCATTGAAGCACAAGGTAGACATATTAACCAGCGCTGCAACCACGTATGAATATTTGATAATGAACGGATAATCAAAACAGACTTCACATCTCCTCAGAATGCATTCATGAACACCCCTGTGTCTGAAGGTGAAACGGTGTGTGTGTGTCAGGGCTCCACAGATGAAGCGTGTGTGTCATTTACGAGATAATCTTTCATTCTTTTGCTTTTCGAGCAGGCAACGGCAGCCTAAATAAATAGCTAAAATACGTCAAATTGGTGATTTTCTTCTTCATCGCGGCTCTGCAAATAAAACCAAAAGAATCGAGCCTTGTTTAGCTCTAAGTAGGCACTGCGCTGGCTTTGAGGGAAACAATTTACACATGCGAAATGTGGAAATACTTCACTGGCTTCACCGGCACAGTCTGCCTTCAAGAGATTTGTTTTTTGCACCACTACAGCCAAGTGACAACCTTGAATAAATGGACAGACAAATGTAACAAATGCAGATGCATCCATAGGTTACAAGGGCTCGCTGAATGGCTGACTGGCATTCACAGTCACCAGATTTCAAGACATTAAGCTCAATGGTGAGATCTGGGACCAATATATTAGGAGGCATTGGACCCGTGTTGGCGAGGCTGTGCTGCTTTGAGCCAGTAAACTACGATCCAGGGAGGGTGGTTTAAGTATTAGATCAATCAGTAATAGATCTATACAAATCAAGATTATAATAAGGCTGAGGGCTGATCAGACACCAACACACGACACAGTGGTTTGAAATACGAGACATGATTTTACAACTCTGAAAACGTGGGACAGCAATGATGATGATTATGAAGTGAACGCTAGCATTGTGAAGTGATCCATCAATGACTGTGCATTCAAGGTTATATGATCAACTCTCACAGCGTTTAGCTGGATGACATCCCACTGCGCTGCGGTAAAAACTGAGGAGTGTTTGACAGTTTTTATCGCCAACATTACTCGGTCTCTGTTGTATGCTGCACTCCTGCTGTGTTAACACACTGGCCTCACTGAAGTGAATGAGCTGGCTGCGTTTTTCACTGCTAATGCCATTTGGCACACAGCCTACATTGCATGGGTTAAAGGGGAAGATAAAGGGAAAATACACCAATTTTACACAATACAGGTCAATTTTGAAGAGTCTGTTGGTTGAATTATGCGATCCATACTATGGCTTAAAAGCCGGGATATCTCAACCAAGGCTGCATCATTTTGGCAGAGTAAAGAAAACTGATATTTGAAAGCCAAACCGACGGATCATCACAGAGCAGAAAGAGAGAGAGAGAAAAAAAAAAACATCAAGGAACCGAGCGAAAAAGAGAGCAAAAGAATCATAGAAAAGGCAGATTTGATTTAAATAAGGTTTGAGCGAAGGTACAGACTAACAGAGACAGCCAGTTTGGGCTGAGCATATCTTAAGTGATCAGTACAGATCAAAAGAAGGAGAGAGTGAAAAGAAAGTTTTCCTCTTGTCAGTGTAAGTTGGAGGCCAGCGGTGCTTACAGTGACTGGGTGATTGACAGGCAGCCACAGATTCACATTGACCTGTGGAATTGAAGGATTTAAAGGAGGTGAGGAAAGTGTCTGCACCCATCATCACAGGGTTACTGTCAACGGCAAGGAATATTTTTCAATTTCTAGGTTTTTTTTTTCCTTTGTGTGGCTCTTTAAGAAAATCCCCCACCCCTCCATCCAACCTTCAGCTCTATTCATCCCATCGCTCTCTTTCTCTTAACCTCCACTCGGCTGCCTCTGCTTTCATCTCCTTGCTTGGTCTAACTCAGACCTGACTTGTCTCCTCATAAAACCCCTCTTCAACCCTTCCATGCCCATCTACCATCTTCCCTGTCCTCTCATCTCCTTTCTTTCATCTTTCCTCTCCTCCTCCCCTCTTCTCTTTTCCTTCTCTGCTGTCATTTCTCCTTCTCTCTCGTTTTGACTGTGCCTCCCACTAACATTGTCTTCTGTTATGCCCCTATCTCTTTTCTTTCCTTCACTTTGCTTATAATTTCTTTCCTCTTTTGTCCTTCACCATCTCATTTATCTGTTTCCTCTTTCTGCCGTCTTTCCTCTCTCTCTTATGTCCTCCTTTAATCTGTTTTATTTTCTTCCCCTAATTCATCTCTTCTATCTCATGTCCTGTTTCCTTCTTTGCTCAGATTCCCTTCCTTTCCTTTGCTTTCCTTCATGTTCCCTTTCTTTCTTTCCTCTCCTATATTTCTTTCGTCCTCTCCTGTCATCTTTTCATCTGTGTCCTGTCCTCCTCTCCTCTTTTTATCTGTTCTCCTTCCTCCTCCCTTCTCCTCTCCAATCTCCTCCCATTTCCTTCTCTCCTCTCCTCACCTCATCTGTCTCCTCCCCTCCCCTCCTTCCTCCCTCTCTCCCTGCTGTCACTCAGTGGAGGGTAAATAAAGGGGAGGTTATGAGGGCCATCCTGTCTGAACCCCATCCATCACACTGCCATTTAATACCCACAGCTGTCACTGTGTGTACACAAATGTGTGCCTTTGTGCGTGTGTATGTTGTTCATCCAGCTTCCGTGTGTATGCACAGGATCACACTGGAAATTGACAGGCGCTTACCAAAAACTGTGAACACTGACGAAACAGCAGCCCCACATGTTTCCCCTCCCTGCTAAAATTGTTGGAATTATTTTCCGCTGTGTGTGTGTGTGTGTGTGTGTGTGTGTGTGTGTGTGTGTGAACAGATGAGAGAGTGTGTTGTGTGCAGGCCTGCTGAGTAGCTCCAGAGTTCCTCCAGCCCTCACTGACAGTGAGCAGTAGCACCACACAGGCTTTTTTGTTGCTTCCGCTGAAAGTGAACCCCATCTCGCACACATTCAGTCAGACAGAAAGCAACAACACAAGGAGACACCGGGACAGGACGGCTTTTGTTTGAGACAAGAGGAGGGTCCTCCATGCACGAGAACAACTGGAACATGCAGGAGGTGATGGAGTACAGCAGTATGATACTGGTTCAGCAGAAGTATATTGAATAATTCTTCTCACATGGAGTTTTGGAGGGTAAAATTCATGCATTTTTCTCCTTTCCTTTCATCTATTCTTATTCCCTTCCCTGTCCTCTCCTGCCTTCCTTTCCTCCTGTCCTCCTCTCATCTGTTTTCTGTTCCGTCAGCGCTTTGCCCCCGTTTAAAACGCATGGGTTCCTACTCAGCTATGATCGGGGTTTAGTACAAAAAAATGCCACGCATGATGAACAGTAGAGATTCAGGGCTTTGTTGAAAACATTCAGAGCTTAAGCTCCGTAAGCCCACCTCTGGCGGGAGACTGTGATATGAACACTGAACCAGGTTTAATCATTCCTCCTGTTCACACTGGTCATTAAAAGATCCTTTCCTACAGCATTTCCAGTGTACGTGGGACAAAATCCACAGTCCCGGTTATGAGCAAAAATGCATTCCCATGTTAATCTGAGGCTAATATGAGGCCGTCCAAAATATCCTACACAGACTTTTAATAAAAAATCCCCTCTTGTTTTTACTATCCCCCCCACTGTAGCTCAACAGGGAAACACAAAGAGGGAATTTTAGATGGAAACACTGTAACTCAAGATATCAGCCCGATTTGTCTGATTCAGACTGCTGTGGTCTCATGAATGGATTTTTAAACTATACAAGGACAGTTGGCTTTGTGCCCATCAGTGATGCTGAAAGTGCATTAGGAAGGCATCCATTAATGTCTGTTATGATCAGGGGGGATGATGACAGCAAGCAAATCATGTTTCAATGTACATATAGGCAAAGGACAGTGGAATTGGATGTAAATCTGAGCGATGCAATTGTCCAATACAAACATAATTCCCAGGGAGATTTTTTAGGACTACATCTACACAGCCATACAGGTACAAACCAAATTTCCTTTCTGTATGCAGGAACTGTGCAACCTTTGCAGGCAACAGCCTTTCACTCATGAATGTACAACTACCTTCCTCAGGACAGTAGCTTAGTTCAATTAATAAAAAAAAAAAAAGCACAAATTTAACACAATCTAATAATCTAATAAATAAAAAGAGCTCCAGCCCCCACGGTGGATACAAGATGCATAATACATCAGTCTGTCTATATACACTCTCCCTTGGTGTGAGTTGTATGGTCAGTTTTGTTAAATTGTTTGTTTCATTGACCTCAACTTAAGTTCCAATCAGTTACACTGTTTTTTCTATTTTTCTTTCTCAAATCATTTTCACTGTGCTTTCTTCCAAATTATGTAGTAAATACATTAAAATCAGGAGGAAAAACTGGAAGAACTAAAGGCAATTGTTTATCATGCAGATGATATATGAAATTTGATTTTGGTGCTTAGGCTCTGCGGGGAGACGAGGCGCGTCTTCCCTGAACAGCAGCCAGATAAGACCCCCCATTGAAATACTGGTGGTGGTGGCGGCTGATGACTGAACCTTAGAAGTAAACCTACCTTAATATTTTGACTTCACACTCCTGGTTTCCATGAGCCTTGCCATCCCTGACACTGTTCATCAGATTTAATGAACTTAAATGACAAAACATCATGCACTAAAGTACGTGAGCTGAAGAAAACTTGGAGCACGGCGACACAATGGTACAGCTTATTTGTGAGTATTGAAAAAAGAAGCACATTTAAAAAAATAAAAAAAAGGACTCTACTCATAATATCCAGGAAGATCCTTTTCTCTTTTCACATTTTTAAAATGTGTCAAGCCCAAGTGTTACCCATTCCATTTGTGGATACCTCAACACTAAACTACAAAGAGGAAAAAGACTGGGATGGTACTGCTGTCTACCAAAGTGGAAAAATAGTGCAGCAGCATATCAGTGCAGAAGGTAATATTTCACTGTGATAGGTAGAGAAATTTTTCCTGCAACTGTCATCTCCACTGGGTCCAAATCTGTTTAGTTAGATGCTCCAGGCCCATCAAACAGCCTCTGGTGTGTAGTGCTGGCTGTCAGAAACCATCACCTGCACTCTGTAGGCACTGATCCCACTACTGGGAGACCTCCTCTCATCAGGCCTGTCCCCACACCACAGTAGCTTCCGCAGTCTTATTTCCAGCTCCAGTGCTGCAGCTGGCTTGGGTACACTTAAAACAAGCTGGCAATGTGCTATTGAATATCTATTTTCTTCCCATAAACCTGCTGGTGGTAAATCGTGTGTGGCCCTGCCGGTGGTGTCTGTACCTTTAATTGGTTTTCGATCAGCGATTGTCACTTGAAGAAGAGCTTGCTACCTGCCAGACATGTACAAAGAAGCTGCCAATTAGCCTCCTCAATTGATTGAGAGAGGTGCTTTGCTGGAGTATTCAAAAAAAAAAAAAACATTCAAGAGGATTTTTCACAATGCTGCTTTTTGGACTTTACAACTGGTAGATAAAATTCTATAATTGGTGCTTGGCTCTTGTCTCTTTGGGATGTAAAATAAAATGTTAATAAGCTCACAAGCCTGCAAGAAAAACAGCAGCCGCTTGTTTGATTGCTGGAAACAAAAGTGTCTATCAAACAAGAGTGTGAGGAGGGGAAAACACAGGATTAAATGAAATTCTGGTGATGAGAAGCTGTGACAAAATGCTCTGACGGGGGTTGAGGGCCTTGGAAAATGAAGCATCAGATGTGAAGATGTATGATAAGGTTCAATGATTAGATCGGACGCTCGCACATTCAAGATCAAGAGCTGTCCTCCACGCTTTGTTAGCAGCAAAGCACAGTAATCCTAACTAGAGCACTGCAGTACATTACTCAACACTTGTGCCAACAGGTTTTATCCCATTTAAATCAGGAGAGTGGCTGACATAACAGCCAGGCTCCAAATTCAGTAAATGCACCTTTTAAAGGGTCATTTCACCCAAATTACCAAAAACCCAAATTTCATAACTTCCATCTAGGGCTATGACAATAGCTGGTATTTGTAAAGCTTTTCTGTCTCTCGGCTTCCTCTCAACCAAATCGAGATGAACTAAATGTGATTTGTGGTGAACACAGCATTGTGTATCTTTACATAAAGAGCGTCCCGTCTGCACACTCAACATTCTCAACAGCTTTTTTGGAACTACTTTCGACCAAAGTAGTATAAAAAGCATTGATAATGTGCTCTGTGGATAGACCAGAGTGGTAAATACGTTGGGTCTCATACATGAACATTCTGTGTTTTTATCCTAATCCTCTTTTGCTTTTCACGTGACACTGGTTCCTACAAGAGTTCCAAGTCAGATCACCAAACTATCTTCACTGGGCAGGAGTTAGGGTTAGGGTTCTACCCTAGACCCTTGTCATAAATTGCTCGTTTCAACATGATGGATGCCATCTGTTCATGAAAAGAGACTGCAGTTCATGTCCTGTGTGAAACCAACAGTCAGCGTTGAATTTTTTAATTTATTTTAACCAATGACCTTTTCCGAAACCTAACCAAGAGCTGCCTTAACATGAGCAAACAGTGGCCGTACCAGGATGTTAATGGTGTGATGATGAAGGTCTGCCTTTGTCATACTGGCCTAAAACTGGTACTGATCTACAGTGATACATGACATATTGGGAATCATTGGCAGTCGACCCATTCAGTAGTTTAGGAACGAGGATGTGTTGCCAATTACTATACGAGCCGACAATGCCCAACTCTGTGGAAATGTTTCATTCACAAAAATGTCAAGAGTGAAACTTCAGACTGACAAAAGGAGAACAAATGTAGCTGTGTCGGCAGGCATATCAGGGACCTGAAACAATTTGAAAATATTAATAAGCTGCCAACGTTGTGCCATATCAAAGCTGTGCTGTGGCAGAAGGAAAAAGGGAATGGTTTGACTTGATGTTGGACGCCTAAAAACGTCTTGAAAAAATAAAAGCTGTCCACGACTTATCAGAGGCAGTGAAGGGGACGTGAGAGTCACATGGATGGAGAACATGTTCCATTATATTATATGATGCTATTATTACATATGACATTATTATCCTAACCCTAAGAGGCAGCTGTTGGAGTGGGAGAACGTTCCGAGCCACTACTGAACTGAAAAGCTGTCATGCACAAATACTTGTTAAAATATAAATTCTTTGATTTCATCAACATATTAACTGCAGATTATTTTGCGAAGTTAGATTTAAGTCAAACAAGTACGTGAAGCATCCTGGTGGTAGTCTTTTGTCCCACTCTCTTCCCATGTGTCCTGCCTGTCTGTACTGTTTAATGCTCCCCTGTAGACTCGTATGACAGGCCTGAAGCACTTGTGCATTTTGCTCCTAAGAGTAAATTAAATCAAAGAAAGACTGTGTATGCGACCAGGTATCTCAAATCAATCACACGCTGCTTAAGAACAAATCAGGTCATGCGAGTGGTTCTTGTGTGAGACCCATCGACTGTGGAAAGAGAAGTAGCTGTTGAATTTTGAATTCCACTTATAGCACTTCCATTGTAGTGGGGCGGAGGCAGAAATCACAGAGGCAAGTATCTTTTAAAACCAAAACCACGATCTGCATGCCAACATGCAACTTGAAGTAAATGTCAAAACTGGTTTGTCATTTAGGTGATTCAGCCATTTAACTGAACAGCGTGTATTTTGTAAATTGCCATGAAAACAGTTCTAAATTTGAATTATTCTGAGTTATAAAAGAGCTTTAATTTGCTCAAAATTAGCCTAATTACTGGATGTGTAACAATGACTAATAGAATTATAAGCATCACTCATACTGATTATTTCCACACATACAGTATTAGTGGGCAGTTAAACATTTTAATCCTAAATGAACACAAACAAAGTCTCCTAATATGGATCCCTGGGACAAGTCTTATCAAATGGAGGGCTGTGGCTATAATGGCTATAATGTCTGTGTATGTGTTAGAAAGCCAGAGCGATTTCACTGTTACACCATTAGCTCCATAAAAGCATCCTTGTGTCAGTCTCTCTGAGCACTCTCATCACTCTCTGCCCTGCAGTTACCCTCTCTGTAGCTTTTCCCTCTCCCCTGCCGTCCCCCCAACCCCCTCCCCGTCATCATCCTCCACAGCTCTGTCATAAGCCCCGGGTGGAACCTAACATGGGGAAAGCCCTGCTGTTCCAGCCACAGTGCTGATGCCCCATTACATCTCCCCAAATGGGAGACTAGCAGCAGGATTATGACCACACAGAGGGACAAATGTACCCAAACCCTAAGTTTTGTTGGCACACAGAGTCCATCAGATGGCCCATATGGGAGGAGAAAACTGGCAGCGAGAAGAACATAGCAGGGCTGTATGGCTGTAACAACCTGGGAGGAACAATCTTAACTCACGCTCTACTTCTTTGTTCCGGAGCTTTCAACCGTCTCATACAGTCTGCATTATCAGATTTTTTTTTTTTCAGTTGTCACAGGACAACATGGACAAGAGGTCCTAAAAGTGTTCCAAGAAAACTAAATAAACTCCTTGTGCTGATGAAAACTGGTCAAAAGTGCTGCGAAAAGTGAGTAACTGGACCATAAAACTGTTCACTCAGCTGCTGTTTCCAGCTGTCAGGCTCAACCTAGCAGGAGTTTAGAGTACAGCTGATTTCTACAATCAAAGACTAACACCTACAATGATTTGTGCACTGGTGCCAGTATTTTCTGGACTCAATACATTTAGATCTGTCTACTTTTATGCCAACAGTATAAATAATGAAATAAATGATGCAGTATTTTTCCACCCGAATTTTATTCCTGGCAGTGTGAATAAGGTCCTGTAGAGGCGTGTGGATGTAAAGAGAAATTATAGTGAAGCTGAATATTTAAAGCGATTTCAAAAGCCCATTTTTGATACTATTTCTGGTACATCGGCCCTTCTGTGTATTTACATTCTGTAATCATCTCTCCATAAAGTAGTTCAGGAAATTAGCTATTATTTTTTTTGCAATCTTATCTCATTGATAAGAGACGTGCTGCTTAGCTGTTTCTAAACAAAGCAAAAGAAGACAGAGTATAAGAATGAGTATAAAATCATATCAACCAGCAGTCCTGCCTGCTACACCCTCATCTAAATACAGTCAACTCACTTCTCCCATTGTACATAATGCCATCTGCAGTCGGCAAACATTCATAAATGTGACAATATCATTTCTTTAAGAAGCACACATGCACACAGCCCGAGGCACTCAGAGGCTCTCCTTCTATAAATCAATCCTTCTATCTGGTCGCAGCCTGTCTCTTTCACATGCCTGCCCTGCAACACATTCACACAACAATGAATCACAAAGTGGCTCAATGCTATAAATAACATACTATTGACATGAAAATAAATACCCAGGTCAGTTTTACCGACTGATTTCTGCCGAACAGCCAATATTCTGACAATCTCTTAATCAGCCTATGAGGCTGACAGAAGCAGCTAATGAGAGAGGTGGTTTGATTTATGCCTTTGGACATTTCTGTTAGATGTATTTCACTGGTCGATCAATCGATTAAATCACAAGTTCCACGAACAGTCTTCTTGACAATTCTGCATCACCTTGCATGGTCTTCTATGCAAGAAGACCTTTGGTGTTCCAACAGAGCCAATGTGCAGGCCATTAAATTTTCACTCCACTGTTAAACCAACTCAAAAAAGTTTGCCTCTTAACAAGTGTTAGTAACACAAAGCAGGGGTGAAAAGAATATAATCAAAGCTTCATCAACCTTCATCAGCCCTCAACCTTCATCGAGGCTTCTCTTTCATGTTTTCTGATCACAGTTTTCAACTATATTCTGTATAATTACCCTAACTAAAACAGTGTTGGTATGTATCAGTTGTGACAGGGAGATTTGGACAGCATTTTGACAGCATCTCTTCAACCTGGCACGCACATCAACAGCACATTCAAATCAGTGTTGAACCACAACAGTAGCATTTTAGAGTACACCTGCAAAACGCTGCTGAAAAAGATGCAGAGGGACGGTAAATGAACGAGGCTTCATATGGCTCATACTGATCCAGATCCTGGAAATGTCCACAGGGTCTCAATGTATAACATGCAGAACATGCACTTGCAATGAAGACAGGTTTAGCTCTGCACAAAGGGTGTAGTATAATAATTCATCTTTTTCTTATTTTGTCTGTATGTTGATTCATTTTGTATTTATATTAATTCATTCTGTGATACAGTTGTGATGGCTTGTTTATGTCACATGGCTGATGTCATTAAATACAGACTTAACTGTACCAATTAATGATAATAATTTCTTTAGTATATATACTTTTATCTGTATTGGTAATATTGTTGCATCCAATACCTTTGGGGCGTCACAGTGGCAGCTTGCTTGCCAGCTTGAATGCAGGCTCTGCTTTTCCATTTCCATCCTTTGACATTTTAATAGGTTTAAACAGTCTTTTGCAACACAGCAGGCAGTTGTAAGTTAGGGAAAATTAGATAATTTCTTTGTGTATTTGCACTGCAACCTTAATTAAAGTTCAGTCGAATTATAAAATCATACAGCAGACACAAACTAATGAGTGCATAAATTAAATAAATCACACGTGCTGTGTGCTCCCAATAAATTACAGTGAAATGAATGAAGAAATACACAATTCTAAGACGTAATGCTGGAATGAGTGTGTTTGTGCAGGAGAAAGAAGCCCTGCAGTGAGTGAAACCGAGAAGAGATTGAATACCTTTTAACCCTGACCGCGAAAGTTAAGACACGGCTGAGGAAGAGGAGGTGAGAGCAAAGGGGAAACTGACGCAGCACTTCGAGTTATATCTGACCTTTACCAAATTCAAACCTGAATGAGAGAGTTCAGAAAGGATAAGCAATATCCCAAAGGTCAGCCACGGTGACACAGGCCTGAGAATATGATTACATTTGATTTGCTAACCTTGGGGTGCAAATGTTCTCAGATGTTGGACGGCAGTGTTTGACCTCCGCCGCAAGATGTTTCAGGGAAGAGAAATGGGCCATTAACAGGAAAAAAGAAGTGGAGACGGCTCGGAGCTCTGATAGCACGACTATACGAGGGCTGAGCGGAGCCTTCCAATGAGATTATTGCTTTTCCCACAGAGGGAGAAGAATCGTTTCCATTTCCATTTCTGCAATATTATTTTGTCTGCCAGTCAAATACGCAAGTTGCAACTTTTGTTAAGAACCCCTATAACTGGCAGATGATAAAATATTCAGAAACTAGCCCCGGCAGCCCTCTCCTGAGTTGTTACACTGATCATTTCTAATAAGCAATATATGAAATAGCTGAAGTGTGGATGGGGAAAAGTTGTATAATACTCACTGTAGTGGATTACTGCTCTAAGGGAGTATATTATTGCTCCGAAATGAGCAACAGTTATAATACTTTTGTGAATGATGTGCCCCTATGTGCATATCATATAATGTTCAATTTTCAAAGAAATCTTCTCTCACTGTCCGAGTACACTGAGTACAATGAGACTATGTTCTATCAACATTATTTCTCTGTGCATCGTTAAAGTGGGCTTCATTTGCAGTGAAAAGACTTCCTTTGCCTTTTATGTCCCTGCTATGAAATCCTGCCAGCTGCAGAACAAGGTAACAAGGGTTGAGGATTCTCTGCACGGCCACAGGAGGATCATGAATAGTGTTTAACTGCTCCAGCTGTTGTACGGCGGTTAGTAAAGCAAGTGCGCCGTGGAGAACAGCTAGAAGAGATAGTTGAGATATAAATGGGGCAGCAAACCGCCAAGTGGTTGGTGCCAGAGGGAAGGACAAACAGGCATTTATTTATGTATGCCTGGACATGCAGGGAAAGCCTTACTGTTTGCCTTGGGAAACAGATGCCTGCATTCACCGTGTACAATACCACGCTACCTCACTGTGCTACAGTGCATCTATGCTTTTATTCCCTGAAGCCCTTCCCCTTAACTCAGTCTTCACAAAAAATATGCCAAGTTTCATCCTCAGCCTTCATTGGAAATTTCAACATTCACGTCAAAACAAATTTCACCGCCCTGCTTCACAAAGCCGGACACAACCCAGCCGAAACTGCATGTGGATGAATATCCAAACAACGTGGAAGCACCGTAAGACTGGCTCCACAAAGGCTGTACTGAAGTCAATGGGGAAACACTAGTCTTTGAGAGAAGTTTAACACCTCTAACAGCTAAATTCATCCTTCTAATGTGTGTCTTGGTGGGGATTATGAAAATGAGAGTTCCATTAAGAAGGTATTAGGATTTAAGAGAGGTGCATTGGCCTGAATTGAAAGGTTAACACTGTCAACACACTGATGGCTTCTGATTTCTCACCCCACATTATGAACTCATGAGTTCACAGAGTTGTCATTTGTTATACATTTATTCAGTGCCTTAGCTAATGCTTTAGCCCAGATATTTGTGCCTGTTTAAATTTGAGCATGAACAAGTGTGCCTCTGTTGGCATTTTTTTTTCTAAGGCATTATATGCACATTTTTCATGATTTATGGCAGCTAAAGAAGCAAGCATCCTGTCCTAAGCAGATTCACCTTGTTTGCCTTGGCCCTGTCAGCAAGTGTCAAATCAGAACTTAAAAGCAAAATCCAACGCACTCCCAAACAGCAGTTGGTGAGCACTCTGTGCACAAAAAGCCTGATTTATCTGTAAAGGCTGAACCCTTTCATGGCCTTCTGTCTTTTGAAGCCTGTCATCTGACAATTCTGTAAAACCCTGGACAACGTGCAATGACAAAGGGTTTGTTTTAAGCACAATGCCATCGCTGAATGAAATCTCTGCATGGGACAACTACTGTAACGTTAGGGAAGGATCATCATTACGGTTAATAACAGCTGTGGCGGAGTGCAAACTCATGCCACATGTTCATCCACCATCCTGACCTGCACGTCCTTACTTGCTGATTCACTTCTTAAAGTGCACCCTGCTTCCTGCATTTGCACTGAATGTGCAGATTTGTCCAATACAGATGTAATTCCAAGGGATGCAGACCTGGTCTTTCACACAAAATGCGAGTGCATGCATGGTTTGCAAGCAGTAAAGTATAAAACTGGATGAAGAGCATTGCTTAAAGTTTACTAATCCCAAAAGACAGCTAACAAAAATGTCAAGTGAGTTTACATCCACCGGTTTTTAGAAACATTTTCAATTTGAAAATGGTGGCAATTCAAACAAAACTCCGAATATTGCTAAAAGAAATTGCATGCTTGGCCGCGGTGGAAAAGTAGGTGTACCAATAAAAGTGAAATGCAACTAAGTGCAATGAAAACAGACTTGAATAAATCATGATAGAAGGGACACTGTGACTTTGCTGAAATGAATACGGGACAGATATTCTGTTTTCTACATTTCTTTTCATCCTTTGAGGTTTCTGGAGCTTTTTTGATGATGTCATCTCGTTGTACTCCTCTTGTTACCCCTCTCAGTGCTTTAAAGGCACACGACTGCAGAATTGAGAGCCACCTCCTGTTTATCTCAAACCAACTCCTAATATTACTGGTGGTGGATGGTATTAATTTTCATTTTCTTCTGCCGGCTTTTTGAAAATTCAGTTAAAATATGTGCCACATTTGAATGGAAAACTGGCCAGTGATAAGATTGGACTGGAAAAAAACAGAATTTAAACAAATTGAACCTGGCTCCACCTTCTGTGATATTTGCTGATACATTTCCCATGATAGGATGGGAGTGTGGTGTTGCATTACCAAGGGAATTCAGAGATGCACAATTTTACTTCTCCTTTCTTCTCTGTAGTGAAAGTGGCACTCTAGCTTCAAAGCCTTGTGCAAAATCAGGGCAGTGTGTGCCGCTATGATTCAGGCAGCTAGAGTTTATTGAAAGCAACGGTTTGCTTTGAGTAATTTTGCAACTCGTTCATTTGGGGTGAAAGCAGGGTTTAAGTTCCACTTTTAAAGGTATGGTGGACCTTACAGTTGCAAATATTGTCTGAATCTTCAAAAGGCAACTCTCAGCCTAATCTTTACCTCTCATTATCACTTGAAACTGGAGATTCACTTCCTCACCTCTATCCTTAAAATTAACCTTGATGCTTCCAGAAGCGAGCGCCAGCAAAATGTCTTCTTTTTGAATTTTCCTAATTGTTCCATTCGTATACAGACAATTGGTCCTCACAAGCATAGACACTGCCTCGCGTCAGCACACTCATACACACAGCCACCTGCAGGCTTTATCAAAAGCACCTCAGCTCAGCAGAAAAACACAATCTACGGAAAATAATTGGCCTGACATGCAGATACACAACTTGATGGAAAAGGTGGAGGGAACGGTGAGCTGCCGTCAATCAGTTAGAGAAAAAAGGAAGGGCGAAGAGGTCTTGTTAGAATGAGAAAATAAAACTATTGCCACTGGCAAGGTGGCCCGATGTTATCTTAAATATGTAATAAGCTCGGAGTTCAGGATCAAGCACGCTGTGTGGTTAAAGTGCATGCAGGAAAATCAGTATTCTGTGGGAAACTTCCATGCATCAAAATGCTGCATAAAGTTTTGAGGCTTACCTGGAACAAAGCTCCCCTGCACCACCTCCTTGTACGCCCACCATCCTTCGTGAATTTTCGGTGGATTCGGCTGCGCTGTGAGGTAAGGAGAAGAAACACAGGAACAGGGACATCAATCACTTCAATCTGAAATTCCAACAAGAAAGCAACGGTCTGGCCACGTCTCAGATGCACTCCAGCGGAAACGATATAATTTTTTTTTTTACCGCCCTCATCATTTCCAGACGCCCCGCTAACCTTCTCAGCAAGATGCCCTGGCAAATAGACTCCCTGGAGATGGCCTCAGAGCAAACAGGCTTCCAATCTAACCTCTTGTTTCGGTCCAACTGCATACACACACATGCACACACATAAGCAAACTCCCCAGCATGAGGTGATGACTCCCTAGGCGTTAGTATGGAAATGCATTCTGTCATGTTGTGTGAGCGGTGGAAGAAAGCCCCAGATTAGAGCAGGGTGGTACTGTATAATTGAGGTGACTAAGTAAAGGTCTCAGTACAAAGAAAGAGTTGTGACCGAGAATTACCCACCGAGCCTTTGGGATATTGCTTTTTACACCTCAACGTTTTCTTTCCCGTTCATTCACCGAACGCGCAAAGGCGAGCTTAATTGAGGGTCTAGAGGTTGCCCTGCTTGCTTGTCTTTAATGGAAGTTGAGGTGGCCAGACAATTCTCCTCCCTCTGCTATCCCCTCCAAGCAGCCTTGCTGCAGTAACACTGGAGAGCAGGTTCAATTTCAGAGGGGTGGGCCAACTGGACACGGTCCAGAAAAGGTTATTTTCTCAGAGGGCAATCTCCGCTGCCACATGCTGAAAAAGGGGGGAAAACAGCAGTTGGCATCCTAAGAAAAAAAAAAAAAAAAAGGATCCTGTTTGTTGATTTTTTTTAAAAAATGATAAATTGTTTTTTCCCTTTTTGATGATAAATGAACTGGAAGTAAACACCAACTTTGATTGGAGTGCGCCTAAATCAGCACATTGGCCAAACAAGCAACAGCACTGACTGCTCAGGCTTTCCAAACCATTAGAGGGAAGCTGGCCCCCTGCCTGGCACTGCTGGACCCCTGCAAAACTCTCACAAACTCCACACAACATCATTCACAAAGTCAATTTTACACAAAAGAGTGAAAAGCGAACAAAATCTGAAATCACTCTCTGCCATTACCATTCCATTTCTAGCAATCTGTTTCCTCCTTTCGACTGAACGAACAGAATATGATTGATATCATGTTGTAATTGCTATGTGTAAATTTAGACACCATGGCACTGTAAAATTCATTGTGATGCCTTGGTGTGGTTATTATCGTAAAAAAAGACTCTGGCTGAGTTGATTGGAATCTCTATCTCTCTTGGTAGAATTATTATTATTGGAGTCGTTTCTCAAAATTAAAAACACTTCTCCCATAAACCCACTCTGCTTCCTGTGCAGACCAAACACTTCTCCTTTATTTTACATCTGTACTCTGAAAGCAGCGTCTTCCATCTTGTTCTTGGGTCACAAAGAAATCTTTCTTGCTCTGTAAAGCACTGGAGTGGATTTCTAACTAAATCCAACCTGGAGGAATACGCTGTGAAATGCAGTGTTATGGCTCAGTCACACACAGCAAAAATTTGGACCAGAATCAGTTCATTTAAATGGATTCGCTGCGACCAGGGAATTCACGAGGAGGCAAAGAGTTGGTCTTTGGTGAGCTCTGACACATGGATTTGTGCAGTTGACCAATAGCAAATCATCCTTTTAACAAACAAAATCCATTTCTGCTGTATATTAACTCTGGTCTGCTGAACAGTGTTTGGCACGTTTCATGAAAAATGGGATCAATTATTCATAACCTATTAAAACTGTACTAATTTAAAACAGGAAGCACAGTAATTCACTAATTACTCAACAGGAAAAATGAACATGGCACATTACTCGTTACATCACCTTCTGTCACTCATGAGCTCCATCAAAGGTGCCTTTCAACAACTCCAAAGCTGCAACATCCCTTCGTAACATCTTCCAGAGTATTGAATACGTTTAGAATGGAAAAGGAGACGTTCATGAGCAGCCAGTCTACGGTTTGAAGGTAATCACCTCACATCAACAGCTAGCTCAGCCCCAGAGACTGCACACAGCACTCCAAGAAGAAGAACTCAGACAAGCTGCAGGGTTCACACACCCTCTGACTCTCAACGAACCCTGGGTGGCTAGCTAGCCAGCTAACACACAATCTAAATCTACTTTACTGGAAAGCATATTCCTTGGTAGACGCTCTCCACCTCCTCACACCTCCAGCCATTGCAGCCTAGTTATCGCGCCAATTTGTATTTCATCCGCCGGTTTGCGTACTAACAACAACTTCAAATTCCGTGGTCAAGAAAACAATAATAAACATGCAACGCCCGGTTACTAGTTCAAAACCAAGGTTTCTCAGAAACACGTCAGTTGATGGATGCAGTTTGGTTAGGTTTGGTTAGGTCTGGAAAAGGTCATGGTTCCTCTTAAAATAACTGCTTCCTTAAAGCAATCAACTGTGGTTTCACATTGGAAACCGTCGCTAACTGTGTGACCCCAACCTCCATCCGTCGATGAACTTTGTATTTATGTACTGTATTTTACCACCATGTTATTTTTCCTTTTTTTCCCTTGTTGTCTGTATAAATGTATGATATTACTTGTCCCACTGGGAGCAGTCTGTTTATATAACTTTTACCAGTCTGCTGTGTCCTGTTTCCATGGTTGATTGACCTTTGATGAGCTCCTTTAAATTTGTCACTACCACTACCTACTATCACTACCTTGATTATTTTCATGACTCAGGAAACAATGTCTGGCAGAGCTTGCTGAATAATCCAGCAGTTAAATATTCTTTAATTCTTAATTTTGTTCTGTTTTTTGTTTTTTTTTTTGGAGGCTGTTCCCACTGAAGCTAGCTGTGGGAGACCTACTATCATTCTGTTGTACATGTACTACTGGCTGGTCGCGGCTGGTAGAGATATAAAAGAGCTGGAGGCAGGAGTGCACACTTGCATTTCATCCATTACAGTGTACAAGGGAAAAGCACAAAACTGCAACTATGCACAGAGTTGAAATTAATATCAACCTGCGATCCATCGCCTGGAGAGACAGCGAACAAGCCTCCCTACCCAAAATGTTGAAGCAACAGAGCATTACACACTTGTGTAACAGCATGTTATTACTGGATTCAGACTGTCATCTACTTAAAGATAAACGTCATCATGTTACCGTGACTCAGATACCTACACAGTAACGCCACAATGCTCAATGCTGCTGCTGCTGCTGGTCTTTAAGTCACCAAGCTTCAAACACCACCTGCTTCTTACAGGATGCACACATTAATTCTGCTGTGACCCTTTTTTTTTCTGGAGACTTGGTACTTCAGGCTGGTAGTGGCTGCCACTGTTCTTTTTCATGGTAATTTATTAAACAGTGTTGGAGCTAACTAAACACTTTATGGCTGACATTTTACTATTCTGTACAGTTTATTTACATATAGTTAACCTTAATGCTGAATTGCAAATATACTGTGTTTATTAACTATTATCAGAGTGTTTTCACCATGTTTCATGAGATATAAGCTCCGCAGTAAGAAATATAAAGAGTGGTCAGAGAGACCAACAGTATGCAGTGTTACTGGGTGTTTGTGTATGTGTGTAGCTGGGTGGTAGTGTGTGTAAGTGGGAGCCTTTGGGATTCTAGCTACTGTAAGTAATAATATAAAGGAGATTTGGAGGCCTGTGGACATGATCCTCTTACAAGCTACTGACAACAATACGGATACAGTGCTGTCTCTCTTACGCACACATGTGTACTGTGTACAGCCTATAACAACACCAGCTTCTGTCTGTGACCAACAAAAAAAACAGAATAAAAAACCCATTTTGGATTGACATGGCCACTCTGCCCGTTATTTCAGTCTAATTAGAGGGAAGGTGAAACAATTTCATCACCATCAGTTTCAGACAAATTGCTGCTGAGATACTCCAATGACAAATTCTGTGAGGTAAATTGAACCTTTGGTGATCCCCGGGGGAAAACCGAGCTGGTGCTGCAGCAGCACAGGAGCGCTAATTGCAACAAAATATATTATGAGGAACATGAAATTGAAAAATGGGAAAATGTATGAATTAACCATTTATGTACAATGTCGCAAATAAGAAAAAAATGTGTGTGTGTGTGTGTGTGTGTGTGTGTGTGTTTGTATAAACTATTATTAAAAAACTGTATATACCAAATCAAGATTATTAAAAAATATTTGAATGAAAAGGCAACAAAATGATCCTTGATTTGGAGAATCTGTGATTCATTTCCTTAATCTGTCTTTAAATGATCTATTCACAATAAAAGTCATAATTTTCTCTTTTTTTTAACATACATGTATGTTCTATTTCACAACTTATTTTCTTTAAAATCTATGTTTCAAGTCTTTCTGTCATTTAAAGATGGGTAGGCGACGTGCAACCTAAAAATAAAGTCCAACCCACAGGGCAGCAACAGGAGCACTGATTGGCTAATTGTTTTGTATTTGCAAGGAGTCGTGTGTGGGATCCGAGTCCATGAATGCATCATTTAAATGTCAATGTGATTATTCCATTCAAACGTTTTTATGCATTCAACATCAATTTCATTAAGCATGACAAATTGCGCTGGCACGATCGTGATTCCAAATAATCGTGTAGGCTTTCGTCACTGCTGGATAGGAAGTGATAGCAACTGTTAGCTGATAGATGAGGCCACATCACTTCCTGTGGCTCATCAGAAGAGAACAAGAGAGAAAGAAGCAGCAAAACAAGCACTGTCCCATTTCTCACAATGTCTGGCTGTGGCCCCAAAACACATTTCCTGACATCAGCAGAAAGGAAATGCCTCTGATCTATAAAGGGAAATACCGACGAGACACTGCAGGAGGTGGTAAACAGGAGGAGGGGTTGATGGATCGCCATTTTCCATTTTACTGGATCCCAGAGCTGTTAGGATAGACGGCAGAGGCACAGTACAACAAGAGTATGATGTTTAAAGCATCAATTAAGCAGTACGTGAGGTAAAAGGTGAGTGGATGCTTTCCACTGATATGGGACTCAAAGTATTTTTTAATGATTTTCCATATTTGTTAATATGACCTTTCCTCTTGCAATAGAAACCAGATGAAAACAGACTGAGTTGTCAAGGTCAAAGGGATGCAAGTCTGCAACTTGTCAATTTTGGAAACTTTGAAAGTGCATGAAAGAATCTTTAGTCAACCGTCAACAACAAGAATGCCGAGTCACTGCTTTCCTCCTTGTGCAGGAAAACGCTTCTCAAAAAAAAAAAAAAAAAAAAAAAAAAGATGAGCTGTGTGCATAAAGCTGCACTCAGTCAGTATAAACACAGAAGTGCTGATGTTCCTCGCTCTGAGTCATCTCTGAACAGACCTCAGAACTGTCAGGATGTAATGTTCCATTTTCAAAATGGAGCTGAGGGCTTCTCTGTTGTTCTCATCAATCATGTCATCATCTGGTGCACCCTCAGTTGGTCACCTTTTATCAAAGATGCCCTCAGCATTACAAACTGCTCCAATGGTAAGAAATGCATGCACTTCCTGTCTCTGAAGTGGGTGTGGTTGCCTGTGCCCCCCCATCCCATTTGGGCATTTTTAACACTAAGGTACTGCTGCACAGACTCAAGACCTGCTGCTACTCTCCTTAAGGGACAGGACAGCAGTGAAACCACATAATACAGATACTGTGAAGTGCTCTGTCTTATTTCTGAATGTTTTTCCAGCCTAAATCTCCAGCATTTTTTAAGTTTGGAATTTCTTTGTAGCCTTTAGGTTTTGCTTCTATCAGCAGCCTCAACTGACACCAACAATGACATCAGTCTCAGTAAAAACAGGTTAATAATGAACCTAAAAATTGCTTGTATGGGTTAAGCGAGCTGGTCACTCTGACTGGGTGGTGTTCCAGTGGTTCGTGGAGTGTGTGGAGTTTGCATTTCCTCCGGGTGCTGCGGTTACCCCTGCCATCAAAAACTTGTTTGTTGGGTTGACCAAGGCACTGACTTATTGAGCTGGCGCTGGTTTCTGGGAGCCGCCCAGTGCTCCTAATATTTCGGGTGGGTTAAACGCAGAGAATGAATTTCTCCACAGGGATCAATAAAGGATAACTTCACTTACACGCATACAAGAAACCAGGATGCTGGGAGAAGTCAGGTTACAAGCAGAATACACTTTATTATTCACTTTATTATTACTATTCTTTACCTTATTGTGTTATCTGAGTTTGGATCCTTTTTGTAGGATACACTGCTGGAGTGATGGCATCCCACTGCTCTGCTGCCACAGTAAATACCTGAGACGTCTTTGTCATGCATATGGATTCTTGAAAGCCCTGTTATACCGTGTACCCATTTAAGTGTATGCAAGGAATCGAGTTTCTCCTGCAGAGGTCTAACTGTGCTCACTGAGCCCATGACAGCACACTGTCTATAACTGTAGAAATGGTACCAGGTATGCTCACTTAATGCCATGAGACATTTGTGTGAGCTCGTCCCAGCAGGCAGTGTAAAGTGAACTGATCAATTGCTCACTGCCCACAGAACAACAGCCAAGTATCAATCAGAGAGTCAGGAGGAAAAATCAATTATCTCCATTCTAAACTTAAATTCCAGTGTTAAACCTGATGTTATTGGTCTGCAGCTGCCTCCACTGCAGGTTTAGATTGCCATCTGTCAACTCTGTCTTGACTCTAAGTATAGAAACTGAGGCAGGCCGGGCTCAGCAGATGACAATCTGCTCTTCTTGTCAATTCTTTCCAAAGGACATATTTCAAGACTGTGACTGGACCCAATGTAAATGTGTACTTTGTGTTTCTGTCAGCCTGTCACAATGTCAGCCCTCATATAGACTCATACCGTCCCTGCTGTCAGCACTACTGTCAGCTGACCCTAATTAAAATGGCAGAAAATGAACGAAAGTTTGAACAACAGTAACAAGATAACGTCAGTCAATTCAAGAAAAGTCTGGGAATGAGCTGATTTGCACTGCAAATGGGTCCAACTCGTGGTGATGCCTTCAGCCATACAGTGAGCAGAGGTAGAGACTCAGATATCATAGTTAAGCACAGTTCTGCTCATTTTGACTACAGCATTATTCAACTTTCTTATGGTTATGTTTAGGCCCTGACAGGGCATTAGTTAATGTCAGGAAAGACCACGGTCTATGTTAATGCAGAGGTAGTCAGCAGCAATCAAGATCTTCCCCAAACCTTCACAAAAGAGTACATTTGTCATCACAATGTTAGTGTGAATATAACCTCTTCTACATGAATGTAATTTCTAGGAAACAGGGTTGCTTTATGCTCCTAACTCTTTCCCTTTAACTTCCCTAACTTATTTCCTTTTGAGCTTCATTTGATGTATCTTTCATCATTATTGCCTTCTGTCTTACCGTTCCTTTAGATGTCCTTATTGGTTTCCTTCACTCTGTCCGTCCTTATTACATCTTTCTTTATTTCCTAGTTGCAGTACATGAGTAATATTATTTTTTCCATCACTTCCTTTACTTCTCTCCTTTCTTCCTTTTTCCTCTTCAGCCATTTTGTGTTTCCTTATATCTGTCTTTAGTTACTTCCTTCCATCTTTCCTGATTATTTTCTTCCTTCTTTTTTTTTTACCTTTGTCCTGTTTTATTTCCTCCTTCTTGACTCCACCTATTACGTTATGCCTTTCTTTTGTTTCTCCCCTTTGTACTCTCTTCCTTACTTTCCTCGTTGAACTGACCTGAAACCATGAACACCTCTTAAATGTCAGAGACACTCCAGGTTTTCAACAGACAGCGACACCAAACTCTACTCTTCCGAGCACTTTTATTTTGGGAACTTTGGATTACGTTTTACTCCTAATCCTTTTACTAAAGCAGGGTTTATACTTGTAACACAACATTTCCCATATTGTTGCCTCCTGACTAATAAATAGACAGTTAAATGACTCCACAGAACCAGCCAAACTAAACTTAAAGTACAAGCACCACTGAGTCAAACCCAGAGCCACTTCAGACATCCTCCACTCATCACTCGGTTCCAAACAATGCAACGCTTTGCCGTTGTGTTGTTTTGAAACGAGAAGGCTCTTCTTAAGCCGTATGACGGATCTGGTTGGCCACAGCCTCTTACTGACCTGAATCCTATTTAGCACAGAACCAGCCTATTTCATCCTCATACTTGGGAGTCTGGCAGCCAGCCCCCGCTAACCTCCCATAAAGCCAAAAGAGAGTGACTCTGTAAATAAACAGTTCATTTTCATATAATATCCAAACTCCTCCATTAATATTCATTGAAGGGCACAAGCAATCCTGAAGCCCAACCATGCAGAAAGAGAGAGGGATGGAGGGACGGAGGGGAGTGACAGGGAGCAGGACAGGTACAGGACAGGCTCAGATAGAGAGAAAAGGGGAGAACGAGAGAAGAAGAAAGACAGATTGGAAAAGACACAGAAACTAAACTGAGTGGCGACGTGTGCTCATAAATGAAAGTTGACCTTGCCAACAGCTGTGCTTACTGACTTATGAGACAATTATCTCTCACCAAGCTCCTATTGGTGCTTCTCTTTAATAGCCCCAGCTGTGTGTGTGTGTGTGTGTGTGTGTGTGTGTGTGTGTGTGTGTGTGTGTGTGTGTGTGTGTGTGTGTGTGTGCCAGGGCATATTTGCCTCTGTGTCACAAAGTGAAAGATCTGGGCCCTGAAGACTGAATCAAACCAAACCAATTGGTTTCCTATCTAAAATGTAGAAGGCACTATGCTGTCCCCAGTGCTACTCTGACTTCATGGCTCAGGACGCCCCAGTCACTCAGGCTAGCTTTCCACCCAAGCGCAGCGCAAAATTGAAGCCAATTTCAAGACAAATGCAAAATGATGCATTTCCATCCGCTGCTGTTACGCAATTATCAGGTAGTTCATTGAGCTTAACAGTTGGTGGTGCTACTTCTTTTTATGTGCAAATTGAAAGTGCAGATAAAAACAGGTGGATGGAAACCCACCTTCAATCAAACCTAAAAAAACAAAATACTTAAATGCATTATCTGCAAATTAACTCTTTTGTCCATAAGCTATTAATAAAGGCCCGGCTGAACTACCTGCTACAGGTAGTTTCACCATACCGAAGTGCATGAAAGCCACTCCAGCCACAGCTACTGTGACATGACTCTGTTATGCTACTTAGTCAGCTACTGATTCTCCATCAGCGCTGCATTTAGGCACTGATTTGTTCGTGTAGAATAACTACCTCTTAGGATTGTTGCTTTTGGACAATAACAGATAAAATCTATAACAGGGAGAGCTCGATCAAGGCTACCCATGGCTATCTCCCAGGTCAGCATTCACTGCATATCTGCGTCTTTTTGACAGAGTGCAGTGTGTACTCTCGTTTTGGCTATGTTTTGTAGTAACTTTTCTTACTGTAGGTGCTGTGTGCTGTAGATTTGGACTTATGTTTTGCTTTGTGAATGATACCATTATGATCTCTCACAGACACAACCATTATTCCCCTTTGATGTAACCTGTAGTTGCTGGTGTATCTCACTGACATGGATGGTGTTAGCTCACAGTAACAGTAACAGAAAATGAATTGTGTGTGCGATGGACAGTCCTGATTGATTGTCAGTGTATTACATCAGTGTAAACAGCTTGTATCAGCTTGCACACTGCATTGATTGCTGCAAAGGAGCTGAAAGTGTTATCTCTGGCATGATGTCGTCATTATTTTATGGTACGTCTCTTCGGCAGAGTCACGAACAAGATCTGCTACATCATACATCATAACCTTCTTCATTTCTGACTTCGGCACCTTTGGCAGCATCAAAAATAAACTGTGCTAAAAAGCAAGGCGTGAGAGAGATTTACTGTGTTTATGGCTGCAATTAAAAGTTATTTTTTATCAATCTAGCCTTTTTTTGCAATCAATTGTTCAGAGTATAGAATAAACTTCCTTTTTGCTTTTGTTTGCTTTAATATAGTTCAGCCTTACTGAAAGAGCTGACCCCTGACTGCACTCATATATGCTTACAAGAATGGGTTACTTATAAACATCTCAAGTGGCAAATCATGAGTGAGAGATAAATCTAGTGCTTAAAATTGAAGTTCAAATAATACCATCTGTGCTGTTTTGTCTTCCCTGTCGCTTTGATTGGGAAGACAACCTCAATGCATTTTCTATTCCACCTTAAGTTGGGTCTGAACTGCTCATTTAACTTCTTCTGATGTGCATTTTGCAGACAGATTTGAAACATATTTTGCAGATAAGAGGCCTTAAAGAGTGGTATGTTTGGGCTTGTGTTTGCTTTGATTGACAGGTCTCTCAGATTTTAAAATGAAGAGAGGGCTCCCGTCTCTCTTTACCCAAGATTCCTGGCTCCAAAACAAACACTGACAAGATGGCAGCAGGTGTACACCTAAATCCAGGCTTCAACACATCGCTTCAAACACCTGGAAATGATGTTCCAGACATCACATCCTTTTCTTTCCCACACATGCCCTAACCTCAATGAAAACTCAGGGAGGGTGCATCAGACTGAAAAATGAAGTCAACGCACAAGTACCAAAAAGTACAGTTCTCAAATGGCCACTTGAGGCTGGCTCCAAAAGCAAGTCAATCCCCATAGACCCCCATATTAAAATACCCAAACTTAGCAGGAATAAACATTTTTTCAGCCTGACACAAAACACGGTTTTCGTCTCTAAGAGCTAATTTCCTTGTTTATGTACTGTACAGAGGGTGAACTTTTCATTAACTCACTCATTTAAATTACAATAAGGCTTAGTTATGCATAATTATGGACATGACTGCTTTGAGTGACAGCTGGCTGCAAGGTTTCAGCAACCTGGGTACATTTGGCCCTCTTCAGCTGCACCCACACTCCACCTCTTTGCCCATTTTTGGATAGCCAGGAGTTTGGTGGAGTCAGGCACTGCCAAAGTAGTGACAATCAGAGCCGCTGTCACTGAGCTTCACAGTGGCCCTTCAACCTGCGGGTGACATCACAGAGACTAGGTCCATGTTTTCTACAGCCTATGACATGAACGTAGACTGAGAATCATTATTTAACTGTTAAAAAGTTGCATATTGCAGCTTTAATATCACGATAACTGTATTAAATTGGCTTTCTCAGCCCAGACTGTGTCAGTGAACTCTTCGAACACATAATCTCACAGCAGATCACCACTATCAGGCAAAGTTGGGTCAACAGAATGGTGTTATTTTACATATCAGGACAGGAAGGTGTCAGACGTTTATTCAGCAGAGCCAGAGAGAAGTGTTTATGGATGGCTGATCACACTGAATCTGCCTCAGCCAAGAACACACTCTCCGTTTGCACACTTCCTCCACCCTGCCCCACTTCCTCTCTAAAACTTTGCCCGTATTTTTCTTCCAGAGTGCCGGAAAAAGAAGAAATGCATTATTTTGTTTGTGTTGAGCTGGAGAAATGAGAGGTGAAGCAGAGAGTGATCAATAATTGAGGGGGGTTTAAAGAAGGTGAGTACCTTTGTCCTCTGTGGCCTCAGATCCTATTGAGCTGAAAGCCATAAAACCCCGTGTACCTGCACCAGTGACTAGACACTGTACTTACCACAGTGTGTAACAGCTCGGCTACAGTCCGCTCTGTCTCAGCACACGTACAGAGAGCCAAGAATAGTTATGGTGAATAAAGTCTACTGCAGTGCCCTCACTATTTACCATACGAAGATATTCAAGCATTATTTAACACGAAAAGGACACAGTGTAGAAGAGAGACTGGCCAGACATAAAAACTAATGACTTAACTTCATACATGACATCAAGAAATACTGATTGTGTAGTTTTAGTTTGGGCTATAGAGTTTCTATCAAGCCTTTGGGACTCTCAAAAAGAAAGTGTAACTTTGTCATGGACTCAGTTAGTCTAAGGGGTAAGTTATCTGTAGGCTACACTTATTGCCACGTTAATGACGTTCATAACTGTGAACTGCTCATGTGGGTACTTATACTTCTGACAGTTGCAATATCTCTCACTTGGCAAAAAAAATAGAAGTGTTGACAAATCAATAGCAATATGCCTGCAAAAGCACCATAGCTGGCACTTACATCTAAATCAAATACAATGGAATCAAACAGCAGAAAAAAGAGCCACATAATGTTTATATCTGGTTTGACTGGGAAAAAAAAAACTTTTTCAGCCTGGGTCCTTATAATTTGAGCCACTCTGACTATTGATAACTTTGCACAGATTGTCACATTCAGGAAATACCAGCTCTGGACATCAGGCCAAGAAGAATGAGCCTCGAAAAGCTTTCCAAATACACAATATGATTTCAAACTCTTGTCTCTAAGACCGATCGAAAGTAGCCACAGAAATAAGCCCCTTAGATTGGTCACTGTTGCAAACTGCAATGGGATCTACATCTGGGAAAACTTTCCCGCTAAACTGCCTATAAATCTGTAGTAATGAGTGCTACAGATATGTAACACTATCAAAGTGGCTGTTTTAGGCTATTCATCTGGTGTCACTACATGGCTAGCATGGGGTAACCATTTTATAACAATGCCTCAACCATCGCAAGACAGAATAACAAGAGCTTTCCTTTTTTTTGTCTTTCTGCCAAGATTGAAGATGAATGCAGCATTAGCCTCATTTTCCCTACTTTTCTTTTCAAATAGCAATTACATTTCAATGAATGTGCACAATGGAAAGTCATGCTGCATTAGCTCTTAGCACTCCCTGCTGATACTGTTAATAATGACACCTTTCACCTGCCTTAATTTTGATGTTGAAGAATTTGCAGATGATCATCATTGTTATTATTATTATTATACATATTGTTATTATCATTCCCAACAGAAATCTGAGATTGACACAAATTGACCCACTCGGGTTAAAAAAACCTTCACTGTCACTCAGGACCATATATAGTAGAAATGTGTGTTACCAGTTTCTTCAGATTTAAGAGCTGACCAAACACAGTATCCCCGCTGTGTTAAAACCTCGGCAGACTGTGTAAACACCGGTGCAGATTTTTCCAGGGAGAACTGGTGACATGGAAAAACAAACAGCTACTGTGCTACTGTCACAATAAGAGAAGAGGAAATGAAGCCTGGATAAACACCAGCTCTCTGTCTCTGTGTCACCCACCCACTTACTGTAGAACACACTCACTTACTCTCCATCTCCCTCGCACAAGCACACCATTCCTATTCCTGCAGCAGGATACACATCTGCACAGGATTATCAGATTAGCAGCTGGTGATTTGGCTCCCCTGACAGGGCCTGTGTGTGGTGGAGAGTGAATTGGGGCACTTGGATGGTGCTGTTGGATGGAGCAGGCACGACAGCTTTGTGATTTGTGCTCGTGAAAGCTCCCCGTCCACCTGCAGCATGATGCTTCCATGCTACTGCCGACACCACAGCCACTCTCTTCTTTCCCTCTTCCTGTTCCCGCTTTCTCTGCCAGTCCCCACCACCGACTTACTCATTTTGCTCTCTGGCTGCGTCAGACCTTCACAAATACACACTCCAATACACACATCCACACGCACACGTATAAACACTCCCCATCCCATCTCCCCGTGGTAAATTACAGCTGGCGTGGAGGTCGTCTCGCTCCAGCTTGCTGATAGACTTCAGATTCCTGAGCAGCAGATGTGATGAGCTACGGCTGCTTGGGGGACAGGCAAGGTGGTCACTCTCTCTCTCACACACACACACACACACACACGGCCACACACACACATTTGCACTACTTATATACCTGTGAGGACATCTTATTTCTATCATTCAAACCGGAATCCAGAAATTAACCCTACATCCAAATCCTAATCTCAGAGTCAGGTTGTATATTTTCTACTAAGTAAGTCCTTATATGACAGCTAAATTACAAAAAAGGTCCTTTGTCAATATGACTTCCAAAAATAATATGAACATTTTCTGATCTGCCACCTCTGTGTTTGACATTTAGTTAAAGCAGTATGAGTTGATTTCTGTGGTGCTTGGGAGCAGCAGAGCCACCGATTAACATATTATCTCCTTAAAAGGTTTACATGATGAACATATTAGGAAACAGGTGCCACATCGAGCAGACACAACCCCAGTTATTCTTCAATTGCAATCATGATTCCCGCCAACCATTGAATTTAAATCCAATTTTCACTCTCTCTCATTTAGCTCTGTTTAGGCTCTCCACTGACACCTTTAACATGTACATACAGTCAAATGATCTACTGAACATCTCAAAAGTCAGTTTAAGCAACTACAAATACTTGGCTAAGGTTAGGGAGAGATCAAGGTCTTGGTTAAAAGATATATAAACCAGGATGCATATCATTGCCTCAGGTGTCAAAGTCAATTTCGTCACTAATAGGCCTTGTCCTTACACAGGTGTTTGCTTGGCTTGATTGGGTTTGACATGGCCAAAATGGAGACTTTCATCCCCGTTACAACAGGGCTATTCACATGAAGGTATGTGCACTAGTCTGGAGTCGATGACATTTGAAAGCAGCGCCCTCTTTAACACGCATTCCCATTGCACTGTGCAATGGTTGTTGGCATCCAGCTACTTCTCATCATGGATTTTCAGGCTGTTTAACACTTGCCATTCTTTTTTCTATTTCTTTTTCTGAGATGCAGCTGAAAGTCGATCTGATATGTCTGGCAATAGCAGCGGAGGCTATTTAAACATGTCGTTGAATCATCCCTGAATGATGACAAAGCCCATCTGCTGTCGCTGCAACCCGCCTGGAGGCGGTCGGGTGCGCTTTGACCCGACTCTGGAGATGGTCCATCTGGGGTGTGACTTGGCACAACTCATGTGTTTAAGATGGTCATGGAAACGCACACCAACATGGTATGGTTTGACTGGGTGCCAAATGTGCCAATGGAAAAGCCTTATTAGACACTCTGCTGCACTATAAAAACACTGCATTACCTCCACCTGTGCTTCTCAGCAGGAACAGTCATTAACCCAACCAGAAGAGGTTGGTAGGTCAGGAAAATATAAACATAGGTAAAGCGACGCATTTGAACAAACAGCCAGGGCTGTAATTTTTTGGTCAGGACAGTCTATTTCGATTAGACAAGCCGAAACCGCTGGAGGTGAAGGGCAGGTCACATATCAGCCTTGCAGACATATTTCCTGTGCACAGACTAAATGTCAAGCAGTTTGTCATTTGTGGGGAAAATTGCTGAGACCTATCTTCACAAGCAGCAGCCACCTACATTGTATTTATGTCAGCAAAGACACAAGTTGAGATGAAACAAGAACCTATTCAAGAGTTCAACCAGACACAAATGAACAGAACAAACGTGACTAAAAAGTGACTGGGGGGGGGGGGGGGGGGGGTTCTCCACCCTTTAGACATTTATTGCAGGTTGTGTAATTACACATTCTTTTTCATTTTCCTCATGGCGAAACATGCAAATTTCAATACTGTGATTGTGTCGTGAAATAGTGTATGAAACCGTGTTCCACACATGCAATAATTCTTGAACCTTTGCCAGCCAAGGGCACACTTTTTGCCTCATACAATTATGGCCATCAATAACAGACATCAACAATTTTATCTTCACACATGGTTGGACAAAAGTCCTAGGCCTTGTGTACTCCAGACCGGATGCAGATACAATTACTCTTAACTTCTTTTTCTCTTCGATTGTAACCTTGAGGACCAATCCAAATGACTTTCATAACTCAAACCGTTGGTGCTCGCAAGTGTAGCAAAATGGCAGCACACTCATACATATACACACACACACACACACACACACTGACACTGACCAGACAGTCATGCAGAAGTGGGTGGGCAGAGATTCAAACAGAAACATACTGCAGGCGCCATGTGCCACTGGGGTTTGCAACATGAGATACATCCAGAGCAGAGGAGGGAGTGATTGCAGGGCATCCTTAGTAACACGGATGTTTGCCTGGTGGCATATGGCCGGCCGGTGGAGACACATGTTATTGTCACGAATACACAAAAAGCCCCTACCCTGTGATTTCATCATCCCATTTAAATTTCTAAGCCTCCCTGGGGCCACATTTTTCTCTGAAGGTAACGTTTGATTATCTGTGGTGGACACAGTTTCTCACAAAATGAGGTTCAGCAGGGGAAGCAGAGCTGCTAATGTGCCTCTGTCCCTGGAAGCAATCAGGTGTTGATATTACTTTGCCTTGGAGCCAATATTTGGCTGCGAAGCTTGTTTTGAAAATTTCAAGTAATACGTGAGGTGGGGACTTCATTACTGGCCTCGCAATCTCAATGCTACTTCTACAGAAGAATTCAGTATTGAATTTTATACACTTTCAGCACTCCATCAAACATGTTCTGCAAGCTGAAATTCCATTTGAGCTTTGGCTCCAGTGGGCTGAAAGTAAATGCACAGATTGGTTAAAAGAGGAAGGAGAAAGAGGACGAGTTTAAGAACTGAAAACACTCCCAGCACCTCAACAGGTTGTCAAATTGGCACAGGAGACAGACAGACAGGTCGAACAAATCAGCATATGACGATGTCCACAGTGGGGCCGGGGGGGAACTGTCTTGTGGGCTACTCATATAAAGGTGCGATGATTAGCTTGTTGTCTCTCCTCTTTTATAAATCATGATGTTACCATGTTAGAAGGCTCACTGGTAGATGACTGATGAACCCTGAGCACTATATCTTACAACGCAAAAGTCTATTTAGCATGCCAGGGCTGCTAACGGAGAAAACTGCATGCTGTTTAAGAGCTGCACGACACATAAATTAGCATTCGGCATACAGTCATTATTTAAGAGCAATGTATGCAGTAAGCTTTCCTCTCGGGACTGCATAGAAAATGAAGTCATTTGCCATACTGCATTCATAACTTATAAATATCTACTAATTAAGTTCTTAAATAATAAAAGGCGTTAATTTGGCTTACTTCAAAGATTTGGGGTCAGGGGGGCAAAGGAAGTAAAAGTCTGAAGTAATGTGTTGATATTTTGAACCTCAGTTTATTGATTAGCATATTTTCAGAAGGCCCATTGAGCACCACAAACCAATATTTTTCGTGATATATCTTAAAGACAGGAAGATCGGAGTGGTGTGTGACATCACGTGATAGCTGTAGGGGTCAATGTGAGGAACCCTTGGTATGAGACTTATCACGTGACCTGATTTAGTGACTTTGGGAATGTGATGTGTCACCTGAGCCTTCTTCATCTACTGAATGAAGACTATGAAAGCGAGTCAGTAGACCTTGGAGTCCTCAGTTTTTAGACTTGCATCACATTCAGTTTCACATGACGAAAACTACTAAGAACTACTGGTTTCTACTGCTTTAGACATTCAAGTTTAATCCAATTCAAAGTCCAAGTCAAGCCTCAGTCTCTGAGGGCAATTCCAAGTCAGGTTTCAAGTCAATAATGACAAAATCAAAACCTTAATTTTAGTCAAAACAAGTCACAGGTCAGGTGTTAGTTTCACAATGGCTAGTCCAAGTCAAGTCAAAGGTCTTCAGTGGAAACATGCAAATGTTTTTCAGTTTCTCAGAATGTTCATATGACAAAGCATCAGAATATTTTACTTTCAAGGCTCCGGGCTAACAGCAGTGTTTCTCTAGTCTGCATATTTATGGCCCTCAAGTCTAATTGGAGCCAATGGCTGACGGCTCAGGTCCACAGCTCTGCCACTGTTATACAGAGTACCATCACCTTTAGTTTCAGATGACAAAAGAACTGACTTTATAGAGGGCATTTTGATGTTGCTTTTGGCTCAATTTTGTTGTATTTACATGTCACTGAGACAGATCTTGGAGATTTTTCACTGCAAAAAATATATTAAACAACACAAAGAAAGAGGGGTGCAACTAATGATGATCGATTTCTGTGCAGACTTTGTTCAGATTAATCATTTGGTGCTCATCATATTTTCCTTGAGTCCTTGCTGATTTCATCAAATGTCTGATTTTGTCCAATCAACAGCCCGAAAGACACTCAGTTTACAATGATACAAAGCAGAGAAAACCAGCACATCATTGCATGCTTGGCTTAAAGAATTAACTGATTATCAAAATAGTTGCCAAACGACCAGTTGTTGGAGCATTACTTTAAAATCTTTTGGAAGTCTAAGTTAATGTCCAGTATTTCACAGGTCAAATATCTTTCTGTCTAAATGTTGAACATTAGAATGACACAACTTTTACTTTCAATTCTGAAGTCCAGCCTTCAGACGGTCAAGTCTAAAACCAATGATTTACTTCTAAATATCCCATTTTCTTTGAAAAAGAGAAAAACTGAATCTGATATTGGAATGAGTAATGTTTTGTCAAAACTTTGAATGAGTTTTATAGAGTAATCTGACGTGCACTGCAAAGACATGCCTGTCTCCACATATTTAGTGTAGAGTCTTGAAATTGTGTTTATTTTAGACTCCATAAAAAAATGCATTTCAAAACAGAAATCTTCTTTTCCCACCTCTGTATTTTCCGCCTATTCTTAGACAAGCATTTAACGGAACAAGGGACAGAAAAAAAGAGGATCAGTCCTTTTATACCATTTATACCAATCTGTCACAGTGTGTGGATGGGAGGATTTCTGCTGAGAACATGTTAAGACAAAGCTGAAGAGTGAAATAGGCATTTCTGAACAGATGGAGAACAACAGACAAAACTGTTTACCTCGCACATAATGTCAAATCTTGTTTAGAACTGGCTTTTTGAGCACTTCCGGGCAGAGGAAGCAAACAAATGCTGCAGGAGAAAAGATACTGTAATAGAGGAGAGGTGAAAAACCTCTGAATATGTGCTCTAACACAGCACTATGACAACATATTCCTGCTCTGGCCTTTTGCCATAAAAGAAATAAACTGTGTGAAAGCACACACAACAAGCTTTTATAGATCTCGTCACAACTGGAGTCCACAAAAAATCAATACTCTTTTTTTCTCTGGAATATCTGAAACAGCGAGACTCTTCTGTGTATCTAGATAGTCTGAATTTCTGATCTTTGATTTGGCCATTAGAGCACCAATCCAGCTCAAAGGCAGCCAGATTAGTTTTATGGTGGTAGACAGCTAAGTCAATTCCTGTGAACTCCACAAACTCCAAACCTGAAGAACCGCGGCTCTAATCATCAAGAAGCTGCAAGTAAGACTAAATCACTGCCAGTAAATGTTGCTGATTATTGTGCTCAATTGATCTTTGACGTACAAAAACACACTCGGTGCACTACTTCACATAATGGCTGAATTACTAACTGAACAAAGCAAGCGACTGCTCAGGCCCCAGTCTCTGGTCACCAACAGCCCTCGGTCCATTGTGTGTCGCCTGGCTTGTAAATGACTTGGTATAATTAAAAGCTCTGGGCCATAAAGGACCATACCAGTGATTTTTGCATCTTTTAGCCCATTTACTTTAAATCTTACATACTTTGCAACGCAACTAACGCCGCTCTGTTGAAGAGTTACGCATTTTTTCTACTGTCCGAGGCAGCCGTTGTTTTCCATTCATTTGTGTGAATGAATCACCAGACTCTTGAAACATGCTCAAGTAGTGTATCACATAACTGTCATTGTGTGGTCACACAGAGCAGACTTTTCACTTGGCTTTGCCCTTTGACTGCATCAAGTTCCTGTTCATAGAATATATTGTCATATGCATTAAAAAGCCTCCAATGCACTTCAATACAATGAACCCTGGATACAGGATACACAGTGTACAGCTATGCTACATAACACTCTATTTAGTGCATGTAATCTGTTCTCTTCTGCTGCTTCTGTGTACAGGAATGTAGCAATCACCTCACCAGACCAGAGAATAATAAACAATAACAGCAATAAAGATTTGTTATCTGCTGTTAAAATTGTCATGTAAAGAAAATGGATGTGATTACCTAATAACAAGAAACGCCTAATGTTTGAAAAAATCAATCAGTGGTAATAGAAATTTGTGGGGGAGCCTGTTAATGATGCATCTAGCTCATAAATCAGGGCTTTACTTCATCAGAGCTCACTTGATCAGAATCAGATTTCGTGGTATCAGCCAGCCATATGTAGAAAGAAGAAGAGAAGAAAAAAAAAAAAAGCAGAGGAGGTAATAGGGGCCCAACAACCTATTTTTGCCCCGGGGTCCATAGTGGGTTAATCTGGCCCTGCTTTTCATCTGCTTTACATTCTGCCTCTGTGGAATACCATGCAGACAGATACGTACATGGAAAAGCAAAAGCATGCGTTAGATATAAGGCTTCTTCCATCACGGCTATTATTAGATTGGATTTCAAGATTGTGTGAAAGAGAAGGCAGAGTGTTTAATCTGAAGGCCCGTGGCTCTTATTTACTATTCTTTGCTGATGTTTAGGTAGCAATTATCAGTAGAATAATGCATGTAATGCAGCTGAGCGCAGTCCAATGATCAAATGAATATGACCGAGATGAAACAGACTTTATGGTTTAATATAGAGGGTGAGGAGGAGGTTCAACTTCAAGTGCTCTATATGTAGCCCATGTAACATCAAAGGATCATTGTCAGATAACCATGAAACCATGGTTTATAATTGGCTATCCATAATGAAATGACACTATAGTCAAGATGATTACTTCCCTCTATCTCTTGCCGTTAGCATTGTTTAAACATTTACTATAAAAAAAAAGGGGGGGGGGGGGGGGGGGGGGGGGTGCTTCCTGTCACCAGAGGAACCACTGTTCACTCAAATGAGTGACAAACACTTTTTGGGAAAACAACAGATGACTGTTTTTGCTCCACTCACTTTTAACCAAAGAAGGTTGGCAGGAAAAAAAAAAAGATGTTGACAAATCATAATTGAACATGAGGCTTGGGACTTGAGACGCCAGATGAGATTGACCTTACATTAACATCAGTCTGGCGGGGCCAAACTGCTAGAGGTTTTTAATTTACAGCCAGGGCAAACGATCACAGCGTTACAGGAAATGGTCCGACTGAAAAATCATGAGACCATGAGACCTCGAGCTCACACTGCATGGCCTCTGGCCCTCTGAGAGTACAGATTTCTGCCTCCAACCCATTACAATTGAGGTGAATTTGGTTTGTGGGGCTGCTGGCATTGAAAAGTGACACTTTTAAATTCTGCAGCAACATATCTGTCCTGAAATAATGTCCTGATTACTCTGGATAATCCACAGATCTCAGTCTGGGCAGTTTTCATTAGAACCACAAATTACACAAGAAATAGTCCCTGATAAAAAGAGGCAGGCTCTCTTGTCGCTAACGACCCTGAAGGTTTTGGGCATGCTGAGTGTGTAATTCACATAGTCAGCTCCAACTGGGCCCCCCTTTTTTTCTCAAGTTGTGATTTTGCTGTAAAACTGCAAATTCCCAAGCAATGTATCCGCACTCATTGTTTCACTTTTTCAGCTCATTAAAGCTGCTATATTCAACACCTATATTAACAACGGATCAAATGATGATGTGGATGTGAAATGGGCTGCTTGTGCTAAAGATCCTTCAAAGAATCACCTGACTCCGACGGTCCCCTCAGCTCTACAGAGCGCTTTAGCGTCTCTTAGCTCGTCGCTTTGGTTTGATGGCCTGCAACTTTACTGCTTTGGTTCAGTCTCACAGATCTCATTGACCTCGTTCCGAGGCACAAGTCATCATGTCTGCTGTCCATCACTACACACGTCTGAGAACAGTCATGTTTTTCAGTTTTCTTAGTATCAAACTAATCCAGTGAGCCCACAGTGTAACTCGCTGAATCCAGGGTGACATTATACTATTTCTGCTTACATCCCCCACAGCATCATGCTAACTGTGATGGTGGGCACGGGTGTTTTGATTTCGTCTGACAGGAGGCCCTCGGTGTCAGCCTTTGAAAACCCCAGCGTTAGAATAACGACTGCAGCTCCCTCTCTTCAGAAAATCCCTTAAGGGTGCTGTAACTGTGCCCACAGACTCGGGCTCCTGTTCACTTTCACTGGAGCGATGCCAAGCTTTGCCTCTTGATTACATCACAGATTAGAGCCTTGGCACTAAGACTTTCATGTCCACAATCCAGGCTCAACCGTGCAAGATAATAGCCTGCCTTGAAGTCTGATTTAGCGGCATTATCCTTGCTGTAGATTTATGTAGTGTAACCTGACAACAAGCTACATGATAAGAATCGACCAGTGGTGGAATGTCACTTAATACATTGATTCAAGTGCAGTATTCGAGGTACTTGTACTTACTTGAGTATTTTCCTCTTGTGCCACTTTCTATTTGGACTCCACGACAATTCAGAGGGAAATACTGTACTTTTAACTGCACTACATTTATTTGACAGCCTCTGTTACTGGTTATGAAGAGTTTACAAAGTATGTTTTGTTATAAATTAAACTGTTTTAGAGGAAACTCCGGAAGATTTTGAATGTTGGTAGCCATTCTTGGCTTTGGAACCAGCAGTTCAGGCACAATATCCCCTCAAGGCGCACTTACCCACTTATTCTGGTGCATTCTACCATCCAGCTTTCATAGCCCGGCACCACAATAAAATGTTGGCCCTGTACATTTTCAGCAAACCATGTTTACTTTAAGTTTGTAAGTTTCATATGTGCCATATCAACATTTCTACAATAGCTATCAAAGTGATGTAGTTCAGATTAACATTACATATGAGCTGAGTTCATCAGGAGGAGGAGGGGATGGTGGTGGAGTGACAGCATGGAGAGGCATCTGCCAGGCAGCAGACCACTGCTCAAGCTGTGTTTGTAGCAACAAAATTAGGTATTTTAAGCCAAAATTTTATCTTTTCCCAACCCTAACAAAGTGGTTTTTACTGCTAAACCTAATAAGATTTTAGCTGCAGTGTTGTCACAACATAACATTGAGATTTTCAATGTAAAGAGAAGTAAAATTTTAACATATTCATGATTTTGTAGAAACATACAATGCTAACATTTATTCTGACAACTGGGTTGGCGTTTGACCTCAAAAAATGCTCAGAGTAAATGAATTTTTCAACATTTACAATACCCTACAAACGCAATAACTACATATTTGGTCAAACTTGAGTTAAAACCAGAATCTGACTCCTTGATGGCTGTTTGACCATATTAAAACTGCTGCGCCACAGAAATGTATAATTTGTGTGAAAAAACTGAAATAGTTTTCTCAGACTTTGAATAATTCACACCAGAACCACGGGAGCAGTGTTGTGCAAGTTCCTGAAAATGACTTTGGTGTTGCTGTGACACAGTGTGGGACAAGACAACGGTTAAATCTGATCTGTTATTGTGCCTGTTATCGCCATAGTGATAGTAGTTACTAATACTCCTGACCACCACAGGGCAACAATGATTTGGGTTCATACACGTGTCTTGGTTAGCCAGTAGGATTTGGTAGAAGAAGACCTAAATGATGCTGGATGTACATGTTAACTGAGCTTTGCTACAGTCATTAATAAATAATTATAGTTGATGATATTAGAAACATTACAATCACTACGATGGAACACAAGCTCACATTGCCTGATCCGTTTTGTGCCTTCGTAATTTCGGGTGATGTTAGATCATAAAGTGGAAAATGCAGGGGATAGACTGCATTTGTCTGCTAACATTATCCTCTGCAGCTGTGCACTAGTTTCACGTAAGACAAAGCTAACAAGGAACGAGCCCATTTAAATTTCAGAAATTGTGTTATTTAACTTGAAATCGTAATTACTTACATTTCTAGTTACCGCCAAAAGCAGTGGAACTACAGTAACGCATTACTCCCAACCCTGCACAGGAGACATTAAAGTAATAACTGAGCCGGCTGAGTAGTCCTCTACATGATGGGCATTCTAACCTTGGTGTGTAAATGTGATAAATGAAGATGAAATGAGAATGAAAAGCGTCTTGCTCCACTTGTTTTGTGTCACGTCTCATTCTGTCACCTTAATATTGATGTCTAGACCTGACATTTGTTGGTTAATCAAAATCTATGCAATTACTAGGTCAGAGTAAAAAAAAGGGCTTTATTGGCTAAGACCAATAAATATTTGATGTCCCTTACAACAGATGCTGAGTCTGAAGGTGTTTATGGGAAACAGCAGCTGACATGAAAACTATAAAGTATTGTCTAATTATCACTGTAGATTATGATCAAAAATATTTAAGCTATATTTACCACCTGTAAACTCAGTACTAGCTGCAGGTAGGGCTGCCTTCGACTGAAATCATTAGTACAAACAACATACAATGTACCCCCTCTTTCCTGTGAAGACGTGAATGCAACATCACAATTGTTAGCCAATTTACGTAAATCCCTTTTCTAACTGGTTGGCGTGCTGACCTCAATTAAAACACGTTCTTAGGGACAAACCAATCAAAACTGGAGGGTGGGACTAGGCAACTGACGTAGCGTGGCTGTCACATACACCTCTACTCCTTGCTGACAACCTGAGGGCCGAGGCACAGAGAAAAGTGGAGAGCCTGGCATGCGTAATGCGTAAACACAGTGGATGACGCACCAGTTTTATACTGTAGTGAATTCCCAGATTTATGTCTCTTGCAAGCACGGATGCAAAAAGTTGTTTTTATTTTTTACTGACTGAAATCCATTGATTCATTTTTATTTAATTCAACATCAATGATAAACACTCAGAGAGTCCATCTACAACTTTTATCCAAAATGCGCGAGTGGAGACAGGATTAATCCACTAATATCTGCATTGATTTTAAACCATTCAGCCCATTTGCACAATTTAGAGTCCAATAGATGAGATTGGGATTTTTTTTGGCACGTTTTCAAAAAAAATTCTTAAAAATATATCTGTTTTTAGGTTCATAAGTAGTTGAGACACTCTAACAAGAGCACAGCGTAAAATCGCTCTATTCGGCTCCAAAGTCTTGTAGGTGATGAAACACAGTCAAGTGAGGGAATGCGTTCCTCCATCGATAATAGCTGGTGGCTCGGATGCATCTGCCTGCACAGCGCACACAGAGCAGTTAGACAGCATCACCTACAGCGCCGCATCCGCTCACCGCACCGCAGAGTGCTGTGCGCTCACCGGTGCGCACAACTGCTTTATTTGATAACAAATCCGCCTGAACTGCTTCTGGATCCCAGAGACTTCACAATGACAGAGAGGACAGTGGAGGGGGGATTCTAGCTAACACGCGACGTCTCAGTGGAGCCACAAAAACGCACAAAAAATAATACACCACGTTCACTGTGGCTCGCATTAAAAAAGCCCACCCTTGTCATGCGTGCGTCAGAAGCCTTCGCACCCAGTCCTGGAGGCTATACGGTGACTATCTTGAGTCACACACACTGTCACACACACACACGCTGAAAGATCTATAGGTAGTCGAGGACTAAAATAAAATGATTATTTAATGCCAGGCTCACAAACTGAGGCACATTTTGCAATTTTCTCACAATCCGCCACAGTGCGCCCTGGAAAGCATTTATAGTCAATGAATCATTTTCCCCCCCCCACAAACCAAAACCACCCTCTGGCTCAGAATGTCAGGAAAAAGTTAAAGATAATTCACTCATACATTTCTCTGATGCAAAAGACACCAATGACGCCCATAACTCACCTGATATGCAGACAATAAAATTAGCTTGAAGAATGATGAATATTTCCCAAATTATATCCATCCTCTGTCTTCATTCCACGTACATTACGCACAGGTTAAAAAAAAGGAAATATATATAAGAACGGAGCTGTATCAGTTGCAGATGTCCTGTCCTCCCAGACCGGATCCCGCTGTACACCTTCCACCAGGTATTTTCCACACCAGAAACATAGCAGGTGATCAAAGCTTGAGGAATAAATGTTGCACGTTCCCACCACTAAATGTAACAATTCCAGGGATGGCAAAAAAAAGATGAACTCCAGAGAAAAGAGCCGAGCAAAACACTGATCATCTGTCAATTCACTGTGTTATTCCAGTGCGCCCTAGAACGTACACATCCATCCATCCATCCATCCAGCGCCGTTTCACTGAGCGGGCATCCCGTTCTTACCAAAGTCACACATAATCGTTTGGGTAAAGTCTCTGTGAGGGAAGAGAGAAACAGAAAGCGTAGATTATTGCGGTGGGACAACTGTGGGATCAGACTAACACCTGGAGACGCCTCACAACTCAAAAAGTCGCATCGCCAGGTGGCGAGCCTCCGATCGAGACTTCGCCCCGTCACTGCAAGGGACCAGCCTCAAGCTCAAGAGAATAAAAGCAACATTTCCTGTTACGGCTGTCAAAATTAAAGCTTAGGTTTGTTGACTGGTGTATTTTTCTGTATGCATGTAGAAGTACATGCTGGCAGAGTTTAGATTTTTTTTTTAATTGCTATTATTTTTTTTATATCGAAAAAGTGAAAATACAAATCAGAGCACATAAAACTTAATCGACACAGGAGACAGCTAAATGGGAATCAATTTGTCAAATTAGGACCTACCAGACCCAAGGGCTAATTTGATGGTTATGGATGTTAATGGTGCCAAGTATTTTCTTAAGTTCCATTATTTTACCAGTTAGAGCGTCACATCGTACAATATTGTCCTATTTGGCACCATTATAAACATTATCCCCCTGAGCACTTTTTCATTTGGATTTAACTGTCCTGTTAGCTGTTCTTTAATCTGTGCTTTTAATTTTCATACACAAACACACAATTTCCGGTCATGCTCTGGCTGACTGTGTTGAGCTTGACGCAGGGTTACCTCGCTCTCCATCCCACACACCCTGGCCACAACCGAAACACGGAGTCTGCAAAATTTAAAGGCATTCCGCGCAAATGTAAGACTGGGTGTGGGAAGTGTGTTGATGAGAGGGAAATGAAACACACTTACAGCGCCTGGAGACAAGTTCCCTGCAAATAAAAAGCGTTAGGAAACTCCGATTCGCGCGGCTTTGACGCACCAGAGAAAATCTGTCCTGAAACGAAACTCTGTGTTGCGAACTAAAGAGTAGAAGAAAATATCAAAGCAATCCAACTCTGCAAAAGACAAAAAAAAGAAAAAACAAAAACAAAAACAAACAGGACTGATCGGCCGAATCCTCAAACAAATGAAACGTTGATGATAATGAACAACAGTGATCAAATAATGTCAAACTCCGTGTCCAAACGCGAGTAATGGTGCACCCCGACGCAGGCGGCAGTTGTATCCTCTCAAACGGCTCGTAGTGGATTTGCTGCTCCAATCTGGCACCGGGCACCCAGCGATGCCACCCAGCTCTGCGGCTCCACACACCATTAGGATTCACTAGGAGCGATGCGCGCGGCCGCGGACACATGCGGCGAATGCGCGCAGAGGCAGGCGGGAGCACAGGTGGATGAACACCGCGCACTGCAGAAAAATGTGTCATGTTTGGTGTTGAAGCATTGTTTGTGTTGAATGGAACACTGGTCTGAGATCAGATCGGGCGCGGCAGGAATTTGCTACAAACCGGGTAAAAGCCCCAGTAATGCCATGAAAATGACACGTGACTGAAGAGAACATCAGCTGAAACCACACCATAGTATCAGAGAGTACATGCATTACTCTACACGTCCATGCATTCACACACTCAACCTCACTCACACTTGACCTCAATGGCAAATTTCAGCTTCATAGATAGAAAGCAGCAGTTGCTGTTGAGTGTCCACAATTTTGTGGACCAATGCACAGACAGATCTTTGTGGACCTCCTGGGTCCAATGAAACCTCCTGAAGGCTAGTTGATAAACAGTTTATGAGCTATGGAGGGGGCGTGGTTACATTTTGGAGGCGGGGCAGCCCATCACCAATGAGAAAAGAACTCTGCTTCATCCTATGATGCTTCACACACGTGTCTGAGGCAACTAGTTCATGAATTATAAACGGAGATGTGGTAAAATGGTATGTGTGTGTGTGTTGATGTCTATATGTGTGTGTGCATCTAAAAGTTTTGTTAAATTACACCACCACTGCCACACCCCCTTTCAGCCAAATGACACGAACACAAACACACACCTTCACACATACACACACACACACACGTGACCTCCATGCCAAATTCCTGCCATCTAAGGGCAAAAACTGTGGCTGCCAAAGGTTGGAGATATTTTTGTGGACCGACCAACCAACCAACAGAGTGAGCTATAGGGCTGCTGGCCGCAGCTGAAAATAGGCTGCACTGAATAAAATGTGTTTCCAGGCATACTGCAGCCAATTACAGTGAATGTAATGCCACAATGAAGCATACACAACACTCAGATAACTGGTATGAGTTGAGTTCAGGCTAAAGCTTTTTATCATAATATACAGTAACCAGAACCACTTATCTGTCGAAGGTTAAGGCTGCTGATATTCAGTCCTTCTCTTGTGGTCAAATGCTGAGCCAAATCAAAAATGAATGCATTCTATTAACAAGTCTTGTATGTTTCAAAACCTGATATATAGTCTCCCCCTGTGCCATGAAGAGCTCCACAGTTGTCCAAAAACTATCAAGAACGCATCAGTGAGTCACACTGCTGCAATGACCGACATGTTCCTTCATTACCACGAACACACACGCTGTACCGCAGGTACTCCGACTGCCCCATTACACACTAAAGCACCAAATGTGGATTAATCCACCTTTGAAAATAGTCCCCAAGCAAATGCACTGTTTCCACTATGAGTAAAACTCCTTAAAAACTGCAGTGATCAGCCATTTTAGGAAACTACTGAGCATTTTTTGGAAATGAAACTTGATATTTGTGTGGAACACAAATTTGGGAACAAATAAGTGCACTCATAAACTTTTGAACACATTTTTATTCGAGGATATGGACGGCAAGCAAAGCTTTTTTCAGGGTTTATATGAGCACTTGAATATTATTTTAAGATAGACTTGAGAAACAATAAACCTGTCCTTAACCTCAAGGCCAACAGTGCACCTCCTTGACCCATTTTTAAACATTTATGTCTTCCATAGACATAAGTGGCTTTAGGGAAGTCGGAAAATATTGAGAGACAGTCTTCTCTATGGGATTTGTTGACGATATGAAATACACAGAATAACACCAGCCTTGCTCAGTATTACAAATGCTGGCACTGATATCAAGACTCACCCTCAACAGATCTGGTGTTGGAGAATACACCTACTGATCATACATATGTAATTTTACATTCTTACAATCACATACAGCTGACCATTGATCCCTTCTTGTCAATAACAGCTTACTGCAGGACCTTTCTGTGCATTTAAATGGCAAGTGCAGCCGTGAAGCATAATATGCATCCAGCTGCAGCTCACTGTAAACGCTCTGCAGCCACAAGCAGGAAAAAACACATTTTGCGTAAGATAATAGCAACCCGCTTACTTCAGCAGGTATTTTCTTCGACAGGTTTCGGAAAAACCCTGAATTTCAGAAGGTGTTGTGGTGTTTGAAGGCACTGAGGACTTAATGCTATGATTTTCCTCAATTTATCCCCTCTCGCTTGTGGCCCCTGTGATGTTCCCAGTAACAAAGGCTGGGCAGGAGGTAGAGAATGATGGGCAATCAATACGATACACAGCCTGATTTCTCAAGTGCCACTTTTCCCACATCAGAGAGGTACATCCTCGCAGACTGCCCGGTCCCTTTGGATCCAAACGCTTTTACCCGTCAAGTGTCACCCGGTGTCTCTTTCCCACCATGTGGGCCTGCATGGTGTAAAGCTGCTTCTTTTAAGGAGGACTTTCAAAGGTTGCTTTCCCCTGGAAGCACACAATAGGGCATTCTGTTTCAACTCCAGATATGATTGTTATTCAGCTAACAATGGTCTCTGTGCTGCGGGCGCGAGGAAGGAAATTGCTGTTCTCACAAGTCGGTTCACTTCAAATCTGATTCCTCCAGCAACTCACTCTCATTCATTCTTTCATTGATGTTTTGATGATGTGTTTTCAAATACAGTCGGATTAAGACCCTGGATTACAATAATGTTCTGGATGATGTTTAGAAAAGTGAAGAGAGAATCTGGTGAATGAACAGCAGACAATTCAGACTCATGTTATTCAAATGCAGTTTGGAAGTTTTCCAGGGAGGGAGATATCAGTTCAATTATGTCTTACCTTCAAACTTTAAATTGGCCTAAATTGTAGACTTTCAGAACTTCAGAAATTCCTTGTTTAGCTAAACTAATTTGGTCCCAGTTGTACTGTGCTGCCTAGAAAATAGCCTATTGTGGATGAAATAGCAGTTTGAAAGAGGATTCATTAGAACAGACAGCTTCCTATTTCCGGCCCAGTACCAATGCTTCTTGAAAGGGGTTCCCTCTGTGGAAGCCTTTACAAGAAAGGATGTGACACTCTGATGACATGTCTTTTGATAGTCGTGCTTTATTTTCATGTCTTACTGCTTTAAAAAAAAAAAAAGAAAAAGAAAGACAAAAAAAGCCAATGTATGTTCTTGCGAGGACTGGCCCCTAAACATCAATGATTTGAATCATCAGTCAAGAAGCCCCCCAGAGTCGTATCTCGTGTTGCCAGTTGAATCGCTACACGTTCTTTGTCGGCTGCATCATCGTACACGGAGCAGCAGAGGATAACAGCACGGCAGGCTTGTTTCAAAATGACCTAACTGCAAAACTTATGGAAGCGGAGAAGGTCGATGGAAACAGAAGACAGCGCCGCTCGCTTTTGCTCTCTGCTCTGACGCTGTTAAATCTGCAGCTGAATGTTCGTGACGTGGGGTAAAATACTTCTTAACCAGACACTGACACAACCAGCTCTACTGCTGTCTGGTGTGACGGACGCTTCGGCCTGACTGCTCTGTCAGCGGCCCAGCAGGAGAGATGCTCCGTGGTCTGCAAGGATTTCATATCTACATGATAACAGTTCAGCGTGGGGCAGCTGCTCTGCAGGTGTGCTGGATTCTACCGTCACCAGAGGAATGAATAATATGTTTTCCATAATTATAGGTAAGGTGTATTGAGGAAAAATCCTGGGTAATAATGTTGAGTATTAATAATGATGAAAAAATAGAAAACACAACCACCACCTTGGAAAATTCTGATCCCAGTTCTTTACCCAGAATTTTGGATCCCCTACTTGTAATAATAACATTGTACTACCAAGTTGAGTCAGAGTTCACACTTCCTGCTACAACCACATGTGGCAGGCTCCAAAAGCTCCGAAAGACCTCCATATTAAAATGCCCGACATGTTCACAAACAAAAACAGGGTTGATTTTTCTATCTAATTTCTCAGTTTCTGACAAATGTACAGAGATTCATTTTTATATAACTCATTCATTTAAATCATATTAAGGCTTAAAGTTGTGCAGAATTATGTGCATGGCAGCTTTGAGTGACTGCTCCAGCAACCAGGCTTTTCAGCTCCATCCATATTCCACCACTTTGTCCATGTCTGGATTAGCTGGGAGTCATGCGGAGTCAGGTACTGCCAAGATAGTGATGGTAGGAGCCACTTTGACCGAGCTTCAGAAAGTCATGGGTGACATCTAAGAGACCACATCCATTGCTTCATACAGTCTATGAGGTGCCCAAAATGCCTGTAATATAATAAACGTGGCATAAACATAAGGTTATTTTGAGGCTACCAGTGGTATTGGCCCTAAGTGTTAGCAGTAACTAACTCTCCCTCTCCCTTTATGTATATACATATATGTATATACGCAGACATATCAGATATGTATAATGTTTGAAAAGATTGTAAGTGAATCATTTGAGTATTCGGTGAAACATGTGTTGGCACTCGTTGCTACTTGCAATTAAAAGTTTGAGAAGTTCCCTAATTCCTTTTGTAGACTTTATTCCAGATACTAGGGGGCAGGCAGATGTTAGGATCAACTCCAACATGATCAAGAGTGTATCCTCACTCTAAATAAAGCAATTAATATTATGATCTCTTTAAAGTCTTGGAAACATGTAGTCATGCCTTCCAGGCTGCACAGTTAAACAGCATTACAGCAACTACTGGAGCCGTGGAGAGGAGTTCCTAAGATGCAGTTTGTCTTATGGTTAAGACATTGCACTCAGATCCTATTGATTCTGCAGAGTATTACCCCTGATGTCCGCCAGATGCTTCAGTTTTTCCAGTGTCCACTATGGAGTCTGTCCCTCAGACACATGTCCAGTTTTATTTGGAGCTGTTGCATGTCTTTTGGGTTTTGTTCGCATATTCAAAACATGCTTGCGGCTCATTCATGATCGATGTGGGAACACTTGTTCTATATGTTGTTTTAGTTTTATTTTGTACCATAGCAAAAAAAAGAAAATGCATCACACAATATGAAATCAGTGCTCTAATGTTCCATCATAGCCCAGCCCTTCCACTTCAACCACAACTATGACTGTTACACTTCAACTCCTTTCAGTGCATATAAACTGCTTCACTTGCTTCAACGTCAGCCTTCTCTCAGTGTTTCCATTCAGCCTCTTTCAGAGCTTCAGCTTCACTTCCCAACTTCAGCTCCTCTGAAAATTCAACAATGTTTAAACGCTGAAATGATCTTTTCAGCCTTTCAAGCTATCACACTTACACAGGTGTAAAGGTAAAAAAAAAATCTTGAATGACAAGCATCTCGAAACAAACAAGGATTGTGAGGTGTGAGCATATTGTTCCAGATTTAAAACAGCTTCAGAAACAAAGGAGCTGTGGATGTGCAAAGAGTCAATATGACACTTAATGATTCGACAATTGAACAATAATGAATGAATTATTGGTTTCCTGAAATACATGTGGGCTTAGTTTGAGTTAAGTGGAGCTTCTAAACAGCTTGAAACCTTTTCCATACAGCCACTCAGTGTATTTGTGTGTTTACCGCACCTCCAGTGGAAGGACTTATCTTAGATATCCAGCATATCAGATGTTTAAACCTTTTTAAACCCTCTCTCAAATGTTCAGATACCAGCTTTGTGAAAGAGTTGTTTCTTTTCCTCGCATCTGAAATGTCTTCAGTGAGCGAGGAGATGGCAGAGAGATTTTTTGGTGAGATCAATTATCCCATGCTGGCTCACGGCGAAGCGCGAATACGAGGAAGATAATGAAAACTGAATTTTTAATGCTAATTGTGGCGCTTCTGTAAAGTGACATCACCGGTTTGATTGTATCACTCAAAGAAGACGCATCATAGAATTAAGTGGTGGAAATGACAGAGGGCAAATAGTGACAGTCAAATGCTCAGAGTTTACACTGTTAGCATGTTCCTGATGAACAAAAGGAAGGAAAAGCATTCTGGGAGCTGTGCACGCAGGACGCCACCATAGGCTTCATAATTTGCAGGTAAGACTGTGCTTGCAAGGCTGATCGATATTCTAGTGGTTCAGAGGCCAAATTTATGCAGATGAAAGACACTAATTATGCTCATGAGGAAGAATGACTGGGTTGCTAATGGGAAAATCAAAACACATTAAGGACAGCCAAATGATTTTATTTTTCTTCAATGACTTTGCCTTTTCAGAAACAGATGGAGAATGGAAGGCAGAGAGAGAGATTAGCTGCATGGAGAAAGGGAGAGGGGAAAAAAAAAACGCAACATGTTGAAGGATTTCATTTAGGCTAATTATGATTAATTCAGAATATATCTGTTCAAAGAGGGCCAGGTCTCATTATTATTCAGCCAGGGTTTTGTTTTTCCTCTCGTGGTGACAGTCATGTTGCAGCTGTAAACAGACGGCTTTTCACTGGCCGCGGGAGGATTCAAAGTGTCCGTCACACACCGAATTAAGACCTCATGGTCTGCATGTGGCACACGTCGTAGTGAAGGGTTAACCAAGGAAGATCATCTGAACATTTCAAGAGACTTGAGCTCTCAGATAAGCAGCCCCAAATGAGCTTGTCAGGACTTTGGCCTGATCGTCATCAGGAAAAGGTCAGGTGATGCAAATCTCAAAGCTTCATAAATACCCTGACTCCTCGAACCTTGTCCCAACAGTCAGCAGCCATGGACTCCTCTAAGCAGCTGCCTCGCACTCTTGAAAATTAAGATAATAGATGCCCACGTAGCAGGAAAAGACGAGAGGAACGTAGCAGAGCATTTCCAGGTAGCCGCTTCCTCAGTTCGAAATGTAATTCAGAAATAGCTGTCAGCTGGAACAGCGGAGGTCAAGCCGAGTTCTGGAAGACCAAGAAAACTTTCACAGAGAGCTGCTCATAGGAACGGCAGAAAGGCAAATCAAAGCCCGTGTTTGACTGCTCTGTTCAGCTCTGAGAGGCACTTGGTAATGTCCACCATGAAGGCCAAATCACACAGACTCTATCGCTGAGTTCCCACGTAAGGTTTTCTTCGTCTCTATGAAGTATTCCAGATAAACTGACACTGTGGATCATAGCCCGGATGCTAAAGGTTCACCACCCCTGATGTCCCACAGGCTGAAATGAATGTTAATGCTGCTCTGTTTGTGCTGTTTAAAGTGGTAATTGTGTGCTTGCATTCGCCATAAACATTTTGTGAATTGATCACAGCTTGTTTGGCTGCTCCACTGTGGCCCCTGTGGTTACTTTTCTTTGATTTCTGTGATAAACACACACACAAATTAATAAATTAAAAAAAAAAAAAAAAAAAATCAGTGGACCAGCAAATCACTGGAGACCTGCAATACCTAACCAATAGATTTCTTCCCTCTGCGCCGCCCCTGTGTGGCAGATGAACACGGCATTTACACCAATTACTTTCATCAATTGCTATTTAATCACGTTTTACTTCGTTTCATTCTTCTCATTCAGTTTTCTATCCCCGATGAGAAAGTGCATCGTTTCTTATGTGACTGGAATAATCACTGCCACAGTATGCTGTCATAAATCTGCATTTTGGTTTCATAATGAGGTCTCAATTTAATCCAAAAAGCTATTCTTACCATTTGACTGACAGCACAAACTTTAAACAAATGCTACCTTCTGAGGGATGGTGGGTAGCTCTAGTCACTGGATGATGAAATGAAAGCTCTTCATGGACCGAATCCTCTGACTAATCCAATGACAAGTATTTGATGGCATAAACGTTTATTTTTCTTATTTCCTTTTCAGTTTTCAATGTTTCATCATTATATCTAATTAGAAGACGTGGCTCACTGGATTGAAAAGTGTTTTGTGAAGACTTATTTGTTCATAAATTACTTGCAAAAGAAGAAAATGACATTGAAGAAAGACAGAAATCGAGCTTTCCGTCAGCTCCCCTCTCTGTCATCAGGTCGCATTCCACTTCCAAGTGGGTATTTTGAATGGGCTACAACATCAAACCCAAGTACAGACAATCTCAGACCGCTGGCTATTCATTAAAACAATTCTTTTGACCGAGTTAAAACTGAGCCCTTGAATTAAACACTTTGTGATGGTTAACACACTCTAACTTCAGTCATGCAAATCAGAGTGTCCATTAGAAAGGGATTACCTGATAACCATAAGACCTCTGACCTCTATCCATCAGCAAATGATGGGAGTTTAAAAATAACCACCTTGCCGGCAATACTTATCAGCTTAGTGCCACTAATGGGAATTGTTTCATCATCTGCACGCAAATGGCTTCATCATTTGATGTGAATACTTTATCACTTGTCACTAATTAAAATGGAAATGTGCATTTCTATTAAATATAATTGTAATTTCCAATCTGTATTTAATGGGACATGTTTTTACCACTTTAATATTAAGGAAGGGTCCCTGCTTCTACATGCACTGCAGTCATTTACTGTGTCTGTATTATTTCAAGCTTTTGATTGCAGTTTAAGATTTCCAGTGGAAGAAGAGGTCAGAGGTTGGATGAATTATCATTCTTCACCAGGTTCCATATTTCTCCCAGAAGACGGCTGAAAGATCAGTAAAATCTCCCTTCGTCTCAACCTTTATTTCAAGTCAAAGTTGTTATGTTTGGATTCAAACTTGAGCAACTAGAAGTGGTTTTTCATTCTTCCATGATAACTTTGTCATCATGTGAGTCCCACTCCCCTCCCCAACGTAATCAGTGAACAAATCCTTCATTCTGGGATTTGCTTCCCTCTGCGTTAGACGAAGTGGCGTGGCTGTAATGTAAGGTGGTCAGCAACCGCCTTTGCCACCCAACATAAAATTGCAACTTAGGGCTGCAATCTGCAACCTTGCCTCCAACAAATAACACTTAAATAGTACTAAATTGTTGGATGGGTGTGTGTAGTTGGTTCAAAGTCAACACTGTTTTGAGTGATTGAAATTCAGCATCTATCTAGCGACCCTATAAGGTGCAGGACAGTGTCACCAGAGAGCAGGGTTTGCATCCTGAGTCCTGTGTTTGCTCAAGTTTTGGCAACAAAATACATAAAGGGAAGATTTTAGTTCAATGTTAACAGTCACGTTTGTGGCTCACGTCATGGTGGGCTTCTTCCTCTATTAAATGAGAAATAAATGAAATACTTTGTAATTGAATATTTTTGATGTACTGTGTATCAACAATTCTGGGACTTGCCAGATGTATTAATTAACATTTCCTCTCTGTGATAATGGAAAATGTAACCCAAGCAGCTCTTATAAATTGTGTTTATATACTACCAATTAGCATGAGCAACACATTTAATTTGTTTTCCCCAAGATATCGACCGGTTAAACAAATGAGTGGTATATAAATGTGATTTCTGGAAGAAGTGATTTCAGGTCAAAGTAAGACTGTACTGTTGTGGAAAGGACCAATCAGCCACCCCTCTACTTTAGACTTGATTTGGATGTTGAGGACTTCCTGTACGTTTGTATGAGGACAAACAGTTTTATCAGCCAGCCCACAGAACTCAGCCATAAACCTCCTGATTACCACTCCACTGCTGAATCATATCTCGTCTCTTATGATGTTTTGATGTTTTACTTTTCATGAGCAAAGAGGCCAAGACAAGCAGCCGAACAATAAACATTGGTTTATTAGGGAGTCTCAGGGGTGGCAAGCGGAGAAAATAACAACTAAAAAAAAAATTTGAGTTCAGAAACAGTAGCTTGTGATAAAGCAAAGAGAACACTGAGTCCCAGATTTTTCAGGCTGTTTTGGATGGAGGAGCTCCTGGAGCATCACAGCAGGCTGAATTCTGGTGATGAGGACAGGACAGAGGGCCAAAAGACTGAGCACCCTTCAGCTCATCCCTCCTCATTCTCAAGTAGTGAGTTAATACACTCAGGCTGAGTTGTCAGCGTTGCTCCTTTGGCACCAACTACCGACGTTAATATTCTGTTTGTCTCTGGAAGAGCTGCAGGTAAAAGAGGCTGTGGTGCTGGTTGCTAATTGGTCCTGGTAGATTAAAGATTCTGAGTCCTAAATAGACTTCTGCTTCTAGCAGCTGGAATAATATTGGACAGACACACTTGATGGTGCAAGCACATGGCTCAAGCTTCCCGATGTGTGACCAACTGAGTTTTGGTGAATTTTGCGAGTGGTGCCTTTGCACCAGAGCTGAACATATTGGTGCTATTGGAAAGTGGGCTGAATCAGTACCGTAGCCAGAAATAGTGTGATGGTTGGGCCTTGCTCATAGGTGTGGGACACAGTGATAACATAAACCTACAAGTCTGAAATGAGATTGGAAGAGGAGAGCTCTCATTTTTGTCCTTTTGAATCATAAAATAACGCAATATGCAAGATACAACATATGGTTGTATTCTATGCAAATGCTGAATACCTGTTACACTGAGTCTAATTTACACAAATGCAAAAGAGATGTATATATTACAACACAGTGTAGCAGGTAACATTAGTTCAACACAAAGTGCTTCATAAATATACAAGTTCCACTGAATAAAACACAGACATTAATGTTTTGGATTTTCATCGTAATACAACAAGAAACTACCAAAAACATCAGTAAAATTAAATCATCAGCATTAAAAAATGCCTGTGTTTTATTTTTCAGTGAAACTTTTTTTTCTGTGCTCTTTCCCCCCAATACTGTTTCAATGCCAGAGTTTCCTTCATTTCTGTTTTTTTTTTTTAAATGCCAGATTTTATTTTTCAGTGCTAGAATTTAAAACAATATTCTAGTTTCATAGTAAAACAGAAAACTGCAAAACTGCATTTACCAAACATCTGGCAGCTACATTAACTCACGTACAATAGCTTATTAATTTGTCGGAATTTTGTCTAATTAATTACTGATTGTGTCGTATGGAGTGACTGTAGTTTTGGCTGACAGGCTGGCTGACCTGTGTTTCACTTGGACCAGCTCCAGCCTCAGAGGCAGTGATGGTGGTGGCCTCAGCCCTCTGTGAGTGGGGCAGGGGAGAGGCTTGGACATTGGGGGTACACATGGGGAGTTCGTGGACTGTTGCTTTTATACAAGTTTGTTAGCTTCTGTAAGTTTGACTCGATGAAACCTGTGCTTACCCTCTGGTTGAGTGCACCCTCCACTGCCTCCCTCGGGGGTTAATACTTTATTTTATTCATAAATTGGCATAGAGGGGCACTTGCAAAAAAATTGGGCAGCACAGGCCCACCCATGCCCACCAGCCCCTACGCATATGGGCTGGATTAAGTGGAAAAGGGTGTATGGAGGGCTGGTAACAGGCATAGCCAAACAAATCAGCACCTCTCATTCCCTTTAAAAGCAGTGCACTCTCCTCTATTGCATGCTGGCATATTTATAATGAAAAAGCGGGTACATGGAAGAGAATCACGATTGTGTCCCAGGAGGAGAAGAGCCAGAAAACATGAAGTGTCTGAAATACACAGCACCCCAAATATGAATATACAGCACTCAAATATTAAAAACATCCATCCTAAATATTCTTAATTTGCTTGACCTCATCATATTTTTCACATGTACTTGCTTATATGGGCATTTTCAGACCAAGCAGTCCTGGAGACCCCCACAGAGGAAGTGGCAGCACAGTCCCTGGGCCCCTGGCAGTGAAGAGGGATTGGGGCACCATGTGAGAGCTCCAGAAAAGGTTAGCAGGGTCAGGCTGTCAGGCTGGTCAGGCTGTGGCGACCAACCCGTAATGATACGAGACACACACAAAAAATAAAGAATCAATAATGATATTAGTAATAACTGTGACTGTGCTGTAGCTGTGTTTGCATGTGTATTTGTGTGTGGATGGATGCATGTAGATGTAGGTAATGATATATATGGATGTGCTGTAGGCGTCGGTGTGTGGGTGCATTCTGACAATGACGGAGTCAGTAATGGTGCAATAACTCATCTACACACATCTTTTATCTGCGTAAAGGCAGAAAATTGAATAGAGATATTACTACTACTACTAATAAAATGGGACCATAAGACCTTATATAGTCATGTTGCATGTACATGTGTATGTGTGTGTGTGTGTCTATATTATCTATAGATATACACACACACACACACACACACACACACACACACATTCTCCATTCCCTTTTCCTCCCTTTCTATGTGTGTGCAGATGAAAATGCAGGCGTGGATATCGCTAAAGATGCATGTGTTCAAAGATTGATAGTCAGCCGATAAAAACAACAGGACTAATATAGTTGGGATTGCAGGAAATTAATCAAAGAGATGAATCCATTTTGCGTGGAGATTGTGGTCCAATCTGTAAGTAAGCTTTTCCAGTGTGTAGTGTGTGGTGGTCCTTGATCACAGCTCATGAGGAATGTTTCCTGCGCCATAGTTAGAGCCACAAGGAGTAATCTGCTGTTTTTCTCGTTCAGGTTGAGTGTTGATCTGTCAGAAGGAGGGAGATGATAGGATGTGGCAGCCCAGGAATCGGGATAGTGACTCAGTGATTTCTTTCCAACAGTGTTTAGTGGGTGTGCAGCTAGCTGGGCTATTGTATGTGCAATGTGAACAGATTTGTGTCCACTTTTAAGCAAATTTTGAAGTGAACTTTGTGGAGTATGTTACACCGTATGAGTCGTAGGCTGGCTTTTGAAGATGTTTTGTAGCTCCAGGTGTCAGCATCAGGAGCGATGGATGAGTGTAGCTCCCATTTATTAATGGCAGAGGCAGCATTTTGTCAGATTCTGATATCACTCTATGCGTATGGCAGGAAGGAGTGTTTTTAACAAAGGAATATTAATTAAGCCTGAAGCTGAAGGAGAGAGATGTTAAAATTTGTTTGGATGATTTAAACTCCAGATCTTCCAAACATTGCCTTCTCCTGATGTTGCACTCACAGATCAAGTGGGTGAGTGAGACCAGGGAAAATAAAGGTTGACAAAGACGGGAATCAGAGAAGCACCTTGCAGCCTCACGGAAAGAGCTGCATGTCGCGATGCTCTGCAGAGACCGAGGAGGACGTGTGTTTTCCTTGAGGACAGCTCTGCAGGGGTGGTGAATATCTGTGAACGCATATTTGAAAACTCCACCCACTCACCATTTGGTGATTGTAAACCACGCTTCGTGGCTGAAAATGATCATTCACAGGTTTATGTGGAACAGTCTTCGAACGCTAGGAGTCGAAGGCAAGCTGTGGACTGTACATGAATGGCCACGATTTTGCTCTCAGTTGTTCTTACTGGTGTGACAAAGCTGAGAGAGAGCTTTCGCTCAGAAAAAACTGACACTGACCAGTGCAGACCTGAATGGTAAAGCTGTCACATCTAGCCTAATACCCCACATTTTGTCTGATTAAAGAGTGCAAGCAGATTACCTGTTTATAACCTCACAACACTAAAGGTCTAATCTGGGATAAAAGAGCGTAACAATTGTGACAAGCTGCTACTGCAGGTCACCGTGGGTCAGAGGCGTTTGTATGTCAGCGTGACAGGAGCAGTTTTCACACTTCACGTACTGTCACATGTTGTCCTTTGGCCTTTTCTTTGCAGTTAATATGCAGCTGGGCCAGAGAGAGCCAGAGAGAATGAATCTGATGGGATCTGATAGATGAAAGGCTGCAGTTTATTTCTGAGTATTTATCTGAAAGGTTCTTTCCTGTTTACTCCAGTTCTGATCTTCTTTTCTTAGATTTGTCCAGTATTTATACCAATTATAATAGCACTGTACCCACTAGTAATTGTGGAGTTTTGTGAACACAGTGACCTAGTTACAGCAAAAACTGCCAGTGAAAGGGCAAAATCTTCAGTGTGTACGTACTATATTATATATGTTTGGATATATATTTCAACACCTGACCCATAGGCCGCTCGGCAGCTGTCTGTATTTTTAGGATTAACACTTTAACCAGCAGCTACATGTTGGATGTTTAATAAAACACAGAACACAATACATGGAGCGATAAGGAGCGTTCACCAAAGACAATGTTCACCTCTGAAAACACAAATTTGAGAACTGCTCAATGCAAGAATGTGCGCCAGGTGTCCATTAACACTTGATAATGGACACCTACTCAGTAGATTCAGTGAAACTGTCTGTTCAATGTTCTAAATCCATGCGCAGCCCATCTAAAAAGCCTCTCTAAAACCAGTAACCATAGCAACAGGGATGCAGTCAAAGCCTCCATTTACAATTTATTACAACACGTTAACAAGCTAACATCTAATTACAACACGAGGCGAAAAAGATGAGATCAACACGCACACAAAAGAAACAATGAAACTGGCAGTCAGTACACTGAGAGACTTCCTCGCACAGAAGCGAATGGACTCCAACTCTGAAAACTAAACCGCCGATGCTCTGAATGAGACCCCGTGGGAGTTTTCTGTCACTGTCCAGTCCACCAAGGAGGAGGAGGAGTACAGCGTTGCCAGTAAGGAGTCTGAGGGCCTGTATTAACCGTCATTTAACTGAATTCAGTGTCATCCTTTCACCTTATCTTACCAGAGGTTTTGTGACACTTTTGTGGTTCTTTTCACTAAATATTGTCTGTCAGAATTCCCCAATATCTCCGTCTTAGAATTACAACTCGGAGGATGATGTGAGCAGTTTTTGTAACTCGGCTGTTCGCAATCACTGTCCAAAAAATGACACGAGTGTAGTGAAAATGGGGCATGTTTATAGAACAAATTAATGAAGCACAAACCAGGCGTCTGGGGGTTTGGGGTCCCTGGACAGCTGCTTTTCCTAGTCAGTAGTAGGATCCAAGTTGTAATAAATTCATTTCATTTAAAACATACAGGTAGATAGGAGAAAAATTCATAACGGCTGTTCAATCTTGAAAATGTCAACCTCAATGTATAAGTTTCAGTCGTCCTCCGGAGTGACTAACCTCATCTGTATGAGTCAAAATGATGCAGCATGTTCAGGTCAGAGGCAATACAAGCTGAGCACAAATCAAGCTTACACGCAGTACATGACATGAATCAATGTGTTTATCCTTCTTAACCCAGGATCAATAAGAACTTATGCAACGGCAGGAGCCGGCCCTCCTTTGATGGCGAGGTCCAGAGTGTGTCGAGCAGAGCGGAATGCTTAATGCATGCAGGAGCTAACAAAAAGACTCGCACGGTCACCCGCTATACATCCATCCATCTCCAAACATCCATTGACATGCTCCTCACTCACACAAACACGTGCTCACACCCTCTCTCTCATCCTCCAGCATGGGGTCATTATTGCGGTGCAGTCCACATATTGAGTGTTTAGTGGCCCTGCTGTGCAGTGGATGGGCAGTGGAGTGCACTTAACCTCTGCTAACTTGGAGACTACTGTTTACAAATACACTGACACCGACACTTTCTATAGCTGCAGCACGGGCTGTAACATATACTCTGAGGTCAGAGCGGTGGGTGTGCTGTGCTGCATGGGTATCTGGGAACATGTTTGTAGAGAAACTGTACCTGGATAGTCATAATGTGTTCGGTCATTCGGTAACAGATCTGTTGCTACAATCCACTAAGAATTACACAAGAAGCAACAGAAAATGAGCTGAGACAAACTCCAAAAACATGCAGCAGCAGGCTGATGTTTGTGGATGTGGATGCAGCACTGACATTACTATTGTTTGTGTTTGGGTAACCAAAAGTAACACGTACAGTAAGATATTACTTCTGGTAGTAACAAGAATAGTTTTACCCGATCTAAACAAGTATCAAGTAATGTGTTACTACCTGAAAATAAGAACTTCAGTGTTCAGCCACTCTCAGTAATGTCAACCCTTTAAAGGTACTCAGCACAAAGCACAAAAACTCTTCGTGCCATCAAAATTTTCCAAACTTTAAGAAATGTAACAGCCACCTCACCAACGGCAAAAACTATAAACCAGCACAAAAATGACAAAGACCAACATGAAAGAGCACGTTCTACAACCACCATCGAAAAGGAACATTTGCATTTTGGAACATGAAACAGCAAACTTGACAAATTAGCCAGTACAGCACAGCATGATGGGAAAAGTTGGCTCCACTTTTCAGTAAGCTTGGTGCAAAAGAGGTGTGTGTGTGTGTGTGTGTATGTATTGTGTTACTCATAATGTAAATCATTACATTTTAATTGTGAAGGCTGGGGTTAAGGTTCGGGTAAGGTTAGGTTTAAGGTTAGGGCAAGTCTCCAGGAAATGACTGTAAGTCTATGTAACATCTCCAACGATGATGGAAGCACGACACTCTGTGTGTCTGTGTGTGTGTCACAGTCTACTCCACAAAGGTTACAAAATATAGATGAATCTATTTATTCAGTCCCCTTTTATTCAGCATGAAATAAACACGACAGGTCACGGTTACGCTCATGAGACACAGCTGGAACGTGAGCCTGCACAGAGCCGCTGCAGACAGCTGCATAGATTAAAATGAGGGTGTATCTGCTGCATGGTAAAAAAAAAAAAAAAAAAAAAAAAAGTGTCTGATGAAGCCTATCAGCAAAATTCCTTTCAAAACTAATCACAAGGTAAGCCAAGGTTGCCATAGAGACCAGGTAATGCCAAAGATATAGTAGCAATAATGTTATAACAAACCATAGTTTAATGCTAGTCATACTTAGTGGTTATATTGGTTAAAGTAATGCAAAAGTAATGAATCAGTAATGCATTTTTCTGCACTGACAATATTGTAAAGTCACTTATTAACTAGAAAAAGAAAGTAACCATTAGTATGTCATATTTCATTTTGATAGTAAGTTGCCCAACACTGATCAGACGAAATGTTCCAGCATTAATGTCAGCGGTCGACCATCTAAATCTTTCTAGCTGCTCGCCAAAGAAATAGCACCACTTTATCTGACGTTTCGGCTTCTCCTCTCACTGAACAGTATTTTAGTGGAGTGAGTGACTCGCTTTTCTGCCGTGCAGAGAAATGTGGCTTTGCTAATGCTAATGCTGGGTGAGCAGAAACGCTTCAGAGTTTGTAATGAGAAATGGATTCCCTGAGGAGAGTCTGCCTTTTGTATTACTGCAGAGCACAGTGTCCTCTCCCACGAACCCCGTTATAGACAATAAGGACACATGTAACCATATAACTGTGTACAGCAAAGATGGCGACAGCTGCAGCCTCAAAATATGTAGAAGAAAAATTAGACTCAAATTTCACTGATGAAAAGCAGAAGGAACCAAGTGCAAATTTTCCAAACTTTCCGTGTTTGAGGTATGAAATGTCCTCTGCATTATTGTGCCACCACTGCACCACTTTTTAGCTGGTTCTCCCATCCTTTTCTGTCTTTTTCCCCTAATAACAATGACAGCAACACGATGGTCCAGTGGTAAAAGTTGAGGCTTTATGCAAGTTTAGACTTGCTGAACCTGAAGAGTATAATTGTATTGATCCACATCTTTCGTTTTAGCGTGTAGATGTATGACAGATAGGGCAGGAAAACTAATTTTCAACAGAATAGACAGATTTTCAAAAGGAGTTTGGTGCAGAATAGAACAGAAGCAAATGCAGAGCAGTGCGGTTCCCCTTCAGAATTTTCTTATGAATTTCCAATCTTTTGTAAGCGTGTTCATTAATAAATAACTCATCATTAAATCTTAAAGCAGAATCTGATTTTTTTTAATCAATTTTTGATTGTGATTCTCAGAGTAGTTTTTTTTTTCCTAATACTAATTTCCCCCTGTGACGTATGAGGGAGAAAAAAGTCTCCATTGCCCTCACATTCATTCACAGGCTGACAGATAGCGCTGGCGAGTGCTACCTGGTGAACTGAAGACAACCATATGATGCCAAAGCACTTAAGTGCACTTTAAAAGGATAATGTGTCTGCCTCTTCTCCTTTCTTCTCCTCAGGCCAAGCACTAATTAAATTAACCCTGGGGATAATTTAGTTTCTTCTAACTCAACAGCAATTAACAAATTACAATTTAAAACCTATTGTTCACCCTGCGGGGGAAACTTTACTCCCAAGCTGACTTTAAGAGTGCGGCATTGTCAAATGTTTGCAAACCCCGCTATCAGGAAATGTATGTGTTAAGCCTTGAGGTGAGTTCAGTGTTAAAAAGGTTCTGAGATAAATGAAACATCTTTTGTCAATTTAAAAAAAAAATGCTGAACACCACAGAGGAAAATGACGTGTCAGACAGCCAGTGATATGACTAATAGCATCTACTGGTGGGGTGCTTAAGTGCAAGGTCCAGGATGACTCATGCACTGCCTTCCAAATCAGTGCAATGAGCATGAAGCTAAGAGGGGAATGACTGAGCGTTCGCAAGAGAAGTTCTGTGATCCCCCCCCCCCTCCACCCGAGTTGGACACGATGTCTCAGTATTGCATCTGTTGTATTGTATACAGGCCAATTTGATGGAACACAGACTAATTTAGGAATAAGCTTAATAGCATTGAATTTATAGCACTGAAATGTTGGACTTTAAAAACCATCTGAATTCACGCGGTCTGAACTGAAATTAGTCAGTTTCAAGTTGTGCAATTTCTAAAGCCTCCGGTATATTTTGATACATATTCTATGCTAACCTGCAGGGGGTTTATCCTCTCACCTTGCTGCAGGGATGTACAGGTGTGTTCCAGGATACTGAAATCACTGCTTACAGGTGCAACAGCGCACACTTCTGACCACAAACAACGGCACATAACAGTCATGCTGGTCATGGCCAGAGAGGAAACAGACTTTCAACCTTCAACCAGAGAGGGCATTAAAACACTGCTTTTCAGTCTGCTGTGACTCTTTAAGCACCCACACTTCAAAAACTTTAAACTTAATATTCAAATAATTATGGCCATAGCTTCTATAATGATTTTGCAGATAGACTGAATATAAATGTGATCAGGTGACTTTCCATTTCATACATGCACAGCATTGGATAGCGCAGTTTATTTGAATATTAGGAGAAAGGGTTGCATCCTGTGAAAATCATTTGACAACAACATATTTTCAGTTAGCATGTTGGCTTGGTTCATGCTTATACTATAGCTAAGTATAGAGTACTGGAGTATTTACATAGTATGTCACTATATTGTATATAAATATACAACCATTTTGATACATTATATACTGCATAGAGCTTAAACCATACATTTTAAATAAACATATTGCTGCACCCGACGACAGAGAGTAGTGAAAAAGCAGCAGTGTCAGGGAGTTTTCCATCAGGTAAAGAAACAGGTTTGAGTGGATGCAGCTGCTGGACATCCATAACAGCACAGCATGCATCAAAACCTAACCTCTCCATCCCAAAACTTGAACAGAGCTAAAATTGTGCACTGGTTTGAGATAACATGTTTTATCAGTCTCCCAGCTGTTTTCTGTATCTCACAACCTTCTCTGCAGCCCGCAGTCCCTTTTCTCACGCCTGCTCGTAATCCCCACTGAACACGCCATCTGTTTCCGAGGCCCTCTAGTAACATGTTCTGCCCTTTACCCCAACATACATACTGGATGCAGCAGCCCACTCTCTCGCCAGCACACACCTATACAAGCAGCCAGTCATCTGTATGCACCCAGCCTCTGTGGCTCTGCTTCAGTCGACACTGCCGAGCGTTGGCCTTCACAGCTCCCTGAGGTGGAACTGCCTCACCTCCCAAGAGAGTTCACCATGCAATGCCCATGTGTGTGACGTGTGTGTGTGTGTGTGATGTGGGAGTGTGTGTTTTATTTTCATGACTTTTTCTTCTTTAATGGTATTGCCATACTTCACAGTGAAATTGAATCCACAATGGGAGTTCAGGAAGGGCATTACTGAGGCTCTTATTTTATAGATTTGTGGCACGGCTGCAATATAGTGAACTGTACTGTAGGCAATGTTGGAAATGTTGTTTTTCACATATGTTTTATGTTTTAAGATAATGATTTTTTTCCCCCATTTAAAAGACTGTGTAAAATATGTTGTTGGTAATGTATGGAACCATTGTTTCAAAAACACGGGACATATGGTTTATAGATGTAATTAAAGGATTTTAATCCGCTGAACACATGCAATTGCATCAGAAGTTTAATGCCGTGTACTTTCTTCTTGGCATTTAATGGGGTACTTCATCAACTTTACAAATTAAGTTCAGCTCACTCATGAAAGAACTGTATAATGTCTTTGTCTTCTGCAAAAGCCTTGATGACATTGTAATAGTTGCCAATTTACACATACAGCAACAACACAGTATTAGCATTCATTTGGAGTGTTTCTGGCCACATGATGAATGTACGTTCAATACAGTGAACACATGTTATACATATATCCAAATGGGGCGCAAGGCTTATAGTGGGGGGGGGGCTAAATTACTGGCAAAAGTGCCCGACTTCCAGCATCCCAGCTCAAAACGAGCATAGGCTAACATGCAACAAGCAGACAAAATGTTCAGTCTCACTGTGTCCTGTGCGTTCTAGAAGCTTTACAGTAGATTTCTATTTACCAGAGCTCGACGCCACTGATGAGAAGGTCCTGACATGCTCTCATTCAAGTGAGGGGGCACAGTGAGTGAAGTGAGGGGGGCGCTGTGCACCGACGCTGGCGGTTGCTATTAGCCTTCACGATTTTAACAAAGTCGAATAACATTTACTGAGTGAGCGCAGAAAAACTACAGCTCCCATGAAAATGTACAGGTGCAGACCCGCGTGTATTTAGGTCATCATAGCTTGGCTTTGTCCCAAAACACACAACCCACCAACACTCATTTCCATTTGATTTCGCTCTAATCTCTGCTGTCTGAAAACTTCTCCCGTCCCTTCTGTCCTGCTGTTGTTACTGACATGTCTGAACCACAGATACTCCTCCATGGACCTGCTGTTCAGCCTGCAAAGGTGGAGGGCTTATGGGAAATGGTGTTCTTTAAATACTTTAAATATTCACTGGCGCTTAATACTTTAAAAGTAGCCTATAATATGCTTGGAAACACAGGCTTTCCTGTGCAGCAACCTGTTCACATGCTGATAGATGTTCTATTTATTTGCTAATGTTTGTTTACCATGGTGGTAATTTCAGTGTGCCATCTATTTGATAGGCCTGTTAATGGGAGAAATCTGGCTTAGCTTTCATCAGTTTCTGTGATTACTGGTGTTATAGAGTTATTGCATTGGGTGGGAGATGTAAGCACATCTTTAATGAGATCAACCACAAACATTATCCCTGCACCGTCTAATCTTCAGTCACTGTCATCCAGTGCTTGGAGAATATTTCCCCAACCTCTTTGTCTCCCAGAAATTTTCTCCTCTGCTTAAGAAACTGTTAAGTCTCTAAAAAGTCCTCCTCCCTACTCCAAACAGTTTTTCACCTTAGGAGCTCCCTGAGGGGGCTGAGATGCTATGTGAAGGATCTGGTCTGTAAATGGAAATTCTTCGAAAACGTCGTAATTCTTTGACTTTTTTCAGAAGGAGCGACAAGCTTTTGGGGAGTCCCTCACTCCCACAGCTTCAGTGCTATTTACAACAAAAGTGGGCTGTTGTATTAACACTAGTTAGACAGAAATTTACAGAATTAACTAGAGCAGTAACAAAAGCTCAGATTTATCACACAGAGAGAACTGAGATGCCGTTGCCAAGCTGCTGTCCTCATACTGCTGCAAAACCTTTTAACATTTTAAAAAGGCAGGGTGTCGCGGATGGATGAATGAGCAGAGGACACTCCCCTGACCAAACCCACGAATCCAGCCAGTCAGAAATAGGCACATACAGGTTGATACGCACAGGAACAGGCCACACAAAGCACAGGAAAAAAGTAGACGCAAAATACAGCCAGGGCCCTGACACATGTGACTAAAATGGAACATTTCCTTGGTTTTCTACCAGAACGTCAGGTGTTGCTGTATAACATCTACTTGTACTGACTACAGCATTAACACACTCATCATGGTAATGTTTCAGCACTCACAGAACGTGACTAAAGTTAGGAAAAGATCATAGTCTGGTTTTAAAAAGGCCACATTTATTAATATTTAACAAAAGCCACAATCACAACAACACATTGGTCTCGGGATCAAGATATCTCAACGTCTGCTGCTTTGACTGTTTTTTTCTTTAATGTGTCTTCTGAGTGCCCCGATTTTATGGAAGAGCAAACCTAAATTGGTGGAGTGGTGCAGTCAAATGATTCTCCCTAACGTGTTAATGGGATTCAGAAGTGTTACGTCATCCCTAAAATGCACAGTTTAGCTCACCGTGCACGTTTGTCATTTAGCTGCTGCTTGGACATTATCATCATGAGGGTACCTCATGGAAAAACTGAGTGTACAACAGGAAACATTAACAATCTAGAAAGCCCATCATTGACAGTTTGCAGTATGGCCACCTGAGGCTATTACTGTATAATAGCTGCATTATTGTGTGTCTGTATGACAACTGCAGACTTTACACAGACTGAAAAGCAACATAATTATTTACAAACACGCTAATATAAGTCAATTAAGACATGAAGTCAGTAAATTTTATGGTTATTTAAGTGGACGGCTCAATCAAAAACTCTATTTTCTCTTTTTTTTCAAGCTTAGAGCCGAGGAGAAGTCCCACAGCTGCCACTCAAACCTCTGATTATGGCTTGCCATAGTGTGAATCGAAGGTATAAGCTGAAGCATCATGGGAAAAAAAAACATACAGGCAGATAAAAAAAGGTGGTCAAAGCTGACATCAATATCCGACTATCCTTTATTGTCACTGAACAGGTCAGGGACAGTCAAGTAATTGCACCCCGACACTGAGCTGGATAAAAAGTGCAGAGATGAGATCTTTAACAAACTTCACACTTTTCATTGATTGTTTCGGTATAATCACTGTCTTCAACAACAAAGTCCATACTTAGGCTATTATCTATATTTTTATATATTAATAGCAGATCAAATGACTGTATATATCACGTGAAAAGTGTCACTCGCATATAATCAAAAATCACAGAGAATTAGGTAAAACGAAAGTAGAAAAAAAAATATGTAAAGCAGAATACCAACAAGGAAGAATCTACAAAATGACAACGCAAATGAAAAAACACCAAGCAAAAATAATGACCTAAAAAAATTTACACTCAATTCACCAGTGAAAACCTCTTTAGTTTGCCCATTTAACAGCATTGTATTTGATATATCGATCCCTGCCTGCAACATGCATTTAAGATGGTTTAACCCAGGAGCGCTCCCACGTCATATGAACGCCAGTCTTACTAAGAGTACTTTAAGTACAAGGTGGGCTTGTAGTTATCCCAAATAGAGAGCGCTTCTTCTGCAATACATAAAACTTATGAACAGTTTGATAGAGATGAAGAGATGGGAAAGATTATTCCACACTTCCAGGCAAGTGCAGCTTCCACATTCCATACCAGGACAATGCCCATGGATGTATTCAAAATGTCAACAATTCCTCATTATGGTCATCCTCATCATGAAACTTCATGACCTGTTCAAGCGATAATGCAAACAGTAATGTGGACGCTGCACATGCTTGATGGGACTGACCCTGATCAGGACAATTCCATGTCAAATCAGACCAGCATTTTGACATGCTGCTGTAATATTGCAGAGAGAAGCTTGTCTAAATATTGCAGGGAACCTTTCATGGTGAACTGATATGGTCACGGATTGGTGCGAAGATTAAATGTATAAATCTGTTACATTTACATCTTCATAAAGCAAGAACCACAGAAGTGTTCCTCAAGTGTTGATACATGTTCAAGTGTTTTGTTGCAACCCGAGTTTGAGTGGCTGTGTTCTCACCTTGGCTCAATACAAAAAGGCTCCACAGCAAATCCAGCGTGACCAAAAACTCTAATCCATGTCATCTATGAAAGAACAGTACAGTAGAAGCTTTAAATGTACCGTATGCTTCAAGGTCAGGGGTTCTTTAGAGCCACACTGGATAAACATACACAAACATGTTCATGCCAGAGAAGCCTTAAAATAAAAGTGGTTTCTTTTTTCATTCAGTAGTTTAGTGAACACACTTCATGGTGTAATTCTGACAAAAAAAAAACAAAAAAAAAAAAACAAGTCCGTCTCAATCAGAGCTATTCATATTATGTGAAAGGCCAGAGGAATCCATTTACCTGCGAGGCATCTGTTCCACCCCATTAAAGATGACCTGACTGAGGGCTGAGATATCTTGTTAAAGTCTGTCTAATTGTTCATTAGAACGGACAGTCTGAGCGCCTGTCTCACTGTGACAGCTTCATTTGGTGCACTCGTCTGCATACATTGCGTGTATTTTGCTTTCTGCAGGTTGCGAAATCAGTGCAATTCCAGCGCTTAGAAAGACATCAGTGTTGGTCGAGATACCTGTCAATCTGATAAATGACACACGCTCAATGAGTGTTTGAAGACCGTCCCATTCACCTGTTCTGTGTCCAAGTCAAGTCAAGTCAGCTTTATTTATATAGCCGAGAATCTCAAGGGGCTTTACGTGCTGTGATGGAGGAAAATTCTAAATTATTAACTTATTTGCATTTGCAAATACAGTATATTAAGTATTAAAGGCAACACTCTGCAAGAGCCGTTTAATGCATCATTTACATTCTGTAAGCAACAATGATACTTCTATGTAGTTGTTTTCATTGGTGGTGGCAGAGTCTGCAGTTCCTGCACAGGATTCTGATTGTCTCCCAAAGCACGGGGGAGTCACGGGAAAACGATGCAGCATGTAAAGCAGCACAATTTTATCTCATTGATGAAGCTGCATTCGCATTAGACGAGAGCTGCACTGAGTTACTGCTTATGCAAATCTAACAATTTGCCACTGCCGCGGATTTACATTAAAACGTTCAGCTGAAGACACATTAGATTCATGAAAACAGCGGATCAGTAATGGAAGAGAATTAATAATCACTTTGGATGATGTCACTATTACAATTATCAAGTTAGTTCAATAATATTTGACAGCTACAGAGCTTTTGGTCAATGACACGGCATTTACAACTATGCATGCTACGTTGTAGAAGCCTCCAGATGTAGGCACACCTGTATGATTATTGTATTATGTACCAACTGTGAGGTTTAAAATGATATGCAGACTCAGATTGGTCTTAAATCAGCTGTATTATGTATGCCGGTTTGGCCAAAAAAAAAAAACTGCAACAATAGAGAAGGGATGTGCGTGATTTGTCATCTGCACCGTTGTTTATGAACATCTGAAGCATTTGATGCAAATGCATTTCCTCTGAGAGCAACAATATCCTCATGAGGCCTTTGTAGTCGGTTGACCTCCTCAGCAGAAACTTCTATTGCATTTGTAGTTCGCACAGTCATTAGTTTTCATTACTTATAACCCATTTGCAGTATTTCAATAGGGGTGGATACAATAGAGGAAACACTTTTCCGTACAAAAGTGAGTTGAATCAATACTTCTCTCACACACTGTCAGCGAAAACTGAATACAACAGAGTGTATATGTTTACTGCAGGGCTAGTAGATTGGTTTGCACTGGGTGTAAATATAACAAACTGTATCTTTAGCTAAAAAGCTGGCAACTCAGTATAATGTTTCCTTAATACAATTGATAATATGGATAATGTAATGATACTGAAGTATGGGGTCACTGAATTTCCATGCTTAAGTGATAATATTGACAATTGAGCCATCACCGTGATAACTGAGCAAACTCCATCGGCTTACGTACAGATTTCATGACTAAATGTGTCTAAAGGAGGACCACAAAAACCGACCAAACACCAAACAGTAACAGGCAGGCAAAAACTGGAAGTGCAGGGCAAAACTCTTAGTCAGGGACAGAAGACCGATGTATTTACCGGGGAACAGCAGAACAGACGTGGTCAAAGGCAGGTTCAGCAACAACAGATCAGTCCAAACGTAAATGCTGGAGAGTCTTGCATGAGAGCAAAGAACAGTCTGGGTCCAAGTGAGTGTGGGAGAGCGGCTTAAATACTGAGCTGATTGGTAATGAGAATCAGGTGAGTGGGCAGGTGGGTGTGGCTAGAAAGGGGAGTGAGAGTGGAAAAGTACTGGCTGAGCAGGTGAGCAGATGGCAAGAAAATGGCAGCAGGTAAGAGGCCGAAAGCACTGTGACAATAAACACTTTGATCATCTGAGAGCTAGCACTTCATACTACCATTATCAGACAGAGTGCACATGGGACAGTTTCCACTTCACTCTGAGTCCGTGTCACAGCGACCACAGTACACTCATGACAACCCTGGTGTGTAGTCTAAACAGGCAATCCTCGGCCCACAGGACATTTACTGCTATTTATTTTTCTTCCCGTCTATTGACACAAACATTACTTTCGTGGCAATGCTCATATTGAACAAAATTATAAAAGCTATGATTCTCATGAATCGATTAATGCAAACCATTTCAAGATACAATCACAACAGGAGGCATGACAAACACCAACAGCAGACAAACATTTTTCAAATTGAGGCAACTCACCGATTTGGCCCTCAGTGATCTGCAGATTGATGACACGCGAAACATGATAATAATCCACAGAGAGACGCTTTTCTCCTTTCAAAATAGCAGCTGATGTGCTCGTCTTTCGCTCGTCTTCTTTGCTTTCCCTGTTCCAACTTCCACATCTGCAGCTACTGTGGACTCTCAGGTTTGAAATTACACCTTGACCAATCACGATCTGCCATATGAAGACCAGCAACCAGAGAAGCCAATAACAGTCTGAGTTAAACGGAAGGGCCTCCTCGCTCTGTCAGTGGGAAGACCAAACCAATCTCAGCCGAGTTTGCAGATGATTGACGCTTTGAATAGCCAATGAAATTCTGAGAATGTCATTATGCCACTTCAGTGGCTTACTTTCCAAACACTTCAATTCAAAAAATTCAGTGCTGATGGGGATATTAAAGACAGTTTGAAGTGATAAACATAGTAATGGCCTCAAGATAAAGACATATAGGCAAAATTTAGGTATAGATGCCCTAAATATGAATATAGATGTAGATGATATATACATTTCTGTAGATAAGAATTAAAGTAAATTGCCTTTTTTTGGCCTAAATAATGCCAGAATATAAGAGAGAAACCATGAAAAAGTTCAGTTTCTGTTGTATTCGTATCAGTTTTTATTGAACTTGGACTGGAGTAAGGCTTTATGCTGTGGTCCCATTGTGTTTTTGAGCTAATGAGTCCCAGATCTAATCATCTGCAAGCATCTATTTGAAAAAAAAAAAAATTTCATGGGGGAAAAAAAAACTTATTTCAGTGTGTTCAAACTTCAGTGCCAGTAGTACTTACAGTAATTCTGACTGATGGGGATAAAAGGGTTACCATTCAAAAGAGACCAAACCATGCATGTACTCCAAATGGTTCAAGGACAGAGTTCAATTGACTTTGGGTATGGCTTGCAGAGGTGTTTTAGACAAATGATTACTGGACCGGTATGGGGTGTAAGATTGGCCTCACATCACTTAGCCTACTAGCTCTGCCCTGCCATGCATTTTGTCTGCCTTTTGAAGGGCTACGAGGACTGATGTGATGCGGTTACTTCTCTTACAACGTGTTGAAAGCCTGGCAGCAATGTTGTATTTAAGTTGCAGTCTGTTGATGTTTGATGTTTTATGCTGATACCAGAATAAAGTGCATACCAATAGTCAAGTCTGGAGGAAATATGAGCATGGATGAAGTTTTTAGGGTCCGCAGAGAAAAGTAAAGACCTGATATTGGTCAAAAGTCTCATTTTAGCAAAGCTGGACTTCACCCCTGCAGTCTCCTGAGCGACAAAGTCAAATATAACACTTACAGGGCTCTTTATTAAACCTATTCAATAAGCCATCCAGACCAAATCAATGATTGTTAATGCTGGGGCCAGAAGCAGTAATTATGTCTTATCCTAATTTGCAGTCATTCAACTGCAAGACATTTTTTAAACTTCCAATTCTAAATTTCATCATGGCAGGACAAAATACAGGATACATTGGTGGTGCCAGGCTATACAGTGATATACAGCTGCATGTCATCTCAGATGCTGATGCAACAGTTTTTCTAATTAAGACATTCTGGTCCGCTGTGTCAAAGGCTGAGCTGAGGTCAAGGGAAATTAAAACAGAGTCCAGGCCTGGAACTGCAGCAAGCAGTAAGCCCTTTCTGACGTTGAACAGAGCAGTCTTAGTTCTGTGTAGAGAAAAGAAACACCATTTTTCCAGAAATTTAATTGCTGTTCATGCAAGAAATCAATTGAATGGAAGAATTTTTTCTAAATTCTTGGATAAAAATGGCAGATGCCTTAGTGTAGTCACTTAATGTAGAAACTGGTTAACCCAATCTTTGCTGCTCGGATATTTTAAAGCAAGTGGTTCCTTATCGGAGATTTTAGGATTTACTGTTTATACTATTACTCAAGATTCTGGATGCAGGACCTTTACTTGAGCATTTTTACTCTGTGATATTGCTGCTTTTACTCAAGTAAAATATCTGATTACTTCCTCCAGCCGGAGGTGATTGATTTTCAACAACCTGGAGCTACAACTGACAAAGGTCAAAGAATGAAAAGGTACAAGACAGATATTCCCAAGAGACAGAGGGAGGAATCTGTGTGGAACAGAGGCTCAGAAATGGTAAGTGAGGGAGTGAGAACCATATTTATGGTTTATGGTTTTGCCAGAAACAGAACTGTTTTCCCATGTGACCAGAGCAACTTCTTATTCCTATGAAAGGACAGTCTTCTTGGCAGTGTATCCATTGAAACTCTCACTGGAATACAATATAACATATCTCAGATCTGCACAAGGTCAATACTGGACCAAGAAAAAGCAGCAGATCTTCCTTTTTGAATCTTTATTGCAAGAGTCCCGATTATGAGTGCATCAAAAAATGTGAAGATCTGGTATTCCTGACCTGTTAGAGGTGTTTTCATGTAAAATCAAATTATAGTTACCCCTTGTGACTAAGAGCTAAAGAAAGGGGGTTAAGAAAACCTTTGATTTGAGAAATTTCAGTGGGTTTGTGCTTTAGATCAGCTTGTTCTTTAAGGGTTATGAAGGAAATTCTAATATTCTACTGTGGACATTAATGGGAGGGTGAACAGAGATTGAAAGGGAAATTGCCAGGAGACAGAGAGCAGCTAATAATGGATGATAGTGAAATACTGCTTTTACCTGAAAGGCAGGTAAAGGATTGGACTTTTATTTTTAATTTCCCGTTTAGCTGTTTCATAAAAAAAAAAAAAAAAAAAAAAAAAAACTGGCCCAGTTACCAAAACAAAAATACAACAAACTGAATGTTTTCACACGGCTCAAACCAGCAATGATCTGAAATTACATCCACAGACATCATTGTACATCCTGCTGCCTTAAAGTGCTTAAACGGGAATGCAGTTTGCTCCATCGCAAAATGGTTCCTCAAGGAACAGGGTGAACTTTAGGATTCTCTAATGCAGGTAACTCTGTACAACCTCATCTCCTTTGTAGCACGTTACCTAAAACCCTTAACCCCCAAAGTGTGGAATCCATAAGAAGTTACATCAGCCAGTGCTCTGTTTTCAGCATGTCTCATTAGCAGTCTGTCCCCCCTTTTCCCTCTCCTCACAATTACAGCTCTGGCTTTTAGTCATCCTCTGCCTGTCTTTCCTCCAAACACTAATGATCTTTCTGTACACTGGGATTAACTGAGGCAATGGCCCTCAGTGGCTGAAATTAAATTACAGTCACAAGTCCCTGGTGCAGTGCCCCTGAGAGGAACAAATTTCACTGAAGCTGCATGCAGATTTTGGCAAATGAGGGTACAGTATGATCTGAAGGAAAGTGTGACAAGGAACACTGAGAAACATGGGGGGGGGATGCAGAGTTGAAAAGAAAATGAGAGAAGATGTTTACGTAATATATTGTTGATGTGTGAACTTTTCACTTATGCTTCAGGACCACAAATGAATGTCTTACAGCAGGGGAGGCAGCACCTGCAAAGCTTATTATGCATATGTGATGGGGGGGGGGGGGCTCACTTAGGGAGGCCCCTGGCCATACTAAATTATTGACAGCATTTATCACACTAACCTCTGTAATGGCTGGAGCTGCTTCTCATTGGTGAGGCATCTGACGTCAGATGATAGTGATGATGATGATGCTATTCACAGCTGGTTTTTCAGGTCTGGGTCCAAGAGTCAGTTTTGAAAAGAGCTCCTCACTGTAGCAGGTTGTTGCTTTGCGGCTCAGTGATTTGGTCAGGCACATCAGCTGGTTCCACATTAAACAGCAAATATGTTCAGTTCCTTTTGTTTATTTTTCATGTCCTGAAGCCTCTCACCAAATACCTGAAGGGGTTTTCACACTGACCAACATATTCTGATGTCATAGCAGGCTTTGGTTCTTGCAGAGTAGGACAATACGCCGTGTTACCTTTTTCCAGTTGCACCTGTCGCAGCAGGTGAGATTCAGCTCTGAGAGGTACGTGGCAATGCCCACCATAAAGGTCAAATCACACAGACACTTGCTATCACTGAGTTGCCACACGAGATTCTCCTTCATCTCTGTGAATTATTCCACACAGTTTTACTTTGTCCATTGGAGAGTGGAGGGGATGTCAGTTTAGCACAGTCTGCAGACACCCTAAAGCTCTGAGAGGTCAAACCGGTGAAATAACCTGCGTTGGGAGACGATGGGTGTGCAGGGCTTTTAAAACTAAATGTGAGAAAACTGACTAAAACAATCATCTTTCTCCCATATAAGCAGCATACCAGCACACAATGACAGATTTCTATATTAATTTGACATGTACATAACATGTATACATAGGATGTGTTGGAGTAGTGTTAGTTCTTACAGATGTGTACTTCATTAGGTGGCTTTGCCGGTCAGGGATTGGTAACATTTCCCAGAAGGGAGCAACAGCAGCGGCTCACAGGCAGCATATGAGGGGTCAGAACTGATTGTGTTGGCTCATGATGTGCCGTTTGTAGTTGTAAGCCAGGGGCGACAAAGAACAGCCTGCAGTTTTGGAAGCAGTGACGAAGCTTCCTCGGGGACTTCCTGAGGACAACAACAACCGTGCACCTTTAGGGCAAAGTCTTAGTTGCAATCTTCATCAGATTGTGTGATATCAATATGAGGCATGTCAGATTGTATGATGCATTATAGTGCTGTGATGTAAATAAAACAAAGAATATGAGAGCAGAGACACTTTATTTATTGTTTAGAAATCTCTGCATTTCTTTCTTGTCTTTTTTTTTTTTTTGTAAGTTTCTGATCCTGTCATAATTTTCCTGCAGGCTGTCTTTGGTCGCCACTGCTCCAAATTACTATTGGTGAATGTGTCTCACAGGGAGATCTACAACTGATGACCCACCCTTAGTCTCAGATGCTCCAAAATCACACAGTGTAAAGGAGTAGCTAAGGAAAAGCTAATAAAAGAGAAGCTGATTTAATGTGAGTATGATATGACCAAATGCAAAACATAGCACAGAAACTGATTAAGCGATGGATGCATGAGTTCACTCTTCCAACCGGCTTTCACACTAACCCGCCGACTCGTCTTTTGTCTCAGCGAGAGTGTGTGCACTGGGATGTTTGCAGAGAACAGTAGCTTACACCCATGCTCCTTTGTGTAGCGGTGGAGTTTTAATGCTGAGCTTCCTCAGCTTGCGGCTCTGCCTCACACTGAGCCTGTCACCCATCGCTGCCTGATCAGAGGGAGCTCGTAGGAGAACATTGTCGAATCGACACTGTTAGATAGTGTGGATCCGACTACCTCTCCCTCACTCACTCCCTCATCCTTTTTCTGACGCATGTAGCCCTCCCACGTCATCCAACTCAAAGCCCGCTGCCAGCCCTCCCCGCCGCCTATTATCACTTGAAGGAAGCCTGCTGGGAGCTCTTCCATTGAGGTTATGTGCGTGTAGGGAAGACAGTACGACCAGCAGAGAGAGTTTAAGAGAGTAAGATAGCAATATGAGTTGCCGCTGCTCCTTATTTAAAGGCCATTAAATAAATAAATGATGCTTGGTTAGTGAGTTGAAATAGTTCATTTAAATGTCCTCAGTGTGTGCTGTTAATTAACAGAAACAGCTAGCATCATACTTCTAGATATAAGATGATTATTTCTTCAGTCATCATGACACTGTTCACTTATGCAGTGTAATCATTTTGATGTGGACAAAAAAAATGTGTCAGTGATGTAAAATATGGTTTCTAATTTATCTAATGTGGCACTGATTCATAAAATTATCTTTAACTGCAGAATCATTTCCGGAGACTTTTATTGGACTGTTAATAGTCTGTAACATTAACATGGCATTTATAGCAAACCATTTGCAGCTCCATGACAAGCTTTAGGCCATTTAACACATTTAAAAGCCCGGGAACTAATTGTGCTATACATCTGCTAGAAAAAAAGAATAGATTGTGCTGACAGGAACTGTCCCACAATCTTCCAAAAGCGAGCCACCAGGGTAACAGTCAAAGGGAGGTGGACCTCATCATGGCAAGGATAGAGTGGCAGGACAGGTTACACTGACAACCTGTTGAAATAAATGGTCAAAGAGCACTAAAACTAATGAATAAATGAGGAGCAGAGGCAGGTGTCAGGATCAGGCAACTGGAACCTGGTGGGAACAAACTGACCACTGGTGATGGACGGACTGTAATTGATCTGAAATCACAGGAGGTGTCAGAAACTGGCAGTCATGGGAAATGGACAGAAATATGGAGGGATATTACGAAGAGAGACCCTGTCAGACATGTCTGTGTCAGACAAGTGGGGGCACAGGTGTCAGGTGGATTCCAGTGAAGTGGCAGCACAATAAAATCACACAAATTAGGATGAAATTGGTCAATGAGCTGATAAGGGCAGGAGCAAAAACAGAAATTCTGTGTAAACCTCTGCATTTTTACTTATCTTAATGAAGAAAACCCTTTGAAATACTAATTAAAATTACATTTACTTTCTTGATAGAGACCTGACACTTTATGATGGATAATGTATTTGTACCTTTACCACCGAGAACATCATCTTTCACTGCCTTATTTTCCTAATCGATGACTGAGTGTCTTTGTCATTATCTTTGCTGAAAAACAGGTAGAAATGGTGAAACCTGTTCCTTGAACCCTGACTAGCGTCTGCAGGTCTTCCTCTCAGGCTGCGTTCAGCGGAGTCGTCCTGCAAATTGCTAAAGTGAGGAACTTTCAGAGCCACACAGAGAGGCTTTAATTATTAAGATGAAGTACTTTGCTCTCATTGCTTCAAAGCAGGAATTCGGCAGAGGGTAAGCCCACCTTAGCTGAGTCACCAATTATTCATACTGGAGCACAGGCTTGAACACAATGATGTATTGGTGGGCAAAAACTTGATAAACAATGGCTTTCTGTCACTGAAGACAAAAGAGCCCTCTAATTACAAGTCCATCAAAGCCTCAAAAAGTGTTACAGTAGACAGTTTACCTTGGAAGACATATCAAGAGTGTTCGTAAGGATCGAGCCATAAATGACTGTTTTTAATGCAAAATGAGCTGACAGTCGTGAATTAGTAATTGCTTGTTAAAGCAGGTTTATAGGTCACAGCTTGCCCACCTACCTCCAGCACAGCAGAGCCAACGACTACAGCTGCAAACCACTTGGCACGGCTCACTGTGGGGTACACCGAATGTACGTGAAAGTGCGAGTAAAAATGAGTCTGCGTGTTCATTCTCAATCCACTCTGAGATCAGAATAATATGAAATTAATTTCTTTTAGATGTCCGCTGACTCATGGCGTCTTGGCATCAACAATGCTTTGGAGTTGCTTTAATTCAATCCAAGGTATATCCCAGGGCTTGCCAAACAGAAAGATGCCATGTCCTTGAAAGTTGCTGCTCCATCTTGAAGACATAATCTTGTTGCCATGGTGCTGAGGAAAAAAAAAAACTGCTTGGTTAACGATGGAGATAAAGAAAAAAGAACTCTAAATCTTTTTTTTTTTGCATCTGACATCATATTTCATGTAGTTTTTTTTTTTTTCTTTCTGATAGGCTTTTTCAGTTCGCAGGTGCCAAACAACTGTAGCATGACTGGAGGAACAAAAGATTTTTGCACAATTTATCAAGAAAGCATCGTTGGATTAAACGTTTTGATCCACACTGCTGATCACTTTGATCGTAGCTACCTCGGTGTCGTTTCTCTGCTCTGGGCTGTTTTGATCCTGCCTCAACCAACCATCCCAAATTAGCTACCGGGGCGCGCAGTAATCAGATGGGGCCACCTCACTGCTCTGTGCAGAACACTACAGGTACAGTAATATTAGCCCATTTTTCTCACTGATTAAGCTGTGTTTGGCTGATTGGTTCTGCATGAGGGCACAAGAGCTGCACATGCTGCTTTGTTAAAATCAGAGGGAAAAAAGTTTCTGTGTTAATTAGAGGTTGGCAGATCTCCAGAAAGAACAGGGATTGTTTTGGAGCCTGGGGGGATGGAGTGTGCAGCATCAACCCACTGAGCCTCGTGGCTATGTAGAGACTCATGCACTGCAATGTTTTAATTTAGTATCATGATAATGAATGGAAGACTGTACAGACTCTGTCACACAGTGAGATTGCATGACATTGGTCGGTAATTATATCACAACTTAATCACTGTTTATGTGTCAGCTGTATAGAACTTCACTTCTGTTGTTGCAACACTGCAATCAAGACAGACTTCACTTCATTTAAGCTGTACAGCAGATGACTGATGCTCACCCTAGCATCAGCATGAAGTCTGTATTCATGAAGACCTACATGAGTATCTGCTGGTTTCAGCTCTTAGTGGAGGTTTTGCAGACATGAACTGTGGTTAAACATTTCAAGCAATGTAGGCTAAGTTCAGGTTTTCCTGATATGTGGTGTCTTCTGGCAGTGCAAAATAACAGCTGATGTCTCCCAAAAGCAAGGACTGCAATTTGCATCTCGTTTCCTACTAACGTTCAACATTTTCTTTGCATCGTGACCACAGACGATTCCTCACTTAATCAAGATGAAATCGTGAAGGTCTTTGATGGAATGCAAACTGGACCCATACCCATCCACCACCACCCTGACTTTAACACACATTCATGAATGGATTACAGAGGGGGGCTACTGGGAGCATGACCAGGGGTCCAGGGGGTCGCAAACGACTACAGTCGGACACAAAATGACCACAAAGAGACATGAAATGACCTCAACACCTGCACACGAGCATGAAACTTGTCAGCTGGTAGGTAGTGAGTGATCAGTGAGACATAAAATAAGAAGCAAGTATGAAGCAGCTGATGCTAATAAGCTACAGCAGGTGTTACCTCAGTGTTCTCCCTGACCTATCACTACGCTCCATTCGATATTTCTCAGCACAATCCCTGTGGTCGTCATTATCTTAGCAACTGCGAAATTGTTACAACTTGACCAACTAGACTGAATATTTGTAGTAGCTAATTTTGATCTAAAATCATACTGCAAGCTCAGCATCCCCATGAAAATGAATTAAGCGGACACTGGTGAAACTCCACTACGTAGTACTAATTCAATTTGTCATTGCTTCATTACTCAGACATTGCTGGTGCTATTGAATTCACATAATTCTGATTAGCACGGGCCGTCACTGGAAGGGAAGCGTTGAAGGCAAACTCTCCCAGAAAATAAATTACAGCAGCTTCCACAGATAATCTCTGCTGATCAGATCAAAGAAACATGTCCCATGGCCACTCTGACACAGGTGCTGACTCAGCTCTGCGGTCACACCACTGAACTCTGGTCATTTGTTCATGGGTAGTAGAGGGCTGTATTATATTGTACGGTGTTGCTATTATTTTGCCCATGTATAAATACATCTCAGGATTAAAACAAAGCGAGGTAGTACATCAAGATAACTCACAAAACCACGCTTACATCACATTTTAAATGTGATTAAAGTTCAGCCTTTCTAACATGTGGTTAACAATGGTAACGTCATCATTGCTTATTATTAATTATCTCTATCCTGCACAGAGGAGAGGTCAGGATCTCGCCGCAAATGAGCTCCTGTGCTTTGCTACACCTCAGACAGGTAAACTGTCACGCACAGATTCTAATTTTACCGGCTACAGTCCAATCATTTGTCACACGGCGGCTGTCCTCAGGTTGAGTCCTGAGCTCCATCAGCACTGTCAGGACATTTTAATTTACTCCGAGTAAAAGTCTGATCTGTCTGCTCGGGAAAGTCCAAAACATTTTTTCTGTCCTGTCAAGTTTATCATTATGGAGATTTTTCGGTGTTGCTGCTTCGATTCGAGGCTCGTGGTTTCTGTCGTACTGCCATTATTGTGTGCACGGATGCATTCTCTTATACAGGACGAGGCCTCACCAATCATTTAAGAAAATGTAACTGGAGTTTGATAAACCATTGTCAGTGTTCAGATAATCAAAAAATAAACCAATTAAAAGAGTTTGTCGACAACACACACAGCACATTTTTGATGAATTAATTGGGCTATTATTATGTTTGTCGACTTCATGCTTCACAAAGATGAACTTTTTTTTCTCCTCAGATACAAAGCGGCCTCTCTCCTGCCGCTCTATTTAAAAGGTCAGCTCACCCAAATTACTCCTAAAATTTCTATTTTCTCAATAACCTCTTCTGGTATCCGTTAGACAGTTTGGGACTCCAGTCCAAGCTTTAGAGGTTTGGAGATGAATGGAATTTCATTTGTGATGCCTAATATAGAGGAGCTGAAGAGATAACCACCATTGACTGTCATCAGTTTTCACAGGACTATGTTCTACTGAAGAAACAGTGTCTGAGACCCACCACCACCAAAAAATAAATAAATATAAAAAAAATGTTAGTTTACACTTTGCAGCCCTAAATGCTGATGTCAGCATGCTAACACTCTCACTCTGACAATGCCGACATGCAGATGTGAAGCAGGTGCAATGTTTACCATCTCCAGCATCCTAGTCTAACTTGTTAGCATGCAAACTTCTGCTAATAAGCACAGAATAAAGAATGAGGGACCTTCTTAAATGCCAAAGACATCTATAATAGCTTTGTGACAAACCTGTTAAGTTAAGATTTATCACGTTTCTATGTTACACTCTCTATTTGTTTATTCCAAAGCATGATGAAACACGGGGCCCAGTGATTGAGGTTCACACTGTTACTGTTTCTTTCTTTTTCTTTTTCTTTTTCTTTTTTTTTTTTTTTTTAGAAATAATTGCCAAGTGAAAACTTGTGTGTGGGCCATCATTCATGACCAGTACTTAATGTGTTTGCCCCACTATGGCAGAGTGACAAATTTGATATTACTGCAGGGCTCATTATTTATTCATAAAGTTGGAATTAAAAAGCCCTTGACCTGTGTATCAAAACGAGCTGAATCTCTCTTTTTTTCAGTGAGTGCCTGGATGCGCTGCAAGGCTGAGCTAAAATTCAAATCAGCTTTCAGAATGACAGATAAAAGCAAGCAAATCTGGGAAAACAATTTAATAAAATTCAGCGAAATGAAAAGGGATATGTTATGACATTTATTTAATGCGCAGATGTTTTTTGGTTTGAAATAATGCAGCCAAGCAGAGATTTCGCCTTGAAAGTGTTAGCATTTATGAATTACAAAAACAAACAACATGGATTTTTATTATGAGAATTTACGGTCGAAGAAATTGAGTTGACATTTGCATCTGGGAAACTAATGGGATTTTCAGCATCAAGAGCAGCTGATGAATTAATAGCAGGAAGTCCCTTTGTCAGTGTAATGCATATTCTCCGTCAAGATGACCAGAATAGTGCCAGAGTTGTGTGGAGCAAATAAATCCAAAGGCTTAAACGAGAATGGCTGAAAGACTGCATGAACACATTACATACCTGCCTGTCCCTACAAATATAATTGCACACATCCATAATCCTGTATGTACTGTTTACTCTTCGAATATGAATGTTCTTGATTTCTTCTTTTCATTTAAGTTCGCTGTCATTTGATTGGCTGAGAGAACAAGTCCACAGTGGGATTATTATGGTAAATGCTAAATGGATTGCATTTTCTAGTCTTGCCGACCACTTAACATGCTTCACAACATATTCATCCATTCGCGTGCACATTCCTATGCTGGTGGCAGAGGCTCCTATGCAAGGTCTCAGAGTGATAACCATTCAAACCATTTGAACATAGCACAACGCTGTAATGTTCAGTTCAGGTATTATACTTAGGCAGTAAATATAAGCATATTTGCTACTGCCCTTAAAGGGTCTACTCACTCAAATTACAAATTCCCAGATACACAGAGACAAAGCTACATCCACATGTGATCATCTGGTGCTCTAACAGCCTCCACTCTTTCAGTTTCAGTCCTTCCAGCAGATGTTGAACCTGGCTGCAGGGATTTGCTCCCATTCAGCCTCAAGAGCGTTCGTGACGTCCAACACTGATGCTGGATGATAAGGCCTGGCTCACAGTCAGCTTCGCAATTCCTGCCAAATGTGCTGGATGGGTTCTTTGCAGTTCAGTTGTGTTCCTCCACAGCAAACTGGGGGAACCATTTCTTTATGGAGCTGGACTTGTGCACAGGGACATTGATATGTTGAGCAGTGTTGCCACAGAGTTGGAAGAACACTGTCTAAGATTGTGAAGCATTAAGATTTCCCTTTACTGGAACTAAGAAGCTTAGTCCGAACGGTACAAGCCGCCCACATTCTTTTGGACAAACAGTAAATTGGTGTCTGAGATCTCAGCTACAACTCCAACACAACTGCTTAGTCTCCAGATAAACTTGATAATACCACAGGCCATTTGATAATAATCTTAATACTACTTTAAACTACATTCTAGATAAAAGTACTCCCTATGAAATACTTGCTATGAAAACTGTTGCAGGGTATCCCAAAACCTTGTCGTAATTTATATAAAATCATTGCCAGATATCCCCTTTTCGTGAACAGGCACTGACACTCTTGTGTATGTCCCTAGTATTGGACAATTTCTCAGGTTCCAAAATGGAGTTTGATTGACAGTTCCACCAGCCCAAATGAACCAACCTGAAGAGGAAAAAAGCAGCAAATTTCACTTAATATGTAGAATAAAAATTGGTTTACCCTGGTGTTCCTTGGAAGTACATTGATATTGGAAAATTCTGCACATCACACTTTATGTCCAATGCAAATGATCAGTTTCAATCAACAAAGTGCGCCTACAGTGTATCAATGTGGAAAATGTGGAGGTCGGGGTGGTGGATGGATGCCTTTCTTACTAGCCATGACCGCAATCTCTCCCTAACCTGAACCATACTATCTGAGCAGTCTATGTATCTATAGCCCACTAATGACTGTATGACACATGATAACCCACTGACCCTCTGCCTCAAGCTCCTGTAGGCTGAGGTCATCAGTTAACATTTCGTTGGATTCAGCAAAAGTGACCCCCGTGTTTGTAGAACATAAAAATGTAAGAACTTCTCCAGGCTCAACAGTGCTGACTGTGCCTTTGCTCTGCTGTTTACTCTCTGTGTAAATGTTCTGGCTCTGGCTTCTGACCAATTGAGGTCACTTGTAGAGCTGGAGATTTTTTTTACTCCCAGTTGTCAGTCAGCTGTGCGTGACTGTTGGCTGCTTGGGAAACAAGAAAGGGAAAGTGGGAGTTCAAGGTTTTAAATCTCCCTCACCTTCTTCACATGCATCTACAATGGTGGTAAATACTTTCCCCATGTGTGAACTGTGTGAATGACTGACAGATAAGCATCATGCTGTCAAGACCTCCAAAAAACATTTGACTATGAAGAAATGATGGTGAGAAACAGTGAAAACCACCGTGTCGTTGTCTCCTAGACACCTCCAAGCTGCAAGTGTCTCAGCGAATGCCACAGGCAGTGTGTTTCCTGTATCTTTAGCATCTGCCACTAAACCTAAAATAGAGCTGAGCTCATCTCCTTTTAGAGTCCACTGTATGTTTACCTGATCAGGTTATCTATATTGTGTTTAGTTTGGAAGCAGTAGCCCACGCAGAAACCTCTGATCTGCAGTACTGACTTCAGCTGATTTATTCAACACCTGACCTATATGGGATTGAGTAAATACAGTACTGTATGTGCACCCACTCAGCATACTCACAACACGATACATACAGTACAAACACACTAAAGAGATGCAAAAAAAAAAGTCGGCTGTTGTGCGTTGCAGAGCTCCATCCCAGAGGTTCTCATGCTGACAACAGATCAGATATGTGTCTCATTACAGCTTTACTTCAGGGCATACCCACTTCTAACAGAGTCTCTGTTGCAAATACATGATGAATATTGAACATGCCAAAGTCAGACCTGCACTCCGCTTTCAAGGAAGCCTGTTTTATTGACCCTCTGAAGGGAAATGTGTTTATTATGTTTTGTAGAGTTTTAGGAATTATCTCAGGGAAGTGGGTCTGTGTTGGTTGAAGGATAATTCCATTTTATGACAACTTGGGTCTTGTTTTTGTCGGCCATCCTTCCTATCACTAATGATGAAAACCAAATTTACTGGGAGCAAAAACAGATAACAATAAAAGTATTATCCAGACTGTCCATTATAAAAATACCTTATGGTTTACAGACCAACTTGTGCCAACTTTGACCTACTGCATTTACCATAGTTGTGTGCACACAGTTTTCCTTTGTAATGAAGGATTATTAGCAACATTTTAGAATGTTAGACAAATTATGTTGGTTTTGCCATTTTTAGGCCGCACGCAATCAAGGCACATTAGCAGGCTGTACCAGAATTCAGTCGAGCTGAAGCAATTTATCCGTTAATGTCCTTCCAAAATATTTATTTCAGTCAATCAGCCGATGTGGAATGGGTTATGAGGGAGAATATTTATGAACGTGAACAGCTTGATGTTTAACGTCTGAAGGAAACACCAGACTTACCGCAGCAAAGAGTGGGGAGTGACACTCTCCTCATATCATCCTTAATACTAATAATCAAATGTCAGTAGTAAATTGAAAAAGGGGGACAGGTGAGAATTCTAATCCAAACCATAGTGAGATGTATTGGAACACCTGCATTTGTTTTGCAGGCTCCAACAAAATCCAAAGAAAGTTCAGCAGGATTGTTTTGGAACTGGTTTGCGATTTTCAGCTGGGTGAATTGAACCCCCTCTTCAGCATGATGAAAATATATTGCTCAGTCTCTGCCACTCCGAGCACAGACACTTGTCACATGAGATCTTACTCGTACTTGCGATGCAAAACCACAATTTCATAGAATATAGAAAGCCGCTGGAATCATTCCGCATCGCATGTGAGGTGAAAAGCATAGGGAAATATAGTGGAACCTTGAGAGAGGCTGGTGGTGTTAGCGTGTGTGTGTTAGCGTGTGTGTGTGTGTGTGTGTGTGTGTGTGGAGTGCAGATGTACTCTGGGGCAAAATCCATCTAAATTATTGAGACCAAAACAGCGTGCTGTGTGTCTGTCGGTCGACTTGCCTGGCAGGCCTGGCTGTATAAACGGTGACCTCTCGATCAGAGGCTGACACAGAGCGGCCTTGTTACCTGCAGACCTGTAGGGCCAAATCAGTTGCTGTGATGATAAAAGAAGGTTCCAAGGTTCCCTGGCTGTCAGTAAATGAATACTTTTTTCAGGAGGTTTCATTCTGTGAGCTGTTCTGCCTCATTAAGAATTCAAAGTTAGCTTAGCTGAAGGCAAGAGTGAAAACAAGAAACCGTTGCTTCGATTCTCAGGTTTCCATCAAAATGAGATTTATAGTGTGCTATAAGACCGTACACATTATATGTAGTCAAATATGAAAAGCCATGGTCACAACAAGGCACAGAGGCTGTGTATTTAATTGATTCTGTTGAGCAATGTTCCTGTATTATTGCAGTAATATACTGCTGCAGAACTTGGCTGAAATACATAATTGGGAGTCCTGCAAAAGATGATGCAAAATGTGTAAACTGGGACGGCACGATATTGGAAAAAAGTGACATTGCGATATTTTTTTTTCTGCAATATATACTGTCAAAAAATAATTTCACTGTGGTGCATCTGTGACAAACTATTCTTACGTTATCTTTATTCTTGTCCCATTCATTGTCTTTTTGATTTTTCTATGTCTTTATTTTATTCTTTGCTGTCTATAACAATTTAATTTCCCCAGCGTGGGATTAACAAAGATTTATCTTTATCTTTATAAGTGCATCAAAGCAGCTGCTGGTACAAGGCACAACAGTTTGGGCATTTAAAAAACCTTTGCGGTTTTGGGGGGAATTTAAAACAAACGGTGTGCAGCCAGTAACACAAAGGAAACCCGCTTTTGAGTTACATAGGCAGGAAAAACCCTGGACCGGTGTGTTTGATGGGTTAACGACATCCCCCTCTGGTACAGCAGGTGGCGGTATGTAGAACATTAGCTGTAACATCTATTGGCTAAAAGACATTCAATCAAATGGCACCCACCAGTAAAAAGAACGAGAACAGAAACATTGACAATGCAAGGGAAGGAAAACCTGCCAAAAAGCTAAAAGTCTGTGCCTGTATCTCACCTGAAGGGAGGAGGTTTCCTCATATATTGCTCAAAATCATGCCTTTTGTAACATATGCCACACAGATTTTAACGTATCACTCGTGTGGCTGTATATTTCATTTGATTGTCATGTACTGTATGTGTTCTTTCACTGTTAGTTGTAGGTTATTTTCTGAATATTATTCAGGTGTGTGTTTGGTTTCGGCTCTTAAAAATGAAGAATGATTTATGCTGTGCTGTACAGGTCATGTGTAAAACAAAATGGACCAATAAAGGTAACCTATCAAAATAAATATCATTTCAAAGAAATACGAGCCGTGTGGGGGTGTCTTGGCCCTGTGCTATTGTGCCAGCAATCTGTGTGTGCTTGGAGAGCACATGCACGGCGAACTCTTGTGCGAGTGTGTAGGTGGGGCCCTGTGGCGAGTTTGAGCCCGGGGCCCATGGTCATGATAATCCGTCCATGGTTATGAGCCATGAGAGTATCTTTAGCGAGGATGAATCAGAGCAAATGAAACACATCTCTCTCCAGGAAAAGGAAAGTGTTACATGGTCGTAGTATTATATCACACCTCAGGTCCCATCACACCCAGTAAATCCTCTGCCTCTGTAGTGAGCTCTGAAGCCAAATGCACCTGATTCCAGCTGCAGGGTTGAAAATAATTAAACAACCGGAAGTCAGTTTGTTGGCCATGCTGGGAACCGAAGTGGGTGTGTCAGTCCTATTCGTGGGACTGCATCATACTGGCTAGTTTGTGTGGCCACATTTATTACATCAGCGTTTAGTATTATTGTAGAAGAGTGCTTTGTATCTCTTGGTTATTTCATTATAAGATGGTGATCCACCAGCCTGTCTCAACATTCGGTAGTGCCAAGCATGTTGGTCCGTCCCTTCGGGAGATGGGACACCAGCAGCTGTCTTCAGGGTGCAGGCAGAGCCTCCTCCAGACTTAATATTTTATTTTTGAGGCATGTTTGCTTCATTTATTCATAACTTACAGTGTCAACATGAAGAAGGAAAGTGGCTGTGCAGCTTTAAGTGTAACAGTACTTTGCAAGTGACACACTTTGTGTTGCCTTTCATTCTCATGCCTCCATATTAAAATCGGCTGAAGATGACAAGATGATAGATTTTTCAGAGTGTGAGTGAAATATGACCCGGAACAGCTTCAATGTACAAAAATTTTGGGTTAGAGTCGGAAAAGTCAACTTTCAGGCTAAAAGAATGATATTTAGGGTGTTTTCACTGCTGTCAAATGTCAAAAGGGGTCAAATTCGACCCAAACAGCATGTAAGTGATGGGAACATTGTTTGAACTAAGCCCCCAAAAGGTCATGGTGGGATTGTTTTTTCTTATCTACTACTGCGTTGAATTGCACTAAATTTAGAGTTCTTTCACACCACTCAATAACTTCTCTACAGTGTGCTCTGTGCAGCTGCCTGTGCTTTGGTTGTTAGAATTATGGCTTTTATAACTTCAGATTTTAATGGCTGTTATGCTAACTACATGCAGGGGATTTGTGTATGAACTGAACTGAGATGCTCGGGCCGGCTGAGCATTGTGGTGACGCTGTTTTTAAACTCATTTGGTGCAACATATGTTGTATCTGCCATGTCTGATAAAAGCCCACAGAGGAGTGTGTCTGGATTTATGATACTTTATCAGCAAAGGTTGTGCATAGGGAGCACTAAAGACTAGCCACAGTAACAGCTACAGCTGTAGACATATGCATAGCTATAGAAACATAATAACCATCTAGCCTTAGCCATATAGTCACAGCACCAACCACAGTCCAAATGCAAGATGTATTCATATCAATGTAGTGTCTGACACAAAAAGACAACTGACTCTCCAGACATACTTAAAACTATAATAATATAATCAATACTATGCTCCAGTTAGAGCAGACCCTCTCAGAGGAAAGCCAGTGAACACCTCAGATTAAAGCATTTTACGGTAGCACCCCATACTGGGTCTGTAGTCAGAAAATTGACATTCACAGTCTAATTGGCTAAAGCTCTGTGAACATTAGGTGAGTCTCTTGGCTCACTCACTGAGGAGTATTAGAAGCATAGGTGAGTTAATTGTCATACCTTTATGTTTGTGCCTGAATCATGACCCCTATATAAACTGCAGAAAACACTTAAATGTAGCATTTAAGATACATTTCTCATACAGTCAGACAATCAACATCGAGATAATTGTAACTACTTATTGCTTTTTCAGTGAGACAGATTGGCTTTCTGAACATGATGGATAAATGGAAGAGCATTTTTTTGGTCACCCAGACTGGTTGCCACACATTCCCCTCCTCATCCATACTCTTCATCAGTTGTTAGAGAACAGCAGTCCCTCCACCTCATATCTTTATTCTGTTTCGGGAACAGCATCATCTTTTTTTGTTTCTGTGCTAGAACAGTAGCAGGGTCGGCTGGAAATCATCTTCATTCCTTCTGTATTATTTATTAGCTGCAGCTTTTAGTTCAGCCAGAACTCTTGTTTGTATATGTTTTACAATTCACCTTCAGACTTTCCACTATCTGCTTCATTACAACTCAAAGTCAACTTTCTTGGATAGGACAGACTGTCAATTTATGCACCCAGGGTTTGCCAAGAAGAGGAGGAAAAAACGAAACGAATAAAAGTCTGAAAACCTTTGAGTATATACAAAACTTTGATTTTCAAAATGCTTGTAACCCATCTCGTCCACTGCGTGGGAAGCAGCCCCCGATAGTTTCCAGAAAAAAAACTATAAGGTAGTGGCTGTTCATTGCTTTTCATCAGAGTTAAGGAATTTAAGCAGATGTACATTTGTCAAACCAACCTTGAAGTCTTTACGCTTGTAAAATTGAAAAATACCGCCTGAAGCCGCATCAGATATGACTAGACCCTTGCTGGACTGATGGAATTATTGCTGTGGAAATGAATAAGGAAGTTTTGAGTATGAGAACGGGGGGATTAGACGATCAGATAAGATAAGATAAGATAACTAATCCCCCGTAGGGAAAGTTGGGGTGTTACAGGCAGCAACAATAGTATCAGGAATATATAAAAGGAGACATAGCAGGGAATAAAATACAAATTACAAAGTGAAAAATTAACTACATTCTATAAAAAAAAGGGGGGGGGGGGGCTTTGAAAAATAGGCTTGAAAATGGTTTAAGTGATGTTTTAAGTACAGTGTTTTTTAAAAAGACAAATATGCATAGACTTGATACAAAAAAGATAAATATGTAATATTGAAGACAATATGTAATATTGCACCAGATATTGCATGGATGTAATAGCAAAATGATGAAACATAAAAATCACAGTCGTGTGAAACCGTAAATATGTAAACACAGTGCTACATTAAACATTGCTAGTGTTGAACAGGCTGATCGCAGCTGGAATGAAGGACCTGGGGGAGCGTTCCTTCTGACAGAGTGGATTTAGCAGTCTGCTGCTGAAGGTGCTGCTTAGGGCCCCCACCGTCCAGACATGAGGTCCTGTTTAAAGGCCCTGGGCACTATTTAAAAATTTACATTATATGTGGCTCCACTGGCCAGGTCACAGATCTACTGGCGTTTTTTTTCCTCTTTTTTTTTTCCAGGGCTACTAATTCAGGGTTGGCCCTGCTGTAGTACACAAGGTGGTGGTAATGCACCTGAAGCTTTTTGGTAACTGACACAAACACCAGAGGAGTTACAACAATGACAGCTGAGCTACCAAATATCCTTAAACAAGCACAAACAGATGGATGAATTGGACTTCTGAACTATGAGTGAAACAAAGGTTTTATTATCTTCATGGGATTTCATTCACACCACTCCCTCAGCGGGTGCACTGATCATGGGTCAGATATTTGCTACAAGTGGCTCGTTATGCTCTCTGTACAATCGCATGTATTGAAATCATTGAAGGCATTTCCTTTCCTCTCGTTTTAATGAGACGGCAATGAGATGGCTAATGTAACATCAGCTCCACGATAGAGTGTTCAGACTCTCTGAGTGGCTATTTCCAGTGACAGCTTACTGACGCACTTGAGGGGGAGTTAAGATTATATATGCGCATTGGAGAGATGGATGCATTCACACCTTGTCAGCCACCAATTGGAATGCGTCTCGAATTTCTTGGATGCATTTACTTTTGTGATACCTGACATCTAGTTCACACAAGATGCATGCCACGTAAAAGGGGTCCTAATGACTTCACGTTTACCTTCTGCTACTTATTACACCTGCTGCACCATTTCCTTTTAATGAAAACGGCACAAGCTGAGAGAATCAAATATTATCATTTCACAAATGACCAGTCTTTAATTACATTCATTTCAGCAAAAGAAAATGTATTCAGCTCAAAATGCATGTATCATTCAGTGAGTGTCAAAAAATGTTAGATACGGCCCTTTATTTGGACACACTTACTCTGCGTCAAGAGTCACTTCAAGCGAAATTAGGTTGTGTTACTCAATCCTAGCCACAGGGTATGGATGCCTTGCCCAAAGGATGGAATTCTTCAGGCAGTGCCGCCTACATGGCTTTATTTATGTCTGGAGTTATTCAGACATAACAAACACAGGTCTATTAAGAGGGTGACTGTGCAACTTCTTTGATCTCTTGATTTCTCACTGCTTGCTGCTGCAGTCATTTAACATGTGACACAAACCGTGCAAGATCTGAATATGCTCATATCTCATTCCAGCCAACAGCACAGCGACGACTCATGCTAAAGGGCTCTGTGATGAATGCAAGTTGACTGGATAAACACATTGTGCACTGCAGCTGATTTCCCATGGCATATCACGAAAGCCCTTTAAGGTTGGGGGCTTTGGTTAAACTTGAACTAGAATCATACTGAGATGAGTGGTGGTGCCACCCAGCAGCTGGAGAAAAAAAAAAAAAAGCAGGCAGATTAAAAGGTGATTAAACCCTCCTTAATCTCATTAAATGGTAAAGAAAAAGCTACATGGAATCACTGCTATGGAAGCTAATTCATGGAAACTCCCACGTTATCCCAACCAACCTCTGGTGTCCTGTCTGTGTGGGAAGCACTTTAGGAAGTTGAGTCACCGCAACAACAGTCAGGTTTTAAAGCTGCACCTGGCAGCTTCACACACTGTTGATTCCAAATGGCAGTCAGAAGTAAACACTGAATGGTGTCTTTAATTGAAGGAGTTTGGTGTGTGCTTTATGCCAACAGCATGAGAGGCAAAAAAGAAAATGTTGGTCCCACTTTGCAAGGTGGATTACCAACGAGACGCAAACGAGGTCCAAATCCAATGACCGAGGTTCAGTGTGGCAGTTGAACACATCGTCATACATAATGGACTGAAGAGATCTGCCAATGACCCCCAAAACGACTCACAGTATATCACCATTGGAGAGTACCAGTGACAGGCCAGTACAACAAGGCTATCCGTCCACACCACCTTCCGTCATATGCAAGCTTTGTTGCTCATTAATTCATAAAATCTAAGCTGCAGAACCTCTCTTTTATTCTAAAGTATAAGTGAAACTCTGGACACTGGATCCTTCATTTCCTATAATGCAACTCAGTTTCATCTTGTGTTAGACCCACTAAATGTCCATGTCCTTTACACTCTATGCTCCTATTTTGTAAAGGATTTCTGCAAATAATATTTTTTTCATCAAGCACAAGACAAATAACCTGATGAGTTTTGTTTGTTTTCCGCTCTTCAGACTTGATTGATTATTTCATGTTGACAGAACAGATTTCCCGCCAGTGTTTATATCCAACAAATGCCAGAAATTAAGTTTTTAGCTCAAGCTCAAGTAAGAGGACAATAATCACTCTGTTCTCTTTTCACACCAGCTCTCTGTCTCATAATTATTATCCAGAGGAGTATTTTAATTGTGCACATGGGTTTTTCCAATCAAGTAAGCTGCATGTCATATACACAAGCAAAATAAAGGACGTGGACAGCTGCATCGTTCCCATAGAAAAAATGAGGGAAGTAAAAGTGTTTGACTCTTTTGTTAACCAGACATGCATTTACCTGGATGTGCCTACCAAACCAGTTAAAGCTTGATTCCACTGGGCACAGTTTACAATACTGGCCTTGTCTATTTTTGAGGGAAGCCACATCAAGGTGCACAAAGAGTCGGTCAGAAAGTCACACACAGGATAGAGAATATGGTCAATTTTCAAAATAAAACATCTAATGCAGACTTCCCATTGTAAAAACAGACTTAACAAAGAAACTGTTTAACTATGTAGCCTATGTATCTATGGTAGAAGTACAAAGGAAGAATGAACAAATCAACAAAATCTGAGTAAGTCAACAAAATCGGGCTGACAAAGTTTCATAGTTCTGCTTCTGAAGAGCTCCTGATGGCGCATGAAGCCATGTAGAGGTTTGAATAAAACTATCTCTGAGACGGAACATCATAGACCCGTGCCCTGTGGAATCAAGGTGTTAGTCCTTCAAGTCATTTCTCTTGTAAAACCAAAAAATACTGGAAATGGCTGCTTCCTTAATGGTTTCCTATCGATACCACCTGGGACTTCCCACACAGTGTATGAGATAGTCCAAAACGGTCCTAATTGCAACTACAGTATAAACAAAAGGGTTATTCTGGTATTTTAAACCTGAGCCCTTTTGTTTCATTTTTTAATTAATTAATTAATTAGTTTGTTAATTAATTAATTAATTAGTTTGTTAATTTGTTTATTTATTTAAACATATTTTGTTGTCTACATGATGAAGAGGTACACAAACTTTTGGAATTGGTTCAGTAGATGGCCTCAGACTGCAGCCAGGTTGTAATGTAATCCTTGTGGGCAAATGCGCCTGTCAAGGTGTGTCCACTGAAAGTGTTTTTGCTACTGACACGTTCAGGTTGTTATTCTAAGTGTCTGACAGCATTATGGAAATGATCCCTGTAGAGTTAGACCTTTTTGTCAAAGAATAATTTGCTTTGTTTAACCTGGAACAGCCATTATATCACTGTTCAAAGCCACCAGACTCCTTATAAAAACAGTAATTTTACCTCATAGAACATGGAAGTTGGTGGCTCACTGCAGCCTCCATCAGTTGGTTTGTTTGTGTTATTTTGTGAATTTAGTGTTTTAACATCTTTGTTTGGATCTAAACTGACCCTTTAAAACACCAAAGTCACACAATAGCACAAACTGGTTAGGAAAATAAACTAGGTTTAAGTATGTGTGACAGGACACAATCTCTGGTCTACAGCATAAAACCCAGACATATCAAACACCCATCCACCTCCCGAACCTGATATGATTGGTGTCTTAGCCTGCATTGCTTTTCACTTGGCTTTTATGCAGAGCTGGTAAATTGAAAGGATCCAAACAGAAGACATAATAGTGAGCAAGAAAGAAGAAGGAATAATGACATGAGAATCACTTCTCAGCTACTCTACTGCAAGATAAAAGATGTGCCAGATTAACACAAGGAGTCCTCTTTACCTAATAGAGTGTGTTGGAATATCTTATCTAAGGAAGACAAATTGACATTCTACTCAACTGCAGTCCACTACAGCAGTCATGCTGCTCTTTGATTACCCCATGTCCATGCACTTCACAAATGTGAACTTGAAATTGGGCAGAAGCATTCCTGGTAACATTTACTGACCTGCACTCAGTACTGTGCCTGAATGCATCACATGTAGACACAAGGAGCACAGAGGCTGCTGCTGCCCTGCTAACATGCTATTCATGTTACACTTCCTGTGTAGACACTGCGAAACAGTCTACAAAATGGGCTGTGCTTAGGGATAGTGGTGTTTAAAGCTAACATTAGCATGGTAACATATTCACAATTAACAATGCTTCCATGCTGATGTTGAAGAAGTATGTTTCAGTGTTCACCATGGCATAACATAATTTAGAATGTTAGCATGCTGGATATGCTAATTAGCACTTCAAAACCTTTGCAGGTGTTTGGTCAAAACAGTGTTGGGCAAATAAATGTTTTGACCTGATGGTGACCTGATGATGGCACCTGGGCGAAATGTTAAGGGATCACCAAAGTGATAATTCATCCTGTTTGAAACATGAGTATCTTCACAAAATTCCAGGGGCAATAGCTGTTGAGGTATTTCACTTAAAACTACAAATGTCAGCCTCATGGTGGCACTTGGAGAAATCAGGGGATATGCCATATTTCATGGTAATCCTTCCAATATTGTTGAGATAATTAGGTATTAGGCATTAATTAGGTGTGAGCTGGTATCAAATGAACATCATATTTTCATTTCCTGAATCCCACTCCCACAAATCCTCTCAAGGATCTGAGTGTCTTTTACCCATGTCATGTGGAAGAGGTACTCTGCCTGGTCATGTTATCAGGGCATTGCAATTCAACACACACTCTCATAGATACCACTGAGGCTAAAACAACATGTGCTCCTCTGCTGCTGAAACAGTTTCCTGTCGTTCTGCTGGGCTCCACTGTCACTTTGGCCTTGTTCAGATTGCCGGCACAATTTCATTTGTGTGCGTATTCAGATTGTATCCAGGTTGATTTTACAAAGAAACCACATGAGATGAATCTCTCGCGAAAGTTCAGTCAGGAAGACTGTCTGCTGTCTCTCTGTCTCTCTCTCTGCCTCAGTTCTTTCATATTGCCATTATGTGAACATTCATGTTGCGGTCATTTCAGTGTGAATCGGTCCAAACGTCAAGCATTCATATGACCTTTTCTTTTAATTCTTGGTCAGTCGCAAGCCGATGTACAACTTCTGAGGCTAAGAGGAGCAAAGTTTATTCTCCCCTCATTCTCCTGCTCTCACTCAGTCCTGTGGCAATTCCTGGACAGTCCGCTGCAGTCAACACACTGATTAGCGCCCTACAGTCTCCAAGACATCCACGCATGCCTTCAGTCCCTGGAAAATGCTTCTGCTCTTGCCATATCATCAGCGTCCCTCATCGCTGCCATGCCTCGTGGCAGCCTGCCTCATGTTCAGTAGTGTTTACATCCAAGTTGCTAATCAGACTCTGGCTTCCACACCTCAGCCTCTCAGATGGGAAACAGCATTATTCATTTGTCATGTTAAATAATCTTCCTTGGCGCGATTAAAAAATGAGCCTCATCATTCCCTCATGTGTGACAAAAAGATCACCCGCACGGAAACGCCAAATGTTAGTCATATGCAGATCGCCGGTTAATGGGACTGTCACTGCAGAGTTCCTTTCCGAATCTACCATGACATGATTCACTCTGTCCTTCCAGACAGAGGGCAAAAAAACGATTCCTATTCCTTTTCCTGTTCCAGTATTAACTGTTAAGCTGACTCATACTAACATTGCATTCAGTATCTCAACTCAATCTCCAGCAATCGCTCTCTATAGTCCAAATCAGACACCTGAACTGGTTATGCTTGTTGGAGGTGCCCCAGTCAGTACATGAACCAGTGCTCTGAAATCTGATTCCAGTCAGATTTCTACAGATACATCTTAGAATGCTTTGGCAGCTCAAATCAGATTTCAAAGTATCTTTTGTCACATGAGACACAACAACGCTGTCAAATCCAGAGTGCATTCACCAGCTGAGCATAATCCATGCTGCTACTAGCAGAGTGGTGTTGAGGACAGCACAGAGAACAACAGTCTTCTCCATTCACAGCATGATTGTTGGGAGGGCGAGATGATGGACTTCCATTTAACATTTATGCAACAGCAGCCCGTGCAGATAGCTTGGTGATAACTAGACACACAAAAATGGGATCTAATCGCTTGCAAAAAAACACTGCAGACAGTGTGTCTTAAAGAACTGATTTGAGAAATAAATCTGCTTTGCCTGCATTCTGAACAAAGCATCTGAGCAGGTAATTGGCCTTTAAAGACCACTAAATAGTTTTCAGTTGAAGATCAGTTTGGAAATGCTTCCAATTAACTGACAGCCGAGCACTGATTGGACCACTTACTGCTAATTCAGAGCAGGTTGGATGATAGGAAAGGTCATCTGCTGTGGAGAGGAGTTGATGGTGCTTTGGTTGTCGGTCCTGCCATGCTGTGGAAATGTAGGCAACAGTTGTTCCACAGAAATGAAGTGACCTTAGTCAGCTGTCACTGAAACACTTTATGACTATTTGAGAACACAACACCATTAATAAACATGACTGGCAGCTGGAATGTCGCACAAACACTACATTAAAATCTACAGTAAGACCTTGCATGCCATTATTTTCAGACCACGAGACAATTTGGCCACTGTGTAATGCACATAAATCAGCTCCACTCAGAGAGAGTTTCTCTGCTCTTCATTTGACTGTCTAAGAAGCCTATTAAGGTAGCGCAACTCTCACTATACCAACTTTGCCCTGAAAGGTGTTTCGAATTTTCATTGGTGCTCTGCCATGATTAATGAAAATGCTGCTGCACATCTCTCTGTGGGTGCATCCAAATCCCAGTAGGAGGAGAACATGAAAAGCTTGACAGTGTTGCTGTAAGTACAATAATAATGTCAAATCAAGAGCTTAGCTGTGAGAAAACATGTGAATTATGCTTAGAGTAGCAGGGTAATAGGGACTGTAAAATAAATGGGGTAGGGAAGGGGGCTGAGCCCATATGTTCCTCTTTTGAAGAAGACTAAGAGTTGTAAGTCCATGCTAGTGGCTCTCAGGCTAAAATCAGGAAACATGATGCTTAGCTCAGAATTACAATGCTAACATGGGTTGTGTAGTAGGTATAATGTTTATAATGACACTGGGAATGTCATTAGTTTTGCGGTTTTTTGGTCATCAATCAAAGTGTTGGACAAATTGAAGATGATGACATCAGAGGAAATGTATGTTCAAATATATTGAATTACAGTTCATTCTAAGGGCAACATGCCTCTGTCTAATTTGACAATTATCATCCAATAGATGTTGAGATATTTCACTTATTCCACTCCAAATTTTGTCCTCCTCAAGTCAGGGAATCAACAAACTCATTCTTCTTCTCAGATTCACCTTCTGAGAGCCATGATGTCTGTACCAAATTTCAGCCGATCCATGGCAATAGTTCTTTGCACTCCTAGAGTCTAAACAAACAACACTCCAGCATTATTATTGTTTTTCTGAAATCTCCCCTTGACTTTAAAAAAAAATGCCTCCCCCCCAAAATCTCAAAATAAAATAACAGTATTGAACTGGCACCGCTACTACTGCTAGTTACAGAGTTTAAGGTGATGCACCAAACACTTAGGGTTCCATTTTTGTGAACTACTACACACATTTGTGTGTCACGCCCAGTGTCTCAGAGGTGTGCGAACACACTTTGGGTTGTTTTGCACTTTTGGTAATATTTCACACTAAGTTATTTCTGAGGTTGTGAATATATTACTTAATTGGCAATGGCAGATCCACTACCACACCTCTCCACCCATTAGAGTGGTGATCACATCCAGCATGGCAAAGCTTCTTATCCAGCCTGCAGAATATTAATGAATTCAGAAAATGCTTGCATGTAACATCACTCACCATTGGAGGAGGCCCAGCGTGACCCAAGAGTGATCGCCAATTCGCTTGGCGCCTGCTACAAATGAGCCAAACAGTCTGTAATTCATAGTTACTGTCAGACGGTCACAAAGATCACAAAGACCCCTGCACTAGAGCATGTGGCAAGTCACAAAGATTCCAAACCTGTTTAGGTGAGGAAAGAAGCTCAGTGCACTCCAGAAAATACCAGTTTGCCTGTTCAGAGCAGCAATTCTTTTAATGCACCTCCAAATAGGGCCCTCAATATCTTAACAGTCATTGTGTGCGCCACCAAGACTCACATTATACTTGTGAAATTAGCAATTGCCAAGTTTATGGCAAACAAAGGATGCTTATTACTGCAGCCACTGAATGAGTTAACTGAGCACAGGCACCAGCCCTGCAAAGTGTGTAAACAAAGCTCTAAATGTCTCGGTTATAGGACGGCTAATTGCGGAAAGATAGGTGATAGAGTGTGTGTTTCTGGATCACTGTGGACTGAAGAAAACATGCATGTAGAAGCGGTGATATTAGTAACTTGTCAAATTAACAGCCACAGTCAACGTTTTGCACTTCAGAATAAACAACATGTAATGCTGATCATCATAGTACAGGCTACTAAGGAGTTACTGCGTCAAACTGACTTGAAAATGAAGCCCTACAACTTTAGGCAGCATACACAAAACCCATCTTTTTGGTTTGTTGTGTTGTGTAAGTATATGGACTTTTTTATATAATAAAGGAAAGGAAGAATAAATTAAAATCTCCATATTTTGCTCTTCAGTAAAGGCAGACTACCCTCCCTGAAGCAAGCCCCTAAACTACACATCTTGCTGAGAACTGTAGTAAACATGAAAACACAGCCCTGCACCCGCCATGCTAATTCCATCACATGACCCTCATCTTGTTACAGAACATGATGAATTAACACAGGGATGGACTGTTGGCCTGCATGACAGTGTAATTGGTACATATTAATCCTGTTGTTCGCCCCACCCGCCCAAGCTCTGTGGCCTATGATTACAACACTTTGATCATCACTCATTAGCACCATGGAGAATACATGATGATTATGTTTGGGAAATTACAGAGACAGAGAGGTTGAGATAAAAAAGAGAAGGTAGCCTTAACATTCAGCATCGAGGGAAGGGAATAGTCCCAAATCACTCCTGGTGGATTAGTGTGACAAAGCAAGGGATTTGCTGTTTACCTTTATAAATCCGTCTGTATTCCTGCCTGAAGAATGCTGTAAATTTTGTCCTTTTTTTGTGTTGTAATTTGGAACTATATACACTCCCTTCTTTGATATCAGCAAACTGAATAAAGAAATTTTCCGCAGCACTTTTCCCCAGCAGCATTCAATCATGTCTTTTACACTGCTCTCTCAAAAGCATTGGGGAGATTGTTGGTCTCCATTTGTGTTCTTTTAATGGTCATGATAGCATAACTTACTTGAAAAATGCGGCATTCAAGCACTCCAGAAAGAAGCTTCGAAGATAAAAAGAAATGCTATACCTGCTGTCTGAATACCTGACCTGATATGGCTTCAGAAATTCAGGAACACAATTATGCACTCTGCTACACTGAAAAACCTTGTAAAGCAATGTCTACTGTCTTAACTAGAAGGGAACCTCGAGAGAGATCCGAATCTGTTTGTATTTATGCATCATCAAAAATAATTTGCAAACTTATGTGCCATCTGACTCCTAACACTCTGAATATATGTGCTGTATGTTCAACATAACGGGATGTGGTTTTACAGCTTCCAAAAAAGGATATGTAGATTGAGCTGACAACTGTTTTGACAAAAAGCTGTATTAAGGTACAAGCACAACTGTACAGCTTTGAGCTAAGATGGGAATTTTGACCTGGTGATGGCACGAGCTGAATTCTCGTGCAGGGTTCCCACACATCCTTGAACACCTGGAAAACAGCTGTGAACACACACCCAAGTTATGTCACATGGTAGCACATGCAGATTGGATAAGGCAACAACTTCAGTGGTCGAAACTCTGAATAATGCCGTTACATTATCCTTAACATTAGCTACCACTTGGCTGGTAACTGTGGTAGTTTTAATTAGGGTTATAGATTAAGCTTGATTTATATGGTTGAGATAATTGCTGGCATGATTGGACAGCAGAGGTTTAAGGTGTGTGATTCAACTCTAACTAGGAACAATGGTTTCCAGTGTGTGCTGGGCATTTTTGAGAGAGTTGGATGATAATGAATGGGAAGCCAGTCAAACCAATGAATGGGAGCCCAACTGTATATGAGTCAAATACTAGCTACAGTAAATACTGGCTAACAGTACATTTTTACTTTGCTAGCATCGTGTCTGAAACACACTGCTGCATTGCTAAGATAAAATGGAGCACACCATGACATGACATGTTTAACTTTCACACCAGTGTGATTAGCCTTGTTAAGAATCTACTTAATGTTACCAGTTAAGGGGCTTAAGTATGGTGTGATAAAGTGGTAAGAGTCAGTTAATAATGCAGGCAAACTCAACTCGAACTCCGAATCATGCATAGGTGTATAAAGTTCTGTCTAGAGTTGTCGTTAAGCAAATTGTTGGCTGCTGTTTTTGTTATTGTTGTTCAGGCAGCAATGCTTCATATAATTCATAAGAGGGATTCAGATTTGAAATTAATAATAATGACAATGATACATTTTAGTCACATGTCAAATGCCAATCATAGAGCACAAAGGGCTTTAAAAAAAAAAAAACAGGAAAGAGAGACATTATGCAGCAGTGGTGACACATCTAAAGGTTATGCCCATGATTGGACCACTTACAGTATAAAATCAGAGTTCCACAGAGAGGAACATACAGCATTAGTGTATGGCACCATCCCTGTCTGTCATACCAGCTAGATCATCATTAAAAACGTCCTGGAAAATGATCGCTAAAAAGGTCAGGGGATCACCAAAGTCAATCCATTTACCATTTGAATGGTTGAGCCGTTTCAGTCAAAACCACAAATAGCAGACCCATCCAGAAAATGTATATTGCTCTGGATAACTAACAAATGAAAGGCCATAAGGCAAATTTTTATCATTTTCAGTGGCTCATGAAGTTCTGTGATCTTGTACAATCCCTTGCAGAGCTTCACCCAACTTCAACCTGAGCAGAAATCTAATTATCCGGATACATGTGTGGATGTGCAGGGCCTTTAATTTTTCTCCCAAAAAATCCATCTAATAGTGGTTGAGACGCTCCAACCAACTGTCTGACTCTGCCATCGCTGGAAAATCATACAGCACGGCAAATGAGACGCTGTGGTAATTATGGTGATTTGCTTATCTCACAACATGCTCTGAAGGATGTTTATGTATACTCAGATTTGTTTATTTATTCGTCAATGGATGAGGACCCAGCCCTGTCATTCCCCCCTATTCAAGGGAAAACTACACAAAATTATCCTTGTCATTCAGTTACTAGCCAGCTGGTTGATGGTTCAAAACAAACAAGCAAACAAAAAACAACAACATTTGCATCGTTGTAGCGATGCAGACTGACAGGGTGACAACCAGGTGTTAAAGGCTCTGCACTGTCACAGATGTTTTCAATTACCTGTCCCAGTTAGACATCTTTTCAGGTTGAAACTGGGTGGCGCTGTGCTGGGAGTTAGCTGAGATATGTAATTTTCTGATGCATGTGGCCATAGGAAATGTTCATTGGTTCAAATTTGCCCACAGGGTTGCTAATCTTCCCCAAACAGTCAATGCACTAACTGCACCTTACCTCCTGTTGTTCTGTTTAGCCTCTGACTCACCAGAGACTCCAGTTCTTTACATTATTTCCCTCCGCTCTCTCTCTTCCTCCAGTCTTTGTACATTTATGGAGCAGATTCATAAATTACTGGCAATCACATGAATCTTTGCCCATGTTGGAGCATTTTGCTGGGTTCGTCGTCACGTTAGTTCGTGCAGCCTGTCAGAACACACAGTTACAAAACTTTAAAGTAAAATACATTTATTTCAGTGGATCCTCTTACAGGAATAACGTAAAAGTCCACACACGGGTCTTTACAAACATAAGTATTCATTTTTTGAAATTTTGTTTAATTTTCCAGGTAATTTTCCGTATCAGAAGTGTCCCAGAAGCGTATTCTCTGCTCTCCTTCTGAAACGCAACTGATGGGGATTGGAGACGCATGGAGAACGGCGTAAATACAATTAGCATACGCAATGTCGCGAATATGCACCTGGTGGAAATCCCACCTTAGAGGTAAACTCACTTGTTGACCGTCTTGACAATGTTGACGTTTGAGAGCTGGAGAGTCCAAAATCATCGCGTATTAGATGTGTTGCACAATCTGTTACAAGCTTCAAAGAGCCTTTTTTGTATATAATCCTTCTTTGCTTGAGTTTAAAATAAGTGCTATGGTTGCCTTCAGTCTTAACCAGCGGAGACATGTCAGATTCTGCCTCGTCTTTTATCCTGCACCAAAAAATGTCCAAACTAAAGCTAAAAATGTACACCATCAATGTTTAACAAAGCTTTCAGAGACAATCCAACCAGCATGCACTGCCGCAATTTTCAGGCTCCTGACTCATCAGACGTGGCAGCGTGATCATGTGCTTCAGTCCCAGTTTCTAGTGCCAGTACTGTTTCAACACCTTTTATAAAGGGAAACATTCCCTCCACCCACAAACAAGTCCTCATTCACCACCCTGCCTGCCACAGTGTTGGTTTTGCCTTGATATCAACGTGGATGATACAGAAATGTTATAATTAAACCACTCTTGGCTGGCCACAGGACAGGCTACCCAAGCATATGTTTTGGCCTTCCCTCATATGTCTCCTCTCCTTGCCTTGACTTTGTACAGACATAAAACAAAAGGCTGCCCACTCCCCTTCAAAACAGAGTCAAAACAAAGGAAAAACAGGATTACTCTTTCATGCTGTGTTAAAATAAGCCCCAGTTATCCTCCAGACTCCTTTCCGACCAAATAATACTGAAAGACTGCAGCTCTAAGATTCTTTTTCTACTTTTTTAGGGTGACACAAAAGATGTTGAAATGTTTTGGCAGTGTTTTGGCATAATGCTAAGCAACACAGATCTCATGTGGTTTCACTCTTACTATGCAAGCCTTCTTTCTCAAGCCCTACACAATGAGGGCTCAACTTGACAGCTCCACGGCTCAAAAACAGTGAAATAACATGGAGACGATGGGATTTGACATGATAATGAATTCATATGGCAGAAGCCCAGTGTTTAATTTCTGTGTGCTGAGAGGCAAAGCACTAGGTGTGGGTAGCAAAGGCTGGAGCAAATTAAAAGATCATCAATGAGGGCTCGGAGATTGATGCTCCTCTGCCTCTTAGAGATGTGAAGTCAATGGAGTGAGCATGTTATCTGTTTAAAAGAGTTTTTATTTGTTTTGTTTTGTTTTTTTTCTAACAAAGCTGGGTGAGAAAGAACTGAGCTGCTCTCTCTGGATGAAACATGAGCACTGTGCAGCTTATAAAGCTCTTAGAATTCTAATTCCCTAAAGGGATTTCACACAAAACAATGTGCACAAGGATACCTCCCCGCACACACCCACGCACTCGTTATCATTGCTTCCTAATTGTTTAATAGCAAATCTGCCTCCTCTGTATACTGTACAGTTCGTGCAGAATTAGAGAGCCGGTGAGTACCATTATCACTGTATTGACTGGTTGTATTGGATTCTCATTACCAGGCAAGAAGCCAGGTGGAGTATGATTCTTGCTGCTGGTGGAGAAGAGCAGGCCAAGAGCATTTAGAGCAGGTGAGTTACTGCTGTACTTTATGGATTATTATGGTTCATTTGCTCAGGGCAATGTGGAGAAACATCCCAGGCTGGTCTTGAGTTTCGAGCTATGATGATAACATATCTGGCATATTCTACAAAATACTGTACCAGCTTTGTACAGCAGTGCTTTAGGTGAGGGGTATGCACATGACCAGGATGGAAATGTGAAAATAAAGAAATTTTCAATCTGGGTTTGCTGCAAATGATCACAGAAATACTTTACACTTGCTATTGTTGGACCACCATCAACCACACCATCTATGAGAAACTAGGCAAACCAAGCTGTGCATTTTGCTCATGATAATTGGTGTAATCTTTCCTCCATGTTGTTTTTGAAGTTCCATTCAGTCCCGCGCTGCATGTTTCCAGGACGGCATCAACAAAAACAGCCTGCCAAAATAGCAGAGCAAGATGTGCACATGATGGAACAGCCAGTAGTGTCAGATTATAATCAAATATAATTAATATGATTGGACTTTTCTAGCCATGCAGCTGTGGATGAGCCAGTCATTGTGAAGAACACATTAAACAGCTGATGCCAATCCGCCAACATAAGTGCAACTTGATTGATCTGCCTGAACTAACCCAGTGCTTCATAGGTTTATCAATAATGCACACAATCTAAACAACATGTCTATTGATTAATAATTGATAGGACATGTTTTGTAACAGCTCATTTATGTTCCGTTCCCTTAACTTTGTAATGAATGCATAAATTGGCAGCATTGGGCAAGACGGTCAAAGCGTGCCAGTCCATCACATGTCTGCAGTGAATGGAAGAAGTGAAAGCACTCAGCTTTAAAATGACCAACAACAGCTAAATGCACTGCGCTGACCAGTCGATGCACTGCTGATGACTGAATTTATTACTTGGAAAACAGACAGGTTGGCTAGCTTATGACTGCTCATCCTCTATAGCACGACAAAGCCCGATGTTAGAAAACCAAAACACATGGCAGTGTTAATGACGGATGAAAACATTATTGGTGACAGCGCACCTTGACAAATGAAACCATTAGCCTATTGGTGATGGCACATGTGACAATATTATGGGTGATGGCGCAAAAACACATTGACACAAAGCTCCAGTCTGGAAAAGGATCGTTGAGCAGATGCTACAGTCGCTGCAATGTTAAGAAAAGCAGTAAAGTGGTCCAGACTTTCCCAAAGTTTTCAGTGATGCAGTTAGGGTCTGCAGTCGACATCTTGGCTCGCTCTTGGATCGTTATACTTTTGACATAATTTCTGTTGATCAAAAACAGACTGACGTTGGGAATGTTGAGGTTATTCCATCTTTGGAAATATGCTAAAATTTGCTCGCCTGCTGAAAAAGTCCATCATCTGCTAGAGTGCACAGTGTTTGAGGCTGAATGTTTGAATGTGTCCACGGCTCTCCTCACACCAATCAATGTCTTACCCATTAATCCGTATTTAAACTGAATTTAGAAATGTAGCAGTTATAAGTCACGAATCTATATGCTTGTATAGGATATGTAAAACTATTTGATGTTATTGTGTTGTTATTTATTAGGTGAGTTACATCAAGTATGAGGCATCATCGAGCAGATGACTCGCCTCTTTGAGTGTTATGAATATTTTATGCTTACAATTAAAGCTGAGTAGTTGCGCGTGTACTGCAGACTCATGCTTGAGATTTATGAAATGTGACAAATGGAGCTGCGTTAGCTGCAGATACGGTAGTTTTGCCACTGCTTGTGATACCTTAGCCGGTGTTATCATTGTGTTAGAGTTTGAGTTTCTATTGACATGCTAAAAGTCAGTCCACAACCTATAAAACATGTTAGATTTTTGAGTGTGCTGATGATGGACACTGTTGTCCCACAATGCAATGCACAAAGGGAATGGAGGAGCTATAGTCAAACAAACAAATGTGGATGGTTGCACAACAGCTCTAGAGTATATATAAGAGGGGAAATACCAGACACGATTGGACAAAAAAAGAAGGGAGCCACAGATCCTGAGAACTTCTCTATTCAGCCTTTCGTTTTAGTGTTTCAGTAGTTAAATGGTTAAGCATTATGTGTAACTGACACACAAGTCATTGTATTTTTGAAGTAGTCAATAGTTTATTCTACAATGTACTTAGTGCCTGCTATCACCTCTTGATATTGTATACTGTGTGTATAAAATGGCTTTTTAAGCATTAGATTAAGAATTTGTCTTTTGGGAAGCTGCGGTTATTTTGGCTCTGACACTGATAAGGGACAAGGACAAAAGATTAAAAAAATATTTGATGTCAAGCCACCAGCAAAGTGCTCAGGTTCCCCTTTTAAAATCCAGCACTAGCCTCACTGGACGGACTCTGCAACTCTTATTACACAGTCTGGCTCTTCATCAAATAACTGGTCGATGGCGCATGTGATTTTAGAATACTTATGGCTGGACAGCACGATTTGATGGTAGCAGTGAAGGGTTTTTCAAGGCCAAACGTTCTGCACGTTATCGTAATTGCCGTTTTTATTTAATATTTTCTGCTAATTTAAATTACACCCAATGTGCAAAGAAAAGTATTAAGCCTACAGGTCAAAAGTTCACAATGATATTACCCATAAGAACTTGGTTTGTCTCTTCAGTGGAGTCGATCCTAAGATTTGAGATCCAACATGTAAAACAGGCCCACTGAGGGAACACACACAATTTGTTTGACATAAATAATTCAACCTTGTATTCTGAGCACCAGTCTGTTACATGTGAAGAGATGTGTCAGTCTCTTCTTATGTAGTCACACAAAAACACTCTCTCGGCAAAGTAGCACTTCTGTTTGATTTGTGCCTTAACTGCAGCTGCTGATTCTTTCATGAACATTCCAGCACTGAGAGGTTTGGCACTGATCAAATACCTGAGCTGAAAAACAGGTTTCAAGGCAAACTTTCTTGAACATTAAAGGTACTTTGCGATGTGAATAAATATTACCACACCAAAGTAAAAAAAAATAAAGTGTTTCTGATTGTAAACAGTAAAGTGCATTTGTTTATGTATTTATAAGAATAATACAAGGAAAGACAAGTGTGGACTTCCTGCATGGGTGTGCATGCTCAGCTGTGCCCACCACCATTGTGTTTTGACACTGCTTTGATCGCACGTGTAAAGAAATTGCTGTGGACATTTGATATTGTGGACATTAAAATCCTTTCACAGCGGACCGTGTGTGACTTGAAAATACATTAATTACGACATACCACATCTGAAATCTGTAAAAGGTAACATATTTAGCTGACATCTGTCCCCTATAGTCCACAGTCAAAACTAACCTGTTATGGGGAATGAACATCTAAATGAGTCCCATCAGTGTCCTCCTCAATTTTCTCCGCTGCCATGATGCTTCCTCCAAAGAAGCCTAACTGAGCAGGGCACGAGTGCTCATTTCTCTCCTCACCCCGATCGATATGGCAATAATATGAGCTCCCCTGATTGTAGACGGTCAAATTAGTGCATGTCTAGCAGATGCAGTAGTTGCATTTGTCAGCTCTCTCAGATTGTGAAAGCACCGGGGCTGTTTAACAATTCATGGCCCCGATCACAACATGAAACTCTTCACTGCTCGGGACTTTGTCTGCTGGTGTTAATTGGCCGAAACCTGAGCCCAGTCTGCCGCTCTAGGCTGGGCACGGATGTGGGAGCGCATTCATGTTATGTTACATTTCTTTCACGCGTGTTAACATTCTGACATGCTCCATGTTCAGATGAATACTTTACAATTTAGTGACTGGAAGGGTAAAATTTGTAATGAATTTATGAGATACGTTGATGACTGTACTGTGAGTGTCGGGGAACAAATCTCAGTTGTGTGTGCGCTTGGCATGGGTTATTCAGTAAGTGGTACAAGCTAGTGACTGATTCCATGTGTAGTTGTTCCTCACTGCTACAGAAATCTAAATTAGCCTAACCCTTCCCAGTGAGAAGCAATGAATGAAAAATGTATGAAAATGTGTAAAATGCAGATTTTGTTGCATTTTTACATTTTCTTTAAAAGATAACATCTAAGTGATCGCACATTTTTTAAGATGCTAAAAAAAAAAAGAGGAAGGAAGGTAAGATGCTAAGCTAAGATGGTGACCATATTAGACATTAGCATTAGCAGGCGTTAGCTCAAAGCACTACTATACCAAAGTACAGCTTCACAGAGCTGCTAGTATGGTCGTGCTAGAAAATGATTACAAATTGTTCAGGATTTTATAAAAAGAATAATCTTTTTATTAATTAAATCAAGTCAGATATCAGGAAATCTAATTCAACCAAAATGCCAAGAGACATTTTGTGCAACACTAACTTCCTGGAAGGAAACCAGACGAAATGAGCTGCTTTGCAGAAAGGGGGATTTTTGGCGGGCCAAACATACTTTGAGTTAAGCACTGACTTTTTTCTTTCAGCAAGATATTTCAGCTCAAAATGTGGTCAACCTTTAAGGGATGATGCTGATTGCTGTGGTTATATTCAGCAAAATTCCCTTCTTGCTTTTCTATTTTCTTTGCACTTGGTCAAAATTATACACTTACACAAATACTTACAGACTACTGGAAAGAACACGGTGCTCGGCTTGTATGGCTGAAGCTTTCGAGGCTTGTATAACAGCTTCTTTCATGCAGATATCAGTAGTGTCAGCTTGGAGATTAAGGCAGAAAAGATTTTGCGCCTGTCACACCGGCTCGCATGTTCCGCAAAGCCCTGCTGCCTCCAAAACACATCTAAATTTATCCAGACGACAAAGTCAGCTCACTGTTCTCCTGGTTGCCTTTTGTAGACACGTGGATGCCCTGCTTTTTGCACAACCACCTGCCGTCTTTACCCTTTCAGCAACCTATCTGCCGTAATTGCTTTTTTCCCTATTTGCCCTGTCAAGACAATTTCTCACCCATGTTCCCTTGCAAGGAATTAACAAGAAGACAACTAATTTTTACCAACAGCAGTAATTTTTTGCTGGGAGCATTTATAAGAGCTGAACGTATTTTCTATTTTCTTGTTATTATTATTTTCTATCTAATTGTGTCCTGCAATTGGCATTATTAGTTGATTATAGTCCTCCAGCGGTCAGATTGCCCCTATGATGTCTGATTTCCTGCTGTGGATATTACATTTGTCTGACTTGTCACAGTATAAAAAAAGGCCTCTCACAAAGCTTCTCTATTCACAAAGTTTATTGAACACACACACTGTGTTGCGCTCTTATTTTCTTTATGCAAAATAAGACTATTGAATCATGTATGGTGTGACTGCTTCAAACAGGGAGTTCTGTTGTCGTCCATACTTTTTCTTCAAACATCAGTGTAAATGACAAGTGCAACATCGCCAGGCCACTTCTCAAGCCAAGTCTCTAACTGTATTTACTTTTTGCATGCATGATTCAATCTACTGTATGTGAGTTTTTGTTACGGTGAACAATTGAGATGTATTGTGTGACAGCCGCAGCCATCGCCCAAGGGAGCTGCAGGCTCTGAGGTGAATTAGAATAACTCTTTTAAGATGGCGCGAGATGTATTTTATTCTTTGCATTTAGATTGTGACACACTGAATGGATTTCTTTTCGTCATAGGAAAGTCTCACATCACAGATAATTCAATTTGCATATGTTCAAACACAGTGCACTGTGCAAAATACAGCAGCTAAATTTACTTACCAAGCCCTGATAAGTTCAAAGCTGCACTAATCAATACTTTTGTGTAACAACAGATCAGATTACTATTGTAATATAACTGGTCGGTCGTAGTGATGAACCTAACTCATGAGATTGGGGAACCAACCACAGCCAAAGAAGGGTGAATACCAGGCTAAAATATGCCAGGTGGCCCAAAACACCACTCAAAATCATTGCTAATGTTTCTGTGTCTCCCGAATGTGTGAATAGGCAAGTCAATACAAACACGATATAGTGATTAAAAAGGTGATATGTTGGATGTTATGTTCCCAGCTTGTTCTGCTGGCAGGCTTGATGCAGGCTTGAAGGATAATTCAGGTTTACTACCAGGTCAGCTTCAGCCAACACTTTTCCTTTTAACATAACATTGCACCTTAAAACAGAGCAACACCATTCCAGTAAAGTCCATTGAGGCAAAAACTTAAGTGCTCTGACTACAGCTTGGTGCCAGGCATGGATATATTAAGCAAAACTGGACCCCACATTCTAAGATGGTGCCCCATTCTTTCTGATGAAAGCTGCCCACTGGCAACGTCTGTGTTTTGAGGCCCACAGAGCACAAGTGCTAAAGTCCTTCTCCAGCCGATGCCATTGACAGCATGTAAATTAGACACCTCCTCTGGCTGGGTTTAGGCACATTATTTTACAAATGTCTTTGGAGGTCAAACTGAAAGTGCTGGTAATAGCAATGCACAGGACATCTGTGTGGCAAGTAAGTTAGGCCAAAGTTAGACCAGGGACTCAGTCTGTAAACTGCTGAGGATGTTTATAACAGACAGCTTCTAATAATTTTACCTCATATTTTCTCATCCTAATACATTGACTAACCAGGGTCTCCATGTTCTCAGATATCAGTAATAAACCTGACTCATCCTATAAGCAACAGTTTTTGTGTCTCTACAATATCTGTTTGTCACTTAACCCCATTATAGTTCTTGTTGCAGAAAATATGAAGACTAATTCATATTTCCACTTGTTATGACTACAAAGGGGGCAAAAAAGTGAGTGAGTGGATTTAAAGCATTTGGTTGAGGCCCCGGTGCAGATAATCATGTTCGATAAATCTCTCTGGCTTTGGCAACGTTAGCGCAGCAGCAATCCACCCTGCATTCTATTTGGCTCCATTACACGTAAAGCCATTTAAAACTTGTGGTGAGCAATTATTTCCATCATCATGAAAAGTTCTGTTTTTGGATGCTATCAGCTCGCTTCCATTTGTATCATGTAGCGTTGCGGTAAATTAAAAAGCATAATGTGGACATGGATACTAACAGGAGACTAAAACCATCAGCATCAACTAAAAGCATTATCAGACTCCTTTGACAGTCCAATCTGGACCAAGTGATGAACAGATTAACAGTGCCATCTATAGAGCCACTATAGCACTCTAGATTGTGGCTAAAGATCATTACCCCACGCCTGAGTTGGACCGCGCTGCCTGGCAACATTTTGATTAGGTTTACTATATGGTACAGTTTCAATTAGACGTTAAATGACATTGAAATATTGTAGCTTTAATTGCAAATATTGTGAATTTTTGTGGTTTTTGGCAGTGCCACAGCAACCATAATCAAAAAATATCGTTCTGACATCAAGCTAGACTGAAATAACTTCCACTGGATTTCCATTTCCACTGCACACAATCTAATTTTCTTAAAGTTAAGTGTTTCTGTAGCACTCTTTACAGCTACCTTATTATTTTGGCATTAATCAACATACGACAAACAGTTAAAAAACACAAGTTAATTACAGTACCATTTTATTAAATTGTTCCCACACTCTCCCTCTGTCAATTACTCACTGGCATATGAAAAGAAATGGCATTAGTGTGAACAGGGCCCAGTAAATGTTTGGTGTTATGCTCCAGTACATAAGGTAAAGTGTGATTTATGTGCATGTGCTGTGTTTATGAAGCCCACCCTCACCTCAGAATCAAATCAGCCCTCAAGGGCTTCAGAATCTGATGAAGCCTCTGAGGTATTTGGCCTTGAATTGAACATACATGTCTAATTACATTTTTGAGAAGGTAGAGTAAGAAAGAAAAAGTGAGACAAACAAATCGATATTCAATTAAAGTCAATGTTGAATTTGTGGATTCCACAGAGGAGCTAAAGGAGTTGCAGCAGAGATAGATGATTACCAGATTACCATTGGCAGAACATTAAAGAAATGGACTCCCAGGCAGGAAGAAAAACACCATATTCAGGGGCCGTACCCTATTAACAAATCATTTTGGGTCGCTTCAGCATTGCAATTTCATGTCATGTTATATAATCACCTCAGCTGTCATTAATTATAAGGGAGAGTGTGTAATACCTGCGTTTAAATTATAGCACTCTATAGTGGCATTTTACATCGGTTAGTTTGCTTGCCTCGAGTGATCATTAGGAACAGACAGCTCGTAATGGCTTATTAAGGCTCACTAATTGAAATTAGCCTGCTAATTGTCTTATCATTTTGCTGCTTTTTAATGGCAGGTACAAGACAAGGATACCCTTGAGTGTGAAGCCAGATTGAAAAATAGCTTTATTCAATGGACGCAGAGTATAATTTCAAAGTTAGTGACTGTGGTTGCCCTGAGAAATGTCATCATTCCTGCATTGCCTGGACAGATTTGGTTGACTGCTGGCTCACTTGTCTTTCAACTCAACTGTTATCAGAGTTGTAGGGAGTGTTCACAGAAATAACATCTGTTTTGCAGCTCTCGGAAGCAAAGATACTTCATACCCCAGTGTGCGAAATATGTACAGAGTTGTTTCACTGCACATATTATGCTGCGGCTACAGTGATTTCTTCAGAATTAATGGAAGAAGAACGCAATTAGTGGCAACTGTCACCATGGCTGAACAAACCAAACCAACGTAAATAATACATGCATCACTCAAGGCAAGTCATAAGCTAAAAAACAAAAGTGAAAATATAGCCACAAGCAGCTCAATCAGCCAGAATTTAAGCCACAAGCAGCAACGAGCAGGTTCCAGGCTTCACAAAGTTGAGCAAAGTCACTTCTACTAGTTTAATTCTGTTTAAAGAAGAAGAAAGCAGGTTTCACATTCATGTTTTTCAGTTTATGCTAAGACAGAATGCTGGACTTTTATGATCCAAGAGGCTTTTTACGTAGAACACACTGGGCTTGACTTGTGTGTCCAATTTCAAGTTGATTGAACTTACAGCGTAAAAAGGCATGGCTTTTGCAAAATGTAATTTTTGGACCTTAATTACGGCGCCATCATTTGGTCGATTGGGCTCATATGTCTTGGGAAGTACTTGCACATCAAGATGAGTTTCATGTTTCTAGCTCATTTTATCTTATGACAAGACATGACATGACTTGAGCTGATGCGGCAGACGAATAATAGTAATAATAACGGTCATCATAATAATCATGATAAAATAGCACAAACACAATAGGATTATACTCCTTGTAGGCTTTAACCATAAAAAATAGCACTCCCTCAATAGCTTAAGAAAACTAGTATGTTGAAAAGGGAAAGAAATAAAAAAAAAAAACCCAAACAAATAATTTACTCCAAAAAGACAAGAGACTTATGTCACATTCACACCATATGGGATGGATAATGCAGATTCTGATGTTTACAACTTCCAAGTGTTTGCGTCATGGGACAAAACAAGTCAGTTATTTGTTGAAAGTTTTAGTCTGAGGGAGATTAGAAATACTGTGTGTTGACAATCAAACACTATCCATTCAACTTCATTTTATTTGATCACAGTCTTGATTTTTCATCAGGCACTTCTGTAGTTGCATCAAAGCTTTCAGAAAGAGCTGTTTCCATCTGCAACGTGGACATCAATATCAATGGTATGTCCCAAATTTGTAATGATGATAGCCATGAAATGACATGAATGCGCCGTTAATATAATGTAGATGAGGGGAGTACAGTGTGTCGCTGGCTGGAGGGACACCACTGCTGACATTCAGTTATATTTGTGATTGACTGTGTATTGTTTTAAGGGATGAATTGTGCTTCAGGAAGCTGTTCAAACAGACACTCAGAGGGAGAGAGGGTTGATAGCTAACTCATGTCAGCTATGATTAACTTACAGTAAACACTGGCTGGTTTAATGAAGGAGTATAATGTCCACAAGGTAGATAGTGAGAGACTTCAAGATAGCTACATTTTGCAGTGCACAGCATTATGACTACTGACAGTCAACTGTCACCATCACTTTTCCTTGTTTGCTTTTTAACAACACAACAAACACAATTTTCAGAAAATTACTGTCAGAAGAGACCTACCGTAACTGTCTTTACCTGGCAAGTTTACCTTCTATATCTCATGCTTTTATCAGCCATAGGAGAACACTCCAGCACCATGTGACAACACTGCCAACTGCATCGCTGATGCTGGGTGTGGTAAGAGGTGTAACACACTTGAAACCTTACAGCAGAGATGCAGTAAAACAGAGTATGTCAGGTTTTAGCTGTAAACCATCATAATAACAGTCATATTGGTCATACTGGATGGTGGTGCAGCGGTTAGAAGAAAGTTCTGGTCAGTCCCACAAGCTGGTTGGAGTTGTTTTTGTGTGGGATTTGCATTAGTTTAGGTTAACTGGCAACTGTAACTTGTGGCTAGATGCTAATGTGAGAGTGAACAGTTGTCACCTCACCTTTCACCTTTCACCTAGTGCTGAGGTAGGCTCTATCCCCCCACAACTCATCGCATATTATATATGCAAGTATAGATAATGGATGGATGGATGGATGGAGGTATGAGGACATTTTGGGATTATCACTTTTAATGTGTAGCCCTTGAATTACATCTAATACGGTGTCTGTGCTTAACCTCAGAAATGCTCTGAACTCTGAACACGGATAGGACAAACCCAGGTATGAGTCATCAGGTGATGCACACAGGAGACAAGGACATTCCCGATTCTGAAAAAGAAGAAATACCTCCACAGCTTTGTTCCCAGTTCCAGCTGTCCTGTGTGCATGTGTGTGTGTGTGTGTGCAAAGTGGAAGGGTGTGTGAGCAGAGGGAGGAGGCTACATGAGGACAACCTCAGTACTTTGAGGACCTCCTGAAAAGTTTAAGGATGACCCCTCAGATAGGACACCCTGTCAGGTTGAGAAATCCTCAGCAGCTCTGAAGGACACCGTTTCATTGTGAGCTTTGCAACTGCAACAACAACAACACACACACACACACACACACACACACACACACACACACACACACACACACACGCTCACAGGATTCCCTTTGGCCATACAGCTTTGTAATGTGGCAGATGTTCATTTTAGGAGTATACACTGAGATTGGTTGGAGCAGCAGCAGAGCTGTGATGAGTTTCATTCAACTGGGCATGTGTGCACACAAACACACATTTGCACACATAAACAAACCGCAGACCCGGCTTTCCTCTGCAGTCCCTGTCAGCATGTATGAGAGAGAAACTATATTCAGCAGATAGAGGAGATGCATTCTGACAAGATGAAACACTGTTGTGGTGAGGACGTAAACCGCTGCAAATACATCCAGGAAATTAGGACTGTAATGTTTGTCTGTCTTTATGTGTGTTTGAGTGGCTGTGTGTGTGTTTCTGTTCCCCTGTGTGATCCCATGTCAAACAACATCTGCGTCATTCAGAATGCTCCTCTGCAGTCTGGCCTTTGGACATGTGGCCTTTAAATATGAAAAGCTACCTGTCTATTTCACTTTTCCACTTGTTTTCTCAGAAACTAAATGTGAAAAGTGACAATTTGGGTACATGTGCTGCCCATGGTGGATTTAGCTAAGCTGGACCCAGACTGCGAAAAATCCGAAACCATTTTGAAATCAGGTTCATCGCACACATGTGGAGAAACTCGACAGATGTTCTTCTCTAACAAGATTTGAAAATAATGGCGAATCATACGCTACAGCATAAAATTAAGATTGTTGTGCCAGAGAGCAATGTGCCATCTGATCTCCTGACGTGATCTCTCTTGATTTCATTGGGAAGCATGTTCTGCAACAAGTTTCCGTAGTAATGTTGTGCAGTGAGAAAAAAACAAAAGCAGAATGCTAAACCAGTTCGAATGAGAAAATGTTTAAAGGGACATGGTCAGCATAGGTCTGCTATTCTTCAGTGAGAACTGGTGGTGATTTTAAAATATTGATAGGACAACCTGGATATGTGCTGGCTAGTGGGGCTCTGGTGAAGCTAGGTGGGCCAGTCCCCTGCACAGCAGTTAACAATGATTATGGAAACAATCACAATGAATCAACAACACCAGGGCCTGTCAAACAATTACAGGTGCTTGAGCGCCGAACAGAGGAACCGCAACCCCTGGAACAAAGATGGCAATCAATGAAGGAAGCATTGTTAGAGACATGTGAGGAGTAAATGTGTAAGGAAACAAGGAAACAAGGACCTAAACAACCATCGAACAAAGGCTTGTAAATCACAGCACACTGAAGCAAAGGGAGGAGTAAGGAGAGGGATTTGAAGGGACAAGCGGCAGTACACAGACGATCAGGCCACGCCAGCAGAAGCTGCAGCAGCAGCACTGTAGCGACTATCCTGGAAACCAATTAGCCACTCAGCTGGACGCGGGATGGGACTTGATTTAACACGCTTAGCTGAATGGATGAATGAATGAATGGAGGGATGAATGAATGTCCACAGCGACTTCCACGATCAGGTGAGGTTCCCATTTATTCCATCTCAGTCGATGCTGGTTTACATGGCAAAAAGTTTTATGGAGTGTTTTGACTAATTGTGATCTGACTGGTATAAAACAGTGTCTTAGGGAGCAGTAAAAACCCTGCGGTCTCCCCGTCACCCATGCATTGATTGGCCGCCCAGTACACCTGAGCCTAAATACTAATTGCACCCATTGTGACGCGGACCCAAACCACCAACCTAATCTGCACTGCCATCCAGTGCCAACTTGAAAAATAAACAAACAAACAGACTGAAATAAGCAGACAAATAATGGCTCCTACAAGCACAACACAACATGAATGAGCTATATGACGTCACTCAGCAGCTGGCAGGGAAGCACCCACCAGCAGATGATGAGGTTGTGACGCAGCTGTGCCCGATGGAATCTTCAAGTTCTGACATAATCACCTAGATTTTAACTCCTAAATATCAAACATGTGACACATTATTGAGGTGGCCCTCATAAGTCTGCAAGACATTTTGATAGGTTTGAGACCAGATCCGTAAACCTGTCAAATTACCAGAATCAATCAATCAATGCGGATAATTGGTACAGACCGAGGTTCCGGACAAAACCTTTCAGATCTTTGCCGAATAGGACAGTTTTGTGATTATTTTGGTTGATCACCTTTTTGTAATCTGATAATCTGTGCAGCCTTCCAAACATCTGGTTTTGGCAGATATATATCTACTGTAGGTTTCTGTTTAGTATGAACCCTTTGTCTGCTTTCCGCACACTCTCTGTAGTCATCAAAGCATGCTCAAACTACTGGGGACAGCTTGTGGGTATTTTCAATTAGTTATTGTTCCAAAAGCTGTGTTTACTATTGCTATTCCCCTCTGACCCCTCCTTTTTAGAAATCCTTTCAGTGTCACTACATTCAGAGTGTTGCGACGGCACATGTGGGCAGACGCCTTCAACTGCTGATTTTATTTATTTATATGTTTTATCTATGCAGCCATCCTCTTCCCTGTGAGTGACTGCAGCCCGCCATTCCGCCTCCCCTCTATCTGCTAGAAGACTCCATTAGCAGTGTTACTCTGGTGGGCGAGACGTGATGAAGTTAGGTGAGGATCATAAATGCAATCATGTCAGTTTCACTCCAGTGTGATGATGATGGGCCTGAGTACGCATACTGTACATAACACCCAGATGCAAAGGGACAAGCAGAGATGGAGGAAATGAGGGAGAATGTACAGAGAGTAAATAAAATATGAGAAAATCTACATGAAAAAGGGCTTTGAAGTGGATAAATGCCAAATACAAATGCAAAGGCAGGCCGTGTGTCTTGTGAATGTTAATTGGTGGTATATCAACTAATAAAGGGCTCTGACAAAGGCTGCATCAAGAGAAGTTTTTGCATTGGTTGATCAAATGACTTGTGTCTCTGGACTAACCACCTCTTGTGGTTCTAGTGTGACAATATACTGGTGCATAACCTCTTCAGGTATGTCATATTTGCATTTGGTTCAGCACAATTGCTCGTACTTAACGCCAAAAAATGTCACTGGTCAGATGATGGCAATAAAGAAATCTTGAGGGGAGCAATCAGTATGGTGATGCTGCAGTTTGTTACACAGTATTTTTTGAATAGATGTACAAAATGGGGTGATGGCACATCACTACAACAGTGAATCTTCTGTTGCCTAACACACAATGCGTCCACCCGGCATTGCTCCTCATGGGAGACTGTGCGAGTCACAAGTCAAAGCTGAACAAAGGCAAACTTTGGTCTGCGAGTCTGCTTGAGCTGACAGAAGCTAAGATAAGCACTCTTGATCACAGTGTCGCCAGACAGAACATGGACATCAGATGATTCTGAAAAACCCTGGATTGTATTACAATGTTATCATATAATTCACTATATAAGTCCTGCTTTTCTGTTGAGACAAAGACTCAGAACTCAGCCACATATACAAATATGCCTCTACTCACTGTCCCACTGTTCCACTGCTCGTACTCATCATTGTGTTCTATATGACAAGATGGGCTGGCCCTCACTGTCAGGGCAGTATCATGGCTTCTCCATGTGGCACCATTGTACTTTTTTTTAGCACTGCAGTTCAACGTGGGTGAGGAGGTCAGGGCCAACTGTAGCCATTGGTACATTGGGATTTATAAAGTAATTCTTGCCATTTAGCCTCTGTAACTGTATTGTTTTCAATCATGCTGAGATCCACTGTTTACACTCTCTGTATCTTCCTTTGGTGCCTGTGGTGTGTACTGCTCAAGGAAAAGGAGCTTTCATGTCAGCTGCTCCCTCGGATTGGAACATGCTTCAGTCAGACCTTAAACTTCAGGAACCTATCGCTTAGCGCGCTTTCAGAACTATTCCTTCTGATGTGGAGCTGGTCGAGCTGTGAGTGTTCATCTATCTGGTCACAAGTTTACTGATTGTGATCATCAGTGATATGTTATTACCTATCTTATTTATTCGTCTTTAAGAATTTTAATCTATTGCATATCTGATTCTAAATTAATTGTACTCTCTCATTCACCTCAACACCACACCTTACCTCTCTGATTTATGGCACGTCAGCGTCTTCACTGATGCATTACAATGGCATTGAACATAAATCAGGCCCTGCAGAATCTTTCAATATGAAACACAACTGTTACATACTGGGCATACTGGACATTTCCTTAATCTTAACAAAGTATATTTATTTGCCTAAATATTACAAGAAGGGTCTTTTTACTGACATGCAATTGTCATCTAAGTAGGGGGAGCTGAAGTCTATGTAAATTGACTCAGCTGTCAGCACTCTTGCTGTGTCCTTTGGCATTCATTAACTCATTTTTAGTTGCATATATTAGGATTATCTCTTCTTTGTTCTCCTTGTGCCTTAAAAGTATCCGGGTTTCAGAAACTGTAAAAGCTACAGTTCCCAAACTCTGCAGATTGGTTCTAAATGTCACCCACTACTAAAAACAAATACAAATGAGACAGATGGTGGCACTATCAAACAAACTGTAGCGTTTAACTTTTAAATGATTGTCTCAGAAACAACTTTGTTTCTTCTTGGATTCTGTGGGTCCATTGAGTTCATCGACATCCTGACAAAATACCCCAGTTTTACACGTGTGATGTCATTGCCACCGTTTGCAAGAAGCTGCGTGGAAGCCATGTCCCCCCCAGTGGCACATTTTTGTTTGTTTTTTGCATCAAAGTACATCTTTTGAAGTACAAATCATGTGATTTTGTCCTTCCTCGAGGCTGGCTGTGGCAATGTATTTGATATTCAACTCCTGTTAAGTGTTTAAATCAGTTGCTCACATCCCTGACACATATGCAACAGTCAGCAGAAGAAAGGGATTTGCTGTACTTTTCTCTCTCTAACAAGCTTGAGCCAAACCAGACACAAGTGTTAAGACTGCAGTGAAATGGAGGTGAGGTTGGGTTGCTGAGAAAAGCCAGGTTTTGCACAAGGTGATGAAACAGGAGTAAGATGAAATAACACCTGGTTACAATCCTCCTTGCTGGAATGATTCACAACAGTCTTAAAAGTGAAAATTTCCTCCTGTAATTTCCTAAATTTGGAGTTTACTAACATAAGCCACTCAAAAAAGTATCTTACGTTTGTGGCCCACCCTGTAAGTCACAGGGGTGTAAAGAACAAATGACTAATTAAGATCACGTAGCCAGTGCTCATCATTATTTTCAGTTTGTTTTCAGGCTCAAAGATTCATGCAGTGTGTGTGTGTGTGGTCTGCAGCAGACGGAGCAGAGGTCCAGCTGACTGACAAGTCTCTGCGGTGGTGGGTTCTGAGGAAGAGGCCGTCCCTCCGCAGGTATCCAGGAGAGATGTGGGTGGTGCACCTGACAGCTGCTGATGGGAAAATTGCTGCCTCAAGTGCCTCAGCAGTGGCTGACCTTTTCAACAGTAAAAAGGAATGATGTGACAGAGAAAATCATATGCCAGGATCTCTTTCAGTTTTCAAGTATGGGCCTTTTGAAAAAGCAAAATAACCCAACGCAAAGTTATGTTTTGCTGCAAATGTGCAGGTTGGAAAAAGACTGGTTTGATATTGATTGTGTGCGCGCAGTGGCACGCTCACACTTTACGTGAAATGGTTGTTTTCCCGTCTCTTTGAAATCAACGTAATGTGGCCGAGGTGTGGCTGTGCGATGTGTGACATACAGTCTGCAGATGTGGCCCTGCTGAAAGGATTACTGGGACAACAAAAACAAAAACAGCATTCTGCTGTCATGCTGTAGCTCTCAGCACATCAAAGGGTGTTATGTGTGGGGGTGGAGTCTGTGAACACTGATCACATCAGGGGTTGGCTGCAAAACAGCACTGAATTCAAAAGACAACTAATGGGGATCTATTTGTAGGCCGCTAAGAAGGAAATAAATAGAAATAAGCAGGAAAAAAAGGCTAAATAATAACATTTAAAAAGAAATTTGATAAAGATTATTCATTTTGCACAATGGAAAACATTTCATGCACATGAATAAGCGATCCCTTACGTTCAAAGCAAATGTGCTCATGATATACGTTACACAGCAGCAGCAGCACAGGAGCCCTCCTGTCTAGCGTGCCCCTTCCTCTCTGAATCAGGTCACACAGACCAGTGGGCAAGTGATTTATCAAATGCAGCCACACATGGATGGAGGTGCTGTCATTAGTGTTTGGCACTGAGTCTTTCTGTTGGAGGAAAAAAAAAAAATTACGTAATGATTGATATTATTATTACTGTGAAAGGAGGATTGCATGTCAGTTTCCACGTCAAACAAAAGGGGATCTGAGGTTAGTGTTCAAAACACATTGAGATGTTCAGAGCTGTCTCCCTGAACTTGATTTTCTAAGTATTTTAAATCCAGCACTACTAGCTCGCAGTCTTCTTCTTCTTGCCTGCTTTTAATGGTGCATTGCCGTGTTTGTTTATGTATCCCTGCTATCTGTAGATCAGTGGAATAGTCACTCAGGGCTGTTTATAAGATATGAGAACATTGAGGGCATGCGGCTGAAATTCATGTGGCATGGACGGGGTGAGACATGTCTGCTGCGGTGTGCCCACAGCAGAGCACGTCCATAATAATCGACTAAGGTGCTGTTTTCTCAAAGTGTGGCTACAAGGCCCACCAGTAAGCAAAAACTGCACAGGACCAAGTATTTTTTTTTCTTCTTTTTTTCCAAGACAGTCCTTCAACAAATCATGTGCTCTGAATGCTTCCAAATCCAACCTTATAATAGTGATATTGCTCTCTTTCCAAATCCTTGAATGACTACACTGAGACTTCAATCCAGATTGTTTGTACAGGCTGTAGAAATTTCAATATTTCAGTATTTATAGCATGTAGAGCCCCCAATTTTTTTGGACTGCCACATTGCTTATTTACTTAAGTATTGCAGGACTTAAATATTGTAGTATCAAAGAAGCCCAAAGTGAGTGAAAATGTGATAGGAGTGACAAAACCCTGCTCGGCCCTCCCCTCGTCAATATTAATTTCTGACTAAGACATAGTCTGACAACTATATTTACACTAGTTTTAGAAATTGTCTCAAAGGAGACACATTCTGTATTGGTCATTTAGGAGCTGCTGCAGGAACAACACATAACGCTCTCCTGCAGTTAACGTGACAACGATGTCAACACCACATTAAAACCATATTCGTCTGGGGACAGGACTGTCTCTGTGCCATCTGTGCACACATGATGTAGGTCTATTGTGATGCACCATTACGCTGGTTATTGATTTCTCGTGAAGTGGGTGTGTGTTTTTGCTTACGAGTACCAGACGGACCCAATGGGGCAGGGACCGCATCCTGCTTAGCCACTCTGCCACTAGCGATAGCCCCAGAAGGTGAAACTCATTTAAAGCAGAATTTTAGTACATACTGTAGCTCCAGAGTGTAGGTGCAGCCTTTTGAGCTATTGGCCCCTCGAGTTCTTCTTTCAAATACAGTACTGTCAATTGAAGAACAGGCATGGACATGTCATGGTCTTGTTCAGCTGACACCATTGTTGACACCAGCACAGAGGTGTCGGTCGTCTGTGGCATCATATGTATTTCTTCCTTCCTGTAGGTGTTCCTTCCTGTCTTTGTGTGTTGTGTTGCTTGTAATGAAAGTGTGACACCAATTACTGGTCACGGATTGCCCAATCCCTAAAATATATTATTACAATACTAAAAGACATCAATGATTGCATCTAGATTGTATCTAATAGTGCACATGTACTGGCTGATATTTGTTTTCCACCACCACCCGGCTTCAACACGAGCTTTAACAACAGGAGAGCACACTTCCACAGCTCAGCAAATTGACACAGTCACTGGCGTTCTTTGGTTCAGCTGGGAAAAAACTTTGGCAGTTGAAGCAGGATGATGACTGTAACAATGTCTCTCCGGAGAGCTGGAGAGGAGTGAACACATTGGCAGTAGGAAGGCAGAGAGATCAGTGTGCAGGAGTGCAATAGAGAGTCCAGGCCCCTGGTAGCAGGCCACCTCACTACCAACAGTGACCCTTGCAAACACACGCTCTCTCCCCAGGCAACTAATGGAGCTTCAGCTGGCTGTGAGGTATTTCACAGTGGACAGGGACAGCTGCCTGCTGTGTTTTACTGAAACATGGCTAAAGGATACAACTGCAACTCAGTACAAGTGAAAAATGCAGTGGCAGATGTAATATATGACACTGGCTTTAGTTTAGAAAATGCTGCTCCTGATGGCCCTGAATTTGTATTGGGGATTTCAATGGCTGTTCGTAAGTCATGCAGTGCCCCCACTTATATCAGTATATTAGTAGAGGCGACAGTAGCTCAGGAGGTAGAGCAGGTCATTCACTAATTAGACAGTGGTTCACTCCCCAGCTCCCCAATGTCAAATTGCCCTTGGGCATGAAACTGACCCCAAATTGCTCCTAATGGCAGTCCCTCTGGTGTGTGGGTGTCTGTGAATGGGAGAATGTGACATACGTTGGAGTGGTTGGTAGACTAGGAAAGTGCTATATAAATGCAATCATTAATGCAATTATGTGTCCCACTAGAGGAGAGAGGACACTTGACCTCTGCTTTGGAAACATAAAGCATAGATACACCACAAGGTGACTCAGACCACGATGCTGTCTACCTGGTTGCACTCGATAAGTGACAGCTTAAAGCAGCAAGCCTGACTCAATGAGTCCATTGTCTGGGACATCTTAAGAGATACCAGAGACAACACTGTGGTAACAGACTATGAACACTTTTGTGTGGAACAGCTTAGGGCAGGTATGGCAGCAGTGTACACAATGACAGGACAGGGAAAGAAGAAATCACTTGCAAGCAATCAGAGGTGATGATTTGACCTTTGCAAAAGAACTGAATAAATTCTGTGGCAGGTTTGACATGTCAGATCTTAATACTGAGTGGAATTTGATTAGTCAACAGCTTGGCCAGGAACAGGAAGTTATCATAACAGCACAGGAAGTTTGTCAAACTTTTAAAAGGATTAACATAAGAAAGGCAGCTGGTCCTGATAGATTAACCGGTAGGGTACTGAAGGAGTGCTGGGAAGAGCTTAGTTTGTTTACAGTGACTTGTTTCAAATCACACTTGATACACACTGTGTTCCCAAAATCGCAGTACTTAAGTGATTACCTTCCGCTAGCCTTAAAATCTATTGTAATGAAAAATCTTGAGAGAATAAGTGTTCTCAGTGAGGTGCAAAACAAACTTGACCCACTCCAATTTGTATATACCAGAAGGGAGAGAACACAGATAAGCTTTTGTATATATTGCATTTAATTTACTGTCAATAATAATCAATAATATAAGATGGCATGTTTTAATGGAAGGCTATTACAGTTACAGGTGAATAACAGAATTATCAGATGTGAAGCCCATTTTGATTCATAGGTCACAGTACATCGCAGTAAATGTTGCTGTGTTCTCTTCTATCGTTACCAACACCGGGGTGCCACAAGGGAGCATTGTCTCTCCAGGTCTATCTATTCTTTATACAAATGAATGTCAAGGTAAATCTGATGTTTTCATTGTAAAAGCTGCTGATGATGGAATGGTTGTAGGTTTGATCACTAAAGATGAAACAAAGTGTCGTGGATGAGTTTGCTAGTTGTGTGGTGTCATGCTGGTTTTCTTCATGTGAGTGAGCAGAGGGGCACACCAACAAGTAACTATTAGCTGTAGTGGTTGTAGTTGTAAGTGAATTTAAATATCCAAGGACAGTAATTGAGAAAATGTCATGGGATTTAAACACAAGTGACATTTACAGGAGAGGATTATGATGATTATAGTTCATGCAGAAGTTTCGTCCATTTGTCCTTTGTGGCGAACATTATGCTTCACTGATTGGCATTTCTTACTATGTGCGGTTAACAAGAACAAACTCAATAAGATTGTTAAGATGTCTTGCAAGATTTTAGGTCAGCAACAACACAACATGAGGCTACTTTGTGAGTCCAAGTGGCAAAGCAGCAAAAGTCGAGTAGTCGTTGAAGTGTTGCTCATATGTTCGTTGACGAAGTTATGTCATCATGGGCTTGTGTGCATCTGTGAACATGGATAGTCAGTTGAGAGCACTTGTGGAGAAAGCTATTGCCAATATGCATTGGAGGCGTGCCTGCTCCTTCAAACCAAAAGCTATTTTAAGAGCCACCCACTCTCTAGTGAAAGATGCTACTCTATATTTTGGTGTATTTTTCTTTAGCAGTTATGCTACTTAAAAGACTGTACATTGTATTTTATAGGTTTTATACAAGACACTGCATTTCAGGTTGACACATTTCCTCCTCACTTTGTCTATATAGCCTGAACCTTTATACAATATCTGCATGATGAAATGTCTTAGACCTGCATGGTGTTGCGAGGATCTACTTGTATTTCCCAGATATTTCTTCTGAAACAGTGTTAAAGACGGATGTGCATAGTAGATCTACTTGCTTAATAATCTTATACCACATATTAGACTATGTGCAAAAACAAAAGAACGGGTGGCGGACAAGACTGCGAAGGAAATAACCTTACATACACCTCTCATAACTTTGTCAGCCACAACCCAATTTCTGCTCAATTATGGAACTCCAGTTTGATGGATAAGCATGACCAACACAAACTGTTTTGAATGCAACACCACCAAAACCTTGCTGAGAATCGTCAGGAACTTTACTAGCTAAACTCATTGTCATAAATGTCCTGGTGCACTCTCAGCTTCAATGCAGCCTTCTTTCAGGCAGCAGCTTCTTTCGTGCTGGTAGAAGGCCCCTTAGCCGGAGTTTCACCTCATGCTCAGGGGGCTTTGTGACATTCGACCCAACCCTCTCCATGGCCTCCAGGAGCTGCTTCTCAAACAGGGATACTTCTGAGCAACACTTCCTCCAACAGGTGGCCTCCAGCAGCACAGGGCCAGGCTTCCACAGAGTGGGGCCCTCCACTTGCACCGGGCTAATCTCATCCTGTATTCGCGTCACCAGGGTGTCATCAAGCTTAATCAGAGTCACTTCCAGCTTAACATACAAATAAAATGTCAGCTTAATTATGAAATAACATCCAATTATCCATTCACATATACAACACAAAATGCTTGGGGAAAAAAAATCAGATATGAGTTAAGATAAGTTCTTCTTATTCCTCTTTTATAAGAACCTAAGCCGAATTAACAGGGAAAAAAAAAAACACTGCTGTTGTTTGTGTGACACACACACACACACACACACACACACACGCACACACACACACTCAGATTCATGTTGAAGAGGTCCTCTGAGGGAGGCAGCACGCTAGCAAGAGCTCATCACTTCAATAAACTCTCAGACGTGCAACCACATCAGAAGATGCAAGACAAAAATATTCTGTTGGGAAAAAAAATGGAAAAGCTACATCAATTTCTGGTCAAGCATTGTTCACAAGGAGGACTGTTGAAAGTTCAAAGTAAACAATAGTTAGTTTTCTCACAAATTGCTTTTAAATTCCTCCAGTGTGTCCATGCCCGGCACAGACTTGTGGGCTTTAATCCATGCTGGAGGGAGCCTTGCTCTCTTTCCAAAACTGTTTAGTCACTGCTGGCTAACATCAACTTCTGCTGCAACTAACTGTCGGAAATTGAGTGCTGTGGGTTTTTGGCACGCGGTCCTTTATTACAAAAATCTCACAAGTAAAATGACAGTCAGACTAAATCGTGATGTTTCATGATCAGTTTTACTCCAACAACATGGACACTAGGTCAAACAAGCTATGCAGATTCCATGGGCCGGTCTGTAACTCTGGCATAGTGAGTGTGCTCGGTGAGTCAGAGTAGGGCTTACAATGGCTTTGTAATCCTGGGAAAAAAAAAAAAAAAAAGCAATCAGTGTGTGTGCACATCTTCATCTACTAAACACAGGGTCTTGGAAGAGTGTGTTTGATCTATTGTTCCTGTACCTTTGATTTTTTTTCCCCACCAAACCAGGCACTTTATTGATGTGGTGGACTGACATTGCAGTCCTTAGAGTCTTGCTACTATTGTGGCTAAAAAATGTTTGGTTGCACCTGGCTGCCTTTTTGTATAAACTATCTTTGGAGAGGTTGTGTCAGTCATGTCACTTAGTTTCCCACTATCATACAATTCTCAGACTCTCACCCTGCACACTGCACCTACTGCTGCAGTGCTACTAAGCGTTAGGTCCCTCGACCATTACCACCATAACCTGCATTGGTATTCATCATGTAGTGTTAGGTAGTAGACCTACACTATGGACAAAGGGTAGACACACTAATGCAGTACAAAGCAGCGGCCCTGCAATAAATACTACCTTTTTGAAGTGCAAAATGTTCAGTTTTCTTTTAGCCTGTCTGAGAAAATATGTTTTGATTCAGCTCTGGGGTCATTTCACATTCTGTGGTTTTGTTTCTGTTATTTTGCAGCGTATCATATTGTACGAATATGCATTATTACACGGAGACACAAAATGATATGAATACCTTACAATATAGTACAACATAATGGAATCTGGTGCACAGTATTATCCATCTCCCAGGCTTGTGTGCACAGAATCAGAATCTGTCAGCCCCGCACAGATTGGTACTTTGAGCATCCGAGGAGCAGAGCCACATCATCTAACTCAACTGTGCTGCCACTGTTGCAGTAAATGCTTTATAAACACAAGAGCATACTCACTGAGAGTGGATCATGTTGGCTGCCTGCACTTCATAGCCTCATACATGTTGTTATGAAACACTTGTGAGATAATGAAAAAAGCAAACACTGCTGCAATATTGCTCAGTGCTGTCAAATACTGTAGTTATATAGCAGCAGCAGCAGCAGCAGCAGCTATATGTTAAATAACTATTCCTCTGAAACAGTAGTAACACAAGTGCTTTAGAGTCCTGCTGAGGAGTCTCATTATCACCAAATTGAGAGATAAATTAACTAATTACTTGTTAACAATACAATGCCATGCAAAATATACTGAATATTGTAATATTCTAATCAGAATATACAGTGTGTGTGTGTGTGTGTGTGTGTGTGTGTGTGTGTGAGTTGTCAATATCACTAATGCTAATGCTACACAAATTAACCTTGCTTTAAATGCATGCCATGATTTGTAATCTATATATAATGGTGCTGTTGCATGTTTTGCAGACTCCTAATGCAGTGTAAAGAAACATTAGAAGAATTGGTTTGTAACTTCAAGCAAATGAATACAATAATAATAATAATAATAATAATAATAAATACTAAGCACACCAATCATGAGTCACACTATATAGTCACACTGATGATGCAGTACAAAATGTCCACTAACCACCGCCTGTTTGCACTTGATTTCTTTAAATGCATTTGAATGTCAAAGAAAACAGGTAAACTAAACTAAAACTTCTAGCTGGCCCTGTCTGCCCACCCCTGTACAAAGCAGAGCACGTTCAAACGAGACACCAGCCATCGCATCCTGAGTCAAGCGTTTGGTTCGATTAAGACTAAAACGCTTTAGTTATGGTCAGGGATAGACTGTGCCTTTGGTTAAGCACTGGAAAGTAAATACATCCCGTCTCATGCCACTGTTGACTTTCGATATGAGACGCCATCTTTCCGTAGCCTACAAACGTACATTTAATGTTAATTTGATTAAAAAACAAAACAAAACACTAAACTGAACAGATTTCTGTTTCGAGCATACTTGCTGATACTAATTAGCAGTAAATGAATCTACTTGTCAGGCGACAGGTTTGTTTATGGCATACCATGAAAAACACACATTACTGTAGTGTGATTACATGAACAAATAAATAATGATAAAACTCAGTAACTTATCCACCTTCCTACAGTTTTGGAAAAGGCAGTGAATATGTGCCATCTCCTCTGCTCTGATTTAACATGAAGACACATCTGACGCTTGGCTACTGTAACTCTTTTTCTGCTTTGTGGACAGACAGGATGGCTCGGGCTGTCTTAAAGGTCCTCTGTGTGGAAATTTGGTGGACGAAAACACAATTCTCATTTTCAGATGATTAACGGCACCCCATATTTCCTGTCACTCTAACTGTTGTATGTCCAATAAAGGCAAAGACTTGATAAAACCATCCGTAAAAAAAACAATATGGGTGACCGTTACATAACACAAAGCAGCAGCCCTGTATCAACAGCCATCTCTCTCCAGCCCAGCAACACTTTAAAACTACAAGGAGTGAAGACAAGAGCAATTTTAAAACAGAGCAATCTTGCTGCTTACAGGCTACAATTCCATCAGAAGCAGCCCTGTTATGTCTTTAAGATTGTGGTTAAAAAAAAAAAAAAAAGCCGATGGCCTCCTTTGCATGGCTGCTCCCCGCACTATCTACGAGGTGCAATATAATTGAGATGCATTGAGATGTACTGTACCAGACTCTGAGACATGTGCGATAAATTCCTCATGCTTCTCACCCAAGAGTAAGCGCTGGTAACAATCTCTACCATCTGGTGCCACAACAAATACAGGGCTGCTTGATAAGTAAAGTCAGCGAGTACATGTTGGTGTGTGTATGTGTATGAATATGATTCCATGTGCTCTTATAATTCAAAGAATCACGGCGAGGGAGGACCAGGAGGGAGGTGATTGGTTTTGTTAATGGCTGGCCATTAAGCTAAATGAAAGCTGATGTGAAATTGATGAGTTTGTTTTGCGGCTGGTTTGCATATGGAAAGCAAATTTATTAGAATCAGGATTCTCACTGCATCCTGAGAGGCTCTTAATCATGGGAAAGGAAACCTTTCAGACCAAATCTATTTATGTCACTTTTCATCACACTAGATGAGAGCTGATTTGCCTCACACAGGGCGGCCAGACACCAATCATTGTTTACCGAACGGAGCAAATAAATGAAAAGAAGCAAAGAAGAGAGTCACAGACATTAACCAGTTCCATCTGCTGCTGCTCCCTCTTCATGCCACTGATATCTCTCATCAATGACAGACAAAAGTGGTTCTGATGTTACCCCAAGACTCACAGATGATGTGACAACAATGCATTCGGATGTGCTCGTAGTATAGTATCTTGTGCGCAGCTGTAGAGCACATTGACTGGAGTGTTTGTCAAAATATGGTATTATACAAAAGTTAAAATGGGTAAGAAAATGAGTAAGAATCATCTTCTATCTATGTTCTATCTATGTATAATGCATGTGATTAATATTCATGGCCTCTAATGGCATTATGCTGTTTGCTTGCCTGACCCTGATGGAAACACTACATTATCCATTTACACCTCCTCTATGTTTAAAGTGCATGAAATTAGGTCATAATATGATAAAGCAGTTCTCCAGAGTGTTATTGATTGTCCTAATAGCGTGTGTTTGTTCAGCTCTGCAGAGAACAGAGGAGGAGACATGAGAGGACGCCGGTCACGATGGCAGAGGCTGCTGGAGAGTTTCTGATCGCGGATAGCAGAGGTGCAGCATCGGATGAGGAACGCAACAAATGAATCAAACAATGTCGAAATCATCTGAGCAGGTGGGGCTTTTGATTGCGTGATTAAAAGCTATTAATCACTATGACACTAGACAATTATGATCATCACTGCTGTGCATGACGGGGCTGCGCTTATTGTTGCTGCACAGCATAAAGACAGTCATCGCAATGCAGCCATGCTAAACCTCTCACCGTGCAGCTCAAATTAGGATTGTTGTCCACACTTAATAATGTGATGTGAAACCTCAGGATTTAAAAGAACTTTCTTAATTACTTGCTATAATTTCAGCATCACAAATCAGACGAATGATTCATTATCTAGAGAATAACGTGCCAGGGAAAGCTTAAGTTTGGCACTGTCTCGTCAGTATGCCAACTTTATTTAACTAGTCATTGGCACTGAACATTTACAGACATGTAGGATTGAATATCTATTAACCGCACTGAAGAGCTTGTTGGATGGCCTCAGACAACAGGGCTGCATGTCATTCACGGGTACTTGAGCACTCAGAAAGATGTGCAGGATCTGTGCGAGCATTGCGTCCAAGTGTGTAAAGACCATTGATTTGTACAAATGGTAACCATGGAGTAGATTGGTTTTAAAATGGGAAAACATTACAGTAATTGCATTTGAGGTCAGTGGAAATCAACACAATGTCATAGCCCAACACTAGTGACAGATAAAGGATTAGTTTTTAAGGGCTTAGTTTGGTTCAAATAGAAGTGCTTGCTGGATTGTCTAATAGTATTTGAAACCACCTTTCCAATTGTAGAACAGTGGGGGGGCTCTCTTTTTCCATTCTTCACACAGCTACTTCTGCCACTTCTTGTTTGTACAACCAAATATAACACCATAAATGCCTTCAGGGACCAAGTGAAAGTTTGTGCTGTTGTATGCATTTGTACAATTTACCGGGTTGCAGTCAACTACAGTGACATGAAAAGACACATCATTCTTAGAGAGAGATTAGGTTTGGTCTCCTGATGTCTGGAGGTTGGCAAGTGTGCTGATCAACCATATTTATTCATCACTGACCAAGATTATTAATTTGACATGACTATCATGACCCCGACCCCGTGGTGGGTAGTGATGCAAATTTGCCATCAGATCACTCAGTTGATTAGACCGACTTATGTGCATATTCATTGAGACTGGTCATTAGGAGCGTGGACTGTTAAGGAAACTTTGTTTTCATTTGAAAGGTGTTGGCTGTGGTGGAGAATATGTAGCTTCCAATGCTTCTCATTAATCTGACAAGGGAGTCCAAGAACTCCTCCGTGGTCTGTCAGAGTGCATAACACATGTCTTACCTGAGGTTAAAAAGGGGAAGAGGTTAATTTTACTTTGTGCAGCAAAGTAGGGAAAAACTCCCTTCTCTCTTATCTTTAGCTTTATTGATTCCCTTTACTGGGCTGATTTTCTATGTTAAGTGGGAACCTCATGACCTGCCAAACCAGCCACCACAATCTGATGCGGGTTACCGCTAACAGAAGGTTAATCATAGGCAGTCATTAACATGAGTCCTCCATTTAGAGGATGTCCCTAAGCCCACAGGTCTGATCCTCTAGCAGTATTGTGTCAGGCATATTATCAAAAGACAGGAAAATGATGTGGACAGCTTTAGATTAATTATAGTTTGGTTTTAACACATTAAATAAAATTGGTTTCATTCTGCACGGTAATCTTGTTTTATGAAGTACTTCCAATCAAGCAAAAACTGGGAAATTTGCTCCGTTGGCCACTGATGGTACTGCAACGCAAGACACATTTTCCCCATAGACCGCCATTATACAAGAGATGTCTATTCAACTATTGACGAAACACTTTGGACTGCAAAGGCAAATTATTACAACCTGGATTCCGAAAAATCACAATCATTCGCAAACAAACAGTATTTACCACCAATGATTTTACAAAGTGTTCCTTCAAATATCATAAAATCCTTTAAACAATCATGTGTTCACAAAGTGGTGAACTCGCTCCATCCTTGCTTGTGAGCGACTGAGCCTTTCCATGATGTCCCTTTCATACCCAATCATGATACTATCACCTGTTACCAATGAACCTGTTTACCTGTGGAATGTTCCAAACAGGTGTTTTTGGAGCATTCAACAACTTTTCCATACTGTCACCTCATAATATTTTTTTTTTCTTTTGCAAACAATTGCCTCTTTACACATCCAGACAGAGTGACATCAGTATTCACTTCATGTTTCTAGTCACCTAACCAATGACCAATGACCAAAAAAAGGCAAAAGCCCCTCTAGAGCTGTTCAGAGTTGGGGAATAATTCTCTGTTGGTTTGTAACTATGAGTGACCCCTTATTATATCATCGTCTGATTAGTGCAATTTTAAAGATAATACTTTGAATTTGTATTTTCCATATATCTTTATACCCCCAAATCGTCCTGCTATCAAGATAAAGGAAGACAATGCAGCTCATGGAAACCTTACATAGTGCCGGGATCTTCATGTGCATGTAAAATTAGTAAGTGATACATCTGACTCTTCTATAATAATGCTGTTTTCAGTTTCAGTAGTATATATGTGCTTTGAATATTTTCTTTTTGTTGACATCAGTGATGTCTTTATGCCAACACTATCAGCCAAGCATATAAGCAGCAGGTACTTGCTGTAGGCCTTGGGAAATCAAAGCAGATCTGTGATAAAACTCAACCATGTAGCGTATTATACATGCTGTAAATTGGCAAACAGACTGCTGTTTAGAAAACAAATCATCCCTGGGACTTTTTTGCATGCAGATCAGAACCGTTTCCTGTGTTAACGATAAGAGAAAAGCGAAACATGATAATGTAAATCTGACATATAAAGCAGCAATCATCCCAGAGGAACAGCCCATCATCCCATAGGGCACAGCCAGCCTTAAACAGCCTTCAGTCCCACTTATCTCCTCATTTATTCCCCAAAGACAACCATTAACTGATGATGACAGAACGATGACAAAAGTAAATTGATCACTTAATCAGTCTTAATTTATGAATTGATGGGTCCTGATTAAAAAGTAACACACCCATGGGTATTCTTGACAAATCAATTGACACCACAACATGCAGGAGAGGGAGTCCATTAGCCAGTGCATTCAACTGTGCTACCCCAGGGCTTGAATTTGAGTGGAGTATATTTTGTTTGCTAATGAACAAAGTCTCCTTGTTTTTTTCCCCACACTGATAAAAACATTACCACTCTTAAAGATTCAGTATGCATCAAACAATGTAGATCGTGTGTCACCAGCCATGTCTGAAGTGTTTACAGCTGTTCAGAACAGGTACAAAAAGTCTGAATCTGAGCCTCTTTTAAGCTACTGCCTCCTTCTTTCTCAAAGAATTTTGCATCTTGTGCTTGTCTTTGTAGTCTCCATTTGATGAGTTGTACAAATGAGGATAATAGAGTATGATTTTTGACAGACTTGAAGGCATGGTGTTGCACTGCACAGTTCAGTCTATGATCTGATGGAGCTGAAGCAGAAAAGATTGGTGATGATAAGCAGCAGGCAGTCTGACACCTGCACACCTGATCCCAGTCCTGTGATCAGGGCACAATGCAGACACACAGAGAGAGCGGGAGGGTCTGCTGACAAGGAAGGAGAAGAGCCAGAAGTAGAGGGTGTGACACCTTTTAATGCACTTTCATTTGCACTTAGCCCAGATCTCATTGCAGTCTGTCTTGGCATTCTCGGCTATATAGAAATCAGGGTCAGCTCTACTCCAGTCCAGAGGGGGGCGACGATACTCTAAAAGCTGCCAAAACACAAGAGGAGATTCATTTTAACAGTTAACACACAATTGCATTAAGTGAAACAAACACTTTTTTCCTTTTTTCAGAGACCTCAGCTCCCTCACCCGTAAAGACCAATGCCCTGTCACACACATCGATCCAGGTGTCAAACTGATCAGGAATCAGATAGATAGCCTGACATACTGTACAATCATTTGTGTTGAAATTGCTGGAGCTGTGTCTCTGCCTGGGAGAGTGATGCTTCGTGTGTGTCCAATTCAACATCTGGATAGAATGCATCTTAAAAAAAAGTTCCTGAAGAGAACTGTTTTTTTTTCTGAATTTAATTTCATGCATTATGAATTGTGGCTTTTTTTGTGTGTGAGCCAGCACACCTCTAGCTTTTCTCTTAGTTTTTTTTTCTTTTAGATTCCAACTGTTTTCCAAAGTGTTTCACACGATTAGATTTCGATCTATTTAGAAAGTTGCTTGGATGCAATCACACTTAGCTTTTTTAGATTGGACAACTATGTGACCCAGCCATGTCACACGAAGTAACGAGATGCAAATGAACTTATAGAGATCTACAGTGTAAAGAATGACAACAGAAATCTTGATAGAAAATTTCAAATACTGCTCTCTTGAACTCGTTCTCACACCTGGCCAGTTGTGATTGTTCGATTGCCTGATCCATGAGTCCATGACTGAGGGTCTTTTGGCCAAAAACAATCTTGATAATGTAGTCTTCAAGCTATGTAGAGAGCCTGGAACATTCTGATTTAGGATACAAGAATAAAATGTACAAAAGTCAGAATGCAAGGTAGGTCTGTGGGAAGTGAACCAGCCAGCGAATAAACACAAAAGGATGCTATCAGAGCTCTGGAGTGTTACTTGAATTTTCTCGAGTTGTTGTGACGTCCAATCTTTGATTCAGGCCCCAGCAGCAACAAGATAAGACGAAGTCCATGCACCCGGGGGCACCTCTGGAGACTCTGCACTTCCACAGCTGTCCCCACAGGCTCTGCCACCCAACTCTCAGGCACACAGCAACTTGTAAGTTGTTATTGATTTTGACCCACAGTGCCCTGCTCATTGAGTCAGGGGCAACAAATTCAGTGCTTTACAGTTCAGAAAGATTGCATTTTAGATAAACACAGTCAGTGACTGTACGGCGAGGTCCCGCACAGATAAAAAGGAGGGTCTGAGTAAATACCTGGAGACACTGCTGATTGCTATCTTCACACTGAATTACAGTGGAAACTGTCTTTAAGGCAGAAAATTGCCCCCCATCTCATCCCCATCCCAACCCCACCATCTCTCCAGCCTGTGAGTTAGATAAAGCTGGCCTGCTTCAGAGCAGAGAAACTGGACTCTCAGGCAGTAATGGAGGCAAGGCCACTGCAGAGTCTACAGAGATAGAAAGCTCCACTCTGCCATTTGTCATCACCGCACTAACTAGTCACAGCAGTCAAGAGATGAACAGCAAAATTAATCAAGAGGTAATTCCTTTGATGAAGGGGGGGATTAATCAACTCAACTGTGCTTTTTCATTAACCATCCATAGATTTCTATCCTGGCGTATGTGCTACACAGTGCAAATGAGTGGATATTATGTAATAATGTGGAGTCAGTCAAGGAAAAAGGTTGAAGTGCTTTGAACCTTTGCTTTGAATTTAAAGGTAAAGCAGGTACAGCTGATGGAGTTCAAAGATATATAACTATATGATTAAAAATTTGTATACTTACAACAAGCAAACTTTTAGCCAGGAATTGTTCTGAATCAAAGCATTACACTGGTAATAGTTCAACAAGGACGTGATTAAGATCCTTTGAAACAGTTGGAGAAATGTGTCTGAACCTCTAAGGCATTAACAGTGTGTGTTTAGACCAGTCATCCACCGACATCCTCACGCATACAGGATGCACATCTTCCTCCTGCACCCACTGACAGTGTTGGGGAGGAGGATCCTCTTGGTGACACAGGTGTTGCACAATGCAGACTATTTCAGGGGGCATCAGCATCTCCCTGTAAAGGCATTGAAACCTAGAGAATATAGCTAATAGTTAGGGTACTGTCAAGCCCAAAATAACCCACAAACATGCATTTCTTGGTCAGCTCTGCTTTGGGCTGTGATCTGTGAGTGTCAGTACCACATTTTCTGTCTCCCTCTCCCTGCATCATCCATGGTGTTGACATACAGATTACCACACAAAGCTGAGCTGACCAAGATACGCACCACTATTAGGACTTTAATCCATTAAATTTTTGCTCAGTTTACTTTACTACTTTCATAACCGTCTTTTTCACTTGATTGAACAAGCTTTATTTTTCAACTTTATTTAGCTTTTTCTTGCATTTTCCAAGTTGTGTATGCATCTCCATGTTTACACATTTGTTTAGTTGTTCTGCATAAATTTGCAGACAATTTCAGGGATTAAATGAATAATTCAGAATAAAGGCAGCATAAAGGCAATTAGTGAAGTTTAAGAGGGAGTAATGGAAGAAACAGGCTAATTATAGTTTGTGTGCAAGAGAATGTTTTTATAAGATACCTCATTATGTAGCTTACTCTGATGCATCGCTTACCAACTGACCTAATGGTGGTGATGGTATTTTACTGCCATTGTTGCTCAGTCCTCGGAGTGATTATTAGTGTCATCAGCCATCATTTCAGTGGGTAGCCACAATCGCAGAGGAGCAGCGTGTTCATTTATCCAGCCTTAAGTCCTAGTATAACACTGATCCAGATCCAGGCCATCTTGCCACCAGATTAAAGATGTTATGGTTGGCATCACAAGTAATCTGAACATTGGTTGATGGTAATCCTTACAATTGACATAAAGATACTCATGTTCAGATGGTGCATTGATCTGGACATGAGTCCCATGCCTAAAAGCCTGGTAGAATCATTGTTTCATCACCACTGACTCTGCTTCAGTGGGAAGGTGAGCATAACGCACAAAGCAGCGGCTTAGTGCCAGTGACACACTGAGCATGGCCCAGGAACCTCTGGACACATGGATGCCCAATCACATTTTGGCAATCTATCTGATATTGAATGAGATATTTAAAGTCTCGGATGTTTGAACTTCACTGCACTGAATGTGTATGTTAGCTTGACACTACAAGGCTGTTGTCACACTCTTTTCTGTAGGAGTTTCTTTGTGCTCACCTTAAATCTGAATATAACACATGTACATGCAAGCAGGATGTCCCCTCACAACTAGTTTAGAAGCCAATCATAGTCCAGTATGTAGCCTAAACAGTGTGATGAGGGATCACAAACCTCCAGGTCAAATACACGGGGACTGAATGTAATTGAACTTTACACAATAAAATAGACATGTCTGGAGTGGACCTTTAAGTCTGGACCAAGATGGTAGACCGGCTGACCAACCAACTGATTAAGGTGATTATTGTACTTCCAATTTCAAGTGCATGACAATTGGTTACTGTCAGATTACATTTTTTCAACCACAGTTTCATGACATGGAGAATATACCCAAGAGTCGAGCTGTGCAGACACTGTGCATTTTTATTGATCTTGTATATTGTGGTAGCTCACACTACATATTTTACTCAGCCTTTCTGCACCACCAGAGCCTGGGACATTCATGCTCACATCGATGTGGAGCTCACACTGGACATGAGCACGTACTGCACATCAACTGACAACTGATCAGGCAGAAATTCTGCCCGATTCTAAGATTAGTTGAGGGAGACCAACTTGGGGCTAAAATGTGGCCCAATTCATACAGTGTCCGAAAAACCCCTATGAAATACATCAGTGCGTCACACTGTTGCACTAGGTGGCATGTTTTTTAATTACCATGAGCACATATTGTAGTTTATCTTGAGATATACTGTCTCACTGCCCCCAATACTTTCTAGAGCACGAAATACAGATTGATCCGCCACTGAAAAGAGTACCCAACAAAATCCACTAAGTCCCCCTGTTTGAGTAACACTTAGTAAAATCCACAGTGACAGGCTGTTTCACAAAATTACTTGTGTTTTGTTTTGTTTTGTTTTTTTTTCTTAATAAACTGTGTTTTTGAGCCATTTTTGAAGGATTTAAGTCATCGGTAGGAACCAATGGAATGGGGGCTGAGTGCTACATACTGCATATAGGACCATGGGAATTGGATTAGAAAAGGGATTTGTTGACAAGAGCAAACACATATAATATGAATTGCCATATCTTACAATCTGCTGTCTTTTTCTAAGACACGACATAACTCAAACAAGGTCCACATCGAAATACCGGTCACCAAAGAGGCCACAGTGGTAGAACACACTGCACAGACACTTAACTTTATGTTGATGGCGTCTGAGAGTTTCCATTGTCATCACTTCTGTCATCTCATTGTCATCACCATCATATTCATCATCACCACCATCAGACTCATCTTCTTTTTATTTTCCCACTGTGTCAATCCATTTCCCTCAGTCTGTCCCATGTGAGCATGTGAGGTGTTACAAATTGAGGACAGGTGTTGGCAGTATGGTCCCTAATCCAGTATGAAGTAAGGAACAAACACATATAGCACAGAATAGGCTTGCAAGGAGAAGCATGATTAAAGCAATCAACTAGCTAAAAACAAAATATTTACAAGCACAAAGATATGAATACATGTTCAAAAGTATGAGCTGGATCATTTACCAGGGCAAACAGCTGCAGGTGTCCTTTAACACCCTGCTGAGAACAATTAGTTAAACTTAAGTGCCAGAGAAGCTGTTCAGAGTTTATCAAAATGATGATAATGATAATGAAAGCTTACAAAACATTTGTGACACTTTTCTTACTTTTCCAATTTTTTTTTATTTATTTATTTTTTAATAACACACAGTGGGGAGCTTGAAGAGTCACACTGGTATCTTTGGAAAACCAGATACTGTAGTTACACAACAACATTAGATCAATGTAACATGTGAATTTAATGTAAACATAATGGAAAAAAATGTATGTAAAGGATATCACTCTCTCCCAAAATATGAATAACAAAACATGGTCTAAATTTAGAGCCATTCATTCAGAGGCTCAGCTCTCTAGTCTCCATAGGAATCCTGTTCGCATTGGCAAATTTTGTTTGCCAGTCCAAGGCCAATGCGCCAATGTAGGAAGTAGAGCGCTTGATGTTAGGGTAACCTGGGGGTGGTTGTTTTGTTTCATGTCAGCCTGAGCGAATCTGTAGTGAATGAGGTGCCTGTTCCACCAAGACATTATCAGTTGACATGGAATGTGGCAGCGAGATAACAGTTTTCACAATGGTCTAAGAAATATGCCAATTTGGAATTTGACCTAAGCAGCGATACTGATCTCATCTACTGTACACTTGCCATCCTCCTGTTGTCTTAATGGATGTGGCTCACTAGAAGAAAGAAGAAGGTCAATCTGTCCAAATCTCAAGAAGGCACCATATGTTGCTACTGGTTCAGAATTAGACTTCCATTCAGTGCTTAGGGAGGTCACCTTCCCAACAACAAACTTCTCCAGACTTTGTTTGCGGCCAGACCGAGGCCACGTCCACGAAAGGGTTTTTGTGCGGTTGTTTTGGTCCACACCTAATTACTCCTGCTGTGTTCGGATCTGTCCAAAGAAATTGTACCAAGATCGTAAATGAACCAGGATCTGATTCAACTAAACACTGGAGCTCTGAAAATGCCCTCAGAGGGGTTTAATCAGAGCCTTTTCACTGTAAACATCCTGCTTCATATAAAAAACAGCACTGATGAGCGTTGTGACGCTGAACCAAAACAGTTAAGTTAAAGATGGTAAAAACAAAAGATGTTAAAAGCTTCCCGTGGGCAATGCGTTAGAAATGCTGTAATTGATTCTTTTCTACGGTTTTGTAGAATCAAATAATATCAGTGTTCTTTGTGGTAACTGCATTGGATCTATCCAATATCTTAATCTTAAATATCTTCCTCAAGGTTTTTGGGTCGGAGTTTCAGTCATGTGACTACACAGTTGTCACCGTGTAGTGGCTATTACTGACTGATGCAATTTGTTGACATAATGCTTTTACAAATGTGCATATAATAAATTGACATTTTCAACAAAATTTGCTGACACTGCCACCAACATGCTTTTCTGTAACCCAGTTCTGCTTCACTGATGTGTTTTATTAATTTTCCCGCTGTTTCGCTGATCATTTCTACACTATTTTGGGCTCATATACTGTCTTTTTCTCTTGTTGAGTCCTATCTCTTTTACTGCTGTGGTGGCCTAATTTGCCAGACAGTTTTATCTTCTTAGCTGCCAATTATTGCAATATTGGGTATGTAATTTCTATTTAACAATGGCAGTAGCAGATGTTACTGCACTACACTGCAATTAATTACATTATCATATTTTACTGAGTTTTGGACCCAGACAAGCATTTTATTACATTCTGACAATATTACACAAATATTGCATTATCATTTCTTAAGGCCTGTTGCTGTCTACCTAGATGTACATAATATTGTTGCAAGTTAAAAATAATTTAAAGCAGAGTGTTACACAAAGGTTTTCACCATACATATCAGTAGGGAAGGCAGAATGCCTTTTCTCCCTCTGTGTCAGATGTCTTTCCCCTGGGTGCAGATTGAAGAAGGGAGATAGAGGGAGAGGAGAAAAGAGTAGAGGGAAATGTTGGATCCTGTTTTTTTTTTTTTTTTCAATGCACCAGAGGCCAGATCTGTAAATATACAGTCAAAAACCATGCATAAACCATTTCCCGCACATAAATGGATATAATAAGAATGTGCCCACCAGACACTTTTTTTTTTTTTTTTTTTTTTTTTTTTACAGTTGGAATGGTCATTTGGGAACAGCACAAAAAGCTGTTAACACAACAATTATATATCGTCAGCTTACAAAGTTGAAATGAGACATATTTTAACAAATAATTGCCAATTTAAACATCCAGCAGACACATAATATATTTTGTATGTAAATTATCCATCTGCAATTCACTACAAGCTGTTAAATAAGTCTAGTGAAGTAAAAAGAGCAATATTTCCCTCTGGGTTGTAGTGGAGTAGAGGCATAAAGTAACATTGGACGGCAAAGTACAAGTACCTCCATTTGTAGTTAAGGACAGGACGTAATTAAAGGTACTAGTTATTCCACCACTGCAATTTTGAGTTTTGTTGTCTATTTGATAAATGTTAGCAGTATATTCTTTCTCCTTTTAGCTCTGTTTTTGGTCTCCTCACTCCTGGGAGAAATATCTCCTCTAAATGATCCATCCATCCATCCATCCATCCATTTTCTCCCACTTATCCGGGGCCGGGTCGCGGGGGCAGCAGTCTGAGCAGGGACGCCCAAACTTTCCTCTCCCTGGACACTTCCTCCAGCTCATCCGGGGGGATCCCGAGGCGTTCCCAGGCCAGCCAAGCGACATAGTCACTCCAGCGTGTCCTGGGTCTTCCTCGGGGCCTCCTCCCGGTGGGGCATGCCTGGAACACCTCCCTAGGGAGGCGTCCAGGGGGCATCCGATAGAGATGCGAAGCCACCTCAGCTGACTCCTCTCAATGTGGAGGAGCAGCGACTCTACTCTGAGCTCCTCCCGGGTGACAGAGCTCCTCACCTTATCTCTAAGGGAGCGCCCTGCCACCCTGCGGAGGAACTCATTTCAGCCGCTTGTATCTGGGAGTGGTACCCCACAGGTGAGGGTAGGAACGTAGATTGACCGGTAAATCGAGAGCTTCGCCTTTCGGCTCAGCTCCTTCTTCACCACGACAGACCGATACAGCGACCGCATTACTGTTGCCGCTGCACCGGTCCGCCTGTCAATCTCACGCTCCATTCTTTCTTAAATTATCCACTATGTTTGAAAGCTAGTCTCTCACCTTATTGGGTGCTGAGTAGGTAGCATGCAGTAGGATAAGAATCACCATTTCACTGAAAACAGCTCTCTGGTTGATAAAGCCATAAGACTGAAGCAGAACAAGAACGGCTTTGGCCATACAACCAAAACAATGAGATGCTACAAAGGTAACTGTAGTCTGATTATTTCCTGTGGGTTTGTTACTATGATCAACATCTGTCATATTACTATTTTTGTTAATATAAAAAATGTTGATTAGCAACTGGTGGTCTGCAGCCACATCTGGCCTGGAAAAGCTTCCCATCCAGTCCACGGCATATTAATGAGTTCAGGAAATGCGTTACTCACCAGTGGAAGAGGCCTAATCCATCCTGAGAGTGATTGGCAATTAGCTTGTCAACCCTGTGCAATGAGCCAAAAAGTCTGTAATTCATATTTCATCTCTTCAACAGAATCAGATTATTCTCCAACAACATCCTCTCTACTTGCTGGATCCACCATCAAACCACTCAGCTCCCAGGCTGGCCATTCCCTGGGGTCGACAGCAGTGCAATGGCCAGACTACGAAAGACGACTCCGGATCTGTCAGAGAATCCCTAAGCTTCTCTGTTTGATGATCACTTGGGTTTGTTTTCATTGACCAGCTGTTGTATTGAGTCTCAAACTCAGCATGTTTGTTTGCTCCCTGGGATCCAGATGAGGATTTTTATTTATTTATTTATTTTGAGATAAGGACTCATTCGTTGGTAGTTGAACTGTGGGTTCTGTACCACTGACGACTTCCTTGACAATGGTCTGAGAGCATTTTCTAGGTCAGTGTCTACTTATCATTATGGATTTTCCATGTTTTTTAAGAGTCTGTTCACAGTGATGTAGGTGAAAATTCCAAACAATAATAGCCTATTCAGCCCTAAATAAATAGATTCTGGCCCTTGGAACAATGTAGCTGAGGAGCCCTGCTCTTAAGCAAGATGTCTGAGAGGCATCAAGTGATGAAACCACCTTAGGTGATGACTTTTGATACAAAGTAGCAAAGCTTTACGGCTCAGGGTGGTCGTAGACCCTGGACTCTTCTCATTTTGGCCACTTGTACCCACAATCTCATTCTTTTGGTCACTACCCACAGCTCATGACCATAGGTGAGAGTTGGAATGTATATCAATCGGTATATTGAGAGCTCCCACATAAAAAATAAAGAAATAAGAGAACAAACAATACTGACAACTGCCCACCCTCTGACAGACAAACCAGATAACAAACCAGATAACCATCCCACTTTTTCAGTTTGCTTTTGAATGTGGTTACAGTAAGTACAGATCTCAGGTCTGTTATTAGTTTGTTTTAGAGATACTGTACATACATCTCACTTGTTCAAGTTCAGTTCAATTTCATGATTTCTTATATAAAACATACACTATATACATATTTTTACACTTTTTTTTTTTTACCTTTTACCTTTTTTACAAAAACAACGACAACAACTATACATAAATTACAAACAATACCGGTTAATGAAGTTCTGTTCACTTTTCCTTTTTAAAAGTACTATTACTAAAAAATTAGGCTAAAAGGTCCATTCACATATATATTTCATGAATATTTGAATGTTGTTACCGTTTTCTACCACCCACAGTCAAATACAATCATTCAGAGTCCAAAGTAGTAACAATCATACATAAATGACACAAAACCCCCAAATTATCAACTTTTAATTGCAGGTGCTGAGCGTGGCCTTGCTTTCCACTGTGTCTCACAAAGATTTGTATCAAATTCTAGCCTGTCAAAATGTCCTGATAGCAAAGCCATGTGTCTTTGCTGCAGCACATTATGTGTTTCCAAAAAGCACTGCATATGATGAACAAGGACACTTGATTGCCTTTGTGCGCACAGTCCATCTTGTTGGGCACAATGACAGTAAGTTGCAGACTATATCATCGGCTCCAAAAGAGTGACGGTGTCTTGCATTTTGATGACTCCCCAATTGCAACAGAAAGGCTGTGCACAAAATTTAGTATCTACAACCAGACATACCTCTATAGGAAACTCTCACAAAATCAAATCCAGCATATGATTACAGCAATGAACAGACAGCACAGTGGGACATTATGCTTTTTTGTCTGGACACCTGGAAAATAGCCAGACATATTGCTTGCACTATCAAAACAATATACTTGAAGGTGATCCATGGACATATTGAGATGCAAAAAGATAACTCTGATGCAGGAAATTAGTGTCTCTGCCGTGGTATCAGGACCACTGTCTAACCCAAGAAAATCATTTGCAACTGATAAGTGGCGGAAAATCTTCCCTCTTGTCTTGCAGCAAACAAAGCAAAAAAGCAAAGTTTTTATCCAACACATAGTGCAGCCGCTGCCACTTCAAAAACCAGTCCAACTGAAATGATCAGTCAAATGTTTCTGTCCCAAATCTCCTTCCTGGAAAGCTCAAGTTTGGCTGACATAGCTTCTCAAATCCAGCAGTGGGTGCTGCAGATATGGACTGAGTTGCTATTTCTTGTGTTAGCGAAGGTAAGTGTTCTAGTTCATAAACACCAGCAGAGAAAAAGCTTGGACCATGCTCTTTATGTACAGAGACTCAATAATTCTCCCATGAGCTGGCAACAGTGGTGAAAAACCTCCCTTTAACAGGCACAAACCTTGAGCAGAATCAGGCTCTGTGTGGGTGAACACCTGGCTCGGCTGGTTGAACGGGTGTAATGTTAACAGACACACTCATACAACAAACTGGACATTCCATCCTCCTGTTCTGTTTCTATTTCAGTTGCTTTTGGGCTTTTAGAAATAACAAACAATAAAATACCTAAGTATCTACACACTATGTGTTCCACTCCTTGCTGAGGCATCCTCAGCACCACATTTCCCGCACCTACGATTATGAAGAGGAACTGAATCTGAATGTTGAAATGTCTTGATTAAAATATCATGATCGACAGTATCAGTCACTGAGAGACAGCAAAACTAGATTCAAAATTTAAAACACTGGATAAACACTGTGTTTGGAAAGGTAATCATGAAACTGTTTATATATTTCTTGCAATATGCTGAGGAAGGGAAGGTTTGAGGTTGGTCTGTGATTACTAATTACAAAAGACACTACACTGTTTTTCTTAAGTAATGGTTTAATATGAGCATGCTTGAGAGGAGCGGCAAAGTTCCAGCCCGGAAGGAGTTGCTAAAGTTCAGTAAGCAATTGATAATGTATAAGTGAGATGTATAAAACAGAACCATGTGCGCACATGACGTTATAAATCTGATGAACAGAGCCTGTATTTATGTTTCTGCCTTTGTATGCACACAGAGTCTTTAGTCTTGAAACTACACAGAGTTTTTAGCATCTAGCCCCAGGAGCAGCACAGCAGGGTTTCTTGAAGAGTAACAAGTTGCTAGAGATGATTCCTAAGAAAAGGACTAAGAAAGGAGAGGGGTGAAGTAAGATTAGACGATGAGAAATAGGGAGAGGCACAAGCAGAGACTGAAAAAAAATTGATTTAAATTTAGTTGCATATAAGAAGTGATGTAAGAGTGTATAAGAAAAAAAGACAAAAAAGGAGTTTGGGAGGTGAAAATGTGCGAGGTGTATGTGTGTGACGGAGAACCAGGCAGAGCACGGATGCATCTTTATTTTCCTTGTTAAAGCGGGTGAGAGCAGGCATGCATGGAGATAATGACTGTCTCATCCATTAATGTATGATTCATAGACAAGCAGAAGATATGTATCAATGCATCAGCAGCCTCTACCAAATCAAGACAGCTGCATAGTGTTATCTTCCTGCTGACAGACGCTGGACAGTGATAACCTCTGGGGACCAGCGGAGAATGTCATAGGGAGCATTGTCTTTCTATTTTTATCAAAACAAGAACATTAAATCCTTCTTTTTTTATCATACAGTGCTGAATGATGCACCTAACTCTGTACCCCAACCCTTTGCAATTAGACATGTGGTCAAACTTAAAGAATAAGTCGGTTTATTGCAGCGTGGGTTGTTCTCTAGTTTAGCATCAGAAAACAAACTTTTAATGCTGCACCAATCCATATTTTTATCTGAAAGACATGCAGTTCCCCTTAGCTTTCTGGAGCATTTGAGCATTTTGTGACAAAGTAAGGAAGTAGTTGATGAGCGTAGTGGAGCATTTAGGAGCTAATGACCCCAAATATTTTCTAAGGAAAACAATGGATCATGTTCATGTACAATCTGGAGGTATTGGCATCTGTATTTCCCAGAAAATCCATTTCCAACACATAACTATACCTGTAAAAACAAGACCAAAGGTGTGTTCAGGCAAAAAGCAAAGCAAATTTTCACCCCACGTCATTCATGCAAATTTTACAGCAGGACTGTTTTTGCAGGTTGTGTTCATTCACCTGTTAGCTGTGAGGTAGATAACAACAAATGCACCGACCATTTCTGTAGGTGTGTTTGTGTTCAGCTCAGCCTCTGACTGAACTCAGAGACTGAACTGAAATAGAAACTCTTTTCTGTTTTTTTCCCTTCGGTATATCTCCTTTTCATCTCTGCTTATAAAGCAGATTCATAAAACACAAACATCTTTGCATCAAATCACAGCACCCCATCCAAATTCATATACAATCACGTGTTTCCATTGACTTTACAGGCAATCTTGCACCATCTCATGTTCATGCTAACATGCTAACGCTTGATTAGCTCTCAAAACAAACTACAGCTGAGGCTGATGGTTACAGTGACAATGGTTATCTCGAAAATATTGGAGAATATTTTCATTTATAAAGTCAGGGGATCGCCATTGTTACAATTCATCCTCTAAAATTTCTGAATGTCTCCACAAAAATATTGTGGTAATCCATCAAGCAGAAAAAGAATAATGCACTGACTGTGAAAACAAATCAAAAGGCATTCTATCTAGATGTTCAGATATTTCACTACACAAGTGAAAACTTTGACCCGCTGATGCCGCGAGAGCAAAACTCAGGGGATCCACTGGGATCCATGAATGTCAGTATAAAACCTCTAGTAGTTGTTGAGCTATTTCCATACGATTTCACCTCATTTACTTCAACTTGCTTTTGAGAGGAACCTGACCAAGCAGCGCAAGACAGAGCGAAAGACTGTTTACTGAGGAGATCCCATTTATCTGGGTAATGCTGGCTGCAGCTTTAATAGGCCCAGTCAGAGCCACCAAGCGCAGTAAAATGGGCTTTGTTTTTAAGTGGTTTTCTGGATTTGGTTAAAAATATAATTACAACATATAAACAGTTAATAAGTATATTTTAAGGCAGTATTTTATCATAAACCTTCATAACATTGAACTATTCAATCTGAATCCATTGTTGCATTAAAAGTCCCAAACCACACCAAGTGCACCATCCTCGCTTTCCCCTAGTTACAGTTATATGATTGGACAGTTGCTGTTGCTGTTCGAGTCACAGCATCTGACATGAGGAGCAAATGAGAGGCGGATGGGTAAGATCAGACGAGTGAGAGACGTTAACAATATATATTTTTTTAATGTTACAAATAAAAGAGGTTGCCCAAAGGTGCGTCGGCCCACTGGGAAAGCCAGATGACTAGTCCACTATAGGGTGGAGCAGTGGGGGAATCCGCAGGTGTCGATAGCAGACTGGTCAATCAGCCCACCTCTGACTCTCAATCACTCTTGTCTGTGTCTCTGAGGCAACAAGCAGCACCGAGAAGCCCCGCAGGGTTTGTCTAAGAGCTGCCCATCAGTCAGCACCGACATCTGAGACATCCACCCCTACCAGCTGCTGGCAGCAAAGTGCTCTGAAGAGAAGCACAGTCAGCCCAAGGTCATAAATAGGTAGGCAGAGAGAAGCCGGACTATCGGTGTGAAGAGCAACAGCGGGATATAAAGGTTTATTAGAAATACCAACACACACTTTTTGAAGCTGGCAACGCATGCCAAATCTGTCAAATTTACCTCAGATCAGCACTGGCATGGTAGTTTAGGGAAAAATTGGGGTTATATTTTATTCATTCTGTCTAAAGGCTTCTGAAATCCATTTTAGTGAGTTAATTTTTTTTTTCTCTCCAGCCTGCTGGAACCAAGTGATTTAAATTAACTGATTCTTCCTTCTTTTAGCCATCGATGTGGCATAGTAAAGCAGCAGAGAGAAAGAAGGAGCTCGGAGGAAAGAGGGGTTCTCCTGAGGCAGTGTAATAAATAGTGAACAGAGGCAGACATCCAGCTGTGAGTATAAAAAAACATGACAAAGGCTTCTCCAGTCCTGCACCATGAGCATGGTGTTTTCTATCATGGCTTTCTAATAATCATTCCCTTAGAGGAATAGGAGTATTCTCAACTGTACCAACATATTCAGTAATAATGACAAAGTCTGAATACAAATGAAAATTTAACAATCCCAGTCACTGTGGCACAGAGCAGACAGATGAGTGGGACTTTCATTCAGTCTTCAAATATTAACTGTTTTTGTGCTCGAGCACTAATTAGACAGCAGAAAGAGAAAGAAATATGGACTGGGCAGCACCTATATTGTATGATTGGCTCCTGTTTACATGCATTGACCTGTATCTAAATCTTTAGGATGTACATACAGTTTAAGGATGTTGAGCAGAGGGAGGTTGCTGAACTTCCCTTTGAGCAGGCTCATCGGCTGGTTCCACATTTAAAAGGAAATATGTTCAGCTCCTTTTGTTTATTTTTCATGTCCTGAAACCTCTCACCAAATACCTGAAGGAGTTGCTATTTTACTATCACCGAGGTCTACGTCAGGTTCTATTTCATCTCTATGAATTATTCCAGACAAACTGACACTTTGGAACAATTTTACTTTGTCCGATGCTCGCAGCTCTGCAGCACCAACACGGCACTCAAATTCTTCTTCTGAATGAGGTTTCAGCTCCTCAGCTCTTTGCTCACTCACCACAAAACTTGCCTGCACAACACTGTAGAATGTGATCTTGTCAAAGCTGCTTGTTGGGCACCCAAACTCCTTCAAAGTGCGGTAGCTTTATCCAAGCACATTTGTGTTTGCTTGAGATTGGCCTTTTTCCATCACAGTGAGCGTGAACAGACAAACAGCTTTTAGTTCGAAAAAAAAAATAAATTCTTATAACATAATTTACCTGGTAGCCCTGCAACTAGTCTCTACTACACCGAGCTGCTAGCGTCACATCCCATACATATAAGGATGTATAGATGAACTTTACTGTGTCACTTTCTGGTGTGACCAAGGCTTAATGTACAAAATGTCGCCATTAATGAGTGCTTACTGTAAATTTTCATACAAAAGCCAATATTGAAATAATGACAATCTCAAATAATGGCCTGCTTGTATGTGGGCAGCACAAGCAAATAAAGAGAGGCTGCAACAACAACAAGGGTAAAAAAAAAAAAAGCAACGTTGAAGTCAATCAGGAAGCACTGATCAATGGTTCTGCATCAATCCTGTTATCTGCATCTCAAAAGTATAAATATAATAGACATATAAAAACAAGTGTGAGAGACACTTTGGAAATGAGAGTTGTACTACAAAGTTGTCCATCATGCCAAATTACAACTTGTTTAAATATGAGTGCAGTTGATCCATGATGTAAGATTTAAGAGTTTAATCCAACAGAATGATGTCTGAGAGATAATTTTCTTCCAGTCATAAAGTAGTAAATGCCAAATCCTTGACATTACCCTTTAAATGATAAGTGGCAGAAAATCATTTCATTTTATGAAAAACAGCAGAAAGGGCACCTGCTGCTTTGGGGGAAATATCTTGTTCTGCTTCTTGGTCTTGATGTATTTTAATTGTACCCTTTATATCACGAGTTTATTAATTAAAACAGAATGATTATGTTTTGTCATCATGGCTACCTTTATCTTAAGGCATCTGGATATGACAGGATGAATTGAGTTGTCTTTAAATGATCCCTTTTTTTTGTTTTAGCAAAGTGTCAATTCCTCATATTCTGCATGCAAACTGAACTCTTAAGAATATCTAAAGAGACTATTATGACTTGAGGCAATTTGCATCTGAATCATTGCTACAGACTGACAAAGAAGCAGTCACCAAATGGATTTACTGTAGCAAAGGCAGCACAATAAAGATGATAAATCATGCAATTGCAGATATTTTAAACACTCCTCTTGTTTTGAATCACTGAATAAATGAACTATTTTAAGTGCACTCAACCAGTCTAATTGGACTCTTGAGTGATAATGAGATCAATATGCTGCCCAAACACTGATTATCATTTATGTAAAAGTAAGTGAAGTTTATTCAGCTGACTTTGATGGTTGATCTTCAGCAGGCCACATCAGTGCTGTTAAATTAGAGTTTATTGAGCCTTAACGTGAATGATTTTTATTCATTTTCCTTTAACCCTTTTTATTGAGTGCACGCCAGTTTTCTAAATTGTCACCATGTTCCCCCTTACTTCAATTCTAAATAAAGGAATTCAACATTTTTGGAAACACTACTACTACTACTACTATGATTACTGCTACTAATGATGATAATAATAATAGCAACAGTAATGAGGTTTGTAGTTATAATTTGTAAAACTCTAATTTGATTCATGATTCCCACGTCATTCACATACCAGGCTTCAAGTTTTGTCCTTGTGGCCGAACCACAGTTCTTTGGACCAATCAGTGTCTTGTAAGGAACAACTGGCAGTCACAGGCGGGAGTTGTTTCGGTGCGATGACTGGCAGCTCCTAAAGAAGTTAGCATAGATGCTGCTATAGTATTACTATTTCAGCGCTGGAGAGCATTTCTTTATTGAAATAATAGCAAAGACCGGCCATGAAGGCTTTCCTTGATTGAAAATATGTTTTCACTCCTCTCCCAGCTGGCAAGTGTTTCTGTCTCCTAGAACATCATATGGTTTGTTGATCTGATAGGTTGAAGTTGGCCTTTGATAGACAGATGGTTCATCCAATCACCTGCCAAGTATTTTTTGAAAGTGCCTGCCCTTTTCCAAGGACGACTCCTCAGATTGTTCGGTGTACAGAACTGCCGCATCAGGTTAAATTATTAACAGATTTCCAGAAGTTCTGTGCGGGATGATCTGGTGTTTCCCCTTTCAAACCTCCTCACTCTTGGATCCTTGCTCCTCAGAAATTAGAGCGCTGGAACATCTTCAACGATGGCAGGATTGACCAGCAAAGAGTGAGGGAAACTGGCATGTACATGAGTGTTGTGGGGTTGATTTGATGCTGCAATTTGAACATTCTGAACATTTTCTCCTGCTGTATAGCCACAGTACAAGCAAGACCATTACTTTTCTCGAACTGATCCCTTTCAATTGTTGTGGAGCCTTCATAACTATTCACAGCCGTTTCAGAGGGCATTTTAGGTTGATTATGATGAAACCATCAGTGGGGACAGAGACTGAGATGGGAAAGTAGAAAGGAGGGAAGTTAAGTGAAAATAGGGCTAAATTAATCATAGGCCCTAAAGTTACCGTCTGCCTTGGCTCCCATAGCTCTGCACACCAACCTGATTGGCTCTGACAAGTGCTGTGGGCATGATGGTTGCCAATTGTGAGATAAAACAACCTGGAAGAAATCTTCATTAGCTCTCCCCTGTAGGAGCACTATGTAAAGATCCAATTATGGACTGCTGGAGTCACTCACAGTGGGCCCTAATTGAAGATCAAGACCCCTACACATAACTTATCTTAAGAGAGACTGCTGATCAGAGACAAGTTCAGTCACGTGACCTGACTAATGGCTCGTGATTTTCATACTGACAGGAGAATGACTGGACTGCTCAGTGATTTAACCGCCGCAATGGCACAGACACAAACAAAGATCAACGAGTTCGCATTTTACAGCGTACTGAGAACTTAGTTTGGAGGGATTGTCAGGAAACAGACATTATTTCCACTCGCAAACAATCCAGTGGGTGCATGTTCTCCGTAGTGCAGCATCTCTACTCATTTCTCAAATTATGCACTTTATTTGCAATTGCCCCTCAGCTCGGCAGTTGCCCCTCAGGGACAAAAACAGTGATTTGAATTTAATTGAATTTATTCAAGCTTGTCCTTTAATCAGTCAATGTAAATGCATCACATCTGCTTCATGGTCCTGATATCCTGATACAGGCCTCGTTTTTTTCATTTAGTAGAAAAAGCAACAGGTTCATAAATATGCATCCGAACGTTTGAATATTGTGTTTTAACCCCTAGACAAGCTATAATGCTCCCTTTATCATATTTTATATCTTAAGGACAATGAAATGAAGAATACTTTTTCGTTCTGAGCCTGTCTTGCTGCGTGATTGTTCATTATTTCATTTTCATGTGGGAAATGTGTCACATGGCAAACTAAAGATTCTACAATTTCGGTTTCACTGTCACAGAATTCTACATTTCAGAAATAATCAAAGATTATCAAAATTTGTGTTGTTCCTGTAATTTCTCAGCTAAATTGTTGACATGTTTTTGTCCATTATTTGTCCATCTGTTCTCTGTTATTAGGCTGCACTCCCAAATGCTCCGCTGATGACAGTTTTTTACCTTTGGGCTTGGATATATTAAGTCATTTCATGTCAAAAAGCTAAAGTACAAAGTCACGATCATGTTGGTTTTAATGTTAAAGTTGAGTCAGATTTTTGACTCGGGTCCACACCTCAGGCTGTTGGTATACATTAAGTATTTGTGATTGTTATTTGGTATTATTTGGACAAGTCTTAAAGTCTGAAGCTTAATGAAGGCTTTCTTAGGAGCCCCTGTTTGATGAGAATAAAGAATTTTATGAAAGAAAATGGTGTTTGCAGGACTCTCTGAGGCTAAACCATAGGATTTTGCTATCAGTAGCAGCAGCAAACATCACAGAGTCTGTCTATGAATGCTGGGCATGAACACTTTAGAAGACTTTGCTGCGAAAAGTGAGTGTGTTGTAGCTTAAAAATGAAAGGAACAAAGCACCTGCCAGAGGTCGTTGTGGTGCTCTCAGCAGCTAGCATGAGAAGATGATAGGGATATGTATTTTTAAAGAAGAGTACAAAGAGAGAGAGAAACAACGGGGAGGAGGGCCGGAAGAGAGAAGCAAGGGAAAACCCTGGCAATGTGTATGCACAGATGAACCATGAGGGTTTACACTCTGCAATGGACCGTGAGGAGCCTTAGGGTCTCTCTGTGGGCAAAGTTACACTTATTGATTGAGATGAAAGTGCAAAAGGAGAAGATTCAGGATGGAGAAAGGAGGAAGAGAGAAAGAGTGCAGTGGGGGGAATGATCACACACTCATTCATTGCGTGACTCGGGTATCAATGGAAGAAACTGAGTGCTCCAGTTTTACAGAAGCAGCGACTCTGTGCTACACATGAAGACAACCGAATCCTGCTACATTATCCTGCAGTCTAAAGGGGAATTTAAGGGATCGTACTAAAATAATAATTGCATATTAACTACAAATTTTGCATCAAAAAGGTGAACTTTGCGTCCACCCTTCATCATGAGGTGCATTTGGCCATGTGCCGCAGACAATCATCCTGTCTCTGCCTCTCGGGAATTTATTTTCCTCATCAAAATCAAGTCGTTAGGAGGACCAATATGTCACTTTTGAGACACAGAACACAGATGAATCTTTAATTGCTGTGGTGAGAGAGAGCACATCATTTTTTCACATTTTCCTCCATCAGCAACCACCTCCACTTTATTCTGCATCTTAATAGGAACTCCAGACAAGTGTGTTAAAAGTTCGTTTATAATGCAACTTCTTGTTCAGCTGACCACGGCTGACCTGATAATCAGACTGAATTGGCATTTCATTTTATACCTTGATACAGGCCGTGTTCAGAGTTCTCAAAGTACGGCTATTTAGAGTTCAGAATGTTAATGAGACGGCTTCATTCGTGAACACGTTTCCAGCACCGCTGTCTCTGGCGTTCACTTATCGCTCAGTAGCACAGGTCAACATCTACAGTATTAGATGGATTGGTCCAAAATTTAGTAGATATTCATGGTTCCCACAGGGTAAATCATAGTGACTTTTTCAACCTTGTAATGCCACCATGAGGTTGACATTTGTGGTTTTAAGTGAATGTTTCCACAATTATTGGATAGATTGTAACGAACATACATCCCCTTCAGGGTGATTTATAATGCTTTAATGATCCTCTGACTTTTCATCTTGTGCTATCACCAGGTCAAAATTTGGTTTTGTTCACTAGTTTGGTTCATGCCCAAACCAAAACTAATCACATTCCCATCAGCATCAGCTGTACTTTATTTGGTGCAAATTAGCAGATGCTATCATGCTAACAGGGTACACTGGATGATGAGCTTAGTAAATATCACCTGCTGAATATCCACCTGTTGGCATTTTCATTGTGAGCATGTTAGCATGCTGCACCACTGTGCAAAGTACACAGAGATGCTTCTGTGGCTGAGATTCCACCCGGTGCATCTCTGTGACGTCGCATCCGCAATGCATTTTTGTTCCGTCCTCCACGTGGCTGCAAACCCCACCGGGCGTGTTTCAGATTTTGTTGATTTGGTACTTTTTCCTTGATTTAGGGAGGCTTTGTAGTGAAGTGGTTTCTTTTATTGTCTGTTTTAATTCACTTAATTTAATGTATTGCTGATGTACGTTCAGAGTCGGCACAAGGTGTTTACCAGATTCTCTACACTGTTCCTGCGTCTGACATCCTGTCTGACTCAATCTGCTCTGTGCAGATTGACACGCCATCCGTCAAAAAAAAGACTCGGCTCCTGGGACGCTTATGAAATGGAGATGGAACACGGCTGCTGCAATTGCACGCATTGACTAGAATGGCAGCAATCAGCTCCATCGGACGGCGGATGTTACACGCCTGGTGGAATTTAGGGGTTGTTCTTGTAATCATTTGCAATCTTGTTTTAGCAATCAAGTCAAGTCAAGGGAAAAGAAAGGAAAAAAATATGAATTCTGACAAGAATCTTGCTTTTTTTACGAGAGAAATACAATGTTAAGCCCCCCTTCCCCTGCACAATAATTTTCATACAGTCCCTAAGCACAGTCTGGGAGAAGCTGCCAGCTCTCACTGTCACTGGAATTTCAGGATGTAGTTTGGGCGACAAATACAGCTGTGCTCCACTACCTGAGCCACTCAGTTGTTTTCTCTGTTCGCTGTCAATGAGGTGACACCACAGGTGAGGCGGTGTATGCCGGAACAAAAATCACCCCCTGGAGACTGGATGCTCTTCCCTGGTATTTTAGGTGAAAACTGCAGAGAGCACTGCAGAGACAGGTGTGGAATTTTAATGAAGCAGAGACAGAGAAACAGCCGGAAAGATGAATTCACAGAGCTTCGCACAGATGGTGAATGTTGAAAATGATATTTAGGTCAATAGTCAAATTGGATTAAGTATTCAAAACTCATTCAGTCATTGACCACATAACATAATGCCACCCAGCTAATAAATAACAAGCAGTCTAAGGAGAGAAAAGCACCAAATATATCCTCCTGATATCCTGAAGGAAATAAAGGCGAGCTTGTTGTATTGACAACTCAAAGTCAATATTCTCTCTGGCACTGTATGAACAATATCCACTTCTTATTTAAATTTCCATTTCAAACCCAGGCTTTAGCATTGAAGAATATTGAATTATTCACAGTCAATAACCTCATCAAATGCAGTATTAGTGTATTTATTATCAGAGTTTGATGCTCAGCCCTGTATAATGTTCCACTATTGTTGCACTGTTCATTTCGGTGAAGCAGACAGCCGTGTTGCTTTGTCTCCGCTGTGTCTATTAATTGCCAAAGACACATTAGCCTGCTGCTGAACAACTGGCTTCGTGTTGTCAGCACACTTTCACTGCCACACTACCGCTGCCATCAGTCGAACAACGTTATTTAGGAGAGTGTCACAAAGATGTGCAGAGACAAAATAACGGTCCAATTTGATAAATGATGTTTATCACACTGATCACAGATCTCCGCCCAGCACCACCCACTGCATTGTATTTCCATGCCATTATGTTTAAACAGAAAAATTAAGTTGAATCCTCCTGTTATTTACCTTGAAGTAGTAAGTATAGACAATGAACCAGCGATCCACAGCAGCCCTCCCGGCTTGTTTGCAGCAGTAAATGTGTTGAGGATGTCTAATGGTCTGCACTCTGTTATATTCATATATTTATGCACAACTAGCCCTAATCTCTTTGGGAGCAAATTGTTGTCCTATCTTGGAGATTCTCCAGCTCAGCATTATAATGAGTTAATATTGGATGTTACCGAAGCAGCTCTAACTGCTTTGATAGTGCCAGTGAAAGTAATTAGTGTTGAGCTAAGAAGTAAGCTCCTTTAAGAAAGGTTTTTTATTAAAGTTTAAGGGAGAAAAAAAAAAAAGGTTTTCCTAGATCAAGCTTGGCTTTTTTGTTTCGCCTTCTGATCGTGCTTCCCATACAGGTGTTAGAAATGCACACGGACTGAAAGAGATCTTTAATGTGGCCGTCAGGTAAAAAATATTATGGCTCACACGTTTATTGAAATTTACTCATAAACCAGCAACTGTAAGTAACGCTGGCTCGGGATGAACTCGTAGCTACACAGCGTTCTAACATTCATTCTGTTGGGGTTAAACATGCTGTTAATAGTACCTTAATGTCGTTTCTTCACTCAAAGCCATAGCCAGTAACCAACGTCAGATTAGCATTTTTGACTGATTAACATCCGTTTTTAACGAAGGGTATCCCTCATCCATGCTGACATATCCAAACATGAGTCTCAAACTGAGCTCAGTTTGACTCTGCCACCACATTAATTGTGAGCCGGGCACTTAAATCAGCCAGCAGATTAATCCGTATGCCACACTTGATGGCTGCTCGATTGTTTGTGAATTTTCTTCAAGTGTTTGAGCTCTTGATGAAAGCTCTTTGCGTATATTGACCTTGAAAAGTGTGAGAGATGCCAGGTTTGTAGTACTGAGTTTGAGTTTCTAAAGGGTGCTCCGGTGCTTTAAGCATCTGGTGTTGTTTGTAGTCTCTCCCTCTATTGAATGGTGCTTTACATTTATGTGTCTGTACTGCATGTACAGTATATGCAGTAAAAGTATATACATATGCAATGCAGTACTCATACAGTACACTGAATTTCCACGTTTTTATGTTTTGTTTTGTTTTTTTGTTAAATATAAAATAGGGATGTTTGGAAGGAAAAAGATGGAAAAGCAGCTGCTTAGACCGAAAACACTGCATCCTTTAAGAGGCAATCTGACATTTCATGTTTACTGCTTTTGTTGTCCACCAACATTAACTCCTGCTGTGGCCATATTTGTATCGTGCTAACCTCTCACGTCCCGCTGACTGCATTCTGAAATGTCATAAATGTGACTATAAAGCCCTGCAAAGAGTTTACAGCAAATATGGTGTACTTTAAAAGGCACCAAACCTTCATGAACAACCCTCTATTTAGATTAATGTCAATAAAACATTGCACTGCATCCTAAGCCATTTCAACATCAGCTGCAATGATTAGCAACAGACTTCATTCCAAATAATCAACAAACATAAAGCATATCTTTGTATTACTGTATGCGAACGAACGACGAACAGCAAATAGAGAAAGTTTCAAAAGTAGACTCTTGGTTTAATAGTGGTTTTATTATATTAGTCTAGAGCAAGAGGTCAAAAAAACAAAAAACAAAACAAATATAGATATTGATTCTTTCTTAAGATGGGTTATTGTAGTTGGTCTCTCTGAGGGTCAATTTGATGGCTTGAGCATGGTACATATCCACCATGACACATCTACAATGACAATGTTAAAACAGTTGATGTTTGCAATGTAAGGTTCAACATTTTATATATATTCATAGCACTGAACACCAAGCACTAAATACTAAACACCAAGTGAAAGTTTGACCGGATGGTGATGCCAGATGAAAAGTCAAATGATTGTCAGAGTTACTCATCTTCTGGGGACCTTGAATATACCTATTCATCCAAAAGTTAGTGAGATATTTCAGTAAAAGTACTAATGTAAACCTCATGGTAATGGAAGTAGAAAAATCCAGGGATCCACAAAGTGATCAGAATTCATCCTCTAAGGACCACGAATGTCTGCACAAATTTTAATAGCCATACTTGCATTATTTGTTCTTTTTTTTTTTTTGTCCATATATTTCAGTCTGGTGCAAAGTGGACTGACTGACAACGTTGGAGGCATTCCATTAGCATACCTATGGATATTAATAGATGTTTGGTATGTTAGCATGATGTTTACTGTATACTTTAATGCTCACCAGAAGATGAACCCTTTCCTTCTTTAACATGCCATCCATTTAATGAAACCTTCAGCAAAAGTGTGCAATTTGTAGAGACGTTATCCAGGCAGCTGTGAAATGTCTCCTGTGATGACTCTCAGGGGTATCAACTGTTCAGACTTGATTTGGTATCTTATGGATCAAATACACATTTGTTTATATGCTGATGGCTGATTCATCCAACCGATACCAGGAGCTTACACAGTTTGTTTCTATTGCTCATCTTAAAGTCTTTAATAATCGTCAGGAATAGAAATGACAAATAAAGATTCAGTGCTTTGCCGCAGTTTTATCTTTCTTACTGAAATGGTATTTAGCTTCAACCACTGAATGCAAGACAACAAGTGTAATAAAAAGCAGTCAACATTTTTTTGTGTATAACTGTGTGGGACCCCGGCTTTCACAATAGCACAAATAGACTGAATTATTAATTCAATTCAATAAACAACAATTAGAGGTGAAAAACACTGATGACCTGGAATCCAATTTTCATTAAAAGGCAGAAATGTGCATCATCTTCGCAGTGGTCAAAGCAGAACTCCAAAGCCCCTCAGAAGGCCATAACATTATCCTGCCATTCTCAGTACTTAACCTTGACATTTCCTTCGCTGGCAGTTCCTGCTGTGAATTCAGAGGGTGCATCACAGCACAGTGGGAGCCCTGACACTGAGTTGCTATGACAAGTCAGAGGTCCATCATCCACCCACTGAGTGTTAATAGGTGTACAGTGAATTGGGGGTTAAACAGTTAGCAGGGCTGATATGGACAACTGAAAGAAAGAAAGAAGGAAAGAAAGGAACATATAAAGAAGTGAATTGCTACTTGTCTATCTAATTTTACTGTTCAATCTCTCCTTCTCTTCCTCTCTTCAGCTCTAGAATTCATATTGTGTTGAGAGCTCTTTTGGGGACTGAGAATTCATTTGACCTAGATGTTGCACCATTCCATTTTTCATTGAGAAATTGCTGCACGCTGTCTCATATACAGAGTTGGTCTCTTGGCTCCATTTTCTTTGTTTTAGTGTTTTCTACAAGTGTACCATGTCTCATGGATATTGGCACACACAGTGGGCACAGTTGTTCTCCACAGTGAGACATTGAGAAAAGTCAAGTACAGAGGACTTCAGGTAGTGCTGCAGGAGAAGTAATTGTTGGTTTGAAGGTTAAATAAAGAGGATTAATCAGTCTCATTTCATGAGGGGAAAAAAGGTAAACAGCTGCTTAAAATGATGGAATATGGTGGATCACAGTCCACAAAATTTGTATATTAATAAAGTGATACACATTTTCAATTTGCCAGTGGAAAATTTTAAAAAGAGCGAAAGAAAACAAAGCTTTTACACTTGGCTGAGTTGAAAAGGTTATTGTACAAAAACAACAAAATGTGACAGAGTGCAATGGCAAAAAAGACTTAGCAAATAAATCAGAATGTGCATAAAGCATGTGACTTTAAAGTCACTCAAGCTTCAGCTCCATTGGACAGGATAATAATATCAGATCTGTGTGGAGCGATTATAGGAAACAGGAACCTTACTTGAAACAAAGAATATGTTGTATTTCCATCCTGTTTTCTGCATTGTTTTCCATCGTTTGAGCTTTGACTTTTAATACATTATCTCATTGTGCCTTCTTGTTCTGCAAATGTATTTCTTTTCAAAGATTAGATGTAAAACTAATTCCTTTAAGGCGTGAAGTTATACTATTTTGAAGCAATTTCACTGAAAGAACACAAAAGCCCGACTACGAGCCTCTCCCTCATGACTGTTCAGTATATTGTGGTTACTCCCTAGTCGTCTTGTTCTGGTGTTAGACTGGAAAATGCTATATCTTACACATCTTGAGCATTTTTATTGTCAATTCCCATCAAAACTGTGAAGGCTGCAAAGAGCAGTATATTTAACACAACATAAAGACACATGCACACTCTGTGCACTGACCTGCACATTTGTATCACATGCACAGGGCTTGCATATGGCTGAGTCATCCTGGTGCTACTTTTGATGGATGATACAAGCTGCTAGTAAATAAGTTGGTCAAAGGGCATGAGAGTGTCTCATAACATGACACAAGATGCTAATACTAGCAGAGGAGAGAATTTGGCAAACAAGTCGCCATCTGGAAGCCAACAAACCACTGATGGTCAAAGTTGTCTATTCAGATATTCTGACAACACTGGGCTTTATGGTCACTCACATTGCAAACTGTTGAAGTGATAATCTGCTGGTGCTGTGCTGTTTGTCATACCAGTACCTAAACCACTCTTGAATCTGTACCCAAGTCTTCTGATAAAGGGTATCCTTTTGTATAAAGGCTTAGGTTCAGACCTATTGAGAACAGTAGTGGGAATAGTGCAGTTGAGTTGTGCAACTATGGCTTTCTGAAAAGCATCAGAAAAATCATTAATCGTAGAATATTAAGCAGAGGAGGGACAAATAGGAAGATCTCAGCCCCTCTGATGCTATAAAATGGTTTTCTAGCTAATATCTGCAGCAGGATGGATGGATGAGAGGATTTCCACCCCTTCTGTTCTCCAGCTCCAACAATAACCCAATGATCTGCATCAGGAGGTGTAGAGCTGACAGGAGCCTAAAGTTTAGCATCCAGCTCCTCCCAGTAATCTCATCCTAACATGGACGGTGGCCCACAGTAGGTAGGCTGGCTGAGCCAGATTTACCTTGCCAAGGAAGATTTGTCTCCCAGCTGGTACACTCTTTATTAGCCAAATGAGCAAGTAACACCAGGAGTACATCATTGTTCTGAACTTGGTGTCGGGATGAAATTTGACTCAGCAGTTCCATATTTATCTGACTATTTATCTTTGCAACCTGTGCATCCAGGGGGAAGAGGAAGAATGCATAGCTATAAAATAAGGACAAAAGTGTTAAAGTTCAGTTCCAGAATGTAGAAAAATAAAAGGAGGTAAAATTCTCAAGAGCAAACATCATGGAGCCCAAGGTAAAATATCTGATTGCGGAGGCAAGCAGGGATTTGAAATTTCAGTTGAAAAAACAAAATGTTATATGTGGCAGCCATGGACTAACATGGAAAAAGCATAAAGACAGTGCTGTGACTAAATGTTAAAGGGTGATAAATGTAATGTGTTCCCTCTCAGGGAGTACATGAGGTGCTGGCCAGAACACACAATTAATGATTTGCAGAGCAACGATAAGATCGAGCTTAGATTACTGTTGTTTCTGTTGCGAAGCCACAGCTCAAAAGACTGGCTGTAGTACAAGCAAAGACACTGAATGCTGTGGGGCCTTCCATACAGCCCCAATGCCAGCTTTACTTGTAGAGATGGGAGAAACTCCTCTAGGGATTTGGCGATCAAAACTGGCAATGCTGCACATAATTAAACTAAAGGGACATCAAGGCGAACACCCAGTAAAATTAGTTCTGAAAGATGCATTGGATTGGGGAGGAGCAACAAGGAAGAAAGAGCGTTTCATTTTCGAGATCAGTAAAGAGGTGGAGAAGCTGTAGTTGGGAGCAGTAGGGGTGGCCCTTTTGATTTACTGGCCAATTATCCCACCAATTTACCCACTCCAGAAACAGACTTCCGTATTCAGAAAACATAAGAACATATGATAATACTGTGTATGAGGACATGGTAAAGGAAAGGCTAAAAAACATCTGGGAACAGTATCTCCAGATTTATAGACAGAGGCCCAAGATCCCCAAAATGATCAGATACAGATGATTATAAATAATCCATAAAACATTCATAAAATCAAATGTAATTCATTTATTAGTGGGTTTACTATAACACAAAAGAAAATCACTTGCGTTTATACTTTTTCCAAAAAAAAGCATGAACACATGATTGTATAAAGGATACCACATGGGATTGGAGCACCGCATAAGAGCATTTTATGTAAACTCAGTTTGTATGCAAATGATTGCACCTTGCTTTTGTTTCTGTTTTATACAGCATCTCAACTTTTATTGGAATAGGGATTATACCTGCGAGACAGACATAAAAACCTGCAGCAACCATGCTTCTTATGTAAGGTCTGGTGTGGCCACTGCCAGACAACTCATGCCTAAACCAGATGTAAACCCACCATGATGTCACCCATTGGTTTGTGTTTGACCCTATTGAAGCCTCGAGTTTTATTGGAGCCAGAAGTGAGCATATCTGGATGAGAGGGACACAGGGGCTGCAGGATGATGGAGGTTGCAGTAGGGAGGCCTGTACAGAGGGAGAGGCAGGTGACTGATCAAATCTATTGAAGAAAGACTTCGGATCATTTACCCACAAGAGGGAGTTGGATTGTCAGCACAGATGGATTGAAGGCCCCTCCAGACTCCATTGATGTTGTTCTGCTCCTCTAGCCTCCTACAGTATCCATGTGTTAACTTCATGTTTACGCCTCTTGTTGTGTTTGGAATAAGTCAGTGTGATTAGAAAGCAGACAAGAACTAAAAAGAATTAATTCTTTTTGTTTTTGCCTTTGTACAACCCACTGAATTGAACTCCAGGTGTGAAAGTGACCTACGGCTCATTAGAAGGAACGGAATTCTTTTTTTTTTTTCTACTGATGCGAGAGAGAGACTGATAAAACTGAATGCCTCCTTAATCTTTTCTCATCATGAAAACACTGTTTTCATTTGAATTCACTTTGAACCTGTGCATGATTCAAAGCTAACGGGCTAACTCTCACACCTCCTGCAGGGGGAGAGAGAGACACCGAGGGATCAGGAGTGAGCAGGGGATTTAGAGCAGGACACGGGACACTGTCGAGAGCATCAGCGATCTCTGGTCTTGGGTGCAGTTCAGAGAGACAGGGGCCTGTTTGAAGTGGGGGGAATCACACTGAGGAGGATTTGGATGCCAACAATTGAAGAGGATGCATGTTCCCATCAAGTGCAGTGTCTAACTGCTGTTAAACCTCTTTGCCACTCTCGTCTGGGCAGCAGGGGTGGGTTTAGGCACTGCTGATGTAATCTTAAGAGTAAAACACTCTTTTGGCTGTTTGCAAGTTATTATTTTTGCGGTCCCCACAGCATTCTGTAAAACTTCAACCAAAGACACTGTTCTACACCTCATTTGAAATTATGTGGGAGTGATACATTTTATGATCCATTTTACTTCCAGTTAAAGCCATTATTTCTCCATATTAATGATCTTTTCATTTGATCCTAAATTGTGAAGCACTTTGTAGAGTCTGATTCAATATGAATGCTACACTGAATCATTGATAATCCTTCTGACATTTAATAATGATTGCGACAGCACCGTGACTATGGTTTATAGGTGCATATGATGAATTAGCGGTATGGGTGCTTTAAATAGCCACAGCCATGTTTAATGGTGATTTATGTTGGAGAACCTCACAAGGTGAAGTGACAAAAAATGGTTAAATTTGACTTTTTCTTTGCTGTTTCCATTGTCAGGTCTTAGTGGTTGTGCGGATACATCGATATCGATGTCGATATGCAAATGGTTGTTTAAGGGCTTTTCTACAACCACTTGTAGCTAACTGTGGGGGTGGGAGTGGAAAAGAGACTCGTCCTTGTGCACCCATTTCCACAAAGCTTGCAGGTTCTGGTCCAGGGGCCCCTGAGACCGTGCCACCCCCTGACCAGTGCCCCTGCATGGGCAGAGACATTCCTTTTCACAGAAGCCTGTGGTTACACGCACATTTCACATTGCTGTTTTCACCTGTGTCTCTGAGTGCACTCACAGCTTTTCCGTTTTTTTTGTGACTGACTGTGAAGGAGGTGGCTGACAGCCGCTGGTATGAGCAACTCTGACCAAACACCTTTTTGAATGATTGAAGAGGTGCCTTGCTGTGAGGGACAGAGCAGTAAACTAGCACTCCTCTGGCTTTCTGACAGGCTGAATTTGAAAGGGTAGCAAACACACAAGGATGCTGTGACTTGCAACTTGCTATTATCCAATTTAACACATCCTTTTCAAGCTCAATAGTAGATGTCAGCGAGCCATCAGGGCATCAACAGATGTCACCCAGCTAACAGGGTGAGGGAAAGTCTTTATCAGGGAAGGAAGAAGTCATATTAAATGATCAGAAAAGCACATTATGTTCAATAAAACAAAGTGGAAGTTAAGATATTTCAATTTATGCATTTTACTTCTTCTGTGTGCTTGAATGAGTTTTCTATCTTCCATTCGTTTCTACCTCCACGCTCGAGGCCGTATCAGTTTACCTCATTTCTACACACACACACACACACACACACACACACACACACACACGCACTTCAGCCTCCCTCTGTGGACTACACTGAATTGAACTAGCCTTTAGCGCCTTAATGTATGTTCCTCTCACATTTGGAATTTCACAGCTTACATCTTCCCAACAGCCAACTGCCAGGCCAGTCCTTTTAACAAAGCCAGGCTTTTGAAGGAACACATGTTTGCAGTCAAGTGGCTACAGTCCAGTAAATAAAACATGGATCTTGCTGAAACGCCTCCTGTCTCAGGCTGCATGCAGTCCAGTGCAGCCAAATGTGAAAGCAGTCATATTGCACAGCACAGCCAACTGCAATGCACAAGGATTTTTTAAACACATTTGTACTGGAAAAAAATGTGTAGTGTGAATCGTTTGGTGTATTGACTTTGATTTCTTAAAATACATCAGAGATTTTTGTGAACAGATGACATGACATGTATGTCCTTGAGTGATTGAAATAGCATTCAATGCTCTGAACTGAACTGTTTTTCTGACTTTCCGTCTGATTTTGGTGCTGCAGTATTGTGTGAATGGCCACTATTTGTTCATAGGCAGTACAGCGTGACGTTATCCAGTTAGCACACAACAGCTGAAAGTGTGTCTGCCTATAGGTTCATGTTTAATCCTACAAACCGCCGCCTGTGACATCATCAGCATAATTGATGAGCAATCAGCTGGCATTCCTAGTATACAGTATATTTCCTGTTTCCCAGCCCCTGTATCTCCTCCTGATGATGAGCTTAAAGTAAAGCAGAAAGTTTGTCTTTATTACATTTAGAATCAATGAACAAATGAGCCACACAAACTGCACATTTCTTATTGTTTCTCCACGACAGGTGAAGCTGAAGCCAGCAACATTTTCTGAGACAAATGTTTAATTTAGTTAACCCGGTTCAACTTGTGAGGCCATTGTGTGTTGGTAGAGGGCTGTAGTAGCAGTTTCTTTATCAACCAACATGCATGTTGGCTGGAGTAGAGTTTGAACCTCAGACCTTTTGGTTGTGAGGAAGCTGTTGTAACATCTGAGTTGATGCCTCTGCCAAGAAAACTGCTTTGCACAAGCATACAGTTTCCCGAGGATTAAGTCTAATTAGCCAAACATCTGTGTAACCTGGCAAGTCCCACAAATGCAGAAACTTGTGTAAAATGAACCAATTTTATTTATCGGGACAGCAATTTTGTGCAGGTTGATGGAAGAAGTATCTACCAAGTTGGCCGTGGTGGGAATCAAACCAGGGACCTTCTCAGGTTCAGGTACATTTGTAAAGGCACAGACTTTTCTGAGGAGAAGTTGAACAAATAAACAGCACACACCTGTGTGGAACTTGGAAAATGACAGCCTTGATTCAGGCAATAATTACCCAGAAGTATAATTTAAAGCTCTTAGAGTTTTGCAGCAGTGACTGGCAGAAAGAATCCAATGTTTTTGACTTTCAGTATGACTTCAGACATTTATTTTTTTTGTGTGTGTGAAAAAAATCCAAATATACCAGTAGCAAGTTTGATCAAGCACTGTCTTCATCCCCCCTGTTTCTGTTAAGATACTATTCTGCAGGTAAAGAATACAGTCCTTTGTAAATCCACAGCGTAAATGAATCACACTGTTCGTGGCCAATAAACAGACAAGCATAACACTCATAATCACTTTCTTATAATCGCAAGTGTTAACCTTGAGAAACTGTCATTAGATTACATTAACATGAGATAAACTTCATCACAGGCACCAAGTGGCTGCAGCTCAGCTCTGACTGCAAACAAGAAAATGGTTCTGTACGCAACAATTTGCCTGCTGTAGCTTCTGCAACAAGAAAAAAAAAAAAAACTTTTATCACAAACATCCACGCATCTACATACAACATCCTTGAAACAAATATTTTAAACAACCGCTTCAGGAACTTCGACTGACTGTCTGCTGATGCCGCTTCAGCTCTTTTAGCTAAATGCAGCCAATCTGACAAGTGTCATGAGTTGACATGCTGCGCAACAGATATGGTGTGTTGAAAGGCGCTGCTTGTTTTGCTGTAGAGTTGCTCCTATGTCTCAGTCTGATGAAGACTGTCTGTGCTTGCACATTGAGACTGACGCTGAGTGCCAACCTGCTACTCAGACCGCGTCTCTCTGTCTCAGTCTTCACTCACTGCTGCTGTCACTCTTCCTGCTCTCCAACATTGTCATTTTGTTTTTCTGTTTTTTCATGTTGTTGTTCATCTGCTCTCTCCTGTCCCTTCTCCTTCACCCGCTTCCCCTCTCTCCTTCGCCCTTCATTGCTCTTCCTCTCTCACTCTATCTCTGTGTTTTCTGTCAGAGTGATACAGGCGCTCGGTGCTTCGGCCCCACTCATCACTGTGACAGCCACAACCGCCTGACAAGAGAAAACAAATTCCACAGCAAGAGCCGGATATTAATGGACTGAGCTGTTTGTTTTCCCTTGTCATGCCTTTCTTTTTGGGATCGTGCTCTTACGCGAGCATCACGCTCACACTGTAAAATCTACAAAATCAAGCAGTGGTTTACTTTTTGATGAAATGAAGAAAATATCAAGGAATAACAAATCAGGAGTTAACTAGTTAATAATCAGTTAACAAGTACTTATTAATAACTCTGAGCAAAGGGCAACGTAGTGGATCAGAAACTATGCTAAATAAAGTGCACTTAAGGGTTTGGAAATGAAAATAATGATGATAAGGTTTGATAAATCAGAATTTTGTCATACTATTTGCAAGGATGAAGTTTGTTGCTAAGAGCTATGAGGATAAAGTGCTGAGTTTTGGCGTCTACACACAGTGCTCCAGTTTTGTAATTGTATGTAAAATGTATAGAAACAAATTTAAGTCATCATGTAAAATATACATCTGTCTTAAGTCTCTCCCAGTGACGCTCTGCCAGCCCAGTACCTTGACATTTTTCACTGTTTTTGGGTAATGTTTTGACTTCAATCTGCTTTTCAGCAATTAAAATGGTGATTAACCGTGATTACCGGTGATTAACTGGGTCACAGGCTCCTTATAGTTCTGGAAATACAATGAGCATCCCTTTTATCCCTTGTAAGAGAATTTAGGAACTTTCATTTCCAATGGACTTGGTATAATGATATCTTCTCAAAGGGTGGGTCACACTGAATCTGAAAATGTATGCATCATGTCAGCGTGTTCAGATTTGACTGAGTAATGACTGTGAGCGGGAGTGTATTTTCTGATGTAAATTGCAGCAATCAGAGGCTAAGTAAGGGTTTTAAAGTAATAATTGCTTCCATGAGATGTGTGTCACAGCGACTGTTTCTGATATTACTGCTGACTGTGTTAATAAGTCGGCCAAATCAGCAGCCAAACTACAGTAACTGACTTCCTGTTGTTTTTAGAACACCTGCTTGCACCTGCCCCTTTCACCTCACACTGTACTGAGGCAGCGTGTCTCATCTGCATGTGCAGAAAGGTCAGAAAGCACTAAGATCCTTTATTCCCCTTCTATTGATGTATCTGGTTGGTTTAGGACCTAATTGCAGTACCACCAGTACATGGAAGTCGCTTTCACTGACTTTGACCTCAGGTGTGACAGGGACGGATAAGCTGTAGTACAGATCAATGTCCCGTTTGGAACTATTAAGAGTCTCTGGAAATGTTTGGCTGGCCAAACGTTCACAGACAGGCAGAGATCCAGGAAGTGCAGGGCAGAGGTATTTACTGGAGAACAGAAGATCAGGTGAAGTCAAAGCGAGGCAGCTTAAATACTTCACTGATTAGAATGAAGATCAGGTGAGAGAACTGGTGGGTGTGGCTGGAAAGGGGGGTGAGAGTGGGAAAGTACTGGCTGCTCAGGGAAAGAGATGAGAGGAAATGGAAGCAGGTAAGAGACTGTGAGGTACTCTGATAATGGATGTGATCACATTCGAACAACTTAAAGCTATAAATCAGGCTCATAGTTAGAGAGTAAAAACTATGAGCATTATACTTATTAGCATACTGTTTGTAATGGTTTGCTTATAATTAACTCAGAATTTACTGCAGAATGGCACTTTAACTCTGCCTCTGATTACTTCCTTATTACAAACGTACAGCTCAGTAGTACTTACCAAATTTATATCCATTTGTTTCTATTAGTTGGTTGAAATGATTCAGCCATTTCAGTGTGGAGGGCTGGTTGTGGGTTGGCATGGACTATTTACTGGGTTTCATGCGGGATGTCAGTGAGGATGGCCAACAGCTTTTCAGCCAGGGCATCGGTAAGGACAGCTGCCTGGGGTTCTGGTAGTTCAGGCTGGGCGTCGACAGGGATGGTCAACTGGGGATCAGGAACAGGCCGCCAACCGGGAACCAGGAGCATGTTTCGACCATGGCGCCGATAGTGAACCAGGAGCATGTCTCCTGGCCAGCCAGGCCAATGACTGGGGACCTGACAGGGCCAGTGGCAGCTCTGTGGCACCGGGCAGGGAACAGGCCAAGGTGCTGGGCAGCTGAGGTTCTGTGGTGCTGGGCAGCTGAGACTGCTGGAGACACTGGGAGTCATGATGACCGTATCTTCAACAGGGAGGTAGTGGACTTGCCGGCTCAGGACTGGAAGCCAGCAAACACACCAATACAGGAAGTGGTGTTCCTGAAACAAGAGGTGAGGTGAGTAGTTCAAAACGAAACAGGAAACAATAAATGGAATGACATCAAACAAAGAAAACATAATAAAACATCAGAAGCAGGACAAAATATGTGCAGATCTGCTTTGACTACGTCTACCAACTGTGGCTGATTGCAGTTCACATGTTGTTCATGTGCAAGAGCTCTAAATCATTGATAAGAGATGGCTGCTGAGAGCAACCATGCTTGTGAAGTCTGTCTCAAAGCAAGATATGGAAATGTTTTTGACTCCATGCTGCCAGAGAAAAAGGAATTGGATCTCAATCAAAGTGTTCCATTTGCTAATTTTACAGGTTTTTACAACACAACAAAAAGCTATAAGGTTATCTGCATGGTCTTAAAGCTTTACAGACGATGCAGAGAAACAACAATCTGATCGATTTGAATAGTATTAAAAAGACATGACTTTGCAATTGTATTTGCAATCAAGCATGTACATTCACAGGATCATAAAGTTGCTGTCAATCCCAGACCCCAGCAGAGCCCCTGTGTCCTTCAGTGGCCTCTAGCTCTCTCTGGTTCTCCATGGAGCGATTGTGTTGATCTCTCCCACCTTCATGCTTTGGCTAATTTTGAAAATACCTGCTCACAGAGGAGGTGAGATGGTGATAGATAGCAAAATAAAATCTGCTCGAGTCACATAGTGTGAAGAACAATTTGGCATTGAGTGAGTGTGGGAGAGCAATTTAAATACTTGACTGATTGGGAATGAATCTGAGGGGTGTGATCAGGTGAGAGGGCGGGTGGGCGTGGCTGGCAGGGGAATGAGAGTGGAAAAGTAGTGACAGCGCAGGCGAACAGCTGAGAGGACAAGGCAGCAGGTAAGAGACTGGAGGGTACTGTGACAAATTGTAGCTCAAAGTGCTTTACAGAAAAAAAAAAATCACATGCACCAAGTGAGTGCTCTACATAGAAAAAACATAACATGCATCAAGCTTGCAGAGCACTCAGCACTGGGCAGCTCCTTCAGCTGCAGGCTGTTTTACCTGCGCTGTGTGAAGGAGAGATACTGTCCCACAAACTGGTCCAAAATGAAGGACTTTGGCTTGAACAGATCACTGTGCTCATGGATACTGAACTTTGCAAGCAACAGATCCAAAAATGGAACTCAGCTCTGATCCTGAATACAGGAGCACAACCACCATTGTGTCCTCAGCCCCCTCCTCTTCTTATTCTTTATTCATGACTGTTCGCCCATTCACCCCTCCAACACAGTCGTTAATTTTCCAGATGACACCACCACAGTAAGACTAACAAGCAACAATGAAACTTCCTACAAAGAGGAGGTCTGAGATCAACATACCACAAATCCCAAGGGGATGATAATAGACAGAATATCAAGAGCATCAATTGAGCACCGCCCTCTGAGTCCACATCATGGCAGACCTCATGTAGCCTGTAAACATCTCACCAGGTGAAGAGGGTCCAGCAAAGACTGTACTTCTTTTGGAAGTTAAAACAGTCTGCACATGTCACCCTGTTTGCCCCCATTATTTAATTGTCTCAAATGATTGTGATAGTAATGTCAGATTTTAAGAAAACTTTTATTTGCATTGCACTTCTATAGAAGTCTTGTTATAATGACATCTCTCTCTCTCTCTCTCTCTCTCTCCATTTTTTTTTTCCATCCTCTCAAGCAAGTTTATGATATCATTTATACACTCAGTGCCATGTCATTCCGGGCCACAAACTCAATCTTAAACGCTTAAATTTGACATTTTAATAACAGTGTTTCCGTGGGAACCGCCTAAACAAATGAATGAAAATAACCGCCTTTGCCCACAATGGCATGTAGTTGTGACTTCCCTTTATTCAATTAAAACCAAAGCCGGTACTCACATAGGAAAACACAACACGCTCTGCACACCACGTACACAACATGAAAGCTCAGAACAGCATGTGTTCACTGCGGGGTGTGATCGAAGGACTTTGTTATAGAACACAGAACAATAGAACAATTTCATTTTTAATAATGTGTTTCTGCATGTGAGGAGTACAAGGCCTTTCTTGGCAGAGAATTGCTTCATTTTTTACATACAGCATACCTGTCATGGGCATGTTTTTTTTTGCAGTGCAGTTGTATTATCTGCAGCGTAGGTCTGCCAGTATGGAGGGACAATCTTTGATGCCATTATAGCGAGACTTGAATGTAGCCTGTAAGCATAAGGAAAGTGCAGCAGTGCATCAATCCATTTACACCAATGACAGCAATTTAATAGCTCTTTGCAGAAGCAGAAAGAGAACAAAAAGAGAAAAAAAGAGGACAATCTATCCACTTTCATGCATAGCTCTGTGGCATTGAGGCATTATGATTTGAAAATTCATTTGCATGTGCCTGTAGCGGGGAGTGATTCTCATATTTAGATGTTCACAACCTGCTAACTTTCTCGTCTGCGGCTTGTCGCTGTAACCGTGTCGGGATCTGGTTGCTATTAATCTTTGAATGCTCTTCTGAATAAACAGCAGAGTCCCGAGCCTGTGTTCACTGGTCAGATGGCGCTTGGGAAATCCGAGACTGTATTATTTAAGCTTCTCAGCTGAGATGCAGCACGTGCACACAGCAACACGCTGTCTGATGCATCTGAATCTTTCATTGTTGTTTAAATGTTGTAGCACACTGTTGTTTCAGAAAAACAAAAAAATACAAATATATATATAGACAGAGAGAGAGAGAGAGAGAGTAGAGAGTATAGAGTACAGTACAGACACCTAAACATGTGTGCAGATGCTCTGTAAGTGCACAGGCTAGTCTAGGGATATCAGCTAGTCATCTAATTCTGCATGCACACACAGAACTGCTGATACTACCTTTCTCCTTGAGTCACAGCAGCAAATCTCGGTTTTAAAATGTCAAAGGGCTGTTATTGAATTCAAACATGGAGCGTTTCAAATCCCTGTGCTTTAACAAGCTGATTACTGGTGTCATTTGTGCCCTGTATAATTACCTCCCTGTCAAACAGCCTGCTCTCTCCCTCACATTTCTCTTTTATTATTATGTTGTTTTTTTTTTCCCATCTATTCCTCTCACACGAGCTTGGTATGGCCTTATGAAAGATTAAGGCCAAAATAATTCCTCGGTCTACCGACTTTGCAAATTGGTCATGTCACTGAGTGCTTCCGATGGTACTGAGTCAGCAGAAAGCTATGTGGCAAGAGACGCCTTCTAACCTGCGTAACCCAGGTTTCCAATTATGAATCAATTTTGCCCTCTTTGTAGTCCTGGGAGCACACAAACAGCCTTGGAGGGATGCAATTACATATTCTTAATACTGACTCAGTTGACTTCAGGTGTGGTAGATTAGCTGGAGGGATTCAGTTGTTCGGTGGAAGGTTCTTTCCCTGTCAAACTTCTATATGATTGACCTTGATGTGCCTTTTTTAGCATTTAATAAGGAACAGTGAGTTCCTTAAATCGACTGAGAAATTCTAGCTGAGGGAGAATGTCTTGGAAGACACGGGAAATCCTGAACATCTTTCTAAATGCTGTTGGAGAAAGCAGCACTTCAGCCAAATAGTCCCTGAAAATGAAGCTGCATTGCATGGAGTGGACCATTTTTTGTTTTCTACAGTTTTTCCCTCTGTTGGCTTCCATGTGAGGAAAGAAAAAGATAGCACAGTCCAGAAGTCCAACAATGACTACAGAAACATTGGTCCATGGTACTCTCAGAGCAAACAGTATGTATCCATATAGAATACACTCTCTGAGCAAAGATATTGATGTCGAATGTACTGCATGTTGCTCCAATGCTGAAAGCTCGAGTAATAGGTTCAACATGAGAGCTGAGTCTACCCTAGCTGCGGCCTGCATCACTTCACAAAAATGAACCAAAACATCTTTCTTACATCAGTTCTGAACAATTTCTAAACCTGTCTGCTCTTGGATACTGTGACAATTTTCGCTTTGGATTGACGCTGCGAGTCACAGTCCATCAAATGCTTCCCAGACTGCTGTGCAGTGCATCTGCCCTGATTACCAGAGGGGATTTGAGAAATGGCAAAAACAAAATTACAGAAATGTTTATAGCATTTCCACTGGTTTGGAAAATGTATTTGCCGTATTTCATTTTGCTCTATTTTGATGGTGAGATTTTCTGCTCGCTACTCTCACTTGCTGTTGGGATAACTACAGCTTCTCCATTCAGCTTTACCTGACAATGACTCTTACATTGTCATTGTGTGAAAACCTTAAGACTTTGCTGCTATGAGAAATGCATGACTACACAGATACACACACTGGTTATTGTGCTTGTAAGCTGGACTGGAAACATTTCAAGAGTAGTGGTGACTACAAACTGTTATATATACAGAAAATGTGACTTATCTGACTTATCTTATATTTATCAAACATAAATGTTGATTTTGCTGAATTGCATGTAATTGTCAAGGAATATGTTTTGACATATCTTGATGATGTGCAAAAGGCTCACACTCAAACTACAAACTAAGCTAATAACTGGTAACTGCAGTAGTTACAAGGTGTCTGTGTTGAACCTACAGCACATAATTTGTAAAATGTGTGTTTACAGTTGCCTGTTTGCACATCCAGAGAGACAGTTGAGTATTCACTTGTCTTTGAGCTCTGTTTTTGGTCTCCACCAACTCCAAAAGATCTCCAAAAGAAAAATACCAGGCTCTTTAGCTGCTAGTTGCTCCACTCCACACAGCAAAAACAGTAAAGTTGTGGGCTGTAAAACCAAAACAATGAGCTGAAAGAGACTAAAGCTGAGAGGAGCTGCAGAGCCATGTATTAATTCTCTTTGGGTTTGTCATTACAAGCTTTGACATTACACATCGCCACTTAATCTACTGTTGACATGACAATATTGATTGAAATTAAAACCATACTTTCAAGATTAGAGCAGAACTGATTGCAGACAACCAAATCCACCAAAAAATATCTGGCTTTTTAGCTGCTAAATGCTCCACTAAGCTGCTCCATGCACCCACTAGTCTCTAACTGTGTCTGCTTATTACTATTTGGTGCTGAGCAGGTAGTGCACAATGGGTTCATCAGAGCTTTCTTGCTAAAAACCACGGCCTGCTGCTGTGAGTAACAAGGTTGATGAGGGCAGTTTGCAAGCTTACAAAACAAAAAAGTGAGCTGAAAAGCTCTGCAGAGATGAGGGGAGCTGCAGAGCGGGCGAGAATTCTCTGTGGGTTTTTCACTGCAAGCAGAGGCTTTCACATTATCCAGTTATTTGATCCAATATAGAAATATTGATTAAAAGCATCTCTACAAAGACCCTCCTAAGACCCTAACCCTAACCCAAAAAATAAATAAACGAATAAAAATAAAAAAAGCACATAGAAGGACAATAACTTGGAACTGAATGTTTGAATAGGCAAATCAGCTCCTTATATTGAAAAAAATGTGCCTGCCTTTTATTTCATGTGCTCGGTTTGTCACGCAGAACAAAGAGGAAGCCAGAAAAAGATCATTCTCTGGAAAGAAGAAAGGAACCATCTGTCCCTGAGTCACAATCTACAGACCGTAAACAAACTGTATATTGTGATTTTTCCACATAATTCTCACATATCCCACTGTGTGCCTTTCACACAAGCTGCTATATGTTCTGCGAAACATTATGCTGCTGAGCGTTTTGTAAGTCGTTTTCCTAGATCTGAACCCAAGAAGGTCATTGCGGTAAGCAAAAATTGCCGTGCCCGGCGAATGGCGAAAAAAAAAAAAAAAAGGTGAAAGAAACCCGAAAACAAACATCATGCTCCATTTCCTAACATCCATCCCTTGGTAGCCTGGAGGCTCTTTCTCTCCATTTTCTACAAGACACAGATTGGCATAAACAGCTCTGAACTGTAACAAAGCCTGTTATGCATTCCACAATATTGTGTTGATGTTAGTCCATGCTTCTGCCACACTCCACTGGCTACGAAATTGGACCATGAACTGAAAAATTGTTTTGGGTACAGAGAAGTATGCAAGAAAAATAGATAAATAATAAAAAAAAAAAAAAAAAAAAACGATGGCGGGGGGTGGGGGTTGGGGGGGGCTTGGGAATTTGTGTGCGGTCTGATGTTTTATTCAAGCATGAGTCAAATTGGTGGTGAGATATGACGGCTTGTGTTGTTTACAAATCTTTGTCAATTTGTTAAGCTCAGAAAGAGCATGTCAACAGGCTGGCTGCTTGTCTGGCAGCTGAAATGGCTCTGACAGGAATTCGGATTGGACGAGGGACTCACACCAGCGAGATGGAGAAAAGCTCAGTTTTCAGCAGCGGTGGACGTAACGCAGCCGGGGCAAAGTGCAGACCCACCTTTTAAATGTCATTAGACGACCACTGAATGCTGCTGGTTCCAAAGCGGCGAATCTTTAGCCCGAAACTTCAGTGAATCTCACAAACAGATGTGTTCAATGTAGTCGGTTGGCACGTGAATGAATATTTCTATGTTGTATATTATACTTATGGGGTTTTTTTATTTGTTGTTGAGCCTACATTTTATGAAAAGTGCTATTTAAGACAATTTAATTTCATTTGATTTGAGTAAAGATGGTTTTAGGCACACGCTCGAATAGCGAGAACAGTCTCCTTTGATGACAACCACAAATTATTTTATAGGAGATGTTTAGAAATTAAAGGGATGGTTTGGGTTTTTTGAAGTGCGTATGATGAACTGTACCTGTCAGTAATCAGCCTACATTAGATGGCAGTCGCCATGCAACCAGTTTGGAGAAGCTGATAGTTGTACTGGCACAGAGTACGAGCAACTTACCGCTGTTCAAAGGGTCAGCAGCAAAACAGATTTATCCAGGAGTTGGTAGAGACCCAAACAAAGACAATGAATAGACTAAACTATGACTTCCAGTGAATGGTAATGTTGCTCTGTGTCTGCTGGACGTGTAAATAGACAATTTTTAGCTAATATCTTTGCCCTAATAATGTTCTAAGGAGATGTTATGGCAATTATTTTGTGTTTTCAGCTTGTTCTGCTGTCTCCAAGTGGCCAAATCCATCAATTAATGCTGCTGCTGTACGAGCAGACTTCAGAGAAGCTTCTTTCCTCAGGCTGAGACTCCCTAACTCATCGTCTGCAATCCACCATAAATAAATGATACTGAACTTTACACTGACATTGCACATATTACATATATATATATATATATATAAGCAAACCTTTGAGCTGCAGAGGAGTGTCTGTGCTGATAAACATGACAAGTAACAAAACAAAGAATGGTACAGAGGAATTCAAACAATTACTTTTGTAAAAGTGAACATAAGCAAATCATCACAGTTGAAAAGCTGTAAGCAGAAAAGCTTATACGGTGTCTCAGCTTTTAGGGGACAAACTCTTGATTGTGGCGATGATGTTGGTACACAGTAAACATTTGACACATTATAGGCAGAAAAAAACATCTTTTTTTTCCGCCCCTCATGCATCTCCAACGCTGACTTCAGTGCGTCAGTGAGTGTGTTTTCTTACAGTCTACAACTGGCTTTCCTTCAAAAAGTCAATGAGTAGAAAGTGGTGACGCAGGCTGATGCAGTGAATGATGTTTTGAGTGTTCGCTTCGCAAAGGCTCATTCTGGCCTAAATGTAAAGTGAGCGTAAAAATGTCAATTTGAGCTGTTTTTGCATCTGAGTTGTGACTCATCCTATAAATCGACTGAAAGAAAAGAAAGAAATAAATGTTCTGTGTAACAGTGGAGAAAATGAGCAACAGATGGAGCTTTTGAGAGCCATTACTTATTTACTTATTAATGGAATTTGAAATGAGACTCAAAAACTCTAAGGTGATTAATGGTGTTAATTCCGTCAATAAGCTTTAGTTAGGCAATCAATAATATTTATAGCAGGCGTGGACGGGCTATGGAGGGTAACACAGTCAGCAGTTCTCAAATATTGTGCATGATTGTCTGTGAATAATCTATTCCAAGTTAATTATTGTGGAATTGACGAAAACATTAGTATTCACTTATTCAGTACTGTACGCAGACAGACGACATGGGGGGGGATGGGTGGGGGGGCTATTGGAGAAGTCTGCTGGTGATTCATAATTGATGGGAATGCTTCAAAAATTAAATCAGAGAGAACTGCCCTCGAGAAGGTTTCGAATCAATGTGCCCCAGAAGAACCCAGATCTACGTACGCTTCTCCTGACGTAACACCACTCGAATCATAATGGTTTCACTGGTCTGTGGCAGGAAACAGCTGCTGCTTCAGAGCTCATAAGCTACGTTTATTCCGACTGTGCGGAAGTACAGTCTGTAGGTGTTTGTCCTTATTGATTGTACACTGTACTTTTTTATGCCCCTTAATATTTCAACTCCACGTGTCAGAGGCAAATCTTGCACTTTTTAATCAGCTACTTTTATTTGAAAGCAATAGTTATATTTTAGTTAATATTAGCTGTGTATTAACCAGCTACAACAGACAAAGGCTCCTAATACTTAATGCATCACTATTACTGATCCATATAGTATATACTGCGTCATTTGTTTTGTTTTGTTTTTTTACATTGGTAGTCCAAAATAAATTTCACAGAACTACTGACTGTAAATGCAAGACTCTCACTTTTAAAAGTTTTACATTGTAGTGTTGTTACTTTCACTGAAGAAGAAGATCTAAAGCCTAAAGATGTCGTGAAAATCAGTATTTTACATTAAATCTCCCTCTCTCTTTCAGTCTTTCTCAAATAATAATTTAAAAAAAAAAGGTTGGCTGTAATGTTGATGGGAGCATAGCCGCCAACTTGTTGTGTTTGCTCCATTCCTCTCTGGTACAGCTGGTAGAAATATGCAGAATTTTAGCTGTAACAACTATTGATGAGGAATCATTCATTGAAAAGCCACGTGCCAGTAAAACAAGAAGGATGGTCATGACAGGGATGGAGTAAACACCTAAAAGGCTGAAAGTTCGTCCAAGTATCTCACTAAAAGGGGGAATTTCGTCGTGCTTTTTGTAAAATATGGCACATGGGCTTTAGTGTATCACACCTCGGTAAAAGTGTTGTGAGCCAGCGAGACAAATGTGCCAAGCGTAAGTGCACCCAGAGGTGCAGGAACATGCTCCAGCAATGACTGCATTTATACTATCTCTCCATCCATTTTCATAATCGCCCTCTCCTCTGGCCTCTCTCAAAATCACAAGTGACGCATAATGTGAAAGTAATGTGTACATATCCTTCAAGTCGTACACAGGTGTTGAATTTAAATGCCCTTTGGCGTCGTCATGTATATAATGCAGGGACGTTCACAGCCTTTCTCTTTAAATCAGGTATCTGATTCTAACCACCTCATCGCAGTCACTTAATGTAGGAACTGGTTCACTCAATCCTTGTTGCTCTGATATTTGAAATCAAAGGGACATTGATTACAAACCTCAGTGGCCACCACAGCGAGCACTTGATCGTGCACCTGTTGTCTTTTTTAGATTTTGGTTTAAAGTGAGGCCTTTTGTTCTGGGTTTTGCTCTGCTATCATCACATTGCGGTCAAAAGTGGTGCTTCTTTTTCTTCCAGGCAGCTGGCAACCTGGCATCTGCAGGAGAGGTACTCCTCGCAGGCTCCAAACAACCCCCTGCCCACACACACACACACACACACACACACACACACACACACACACACACTCTACTGTAACAGAAATATAAATGGCAAATGCAGCAAAGTAAAACGTCGATTATTGCCACAAAAATAGTACAGCTTCAACAAACCAACATGGAAAGCCCTTGTTCTAAAACGTTTTTTCTTAAGTGCTTCACTCGTCATGTGTTGCTACCCACCCCTACTGATGGATATTTCACAGCAGGATATGCAAATTAACCAGAATACTCGAAAAAAGCCCTACCTTCTTGGTGGAGGTTGGTGATGCTGATGCCTGTGAAGAAGTCTGTAGACCACACCCGGGGCTAAGAAAGTGCTAGATAGAGTATATAAATTCCATAACTGATAATATAGAAAATAGCATTTACATATATTTACGTTTGTTTGTTTGTTTGTTGTGCAGCTTGATTGACTGCAGAGGGTGATACAGAGGTTGGGGGAGAGGAGTGCAATGGATTTCAGTGGACTTTCTGAATACATGCAGGGGGCATCTTCAAGCTAAAACAGGTGTTGAGTTGCTCTTTGAATCAAATGACCCGACAATCTTGGGAAATAAAGTGAAATTCAGCTGCTTCATGGCAGCACTTCCTATCAATCCTTAACATGATGCAAGAAAAAAGAAACATTTTTTGTTCCAGATTTAAAAAAAAAAAAAATGTATGTCTTATCCCTTCATCCCATGTTGTGTTATCTTTGGGTGCCTCCAGGGATCCCAAGCCCCAGGTTGGGAACCACTGCCTTAAATTACAATTTTTTAAAGTCATGCCTCCAACCAAAATAAATGAAGGTCACTTTAGATCCAAAGACAGACATTAAATGAACACGATCAGAGCTGTGATAAGACTGATAAAGAACGATGTGACTGTGCATTTCCCTGCGTATTGTCCTGCAGATATAATTGCCCTTGAACTGGTTGCAGTCTGCAGCTTTTGAGAAGACATTATATAAGAATGAAGTGTGAAATAATGGACCATACACAAGATCAGCAGCAGAAAAGCAAAGTGTCTCTCAACATCCCTGTTTCCATGGCACCCAGAAGCTTTGAATATGTCTTCATCAGAACACGTTGATAAATGTGCCCCGGGCTTTTTCTGGACTTTATTGAATTAGAGTGCGCATCGGGAGTTTGTTATGCATGTGTCATGGTTTCCGTTGGCTTAGATAAAATGTGATGCACAGTTGATTGAAAATCAAGATAAAAGCCCGCTGGCGGTCAATTCTGATAAAGAAGCTAAACAATAAAGAAGTTGTGAAGCAGAGATATGTAGCATCAGACAAAGTACATAACATTGTTGCTTTAGCGGTCTTATATCAACTCAAGTCCCAAGACTGATGAAGCTGCAATTCAAGGACCTGCATACATTAAGGCTCTGGGCAGCCCGTGCAAGACTTCCTGTGGGCATAGATAGACAGCTCATACAGTATCTGTGAAGGAGGAGGGATGAAAGACAAGCAGGGAGCATTTTCCTGAAGGGACAGAAGAAGAGGAAAAAGTTAGGGAAACAGAGGAGGAGGTACCTGACGGCTCGATAAGGCCCAGTCAGCGTGCGCCAAAGGGATGCACGGCACTTCGTTGCGCATCAGTGCTGGAGGACATGCAGGCTACAGTTTAACGGTGTGTTGCTGGAGTGGTTAGTAGAGCCTCAAACCCTTTTTCAAATGTGTGGAAATGAAATGCAATTCGTTATACACACTTCATTTGAGATATAGAGGCAAAGTTTGCTTTGCAGGACTTCTGGCTTGTACCAGCCAAAGTTAGACGTCATCCCTCAATCCGATTGTTAAGGCCACTGGCTCGCTAGCTAGCTGTGATTTGTAGTAGATGATCATTCCAGTGGAGGCAGAGGTGAACTTAGACAGAGTTAGGGTTTTCTTTTGGAGACCACTGACTGATGTAAAGTCGGCATGAATGCAGGTGTGACCAGGCCTTTACCCCTCGAAAAACGAATGCGTGGTCACCATGATGTATCCAGCTGTTTTGATTTGCTGTGCAGAGCATCGGCAGGAGTCTCCTAATTGACTGAATCCATCACAGTGCGCAACATGGGTGCACCCTGACCGATGTTTGTCTTCAGTGTAATGCAGAAATATGCATCCCACATTCATGTTGTATCCAGATTCGATTTCTGTTTGCAAGCGCATCATCTATCTTTTGCAGAGCAATTGTTATCATGCAATAAACCATTTTAGATGAGCAAACAGAAATGTATTCTATGCTCAATACATTTATTTGCATGTTTCCTCCAATTAAATACAAATAAAATGTCACCTTACATTTGTACTTGTCAGATGTGTCTGTTAGTGTCTAAAATCCGATTGCTCTGGAGTGGTTCTTTGTGTTTCTTCATTGCATTTATTGACTATAACAATAATATAGAATACTGAAAGTCATGTTGTTTGAATGAAGAGTTCCTATCCAGATGTAATCGGGAAATTCAAAGATATATAAAACATCCGCATGTACAGTAAATGAGACAAACCACCTACTGATGTGGTCAGAAACACATTAGGCCACATTAACAACGGAAATAAAACACAGCTGTAGTCCACATACATAGTTATGAAGTGTGTTAAGAAAAACTTTCACACAGAGACCAAACCAGAAAGTCCCAAATGGTCCCAAAAACTTCTTTTATCAGCAAACAATGTCAGTTTTCTATGTCAAGGTTGTATATTTTGCAGAAATAACAGTGCATTGCACTGTTTTTTCCAATAATTTTGGTTGGATGTGTAACGTTCACAGTCTGACAGTAAATTTCTTATTTGGGTACTTGAGGGACAAGTTGAACAAGCTGAAGCACTGCTAAACTGCTCATGAGCACACACAGGAACCTTTTTACTTATTGAAAAGGAAGCTCTCTTCAGTGCATAACAGTCTGCAAACACACACACACACACACACACACACACACACACACCCAAACACACACACTTTTTACCTTTGTCATCCAGCCTGAATGTGTATCGATCAGGAGGTTCTGGAACACACAAATAGAAAGCAAGGGATTGATTTTGTGCCTCTTGTTTGATGGAGCAATGTACATTAGAGACAGCTGAGACGAGAGGAAGGCGTTCAAATTGGTGGAGGAACTTAATAGGAACTCTTTTCGGACTTTTTTTTCCCATGAAGACATAAAGTAATTCCTGTTTGCTCACATACTGTAAGCGAAGCATTCTAGCTTGTAGGAAAGGGAAAGATTATTAAGGGTCTACGGCCTCTCTAGCTGCTCTGTGAGGCTAACGTCAGCATTCTAACATGCTCAAAATGACAATGCTAGCAGTTGATTATCAATTAAGTATAACGTTTACCATGTTCACCATCTTAGTACAATTAGCATGTTAACATTTGCTAATTAGCATTAAACATAGCTGAGGCTGATCAGAATGTCATGTTGCCAGATGAAAAGTTGCACATTTAGTTGTACCAAATGTGTGTGTTGCATCACTTTTATGAGACCACTTATAACATAATGCAGTGCATGTCTGAAGAGAGTTGAAAACAGGCAGAGGTGGGTAGTGACTCGTTACATTTGCCATTCTCGCCCTCTTTACAAACTAGTCTGTTATCGACTATGACTTTTGCAGCATTAACCAAACTGAGCTTTCATCCAAGCTGTGTGTGCAGTTACTCAGGAGAGCTCCCCTGTGGTACAAAGAGACACACGCTTGTGCCAGATAATAATGAGCTGGGCAAATGTAAAGGAAATGAGAAACTCAGGCAAATACCTTTTTAATTTAAATTTTGGTTGTTCTACTAACATTACTCAAAGCCAGTGGATGCACACAATGTCACTTGTGGCCCTGCCGGAAAGCAGCCTGCATTGGCCTTTAACAAGCCGGCAGAAATACTTTCACTCTCTATTAATGGTGCATTACAAGTGCACTTATTCCATACAGAATAAATGCAGGCTTTATACTGCATAAACCTCTAAGGCAGACAATCGCTAGATTGATTGCGATATATTAGCTGAATCCTCTCATTGCACAGAGCGTGGCTTTCTTTTGATAGACATCTAGGCTTTCACTGAGAAGGCTACAAGTTATTTATTCAGAAAGTAAAGCCCAACAGTTGTTTTAGGCTTTATGTGTATAGCACAGGTTTTCCTCTATTTACACTGTGGGCTTACTCTATGTCATGCAACAACAGGCTGCTCCCATGTTATTGCCACAATAACTCTTAATGTTGTAAAGATCATATTCATAGATGCTTTAGGAATAATCATATTGTACTCGGTGCCTGCGCTACCGGAGAAGGCAGGAGCACCGTTCATATCCAACAAGTGGTTTGTTTGGCTCCATATGCGTATTAAGATAACAGCAGGTACAGGAAGTAATAGCAGACTCGGCAGTTAACAAGTATGATATATTAAAGGGATCTTATCAACACACTCACGGTGATAGAATAATAATAATAAGTGAAATGATTGCATTAAACAGAGATAGATATATTAGAGACGTGCAAAGCAAAGCGCCTTGTAGCACAGTGGCTGTTTCTAACACTTAGTATTCATAAAACATTCATGTGCATAGAATAATGTGAACAATATTAAAATACAAAGTACTTTAGCTCATTTTTATTTTTTGACGAGCAGGTTTGTCAAATGGTAGTTTTTACTTTACTCTTACGTTCACTTTAGTAAAGATTTTCAGTATTCTTGCTGCCACTGCAAACAGACTTCGACGCTCATTTAAAAAAGTTTTACTCATTCTCCGCAAACTGATGTTTAACTCCGTGATCATTTCCTGTATTCTTCAATGTATCCTGCTCATACCTCATAAAGCAGTTAGCAGGTGGTGACCTGTTTTTGCTGCACCACCTGAGTACTTACATTAAATTGCATCTGTTATTGTTTCCTGAAATGTGAGACATTCATTTCCCCTTTTATCATTTATGTGTGAAGTCCGTTAAACTGACAAAATGACACAACAACACTAAGAAGTGAAGGTATTAAAGAGGAAATTATTCCTTTTATTGTTCTCTACTCCGGGATATGAGATGCTAGATTCAAATAGCTTTTAAATGTGTATTATTTGAAGATAAGTTCTTTTTAAGCAGTGGTTTGATCAAGCGCTTGGTCTCCATTTCGCCTTCGTTATTGATGAGGACATTAATATTGCAGGCGCCGTTGTCTGCATGATTTGCACTGGGTAATCAAAGTGAGATAAATTAGATTAAAAAAGATTGCTTTGAAGACAATATGTGAGAGGGAATGATCGATTGTCCTTGAACCAAAACATAAATCTGTCAGTAGTATTTCTATCAGGAGTGTGGTGTAACATATTACAGTTCTGGCAGCCTTGACACCAGTCCAACCAGCGGATAGAGATCCTGCCGAGGGGAGGATACAGATACAAATGTGTTTGACATTTTGTCAGTTATCGATTGTGGATTACGAGAGCGGAGCAGGAAATAGTCTTGGCAAGGGGTCTGATGAGGGAGGTGGAGGTGAGGCCTCTTCCACGTGGGGGGGCTCATGATGTCAGAGGTTGTCACCGCACAATTTGGGTTGCTCATACATCTACAGAGTCCTTGGTCCAGTGCAGGCTTCCAGATGAACATGAGAGTGTCAGAAAGAGTGTTTCTGACAGAGACAGATCTTGTGTCATATGTTATGTTAGACAAAGCAGACAAAGATGGACGGCTGTTTCAACACAGACATATGGAGACTGCAAACACATTGCATGCCTTTAAAGGGGGTGGGGTGGGTGGAATTTATGGACAACAGTGGTGGAATATTTAGATATTTTACTGAAGAAAAAAAAAAGTTGAAATAACACGGTGCCTCAATGTATTACTTAAATAAAAGTACAATCGTTATATCAGCAAAATGTACTAAATGTATCAGCGTGTCATTATACAGGCTCTTTTCAGAGTGTTATATGATTAGAGTATATTTTATTGTTTGTTTTATTGTTTTATCACTAAAGAATCAATATAAGAGCTTATTAATGTTTCCGTTTGCCAATGTGGAGCCAATTTTAGATACTTTATGTACTACTGCGTAGATCATAGTATTGTATAATATCGTAGAAGTGTCTTATTCTTTTTTTTTTATGTAACTTAGTAAGCAAAATGACTACTACCGACAGCTGTCAGATAAATGGATCACATCATCTATTCATGTTATGTTTATATTCATGTTCCTGTCAGGATGAATTGCAATGATCCGTTAACTTTTTACACACCATCATCAGGTCAAAATTTCAATTTGACACCAAAACTGTGGTCTATGACCAAGCGCTAAATACTACAATACTAATAACTAACAAATAATTCTACTAATGACGGCACCACTGTACTTAAGTACAGCCTCACAGACCTGCTGGTTCAGCTCCAGACTCTTACTTGTGTTGATGCACTGTGTAAATGTATTGCTTTATTAAAGCTTGACATTGCACATAAATAATACACCAACTATGAATAATTTATATGTGTGTTATTACCTGCAGAGTTAGACAAGGTTGGTTGTTCTTCAGCTAAGAAAGAAATCTAACCTCCAATGATGTGAGGATCAACAACTATCAGTCTGTGTTACACTGTGAAAAGCAGCAGACCCTGCACCTATCGTGCATAAACCTCCAATGCCAGTGCCTTTAAGACCCATTCAGAAACAGACAGGTTTAGTACACTGCATTCATCCACATGAAAATGAGTGAGGTTTTAAGTCCTCTCTTATGGCACTTCTTACCCCCTAACAGCCTTGCACCCAGCCTCAGACCTGGCATGATCATCATTATGTTTGACCGAAGTCTGAGAGTTCAGTTCCCAAGTCCAAAAGGTGGATATTTTACAGTTTAATTTTTAATTCAGGCTGCATATTGTCAAGCTTGTGAAAAAGGATGTGATCCATCAGCTATAGAAACAATAGGAGTGGAAAAGCTTTTGTATTAGTAATGATTTGCTGACTTGCCCGTTTCAAAATTAATGTTGTTTTTAAAGCAAGGTTATAGATCACATTGCAGTGCAAAAACGAAATCTTACAAATCACTCTGTGACTCCGTGGACATGATTTACTCCGAGAGAACATGCAGTGATACAGTAGTTAAAGACATTTGTTGCACTGCACATTAATAACAGCAACGAGCCCTGTGCACAGAGTCACTGTATAATGTGTGCCTCAGTGAAAACTGCAGTGCTATTCCTTAATGTGTGCAGGAACTGAATCTTATTTCCATGAACTATTGTATTACTCTCCAATATATTCAGTGTAGTCATATGCAAAACATAAAAATACTGATGATAACAAGGAATCTTTGCATCTAAAACACTGGTTTAACAACATGTCTGCTAACTGTAACTGTATGATCATTACCTCCAGATAAAAGGACGGTTTGATATTGTAGAATATAAGGTGAAATCACATTCACAAGCAAACAAACCATGATTCTTGCAATGAAAATGGATTTGAGAATGAAGATTTGTGTTGAATGGCCAGGGATAATTTCTATTTGTCAGGTTAAACAAGAGTCTACAGTGATGTTAGGAGCCCATAATGAAAATGGTAACATGCTGATGCTTTGCAGATATAATATTTGCCATGTTCATCATCTTAGTTTAGTGTATTAGCATGTTAATATTTACTAATTAGAACGAAACACGAAACACAGCTGAGGCTGATGGGAATGTCACGTCAAAACCACGTGCCAACCTCATGATGGAGCTGGAGGAAATGTCAAGGGATCATCAAAGTCAGTAAAAGCCATCCACTGGGGACCATGAAATGACAGAGCCACAGTCTTTATTTAGGCAGCTTCCAGACAAATACCACACTACCAGTGGCATGTTTGGACTTGGATTGGCAGGGAAAATGTCATCTGCTCACCATCATTTTTAATATACAAGACAGGGAGCCTCCAAAACGGCCTGAGTCAGTCAAGGAAAGCACAACACAAAATAAACAGACAAAGAGTGTGAAGCTCGTTCCTGGTATTTCCTTAGACCTCGCTTCTTTTCCCATTAAATGTGGACATGTAGTAGTGCTTTGACGAGCGGTGGATGGGGATGTGTGACAGATAGAAATCGAATTTAAGCGCTAGGATGGCAAATGGAAATGTCATTTATGATTAGGAGAATATCCATTTCTAAGACAATAGCATAAACTAAGTGTTTCTGTGATATAAGCCATGGAGTCCTCTCCACCACCATGCCACAGATAAATCAACTTCATTCAACTGACAATAAAACCACCTGTTTAAATGGTGGAGGACATTCAAAACAGTAATAATACCAGTCAGTATGATCATAGCTGACCACTTTTCAGTTAAAGGATTCAAATCCAAAAGGTTAGCTCAGTGTTTTTTTTATAGAGCATCTTACTACCTTACCAGGTTATGAGTGTACCACTATGTTTGAGGACACTTGTTCAGCCTGGCTTTGGGGGAACCAGAGCATAAAAGTGACTCCTCTCTTCCCCTACATTCAAGTATGACCAGTACCACAGGAAACGCAGCCCAAACAAAAAGATTTATTCATCAATCACGGAGGAATAGACGTCAGTTTGTCACAGCCCAAACAATAAATCAAACAATCTAGAATATTACCAACTAACTTAGCAAAAAGAAAACTCAAGTACATACAGCCAGCTTACCTGCGTACCTCCCTGACAAGAACAGGAGAAACAGAAATCAACAGAAAGGGCATCTCACTCTCACAGCGACCAGAACTGCTCTTTTAGAGGATTATTTACAACATGTACAAAAGAGATCAATTTAATGTCAACAAGCCAGAGAACGGGGTGCACCTCTTGTACCAAGGCTTTGCCCTTACTGCAGCAGCTCAAGTTTGATTCCAACCCAAAGCCCCTTAGTGCATGTCTTCCCCTGTCTCTTCCACCCTTCCTGTCTCTCCCCTGTCCTGTCTCAAATAAAGGCAAAAAAAAAAAAAAGGTTTAGAAAATAAAGTTGGTAATCACTAGGCACCACAGCATTGTCTGGTTCAGCACAGTAGGCCACAGTCTGGTTGGTAGGTGCCATTATGAAATAGGCACCATCGGTCCCCAGTCCAATCACCAGCTGCCACCGGCAACATACAGAACAGAGAACAGGGTTGACAGCACCACCCTCGGGGAGAACAGCACAAAAAAAATCATACAATCACAGTCAAATACAAATTGTGACTCAGGGTTATGAACCCCTTCCCCCACACCCTTTCAAAGCCAGAATTGGGAAGTTGCATCTGCCAGTATTTCGAACTTTCTAAAACCAAGAATGCAACAATCGAGCCCACCTCAGGCAACGATTGGCAGTCTGTGTGGATGAGAGAGTTGGCAGGGTTTGAACTCTTTTAGTTTTATTCTTCACATGGCTAATTCCATCTTTTTTCGCGTCTACAAATTAGTGCAAAACCCTGACTGCCTTCGAGCAGAGACTATCCAAAAGTGTGTGATGGTGTCCTCATTTGTACAATTAATCCTCATGCAACTACAAAGACATTCAGCAGAGAGTGGAGAGCAGCCAAGAGGAGCTTATGAGGGCAGGCTTTTGGCCCTGCCTTTAAGTGTGGCCATTGAGAACAGGTACACAAGCTTTGTATGTTGGACAAACTACTTCATTTCTAGCATATTAAACCCTTTCATGACAGGGATGAAGTGATTACCTCTGTGGGTGTTGTTTAAATCTGCTAAAAGAAACAGCTTTACAACCATACGTGAAGTGTCTTGTACTGATAGACACGAGGACAGTCAGTAATTTTGAGGCGATGAATTCTTAGAACTGGATATATTTAATAGAATTTAAATTATGTAATCCACAACAGAATCCTTCATACAGGAATAACATTTCCTGGAACATCCAGTGCTTTTACACATACAATATCTCTATAGCTAGTGGTCCCAAACAATTTATAATAAGTGATTTAACCCTTGTAGGAACAAGAGCTAGATGTCATCAAGGACCGTAAGTACTTCTATCACTCGTAAAGGAAACTAAGCATGTCCAATATGTAGTAGACATATTGTGAAAGAAAAGAGACATCAGTAAGTGCAGCTATGTGTGCTTCCACTTGACTGTTTGATCAGGGGAATGACAAGACTATCTGTCATCAGTATAGCAGTGGTAGGAGAAGCCATGCAATTGTTAGCCACTGGCAAACTTCCTTGTCTAGAGGAAGAAGAGGATGGTACCCAGAACTGTGCCTTGTGGTACCCCTGTCACCAGGCTGCGTTGTTCAGAAAACAGTCCTTTCCTACTCATCCAGTAGGGATAACCATGTTTCCCTCATTTTCTATATAAATTTCAGTGGCAATCAACAAGAAACAAAGGAAACTTTTAATTTCCTATGTTCAAAATAATGTGATAGGTTAACATATGATATATCAAACTGAATTGCCATTTCATTTTCTGCCCAATGTATCCATCTCGTGCACCAAATTTTGAGTTGACATAGAAGCTGCTACCAAATTGTTATGAGGAGTTAACATTTTTCATGTTAATGAGATAAATATTTAAGGGTTGTTATTACTGTCAGTTGAGTTTTAATGGATTTGACTCAATGTCAACATTTTTCAAAACGGTTTCTTTCCACAATATACGCAGGTATGACTACTACTGGAATAAGTTTATGGTTTATGGCAAATACGACAATATTGCAATGTTTAGCTAACTAAAACACTTACAACACTTACAAACACTCTGCTTTCTCTTGTGCCTCCAAAATGGCTTGCCCTTGGTGGCATGTCCAAAATCTCTTTGTCCTTGCTGAGTGAATGAGTGCCACCCACCATCGCCTAAATCATGACCATATCAATACTTATCTACCACCCTGACTCCCACACCCTTACTTTCCAACTCATTACATAAAGAGCACATTACTTCCTGCTTTGGTACTGAATAGTCAAATTTGACATAAATCATGAGGTCTGTAAAAATGTGACTCAATGTAACTCCCAGGGATAATGAGTAGGAAGATGATGCCTCCACTCTTAAACCTCCCTAAAAAGCTCTGATTAGTGCCAGACCTGCTGGAATCATTGGAAAGAAAAATGAGTGTTTCAGTGGTCTGGAACCAGGTTACAGAATGTGGCAGCCAATTAACAAGTACCAGTTTTTCTTTAGCCTGGACAACAAATAGCATTTCATTCACATCTGAACTACAGATGTGCACTAAAATGTTAAAACAACATGCATCTGGCATTTGAACATCCAAATCACTAAATCTGTTTTCTATGACAACATGTAAATATGATTTCTTTGACAAGTGTGTTACATCATAAAATAGATTACCCAAAAAAATGTGTCCAAAAGTGGGCAGCAATTCTGCATTCAACAGGAAGCAGCAATAGTCATTTATCAACTCACTGAATGGGGCAACGTCTGCCCTACTTTGCATTATCTGTATGAACCATAAAATGGAGACAAGAATCTTTTCATCTTGGTACAAATGGACATCTTCATAATTTCAGTGTCTTGACAGAGAGGCACTGGGCAGAAGGGTGGGGACTTCCTTAAGTGACTGAAGCACAAAACTCTCTCAAGGGAGACATGATCCCCCGCAACGAAGCCAAGAGCCAGGGAACAGGCATTAATTTACAGCTGAAAAGAAGCATAATTGGTCATTTTCAAAAATCATTTTAATTATTAAAACATGATTTCCGGCCCAAAAGAGATAATATCAGCCTCTTAAAGACAAGAGTGAAATCCAATTTTCCCTTCGGTCCACCGGGAGAGGATGGATAAGCGAAGATGCAGACTTTGTTATTAAAAGTAGAGCTGGCCTCATTTCGGCACAGGCTGAACTCTGGGATAGCAGAGATGCTGAAAATTATGGCCTTGTTGTCGTTTGTCATACAGAGTGCTCTCTGGGGGAAATTGAGTTGAGAGGACCTATGCTTTATGGTCACATCCATTGGTGAAATCATTGTTGTGGGGGCTTTAGTGTTGCATTGTATTGTTTTTTTTTTCTGTAAACAAACAATCTGAGCTTTATTTCTTTCCACAGATACATCATCTTATTTTTTAAGTATTTCTACCATCAGACATACTTTAAATGGGAAGAACAATATATTGTGTTATTACTCCAGTAATCTTAACACTTATTAATACAGTTATAGCAATATGGGAAATCAGTATATGTTATTTAATGACATATGCTGTGTGCTTAATTGCTATTATTATTATTATTATGAAAGTATTTCCTTAATCTGCAAGCAACACTGACTGAAGCCAAAACTGTTGCGGGTTAGTGACAGACATGGTCATTGATCTGAGTCTATTAAATAATTGAATAAACATGATGCAAAATGCCACCTGCTGATGGTGACAGGCTAAATAGACTCGATTGAAGTCTCCTCTGCATATAAACCTCAGACATTATGGCAGCCACAAGAAAATAATTAGAATCTGAAGTTAATTTAAGAGCTGGGACACAGTTTTTTTTTCTAGCCTTTAATACACAGTGTAGGGATATTATCATTTATTTGTTTTACACTCGTCTGGGACACCACCTCCAAGAGGAAAAATCAATAACTAAATTAATTCCGTGAATCCACTTAATCAGTCTCATATCAAAAGTCGTGACTTCTTGATTAAATTGATCTCCGTCCCTGCTTCATAGGAATACACAGGACACCAACTGGGTCTGCGTGAGGATTTATTAACACAGGATAGATGAATGATAATCACATTCTAATCGTCAAAGTGGAACAAAAAACAATATTGATCTGTGGATGATAAACTGTAATAAATTGGCCAATGGTGAACGAGAGGATACGATTACCTATGGGGGAGCTAATGACTAAAACTAGGAAATCTATGTGGAAATTTGAGGGTTTAAATTATTATGATCAACCCCGTCATGAGCAGGAGCTGCACTGGCCATCCGTGGAGGCTATCTTGGTCGGAACCCACCGCAGTGGATGTTGCAGCTAGTAAAACTGTTCATGATGGACTCCAGGGTGGCTTTCCCTGATGCGACGTTTGCTTGCCAGGTGATGGCTCTCAAGTTATTTCCTCTCAGCTGTTCGCCCAGTTGAAGTCTGCCCACAGACTTTCTCAAAAGATGCACAGGTTGGTTGTTCTTGTAGGCAGTTGTAGACAGACTAATGAGGAATAAAACAATTAATTCAGCTTAATTCGAAGATGTACCGAACGAAGAGGTAGTAGTTTGCAACTCACAGTTGGTATTCAAGCAGATTTATGGTTGCTTTCCCACTGGGTCCTTCTAGCTCTGAGTCCACTAAGAAGGGGGGTTGGGAGGATTCAGAATCTGTATGAGTGCATGATGAGTCTGTGGTGAGAGACTGTGGTGAGTTCAAACCTCGGTGATGTCTCCAGTTGTCACTCAGAGGTGAGGTCTTGTTGCTCTTCCACTGAAGAATAAAACGTTTTCATCATTTTCATTCTGTGGAGAATTTGCCATTTGACTTATTTCCGTTTGGGTCCTGTTAATTCCACCAGGGCTCTGTGGTTAATCTCTCTGTCCTGAGAGACGATGATTCCTTCGCTCAGTTTAATGTCAAACCTCAACAGGTGACATGTTTATTGTGTCTTCCTAGTGGTCCCATTCTACTCGGGAAAGTCTGTGGACAATAGGAGTAGAGCTGTCACACACAGACAGACACATGCAGGCTTGTTTACTTCATAGATGAAATGGGAGTTAATCCGAAAACAATGTACGTGTTGAAACAAAAGTGCATTCATTGTGTCTTGGAGAAAAACATTAGACTGGGTTGAGAACAACGACTCAAAAACATTATGACTGGGCTTTGAAATAAGCACCCAACAAGTCAAGTCTTACAAGTCAGGCCTGTTTTTTGAAGGGACAGATAATTATCACAGTCATGAGAAAAGAAAAGAAAAGAAAAGAAAAGAAAAGAAAAGAAAAGAAAAGAAAAGAAAAGAAAAGAAAACAACAGACCAAGAAGGAGAGACTGGAGCCATTACATTTCAGCAAAGTCTTGTAAGTTTGCCATTTTGTTTTCCATAAACTCAAACCTTTCAAGCATCAGCAATGTAACTTTTGGAATGAACACTTTTGTTCCTGGAAATAGCCTGGTCTCAAACAGCTAAATAGCCTGGTGCCAAATAGCCAGCTGTGAGCAATGGCAACATTGTCGAGTGTGAGCAGTAATACTGCAGGCCAACCAATCAGCCTGTTGTTTTACTCCAGTACATGCACTAAGAGCGTTTTTTTCCTTTGACGTAAAGAATGTGATGATTCATAGTTGTATTCCTTTAAAAAAAAAACAGTCAATACAGACACCTTACCTCTGCTGGCACTCAAAACCCAACTACCCCCTATGTTTATACAGTATATCGACTGAAGAATAAACGCGTCTGTCAAGCAATTAAGCAAGATGAAGCAAATGTGGGCTTTTTTTTTTTCTCCTGTTGGCTGAAGAAGGCATCTCTCGTGTTGCAATGCCTTTACAAGCCCAGCTTTAAGTACTTTTTCGAACAGACTCCCTGTAGCAGATGGGCTATGTTCATTTTTGTTGGCCTTTGAAATCATAGGGATTATTAATTACTCTGAGAGGTCCCTTTGCAGCTTGGCCAGCGTATTATAGAGTCTAATGCACATACTGAGCTTAACTTGGTCCAAAATCAATTTCCTTGCCCCTGCTGTTGCACAATTATGCAAATCCCATCAGGTGATGCAAAGCCTTTTTTTCAAATTGTATATGATTGGTGACATAAGCTACACCTGTCATCTTGTGACAGTACTGATGGTTTGCTTGTCTGTTTAGCTGTAAATGTAATTTTATGACCATCTCAGCGCCTTTTAAAATCTACGTGTCAGCACAGCCTGAGCCTGATAGAGCACACCTTGACTGACAGACACTCAACTATCACTCATTTCTAAACTCCCACCTTTGCTGACATACTCTCTGTCCTCTTATCTGCTCCTACTGGCTTTTCTTTCCACTGTCTCCTGCACTCCATCAGTGCACCTCCATTAGGAAATCATTATGTAAAAGAGGCGTGCTTATTTGCCGATGTGGCAGTGGTATTTTCATAAACATACATTCACCTTTACTGAGGACAAATCCAATCTCACCTTTGCCCGATGCATCAGTGATTTTAAATGGAGTATTGTATGCAACTCAAAGCAATCTACAAGTCAATTTGTTCAGAGAAATGTGTATTAAGTTAAGATTTCAACTCGCTAAAATTATACTTACAGATGAGTAAGGACAACATAAGAAAACCTTGTACAATATTAAATGTTTGGCCTGCAGGCTATGGTGAGTACTTGTTATATTGTAGAGGCCTACATTCACGTTGCCCCTTGTTGCATCATTGTTGCCTCTCAGTGCTCTCATCAGACACTAATCCATAGATCAATAGACTGTGATGAGCCTGCTAATTAGACCAGTCCAATATTTGAACGAGGGAGCAGCAACAATGAGACCACAGTGTGTCATGCAGACGTACAAAGTGATCATTTGGTCTGCACAGCTGCATTGTGTTACTGCTCTCTTTTCAAGATACACAAAGGTTTCTATTGGTCTACTTTAACGTTACCAGATAACAACATAGACAGTAAATTCATCCATGTGTCCCGATCAGATAATTGGTTGTAATGATCCATGATAACATTTGGATGACTCAAGCAGCAATTTCATGGATCAAGCATCAATGACACTTATAAGCAAACACACACACGCACTCATTTTAAAACCCTTATTTATGTTTGAACTTTTAAAAGGAGTTATGAGACTCCTGCTCTTTCCTCCTCCTTCTGATCGCCGTACCTGTGACCAGTGACCTTGCTGGAACGGTGACGTCAAGGCTCACAGGTTCTTGTGTTGTGAACTTTTGAAACAGCCCACAACACAAACAATACGCAATACAATGAAGGGGCCTCATGGGAGAACCACTCTTACAAAACAAATTCGTTCTTAAGAGAATTTGTCACAGTCCCAAAACTTCTACTAAGAATTTTGTTATATATGAACAAAACTGACGCAGCTGACACTTAGTTGTGGGAGCTGGGAGGTCATCAGCACTTGTCTTGGCTGTAAGAGGGTGAACCTGTCACTGGCTAACTTCCATGCCTCGTGATCATGACATACTCATCACAGCGACATCATTTTCAGTTGACATGGACGGTGCAGTGGCTGTTGCCAGGACCGATTAACTTATGTCGATTTAAGAGCTGTTCCTGTAAGTCAATTTTTTTCATACAGCTGCATCGATCTCATCCACGCCAGCTATGTAGGAAGATGATGTTCACATCCACAAAGCCCTGACTGATTGATTCTTTCTCCAACCAGCAGAAACAGCAGACCAGAGCTCTTTATTAATTAATGATTTATTTCCTCTGATGAAACTTCTCGATTTTTGCAAGCCCTTAGAGTTTCAAGCTGATTTCCTCCATAAAATCTCTCTTCACAATGTCCTCTGATTTGTCTGGCAACCAACAATCCAGATAAGGGAAGACAGGAGTTGACAAAGTTGATAAAAATGTTGAATAGTCTCATCTAAGTCTCAGTCTCTCTTCAATTATTACCACGGGCTCACTGCAATAAACTCATTAACGAGCAAGAGTGGTGCAGAGTTTTTTTGCCCTGAGTCTTGCTTTTTAGGCTACATACAGTTTGTCCTTTAGAAGTTCTCCATATTATTTCAGGTAAAGCATTAACGATTCTAATTTTAATTAACAGAATCATATTTTACACAAATTTCCATTAACATTCTATCCTAAAAAAGACGTTAGGATTGAGCACCAATCAAATCAGCAAAGCACAGTGCTCTCAAGTGTAAATATTCGTAGGCAACATTATTCTTACCTCATAATGGGTTTGGTACTTAGGAACATGAATGGCTCTTCTACTGTGTAAGTGGCTGAAAATGCATGGCCTCGTGTAGCACAGCTTCTCACTCCATTCAGTCTCACTTCTTGCCTGCAGCAGCTGTGCAGTAAAGGCAGCATGTCACCAGTGCTGGATGTGTTCACAGTACGGCACAGGATGGATGTGCACACAGCACAGAGATACTGTGCACACTCATCTCTACATACTTGAATGCAGACAGAACAAAATGTCTGCAGATACGGCATGAGTACATGACTGCATTATGTTTGCTGGTCTGTAACAATAATGGCAACATCCACTGATCATTTCTTTCCACAGGGCGGTGTTGGCAGCACATTCTTGACACAGACCACAGGTGGAAGCTTTTCCACTTGTCCCTCAGTACACTGCTGGTACGCTCTGCAGGTAAAATTGGACGCTATGAAGATTGTCATTGAAATGGAGGAGACAGAGAAGTCAATGTAGTGAACAAAGACAGGACGACAGGAAGAGACCTTCAGTCAGGAACACTCGTGATCCATGACCCACCTAATCTGTTTCCCATCCATCTCACAACAAAGGGAGAACAATGTAAACGCCCTCTTCGTGTGCTCAGCCAACATGTGCGCCAGTCGCTGAATGCTCAAGTTGATACAATTATGACAGATGGAGGCTGGGATGGCGTCAAGGTATTTAACATGTTGTAGCAACAAGTAGTTAAAGACTTCTGTGTGGCATTCACGGTTCTGTAATTAAGATGAGTACGCATAAACACTGTCTAGAATACTTGGCACTTTTATCTCTGTGTTGTTAGGGTGGAGTGTCTTCTCATCAGCAACTTCCAGAATATATTTCTGCAAAAACAATTTCATGCTAACCAAGCCTAGAACAATCATTCGGATAGAGATGTTCTTGAGTTTGGATCAGCAATAACCAGTGTACTGTTGAAACTGTCCTCACAAGAAAATCAACAATATAGCAACACTGTTAAACACACTCTGACCAAACCTTAACTGTCATCTTTACCTGCAAGACAGTCCTGAAATCAGGATGGCTGGTCATGTAGTTTCCAAACACTGTACCTCATGAATGCAATGCAATGAGGCAGCTCAATGCCAAAGCTCTGTCGTCAGACCTTCACCTCAACGCACAAATGCACCAACAGGAAGTAATCACGGATCACTCTGGAATATTGACACCATAAAAACTGTAAAGTAAAGTAAACATCCAGCCATATATTTTTAAATTGATGATCAAAGTGATGTACAAAAGAGTGAGCATAACGACACAATAAGAGCTACATATAGCCTCTACATAACAGTATGAAACAAAGAATGCAGACAAGCATTAACACGTTTAAGCTGTTGAGTTTTTTTGGTTGCTGTGGCAATTAGATGGATGCGATGTAAAATCTGTCCGTGTTTACTTAATGCCAAACACCAGGAATGTGTGATGTGTGTGCATGTCGTATTAGATGCAACTCTTACATTAGTTATTTATAGCAAAGTGCAAGTCCACTTATGGGTCAGTCACTGTCAAAGTAACAAAGTGCGGGCATGTGTAAGTGCAGATGGCTCTTTTATTTCACGTGATATTCTGTTGCTTAACAGTATTTCCTCTCTAATTTAACTGCATTTAGCCAACAGTATTAATGTTGAGGTGTGGACTCACTGCAGACAGATGACATAATAAACACTGCTGCCAGGCAGAAGGCTAACTAAATTGTCGTCTTCATTAATTGAGTACACTGTCAGACAGAACAAAACAACAACAACAAGAAACACTGCTCACTTATAGAATGCCACTGCAGCGAATATGAAAGGCAAAAACCAAACAGAAACCTTCCACAGTCCTTCAAAAAGCTTTATACAACATCCCATTATCCTACTGAAGTCTGCTAATGGATGCGACGACTGCTTTGTCACATGAATAGTGTTTCTGCTTCCTCACATATAAACACACTGAGAGAACCAGGATCTTGGACAGCAGTTATGACATACAGTTTCCCTAAAGTGTTATTCATAATACTAATCCTAGAACACACTGCACTGTACACACTGTCATATAACGTTGGCACACTAAATATCAGTATATCACTGACAGATTGATTGACACTTTGGTTACAATAAGCATACACAAATTAGGCCATTGCCTATCATAATAACACAATCATTATGTTCAGCGTTATGTCACTTTCTATACATGAGTCATACTTTAAAATGGTTTACAGAGAGATGGAAGCTGCCTATAAATATATGTAAGCATTAAAGTGTTTTTATTGACCGTGGGAACAGTAGTTTGACAAGACTATATTAACTCAAGGTCCAATAAAGAGGCAACATCATGAAATCATCTAATCTCTTTCCCACTTGCATCTCTACCTCAATGCAATATCTCATTCAATATGTAGATCAAAAAAATCAAGTATATTCTTGGAGTTTACGTAATCTAAGACACATGGGGATCAACAGTAGTTCCTATTAGAAATTGAAGCCTTTGTGATTTCTACAAAAAAATGTTTACTATGTAAGCACAGAAAAAAGCTGCAGCTGCCGTCAAAGATTGAAGGTGCAGCAGTGTTGCGTCATTGTAATTTTGGTTTGGTCCGCATGCGTAAAACTGCCCAAAACTTTATGTTTTTATTTTTTTTTAAATAGTTTTTGTTGTAATCTCTGCTGTCTCTTTTGTCTCTTGCTGAAAACTTCAACAGTGTTCAGTCCTTTCTCTCCCGCTGTTATTAATGACATGTCTGAACAAACCTCCCACGGACCCATGAAGGTCTCGGTCTGGGAAATGTGCTCATTAAAAGCTTCTAAAAACAGAACTATTAAGGAAACAACAATACCATCTTTTTCTAAGCATATGAAGCGAGTTATACTGCATACTTCCATCTGATCATTTGGTATTAGCCTAGTTACAAATGTCAGTGAGGTTTTGAAGTAGGTTTTCTTAATAAGGCCTCGCCTCGGCTTACTATTTCAATCCATTTTTTAAGAGCTTTCGATTGCATGTCACGGTCTTCCTCTGGTGACATCCAAGAAAGCTTGTATTTGTCAATATAATGTAAGTACATCCAGTGTTCTCTCTTACTTTTTTAAATAGAACATATATTAAAATGTTGAAATAAGTCATATCCAGTGGGCTCGTAATAGAGGTCATTGTACTTATGTTACAGATAGTGTTTTTCAAAATTCCCATAAGCCTTCATAAATCTGGCAATTTCCTTTTTGTAAAGATGATCTTGCTAACTGTCATTTCTCTTTGGTTGTCTAACATTACTTTTCATTTTACTATTTGGCACGTCCAAGCAGATTTCCCACAACTCAGATCCTGTGGTGTACAATGTAAAACTCAGAGTATATGCTTATATACTGTGACAGTTTCTTTTTGTCACTGAAAGCCCAGCTCTCTTATGCAGGAACGCCCTGAGCACATTCACACAGTTCCACACATTCACAGCTTGAAGCTGCCCAGTACAACCACAGTCTGATCATAACATGGCTCCAATGGAGCAGTTGGGGTTCAGGGCTTACCTGCCCACAGTTATTGAGTGCAGGGGTGTATGATATGGCAAAAAAAATCGATAACAATATTGTTTTCCATATTGATTTAATATTGATATTACTACATTCTAGAGTAACACAATGTAAACATTTAACTGTGCAAACATGGCGAGATTTGGAATACATTTTCTGATAAAGAATGAATTGAACATTAAACTTAACATGCTTAATCTAGCCAAACAATACAAGTTAGCTTGCCCTGTGACTTACAATATAATGGTTTGGTCACTGGGATGGTAGCTTTGCAGTTTCCTGTCTTGGTTGGCATGTACAATGCAAACAGATATGGGCCCGGGACAGAACCTTGGGGAACACCACAAAACAGAGGTTCAGTTGATGGGGCATGTGAAGAGAAATGAGACGGGTACGAGGAGAAAAACTCCAAACAACCAAAAGAGAACACTGTCCTGCATCACCCTGCATGAACAGATCATTTGACACTCAGAGAAGAGCCATTTCTTTTTAAGGCAATCGATGGACATCAGACTGAAACTTGTCAGAAATGTTGTGCTTCTCTAAGACAGCTATGAGCTGCTCAGCAACCTTTTTTTTTTTTTTTTAAGACTTTAGCCTTTAAAAGTAAATTAGAAATGGGCCTGTAGCTCCGGGACAAAAAAGGGTCAAGATCTGTTTGTTTGAAAGGAGATTAAGCAGCAACTTGTTCGAAAAGAGCTAGCGATTACAGAGAGCACACAAGGACCGATGGAACCAATAACATTTGTCCCCTCCAGTCTGAAATGTTTTTCTTCTTGTTCCTAGTGTTGAATGTTTGAGCTTCAGTGGGTGGGGCTGATGTTTTATCATATGTCATTTTTAGTTTATGCTGACTATTTGCTACAAAATTACAGTAGCTCTGGCATCCTAAATCATGTGGTCAAAATCTATTAAAAGTTCTCTTCAATACTGGTAGTGAGCATGTCGATGGGAACAGATACTGTCATTCATCCAGGGGGAGTAAATGATGAGAGGAGCCAATCTAGCCTTTTGAAGACTTTATCCAGGACTGAAAGGAAGTGCTCATTAAAAGACTGAACTTGAGAATAAGCATCACTATTAGACATAATAACAGAGATATTATGAAAGGCAACAGAAAACTTTATCAGGAATGGTTTAGGGTGTGAGAGATAATTTCATGACAAGGTAAAGATAGATATATATATAGATAGATATAGAAAATAGAAATAAGTCAAATAGAACACAATTATGATCTGAAATAAAAAGATCCTCAATTTTATTTTATTTTATTTTTTTAATATAGTGTTTAAATTATGAGTAAAAGGTTGTGCCTGATGCATGTAGGGCCTGTTACATGTTAAGAGTGAGATTAAAAGACTAGAGATGGATGGAAAGTCAGCAAATTACAAATCTACATAGCTTGAGAACAGAGAATAAAAAAGTCCCTGAACTCATTTAAAAAGGAGCTGTTGGGGCCAAATACCACAAAAAAGGAATTAGTACATCCAACTTTAATCATCTGTGACTGAAAAGAAGAGAAAGACGGACAATAAAAAGGGCTTCTGAACATAGCATCAAGTTCTTCACTGCAGCCTTCACCTTGCTTTGGGCCCTGATCCCTCGCTTCCTCCACTGTCTGCGGGAACTTCGGTGCTGGTAGTGTCCACCACAGGGATCTGTAGTGGAAGGCACAGATGGAGGCAACAACAATTGTGGTATAACAGCCCATCAAGATAGAACACTATGAGCCATCTGCTAGTTTGGCTCACTACCAGGGGAGAAGTGTGGAAACCTGTAAAAGAGTTAATAAAAGAGTTGTATTAAACATAAAGTAGTTTTTGTATTTTTGTAAAGAGAATCTGTTATTGAGTTTCGGTACAGTGTGCATATTCCCATGTTTACGGTTATTGTGTATTCAGTGTTTAAAGTATAATGAGAAGTTTAGAGCAGAGCTGTGAATTACAGTGATTACAGCCACACTCGAGCAATAGCAGAGCTGATGCACAGTGAATGAACGCCAGATATGAGGTGTTGTTGACAATTGTCATAAATATGTTTTGCAAAAACATGTTTTTTTTGTAACCCCTTAAATCAAATGTGATGCATCGATTTGGACTCAGTGTTTCATGTTGAGTCAGTAATTTGAATGGATGTAGAATTTAGGTTCAGTTGGAAAAATCCAGGTGTAAAATACATTTATTTACCTTTTGTTGCAGTCAAACTATAAAACTAACCTTTCTGACTGCGTAAGGGTCAGTGGGTTCACACTGTGGATGCCAGCTATTTACAACTGCATCACAGCTGATAAAAAACAGGCAAAGAATTCAACACAGTGGATTATTCTTTAAAACTTCTTCCTGACTTCTCCCAGACATGACGTTTTAGCTACATCCTCCTCCTCCTGTCATCTTAGGGAGATGATTCTGTGAGCTGATAGTGTATGTTTTGTTTTTTTAATGTCTGCGTGTATGCTGCTTGAAACACTGTATTGCTACTGTCTTGGGCAGGGCTCCCTTGAGAAAGAGGTTTTGTGGTCTCCGTGGGACTTACCTGGCTATATAAAGGTTTAACGATAATAAAAACACAAAAATACAACAGTCAGTGACCTCTGGCACTGCTGCATTTATGAGAGAGGTTTTATCTGCAATTTATAGCCATATGACGGATCCAGTCAGGGTGAGAATCACTGATGGCCTTCAGAACTTGACAAACTGCTGGATGTTTCCAGGTAATACTAATCCTGTACACCTCGGGTTTATGGCTGGCACTGAAGAGTCGGAAATGTGTGTATTTGTGTGTGTCTGAGGGACTGTATTCTAATGAGATTACTTCCTTTGCTTTCCAGGATATTTTTAAAATTCAAGCGGTGATGCAGGTACTGATACTGTAAGTCATAAACTTGAGATGGCTTAATCCTATCTCCTGGCCTATAGCTGTGAGCTCCTCGTTGTAAAGAATCAAAGATTAGAGTCATGCAGTCTCTCTGTGCCATTTGCCACACTCTTTTCCATCTTCCCTGAACAACACCTAGTGATCCTCTTGTTTTTTTCTGTTCACTGATCTTATTAGCCTGATCCTTGTTTCTCCCTGTCCACCACAAGTACACCTCCTGCAGGGTCCACGGCTGCTTTTATTCTTTATTTGGATTCCCGCTAGTCCTACCTGGGTGTGCAAAACTAGAACAATAAAAAGACAACAAAATCAAATCAAAATACGGTACAAGCCAAATGCAAGGATCAGAAAACAGCTGAACTGACTTTACACAGGAAACTGTTAAGAGTACCAACCCACAGTGGAAATGAGAACAACACTGTTACACACCTATGGCAGCAATACGTAAACAAAAACAAACAAACCTAGCGACAATCATTTGATAAATGTGACATTGCCACTATTTGATAACAGATATCTAATCTGATATCAGAAACAGAAAAATATGTCAATGTGAGCAACTAAATCATTTTCCACAGCCAACTCAACAGTAATTACAGATATGCATGCACCAACACCACTTTTTTCAGACCAAGTACTTACGTTTGGGTACTTGCCAACAGCTAGTACCAGTATGATTAATAACAGCATCACAGTTCCAACACACTTACACACACAAATGGGTTTATTTTCCTGTCAGTGAAGCATCTCTTGATGACCTTATCTGTTTCTTTGGTCAAAAACGTCAATGGAATTCACTTTTCTGGTTAAGTCCTCAAGCGCAGCTCGAACAGATACAGTCTTTTCCAAAAGTGTCCACTGGCAAGCGCTGGGGGAACTCCTATTTGGACAGAAATATTCCCAGATTCTGTTTCTGCATGATGAGAAAGTGGTAATATGGTTTCTGTGATGTGGTGATGGCTCGTATTTCGTATCTCATATTACCTACAACTGACAATGGCTATTCACCAGCACCTGGTAAGAAAGAGCTTCTGTTGCCTTTAGCCCCTGTGAATTGTCTCTGGACACTTTCTCTTCTCCAGTGTTTGCTGAAAAGCTGAAGAAAGAGTTGCTTTTCCTTCTACTTTTTAAAAACTTTTTTATCCACTGTGAAATTTGAATTTTGTGTGAAAATGAAAAAGTCAAGTGTCTTTGCTAATCTGATAGATGGAAATATGTAAGCACAAATAAATAGGCCTGTGTGGGAACCCAAAAAATTAAGCCTTAAATAGTGTTCGCCAAAACAGTTGTGTTAAAAATAATGTGTTTCATGTCTGTGTATTCAGATTTGAGTTATGAGCATGACTTTTGACTCAGATGTCAGCTCCCTTTCAGCTCTCCATGGGGGAGGCTCTGTCTTGGTCCTGCTGAATGTCCACCTCGACCATCCTGTCATTCTAATATTTGTAATTTTAATGCAAAATGTTAAAATACCACCCAGAACGTGGTTAAATCGCTGAGGAGAACGGTGAATATTTCATTCCCCATCTCCCTCTATAATGTTAATCCATTCCGAATGGGGCATAAGCCTTGATGCAATGAATCATCTTTAGAGCAGGGTCTTCTCAAAGACATGCATGGTGAATGAAAAAAAGATGTGAGAGAGAGAGAACTTCAAGCCCAGTCTGCTTTTTCACCTTTCTGCACCAAGCTAATCATAAAGTGAGTGTCATTTACAGACAAAGTTTCCGTCCAGCAAGGGGTTCCAGACTCTATGAAACAATCTGACAACCACGTAATCTGAAGTGTTGAGTGTGAGCGTGGTGTTTATTCGGTCTCAACACAACCCATCTCTCCCCATGTAGGATAGAGAAACTCTTTTGCCATCACTAATGGTCTGGATCTGTGCTACGGATGAGATCATTTACATGTCTTGGCATGCGTGAGCGAAATAGTACAGAGTTTCAAGACTGTATCTCCGGGATTAGTGTCTAGACTCTCTTCTCTCTCTTAAAGAGAAAAGTGAAGGAGGATATCAGCACACCCACATCCTCTGTGAAGAACACTCATCGCTCATTAAAATCAAAAACAGCCGTCATCTAGACTGTTTCTTGTCACTCTCTCCATTAGAGTGCTAAGAGCACAGATGGGGAGCTTCCTGACAAGCCACTAGCTACCACCGACATCCCATCACCATGGAGAGGAGCGAGAAATCATTTATCTGCGGCAAAGAGCTTCACTGAGGGCACCATTAACGCTGCACATTTGATTGTCTCTCCACTTCCTCTCCTGCTGACTCCGACAGGTCAACATGCATGTCTTGATTTTATCACCGCCGTTCCTGCTAAGTCATCTGTAGTGGCTTCTCCAATCACTGTGTGAGATTGGACAGCTTGATAATGATTCCCAAATCAGATTGCTCGCCTCTTATGTTCAAGAGCCCTGGGAGTACCAACCCAGTGTCCCTAAGTTTACTTTTGACATAAAAGATCATACCTTAAAATCACGGTTAGGCCAGCAGGCCATTTTAAAAGTTAATACTATTTATATATTTTAAGATTTTATGCAGTGTTTAAAAAAAGAACCTGAAATTGTATTCAATCGGACTCACGTTGGACAGCTAAAACTACCATTACTGCTTGGTGCTTGTATGTCTCTGCCAGAAGTTCTCACTATTGATATGTACAATTACAGTGAATAATTTCCAGCTGCTGTCTTCATTAGAGACTATTTTTACAGAGAAGCACAGAGGACTAAGAGAGAGCTTCATCATGTGGTGCAAAAACAATCACCTGAAGCTCAATATCAGCAGAACCAATCAGCTTGTGGTGGAGATGAGATGTTGTGTTCAGGGGAGTGGGAAAGAGAGAGGTGTCATCCAAGGAGGAGTCATGTGAAGCAATTTGTCCAATCAGCATAGCCACCTAGTTGGTTTCATCACTGTGTTGGTTTGTTCATGCAGCGCAGGTCGGCTAGTCAATGAGGCAATGTTTGGAAACAGAGGTAAGAGGACATTATATATGGCAATCTCTGAGTAAAGTCTAAGAAAAGCAGATTCTGGATGCCTGAAGGATCATTCACAATCTAAAATCGTCAGATTGTCTCTGTGGAGCCTTTCAGCCTCTTTTACCTTTTACCTTCTGGGTTTTCAATCTCTTCTCTCATCGACATCATTTCCAGCCACAGAAGGCAGCTGTTTTTGGCAGTCAAGCTCTGATAAACTTCATGTGCCCAGAACAGACAGACACAAACAGCAGACAGCTGTTTTGAGACAAAAAGCTCCAAAAGCCTACAGTAGAAAACCTGCCAAATATTTCTCTTAGGAGATGGTGGATTGAGGTCGAAGATGAGTGAATACTGGTCTTAAATTCATCGTCCATGATGTCTTCCTGCTAACAGGGCCATCAGATCAGATTCTTTAAAGGGCAGTTTAGACAGCTACAAAACCTTTCTGCACATGTGAAATTCGATCTGTGTGCACAAAAATTTTTTGCACATGCACAAAAATTTCTACAGCTGCAAAACTTCATTACGCATTCACAAACCTTAATTTGTGACATTTTCTTTCACACATTCAGATATGTGCATGCAGATTTCTTTCACATGCACACAAAAAGGTGATGTAAGACTGCAAGCTTTGAAATTATTTATGAACGTCACAAGCTCAAAATATTCGTGACCCTTATTTACTTCCATAGCCTACTCCTGGCTCATGCCTGATCACAGGAAAATCAATGGATGTGACTCAGGCCTAATGAGCAACTGGGAAATCAGAGACCTAGCTCCTCCACAGCACCCTGGATCAAGCTAATGCACTTGATGGGCAGACTGTGTTCCACGTGGAGGGAATGCAAGATTCCGGTAAAATGAGGGAAGGCGGACCTCATGTTTACAGTAATGATGCTGTTTGTTGTTTTCAGCTCAGCATTCAACACAATCACGCTGACTGAAACTGACTGGCAAACTTAGCACTCTTGGCTTGACTACCACATTCTGCAGCTGCATGTTGGACTTACTCACAAACAGACCCCAGACAGTTTGGATTGGTGGTCACACCTCCTCCACTCTGGTATTCGGCACCGGAGCCCCCAAAGGCTGTGACTGCAGCCCCAGACATGGAGAGAACTCTCTTCTAAAGTTTGCAGATGACACCACCATTATTGGCAGGGTTGTGCACCGAGAATCCTACTGCTCAACATCAACAAGGAGCTGGTTGTTAATTAAAAAAAACAAAAGAAGCCAAAGACACACACTCCTGTCTACATCAGAGGAGCTTAAAAGAAGTGGATAGGTTCCTAGGAATGAGCAGCAGAGAACCTGGTGTGGACATCACACATCTCCACCCTGGTACAGAAAGCTCAGAAAGAACCACATTTCTTAAGGACTGGAAACATCACAAATTGGCATGGACTGTGCACGGCCCAGGACAGGAGGGCTCTGCAGCAGGTGATTAGAACTGCCCAGAAGATCATTGTTACCTATCGATGGAGCATCAGTGATATCCGTGAGGTGAGGTGCCTGTGCAGAGGCCACAGGATACTCAAGGGCAATACCCAGCCGACCACAGCCTGGTCACTCCGCTACTGTCTTGCAAGTGATACAGACATCTCTGCCACTGTCCAACCAGATTACAGAGTAGCTTTCCTCAAGCTGTGAGACTCCTCAATTTATCCTCAGCACTCCATCATAAATAGTAGTTTAATTCTACAATATATATATTTTTTTCATGTATTTATATTATTTTTGTTTTGTGTGTAGCATAAACTCTGTGCAATAGAATGTTAAATTGAAACATTGAAACTTAAAATTTAGCCATACTTTACTGTAATTTTACATAAAATGATCTTCTGCCCATTCTACTGAATAGCGCACCAGGTTATTGATGGATTAGAAGCTAACATGCTAGAGATCTTTGTTGTGTATATAGAGCATATTCTTCTTAATGATTCCACTAGAGGAACATGAGAAGCTGGGTTAGGTCCCAGTTGTTTGCCTCAAAATGTCTTTAGCTGCTTTGGCTTTGGAGAATGGCCTAGTTGGCAGCACTTCACTGATGGGAACAGGATCCAGGGAACTGACCCAGCATGCCTTTTCTCCCCAATTTCACATTCACAGAGCAGTCTGCAGTTTGGAGCTCACATTTGAATCCAGATTCGATTTTAAAGGATGCCATCTGTGTTAGAGCTGGAGACTGGTGTCATCTCTGTATGGCTGAATGCTATTTGTTATGTACGTACAATGCCCATCACACACACACAGGATGAATCTAAAGTGAATGATGCAAGGCAGAATAGTGTGACAGCACTGCTGTACATGTGTTAAAACCTTACATTTCAATCAAAGAGGATATACTCATACACTCGGTGCATCCATGTTGGAATGAGTTACCAAAAGGGTAAAGTGGGCACCAGACCACCAGTGGCCCTAAAACTCCCAACTCCACTGCAAGGGGTTCAACTAAGTGAATAATCAACATCCTAATGAAATGCAATCTTCACTTAAAAGGAGTTTTTAGGTGACAAGATGCAAACAGAAAGCACTGACAGTGGTAGGTGCAGGTGGGGTGGTTAACAGCGGCCAGCTCCCTATCTGCTGCTGTTTTCAAGAGAACATTCTCTATCTTGTCATCATATTGTATGCTGCACAAGGCTGAAACCCAGGCCTGTGCTCATCTATTATAGAAAAACACGCAGAAGATCGAAATGTATGACCCTGCAGTAGAGCTTAAAAAAGGTGGTGTGATTCCGGGTCGTCTGCCATGCAGTGGAAATGCACGTATCAGAGACGTGTTGACCGGCACATACGCAGTGAAGTCTATCATGTAACTGAAGATAGAAGCGAGGCAGACCAAAGCTTTACCAGGAGGAGTACTAAATAATTTGTGCTCTCTTTCATTCATGCTTTGAATTTCTTCAATTGAGGCAATCCTCTGGAAAACCTGCACTCAGATAAAATCAATCTTTCATGTGGGTCACATCGGCCCACATTTGAACCTTCCTCTGACTTTGTTTTCATTCAGAATCTGACTTGGTGAACTCTCTGAAAATCGTGGATTTCTGTTAGAATTCCAAATGGGGTGAAGGACTCAGCATGTGGCACATGTATTATAGACTTTCATCTTACCAACTGATTCATATTATGGAGGAGTTTTATTGAATAAGAACCTTCGTAAAAAAGGTTGAAATCTGGTGTCAAGGAGTTAAAAGCTTGTTTATAGGTTTATTTTTGCAAGCCTTAATGTTTCATTCAAAACTGGGAACCACTTTTTCTATAATTTCCTTTTGTTTTATTTAATATGATAGCACGGTATTATTGCCCTTCACTCTCTACAATGCCTATTTGTTCTTTTAAATTATTATTTGAATATACACTTTCTTTCTCAATTCAAACTAGTTTTACGATTACAATTACATACAACAATGTGTCAACCATAAAAGACAGGAGAAAAAAAATCATATACTGCGAAGGGGTGTAGACGATCAGTTTAGTGGGGAATTACATTATTGATCCTTTAAGTGCGTAATATCAAACTATATACCAAATTGTATCAGGTTGCAGAGTGATCATGCAAGAACCATGTAAGCACTGTGACTTTGAAAACTGCAACTGAAGAAAACACAAGCAAATAGCAAATAGAGAGATCATTTTCATCAATTCCACAACAGCAAAAAACACAGGTGAGAAAACACAAATATGCAAATATTGAAGGTGGGACTAGTTTTAAATATTATGCTCATTTCATGCTGTTATTTTGGGCGTTTACTAGAAAAAATTGCACATGCTCAAAAAGAGTAATTCTCAATTGGTGGGTCGTGACCCAAAAGTGGGGATTTTTTATACAGCGGAATGCCGTCTGTACGCGTCGCAGCTTGTCATTAATGGGTGATGATGGGTCCCGAAGCCAAACCAGTTGACAACCACTGGTCTAGAGCAGTGATTCTCAACTGGCAGGACCTGTTTTCAGTGAGTCGTGGGCCTTTGCCTGGGCAAAAAAAAAAAACTTAATAAAAAAATTATGTGCTTTTTTTTATTTCTATGCAGCGGAGTGCCATCATTTTTCCTCAATTTGGGTCACGGCTTCTCATTATGTGGTGATGGATCCCGAAGCCAGACCAGTTGATAACCACTGCTCTAAAAAATACCTTATTTTGCTCATAGTCCGTTGCTGCAGCACCTCTATCGGCCTTCTGTTTGAACCACTCCATCACCATTTTAGTGCCTGTTTCTTGAAGACCTTCCTCCCAAAAAGCCCAGTCTGCTCTGACTGGTCAGCTCTCACAGGCCTGAGCAGGCACCGTCCGCCATGTTTCCACATCAGATCCGCTGAAGATTTTGCGACCATGGCTGTGCTGGGGGTGTGGCTGAGGTGGTGACTGTATAGTTGTGAATAAAATAATAAATTTAGTGCCATTTAGGCAGACTCCTAGTCAGTGGCATTGCTAGGGCTTCTTGGGGCTCCAAGCAAGAAATCCCTGGGGCCCCCACCCCACCCGTGCCCCTGTAGTGGCCGGGGGCTCCAAGCAACTGCTTGGCTTGCCTGTCCGCACGCCCCGCCCCTGCTCCTCGTGCTAAGATAAGCTCCTGAATATATGTGTGGATGTGGCCCCAGATATGGATTTGACTGTATAGCCAATACGGCTCAGCAAAACCTCAGACTTCACATTCGGAATAGTCCAATCCATGATGAAGGAAATGGTCCATCTGTCTGAAAACGTTGCCCTATGTCTAACTGAGTATCGGAGCAAACATAAATCACAACAAGGTCCAGTGCATTTATAGACAGAAATACATGGCTTAGAGAATTCAGCATGTGATAAACAGTGTTCCTGACAGGTTCTAGCCAGGCCGTGGCTGAACGAGGGTTGCCTACTCTTGATCTCTCTTGAATGATGCGTGCTGTCACTGCTCGTGTGGACGGGCTTATTTTTTGTGTTAAAAAGTTCTGATGTGCAAGTTTGGCCAACGATCTAAGTCTGAAATCCAGTTCCCTGTAGAGGAGGCTGTCAAGTAAATTAATCTCCAGCTAAGCTCCTTGTCAGACAGCGTTCTGGCAATAAGATGCAGTGTGACAGAATATGAAAGATGTGTTTTATCAGAATTAAATAGGAATTTATCAGGAATTCATCAATCAAGGAATGTGTCGTTTGATAAGTATGTGCTTTAGGTACTGTTTTTGTGCAATTTCTTACATTTTGAGTTGCCCCCTTGAGAAAAACACTGACAGAATAGAAAACGAGCTGCACGTGTGAGCGGTCTGTTTGTTCCTACTGTAATTCTATAGTTGTGATCGTGTGGACCTTGTTTTTCCAGACAAATCGCATTAAAAAGAATGAGCACAACAAAGTTTGTTCAGATAGAGAACAGAGATTTTGTTTGTCTCACTTTATTCACACAAAGTTGACCGAGTGTTTTTGCTGTATGTGTCTTTTGGCCACAAACAGTCAATGGATTGACGACAGAGATATTTGTTCCGCACACTGAGTCTGTGTGCGGAACAAATATCTGTGTGTGTGTGTGCATGAGAGAGACGGAGACGGCTCAAAGAGACTGAGTTCACAACTTGTGCATTCATGAAGCGTCGCCAACAACTCGGGATAACCAACACTTTTTCGCTCAAGTTAAAAATATCTGAACTCAAACAGATGTGTCTTCACCTCAGTTCACACCACAGAAAGTACATCTGTCTCCGTGACTCCATTCGCTTTCTGTGCATTCATCTTTCAGCTCACTGATTTTGATTTTAGGGCCCAAATCTGCTGTCCTGATATCACTGCTCTCATCAGATGTATGTCCAGTATGTCCAACAGTGGACAGACACAGTCGGCGACCAGCTGCTGAACATAGCGGAGCATTTAGCTGCTAAAGAGACAGATATTTTTCATCAGGAATTGGTGGAGAAATGTTAAAAGTGGTGGAAATCAGTTGTGACTGGTGACTCAAATAACTGGAGAGAGCTTTTTTACACTAGTTGGCTACTTCTCTTGGCTCTTCCTTCTGATTTTTAATGAAAGATTCAGCAGTAAAACACAGGCCTAATGCAGAAAACAGAGTATTTTTTAAGGATGTAAACATACAGGTCCATCATATAGACGTTGTGTCTATATGATGAACACAAAATCTAACAATAACATGTATTTTGAGCCAGTTTCTGAGCTAATAGGGTCTATTGCTACAGCAATTCAGTAAAGCCTGCTTTGAAGGTTATAAAGTACAGTTTTTTCGAGAGGTGTTGATTCAACTTTATTGTCTAAGTGTTTTGCCGTGCACTTCCTGGATCTCTCCTTGTCTGTGACTGTTGAATGTTTGGTTCGCCAAACATTTCAAGAGACTCTCCACAGTTCTGAACGGGGCATTGATCTGTACCATGGCTTATCTATCTCAAAGCCAGTGAAGGTGACTTCCGTGTACTGGTGGGACTGCAATTGGGTCTGAAACCAACACATCATATTTATGGCCATTTTGGAGGCTGTGTGTGTTGTTGACTTGTACTACATTATAGTAAGAGGTGTTTCTAGTATTTAAATCTACCCTCACTGTCACTAATCGGCTGGACAAAACATTATAAACAGCTCTCACTATGTGGAATACAATGCAGTCAACAGCTAGAATTTGTTTTAAAGATTTAGCCTCATCAACTGAGTGACAGCAAGAGAGAAGAGGGACACTTGTTTCAGTTGAAAGAAGACGTCCCACAAACTGTTCCAGCTGTCGTTAGTTCACTTTAACCACTCGTCCTCTGACGTCTTGGGATGACCAACTGCAGGTGTGTGTGTGTGTGTGTGTGTGTGTGTGTGTGTGTGTGTGTGTGTGTGTGTGTGTGTGTGCGTGTGTGTCCTTGAAGGTGACGTTCACACAGTCTTTCACATCGAAATCATTGTCCAGGAATCTGGAGAAATCCATTTGGCCTCTTCACTCCTTCACTAGTGCAAGAAGCTGGGCGGTGTGCAGTCAAAGTTCTCTGCTGCGGTGCAGTCTGTGTCATCGTGATGCACAGTTATTTTTGAATGTCTGTGGCTTTCGAGAAGAGTAAAGTAAAGCGAACATCCTCCACGCCACTGTAGTCGCGCCGTGGGTCCAGCCTGGACAGCTGAGGCAGTGAGGCCTGAGGCTGTGCCAGCAGAGCAGAGCTCTCCATCCGCTCCCCGACGGCATCCTTCCACTGCCGTGCCCCCAAATCCAAATCCTGAAGTCCTTCAGGGCGACTACAACAAGATGTTATATTGGCTAACTCAAGTAGCTATTGCTCAGTGAAAAATGGGAACCATGAATCTGAAAATAGGTAACCTGGACTAAAAAAAGCCCAAATAAAATACGTTTCCTTTTGTCTGCCCCGCTGTTAAAGTATTTTGCCAGAATTTTAGTGATTTTAATATTATTAATTCATATAATTTTATATTTTAATCTCCCTCTTGCCTTCCAAAAATGAGGAAGAGCAACCTCCTCTGGCTCTATCGACCAGCCTCCCTGGCTGTGAAATAGTTAAAGAAAACTTTGGCCAGGTGGCCTACCAACGATGCTCTGTGTTTGCTGGATGTGTCAATAAACTGTTTTTCTAACATGCACAGCAACTTTAAAAGATGATAAGATATCAGAGTTCATCCTCCACTACCCGAAGTACAAAAACCCCCCCCCAAAAAAACAGCTTTAAATTGAATGTATGCTCAAAAATTACAGAAATTTACAACATTTCTATTTTTCACAGAATCCTATTAAACAGCAGCTAAGTACACCATAATATGACATTTAACAGTAAAATCCATTAATAATAAAATTCTGTATGGGGATTAGTGGCTGTTTAAGGCAGGTTTCAATGCAGCCTTTACAAACTGTATAGGATAATCCTGCCACACAATACCGCTATGGTTTCTGTGTGTAAAGCTCATTGATGGACAGAGAACAGCTTGTAGTGTATCGGAACCGGATGACAGCAACTCATGTAAACAGATTATTATTTGCAGCCAAATGGATGAGATGAAACATTTCCCACAGCTTTGCTAAAGCAACAGCCTCAGTGCAGAACTCTGGGAAGCACTTAATGTCTGCTTCATTAATTACAGTTACAGTCTGTGTCAGGAAAAGTCATTGTAAGGGAGGCAGCGGTGACTGATCAATTACTGTAGAGTAGATGGCTGTGGTAACCATAGCCACCAGGTGGGTAATTTACTTGTAGGCGTGATAAATGACCATGGCCCACTCTACTTGTCATATGACTCTGATGAACCAATTAACCCAGTAAACCAGTTTGCTGCCTGCTCTAACAACAGTGAATCACTTAATCAAGATAAAAGGCAGCGGTCCAGTGGACACAGTATAGACTGTTCTTACACCAACAGGAGGATGTTTGACTAACTAAACTTCGAGTTGCATCAATATGTCAGTAATGAATAAATGAATTGGGGAACATTTTTTTAGCCACACTAGAATTGCGGTTGTATGAAATGTCGATGTGCCAGGTGACAGTCAGTCCATCACTTTAGAGTGAAATATCTCAACTGTTGGACAGATTGTATGAAATCTTTTACAGGCATTCATGTTGCCAAGAGAACGAACCAGCTTTGGTGACACCCTTAATTCCCCCCCAGCATCGCCATGAGGTCAAAGTTATAACTGACTTTGGTTTATGACCAAATACCTGCAAAACTAATGACATTCCATCAGCTCCAGGTAGCAGCCATTATACATTTTAACACTGTCATTGCAAGCATGTTATGTTGGATTAAAACACAGCTCTTCATAAGTAGAGCCTCACAGAGCTGCCAGCATGACTCTTAGCATTGGGTTATGCCCAAAAAGTAGCCATTTGTAAGGTGCGTTGTTTGACCTCGTCAAAAGGCACAAGTGTTTATAGCTGTTCACAGCAGCCACACTTAAAGGTGGAGTGAAAAGCTGGCTGTCAAAGGGAGGGGGTGGATGTGACGTTGTTTAAAGAAAAGGATAATGGGACACATTTGCAGGCAGTCTCTCCTCACAGTGTTGCATTTGGTTGTTCCCACGAAAAAGTGAGAGAAATCATTTAGTAAAACATGAAAAAGAGATCTAGAGAGCAAAGTTCAAACCTTGGCTCAAATCCAGAAGGGCTACGAAGATGTCTTTTTTATGAACTCATGCATGCTGTCTTAATGTAATTAGAAGTACATGTACTCATGGGCAAAACTCAGAAGTATTAGTACTACACGCTGGTGAGAGTTGGTCCAATTTAAGTACTAGTTGTCATCAAATGTGCTGAATTCTTTCACAGTTGTCACTTTTCCTTATTAAAATGAGATGAGCAAGAAAAGGAGTTAGACTTTAGACAACCCGGGCATGCCTGCTGACATTTTAATTTCTGAAAGACTTTTATCTGTCAGAGATTAAAGGTCAAACCTGAATTAAAATTGAAGTGATCCTGGCAGAGCGACGCTTCCTCTGATGCTCCTTCTCTCTGTGTTGAAACCTTAAGGTGATAATTACAGCCTCTTGAGGAAATCTGATGAAATGACACAGAGATACAGAGCGTTTGGGCTTCATTAGCTTCCATTCAAGACGGAAAGTGATATTAGAGATAAGCAGCAGTAAATACCTGGCAAATACAGTAGGATAGATTTAAACTGTCAAAAGCAGATGGAGTCTGGCATTTCTACAGCTCTGTCTGCAACACTGACAGCCATTTTCAAGCCGCATATTTCCTACACAGAGAAATCCCTTAACACTTACCATAGCCCTCCACCTTAAGTTCTGCAACTATAAAACTGTCAGAGGCGACACTATTGTTGTTCCTCAGCCTGACATTTTCCTGTCCCTGCCTGGCCTCACTCTTGACCTTCACCACAGTACAGAGGCACTCCAGCTGAGGGATGCAATATTCTCTATAGGTGCATATCAACTGCCAAGACCATTTTCAAAGGTTCCTCCCACCCTGAGCCACCTCTCCTGCAAACTACAAAGAGCAGGTATTTTCAATCACAGGTCTCAGATGCAGTGGCCTTCGTATCCATGGCCCCTGGGCATTCCTGCACACGGCTGACCCTTCAGCTCAGTGGTGGGAGCAGTTCAAAGCTGAGAAGGGACAGACATATCTCTCCGGCTCTCATAAATACAACACACGTCCACGTTAACCCGTGCGCAAAAGCTCGCACAGCAAAAAGGCGACGAGCAGCCACAAGCCACAGCGATTCTGAAGACATCTGAGCAGAATAATTGCCCGAGTTATAAATGGTGCTGACAGATTTAGTCAAACACTTTCTCTTTGTTGATACTCGCTAATGATGATTTATGATCATAGACTGTTAATGCACATGCAGTGATTCATCACAGCCCTAAAAGCTGCAAGACTCACTAACTCAGATTATTAGATTAATATTTTATCACAGTAATTAGGGCAGCACGGGCTGGTTACGGAGCAAGTAATAAAAACCCTGCTGAGAAAAGGCAAATAGAAGTCACACTTTGCAAAGATTGGCTTCACGTGGAGCTGTTTCCCCAGTAAACAATTAATGCAAAATATTAGAACATGTTATGTTGTAGACATAACAGAGACATCCTGGCACAATGAGACATCACCACGGGTAAAGGAAACAGATGACCAGGCCAGATGATCTAAATCACCTTTGTGGAAGACTCAAGAATGAACTGATTAGAATTTGGTGGTCGAAGGTCAAAGGTCACCATGACCACACAAAGCACATTATTGGCCATTACTCAAGACTTCATTCGCTAATTAAGGCAAAATGTCATACTAACGTCTAACTAATTGATGAACTGATTAGAATTTGGCAGCCAAAGGTCAACGGTCACCGTGGCCACAAAACAAAAGGTCAAAGGTCAACTTCGCTGTGCCTTAGTATAGATCTTCTGTGCTGCCGGGTTGAACATGTGTGTGTAGGGGGGACATGTTAGTAACAATTACCTATTTACACATCCAACAGACAGAGTGACATAAGCATTTGTGAAAAACTGAAGACGTTAACTAAGGGCAAAACAAACCAAAAAATAACTGAAAAAAGGCAGTATTTGTTAAAATACAAAACATGAATTGCCTGTTGTATTAATTTCCTAAGAGGCTCTACATGGCGGACAAAACCAGAGAAGGAAATATCGAGCATCAAACTGTGTTGTTACACAGATGTTTCCTCGCTTGTCTTGCAGCCCAAGGATCTGGTCCTGGTCTGTAAAGATAATGGAGCAGATGAAAGGGCTGTGTGTGAGCCATGACTGAGATGCTTTCTTGCCTGAAATGGCTGCAGATCTGCACCAGCAGCGATGATGAACCCGGAACATGACACAGCTGTATGGGTATTATCCCGCTGAACTTCAGCACAGTCCCAGATCTCAGCGGTTAATTGTAATGTTGCAGAAGATTTGAGCAATTGAATCCGAAAAACAGATTCTATAAAACCATCTGGCCCAAACCAGTGTGAGTTAGAGTATTTGAAGCATTCAGCATATTTTGATTGCATAACAGGAGGTATACGTGGCTGCCATATTCAGCTCCCCCCAGTACTAACAGTACATACTTAGTATGTATATACATTATGCCTCTCTCTGCTTCAGTCTAGTTAATTTGCCATAATTATCACTGGTACTAGCCTTATGAGGCATTAAAGCAGGATGACATGATGAGGTTATTCTCCATTATTCCTTCACTTCGCTGATTTTTATGGCGTAATTAGGATGGTGTCTGGGGGGATTCCTCTGTGCTGGCATGCAGGAGAGAGGCGGGGGGGAAGCAGAGTTGTGGGCTGGGGACACTACAGAGGAGCAGACAGACGAATAGAACGACGGTCACATAGTCAATACATGTAGAACATGAAAGAGGCAGGCTGGGTGTGTGTGTGTGTGTGTGTGTGTGTGTGTGTGTGTGTGTGTGTGTGTGTGTGTGTGTCTGTGTGTGTTACAGTGTCCTAGTTGCCTGGTTGATGTACCCTTGTTTAAAACATTTCACCACAGCTGATGAAAGTACCGTAGAAACCTCAGCAGACCAAGTCACCTTCTTACTTTTATCAAACACTCTGTCCGGGGTTCGGGGTGTGGCCATGGATGGAGGATCATTACACAGAGATAAACTAACAGGACACTTGGTGAAGTTGAAGAGTGGAGTATGACTTATTTAAACTAGTAATAACTTCTGGACACTTGAGGGCGTTCCAGCAAACTGCAAACACTGACATATTATCACTCTATGTAGCTGATGTGGTTAATAGTTACCTACTGGCACATGCCTCAGACACAGAGCAACAGTAGCATTCATTTGGAGTTTGCGTCCATTGGGCAAAGGCCAGTCCAGTGTTCGCTCTCCTTTTAGCTCTGTTTTATTCTCCACCGACTCTTTTAGCTGCTAAATGCTCCACTATGTTCACCAGCAGGCTGCTGGAGTTTGGTCATGTACAATCTGTTCAGAGAGACTCCAGGCCTTAAAACAGTCAGCCGGAAGATCGGGGTTCAACAGTACGAACAACGATCTCATTGCCTCACCGTTTACTGTTCACTCTCGCACAGCTCTATCAGAGCTGCATGAACTTACTGCTAATGCTGACACAACATTTCCTTCTGCTGCGAGTTCAGCCAGTGAACATGATGGCTTTTATCGGGAAGCAGTCAGAGAAAACACAATGTGTTTGTCAGAGAGGTCAGTGCAGACAACAAAATGAGTTTGCTGAGTGTAGTTCATTTCTGTCAGTTCATCATTTTTAAATAGTCCAGTAATGTGTAATGGAAGAGTCATTAGCAGCCAGAGTGAACACCACCAACTCCTCAGCAAGCTGACCAACTTTACTGTGTCCCGCTGTTGTGTGGAGAGCTGCTCACAAGAATGCTAAAACTCACAAACTGTTTGTTTGGCTGCCCTTGATACAACTCACGCCGGGGAACAGTAGTCCTTAAAAGACGGGTGAAGGGGAGAAAAGGGAAGAAAAAAATCAGAAGGACTTGGGTTTGAATCCTGCTGCGGATTTAATTGAATTTCGTCGAACGTCGTTCAATAATTGTCTTGGTGTTCTGTAATGGCGCGCTGGCACTCAGTTCTATTTCAGCTTTAATGTTATATGATTGTGTTCAATGTTTTCGATGAACTTTTAATGAACCATCACATTGCTTGTAAAATGGAACAGACAATTTTCAGGCCCACCTCGAGCATGTATAAATAAATAGAGATAAATATGCAATGGCCTTACAAAGGGCTCATTATTGTAATAGGGACATACAGAGGGAGTGTGTGCTTTAAAAGGGAATTTTTAACATAATGCATACCAAGCAGTGGCCATTTTTGCATGATATTTCTTGTAGCACACAGATGCAGATAATTGTTGTTGTTGTTGTTGTTGTTGCTCCTTTTTTATATTACACCTGCTGTTACTTTCCCCTTGCAAGTGTTTCTCCTTGTATCGGTAACGATGTTTATGGGTGTTCCTACATCCATTTATGACTAACTGTGGGAGTGCAGATGAAGCTTGTGCATATGTGCCCAGTTCCAAAATGACTGACATTTATAAAACAGGACCATCTTTATAAATCTGTTGAAAAGAAAGCGTATGAAATGTGTAAGTGTATGAATGAAATAGACTTTTCAGCTGAGTGACCTGAAAATTGTTTGTCAGTGGCAACATTACAGGGCATCCAAAGCAACTTTTGAGATGTCATTACATATTCCACAAAAAACTCATGACTAATGCTGTGATTGGATTGATACAAACCACCAAAATACGATCGCATCAACAGATACAAGCAACAAATAATAATAATAAAATTTAGGTAACTCACCGCTAAAGTCTCAATGATTGATAACACTGATAAAAAGGGTCTGGTAACATTGTCAGGCATACCATTATTAAAAAAAATAAATAAATAAATTCGGGTAAGGCTTAATGCTGTGGTCTCATTGTGTTTTCCAGCTAATAAAGTCCAGATATAGTCATCTGCAGGCATCTACATATTTGCACAACACAATGAAATAAAGGTGGAAATAAAAACCTTCTACTTCAATGTGTTCAAACTTCTATCACTCAATGCCAGCAGCACTTACACTGTATTCTGACTATTGGGGACAAAACTATGGGAAGGCAAACCAAAGAAACAAAAACAAAAATTTTCATTCAAAGGTTTTGATGATGATGCAAAAACACTTTAGTTAACCAATCTGACAGGACAGCATGGCCTTAGCAATGCAGTCCAGAGGCTGAATCTGAATGACAATTCCTGCAGAACATAAAAGATGAGTTTGATGGGGTCCATCCTCTGACATTTTTGTGATGTGTGTGCTTTAATGCTTTAAATTAAAATGTGTGTTTTAATCTCTGTGAAGGTGCAGAAAGGAAAAAGATGTTACAAGAATGACAGAGAAGCTGTCATTGTTTTGAACTGACACCACAAATGGCTGCTTTTAAATGACCCTAATGAGTGTTTGATGTTTAAAAGATGAAATGGGCTATTGCCTTAAGATTCACAGCAATGCAGCAGTGTTGCGAACATGTTTTGTCTATCTGTGTGTTTGGTCTTGGGGGTGACAGCTGGAGGACGAGACTTCAGTGCACAGTCAAACCAATTACCACTGCGGGATCAGGAGGAAGGGAGGAGGAAGCAACAGGTAGCAGTCTGCATGTCTCACACAGACACACTGTGCAATAAAGAAACAAACAAACTCATAGCACATTGTCTGCCAACTCAAAAGAGCTGGAATTTATACAATGCAGCAAAAACAAAGAGGTTCATTCTCTGCGGCAGAATGGATGGATTCAGTGCATAGGCAGTGCAAAGACACTGCCAATACAGTAACAACAGAATTTACCAACACACACATGCATACACCATAATCCATTAGATCTGAAATCAGAAAACTGCATGTTGTGGGATAAAGACTGGCAAACAAGTGGTGGATCACTCAGGCTATAAATACTGGAGAAGTGGGGTGATTGAGAACAGGTGGTCAGTGAAACTGGCTGGAAATAAAACAAAGACAGGAAGTAAATGTATAGAATGCATAAGGAAGGGTACTACAAAATAAAACAGGAAATGCAGTTAACAAGAATCCAATGTGACTTTTAGCCTTTGGATGGTTCTGATGAAGAGGTGAAATCAGATTTAATTTGTCAAATAGGGTGTGTGTTTTGACAGAGTTTTGCTAATGTGTGTTTATTTTAAAGATTCAAGTTTTATTTTTAAAGGGATCTTATTTGTGTCAGTTGGGTGTGTTTTTTGGGTTGAATTCAATTTTCTACAAATTTGTCCTGGGCGTTCTTGGATTTGAAATCCGGTTCATCAGTTATCTAATGACAACTGCACACCTGTTCTAGGTTGACTGTACACATGTTTTTGTCCTTAACTCTGTGTCCAAGTCTCCTCCTCCCCTTCCTTGTGTCTCTCTGTGTTTTTCCCCTGTGCCTTTGTGTCCTGTGAGTCCCCTCCTTGTGTTTATCCTTGTTTTGTGTGTGTGTGTGTGTGTGTGTGTGTGTGTGTGTGTGTCTGGCCTGGGTGGTTCCTCCTCAACCATGATTCACCTCCACCTGATCCTCGTTAGCCACCACAGCTGCTGCCAAGCCACCAATCACCAGCCACAGGATACACACCCCCCCTTCACCTCGCCAGTCTTAACTGGATTGTTATCCTCACCAGCCTGGTAATATGTCTTGGCCATTTCGATCTTTTAGTGTTTCGTTCTTTACTCTAGATTGAGTTGTTTCTTCCTCCTGACTAATTCTGTGTTCTCGTGCATCTTCCTGACAGGTTTGCCCAGCTCCAGTCCACCACCTTGCCTGCCCGGTTCTTCCTGTGTCTGCATGGATCGTCTCCCCCAGTGAACAATATTCTTTTTTTCAATCAGTCTGTGTTCTGCAGTGGGAGTCCAGCTTTGCACTCAGCCCTTAACAGAAGCAGCAGAGTTGAAATGTTGGTGTACTCACAATATTAAAGCCTGTCAACTAGTGTGCTCTGGTCTTTATATTATATATTATTATGGATTTTAAGTAGAGTGAATGTTTGCGTTGTCATCATCGTCTGACCTCAGGTATCAATACTTCCTTTGAGCCTTCCTTAACTAGCAGCAGTGCGACATACTTGCATAGATTCTCAAAGCGTATTAAAAATGGATTTTAGTAGCCGTGCTCAGCGCGCTTTTGGAAATTCTTCTACTCTCTCATTAGGGGTGGATGACCAGCCCCTCCATTCATTAAACGTAGCCTGCTTTTGGGGCCTTGAGTGCCAAACTACAGGGACTCTTCACTGAGCATGGGAAATTCAGATAGGATGCTATGCATAATGAACCAAAAACAAGTTGATGAAAAAAGAACACATCCACTAATTCGCCGTGGTTCTCCTCTCTCTTTACTACCCGGTCTGGCTGTTAAATTATTCATTGCATTCCATTCAACTAGTCCTCCCTTGATAGCCATCATGTCAATCTTCAGTGAAGGTCTGCCGGTTGTATCGGGTTGCGGGAGCCCTCGCTTGTTCATCTGCAGGATCAGGAAAAAGGTTTATACTGTGTGTGAGAGTGTACATGTATGTGGGTGTGTGCGCATGCTTTCATCCAGCAGATACAGTAAACCAAGACATTCAGGCTTACAGGCAGGATAGGATCGATGCTTTTCATCATGTCCTGGGAAAACATTGATTTTTTTCATGCCAAACTCTTTGGACAATTAGTCTTAACTGGCAATTAGGGTTCAAGAGGAAAGAGATAGTGTGAGAGCAACAAAGAAGACGCCCTGAGGCTCTGGATACCTTCTGAGCTCTGCTAGTCGAGAACATGCTTCATTAGATGATGGAAGAATCACACTGGGCTGAACACAGAAGCGATAGCTACATGTGATGCCCATATTATCCAAGTTCAGAACAGGTGCACGTTATGTTGTTGATTCTATGTATTCAGAAATAAATACAGTACAATTATTGACCTTCATGGAGAATGCGCTTTTATTTAGAGCACAAGTATGTGAAATATCTATGGGGATATCCATTTAAGACACAAATAATGTCCATTATGGCACCCTGAATAATAGGCTATGGTCGTATTCAGTATACTCATATGCTGTGTGGTTGAAACGTTTAAACAAACAAATGCCATGCATAAGCCATTTCCAAGCTGTCAAGGTTTTTTCATTGTTACGTTACGACACATACAAAGAACACTGTATATGCATACGCTATGTCGAGTTATTTAGATTAGAATAGTATAAAAACAGAATACAATTACTTAAATGCACTCTTACAAACGCATATATATATATATGTCATTGTAAAGTTAAATGTCATTTACTTCTGGTGGAGAGTCTCACAGCCTGAGGAAAGAAGCGGCTCCAGCAGAGTGAGCAGGCTGCAGTGAGATGGGTGTTGTCTTTCAGTATCCTTCGGGCTCTGTGCAGGACGACTTTGTGTCAGCTCACGTGTATATCTGTGTACTTTGTTTTTCATTGATAAAAGGTTTACATCATTGGACATTTGGATTTTGAGCAATCTTTCATTGGCTGTCAGCTGGACGTGGCCTACAGGACTGCCTTGGATGCTGCTAGCATTCTGCAGCTGCTGTGAAAGTAGTTGTAAGAGTGTGTCTGAGTCTGAAATAAATATAAACTAGATGTGACGTTAATTAATGGATTACATTTTTTTTTTTTGTCATAGCCAGTCATTCCAGGCCTCTGACCTTGAATAAAAATCATATTCAGACATTTCAGTGGTAAGTTTGAGAAGCCCTGGTCTATAGCATTTCAAATATAACTCAAAAGCTTATAATGATTTTTCTTCCTTTGAAGTGCTCATGTTTCAACTTGGTGGCCCACTCCTGGTGATATATGCTGTAATTTATCGCCCACCTAAACCAGCTGGCTCCTTTTTAATGGGGCTCTCTGAATTTTTACCCGGTCTTGTTTTAAAATATGACAGAATTGTTCTTTCCTGCTGAGTTTTGATGAGTCTTTCCTGCTACTGATTTTTAGAACATCACTAATTCTTTTAACTTTCAGCAACATGTGTCTAGTCAAACTCGGTGCCTCCTCCTAGCCTTCAGTCTGGGTCTCAAAATATCATCTGTGGAAATCACAGAGTTGTTTGTATCTGAGCACCAGTGCATTGTTTTAAACTGTGAATTACACTCTGCTAGCAGTCTCTTACTCCGCTCTGAATACACTCAAGTCTTTAATGAGCATAATGCCTCTAAACTCTCTACACTGTTTAATTCCCTTGACAATGTGTTGTGTTTCCTGCTATACGAATGATTTAATTCTTTTCATTCCTCAATCTTAGCTCTCATAACTCCTTTAAACAGCAGATCTGACTGAAAGACTAGAAAACAGCCATGGTTAAATGACAGTATTCAAAGCTGTGAAAGGAAATGCAATAAACCAGAGCGTAGATGGAAGAATTCAGGTGTCCGGGTCCACTGTGTGGCTATGAAAGAGTTAGAATTCCTCTAAAATAGGATGGTGAAAGACGCAAGCACTTGCTACTTTTCTAAAATTATTTCTGCCCATCAGCACAACCCGAGATTTCTATTAAGGCTGTCGATCACATAGTAAACGCAGGCTCTCCGGAGCCATTGCCATCATGGCCCTGAGGCCCTGGAATGACCTGCCCAGTGAAATAAAGCAGTCTGAGTCAGTGTCTTCTTTTAAGTAGCTTCTAAAAACCTACTTTTATCAGAAAGCATATCCTGATTTAATGTGAGCAGCCTGCTATTTTTTTTTTTTTTTAATTTCTTGCCTATTACATGTAATTTTGCCTTTCATGATTTTAATTATTCATTTTTCTGTCTGTGAAGCCCTTTGTACTTTTGTTTCGATAACTGCTCTGGAAAGTTTTATTATTATTATTATTATTTTCATTATTATTTGTCATTTGAAGTGTTTGGTCAATGCTGTGGTCTCCTGGTATAATCAGAGAGAACATGTCAGTAAAGCCTGCGTCATGTTTTCCGCTGAGATTTCAACCAGTGCCTCATGTGAATGGGATCGCAGGCCAGTGAGCCTCCTGAAAAAAATCAGGGCTCCAGACGAGCTGTTTCCACTAGTAGCACTGGTGCTCCCCACTGGCAATTGGCAGAGAATATGGACAGACAGGAGTGCAGACGTGAGTTATCAGTCAGCGTATGAACTACACTGCAGACTGGATTAGCAGTGACAGCTGACTCATATGAAAGGGTCCAATCTGTGTTGATTGCATATGTCTCATGTATGAAATGGCTGTATCTTTATTAAAACTGCATCCTTATCAACCATGGGTCTCAATCCCTCTTCCTGTCCTTGGGATGGATTGGTTAACAAATGCACTGCGCAGCAAAACAACTACATATATATTGAGGAAGTGGATTGATTGTGGAATTTTTTTTTTTTTTTTTCTTCTGTGTTTTTTTTTTTTGTTTTGTTTTATTGCTGTGGCGGCCCACCGTGGCAAAACATTACTAGCGGAAACACTGCTCATGGTGTTTCACATGACGATGGTGATTTTAAAAAACTAAAAAGGAGGGGCATATTTGCAGGTCACACCGGTGCTCCTACTTAAACAACTAAATTATAAGACTAACTCCGAGTTAAAGGTGACTAAACTGTATATAGTTTAGCCGCACGCTGTCTCGAAAAACGGTTGCAAAATGCGACAAAATGGTCGCAGTCTGGAACCTTGTAAATGAATCATGTACAGTATAGTAATGAATGACATTAGTGCTAAATGGATCAGTTCGCAGCATGATAAGCAATGCTAATTTATTCAACAGTAATGATCATCTACTGTGAAATTAGAACAGCAGGAGGGGAGACAGGGAGCTCAGCTTTGGGAGGCAGAGACGGCACATCCCAGCATTCTCGGGGTGAGGTGATGTCAACCCAGCAATCCCTGAGAGGATGAAGTACCGGTGTGTGCTCTTGGGACAGGCAAACAAGTCAAAACCAGTGCCGCTGACCACAGGGTATGGAGGGTCTGGAGTAATTCCATCACCTTTTTTAGCAACACCTGTGCAATACCTGTCTGGATGCTGTCTGTATTCTGGGTGTAAACAACCTGCTTTGATGCCACTGGATCTTTTAGGTTTTTTTTGATAGCAATTTATATATTCTTTTTGTCTAGGGTTACCTTCTCATGGACAAAGGGATTGATCCCAGGAACTGTATCACCTCCAAAGAGCTTCAACAATCCAAGACTGTGATGTTGATGTTTAATTATTACCCAGTGTCTATACAGGCTGCATTATGAGAGCAGCAGGTCGGCACAGCAGCAGCAATTCACACAGGTGACGTGTTGCAAGAAATGTTTATCGTGTTCTCTATCTTAGTGTAGCCTGTTAGCATTTGCTAATTAGCACAAAACACAAAGTGCATCTAAGGCTGGTGTGAATGTCATTAGTTTTGCAGGTCACAAAGCAAAGTATCGGAGACATTAAACATTATAGATGAAAAGTTAGATCATCAAAGTTAAAATGTTAGAATTCATCCTTTGGCAATCTGAGTGTTGATGTCTCCAAGACCCAGCAACCAGGATCAGGAACGACAAGGACAGCATTATAGTGAGGACAACAGTTGAGGCCAATGATGAGGCTCATCAGTCCAGGCAAACTATTGGCCATTATTCCCCATCAGCAGTGTTCCAGCTTGCTGGTGCGAATGTCGGGGAATACCCAGGACAGCTCCAGAATCAGCACCATGGACAGCAGCCATGATAGAAGGCTTCAGGGCCCATTGATAGCATCTGCCAGTCCTGCTGAGGGAGAAAACCAAGGACAAGGTCTTCAATTTTTATGATGACTAAGTGCCCAAAAAAATATTTGCGCATTGCCAGACGAGAGCTCAAGTATCGTCATTAACCGCACATCAAAAACTGCCTGTGGATTCCTTTTCTTAAACACTACTTTCGCCTGCTCAAATTACCAAAAGACATAGTTTGATGATAGTGTAGATGCAGTGTGGAACAATGGGAGTTGTTGTGTTCATTATGTAACAACTACCATTGCAAAATGACGTTGTGACCCTAACTGTTAGGATGAAAACACGCATCCATTAAGTTCACTCTCTCCTGAATAGGACTTATGCATCCTATCAATAATTGGCAATAATTCACACGTTTAAGATGAGAGAAAACAGACAATAACTGACGTGAATCAGGTTATTATAGCAAGAAATATGGGTCTCATGTCCAGAAAAGATTTAGGGAATGTCACTGCTGCCTTTTGACTATTCTGTTGGTCTCTTGTCTGGTCTTCCCAAAAAGACCAAGAGACAACTTCGGCTCATTCAGAATTCTGCTGCTGGACTTCTAATGAGAACCAAGAGGGCACAATCCTCCAGTTCTTAAATCTTTACACTGGCTTCCAATTACTCATAGAATAGATTTTAAAGTGCTGCTGCAAGTTAATAAATCACTCAATAAACAACAACCTACATTTCTGACCCGCTGAATTTAAACCCAGCAGGGCTCTTAGATCTTTAGGAAGAAATCAAGCAGTGAAACCTTGAGACAGAAACAAGAGAGACTCTGCACACATGGAACAAACAGTATCTCCTGCTTTTTTTTTTTTTTTTTTTGCCTCTGTGAAAGCTGCCTTGTCTTACCTTTTGTTCTCACATTTGAGCTCATTCTTTATATATATATATATATAATTCAGAGAAAAGGAAATTTGTGCTAATATGCACAATAAATGCACTGCTTTTAAAGTGACTACAAAGAGACATAATGGATGCCACTGGTGTTATTCCATACAGTGATGTGCTGCGCACAGGGCCAGGGCTCTCTTATAATATTTGATCTCAAAGGAATATAATTCATAATTGAGAAAAGGTCAGTGAACAGCAACGGAGTGGAGGATGTGCTGCATGGAGAATCAGGCTGGAGCACCGAGGCTGTCGCTGCAGCTGCAGTCTGACTGATGAAACAGGTAAGTCATCAGGACATATTCATATGCTGATAGAGAAAGGGCTCAGTTCATGGCAAATTGCCTTTGGACCATACGTTACCTGGAAGCTATGGCTCACACACACTATTATGGACAGAGATGCACACAATTTTAAGGGAAGGGCCCAAACTTTAAATCGGTTCGGTTTTGGATTTCTTGCAGGGTCAGCTAGCCTGTGCCTCCAAACCTCTGATGATAAATGACCATCCACTCACTTAAAATGGGAATCCTCTCAAAGAAATGTGGTAATTGACTCATTTTTCATAAAGCGATTGAACAGAAAGAAGTTTCCTCCTGACAGGACGGCAGATCAAACAGAACCCCCGGCCAAGGACATCGGCAGCCGTCACCATAATTGTCACTGCCTCCGCTGACTTATACATGAACAATATGTTGTGTGGGCTGCAGGTCCTTGTTGCAGAAGCGAGATAGAGCAGAAAGGCACGGCACATTGGTGGTCTTGTTGATGGTGATTGTTCGGTATTGTCTGAGTCTTTTCCTGCCCACGCAGACAAACCCAAGAAACAAAACAACCAGGGTTGTTTTTCGTATGAATATACAAGATGCTCGCTGTTATGTATACAAGTTTCAGTTCATAGTGTACAATTCAGTGTCATGAATCACAGGTCGACATAACACATCCAGTAGAGAATAGCTCTGTTTTGGTCTCCACCAACTCTCTATATATATGTGCATAGTATTTGAGTGAGCATATACACACAGCTTGCATATTCAGAATAAGAAGAACAAAGCAGATTGTTACAAGCAGACAATGGGAGTGGACCGTGACAGCAAAGCCCGTGGTGACCCTTGCAATTCCTGGAAGCAGACTTGCCGGAGGCTACTTTAACTAATGACCCCTCAGCCCTGGGAGAGTGAATGGCCCCACGATGAGCTGTGCTTGTACTGGGGGTCTACTGGGAATCCTCGGCTCAGTGGTTTGGAGCAGGAACATCTCCGTAGCTCCAATGTAGCCGGCGGCATTCAGCAGGAAATGTTAGCCATGTGAGTTAATTCCTTTCACCACCGTGCCCTTCTCCTAATTACTTTCAATTTGAGCAATCATTAATCTCGTTGAGATATATATATATATATATTATTGCCTTTTAATTTAATTCGTCAAGGTGGAGTGGACTCCTTTACATCATATATGGTGATTCTCATCCCATGAGAAAGTCTGTCATATGCCTTTCTTTGGCAAGACCTAACAATGCTGCAGGGGTGAAAGAGGAAGCACTGCAGGCATCACAGATTATGTACACTGAGCTGGTGGCAGCTTTTATGATAGAAAATGACATCCTCTCTGTCACCCTGGGGGGCATTCCACCGTTGCCGTCCGGGGATGAGAACATGATGAATGAAGACTGTAACAGCGAGGAATACTGCACTGGCAAATAGTGTTCATTTGAATATTTGAATAATTCCACAGTGGACGTGCTCGTATTTCCACGAAATTTCTTTGACCTTCCATTCCCTTCGTTTTAAAGTCAAACTCACACTGAAGTACATTATTAATTATGCGTAATCATAAAAGAGACGAGCAATGGTTTCTTTGGAGTTAATTATGCACATAACATTCAAGCCGCATCAGCTCGCATGGAGGAGGGACTGTGAGCTGGCACAAGTTCATTTTATACAACTACTGCTCAGAATACAATATTGTATGTGGTTTTATGGACACCTCTTTCATCAGAGTTTTTGATGTTCATGATCTCTAATAGGGCCTACCATGTATACTGTACATAACATTTATTATCACATTGAAATACAGCCTGAAAACCTGCTGTTGTTATATATGCATTGTTGCAGCATATGGCTCCATATGTCATTAAAAGCAGCATCATATTCTAAAATGTAATTTGTAGTGTAGAAATCTCTTATATACAGGGTTTTCAAGTAGTGAAAATGTTAGTCAAATGTCTCTCCATCACAAATCTGAGCAGTCAGGCTGATTGCTAAGTGGCATTCCATAGGTCATTCATTACAGAGTGAAAGAGTAACGGTCCACTTCCTCGAGTCACTGAAAAATCACCCTGAAATAGCTGTATGTGATGCACTGTAAAGACGATTATACAGTCCCATATAACCACTCAGACACACAGTGAAAGTGGTCAGAGGATTTGAAAAGAGGATAAAATGTCTTTTTGGTTAGCACTGATTTTTTTTCCACCTGCAAGTGGTGTTCTACCAAGAAAAAACACCTCATAATCTAATGAAGGTTAAAGAATACCTCACGAAAATAAGAAGAAAGGTCATTTTTTTTGATGAATCATCTGCAGTGCCATTTTTAAACAAACTTCATTCAGTAATATTTTTTAAATGACAGGAAAACCTGCTGGGTGTATTATAAACTGATTCCAATGTTTCTGACCCCAGTCAGTTTTAAATGCAGTTTGAAGAATTTGAGTCACTGCCATTAAAAGTTCTCTTAAATTTTATTTTTTATTTATTTTTATTTTTATTTTTTCTGTGCATGCAGAGATTTACCAGTAGTGTCCCCATCTGATGCAAAACGTCTTGTGGCAAACCAGTTTCGGATACAGCAGGCCATGCTCCTGTCTGTTATGGGCTCAACTCCTGAGGAATCCTCCCGGTGAACAGACGGTTCTGCGGGGATCACAGCAGACCTCACCTGAGAGCAGAACCCGATATACTCAGGTCATTGAGTCGTGGAATACACATGCTGTAATACATCAGGTAAGCAGTGCCATTACCTAGCATAGGGGTGGGGGGATCGAGGGAGAAATCAGTGAGCGCAGCTGGGAAAAGCAGTGTGAAGCAGGCAGGAGCAAACAGAAGCAGCAGCTGCAGCGGCGGTGAAATGATCAGGAGGACGAGGATGTTGTTAAATGAACATGAACTTTCTTTGAACACAGGGTGTAAAATATTTCTTTTGTAATAACAATAGAACCTTGCCTGCGCGTTTACGTTTCCTTTACATCACATCAATGTATTAAAATGTAGGTTGACTTATTACAATGAAATGTTGATGGGAAATGGACAGACAGACCTTTAAAGAAGTCTAAGTAAACAAGAAAACTGGAACTCATTTTGCATTTCCTAAAGATTCCTCACAGGCAGAGTCCAGCATCTGCTTTTTTTAGTGTTATGTTCACTGGTCAGCCTGGAATCTTTAGACCTGTTTCTCAACTTAACTGACTGCTCTTACATTTTAAGATGGCCCTAAAGTAAAAATGAAAATAATGGCATCAAACACAGTAGTGAAAGATATTAGAGGATGGTTTGTTTAATTTATGTATGTCAAGAAATCTTAGGTGTTAACATTTGTATGTGGAGGTGATGAATATTTGTACTATTACAGATGAACTTTTATCCACCAATGAATGCTTTAAGAACACTGACTGCAGTGATTACTCTGTGTGTGTGTGTGTGTGTGTGTGTGTGTGTGTGTGTGTGCAGCTGTTTGTTCATTTTCCCTCAGGGTTGATTGACACTACAAGATTTCTTCAACTAATTAAGCTGCTATTGTAGCGTCGTTGTGTAGATCAAGGAGCTGGGAGACAACCCTGAAGCAAAACTGCGGGGGGAGTTTTCGCCCCTGATCTCCTACCATTTGTGTGGGCTGACTTAATTGAGTCGGCATCATATCAAAATCTTGCATTGCGCATTGCCCCTAACCTGTTGTATGAGTGTGTAGAGGTCCTTAACACAACAGATGGAGCTCCTGGGGTGTGGGTTTCCTTTTAATTACTTTGCCTCAATAAGCAATTTACATTTGATAAGGTGGCTTACAAGGCCCACCAATTAATTCTCACAAATCCTTTTTAATTAATGGGAAGTGAAATTCAGGGCACATTGAGGAAATTGATTTATAGCAGCTACAACACAATGTATTTAACCTCAAAAGCTATGAGGAGTTGCTGACTAACTTTCAATGACGTCTTGGTCTATCAATCGATCTAATACTTGCCCAATGTTAGACTAACTTATTAGGGAGCCCTGGGGCAAAAATGGCCTGGTGGACCACTATTCACCCTTCTAACCACCCACTTAAAAGTAATACTTTGAAAAACGTATGCTGTGTGTAAGTGTTTGGTAATATTAATATGGCAACACCAGATTTGTGTAGACCCATTTTTAATGAATAGCACCACTAGCCCCAGTATTTCCCTTGGCTGCTTCACAATAAAATCCACCTGGTGATTTGCCAGTTTAATGCTTTTCATACAAAGCAGCATGAGGAAATTTTTGGTTTGCATTGGCAAATAAATACAATTCAGATTCTGGCAGAGTTATTATAAACTAAATGGCAACTGCTAGAAAATACGAGCCATGAATAGTGTAAAAAAATGTTTGTTTGTTTTTTTTTTTCTTAAGAAGCTGTGACTTTACACTTTGTACCTTTTCAGTTAATACTGTGCTTTAATAGTGTATATTCTCATAAGAATGAGTCAAAACTCAAGAAGAACAAGTCTTGGGTTGGGACTGACAAGTGAAGTCTTTGACAAATCTTAAATCAAAACCAACAATTACAGAGTCCAGTCGTAAATAAAAGTGACCAAGTCTTGAGCCCAGTTTCTAGTCCAGGCCAACAATTCCAGAGTCCAGCCTGAAATCAAAGCTAACAATTCCTGAGTTTGGTCCCAAATCCAGACGAACATGTCAATATCAAGTCAAGGCAGACAAGTATCAAGTCAATACTTACACCAAGACCCACAATTCCTGAGTCAAGTCCCAAGCCAAGACCAACAAGTCCTCAGTCAAATATCAAGTGTAACGTACATGCCTGTCCTGCAGCAGTCTTATTTCTGGATGCACATCCATTAACTTCTGTGTGGTCTGCTTTGTGGCTGCGCTGATTGAAAGAAGGACCCAAACCACAAACGGTTACTGGTTGCTCTTTTAATGCTAATAGCATGGCAACTGCACCTCTGTGCAGTCTCTTCCACACAAACTGGTCATCAATCCCCTTCTCTCAGCTAGGAAAGCACAGACTGAGAGCCGTGAAGCATTGATACCCCAAAACTGCAGCCTCTTGAAGTGACAGTACAGATCAACAGATAGGATTGAATAAGTAAAGTTACCATAATCACATTTTCAACCTGGTTATACAAGTCAAGACAGACAAGTGCAGAGTCAGTCCTAAGTCAAGCCTGAAGTCTAGACCAGCAAGTCCTGAGTCAAGCCAAGAAAAGAAACCTCCTGTAGACCCTGCAAAGGATACAATACTAATATTTGAAGTGTATATGAGTGTGGTGGGACTGGGAAAATACATATCAAGCATTTCAGGGTCAAACTACTCCAGAAATAAAGAAAATAATGGAAAACGTCTACAGATAGTTGGATTTGTTTGCATGTTTTTCAGAAGGTCAGAAAACAAGTAGAAAGACCCCTCCACCCCATCCCATACACACCTCGCCGCCTTCCCTTTGGAGTTATCTCTTACTCTGTGGATTGATGAGTTTTCTTCAGCCTGGTCGGCCAAGTGTAAAATCCTGTGTAATACATTCCTTTTTAATTTGGTTCACCGCCAGTCGCTGCATACCAATGTAGTCTTGCAAGGCCTGCATGGAGGTGTCTCGTACTCCTTTTTTTGCTTCATAACCCCCCCCCCCAGTCTGTTGACTAACAACCCCTCTCAGCATCTGACTCACATTTAGATTGCTCTATCAAGTCATTCCTCTGCTCTGGTGTGTGGGTCTGTGTGTGTGTTCAGGTCACACTGTGCTCGTTCAAACCTCAACCTACCAACAGTGAGCAATTATCTTTGTTATTAATTTTAACACTATTAAAACTGTGACCATTACTACAAAAAGCTCCTGGTGATTTACACTCAGACACACGTCATTTCAATTCTCTCCATGATCTGGTCTTTAATTATTGGAGATCGGCATTTGCGCATGTGCACGCATGAAACTTTAAACATGTGAAGAGAATTTTATTTTTCATAAATGTCTCTTTTCCCTCAAAGAAAGATAAAATAACTTTTGAGTAACAGCGGCCACTGTGGCCACTGTGGTCATTACAGGACGGCACATTGAATTTCACTTAATTTCCTAAGATTCTCTTGAATCAGTTACGATAAAGACATCAAGATGTCCCAACTGAGAGTGAGTGGACCACCAGCAGGAAACAATAAACGGGGTCTGGTGGTGATCTATCCAAGTTTGCCAACTTTAGCTAACAGTAGCCATCATAAGCTACTGGTCATACCCTACCAGGTAAGGCTGTAGTAGCAAAATAAGTATATTGAAGTGAGCAATGATATGCTATTCCCAATGTTTTCTTTTTTTTTGTCAATTTGTTAATTCCCACATCTATTTATTTCTTTACAAAAAATGAGTCTTTTATGTAATGTTCAATTGTAGCTATTATTTTTCATTTATTGTGCATGTTCATTCATTTATTTTCACTTTATTTCTTGCATCACTTTAGGATTTCTATGCAACATGTCTGACTTTCTAATGTAAATATTAGCCCAGCAGAGGTGTATTTACTAGTGTCACATGGGTTTGAATAGAGACAAAGAACTAGAGCTGCGATGTGAAGTCTCCAGCTACTTACAGGTCATTACAGCCATCAGCCCTGGACAAGACCCCATTTCGTGCTTATCTGTCTCTGTTGATCTATTTCTTGTTCTCTCTCTTTGTGTGCTCCCCCTCTGTCCTTTTATTCCCTGTTTTGCCAAAGAATAAGATTAATAATTGTTCAGGCTTGTTTAGCTCATTCACAGTTACCAGTGATTTCCAAGCTGCAGGTACTGTCCATCATGTGCCAACGAATACAGCCAAAATGGAGCGTGCATGTTTGTTCATTAAACAGTATCTAATACGCAACTCATGAGCACTTGTGTTAAAGTTAACATATAATCAATAATCATCTGAAAAAAACATGAAGTTTAGGCAAATTAAAGACAGAGTGGATTAAAAACCACTGATAACATTTGCCGTGCAATTTTTACACATTGGAAAACAACAAGTCCGAGTGGTAATGACTGAATGAATACAAAGGAGACATGCAGGGGTAGAAAAGGAGGCTGAAAACTGGAGCGCCTTTCACCACAGTATCAATCCGCAGTGTGTTTGATAGTTATTTCTGATGCAGAATTTAACCACCGAGAAACAATCAGCAGGTGATGTTTTATTTCCCTTCACTTGTTTTGTTCTCTCATCATGGACAATGGACAATCTCTAGATTTCCTCTTTTGCATACAAACCTTGGTTTGCTAAAATGAGCTTTTCTATAACATTTCATTAATTTCTTACACACATGATCTAAGGCTTTTTGTAATCCTTTTGTTGTAGACATGATAATTGCATCATCCATGTACATCGGACCAGTGGACGGATTTGACTGATCTGTTATGGTGTCATCAAAATTAATAGGCTGACAGCCATTCTGTGATAGATAGTCCTCTATGTCACTGATAAATAAATCAAACAATGGCGACTCATTCTCCAGCCTTGTGTAACTCCTGCTAGGCTTGCAAAAAAACATCTCACAAATACACAAAGAATTCACTATGAACACCTGCTTTTAACACTGTGTACAAGACTGTATCCCTCCAAACTGTAATCCATGAAAGAACAAAGTATACTCAAAAAAATAAAAAATACAAATCAACAATGTGTTTCAGACAAAAGAAATGATCAGTGGTGGAGCTACTCCTCCTAAATACTTTGAGTTCCCCTCAGGATACAACCCTGATTCCAAAAAAAAAAAACAATGTTGTAAAGGGGTCCAGGGAAAAACAGGAAGTAAACCCAAAATGCAGACCAAACAAAAGGCAGAGAGGATGCAGTTCAAATAATTCATTACAAAATAAGGCAACCAAGGGCTTGTGGGTAGGTGAAGCTGGTGAGAGTCAAAAACCAAAGCAAGATGTCAACAAAAACACAGTCCAAATATCAAAAAAACAAAAAAAAACAAAAGCAAGGTCCCGGGGAACAACAAGTTACAGATCCAACAAGCAGGTAATCCAGGAAATACACTTAGAAACTGACAGGAAACATGAACGCCACGAACAAGGGACGAACCGACAAGGACAGATGGGAAAACACTGACTTATATAGACAGACTAGGGGAACTAATCAAACACAGGTGAAACAAATCAGTCACAAGGGTGGGAAAACACAGGAAGTAAAGCAAAAACTGGTGAACCTTCAATATAAAACAGGAAATGAAAAAACTAAACAGACTGGATCGTGAACTCATGTTCAGAGACATTTCTTACCTTGTTCAAAACAAATAATGACTCCATCATGCAATCACTCACACTCTTTAAACTGCGGTTGTATCATCACCACATCTGCCATCCAGCATGCAAAGCAGAAGAATTCTACACATTTCTAACAATGCATTACCATAATTACCTGTGCGAGTCTCTTTTACTTGTATGCTGAACACAAAGAGAGACTGAGTGAAGTGGCCTAAGTGAGAATACCACTGCAGTTGCAAACGTTAATGGTGGCTTCATCATTGCTAGCAGCGAGAGCACTGAAGATGCACCTGCTCCTGTCTTTTTCTCATCCGCGTCTCCCGCTGCACATTAAAAACTGTTCCGCCAGCTTGAAAACAGTGTGGCAGTTTCCAGTTTTTAAACATGCTCAAAAGCAGTTGCACAAAGGTGGGTCTTTGGCTGGGATTTCAAATTGGCGACAGATGGGGAAGATCTGACAGATATGTAAACTGGTGCCAGTCCATGCAGAGCTATTTAAACAAATGAGAGAATCTCAAAATCAGTTCTACATTTCACCAGTGAACAGAGACATGCGGTTTCTCTTCTTGGTACCAGTAAAGAGACTCGCTGCTGTATTTGTAAGAAGACAACTTTATCCAGGGACTGAGATGGAAATAATGATTTCGATTGGTCGGAAGTTACTGAGTGAGATCTAGCTTTGATCTTGAGTAAAGGTTGAACCTCAAGAAGCAGTAGCATGCAGATCCTTGACTCCTGCATTGTAGCATGAACATTTTATCTGATCATAGCTCTCCCTGTCTACAGTACTTGTTCATGCCGTCTTTTCTGTCCCTGAGGCAAAGTTATCTGGTTTCACCGTCCAGTCTCAGGACCTTACTGTCCTGCTAATCTTGGGCCTCAGATAAGCAAAGAAGCAATTACCCCTTATCAGAGAACCCCAGGGAGAGATGTGGAGGAGGATAGCATTCACTTCATATGCAGAGGTGTTATGTTGCAGGGGGGGGTTGATGTTGATTAGTCATTATAGCTGAGCAACAGTCCACAGTCTCCTTGACCTGATTTTCAGAGCCGGAGTTATAGACGGGCCCCGGGGGGCCAGACCCGTCTAATGGACAAAGCTCGGCATTGTTGGTATGCCATTGAGGAGTTCAGGGAGATAAGATAAGATAAGATAAGATAAGATAAGACTTTATTGATCCTCCACCGGGTTAAGTTGTTACATCAGCATGTATTTAAAAGCAAAAACCAGAAGATAAATAGTATAAAGGATACAAAATAAAAAATCAACTATATATATGAACATATGTACAGATTATAAAAATACTAATTTCCCTAAAAAATACTACTGTCCATGAAAATACTATTGCCAATACTAGAAAAACTACCAATGTCATGTGCTGAAATTGTACTGAGAAATACTCTTCTTTAAAAAGACACTGAATTGCATGAGTATATGTATATGTACGATATGTACCATTTCTATAAAATACAGTGTTATTGCACAGTTGAAGAAAAAAAAATACAACAAATTTAAAACTGCACCAGATGTATTGGATAATGTGAGCATGTATTAGCATCAGAATAGATAATAGTAGTGCATTCAAACAGCAGGTTTATGATGCAGAATTGGAAATAACAGCATCAGCACAGTGCTGCATCACATGATGCTGGAGTAAGAAAGTCTGACAGCTGTTGGGATGAACGAATGTATTCTTGGATAGATTTCCAGTTCGGCACTTCTCAGGGAAGAAGAGCACTTTTGCCAGTGCGTGGTCCCAAACCAGACCCTGGCTTGAGTAGACTGTGAAAGGCGATGCTGCCGACTGCTTCCCTCATAGACATTTTGGGGCTCATGCATCACCCGATTTAACTTTTACAGTGAAAGGCTGTGAGAACTCTTTTCCACTTTGAAAAATGTGTTCAATGAGCACAGAGGAAGCATGTCACACCCCTGGAAAGCTCATTTAATTCACCTTGCCTTTGAGAAGGACCTGACCGAAAAGTCCAAGACAGAGTGGAAAGACAGTTTACTGAGGAGAGTCCATTCATCTGGGAAACGCTGGCTGTAGCTTTATTGGGCCCAGCCCGAGTCACTGAAGTGTAGTAAGTGGGCCACAATCGTATTAGTTGTATCATTTCTGTCAAAGCTGTTTTCCAAAATTGTCTTCCAGCTTTCAGGTGGTTAAAAATAAGATGTGGAGAGGAGAATAAAATGTCCCCTGAGTTGCACGCTGTTGTAGTCTTGCTTGTTGCAACGTGTGGTTTTATTGACTTTGTTTTGCTTGACTTAGGCCTCGGACTGTTTCCGAGGTGAGAATACACGAGTAGCGTCATGTCACAATTGTTTTCAATTGTTTCGGACTGAACCAAATTTGAAGTGTCATCATTAAAATATACAGTAAATACACAGTAAACATAGAAACCAATGAATCCACTGCTGCATAAAGAAAAAAGACTTTGATTGTCAGGATCCACTCATGAAAACCAAATGTTCCACCAGGTGCTTTCCTCTGGCACCAGGATTGCTGGTCTTTTTTTATTGTTGTGCTTGAGGGAGAAAAATGACAGAAATGCTTTTATTCTGAAAGAAGTATCTGGATACTGAGACAGGGACATGAGGTTACTCTCCTGTATGTTTTTTTTATTTTTTCCTCTCTAGCTCATTTGTCAAACTCCTTCACAGCTTCATGCATAAACACACTCTATCTCACACACACACACACACACACACACACACACACACACACACACACACACACGTCTTCTTTCACTTCCAAACTACTTTTATAAGGGTGTGTGTGGAATGAAAATTGTTGCTGAGTGTGTCGTTTTCTCCGCTGTGCCACTCTGCCTGCTGGCAGAGGCCACTGTTGCCTGAAGAGTTTGTCTTCATTCTACACCAAGGCCCCCAACTCACTGTGACACAGAAATGCTGGATAGGTCCTGTCTGCTTGAATGGAGCATGCTGGATAAATGACATCACAACAGTGTGGATGCATTGTGTCTGTTGTTACATTTTACGGGACCAGCCACGTTTCTATCAAGACTTCTTATGGAGGAATAAGGGATGTCATTGAATATCACTCTTAATGAGACTATTGACTCGAATGGGGAAAAAAGAAAGTAATGTGCTGCCATTAAAAATCTGACGAATTAGCTATTAGCAGTTGCTCTTTGCAATGTACCCATGGATGGACAGACAACTGTCACTGGATTACTGAAATACCAAAGAAAATGTAAAAATGGGAAAATTCTCTGGCAAGTTCTGTTGTTCTAAGGAGTGCCATTTTCAGTGGTTCACTCATTTACAAATGGACTTCAGAGATAATTATATCCTTGAAGGTGTAAGTCACTCTAAATAAGATTTTTTTTCTTTTTCTTCAGATGTCATCAGGTTTTACTAAGTTATGGCTCTGAGAAGCAGATTGGAGTTAGGAGGAGATGAGCTTTTTGATGCAAATTGCAGCAATTAGCCTCTAACGTACCTTCATAGCCTCCATGAGTTGTACATACTGAACCGAACCAAACTACACGAACTTCCTGTTGTCTTTAGAGCACCTACACGCCTCTTCCTCTCTCACCTCACACAGCATCTTTGCCTCATGTCTCTCCCTGTGCATTTCCCTTCCAACTCTCCCAGCTCACCCCTGGGGAATAGGGAAGATCTCAGGATTGAACTTGATGGGAACTCGGTGGGTAGAGTAAGAGTTCTGTTACTGATGAAATGATTGCCTAAATGACGAACACAAGAGCAGAGTATCAAGTAAGACGAGTTTTCAATGCAGGAACAGTTCCAGTACATCAGGAACCGTTCCTAACAGACCTCACTGTTCTCCGTGCCGCAAAGAAATCTTTATATATGAAACGTGCGTGTTTTGGACCCAAATGCAGTACTACGGAGAGCAGGATCAGTTGGTAATAACTTTTATTTATACCACAGGAAACTCGGTATGGATCAGAGAAAGTCACTCGGAGTAAAGTTTGTTCTCCGGACAGAGAGTTCACACAATGTCCCTGGGGCTCAAGCGAGGGAAAGAGAAGTTGCTTACTGGAACCGCTGATGACGAGGAGGAAGCTCCGCTGCCTGAAGAAACAGCTGATCGAGTCGGCGTGCAGCGGAGTAACTCTCTTCAGCCACTGATGACGAGGAGGAAGCTCCGCTGCCTGGAGAAACAGCTGATCGAGCCGGCGTGCAGCGGAGTAACTCTCTTCAGCCGCTGATGACGAGGAGGAAGCTCCGTAGCCTGAAGACACAGCTGATCGAGCCGGCGTGCCAGCGAGGAGAGAGCAGAGGAGTGGTCGGAGGCAGGCGGGGGGGTCGAAGCCAGGTGAGCAGTCCACGGAAGCAGGAGAACCGAAGGGGAGCAGGCAAGAGGAAAGTCGAAGCCAGGCGGATGAACCGTTTCCAGCAGAGCAGTCAGACACCAGAGACGCTGAGGCAGAGCACGAGGTCAGGGACGGAAGGCAGGTAAGTTTACCGGGAGGCAGACGAGGAGAGCAGGTCGGGAACAGGCAAGGTCGGCAACGGGTGATCAAACTGGAAAGCGCTGGAAAGTCTCGCATAATGCAGAAGAACGATCTGGCAACGGGTGAGAGTGCTGGAGAGGCTTAAATGCAGGGCTGATAGTGATGAGCTGCAGCTGTGTCGGCAGGTGAACAGAGTAGAGCTGATGAGATGGGCGTGGCTGGCAGGTAGAGTGGAGCAGAGGGAGTGAGAGACCGAGATTGTGACAGAACCCCCCCCTCAAGGGACGGCCCCTGACGTCCCAACCAGTGCTAGTGGAGCCGGGTGGGTGGAGGGGGCCTGGAGGAGGGCTAAAATTCTTCAGAGGCCTCGGTCCCAGCCTCCTCGCCCTCCAAGAGTGAATCGTCCTCCTCCAAGGCCGACCCCCCGTCTTCCTCCTCAGACCCAGATGTCCCAGATGGAGACTGAGGGTTGGTGTTGGGCCGCCCTCGTGCCGAGGCGATGTTGGAGGGCTGGTCAGGGTGTTGGCGATGGAACTCCCGAATGAGCCGTGCATCCAGGATCTGACGGGCCGGGACCCATGTCCGCTCCTCCGGACCGTATCCCTCCCAGTCAACGAGGTACTGCAGGCCTCGACCGCGACGACGAGAGCGCAGCAGGCGGTGAACCGTGTAAGCAGGCGCCCCGTCAATGATGCGAGGAGGTGGGGGTGGCTGAGAGGCAGGCAGCAGAGGACTCTCCCGGAAGGGCTTGACCCTTGAGACATGAAAGGTGGGATGGATCCGCATGGTACGGGGCAACTTGAGCCGAACAGCCACAGGGTTGATGACCCTCTCGATGGGGAAAGGCCCGATGAACTTGGGGGCCAACTTCTTAGACTCCACCCTCAGCGGAAGGTCCCGTGTCGACAGCCACACCTTCTGGCCCACCTGGTAAGGGGGAGCCTTGGAGCGGCGACGGTTGGCGGCTGTCGAATACCGATCTGTGGTCCGAAGGAGTGCGGACCTGGCCTGTGTCCAGGTTCGGCGACAGCGACGGATGAAGGCTTCCACAGACGGGCAGGCGGTCTCCCTCTCCTGGGCTGGGAACAGGGGAGGCTGAAAGCCGAAGGCACACTGGAAGGGAGAGAGCCCAGTGGCGGAGCTGGTGAGGGTATTGTGGGCGTATTCAACCCATAGCAGTTGCTTAGACCAGGAGGCAGGGTGCTTGGAGGCCATGCAGCGGAGCGCCGTCTCCAACTCCTGATTCATCCTCTCGGACTGACCGTTGGACTGAGGATGAAACCCAGAGGACAGGCTGGTGGAGGCTCCCATAAGACGACAGAACTCCCTCCAGAATGCTGAGGTGAACTGGGGGCCTCGATCTGAGACCACGTCAGATGGAAGGCCGTGGAGCCGGAACACGTGCTGCAAGACCAGCTCAGCAGTCTCCTTGGCCGATGGGAGCTTAGGCAGGGGCACAAAGTGAGCCATCTTGCTGAACCGGTCCACTACTGTCAGAATGGCAGTATAAACTCCTGACTGTGGCAGCCCGGTGACGAAGTCCAGCGAGATGTGGGACCAGGGTCGATGAGGAACAGGCAGAGGTTGCAGGTGACCGGCAGGGGCCCGTCGTGGGGCCTTACTCTGGTTACAGACTGGGCAGGCATTTACAAAGTCTCTGGTGTCCTCGTCAAGTGTGGCCCACCAGAACCGTCGCTGCAGAACCTCCTTGGTACGCTGAATCCCCGGGTGACAGGTGAGTCGGGAGCTGTGGGCCCACTGTAGGACCTCAGACCTCAACTCCTGAGGGACGAACAGGCGGTCTTGGGGACAAGAGCTGGGCCCCGGCTGATCCTCCAAGGCAGCCTTTACCCGCTCCTCCACCTCCCAGGTAAGAGCGGCCACCAGGCGGGAAGTGGGAAGGATGTTGTCGGGACGGGAGGGATTCTCCTCCCCGACCATGTACTGTCGGGACAGGGCGTCAGGCTTGACGTTGCGGGAGCCTGGTCGGTAGGAGAGGGTGAAGTGGAACCTGGCAAAGAACAGAGCCCACCTGGCCTGGCGAGAGTTCAGTCTCTTAGCAGAGCGGATGTACTCCAGGTTCTTGTGGTCGGTCCATACGAGGAAGGGGGTCTTGGTTCCTTCCAACCAATGGCGCCATTCCTCCAACGCCAGCTTCACTGCCAACAGTTCACGGTTACCGATGTCATAGTTCCTTTCTGCCGGGGACAGACGCCTGGAGAAGAAGGCGCAGGGATGCAGTTTTTGATCCTCCGCAGAACGTTGAGAGAGGACAGCCCCCACCCCCACATCAGAAGCGTCCACCTCCACCACAAACTGTCTCTCGGGGTCAGGGATCAGGAGAATGGGGGCCGAACTGAACCGCCCCTTAAGGTGCTGGAACGCCTCCTCGGCGGCTGGGGTCCATCGGAAGTGAACCTTGGAGGAGGTGAGAGCAGAGAGGGGAGCAGCCACCGCGCTGTAACCCCGGATGAACCTTCTGTAGAAATTGGCGAACCCCAGAAAACGTTGCAGCTGCTTGCGGGAGTCAGGGACTGGCCAGGAGGTGACGGCAGAGACCTTGGCGGGGTCCATCTCCATGCGGTTCTGGCCGATGATGTACCCCAGGAAGGAGACAGAGGAGGCATGGAACTCACATTTCTCTGCCTTGACGAACAGGGAGTTCTCCAGCAGGCGTTGCAGAACAGTCTGGACGTGATGTATGTGCTCTTGCTTGGACCGGGAGAAGATCAAGATGTCATCTAGGTAGACGAACACATACTTGTTGAGCATGTCCCTTAGAACATCATTGATCAGGGCCTGGAAAACAGCTGGAGCGTTGGTGAGTCCAAACGGCATCACCAAGTACTCATAGTGTCCTGTGGGGGTGTTGAAGGCCGTCTTCCACTCGTCCCCCTCGCGAATGCGTACCAGGTGATAGGCGTTGCGGAGGTCCAACTTCGTGTAGATGGTGGCCCCTTGGAGCAGTTCGAAAGCTGAGGCGATGAGGGGGAGAGGATAACGGTTCTTCACCGTGATCTCATTCAGGCCTCTGTAGTCAATGCAGGGCCTCAGGGAACCGTCCTTCTTGTCGACGAAGAAGAACCCCGCACCAGCAGGAGACGAGGAGGGTCGGATGATCCCAGCAGCCAAGGCGTCGCTGATGTAGGTCTCCATGGCCTCCCTCTCAGGTGCAGACAGGGAGTAGAGACGACCCTTGGGAGGTGTGGAGCCAGGCAGGAGGTCGATGGCGCAGTCGTAGGGCCGATGAGGGGGCAGAGAGGTGGCCCTCGCCTTACTGAACACCTCCCGGAAATCGTGGTAGTCAGGGGGTACCATGGAGAGGTGTGAGGTAGCACAGGGACTGGCAGGCGGAGTGGGAGCCACTGCCTGTCTGAGACAGACCTGGCGACAGGAGGGGCTCCATCCCAGGATGGACCCCGTAGACCAATCAATATGGGGGTTATGGCGGCGGAGCCAGGGGTAGCCGAGGATCAGCGGAAGGTTGGGAGACCTCAGGATATGGAAGCGGATGGTTTCTTGGTGGATGCCAGACAGAAGCATGGTGACGGGCGTGGTTTGATGGGTGACGGTCCCCAGAAGATGACCATCCAAGGCGCTGGCCGGCACAGGACGAGGAAGAGGGTCCTGCTCAATCCCCAGCTGACGGGCGAGTTCCTCGTCGATCAGGCTGACGTCTGCCCCAGAGTCAATGAAGGTGGCGAGGGTATGGGATCCCCCTGCCAGCAGGAGCTGAACATGGAAAAGTGGTCGTGAGTTGGGGACAGAGTTCTGGGACCGGCTCAGCAGGATGTCCCTCTTTACTGCTGAGCCCTCCCTTTTACTGGACACCTGGAGACGAAGTGACCGGCCTGGCCACAATAGAGGCAGAGATTCCCTCGGCGTCGTCGCTCTCGTTCCTCAGGTGTTAGGCTGGTGCGTCCCACCTGCATAGGCTCCACCCCTCCTTGAGCAGGTTCCGAGGGAAGGACGGGGGCGACAGGATACCCGCGCTGACGGATGGAAGGTCGATGGTCTGCTGCCTCTTGTCGTTGCTCCCTCCTCCTCACCTGTATACGCCTGTCCAGCCTCGTGGTCAACTCAACGAGTCCATCCAGGGAATTAGGGAGGTCAAACGAGACCAGCTCATCCTTAATGTAAGGAGCTAGTCCGTTGAGGAAAGCGTCACACTGGGCAGCAGTGTTCCAGTCACTGAGACGAGCCCGGGTTCTGAAATCTATAGCATAGTCAGCAACAGTCCGATTCCCCTGCCTCTGGCTCATGAGTCCCCCTGTAGCATCAGGACCTGAGGAAACGGGTCCGAACACCTTGCGGAGCTCCCCTGCGAAAGCCTGGAAAGAGGCGCAGGCTGGCGTGCCTCTCTCCCACTCCGCCGTTCCCCACAAACGTGCCTTTCCAGTGAGGTGGTTGATGGCGAAGGCGACTCTGGCTCCCTCTGTGGCGAAGGTGTGGGGTTGCAGGGCAAACAGAATAGAGCAGTTCGTCAGGAAAGGATTGCAGCTCTCAGGATCCCCGGCATAGCGTTCTGGCGCCCCCACCCGGGGTTCGGATGTGGTGCTCAAAGATGGCCCCGGGGGAGGAGCAGGAGGGGCTGGAACTGAGGCAGCGGCGGCGTGTTGAGTCATTGAGGCGGCCATCTGTTGTACCTGGGTGGCTAGCGAAGTTAGCGCTCGTTCCAGAGCCGAAGCTGACTGACGAGCCTCCGCCGCGTTGGAGGCGAGCTGAGCCTCATGCTGCTGGAGCATTCCCTCCACCCGGGCTAGGCGAGACTGAGGAGAGGCGGGATCTGCTGGGTCCATTTCTGGCCAGATCGTACTGAAACGTGCGTGTTTTGGACCCAAATGCAGTACTACGGAGAGCAGGATCAGTTGGTAATAACTTTTATTTATACCACAGGAAACTCGGTATGGATCAGAGAAAGTCACTCGGAGTAAAGTTTGTTCTCCGGACAGAGAGTTCACACAATGTCCCTGGGGCTCAAGCGAGGGAAAGAGAAGTTGCTTACTGGAACCGCTGATGACGAGGAGGAAGCTCCGCTGCCTGAAGAAACAGCTGATCGAGTCGGCGTGCAGCGGAGTAACTCTCTTCAGCCACTGATGACGAGGAGGAAGCTCCGCTGCCTGGAGAAACAGCTGATCGAGCCGGCGTGCAGCGGAGTAACTCTCTTCAGCCGCTGATGACGAGGAGGAAGCTCCGTAGCCTGAAGACACAGCTGATCGAGCCGGCGTGCCGGCGAGGAGAGAGCAGAGGAGTGGTCGGAGGCAGGCGGGGGGGTCGAAGCCAGGTGAGCAGTCCACGGAAGCAGGAGAACCGAAGGGGAGCAGGCAAGAGGAAAGTCGAAGCCAGGCGGATGAACCGTTTCCAGCAGAGCAGTCAGACACCAGAGACGCTGAGGCAGAGCACGAGGTCAGGGACGGAAGGCAGGTAAGTTTACCGGGAGGCAGACGAGGAGAGCAGGTCGGGAACAGGCAAGGTCGGCAACGGGTGATCAAACTGGAAAGCGCTGGAAAGTCTCGCATAATGCAGAAGAACGATCTGGCAACGGGTGAGAGTGCTGGAGAGGCTTAAATGCAGGGCTGATAGTGATGAGCTGCAGCTGTGTCGGCAGGTGAACAGAGTAGAGCTGATGAGATGGGCGTGGCTGGCAGGTAGAGTGGAGCAGAGGGAGTGAGAGACCGAGATTGTGACAATATATTTTTGTTGAAATTGCAAATATCTCTCAGCAGACTGAGTTCATTTCAAAGACGACCTGATTTTAGAAGCATTCCCATGACCTCATGGAATTCTCATGTGTTATTACGCCACAGAGTTTTCCTAAGCCTTAGATTAGCCTTTGGCAGACAACCGTACCGCTCCCACATCTGAAGAATAAGTCTGGAGTGAAAAATCTATTTTATTTTTGTTTTAAAAAAAAAAAAAACATGACAAGACCAAATCAAGAGTATATTAGAATGTCTCTTAATATTTCCCGGCGTCCCTGTCTGTGGCCCCCAGGCCCATTCCTTCCTGCTAAGACATCTATCTTTAAAACTGTCAAAAACAGATATTTTCATTTCTAAGAAGGCTCAGTGATTTCCTGAAACAGCTGCAAACTGCAGTTTTTGTCAAATGTAATTCAAACAGGAGGAAATAGCACGTTCGCTGGCAACAATTTTCAGTGGCAGATTAATCCACATTTGCTGCTCTAGTGAGTCAGCAGGAGTGTGTATGTGGGATTGTGTGTCTGTTCATGGATCATGCCACCCAGTGCAACACTGTGGCTCACTGGTGTGTTGACCACAATGGAATTCTATGGCACAGAGGAAGAAACACAAGTAATTTGTCATTTGAAAATACAAAACTACATTCTATACAATACATATGATCACATTTTAGGCCTTTAGTATGGGCCTTACCTTGAACCTACACTGATAAGATGAGCTCTGCTAATTTCCCACATTGTAGATTTGAAATGACCAATCAGGTTATCCCAGAGGTGGGAGGCAGCGAATTCAGGGGTGCATGCAGGGTGCTTTCTGTCAGCCATAGAAAACCATGACTGGCTGGGTGAAAAGTCAATTGGAATGCAGCCGGGGGAACCGAACAGTGATGCACTCGTTCTTCCAGATGACAATAAGACTGCAATCAGCAGATGCCTTTTTCAAGAGTGATAAATGTGCCGTGGAGTAAGTGAATTTCTAAGCTCTCCAACTTTACAAGCAACAAATTAAGTATTTTTGTTACAAATTACATCTTGTTTTTTTCTGCCCAGCAATACTGCCCCTCCCTGTCTGTAACCATGAATATTGACTCAGAACCCTCAAGTGTTTCTGTCGCAGTCTCTGAGGATTAATGCTCATGTTTTCAAAGAAAATATTTCAGTAATCAGTGTTCAGAAATTAGTGTTTTTTTGTTTCATCTATAAGCATGATATCATTATAGTTGAAATTATTCAAATCTATCTTGATTTGATGCTCACTGCCAACAGAGGCTTTGTGGTTTTAGTAATCCTTCCTCCTTTCTGTAGACTAATCCGCCACCTGATTTATATGTCGTGCTCTCCAGCAGCGCCACCATCACTGCACTCGCAGAAGTGAACTGAATACATTCGCACTGACGGTGAAAGCAGAGATGTTTGGGTTGGGCATCATCGGCAGTCGTCCCCTCCAGCAGATACATAGTCTGCGTAAATCTGGAAGTTGTTCGGTCTCTTAACACGAGCATTTGAGAAGTCAAAGTTGTAATTCTTAAGATGTCACTTTCCCCATTTCTGATAAGTATGGAGAAGAAAAGTCTTAACACTACAGCCGCCATAATCTGCTATCATGTTGACAGGGACAGCATTCATTTCTCAGGGTGACGTGTGTAATCAAAAACTGATGCCTCGTTAAGTGACTGCATTGTGCAGAATTTTACTTAAAAGGTGAGATAAAGCAGAACGCTCTGCAGGTAAAAAGTTAAGTCAACCATCTTTTTGGTTTTAGATAAAATGTCTGTGTAATTAAAACAAAATTTGCTATCAGACATGATGTCACTACACAATTAATGAGTGCAAAAGAGTTGATTTTTCTAAATATCTGCTTATTCTGAATTTGATGCAGCAGCACATTTCAAACACGTTGGAACAGGAGCGACTAAAGACTGGGAAAGATGTGGAACGCTCCAAAAACACCTGTTTGGAACATTCCACAGGTGAACAGGTTCATTGGTAACAGGTGATAGTATCATGATTGGGTATGAACGGGGCGTCCTGGAAAGGCTCAGTTGTTGAGGATGCAGCGAGGTTCACCACTTTGCGAACACATGATTCTTTAAAGGATATTATTACATGGACTCGGGAACACTTCATAAAACCGTCAGTAAACACAGTTTGTTTGCAAATGACTGTATTCTGTTTTTGTTTACGTCTCACACAGTGTTCCAGCTTTTTTGGAATCAGGCTTGTAGCTCCACAGGGGCTGCATCCACTCCTCTATCGTCCATGTCCCGCCGCTGTGCTCCGTCCAATGCTGAATTCCCTGCAGAGCTGTTCCAAATCAATCGCATCGGCAGAACACTTAGTCTGCTCAGTCACATCAGCCAACTGATCACCTTTGAATTGCACACCGGCTCACACACTCACGGCAATACATAACGTCCCTGTGACAGGTGTGTGCTGAGATAAGACATCATTACTTCTATACTGTCTATGAAATCTGTGTAACATTAAACACAGGTGATGCATATCTCTTCCCGCTCCATTGCCTTTAGCAGTGGAGCTGTGATAGTCAACAATAATGGGTTGGTATGACATGGAAACCAAGACAGGAAGCACACAGCTGCTGGATGCATCCAGATCGAGCCCGTTGGCTGTCCTCTACAGGGGCGCACATGAATGAGGACAAGATGAGATGCACAGATAAAAGTTTATCAGGTCAGAACAAACAGGATCAAACAAAAGTGCTGACTGTAAATTCTTTAATAAAACCCAGTACTGAGATAACAGCCAGATAAAACACTGTGGAATGGGTGGTGGGATTATCTGTAATCGCTCACGTTAAGATCGAGTCAATAAAACAGAACATTTCCTGCAGATACTTAATTAAAGGGTACTAAGAAAGGCAAGAATGATGCACTCGAAACCAGTGGAAGAATTTTAATGGGAAATATCTGTGTTGGACGACACAATACTAGTTGAACTGACTGGAATTATGCAGTTCAGAGGTTTTCAAACTGCGACGCGTGGGAGAGTGGAAAGGAGGACACTTAGGGACAGACATGATGCAAAGATATTGCGTGATGTGACAGGGACAGATGTATATCAGTGTTTTCAAAACAACAGAAAGTGAGTTACTGTCATTGGGCCCATTGATTTGGCCCATTTGCCAACACAGTCAGCAGTCGCAGCTCCAGCAGTGGCAGTGACACTCAGCTCATGAAGGCAGTTAAGGCACTTTAAAACCCTCAGCACCTGCTTCCTCCAGTCTGTATCACAGCAATCATAGTCAGAACTCATGTAGACATGATACATATATTTTCAGATTTAGCGTGACTTAAACTGATTGATATACATCTGTAAATTCAGCTCTAAAAGATGTTCCTAATTACTAACAGACTCCAGTCACATTCATGGGTACACTGTAAACAGAATGAGATGGTTGAAAGCTAGGAAGCCTTTGTTTTGCTCACCCAAAGCATGAAGGGAACCCTGGTAATGAGCATGTTAGCATGCCATTGTTAGCATGATGTTTAAAACACCACTGTGACAAAGTGCAGCATCACAGATTTTTATAACACACACTCTCCTCTCAGCATGGTCTTATATTCTTATATATTCTCTCAGATTTTCTGTTGTTTCCTAATTGGATAGTGGGCAGGACGCTGCGATATTTGGTGAGTTCTTAAGCAGGCTTACTACCTGTGAGCTGCCTGGACTCAACAATGGTGGAGCATTGCCCTAAAGGGGGCTGGATGGCAGGCTGGGGATGCTTGAGTGAAAGCACAGAACAATAGTGTGCTACAGAAACTGAAGCCAATAAAACAGTGTAAAACAAGCTGAACATGGCCTCTGAAGCATGAGACTCATGAGAAAGAGAGCTCACAGAAGAACAGTGCTGCAGAAATCACTGTGTCTGTGAATGCACATACCGGTACATGCTGCTCTTTGTTCTCTCTTCTATTACCTTGTGCAGCATGTCTTTGTTCTGCATGTATGTGCAGCTTCATTTCCAAGACAACAACTCATATGGAAGCATGGCGCAGGCTCAACGCTATTATCCCGACGTGTATTGGCTGACCCGTGGCCCTCGCTGATTGTCTGTTATCAGGCCTGTGCGCTCCTCTGGCCCTCTGAAGCCTGAGTCCAATCAAAAGGAAATGTGACGACGAGTTGTCCTCTGTTAGGGCTGATTTGATATATATCAGGTCACTTCACCTCTTACCTCTCAACAGCCCCTCCACCCCCGCTGCAAAAAAAGAGGAAGAAAACTAATAATTGAAAGTGAGATAGCAGGGATAGACCAAAGGGCAGAGAATGGTAGCAGCAAGTACTTCACTTTGAAATAAGGCACATCCAATCCTGGTGAGAGCTGGAGCAGCGTCCTCCTCAACCCTGCCTCTCAGTTTGTATTCAAAGACTCGAGGTGTGTTGCTCAGACGAGAGTAAATTCGCTTTCTCATACGGAGACTCTTCTCTGATGCGTTTAGCGCCAGGCATAAAATGACACCTATTTCTTACTCTTCATGTTGCATTCAAAAACCAACAACAAAGGGTTCTCTTTGAGTTCCACACAGTGTGGACTCCACAGTGTTTTGTTGAATTGGCCGACATGAAAGTGCAAAAAGCACTTTTTCTTTTTTTCTTTTTTTTTTTTTTACTTTACCTCTAACACAGTAATAGCATTTTCAAAAAAATTGAATCTATCAAAGTGAAAAAGAAAAGAAAAGCAAAACATTATTCAGTCCACAAAACATGTTCTAAAGCCAGTGGCTCCAAACTGGGTGGCATGGAGTTATAACAGGGAGCGGCCTCCTGCAGCACCGCAGCATGGAGGCGTTTTTGAGGGTGAATGTTTAGCAAATAATGATTCAACTATGATAACTCCAATAATCACAGGCACAAAAACAAAGTGAAGGAAAAAAACTGGGCCGCTCATTACAGCCTAAGTTGGGTAAAGTGTGTGTCAAGCTGGTGACGATCACAGTGACTTCAAACTGGTCTCTGCAGCGTGGTCCGCTCCCCTCTGCTTGTACAAATCCCCACATGATAGTAACTAATTGAACCATTGTTCCATCTTTTCCCAACTTTTCAAACCTCAGCTGGTTTTCTTTTTTCCCAACTTGGCGACATACCGCTCTAATTGATTACCATGAAGCGGACATACGGTGTCATCAATCAATAAATTACGGTCACTCGCTTGACTGAATCAGTCACAGCAGTCACAGTAAGAAGCTGATTGAGCAAATCCGTAAGTTAATTGCGGATATTAACTATAATTCAAAACAAATCATTTCAATACAAATGTGGACATTAGTCGGACAATAAGTCAGAAAAGGCGCTCTGGCACGTCTGTGGGCTGGCTGTGGCACGCTGCAGGCTTTTCCAGCCCGCTGTAGGCATCTGTTCCAGCATCACACATGGCTTTGCTGTGCTGATCTACAACGGGCTTTACAGTCCACCATTGTCCCAGTTTGAATGGTCCTTGGTTGGACCGTGGTTGGCATGACATCTGGAATATAAGCGAGCCCCACTCCTTTCCTTGCCTATGACCTATGGAGAGACTAAGCAGCCTTTTGTAACCTCCAGTAGGGAGTGAGAAGTGGGGGTTGTCAGTGGGGGGGGTGGCAGAGGGTTATCACTGAGGAACAATGTTGGGATTTGGGCAGAGGGCTGATAAATGAAAGTGCTATTACAGGTCAATTACGACTCATTTGAGGTTTCCACAGCCGCCGCTGGCATTACACAGTCAATTGCACAGATGATGGCTGTAATGTGAAATAAGTGGCATTGAAGGAGATGGGGGCTGTCTTCGTGTCACCCGAAAAGCCAGAGTGCTGAAGGCAGCCGGTAAAAGAGGGCAAAACATAAGGAGAAACGCTACCTGTGGTGTTTTTAGCACACAGTTCTCTCTACGAGGGCACTTAACCACCTGTCATGGACACGCACAGCTGTACAACTCAAGCACTGCGGCTCGGATTAAACCAATGAAATGTTGAGATTGTTAATGAACTTACAATTTTGCGTACATGCATGATAAATATGACCACTACTTTTTATGTACTGTGATGACCTTCTGCTGTGTGTAGCATGACAGCTAAGTCCAGACTTAAAAATTGTAGTATGCTGAAGTCAATGCAAAACCACAAAGCTGAAGCTAAGAATAAGTGAACTAGCCACAGAGATTAGACACTGAACGATCAAATTAAATATTTTAAACTAGGCAGAAATTTCTGGTGCAGAGGTAAGCTCACGTTTCTGTTAATTATGCTCAACGTAGAAATCAGAATTTCCAATTTCTTACATGTGTCTGTGAGGAGACGAGGAGGCTCCTGGAGGAGGTGTGAGCGAGGAATCACAGATCAATCTTACTCCGAAGATTTCTCCTGGACGCCTTCAATTGATTGGTCATCTGATCTGACGGGGCAGTAAAAGGAGCGTCTGGCTGTTATGCAGACAGCTTTATTGGAATATTAACAACATGACCGGTAACACTGATGATAAGGCAAATGTCTCTGGAAACAGGAATGACAGCGTGGACGGCAGCTCTGATGTTATTCATGTGCAGTCATAAAATAAGAAAATACTACCTGTGTGGAATATGAATCATGAATAAATCATGAATCACTCTTACAATTCTATTTATTTTTTCTTCATCAGCCAGAAGGCTTTCCTTATTTTTCTTCATTTCTTATTTTCCATTTCAAAATACACAGCCACAGGATCACAGGTATTATTATTAGTTCTTTAATATTATCTTACAGCTGTCAGACTTATTAGTTTGTGAGAGACCACAGATGCAATAAGATTATTGATTTTATTTGGAATATTTTGAGCTGTTTTTCCCTCACAGGTGCTCTGCTCTTTCAGTAATACACATGTTTAAATTTTCTCATCAGTTCCGTTCTTTGATGCCCTGGCAGCTTAACATATGACATCATCAGATAGTTCTTCATTTGGACTTTATGTTTTTTACTTGTTTGATAGCTGACGTCCACACATCAGACAGTTGAGATGCTGCCCATCATTAATAATTGTCATTTTTTCATAATGGCATTGGAGTAAACACATGTCCTCCATACTTGCATCTCCCTCTTGCTCCCCCACTTTGATGAAAAGACATGAGTGAGAGAAGCTAAATCATCCGAAGGGGAATGGGAATGATTCTTTGTCGTTCAGGCGTTGCCCTCAAAGACTTGTCTTTATTGGGTTTCTGTATATAGAGTTTCTTTCCTGCCACTGTACAATTGTCTCCCTCAGGTCCTCATGTACAGTATATAAAAGTGTCAGGGCCTGCGTTCTACTCCCAAAATCCATTATTTACTTTGCCTATTTTCATTATTTTCCCCATCCTCGCCGTGTGGAGGAGCTCCATCGCAGCAGCTCTCTCCTTGTATCAGTCTGTCAGTCATATGCCAGCTACCAAAAGGACTCTTCCAGGCCTTGACGGGCTAGGCCTTAGGAGGGGACATTTATGACCAGCGGTCACTGGCCAAACTCCCCCCACTGTGGCCTCACATCACAGAGCTCCAGCCCGTCAGGGAGGCAGCATTTTTCAAGTCCAGAAACCTGAAATCACTGAAGCTTTGTCCACAAAGACACAGAAAAAGCTTGTCCCTCAGTTCTGCCACCAGAGCAGAGCCTACCTACCATACTTCTTCACAGGACAGCCTTCCACAGCAGGTGCAGACCATCACGGCCAACTCTTCGGATCAAGTTCATGCTTGCCTCTCTGACTGTTACTGGATGGTCCCAAACCCTCCAGTGGGCTTTTTGGATCACTCAAGGAAGCAGAGAGGGTGAAGAGGCAAACCTCCTGAGTCAACCTCCGCTGAGCCACCTCATAGACGAAGACTGTGTCAGTGGCACGTGTGTCTCAATTCAGCAGAGCAAAGAAAACGGCCCACCACAAACACACACACACACAGTGCAGAAGCCCGCCCACTTCCTCACATTTTCATGAGTAATAAACAAGTTCATGGTGATATCTCAGCGTAACCTGTTTCAGACTCAGGGTTTGAACGCACAGGGCTGACCGATGATGCTGTCAGGTGCTTCCACGGCCAGCACCAGCCCTTTCCATCCAGCCAGAGGGCTTTTAACATTTTTCGCTGCTTTAGCAGCCAGGGGGAGGTGAGGTGAGGTGTATTTAGTCGGTTGATATCTGCAACCTCACCACTAGATGCCATTAAATCCTACACACTGGACCTATAAACCTGATGCCATCAATAAAGATGTTAGTCAAGGTGAAATCTATTCTCCTCTGAGTTTTGCTTTTCCTCACTATATAAAAATCTGCCAAAGCTTGTAATACATACTCTTTGAGAAATCGATTTTTTTGCCAAGTCATCTCTGTCTTGACATGACAAAAGATGAAATTCATCTCACCTCTTCAGATAAGTGCACTTATGGCTTCCTTTCCACAGCGTTAATACTTATTCCAGCACAGTAGGTAGGTACAGTCCAGACAAGTGATCCATTCTGATGATAAAGAGGATTTTTGTTGTCTCACAATAATGGTATAATATTAACCTGCATACATTGGTGTACATATTTACTGAGTAGACTGACAGATAAACTGATGGTTGATGGTCTGTTTCGCAGCAGTTTGGAGGTGAACCCTCCTCTGCAGTGTGTTATTACACCACATGTATCCTTGCTGTGGGAAGTGGAGCTGTCTGCAGATGATGAGCACCACTGACAGAGGAAGAGCACACTCGTAACAGTCAGTGTCTGAGCTTGAGACTTTTATTGGCAGCCAAGAGCCACTTCTTTGTCTGTGCTGGTTATAAAAAACACTTTGGCTCGTCGGTTGTAACCACATCCATGTCGAGCTGCCAGCAGGGCAGAATCAAAAGAGCCAACCTGGACCAATCTGAATGGACAAAAAAAAAAAAATCATGACCATGTGGATGTGCTCACTGTAGTTATCAGCTTTTAGGCAACTGCGAAAGCCAGAAACTTACCCTTTTGTGTCTTTTATCATGAAAATGTGGCGTTTTTCAGGCATGCCACCTCTGTCAAACATGAATAATAAATTACGACCTGCAGCTAACAGGTCCCACGGAAAATAACACCTGATGTGGACAGATGAGCAATAAGGCATTAACGAGAACCACGTTTGGGTTTCCAGACTGTGGCTTGTGTTCATCCTCTTCAAACAGGACACTTGGACACTAACCACTGACTAACGTTTGTAAATGAAGGCTTGAAGGCTTAAGAGAAAGTGAGAAACTTGAGATTTTCACCTGATAACACAAAAGGTTTTTTTTTTTTTAATGCCTTACAGCAGATGATTTTCAATTATTAATGAATTCATTACGACTCAAAAATTCATTGAAAAGGATGACTTAGTAGAAAGTGGTTTGGTTAACAAGGTTGTGAAGAGTTGGCACCATTTTTTCCCACAAGGAAACTTTTAGTGTCACCTGGACCTCCACAGTTTTTGAGGCACCTTCATTACTGCTGTTGCATTTATTGTTTATTATTATTATTATTTCCTTGCGCATGAGAAAATCATTTGCTTGAAAATTTATTTCAATAAAGGCTGCTTTTTTCTGTCAGGAAATGTATTCTATAGTTTATCAGGACAGAGTGACAAATGTAATTTTACTCACAATCACCTACTTGCAGCACAAAAATACAATAAGGAGTCAACATATTTAATAAAAGTAACAGGAGTGGCACTTTGATGATGTGGCTCACTTAAATTGGAGACAAATATCTGCCACTTTCACATGACTTTAGTGAATACAAACTACTGTGGATGTGACCAAACTGTTCCTTTTCTTTCAGTATTTTGCATTTTTGTGCATATTTGCACAGACAAAACTAACTAAATTAACCAAAAGCAGACTTCAAGATAATTTCTGTCAGCGAACTCGTGAAGAATTTATTATCATAGGGCTGATGTTTGCTGTCGACACTCCCACCAAGGAAACACCGAGCTGAGCACAGCAGGGAGTGGGGAGTGATGTTAGTACATTCCCACCTAAAGGAGGATCCTACAGGTGGATGTTAGGGTGCAGGTAGGGCTTTTGGGATGCTATATGACCAGCAGCAAGTCACAGCATAGCTTTCAGGTGAGCAGTGTGGCAGCACCCTGGATGCCCAAGGCACCCACCATGAACCACAACCTATCAGTTCAAGCCCAGCCACCTTTAATGCTTGCCATTGTTTAACTCCTTCTCCTTCTCCTGTCAGGTCTATACTGTCAGGCTTTAGTAGACTGACTAAATGCAAAGGGTGCGTATATTGCAGTGAGAAGAGCCTGGCATGTAAAAGCAGCAGCAGACTGGAGTTGACTTAATGAAGCCTGCAGGTTTTGTTCTTTGTTCAATAAAACTCGACGCGACCGTCAGTAAGGAATGAAACAGCTGATTGTACTACAAGTTACGTATGTTGGATCCTTTTTGTGCCTTTATTTACATGTTTATGGCACAGACACTTCATGGTTGAGCTCGGTATGTCATATTTTTATTTAACTGCTGCTGAGAAATGCCATCATTTGGAATGGGAGTGGTACTGTGAATGTGCTAGGACCATTATTATATATATTAAAAAAAAAAGTGTCTGTATTTCCACAGATTTGCAACACATGAAAGCACAATGGTCATTTTGGACATAGGTCACAGCATTGCAGTCTCCCCATCTGTATATTTACTACAAGATCTTTCCTCAGTTGAACTGCCACTGAAATAGGAACCACCCACACTGACTCCCTTTACAATCGCTGAAAAGACCATCTTACTAACCTGGAAAGATAGAAATAACCTCTTCCCATCCCAATGGCATTTTCTACTGAATCCGTGTACATTTCAATAGAAAGACAATAGCATTGAAAAACAACCAAATAGATTAATGCTGGGCTCTATTGATCAATATCACTTGCTTACCGGTGTAACACAACCCAATATACAGTACATACACAACATACACACACAAACACATCCCCTCCCTACTTCCTGTGACACCAGAGCCCCCAGTTTCCACATACTTCAACTTTGGCATAGAGAGCTCTGCCAGGATCCCCAAACTGATGTTTCCAAATATCAATTACAATCTATTTATTTGTTTTTCATTCTTCCTTATTATTACCTATTTTCTAATTTATTGTTTCCTTCATGTATTCTTCCTATTTTTCTCTTTCTCTCCCATATACATAATGATACACATAGATTTTTAACAGCTTTCCCCTGAGTGATGTTATTATGATAATTATTGTGACTACTCTTTCACTCTTGTTTGTTTTGTTTTCTTTTATATATGCATCGTGTCCAATTCTGCATCATCATCATTTCTCCTCTGTCTGACCTTGTACATTTTATCCATTTTCGTATCTGTAAAGTCAAACATGGAAATGTGGAAATTTGTGACCATTTCTGTTAAAGGCATCAAGCACAGGTGTTCAAATACCAGTGGAAAGATTAGATTGTGCAGCGGTATGCGTATGACGTCCGCATGTTACAGTTTGAGTTATGACTCTGATACAAGGACACATTTTTTCCATGTTTGAAGTTAACAGCAAATGGCATTAGCCATTCTTGAAGTTCACTCCACCAGCTCATGTGTTCCTTCTCCTAATTATGCTTTCATCCTGCTCTGTGCTCTTCTTTACATTGTGTGACATGGGTTGGCACTCCAAATTGTACTTGTTCAGTTTCAGGAACTCTAATGTCATGGGTCGTCTCGGCCAGCCAACCAGTGGTGCCTGTAGTGTTTTGGCTCTGCCCACTGAAATTCAAGGCAGCCAATAAGCTCGAACTGGACTGCTCACATAAAAAAAAAATGACTCGGACTCTCGGCTTTGGATTGCTTTGCTGATGAGGAGAATTGTTCTTCACTTCATTAGCTCAACTTGAAAAGCATAGCAGCAGCAGCAGCAGCAGTCCCTTCTTGTGCATCCTCACATCCTGTCCTTAATTAGGTATAATGTAGATGTTGTGTAAGTGCAACTCATGGTTTCGGTGTGCAAAATTCAGCCCAGATGTGAGACAGACTTAAAGAACTGGGTCACCCACTTCCACAACTCCAGTGCATCAGATCTTTTCATCACATAACTCAGAGCTCACATATGTGTCAGCTGTAGAGAGCGGATGGTGGAGGATGTCCTCCCTCCTCCTCAAGACAGACAGGTTCCCTCAGTCAAGACAAAAATGTGCTTTGGTATGAGATTAAATTACAACTCAGCCCATGATACAACGCTGATATGATCTTTTTTATATTCACAGAGACAGAAAAATCAAAACGATGCAAAAGAAAGTACAAATGTAGTATCTACTATATGTGCATAAATCTTTGGCACCAAATGTCATGAACATGAAGCATCATACACACATAAGAGAGAACTGGATGATCCTGATCTGTAATGTATCAACAGCGTGTGCATACCAATATGTATAACCAAAGTAAAGAACTGGATTTATTCATTTTTCATTAACTTTGTTTATTATGGGTAATTAAAAAAAATGGATATCCAAAATTAAACAATCCAAAAACACGACGTCTAATCCAAACTTTCTCACCACTTTTAACCTCTTTTTTCGTCTCATTTTTTGTTTTTTGTTTTTTTACCTCTGGCACATGTTCAGCAGCTCATTTGCATTTCTCTCAATTTGCTTTTTATCTTTTATTATAAACCCGTTTTTTTAGCTGCATGGTCACTGCAAGAGGCCTCATTTATTGTACGCTCCAGAGGTCGGTAGCGTTCATACAAAATCCAAACGAAACTGCGTTTTTCCTGTTTCTGTTAAGTGGAGCAATAAAGAAAATAAATTAAAATTAATTACAGCACAGCTGCAACCGGTCATAAGGAAAGATAAAAAAGAAACACAGAATCAGATGAATGATGCAGGCAGACACATAGGAGTCTGTAATTGTGAAAGAGACAGAAGTGATGCAAACAGGAAGTGAGCCGCTACAGCCAGTGGAAGTTTGAATGCACATGCTCTCAACCACCAGAGGAGTGCTGTCGCGCTCATGCTCTGTGGACCCAAAAACTCAGAAGCCTGCAGCAGCCTGAGAAGCTGTTCAACATAGGTGCTTAGCGAGAAACTTTCATTGGAATGAATGATGCTACATGCCTGTTTCACATACGTCCCAGCATGACCATAACCATATTAAGACTGAGCAGACAAAAAGACTTTAAGACACCTGTGAATTAAACAGTTTTGCCATATCTCAATGCTGTGCTCTCAATGTTCCACTGCCCCCCCAAAAAAAACAGTTAATGAAGTTTTAAGACACCAGAGAGCTAAGATAGAAATGTTCGGAGAGCGGAGACAAATTAGTTTTGAAAACTGAAAAAGAGCTTCCTAACTGAGACTTCTGCACATGATTAAATTTGTGGGAACCCGGCTCCCTTTCGAAACCACTTTGAGAAAGACTTGCAGATAATCTGGCCATATAAAAAAAACTGACAGCAGGAAGCACAATGACATGCAGGACGTGAAACAAAATACTTCTTATTTATCATTTCACATCAATATTCAAGGAAATGATATCAGAAATACAAGAATGAAAGACAGCAGCAATCGTCAGCTAATAAGTGGGAAAGTCCTCTGTCTGTGTGTGTGTGTGTGTGTGTGTGTGTGTGCGCGCGCATGTCCTGAGGCCTGCAGACAGGTAAGATTTGCGGCAGTGAACTGTTGTGACAAAGTCATTGCTCATTCTGGTTGTTTGAGCCCTGTGCCCGTTCCCACTGCCAGAGATGATGTCTTTGTTAAAGGGCAGGTTTCATTAATATTGGAACAAAGTCATTGCTGGCAAAGATTAAAAACCCAAGGAAAGGATAAATAAAGCTTTGTTGAATAATGCAGCGAATGAATAATTCAGCGGTGGGAAAGGGGCTACGTGAAACATGAGGCTATCTAATGCGGAAATTATGGATGTCTTTATTTGTCTATTTTCAATTTCAGGCAGCAGCTTTTCCTGCACAGCATCCAGGTTGACGTGTGATATGACAAGCCTGTGGAATGTTTTTCACTGTGTAACTAGCACACAGAGTAAAGCCTTGTGTTTTGAAGTCAGGCATCAAAACAGTTGTAGAAGTCAGGGAGGGAGCGGCTAATTAACTCAATGGTTTCAGCTGCCGTCGGTGGAATGAATGGAGAGATCGCTGCGGTCGCTCTGCACACGCCGTCTGTTTATGCCGTGCAAAGCTGCGACACTTATTTTGAAAATTGGAATTGTGTGTAAAAGAGGATGAAGGTGAGGCTGATTGAGCACCAGATCTCAGCTTCCTACTGTCAAATGTGATGATAAAGCAGTGTATTGTACTGTGGAAAGTGTGTGTATGTGTGCAGGTATGTGTTCAACCGCTGTGTATGACACGCAGCTGACACGAGAATATAGGTTACAGCTTATACAGCAAAGGCCAATCTACTAAAGCAGTTGCCATGGAAACTGTTGTCTGTCTCATGGCAGTTTTACTGTAACAGGTGTATTTCTCAATGTTAATGTTGAAAGGTACTAAACTTTTATTAAAAAGTCAGATGTTGGCATATCTCGTTTATTTTATCAGTGCGGTGATTACAGATTCAATAGTGGTAGAAAACTCAATTTCCCTTATTTCAGCTGGGATCTTATTTTCAGATTTTGTCGATAAGTTTGTTTTGATGTGTAAGTTATGATAACATTGTGCTCACCGTAGTAAATGCGGAGATCTGAAAATGCAGCTACAGTCAGGTCAATCAGGATGATCAAATCAAACCAGCTGGTAGGATCCTGCTGACCTGTTCTCTACTAGTGTGTCTCCTTGACCTTTTCCTGGTGTTCTGGTTGTCTGTCTGTTCTCCCCTGTCTGTGCAGCTGGGTGTCTCCCTGCAATCAGTACTTAAGGAGAGAGCCCTCTCCTACCTGTGCCAGATTACTCCTCTGTCCATGGCTGTGTCTGGTTGTGTCTTCTTGTGGCTTCTTGTGGTTGTGTCTGGTTGTGTCTGGTTGTGCTCCTGTGTTTCAGTGCCTACCTGCCGCTTCAGCGCGTGCCTTGCCTCAAACCCGCCTCGTCGGAGCTCCCTTTGTTCTCTCCCACTCCTTTTGAGTGCGCCTTTAGTTTATTTATTCTCCACTCCTTACAAGTGCGCTTTTTGTTGTTATTTATTGTTAATGAATTCTCATTTCACTTGATCGCTGTGTTCAGGTCTGCATCTTTGGGTCCAAACCAATTTATTAGGCAAAAGCCTAACACCCGCATTTTATCCAGATCATCCAATCTACATATTTGGGGGTAAAGTTGAAGATGAGTGCACCCAAAGGAAACTGTGTGTATACACATTTACAGCAGGTATGATAGGTCAAATCTGAACCTGGAACTGATTTTACTGTTTGCCTTGATCGAATCGAACCAAACCATGGTCATATACACATTAAAGGAGGTTTTGCTTGTTGTAATCACTTTCCTGTGCATACTTCACATGAGGAGAGCTCTTACCAATGCGCTTTCACTGCAAGTGATGTTGGGAAGTCCAAGGCGTGTGTTCCCAGAGCCCTGAATATGACAGTGAAGGGATCCAATCAACCTGTGAGCTCACCGTCACCTGAGTTCATGTCAAATTAATCACATTTTGACATGGGTTGAACATATTGTGAGCTTAAAGTTTGAGCTCATATCTGCAGAGTATTTAAAATAAGCGTAATTCCCTCTAAAGGCTCAACAATGAAATCAAAGCTAATAAGATGTTATTTCACTTGAACCAACCAGATAGCAAAATCCAACAGATGAAGAACTTCAATTTCTAGAAACAGAATTTGAATTTAAATCAAATTTTTCAGTTTAAAATGAATTATTTTTGGGGGCACTTCAAAGTCTTGTTCGTGACTGCAGATACAATACTAAGCAAATTCAGAACAAAGGAGTTCAAAGTGTTGAGTACTTCTGTTGTGTGCCGAACCTTTACTGCTCCACAACGACTTGCCAAAAATTCTCTTCTGCTTTGTAAATTTCAGCGCAAACTACAACCTTGACCTCGACTAGACTGAATGTGAGGGATGTAAGATGCATGATGCAGTGATGTTATTCAGTTTATGATTCAAAGAGAAAGGCACAATCCCGTGGTTAAAATGTTTGACAGTCACAATTCATGTTTTAAAAGCCAAAGATAATTCATGAAAGGTGTGAATGGATCAAATGTTCCATACAGGAAATGCTGCACAGTTAAAAATTCATTAATTTAATCACTATTGTGACTGAAGCTAGCTGAACTGACCTCAACAAAGGAACAAGGCTGAACTCAAAGGAGGACCAAAGGAAGGCTGGACTAGTTGCACTTTTTGAGCCATTTTCTGTCATTTGGATGAAATGTGTTAAGTAACCAGTTTCATGGGATCTATGTTTTGAGTTCAAACTCTTAAGCTCTGTTAAAACAGTTGTTGTTGCAGTGAATGCATTAAGTACGGCATCCACTGCTAAATGAGGAAGCTTCTGTTCTCTCTCAGAATAGACGTCCTTTTCAGGGAAGGCCTTCCTTATTTCAGCAGGACAATGTTAAACCACATTCTGCCTGTATTCCAACAGGATGGCTGCATAGTAAAAGAGTCTGGCTGCTAAAGTGGCTGCCTGTTGTCCCGACTTGCCACCCATTTAAAATGTTGGGTGCATTATGAAACGTAAAATACATCAAGCAAGAATGGGAAACATTCCACTTTCAAAACGACGGCAATTGGCCTCCTCAGTCCCCAAATACTTAGAGAGTGTTGTTAAAAGAACAGCTGATGCAAGAGAGAGCTAAACATGACTTTCCCAACCTTTTTGAAATGGGCTTGAAAAAGAGGTAAACAAATATAGCTTAGCATTATTATAAACAGGCTGATGAGTACGCATACATATGGCAGGTCAGCCAGCTGGCTTTCTAATTGGTCAGGAAGTGGATTCACCATACTGTGGAGTTTGCTGCAGCAGCTAAAGGGATTTCCAGGCTACAACTTCATATGTTAGGAGTGGGTTGGACTCAAAGGCAAGTGATTGAAGTTATTTTTTTGCAAGCGTTGGATGTGTGATCGTCACAATGTCACAATCCTTGCTTCAATCAGAGTTATTCTTCCTCGGGGGAATGGTGGTGGTGAGTGAAATCCTATCATAACCAAATGAGAATAACATCTTGACAAATACATGAATTTCCCATTACAGAGCCCACCCACAGCAGTTTAACGACTATACATTTCAGTGGCATCAAGATCTACACACATTTGAAGAGGCTTTGAATTTGGGGGAGGGCATAAAAATAGTCGAACTTGAAACTCTGATTAGACAGGAGGATTTATTTCACCTGTTTCAGCTCAAGATCAGTTGGGGAAGTTTGCAAGAGAATTTTATTATTCAGGTGGTACAGTACAAGATGTCCTCCTGGAGAGAACAGATTGTGAAGACTTTTATTATCTCATCTAAGAGCTGGCCCGGTACAGTCAGCTACACATAGAGGGAGGGATCCCTCTATAGTAGCCCAGCTGTTTTTTTCATTGACTGAATAAAATGCACTTCACGGAAGAGATGCATGCCTGCCAACTGCAAACTGATGAAAATCAGACAAACCCGAGTGCAGAAAATCACAGTCCATCCATCCGTCCGTTAGCTTTACCAACTTATCCTTGATGGTCACAGGGGGATGGAGCCAGTGCTAGAATATCACAGTGGAATAAGGTAAATGGATGAATGAAGTGGGGAACATTGGATTTACTGTATGAAGCTAAGGTCTGTGGAGCAAGATGGAGGGGATAAACTACTTAGAGTTGAGATGGAATGAAAAAAAGCGAGATGGAATATATGCAAAAACGTTTCTTCTTAACAAGTACATGCGTAGCCCTCCATCTGCATATTATCGCTGCCACAGTAAAGCATATTTTTAATGCGCTAAAATCCACATTGTGGCAGAATGTGACACCAGTGACACTGACGAAACCAGTACACCACCCACCTGTATGCTCTGCCCATTGAGCTCAAGGCTAATGTTACGGGACTAACTCCTATTTTTCTGATAAATCTATCCTTTATTGTCAATAACCAAATAACCCATGCGTTCCGGGATGTTTGTGCATGGTTCGTGCATTCAACTTGTATAATGCTATTGCTAATTGCTAAACTATTCTACTTAATATAACATAACATTAGCCATGATAGCAAATCACTGTATTTAGATCAACTGTAACATTATGGTCAATGCAATAAGAACTAAATAATTGATTCTAGAGAAGTTACCATGAAGACCTCAAGATGTTCTCGTGGATCCAGCTGAACGTGATGAGGATGTTAAAGGAGGTGAGTAGTCTTGTAAGATTGAAACACCAGCATCCAACTCTGAATCACTGTAATTCTCTCATTTGTTGACACATCTACTTTTCCACGTTCAAGTCAAATTCCTCCCGACATAATGTCCCACCTGCCTATCCTGATACTCTCCAAACGCTGTTTCATCACTACTTCTGACATCAATCTCTGGAGAATTAGGCATGTTGTTGACATGTACTGCTTTAGATGAGTATCTATCCTATCCCCTGAAGAAAATCAACATCTATCACAGAGACAAATGCAAGGCGCCATCATGGTGAATCGCCCGCTCTGTGGGGACAAATATGAGACATCTCTGACAAGGACATATGACACAACAGTGTTTAGAAAAAGCGTCTTGACAAACATTCAGGAATGTGCATACAGAGTCACATAATCTCATATACACACACGCACACACACAGAACCAGAAGGCTGCAGTGGTTAGGTCCTCACAGCTTGCATCAAAGCCTGAGCCCAAAGCCCCCTGAAAGCACGCCTAGGGCTACACTGGCTGCAGAAATCCCTCCTCAGCCCCCGCAAGAAGAAAAAAGCAGATCCATGCAGGCTCTGGAGGGGGCTGGATGGACAGAGACACTCACTTAAGATGTGTCAAATGATGACTATCAACCCACTTTGTTGTGAATGAGGATTAAGCAGATCAGACACTTGTTACGGGGAAATTGCATACCATACATGAGCATTATGGCCGAGTGAATGAAGAGCTGCGAAAACATGAGAAATGCAGCCGTAATGAATAAATGCAGTCTGCTGGCTACAAAATGCCTGATATTAAATAAATATATGAATAAAACGAATATATAAATTAATCAAGCAATTGTGAAATTGTCTTTTTTATGAAATGTTACTTATTATTGTTTTCGTATTAGCAGAGGTTTCTCGTTAATTTTTCTTCGATTGTAGTCAATTTAATATGTGTTTTCTGGGGGCCGGGGGGCACATGATGGTCCGACACATCAGGAGGCAGACACTGGTGGCATTTTGAAATACTAACAATGTCCCTGGGAAAAGCACCATTATGAAATAAAAACACTTTTGAAAAAAGATTCTTTCAAAATAAAAGCTCCACAGACCCTTTAGAAAAAATATTTGGAAAAATAGCATAAATGTTAAATGACAATTAAAATTTGGTGTCTATATTATACATTAAGGCCAAGTTTCATCCTGTTTATACTCACACTGACTACTATAAATCATTATTTCAGGATAAGATAACTCAAACATGTCATTATTTTTCATGTTAGTGGCACTATACATGAAGGACAATTTTTATAAAATATAGAAATTGTAGAAACTGTATTCTTGTCTTGACTATTGCAAGACAAGAATACAGTTTCTATTGTGTTTTGGGGGTTGTAACAAATAGGGCATGGGCTACACCTTAAGGCCAGATGTCATTAGTCTGTACACTGTGTATTTGTACTTTAGTCAGTCTCTACCATGGAGCCTCACGCTGCACAAGCTTTGCACTGTAACCATGACTGTACAGACAACAATCACCAGGATTCCTTTTGATTCTAATGAGACTAAATCTAAAGATGATTACAAGGAAAGATATAAAGTTATTAGTCATTTTATCATGTATGATGTGAGTTATGACTGAGAAAGTTTGGTTTCTACACCAACTTCAGTAGCACTAATGATTACGCTGTTTAAGTCGAATGAGTTCTTTTGTCAGTGTGACAGCTGATAATGAGTAAAAAATGTAACTAAAAATGGCGTCAAATTACTGGTTCGTTGAAAAGTCTAGTATATTAAATATGAGACATGGTTTGTCTCAACACATTTCTAACAAATTACAAGCTATGGAGGCTTCAGTTGTGCTGATAGCTGTCTTTACTGATATGTGTTCTAATCAGGTAAAATGACACACACAGTTGCAAGGAGCTCCAGCTCACCTACCTGTGAGCAGGTGAGGTTGAGGCTGAGGATGATTTTTAATGAACAGAGAGAGGAAGGACTGCTTAGGCTGGCAGAAAACAACACAAACTCTTGCAGGCGCCCTCGAGAGGCCATGGCTGACGGTAAACACAAACACAAAGTAGGAGGTGAAATTTCGGAGGCTTCTCACACTGGCGGAAGCCACTGAGTGTACCAAGTTTGGCAGAAAGCATCAGAGAATACTGTTGTTCTCATAAATAATCAATCCATTACTGCAGGAGGAAACAGAGGTAGTTTCTCATCTTCTCCAGAAAACACACTTAGTCTCAGCACATAAACTGTTGTGAGACACGCCGTGTCATCAACCCCTGTTGTTTTTGAAATGTGTCTCTGAAGTACAGACGTTTAGATGTTTGCACGTCTTCTCAGCTTGCAGAGCGGTCCACGCTCTCAGAACTGGAACTGGTTTTGTTTATGTCAGCCGCTGAATATTAATGCAGAAGACAGCGAGGACATGAATGATGATGATGCTGGTGGTGTTGAGTCAGTCTGGGACAAATCTGATTAAATCACCCGGCCACTGACTTTGGAAGCAGTCAGAACCAACATTTACTGACCATGTGTACACACCGTGAGCAGGTTGAAGTTCATTCATTTCCTCTAACAGCTGATCCCCTGGAAACGCGGTGGACTTCACACTGACTCATCCGCGCTCAAACTTGGTCACCGGTGACTTTGTTTAAATAAAGTTAACTTTTGAGAAACTTTTGTCTCTTGTTTTTCCTCAGTGCCACAAACTTGGTTCATACCCCCAAATTAATGGAGCTAAATATTGGCATTAGAAATCCCACTTTAAGTGATTCATAATCATCCCTGCAGCTTCAACCAGGACAGAAAAAAAGCCAAGCTGGGTTGCTGTAGGGGTCAACTGCAACATCCTCACTTTGCATCTTGGCAAACACAAACGTATTGGATGGGTGTCTGCTGGGAAATAATGGAAATTTCATCAATATTTCCAATTTATTTTAACAATGTTGTTGGTTAATTCATTTACTTTTTAAAGTACCTGTTGCATCACAATCCTTAGGCAAAACTCTTTAGATATTCAGATCCACAATAAGTGATCTTCTTACTAAATCAGTTGATTCAGGCAATGCATTTGTGGTTTAACCAATAAAATCGTAGCATTACGGTTCTTTAGAAAACTGCTTCAGAAACTCAGTTTTTCATTCAGGAAACATTAACCTCTGAAACCTTCAACCGTCTACTTTGCACTGTACATGGAGAGAAAGTGAATTGACTTTGTAGAACTATGTGAGGAGGATAAAAAGGACAACATGCACATTTCTGTCTCTGAGTCAGAAAGCTGCTTTTAATGGGCCACCCATCTGCAAATAGCATGAACTAGTCAGATGAACAGGATAGTAATTCAGCAGTCGTAACTAAGAAAACCTGAAAACACAAGAGCACGTTTGGGTTAAAAGTATTCATTCTTTCCACTTTACCTTCTCAGTCTTTGCTCCTTTCTGTTATTTGTCTCACACTAACGTTCAGTGTAGTCCTCCCACTGATGAATTATTTCATGTGTCATCATCACATCAGGCTGCCTGTAGCTCAGTGTTGTGTCATACATGAAATAAGACTGTAATATTCATCAGAGCCAAATAAATCAGACTCACGGAGGTTGCGACGGTTAGTCAGTTAGGACCACAGTGACATTCCAGACAGCTCAATATCTCAGCACCTCTCAAACTAGTTTTTCAAAAGTGTCTGTTTACAGTTGATTTAAAAAAAAAAAAAAAAAAAAAGGGAAAACATTACTGACATTCCTACCGCTCTCAGATGATTGTAGGACACTGAGTGATATCTCTGAATATAAGCACATGTAGCACTTTGTGAAATACATAAACATGTCAAGGCAAACTACCTCAAAGGTGACTGACTAGGCCTCAGACTCCAGAAAGAACTGTAATGCTGCACTTTGATAATACCCTTGTAACACTGTAAATCATAGCTTGACTGCACAATATGATGTCAGCTAAACAATGTGACAGTATGAAAAAAGTGTACTGATGTCATCAAGATAACTACAGTGATGGCACGGAGACATCCCTCTCTACACTTTGTGAGTGCTGCTGTTGGTTGAACGCTACATTTGGTTCACAGAGAGGCTGCAGAGGCTGTCTGAATCCAGGCCGAGACCGTTTTGCCACAACAGGTCAATGCAGATAAATTACTAGAGGACACTTTTTAAATTATTATACATAAGGAACCATCTGGAAAGCTTGTGCTGCTCACAATAATTAAAACAAAATATATTGCAGGTGACAGGGACCGACAAAGGTGGCTTGCAAAGCAACAGAAGAAAAAAAAAAAAAGTACTTTCAGCACCTCATCTCTCTTAAGGCTATGTGTAAGGATGACGTGTCGCACTGTGCCCTCTCTACTGCTGGCTATGACGAAGGCATTTCTTTGGTTTTGGTCAGCCTTAATGTAAGTGGTGTGATTAGCTTCCCTGGCTTCAGCATAGTGTTCCCACACCTTTCGTCATTCAGTCAGTGGGTTATACCTGTTTTGCCCTCTTCTTTGATTTCCTGCTGGATTAGCCTTTGTCCTGGCTGGAGTGGACGCTCTCAGTCTGGCGGCGATGCTGAGCCAGTAAGAAGTGTCATTAGGGGAGGCTGGTTTCAGAGCCTCAGCTGCTGATCCAGTGGAATCAGGACGCATTCATGGCAGGTGTCAAAGCCAAATCTGTGCTTGGTAATGTATAAATATCTGTCCGTTTTCAGCGCTTGTTATAGAAGCTGTTATAGAGTCATGAACTACACATTTGCACATTTTTGATGCAGAGTTTAAATCTTCTTTTCAAGCTATGGAATCTTCTCAGTCGCTCACACTCTGTGCAGCTCACAGGTTTTACCATGTCATCTCTGATACCCGGCTCCTCCAATCTACATGTGGAAGTGTCCTTGGGCAAGATACTGAACCCTAGGTGTGTGTGTGTGTGTGTGTGTGTGACTTTGTGCAGCCAGTTTTTTTCATGTAATCATAGATGGATCTAAACCAGTGTCTGAAGGCAGGTTAACATGAGAGGAAGAGGACACAGCGTGGGATCTGAAGCTCTCTGCACACACATCTACCTGCATAACACGCTGTGGTAGAAGGGGCTGTCATGCCCTGGATAATACACACCTCTACAGGTGACAGTGCTAACCTTTCCAAGCTCTCGCATTTTACAGCCTGACCCACAGCTGACGTGGAGGATCCCTCCGTCCAGCTGTGACAGTGTGTCTCTGCGACATGAATCATGATCAGCAGCCAAGACGCACCTTTCTGGGCGCTCTCTGGTACCACAATCATTGTGGTAGGATCAAGTCTGCAGCACTATTCTGTGCCCCTGCTGATAGACAGAACGTGTCTGTGTGACCACAGAAGGAGGCCCCTAACTATTTCCAGCAGCCGGGCTGAGCGCATGCCACCCTAACAGTTGATGTGCTCCACCGGTGCCATGTTCTCTGTCCTTACTATGACATGCCTGTTTATCAGCAGTGGAGCAAAGTGTTTGAACACTTTCAGCACCACGGACAGCTCCAGACCGTTTCTGTGTCGGGACAGAGGAGTCTCCCATCAACTGAAACGTGGATGTGATGTGGAAATATGCATTCCTCAGTTCAATGGAGGTGAACCAGTTGCACGTACCAGGACACTGTAATGCTTCCATACAGTGGATATAAATGGGAGGATCCTCCAGCCCGGGTGTCTCATTTATGCATCTCATTCAGATGGCAGCTACACTTCATGACGTTGTTTCACCTGGCTAACCAGCTAAGCTCACGAGCATGTTACAGCTGATTGACAAAAAAAACTTGCTTTCTAGAATGTCTGTGTGGAAGTATGTAGATGTAAATTGAGTATTTTGAGAGTAATTGTTTGGATCACAGGCTGTAATGAACTAAAATAATAATATACCCATTGAACATCCAGCATTGGTTTGAATAGATATGTGTATCTTTACACCCCATAATAAATTGACCTTGAGTGTTGACAATGTGTAGGAGGTTTTAATAGTTTTTTTATTCTGACTTCATGATTGATTTCAGCTACATTAATCACTCTCTGCTAATGAAAGCATGATCCAAAACGCCTGCCTGTCATTGCTTTTGCTCCCTCTGTGATGAAACCACATTAAAGGTGCCTGAGGATAGATGCTGTGTGCAGTGCCGAAATATTCTGCTTATAGTGAAACCATCTGCTCAGTGCCTGTGAGCCCCCTCCTCTGGCTCTGCACCGCTCTGGCACGCCTCCTCAACAGCCCGTCCAGTAGCCAGACTGTGGAAGTCCAGTCACTCCAGTGAGCCCATTATCACAGAGAACACTCTCTGATGATTCGTCTTGCAGATATTTTGGATGTGCCCTGTGGCGCAGCTCCACCTTTTCACGTGGAAAACGACTAAATAGTGATCACAGGCATTAAGATTTATCTCATTTGAAGCCCAGTAGGGTTGTATGTGAGGTAAGCATACAAAATGATCAGTCAACATTAGCAGGGAGCGGAAATGTTGACAGATTATTATTAAACATCTCAGAGTGTTTGTTCTGCTGATGTTCTGGTAATGACTAGACTTAAAGATTCCCCTCAAAATGAATATCTCTCAGATTGCAGACAGCAGCACCCGTAGGCTTGAGCCTCCAATTATTTCAATTCAGTCTCTCTATATGAAGCAATCACCAATAAGCTCTCTAGCAGCAGTTTGCGTGTATTTGTCCAGTTTAATTTACTCAGATATCAGACGGCTTTAGTCAATAAAAATGTTCTCTCTCCCTGCCGCTTCTCCAGGGCTTTTTTTTTTTTTTATGACAGGATTAAATTGTCCAACCTACAATTAGGACAAAGTAATTTCCCTGGTGTGCATCTCTCTTAACTTCTTTTCTGTCCCACAACTCCACGCAAGCTAATTCACTCCTTCCACACACCCTTCCCCCACTAACCAGAGCAAGTGGTAGAAAAATGACTGTCTTTTTCCATTCCGAAGAGATAAATCTCATTTTGTAGTGCCAGCTGCAACACCCCATCCACTTTGGCCCCACAAAGGATAATAGACTTGCCGAGATGCACAAAGTATTTCCCGGTTCCTGTGCCAGCCGGCCCTAATGCAGTCAAAGTGATACAAACATCTCAATTGCATGCTTGTACGTTTCAGTTACTGTTTACATTCATTTTGCAGGGTTCAGGCTCGGGTCTCTGTGTCTCACTGCTGGTGTGTGAAGTTCAGCCATGCTTATTTAACCACTACATGTGTTTCTCATTCACCAAAGAGGAACGGAGTAATCCAGCTGTCTGCCGCGTTACAGAAAGCCGGTTTTGCATGTCTGAAATAGATATTGGAAGATACGGGCGGGCAAACACTGAGAGACAGCGGCGTCATAGCAGACTAGCATCTGATGTACTACATTATCTGGAACCAGCTCAAGTCTGTTTGTGTTTTATATTTTTGTGGAAATTGGGACAGATAGACTAGCTGGGCTTGGCTGCAAGCTGTTCAGTGTTTTCACTCATACAGTAAGCTACACCCAGACAGTCAGGAGGTTCCAGGTCCTGGAGGCCCAGCATGGGAGCCAGCCACTCACCACGACTCAGGAGCCAATGGGAGGCAAGCCAGGCCACTGCATCACCCGTGGCAACAGCAGTAAGATTTTGTTTGTAATTTGAGCGACCCTTTAAATAGATGGGGGAGAGAGGCCGTGTGAAGTAGCTAACCTCCATACCTCAGCACCTTAAATAGCTAACAGCTACAGAGACCCAATGAAATGTGTTTTCATTTTTCTTGCCATATTTTGTTGTAAGCACATAAGCTTCACAGGACAGAACAAAAACAATATACAGTGTGCATATTAGGATATTACAGAATTCTAAATAATTAATGCAAATTCGTCTGCTGTTCCTGCTTAAAAATGCATACAGCGTTCATTTCAGTTCATTTTGGAGATGCACATATCGATCCTGCTGTTATGTGATGGCTACAAATATTTGAAAAATTAAAAGGAAAGCAAACAACATCAGCACTGACTTTCTGCACAACCCTGTATTACATTATGTTACATGTGAGCATTATTTGGTAAGACTCGTCAATCTAAATGGTTACAAGTTCCAAAATATGGGATTCCAGACGGCATGGCACTGACCGTGATGGTGCTAAAAACTTAACTTTATGAAAATGAGGGTGAATTTCACCAGGAAGATCGTTGTGATTTGCAGAAAAGGTGACATAGTGCATGGTGCAGGAAGTTTAGTGCTGCAGTGAAGAAATGTAAAAACAAGCAGCTGCTTGTACAAGGTCATGTAAATTGCGGGAGAAAGGTTGCTTACACAATGTTTGCTAATGAGCAAATTCAGTGGGTCTTCAAGGCGTTGCAGTTGGCAAGCCTGTGGGTTTATCAGCAGCATGGTTCTCACACTGGAGAGCTTGTTAATCTTCGTATTATCGAGCAGTATTAGAGATAAAAATGTAAAATGCGTTTTGGTTCTGTCAGTCCGAACCAGAGCTTTTTCTAACATAATTTATAAATCCATTTATCAGCGAATTTTGCTGTCAATGAGCTAGTTAGCCAGGCATGCTAATGTTTGCAGCTGAGGCTAGAACAGACAAACCATTTAGAATTCATTGCTGTCAGCTGGTTCCATTTTTTCCTTTAAAACGAGATGTTTGGAGAGATGTCTGAGAAATCCTTGGGCAGGGAGCTCTATGTGAAATAAGCATCTCTCTTGCTCCGGCACAATTTAAATATTTCAAGCCTTGGAAATGGAGTGAGAGGGGAAAAAAACAATGGTTTTCCACCCTTTTAAATGCTTTTGAGCGGTTTGTAGGAGAGGTGGAATTATGGAATGGCTGTGAGAAGACAGAAGCTAACATTAGACGCCAGGATTACTGAGCCACTGATTGGTCCCTCAGAGATTTCCCGGGGAGATGGAGAGCAGAGAGAAACTTCTAGATTTCTCTCTGTAAACTCACTAATAATGTTAAGGGATAAGAGATAGCCTGTGGCTAGAGCCAAAAGAGCGAGAGGGGGGAGCAGCTGTAGCAGAGAATCAGCTTTGTGCTTTGTTTATACATACATAGATATTCATTTAAATCCATTTTTCAGTTTCTTTTTCTTTTCTTTTTTTCCATTAATCTATGGTCATATTAAGAACCTAAAGTATGGCCAGTAAGAACTGCCCTTCGACGTGATGTGATGTCAAATTTTGTCAAAATGAATCTGCAAAATGACCTTTCTGGCTCGAAGTTTGTTCTTCACAAAAGAAGCTGAACTCGAGTTCCTCGCGCTCCCTCATTGTGGAGCCTCCGAGTCAAGGTTTTTATCTGTATTGTCATCACTAGATTTGCCTTGCAGAGGTTTAAAAAGATGTCATGTCAGTGTTGTAAAAGAATAAAACTGGTACCCATCAACAGATGATGTACTGTGATTTTTTCCTTGAGCATTTTTTTTTTTTCAATATAAGAATATTAACATAAAAATAATTTGGTTTACAACCAAAAAGTCACAGTTAGGAACAAAACTTCAGGCCATAGCTGCTGATTCCTTCAAAACTGACCCAGAAAAAGTTGCTGTATTGTGTATTTCAGGTTTGTTTGCTTTTGTTCGATCACTGCCAATCTACAGCGTTTAGCTTCTGCTCGCCATAATGATCTTAACGATAAAATGTAAAGTTCAGTGATTGGATTTTTCTCATCAAACCGCTCTGGGAGTTGTGGTTGTCCTCTCTTCTTAAAGCCCCTAACAACTTGGTTTCAGAGTGTAAGTACAAAATTAAATATACAGGACTAAATTACACTAATCAAAGTCGCTCTTTAAGCTTATACCTTGAACTTTTTATGAATTTTATACAATTTCATAACAAAGCTGCTCATCTTTGGTAATGTTGTGTCAACTGGGAGAGGTTCAAGCCAATCTGAGCTACTCTAACTTCCACTCATCCAACATTGTCTCAGCAAATGGACTATTTATTTAAAGAATACTGATCTCCCAAAGTAACTTTGTAACGCTATAGTAACAACCCTAAATACCCAGTTTAAATGAAGCTTGGTGTGGAGCGCTGGAAACAACCTCGATGAAAAAGATCTCCTATTCAACCTTCAGCATGAAAGGCTGATTCCTGTCCAAAAGGTGAACACACAAAAACCTACACAGCAGAGACAAGGTGAGTGAGTTTTCAGGTCCGCAGTCAGTCTGAGCTTTGAGAGTTAATGATTATGCTAGCAGTTAGCGGTATCGGCTGAGGGCTGTCATGTGCTTGATAGATGTCTTTTATTTGCATCAGCGTGATGAAGAAAAATAGAGACAGGAGTGTTTTCTCAACGTGTGATTGAGGGTGCCGGCAACCGTAACCTTGCCGCTCTCTCTTTTTGGTATGGATGTCTGTATTCAAGCCAGCATGATGAATTTGCCAGAGCTGCGTAACTCCAGCAGTGAGTGAGATCGTTCATCTGCTGCCATGTAAAATTGCATTGAACTGGGGCAATCCCTCAGTAGAGGCATGGTACAGAACTTTAATCAACTTTACTGCCAGGGAGAGGGAGCAGAGCGTGATGCATTTACATATGGATACTGGGCCGTCTCCACAGAGAGGACGACGGCGAGCGAGCCTCATAAACATTTTAATCTACCACCAGGCATGTTGATATTGTCACACTTTAAAGATACCTTTGAGTGATCCTCTCACTATGAAAATGGTTATTGGTTGTGGAGATGCATTACTTCATACTTGCATAAAAAGGCTTTTGAGAAGCTTTTCATACTGGCTGGTAACATATTTCATTGTTGAAAAATTGACAGATTTCTGCTCAAAGGAAAAGCTCAGTGGCTTATATTGTGCTATCCTGTGAGAGTTTCAATTAAAATGAAACTTCAGACCCAAACTGTAATTTGTAGGGTCTCTAAATATTAAGTACATACTGGACAACCAGTGTGGAGGCACTGATAGATAACCAAACAGGTTCTCTGTGAAATGTACAGCTGAGGATGTGTCTGAGAGTAAGTGCTTCAAGAAAAACAAAAAATCCAATGAAAGCTTGTAAAAACATAGTTTGTAATATTTACTTTTCTCCATGACATTGAATATTTTTCGATCAATTACCGTTAAATAAACAGGAAAGGCCATCGAGAGCAAGCGACGCTCTCACAACAAGACAGAAAAAATACATCTACAACAAACAGGCCATGGACAGCAACATGAGAGATAACAAGAATTCTAATAAAACACCTACATTCCCACCGCTCTGTCTACCAAAAGAGATCTGAAGTGATTAATAGGGATCATCTTGTCTAGTTTAAAGAGTTTCTGCAGGTTGTTTTATTTGTGTGGTGCATTACATTTTTGACTCCCAGTTTCAGTATTGACATGATGATCCTCGAGGACCAAGCAGTCTGGTTCACTGTAAACTTGACTTATAGTTTAAAAAATGCTTTTACAGTCTAAGTTATATTATTAATATGTTTTTAAAATATATATTCATGTTGAAAAAACATGAACATGTTTTGATGCAGTGGCAGTTTTGATAGAACCTGTCGCACTTCGGACTTTTCTAACTTTGATCCAGTTAGAAATGAAGGCGCTGAGCAGACTGGAGAGAGTCCTCAAAAAGGTCTCTTCCTTTCAAGTTAGCTGGATGTCTTCAGCGCGCTCGGTGCACCTCGAGATTAAGCTGATCTCTGGAGAGCGGAGGAGAGTGTTGGCTTTAGTCTTCTGCTGAGAGGGGAACAGCATCCGGTGTCAGAGGCCAGAACTTCAACACTGCTCCCTCTGCATCTGTCTTCCACTGATTCTTTGCTTTTGTTTCAAGTTCTGTCCTAAAAAAAATCATGAAGTTTACCCCAAGTTTAATGTGTCCATGTTTAAAAACCAAGACTTTTCACTTTTTGAAGGACACCAAAGTACCTTTATGAATAACAAACGATCGCTCACTTAGGTTTTCATCGCTTTTAGGGACATTACATAGACTTACATTCATTTCTTGAAGACTTATCCTAAACCCGAACCTTCACAACATCTGAGCCTTCCACCTCCAGCCCCTGCAGGGCCTCTGTGGCAGCACCTGGCTCCAAACACAGATCAGAACTACACATACACCCACGCACTTTTAGAAAGCTGCAAGAGTGGTCGCTGGAGGTGCGTAAGAGAACCCTTATCATCGGAGACTCCACCTTCTCCCGTGTTTCATCCTTTACAGACCCTGACAATATCCAAATCCAAAAAAACACATAAATTCTTAAAAAAAAACTCACTCCACACAGACACAAACACAACAGCTCATTCTTTCAGTCGGCCTTAACAACTGCCTTTCAGAACACCAGCCGACAACCACCTACAAACTTTTACAGCAGCTATGGAGAACCAGCCAAATCACCTTCCAACACCACCATTCACATCCGTGTCCCCCCACCTCTCCCAAACCCCAACCCCTCTAACCACTTCCCCCCCACCCTCGGTCGGAGCAGGAGGCTCCACTTCACCATCCTCTCCTTGTCAAAGCTGGAACATACACTCTTCCTGAGCCCTTAACACTGAAACCACCTTCTGGTGAAGTCTCAGGATCCCAAGGGGAAATTGACTGTTATAGTGTCTGGATAACATAACTTTATGAAATATGGTTTGTGTCATTATTTCATTTGTCTTTCTCAGATATGTACATAGATGAAGAGGTTTCGATCTCTCCCTTCGTGCATGTTGACCCAACATGATTAACTCAAATTTTCTTTCTTTTTTGTATACTTATGTAACTTAATTAATCCTTTTGTCTTGCTTTAAATACTAATAAGACGTACTGACCTTCTATGGGGTCATATATACTTGCCTGTGTTGAAATAAGACCACTTACCTGTTTTAAAGATACTCAATTTCAAGTTCAGTTATTTATTCCTGAATCTACCCCCCTTCCCCCTTCCCTAACCTTAACCTTTCCTATAACCCCCCCCCCCTTTTTTTCTTTACTGAACCTAACCCCCTTCCCTCTCCCTTTCCCTAACCTTAACCCTTCATATAATTTGTATTAAACTGAACCCCTTTCCCTTTTTCTTTCCCTTACCTCAACCTCTTCTATAAAACTCTAATTGTCATGTTGTCACTCTTGTGCACTGATTCCGGCATTAATCCTTTTTCCCTCTCTCCCTCTGATCGCGGGGCGATCTGCTCGGCAGCAGGGTTGATCAGACTCACCTGCGTCTCATCCCGTAATCAAGCCGGCTTCTTAAACCGGCTCCAAACTTGCTTCTGTGCCACAGTATTGCGTTTGCTTGTCTCGTGTGCCCTGTTCTCGAGCTGATCTCCTGCCTCACGTTGTTTGCGCTAGTCTTTATATATTTCCTTTGTACTTTGTTATTCTCCAGTTTGAGCATTCTCCTGGACGCTTTCTGTTTTTGTAAGTACTTCGTCTTTTGTTCTATTTGAATTTTATTTGCTACTTTTTCCCTTTAAGGTGATTTTCAGTTGTTTTTCCTCTCGTTGAGTGTTTTCCCTTTATGGTGATTTTTTTGTTGCTTTTTCACATGTCCGCATTGTTTCCCTCTACGGCGGTTTTCTGTTGTTACTTTTGTGAAAATAAGCTTGATGTTGCAAATCATTGTTCTTGAACCTAACCCCTCTAATCTCTCTCCTACCCTTCCCCCCACCTCTCCCCTAACCCAAACTATATGAAGATGGGTTAGACCACTCAGAGTGTACCTTTCACTTCTACTTTTCCACGAAAGCCACGGGTACATACAGTTGAGGTATCACTTCACTCTCATGCATGAACTGAATCTCTTTCTGCGGCAAATACACTGACAGACTTACCGGGATTGTCTTCTGAGACACATGACATCCTAAAAGTTGATTCCAAGTTGCCTCGAGATGACATCCATCAAGGCGGACCGCACCCACCACCGTTGATTTCAAATGTCGCCATCTTAGACGATTCTGCCATTTTGCCTGTCTCTTAGAGTACGCAGACTAGCGATGCAGTGCCTACAGGGACGACGCTGAGGACAGTGGGCGGGGCTGGAGTGATTGATGTGCTGAACAGCCATTCAGGAACCAGGGAGGACGACAGAGGTTTGTCTCTAAATCAAATAGATACAAATGACCTCTCCTCTAAAATAGTCCCCATGGTAATTCCTCCTAGCCCCCCTCTCTCTTTAAAATCTGATAAAAATAAAAAAAAATACAGAACCTAAGATCCAACCACAAACAGCTCTTACTGGTGAGATAGCGGAAACAATGCCGTGTCCAGTGGATATGGGCAGTGGTTTTGATGAGTTGAGCAACCACACTGAGGCCGATATGACGAAACGGGCTCGATGTGAAAGTCAAATTGACACAAATCTCCCTCCATCTGAGACGGCCTCTGTGGTAGCTCCTCCTCTTCTCCCCTCACGCACCCAATCTGCGAGACAGCGCTCTGAGCCGAGAATTCATCCACAAACACAGCGTAAACTGCAGGACCGGAAAATACAAATTGAGAAACATAATGTCATTATGGGTGACTCAAATTTGGCCAGGATACCAATATTCACGGACTCAAACTTACAAATTGACAGCTTTCCCAGCGCTTGTGGTCATCATCTCACTGCCCTCCTGAAAAAAAATCAGAATCCAACCACAGGTGAATAAAGTCATCCTTTCAATAGGTCTGAATAACTGTCTGAGTGGTCAGGCCTCAACATCGGCTTTTAGGCAGTTACAACAATTCATGGCCACAGCGAGAACAATATTCCCTCTGGCGTCCATTCATATACCACTCATCCACTTTGACAGAGTTACCACAAAATCAACAGTCTACAATTAGAGAATGGGACGTCAAAATCGCTGACGGATTTGACTGCCTCACTAGAATTGACAGCCAGCAGTTTCATACATGCCCACGGGACCTGGTCCACTGGACAACAGAAACAGCTAACAAAATTTTAAAACACTGGCTCAATCAATTAAACATATAAAGGGGGACTACGGTCCATCTTCACCTCCCCCCTTATCAAATGTTTTAAATCTATCCACTAATTTTCAATTGGACAGAGCAGAAAGTGACCTGTTAGAAAAAGGTTTGACTTTTATCCCAACACCACAGATGCGGGGCAGCGGTGAATTGCGTCATCCATAGACATCCATATGTATCATCGCCAGTTGAAACTACTGGACCATTCACAGGACCGTCCACATGGGAATCACACATGGACACCATATCACTCACACAATGGTACCCTTGTCCACATAGAGCACCCAACATTAGTCAGGAACATAAATGCACCCTCAGCACACTAGGTACATGCAAAGACATAGTTATTAAACCAGCTGATAAGGGGGGGGGGGGCAAATTGTCATTCAGGACAGGGATAATTACATAGTAGAAGCACACAGACAGCAAAATAACAGCACATATTACAAACCATTCCAACACTACAACACAAACATTAGTTAGTGTCATAATGCTTTTTATTGAGCAAATTTTGGCTTTAATTATTTTTGACTGTTTTTTAGCATAGTATTTAAGTGTTTAAAAAAGTGTCCTAAAAAAAAATTCTTAAAAAAAAAAAAATGCTTTCCATATTCTAATTATCTTACAAAGATTGGGGAATTTAAAGAAAAAAAAAAAGTGATTGGACAATTTTTTTTTGTCTGGTAGTCAGGAGGATATATATATTCTACTGCGCAAAAGTGCAATAACACCGTATTTTATTATCCATGTCTTAACCATGTTTATTTCTGCAGCACATGGTGTTTATCCCATGCATCTTGCAGGCATGTTCCTTGACCCAGAGGCCATGTGTTTACCAGTTTCTCTAACACTTTAGCAAGACATGAAAGTTTGGAAATTCGATAATTACTCAGCTCACGTTTATACAAAGGTGACTTCCACAAGTCAGGGATGCTTTCCACAGTCAGATGAAGAATTTAAAATAAGCATGCAGCTATGGAGCTGCTAATAGAAACAGCCTAGGCTCTTAGCCTAGAGCATTAAACACTTCAAGATTTGTAAAGTGCTTCAGTGAAAAGATCTGAGTGCAAAGTTTGTTTGCTCAGCAAGGTGCTCTCTGATTGGAGGCAGAGGAAGGAGATCTAGCATTTTCAAATAACTAACCTGAAGAAATAAAGTGTGCATTGAATGCATCACAGATCCTCTTTCCAGCTGAGATTGATCAGGTACACCCTTGATCAATTTCACTGGGTAAGGATGAAGTAGAATTATGTGATAAAGGTTTGACTATTTTCCAAAACTTTGCTGGGTTTTCTTTACTTATTATGATTTGGCATTATGAATCAGAGCAAGATGTCTTTACACTGTTAATGAACGTATGCCAATCAGCGGCTGTGTTCGTGATCTGTGCTTTCCTCCAGGCAGCAGCTCCAGAGCACAACATATCCACAGCTTCTGATCAGAAACAAGAGTTGTTTCTGTTTAACGGACATGCTCGTCTCCAATGGAATTAGATGTTTTCATAAAATAGTCGAAGGCTCGGTTGGGCTCAGGAATATCACTGGAGTACAAATCAGACAAAAATGCTTGTTCAGAATAGTGTTTGATATTCCATCTGACAGTGACACATGGATTTGGCGAGCTGATGTTAGCATTTTGGTCAAAGCACCACTGTGCTAAGGTGCAGAATCTCATGGCTGTAGACTGTTAGTCCTGATTATTTATTGCACCTTATTTTCATTTATTTCTCACTTTAGGGGCTCCACAGGACATGTTTTATGCTGCATATTTCCAGGAATGTCATTGATTTCAAGCTTTTCATCTAATCAATGCAGTCTAACTCATCTAATTAGTAATTCCAAGGCAATAACTAGAGGCATAAAAGGATATAATACATACAGTATAAGTTAAAATGTCAGCAAAATGATGATAGATATGCACTGCATTAAATAATCTGTATCGCTCCTTCAAAACACAGCAGCAGAGCAGTAATGCCATGAGGTGAAAATGGTCAGTTTATCACGTGAAACGCAGATGATCTGATTTCCATCTCCTGCTCTCTGACTTCACTGCCAGTCGTCTCTGGCTGTGCTGTGAGGAAGCCCGATGTACGGCAGAATGATATGAATCCTCTCTCCCGGCACAAAGAAATGTTACAGGTCAGTTTGACAGTAATGGAGTGGAGGGAGAGCTAAAGGGGGCAGATGCTGGTGATTCATATCAATTCAATTTTACCTTGAATGAAAAAAATGGTTTGAAAGGTTTGAGCTGTTTTATGTTGACAACAGTAACTAAATTGCTGATATGGACAGTAATACCTGCCCTGGTGGTTACAGGTTTTTTTCTTTTTAAATAAGCTACATCCACAATAGATGAAAACTGAAAACATACCATAGGCTGAAAAATAGGCTATTTTATTCAACATAGTTGGTCTCTGTCATGATGTGCTCTCACCAGTTTACTTGCAGAAAAGAAGAGGAGCTGATCACAGCCATGGAGGCTCAGGTTAGGGTAAAGAAGGCCCGGCAGTTTACTGTTTTGTGCTCCGGTGAAGCAAAACCTGACAGAAACAGGAATAGGAAACCTTGTTCCGATCAAGGGCCATTTCAATTTTTCGCATATGCTTTGAGTGCCATAATAAATTATTGAACACATGTATCACACTAACCTCTCAGGCCATAGATGCCATGGTAGTGATAATGATGCTGCCATCAAGCTGGATTTCCAGGTTTAGGTCAGTCAATTCTAAGCAGAACTGAGTCTTTGAAAAGAGCTGCTCACAGTATTCGGTTGTCCCAAACAGACGCAAACATCAGCATATGTCTCTTCAGAATGGAAAATCCTCAGTTTCTAGAGCTCGAGCAGAAGAAGCTTATGGTACCTGGCGTTGAACTCACTGAATATTTTCAGTTCCTTTTGTTTACTTTTCATGTCCTGAAACCTCTCACCAAATGTCTGAAGGAGTTTTCACACTCAGCAGCATGTTCAAACGTCACGGCAGGCTTTAGCTGTTACAGAAAATGCAGTGTTAAACCTGTCCAGCTGCACTGGCTACGATTCAAATTTCACGTTTGAATTGGTCTATTACACACGTTGATGGTCAATAGATAATGAAAATGATCGTTAGTTACATCCCCAAATAAAAACCCATTTAAATCTATTAAAGCTGTATGATTCCATCGGTGCAGCTACATTTAAAAAATCTTGAGAAATAAAATCACCAAAAAAGCAACATCATGTGCAAGTTTCCTGCAAGTGTATGTACTTTATACTCTTTATTGCAGCACCTGAGAGAAAAAAATGCCAAAATTTCAGGTGATGGTGATGCCTTGATTCCCCAATTTGTGGGTAATGGGCTGATAAAACTTGTGTTTTCAAGTAAAAGATAAAACCTGATGCTTGGCAGCCAGAGATGGGTGATGCAACTGTGTTGTCCGTCTACACATTCTCACACTTCACTAAATGTCACCATGTGCAATCACTCAGCACTTGGCAGAGGTGAACACGGCCGTCAAAATGTCTTGTAAATACACTAAGCTCCTTCACATCTCCCTCCCGCCTTTCTCCTTCTTCCATCTGCCTCCCTTTTTCTGAGACCACCCACTCGGTCCTGGATTACCTGCAGTCATCGGCCCTTCTCTCAGGGCCCTTGCCCTCTGCAGAGCTCACACAACAGGAAGTAGTAGGTGGAGGCGGTGGCCCCACTCTGACCAGGCCTCTGTCGGCATCACAGAGTAGGAGGCTCAGGAGATGGAGGTGGTGGGAGGACTGTCGCCCCGGGACAATGATTTCAGGTTCGTTACATAATGCCGTCCTCTAAATGGATTTTGGATGGAAGCTTTGGAGGAATTCAGAGGCAGGTAATATGATGATGCAGCCATGCTTATGGGCCACTTGGCATGCTGTGAAAAATGGAGGACCTTGGCCCACGTGGGGCACTGCCAATGTGCACATCTGCATACAAAGATGAAAAGTAAAAAAGAACAAAATACAACTGGACCTGAAATCGTATTTCCCAAAGAGATATCAGATATCAGCCAGTCACTGCTGTCCACCTTTGATATAACTTATCACTATGCTGCCAGAAGAGTCTTTCCAGTGTACTGTAGAGTTGTTGCAGTCTAACTACTGATTCTTGTTTTTTCACATGAAATTAATTTTCTTTTGAATGTTTCTTTTTCTGATTCCTTCTACAATATAAAGACAGTAAAAGACAAAATAGATTTTCCCAGTTTGAATCCTGTTTCCCTGTTTTAATCGTTCATTTATTTATCATCAAATAAGTAACTGGTAACTTCAGGTTAATGCTAATTGTTTGAGCATAATGTAACAGTTGTAGAGAAAAGTAATGAAATCATCAATGCATATGTAAAGTGTGTTAACATTTGCTAACATCTGCTCTGGTCATACCAGACTAACTAAGGTTAAAGCAGCAAATCTCTTGAAAATAGTGTTATTTCTTGTTTCCAAAAAAATACAACCTTACTTTAAGTGTAGTCAAGTATGTTTTAAGCTAGACTTCTTTCATATGATTAATACAGTAAGTACAAAATCCCAAATGCAGTACCACCAGAACATGGACATAGCTTAGACCAACTTTAATCTCAGACTTTGCAGAAACAGATAAGCAGCAAGTTCTAAGTCTCTTGAAATGTTTGGTGAAACACACACACCAAACAATCACAGACAGACAAAGGAATCCAGGAAATGCAGGGCAGGACTGATTGAGCTGAGACAGAGGGCTAAGGTATTAACCAGAGAACGGGAGATCAGGCAAAGTGAAAGGCAGGCGGGTGCAGGAACAAGAGATCAGTCTAGCATGATGTGAAGAACGATCTGGCACTGAGTGAGAGAGCAGCTTAAATACTGGACTGATTAGGAACGAGGATCAGGTGAGTAAGTAGGTGTGGCTGGCCAGGAGAGCAAGAGTGTGTTACATTTCCCCTCAAAACAAACTTAATGGCGGTCGCTGGTAGGGGAAACTACCAAAAAAAAAAAAAAAACTGCACTCAACACAAAATGGGCCTCTTGGGGTCTAAAAGGTGATGGGGAATAACTTACCCACACACCCACTAATTCTATCAAAATGATAGAAGAACAAAAGAAATGAGCCCAAAAACAAAAACTGAGAGTCACTAAAAAGGAGGGAGTGAAATTCTGGAAAAGAAAGAATCACTACAGTTTAAGACCATTTACACACTCATTCATCAATGGCACACACAAAACCAGGAGAGCCAACTGAAGGTGTCAACTCTCCAGTATCACACATCCAACTAAAGCAGAGCCACAAGCCTCCTTTTGTAGAGCAGCCCGGCTGATTAGTTCCAGCTGCGCTAATGAGTGCAGGTGCCATCAATATGTGCACATCATTGAAGGGGTGGAGCTTACTGCCTACCTTCCACCGCAACAAGTGGAAAAGTACTGTCTGAGCAGGTGAACAGATGAGGGAGGAAATGACAGCAGGAAAGAGGTTGAAAGCCCAGTGACAGGCATATTTAAAATATATATATAATTTTTACATACTTAGGAATTAATAACACAGCCAAAAATGTAATTTCAGTAAACCCAAGCTTTTTTCCAGCATCATAAAACATTTAGTTCAATGCATTTATTTAGTAGTAAATTCAGGTAGTGCAGACAAAGACAATTGTAACAGATTTTTCTGGAAAGTAAATTTAGCAATAACTACAATATTGTGAATCTTGCCTATTGATATTAGTGTGGTTCATGTAAACTATAGTATACGTTTTTCTTGGTTTAATGTTGCACAGTTTTCTAAATGCTGCAAAATCAAGCCTTTCCACCTAAAACAATGAAATGATCATTTTCAGGCATGCCAAGAGGTACACGCAAGGCTTTGAGAAAATAGCAGCCTCAAACTGAAAATATCACCCTGCAGCCCAGAAATATCAATATTAACAGATTCCAAACAGGGGTGTCAGTTGAACCGTGATGTCCTGTGTGATGAGAGGCTGGTGCAGGTGCAGCTAATGACAGAGCTGCGATGCAGAAAAAACAGGTCACAGAGTAGCAAGGTGGAGGAGCACGATCCCACTGCACTCTGCAGGCATCTGCGGCAGCTAAATAAAATGGGCAAGATTCTCTCTACGGCTCGTAGGAACACACAAGCTGGCGTGCACACAAGAGCACAAAGGAACCCACACTTGAAGGATCACTGCTATTTAGCCTTTGCAGGTACTGACAAAACTGAATATTGGGCCAGGCTTGGAGATATCTGATATCTCATTTCTGCTCCTACCCAATACAATGGAGGGAAACTGAATTGTCTTTGTGATGTTCGCAACCAAAAATCAAGAGAAACAACTTAGTCAATGTCCATGATAATCCCTAGAAGACACTAATCCCTTGAAGTTTCTAACTTGCCAGGAGGACATCGAAGCAGACTGAAGTCCCTTTTTGCAGGTGTATTTACACGCTGTTTAATGCAGCACGCTTTTCCCTGGTGAGTGTTTGTTTGGCCGCTCGTTCAACAAGCTAAGGTGCAGGACAAGATGAAGAAGAAGAAGAAGAAGAATCAGAGGGACAATCCCCTTTATTGTCACACAACATACATGCGACCACGCCATGCAATTGGTGAAATTTATCTTCCGCATTTAACCCATCTTGGTCATTGTTCCTCCGTGGCAGACCAGGAGCGGTGGGCTGCCATCCAACCGGCGCCCGGGGACCCAGTTTCCTTTGTCACCATTGGTCAGGTGGTGATCTTCTTGCATGTTTTTAGTGGGGGTTTTTTATGGAGGATACCCCAGGTGAACACGGGGAGAACATGCAAACTCCACACAGAAAGGCCCCTTTTTCCAGCAAGCATCAAAGGCATGGTGGAGGACACGCCCCCGGTGCCCGCAGCGAGATGTGTGTTCGTGTTGCCCTATGCAGAGATGTCATTGGATGTATGGGAACAAGGTCTCCATCTATGCAGCACTGATGAGTGTGGTCAGAAGTGAGCTCAGCTGATGTCATGGAATCCTGGAATTCATCTGTACATCACTGCAGCAAGGTGACAAGCTAAACTGCTGGAAGGCAGCAAATACCAGGTTTTCAGGGGGCGTTAAGTTATTCTTTAAGAATGAGGCAAAACTGTTTATTACATTTACACCTGAGTCTTGATCATAATGAGAGCTGGACTACCTCAGGGTTCACAGTGTTTTTAATAGCAGACGTCGAACCTTGGCCACCTTGGCTGACATAAAGACCACCTACGCTCACATCATAAAAACAGCATGACAGTTGTATAGACCTATATTAACTACAGTATCTTGATCGGTAAAACAGTTTTTAGGGGAAACCCTGCATCTCTAGATATGGTCTGGTCGATTCAACAGCACTCTTGTTGCAATTCTTTGTGGATTTACACCTGCATGAACATGTTTTTTTCTCATACAGCTCAGCTATCCAGACACAGTTTACACATTAATACCAGAGTTAAATGGAGTAAATGTTTTATGTGCATTATCAGAGCAGTGGCGTGTGGTCCATTAAAGGTCCTGGGGCACCTTCCATCCTGCTTTTCCAGTTATGAAATACATATTTTAATGAAAAATTGTTTTGCCGTTTTATGTGTGTGTGTATAAATTTCAGTTGTTACTCTCACATAAATCAAACATTATTACTGAAACATGCGATAACTAATGACTAAGCACTGCCTGCAGTCATTGTGCATACTTTTCCCCAGCCAATGGTGGCATGCGTTCACAATGTTTAGCTTTTTGGTGTCTGATTGGTTGACACCGTATGCTGAAAATAACCAGATCTGGGGTGGAAAAGTTTATGCTGGGGGTCTGGGTTTGGCAACCTGGCAGCTTTAGAATAGATAATGTTTGTAACTCGCCAGCTACTAGTGTCAGCAGCCAATACAGATGAACAATATGCTAAAAAGTAAATTGACACCATAAAAGTATGCCAAATAAGCTGTTAGCAGTTCCTGCTTGCCATCTAGCCATGGTCGTATAGACATTTATGACTGGATCACTTTTCCGCTGGGGTATTGAGGTGAAAGCAAAAAGTTTCTGAGTCACATATTTTGAAACCTAAGCAAATAAAACCAAAAACCATCTGCATGGAGAGGTCGAGCTAGAAATATGAGAGTATATACATTTTTTTGTAATTATATACCCTTTAACTGGGGTTCAACTGACAGGCGTTTTTGACCCTACAGGTTTTCAGTGTTTCTTGTAAAAGCCTCCAACACACACAAACTACAAAACGTCAGGATGATGTTAGTAAATATTTAATAACATTCATACAAAATTCAGCGATTGCGGCATTGGAAGCAGTTTGAGGTTTCTTGTGAGATCCACTGATCAGTCCTACCATAATCAATCGAACTGCATCATAACAGAGGCAGACAACAAAGAGTGACTGATATCCACCTTAAAATCCACAATCAAAGGTCGATATCAGCAAAGTGACACATCAGGCTAACCCTACACTTCACACAGAGCAGACGTTGGCCACAAGAAGGTCTCAGCTGCTGCCCACTGTCCCACAGGAGTGTGTGGTGGGAGATGAAACAGAAGGAGACAGTAATGCTTTACATCTGAGGGCTACATACACCGTGGCTCTAGCAGGATAATGGACCCAGGTCACTGATACTAAATGCTGTTATTGACCCGAATCAGAGGGAGCAGTCAGAGACTGTAAAGAATAGATATTTACTGTTATCCAATAGCCCTGTTGTTTCGTCCTCCCTTTTAAATCTGCAGAAAGAAAAGACTTTCCTGTTTGATTTGCTACTGCCGCAACGTCCCAGGAGTGCAGCGGGAAAGATTTGCTGCTTTTCAATCATGGCTGACCCCTCACCCAGCTGTAACATTGGAATCTCACGCTCTGCTTCAAGCCCGGCCTCTTTTTGTTTTCACAGCGCCACCTCTCTCCCGTTCTCTCATCCTTCCCCCTCTCCGCACTGTCAGGCTCCATCCTGCGATTGAGATTTCACTCCTCAGTGTTTTGACACGCTCCGCAGCCCTAACACTGATTACAGCATCCTGCAGGACCGCATTAGCACTGCATGACCAGACACCCTGGTGTGGAAGTGTGTTTGTGTGTGTGTGTGAGTTGCAAGGTGTGTTTGTTCGGCCTTGTGTATTGCAGCTGTAGCTGCCGTGGTTGCCATTGCTGCCACCACCCATACCAGACAGCAGCCACACTGTCTCAGCACAGCCCGGCTGAGAGCTTCTCAACCTGGATACTGTCCCTGAGACTGCCCCCTGTGAGGGAGGATAGCTCCAGGCATCAGACTAATGTCACTAGATAATACACACTCAACATGTGTATGTGTATGTGTGTGTGTGTGTGTGTGTGTGGTGTGTGTGTGTGTGTGGTGTGTGTGTGCATGTGCGAGACCTGAGGCTGTGTTTATCATTCAGTTCCTCCAAGCCACGGCTGGTAGCATGCAATTCATCTTCCAACTCTGTCAAAGGGGAAAACTTATATTGAGTCTCTTGACAAATGGCTCATGATCAGTTTTAATGCCAAGGCCCTCTAAACACTCACACACACATGCATATAAGCTCTTACTCTCCTACCATGACCATTGTCTTTATTTAAAGGGCAGGTGTGCTCAAAACAAACAAGTTCATGCAAACTGTCATCAGCTAAAAGCCATCAGTGGATGACCCGCTCTGCCTCCTAAGCCACAGCCGCCCCCATTTAATCAAATGTCTGGGTTGAACAAGAAAGATATACATCTTTCTCCCATAGAGTTTGATCAGGAAGGTCAGAAATCTTTTTTTCTTCTCTTTTCCTGCTCACATACACTCGTGAATATTCACCGTCTCTCACACACATAGAGTCAAAGTCTCTGCTTTTGTGCCACTCTGTGTTTTCAGTCTCCAATGCCTGCCTCCCTCAGCATTTCTTATCCCACCCCACCCCCTCCATACCCCAAAGGGAGCTCATTCTCTGCGAAGAGTTAACAACTCCCCGTGGGGCTTGTGACAATGCAATCAAGCAAGGCAATATGTCTACAGCACCGAGAAAATACCAAAAGAAAATAAAGAATGAAGAAAGATTGGCTGCTGTCCACCCCCTCTGTCCATCTCAGCCCTCTCAATAGTTTATTAACTTTCAGAGCTTGACAGAGAAACAGGCCGAGTGAAAAGGGGAGAAGTTTGGATTTCCAGACCACAAGACACTACAACGTGCAGGTTTGCCGAAGGGTTTATCAAATAGTAAGACTTTTGTTGCTCTGCTGCAAAAGTCATGATGCAATTCACCTTGCCCACAGACTTACGTCTCCATCTTGTGAAGATGTGTACGTCTTTGTTTTCCTCACCAGTCTATCACAGGAATCAGTGCACATCAATTAAAATGCATCAAGACGGGGTTGGACAGTTAAGCAGTTACAGTTCTAAACTTTGAGTATATACCTCAACACTACTGTAAACATATCACCCTCAATGTATATGTGTTCAATAAAACTACAATATAACACTGTGCTCCCTTCTTTTTCTGATGTCAACACACTGCAACGCAGATGAGATTGTCCTTACGCATGGCTGCACACTTGAGCTGACTCGTCAGCTCGGGTGCTGGCTTGCTAGCTAGAACCACCTTGCACTGCTAGGTGGTCGAGTACCGATAAGAATGCACGTTAAGAAGACCCCACTGACATTACATTCCTAAAACAGGAGAGATAGCATGGGCTACTATTGATAGAATAGCATACACACAGTGAGTATGAATGTATGTATGAATACACACAAACGTTGTGTGCTCAAAGCAATATCAGCCTAAGCTTGTGCAGGCTGCTCTTCAAAAGCTTTATAAAGCCCAGCTGCAACAGTTACTCTTGACATTGTTGCTCTGGCTAAATGTGGAAGCAGTTGTTGAGCTCACTATCTTAAGAGAGACAAGGGACATGTGATTGGCTGAAAGATGAGAGGGGGCAATGACAACAACCCTGTCATGAAAAATGCCAATATGAAATAAAAACAGCCTTTTGAACGGGTGCATTTTCAACATGTCCATAGTTTAGACTCTACACCATCATTATCCACATGCTTCCAGTAAGAGGCCACCTTGACATCTGAGAATTTCACATGCAACAGAGAGAATATCCATTTTCTTTTCCCTTTTTTTCATTACAGATGAAAGATGTATAAATAGTGTGTGGTGCCAAGACAGAGCAATAACAGCCAGAAGTTGCAGGGTATCACAGTGTCAGCAGAAGTGTTAGTATTCCCTCTGGGGGCTCCTGTCTCTCTTAAATGGGTCTTGCTGGAAATAGGTTGCACGCGCGAGTCAGGCAAAGTGGGTCTGGTGCCAGCTTTCCTGATAAGTATGACCTGAAAACATGTGGAATCAATGCTAATATGGCTGTATTAAGGAAGAAGGGGTGTATGCGTGTGTGAATACTGTAAGAGGCATCCCCTGTGGCCATTGATTATCCAGCTGTTGTATGGTGGACGATATACTGTACCCTGGCGACACTGCATGGGTTGATTCACTTACAAATGAAGTCAGCCACATGCAGCTGAGAATCACAAGTGCCTGCATAAAGCATGTCTGCGTGGTTTAGGATCTCAATGTCATGGGAGAGACAGGACGTGTGTGCACGACGGATAGCTTGATATGCAGGACCAAACCTGTTCTCCATGTATAGAGATGTGCAGATCTAATAGAGATTTGGTATTTCATGTGGCCTTTCCACAGTGTACACTCAACAGTTGCCTGTTAAATCCACCTAGCTAAAACAATGCAGTCTAATACACCAGTCTTGCAATAAATCCTTCCTTAATGAAGGTTCTAATGTTTAGTTTTTGTTGACTGCTCTGGAGAGGTGTTGATTGAGCTGTGTGGTCATTTTGGGGGGGTGTAGTTTGTGGTGCTATTGGACTGTATAGCTTGTTAGAGAGGTTTGTTAAGAGTTGGGGCGAACCAAAACAGAGCTAATAGGAGAGTGAATATTGTTATTGATGATAATGTCGTTCTGTCTGGTGGATGTAGAAGTAGGTCCATTCAAGACAACTTAGAGCAAAATTATAAGTTGATGATATACAGTAATACCTTGTCTGCATTAGCTTTTTGCAGAAATAACCCTCCTCCAACCATGCAGGCCACATCCACGCTGTTCATGTTCATAACTATGTTTCACAGGCTGATGCATTCATGGTGTGACAGTCTGCTGAAGAAATGACGCATGGGCTACAGCAAGTGGGGTGTTTGTTGCACAGTACTGTAGTTATAGATTATGGGAGTGAAAAGGTTAACTAACTGACCAAGGACAGCAGAAGTTTGAGTTAGCCTATTTTTTGCTCCATAAGCTAAAGCAGTAAGTGGGGTGGATGCCATGTTTCTATGAAGGGGTGTTATGAAGGGGTTAGCTGGTGTTGACAGTGTTAGCCATGATATCTCGAGCAGCAGTGTTGTGTGGGCTGCTGCTTCATATGTGGCTAATCTTAGTTCCATGTCAACTAGAAAGGGCTTGCTGCTGTTGGTGATGATGGATTGGCGCCTCTTAGTTCCAGCAGCAGTGTTTCCTCTGAACACCATCATTTTCGTCCTCTGTCCACAGCAAACTTTCCTTATTCCCTCCAATTTTTCTTTTCCTCTCTTGCAGAATTGAAAAGGTACCAGTACCTTGGCTCTGAACCATAGTTAGGAGACCCCTGGTTTTAAGATATTTTAATTTACTTGTCTGGCTTACCTGCCTCATAGCTGGTATCTAGATTTTAACCATCAGTCTGTCTTCCTGTCATTCTTCACGGGAGAGTGAAGAATGGCAGGAAGAGGCCCTATTTTCACTGCAGTTTTGTCAGTATAAACAGCTGCCTGGCTAGAACTGAAGCTGGTAAAAGATGTGAGAGTGAACCAAAAGAGTAAAGTTGCAGGCTATAAAACCAATAGAATGAGCTAAAAGATGCTAAATGCTCCATAGACTTGGGGGGAACTGCAGAGTTGGGTGATGATTCCCTGTGGGTTTGTTACTACAACTGACTCCTTAATTGTTTGGTGCAGCTTTTTGTTTTACTTTCATTCATTTTATTTTTGCATGTATTGTTTTGGTGGGTGAATTCAACTTCTTTTGGCTTGGCTTTGGTCATGCTCAGTTATGGCATCTTATTTTTGCAATGGCATTATAGGCTTGTTCTTTTTTCTTTGGCGATCTGTAGCAAACACATTTTAGATGAAATGGCCAGGGCCTCACGAGAGCACCTGGCAATCCTTCTACAAAGCTGTGACATCTCCTAGTAGATCAGAGAAGTGTTGAGACTTTGAGAAACACTGAGGAATACTTTTCTTAATTACTATTTTGGTCAAGTAATGTCTTACCAGCCTTACAATGCCATCTGGTGCCAGAGCTGATACGTTCTCCGGGGGGGGGACGGATGCTACTTGCCTCATTAAAAATAAAATGGTTGTCATGCTATTTGTGCAGTTAACTGGCATAGATTACCCTGAAGGTCAACTGGGAGGCTGTGTTTGCGACTGATCCAGACTACACACACACACACACACACACACACACACACACACACACACACACACACACACACACACACACCCGTTCCAACACCATGCGACTATTTCATGCTCAGCCAACTATGATGAATCGCTAATAGCTCAGCTGACCAAACTTTTCCGTCAGCCTTTTGGCAAACCAGTAGTTAAATAAAGGTATTGGTGAGGTTGCTGCTTTCGTTGCTCATATTATCAAAAATCAACCACAGTGAGTCCACCTCGGATGTTGCGAACTGCTGAACTGTTGTGAAACCCTGCACTGACAAACAGAAACACCTCTCTGTGAAAAGATGCTGCCGTGTCTACAGATACTGTCAACAATGCTGCAAATTGATGTCAAAGTCAGTTCGTCAGCTGTCAGCCCTTCTGACGCTCCCCTTTGACTCGTGAGTGCTGATGTGAAGAGGTGCCAGCAGAAGGAGGGGTACTGACAGGGGAACAAGCAGAGATGCTGCTGATGAAACCAATTTATGCAAGGCAGCTAGAAGGACAATGGACAGAGAGGTTGAGCTGTGCTCTGTGTATTTGTGTTTACATGCATGTTTGCAAGTGCATAAAATCAGAGTGAAGCCACAGATTTCACCATAATTTGTGCTCTGTCAACAGTGAAAACTCATGTTCTGTCACAGCAATCTGTGTTCAGTGAATGCACACACGCACACACTGAAGTACTGTACACAAATGCACCTGAGCCAAATTATTGTTCCATTACACAATGTTGTACAGAGCTGGCATGTTCTGCTGAAGCTAGGCTGAAAACAAGATTGACAGTGGACACAATGCTCAAAAACCCTAGATACACTGTATACACAGAGAGAGAGAGAGAGAGAGAGAGAGACTGGGCAGCTGAACTAAAACAGCTCTCAGCAGTGCAGCTTGGCAGGCCTGCAGGTGTGCCCAATCAGGCTTCCAACAAAATAGAGAGGGAAAAGGTAGAAGCACGATCGGGCCACAGACACCGCTGTGTGTGGCCGAACACAAACAGAGCCTGGCTGCTTTCTACACAGCAACTGTCAGAATTGTTTGAGCTCTATAGAACGCACACGTGTACATTTCCTCTCAGCTACATCACCTTGAGGCGCACAAATTACTGATGGATTGAATATGCATTTGCTCATTTAGAATTTGATACCAGCAACATCAAAAAAGTTGTTAAATATGGGGTGTCAGTGTTGTGCAATTAATCACATTCTGTTACAATTTATATTTTACACAGCGTCCCAACAGCCGCCATCTTTGAACAGAGACGGGGGTTACCATCTCCCCCATATGTACAACTATCAATCACCTGGTTGAAGTTCCATGCTTTGGACATGTGATCGCAACATAAAAGATTTCATGAGTTGCAATCTAATATTCAACTTGCATTGCTTTTATTCATGTGTAAATTATGCATGACCACTGATGGTTCTACCATACTCAAGAGCTGCGATCAATGGAAGCATTTAAGATTTTCATTAATGTTAAAAAATGCTATTTTATTTATGGCTGTAAATACTAAATGTGCTCTTATACATCACAGCAAGGTGCACTGTCTACAAATGGTCGGCCACGCTGTGATCAAAGGCGCAGCAAAGATGGTCTGCTCAACAACGATGTCGCAGGTCTATTTGACCTGCATGCTGTCATGTACCTGGATAGACACAAAATGCTGCCGCAGATTTTGCCAAAGACAGACCAAAAAAAATTAGCAGGAAGCAGAAAAGATGCCAGGTCGGCCTCCGTACGACAGTAAAACCAGAACCATGTTGGTTCAGTGCAGGACCTACATGTGCAGGATGCAGATCGTGCTGTGAAAAAGAGAACAAAATGATTGAATGATAGGAGCGCGTGGAGGTGGACAAAATGCATGTCAAAACAGATCTATTCTTAGAAAGTGAGCAACCCTGTTTTGTGTTAATTAAAAGGCCATTATGAAGATGTCAAAATTTGAAAGGAAAAGCAATGTTTATCAAATAGTTGTGCATATGGTTGTGTGTATGTGAAATGTTCCCATATTTCTTCTTTCTGGATTCTCCGATGTCTTGCTGATTTGCTTGTTGCAAGTCCAACAACAAGTTTCAACTCAAACATTTCACAAGTGTTTATTGAAACTACTCTCTAGAAAGCAGTTCACAGTGAAGTCTGTTGATTGTAGCTAGACAATGGAGTGATGCCCTGCTGTTGACTCATTTAAGCCGTAATCACATTGTATTGAGATTGAGGCCTCAGGTGAAATATCTCAAAATCTTGACAAATAAATGCAAAACTATCTGACTGGCTACTAGTGGTGGACTCAGGCTGCCTGAGGGGCAGGGTGGAAAAAATAAAAAAAGGCACCGGCCGCATGCAATGGGGCAGCAGCACACAGAAAGTCCAGATGCATTCCCAGACCTTTGCAGCCTATATGGCACTGCATCCTGTTTTCTCCACAGGGAGGGCACCCTGGAGGGCACTTTATCACATTCTCTTGTACACTGGGCCAAAGTAGACTGTTATCATGTTTTATCTACCATCAAGACATCCAAAAGGCTCTTCTTTGGTGGCGGGAGGGAGGTTTTTTGAACATGAGTCCGCCCACGCTGGCTACATACCACAAGAAGCAAGTGAGAAAAATATGTTAATGGAATGTGCATATATGACTCTTAAAGTCTTACAATGAACTGTAACACCAGGATTCAGTGAGATTTTCATCAGCCTGGGATAAACAGAAAAGATTCCCGCTACAAATGTTTCCCTTGAATTTCATCCCATCAAGTTTAATCAAGAATGTTCTTTTTATCCACTACAGGAACTTTCCTGTTGAATGTGCTTAGCAGCTGTAGAGTGGGCAATTAAAGTGAGAAGCTGAGGCACTTTGACACAGCCATGTGTCTCATGTCTTGTAGGTGAATAGGTTTGAAATGTGACCTCTTACTATTCTCTCCCTGCACCTAATTCATCCTGTCATCCCCTGCCATGCTACACCACCTTCATCTCCACCTCATTTTCCCCCTATTTTTCATTCTTTCAAGCTCTCCATCCTGTTCTTTTGAGCCTTCCTTTCACCTTCTCTGTCTTCAACTTCCTTTTCACCAACCTCTGCATGCCCTCCTTCCCTTGCCTTAGAAATTTCTATTTGTTCTACTTTCCGTAGCCTGTTTTTTGTTAGAAAAATATGAGAATGGTTTCATTTGCCAAATTTCAAAATTCTATTTACGCTTGTTTCTTTTCCTCCAATTTTTTTTTTGTCCTCTCATGACACTGGTTTCAAATCACTCACCATCTGCCTCTGTTGCTGGAATCATATTTTTTAAGAGGAAAATGTATTGGTTTCTCACACCATGTTACTACTGTGCCTGTCTTGTGTATAGAAATAAAAGGGAAATCAGCAGGATTCATGCTTGATTCCTATTCATACCTCTGTGCAAAACCATTTCATTATATTATTGGTGAAACAAGTCCACGAATATAAAGTGATTTTATTTGACTTGAGTGAAACTTTAATGACACACATGGAGACGGTGCATTGCAGCCTCGGGGAACAGCAGCAGAGGGGAAAAGAAAGAGGAAAAAACAGTTAATAAAGTTGCAGGGGATGAAATTAATGGATCTGACTATGCAGCACTTCAGCACATATTGTATGACCTCACCTCCGGCACTAACACTGGCAGCACCGTGGGTGCTTTTCATAAAACCTGCAGACAAATTGTGAAATCAGTTTAGCAGCTAATTTGCAGTTGAGAAGGCAGAAAGGGGAAACGACTCTCAGATACGCACAGGCCTTATGTTATGTTGCCATGGTCACATAATGATAAAATTCAAGAATGTTCAAGAATTATTTTTGTCCTTCGCAAACACACAAAAACTGTTTTTCTGTGGGAAATTAAGGCCATTCATAAAAGATTCCTTTAAATTTACAAAGAAAGAGGAGGAGGAGGAGGAGGAGTGTAGCCTTTGAAGACATGACCTGCATCCAAATGACTCTTTTTCTGCTCTGACACAGTTCACAGTCTCGCTTTAAACAAACACTCGATGGTTTAAAGTGTGACTACCCATCGTTCCTCCAAAAACCAAATAGTTAATTTCATGTGCATTAAGGCTGTCCTTTAATCTTTCTTGTTCTGGTGTGGTTTATGGTGCCTAATGTTAGCTTATGTTAGCAACCTTTGTATAGATATCGCTGCATTACGGACATTATTTAGACAGCTGACTTCTACCTATTCTATCTTCTATCCATTGTTCAGTAGATACTAAAGTCCAGTCATGAGCAATTTGACATCCCGTTGCAGGTTGTACACATATAGTTGACAAATTTGAAAAAGTGTAATACAGAAATTATAGTGTACGCTATATTTAAGTGACGTTAATCTGAACTCAACTAGGAGTGATTTCTTCATGAATATTCAACATTCAACACTTAGAAAAGTCGTCTTTTGTTTTCAAGATCACCGCTTGCACATCCAAAAGTTTTTGCATTGACTGACTCACAATGAACTCATAAGCTTTTCTGTGTTTCTCCGCTCGCTGTGTGCTGTTTTAATGACTCTGATGAAGGCCACAAGCTCATGGTCTCATAATAAAATTTTTATCACAAGTGCTGGAGTTACAACCACTTCAAAATTCTGTCTCTTTTTCATGCACCTTGGAAGAAGGTGAAGTTGTGCCAGAAATGTTTGCTCTGTATGCCGGTTAACAAAGCTTTTTCAGAGTTATGTGATTCCCCTTCTCACTTTTTATCCTCATCTACGGTAGCAGACAAGCTAGCAAGGCTACAGAAAACTAGCACACTGATGTCTGTGGCTGGCTCCACTGGTCACATGCCTCTGTGTCGCAGTCTTGCAGGTATGGCTGCCAACACAAGGAATAGTGTTCTGAATACTCTCTAAATCTTATGTTAGCTTTCAGTCCAACACCTTCCAGGGTGGGTGGGGTAGCCTCGCCTTTGGAAGATTAATTTCCACCAAGTGGGCTATTGCTTAAATTTCTCTCTCACATACACACACACACACATACTTGAGCGTGCAGAGGGGGTGGGTCTTCAGTTTACATCCTCAGAGAACCATCAACTGATGTATCGGGGAGAATGACACAGCATAGGTGTTAACAGTACACACAATGCCCGACGACAACTTGCCATTTCTGCCTCTGGGGTGTCATGAATTGAGCTATTTGGCTCTGCGTCCTCTGCCCTTGTGCTGTTTGGACCTGGTAGTCCCCTGCTGAATGTTGCTTCAGGTCGGACAGTCCACAGTGAGCAACAGAAAATACTCTGAGGCAAAATGTACAATTTGCCTTTTACTCATTCCCACTGACAGGACTGATCCACTTGTGGTCTGTCTGTCTGTCAGATCTGTATCTGGACAGCCTCTCTCTTTTTACTGGCCGACTTGAGCTGGAGGTATTCGCCAACATTTGAAACACGGTTTCATTCTCGTCCACGAATTCTGATTTAATACTTCTCCGCTATGCCTTGGAAAACTCGCTTTTATTATTTTTCACGTCATTCCAGGCATGTGAAAAGTATATGCACTAGTGTATGCACTGGAGTAGGCTGTGCATTAGAATACAAACAAATCGTGTCCCATATTGATTCAGTGAGGGACGGTGCATTTTATTTTTCAATATGGAACAATCCTGCATTATACGGTGCAGGATTGTTCCCTACTTGGAGATCATAGCAGTCCCCTGACGCTGCACATGGATACTGGATAACACAGTTCCAGCCAGACTTGTTTGACCTGCTATCTTAGCTTAGTTTAGCCTAGCTTGGCTTAGTTTAGCATGGCTTCAGCAGATGCAGCAGAAGCAGTAGAGAAGGACAGAATATGGTATTTGAATAAGTGGCAAACAGGGTAGTACTACTAGTAATAGTACTACTGCTACTTGTAGTAGTGCTGCTAATGTCGCTGCTCGTAGTGTTAGCAGCAGAAGTTGTAACTAGGTCAGAAAAGTGACTTTATTGTAAAGTTGCTCTCCACAACAATTTCAGTTTTTGCCCAAGAGGGTGGATAAAGTCTCATCAGCTTTGACAAAAATGCTGTTCAACTGTTGCTGACACTGTGACACAGAGGTCTTGACTCATATCTGTGGCCATTTCTGAGACTGCGGTTTGAGTACTGATGGGTTACCTCATATCCTGTGATCCATCAGATCCTGTGGCCTGAGAGGAGTCTCCCCCACACTATATTACCACTGCAAACAGATTTATCCCAGTCCTATACTGCATTTTGATAGCTGCTGCCAAAAATTGCGACTCTATAATATTTTGATAGGGTCACAAATGTTGATGGGTGTGATAACAGAAACTGGTGGTCAGCAGCAGATCTCGGTATCGAAACTTTTGGTCAAGGCTTCAGTCTTTTTTTCCATCATTGCAAGGATGGAGAAGTGGAGAAAAGCACTATTAACTGGATGGTTAAATGGTTTTAAAGCAATGTAATTCGTTGTGTAATATTTGTACTCACTAAATGAAAGGAGTGGTTTATAATTTATAATTTAAATGTAGAAATATGACTATGTGCAAGGCCTCTTTGACTGTTAACCATGAATTATGCATGAAGCTGGGAAAGTTATGCTGACATAAAGAGAGGCAGAGAAACCAGAGGGGTTGAGTGGTTTACTGTCAGGTGATCATGTGGTGCATATAGAATATAACATGTTACCAGGTATTTGTCTGTGCTTTTATTCAGCTTGTATGAGATTTAAATACTGCCTTACACTGAAGAGGGCATCTACACACACAACTCCTACCTACACTTAGTTTTCCTGAGAGATATGTGACAGGGTGTAGCACAATGCTCAACTATCCTTAAGGAAATAGCTTTTTTTTTCCAATGTGAAATTGTCCTTCCTACAGAGAGTGAGATGAAAAGATTGATATCAATCTCATGTCTGTCTTTTATAGATATAAATATAATAGCTGTCCCTCAACAGAGGAGGAGGAAGTCTACGACGCCACTTATCTCTGACTTACAATTGGGTTACGATGTACAGTTGGCCTCATGTGACAACTCCAGTAACTGTTGTTCACACTTGGCCTCAGGTGACTCAATTACACAGCCAGGAGCACTAATGACCCAAGTGGTATCAATGATCTTGATAAGGACCCCACAGAGATTATATACCTGGGACTCCCCACCAGTCAGTTCGGACTGAAGGAGCCCTTTGGATGAGAGGCAAAATGTTCTCAAGTCTCTACAACTCAGTCTAGTTGCCCTTGACTCAGCCTTCTTTGGATACACAAATCGTGGAGTTTATATTTCTGCTTGTGTTTGTATTAAGCAAATAAGATGTCATGTATGAATTAATGAGCTTCAGAGGTGTCGAGTGGTGAGAGCCAGCTTTTACCCCATGTGTCCAGTCTTTAAGCTAACTTAGATTAACTGCATCCTGAGTCCAGCTTTGCACTTAACACACACACACAAGATTGGTATGAATCTTCTCAGATAAAGATGTAGAAAGTGAATTAAAATGTTGAACAGTTCCTTAAGGTGTAGCTTATTTTGCCTCTGTACTTAAATTTGCAGGAAACCTTTTGAAATTTGACATCATTGAAATGAACTGTCATCACAGCTGGAACTCAAAGGGACAACCTATCTCAAACCTTTCTTTCCAACACAGTCAGAAACCATCTCCACACGCAGAAAGAACAACAACCTGTAAGTGTGACGATACAACTACGGTTCCAGATTGCTAAAAGACCTCAGAGTAACCTGTTAGGTAAGCATGGGTAAGTTGGCTCTGCCTGTGTGCTCAAGGATATTTGAGAAAGCAGGAGGGTATTGTATTGAAAATGAGCTCCTCTGAGATAGTCTAATCATCTGGCTGTCAGCAAAGTAGACAGGTATCACGGCAGCGACAGCCACAGGAAATAGATGTTTGCTTTTGTTTTTGTTTCATGGGAGCGATTACTCTCCAAACTGCACAGAGGCAGAGGGGAAATAAAGGAAATGTTCTTTTCACTTCAGACATGTCATTGTGAGGGAAGAACACTAAGATAAATCCTTTAAGACCACAGTGTCTATTTTATCAACTAGGGGGTTTATTCAAGGAGAACAGCCTGTGGGCCTTATCAATTTTCATGTTGTGAGTCTATGAAGACGGCAGGTTTGCTTTAAAGGTGATACTTATCACTCTTGTCATCAACGTGTCGAGCAGGAGATTGGGATCTTTATTGATCCGAGGCAGCCAAGTCGCTTTGGCCTGTCATTTGCTGAGAACTCACCCTCACATCAACAGATGTAACATCTTCTGTCAAGTTAGCTTCTACTCCCTGGTACCAGGAAGGGGCTTTTTAGATAGTAGATAAGGTTCTTTCCTCGAGCAGTGTGGGTTCACAATATGCAATGATGTCTGGGGATTTTAGTTAAAAAGAAAAAAATCTCCCTTTGGAGAATCATCAGTCTGCATCGTGTTCCAGCTGCCACAGGGCTGTTGGAGCTGATTCTGGTCATTCCAGACAGTGCTTGTAATTCCACCAGAAGCACCATAGTGCGTTTCAGAAGTAGCTCTCCGCTCTGCTCTGCTGGGAATACACACCTAGTCTATTTTTGATGGATGATCTTGCTGGGCAGAAAGTCAGACACATGAATGCCACAGAGAATCTGGTCAATCTTCTAAAAAAAAAAAAAAAACAGTTCAGACTCCTGATTGTTTATCACCAATAAACACAATTAACACAGCTCCATGCACGTTTGGACACGCTTGTTTGAAAAAGTATTCACCGAGGTTCTATTTTTGCAAAGTTTCACACACTTGCTCCACCTCCAACCTGCAAAATCAGTCAAAATCCACCCTGACATCCTTGACATTTCCATTTTCCCTCCAGTCAGCCATCAACATGGACGACTAATTTACGAGGATTATGTGATCCACAGCACCCTTGATGTTTGGAGGGAAACCAGGAAGCTGTGGAGAGTCACAGGTAAGTAAACTTGTCCTCCAATTATACAGAAACAAGGCTTACAAAAGGTTGCTTACCTTAGCAATTAGCTTATTTATTTGCATCTTTCCCCAACCTTTACCTAAACAGACCCTGTGTTTTGTTTTTTTGTTTTTTTTTGTTTGTTTTTCATCACTGAAGAATCAAGTAAACCTAGTCAGCCTGTGAGTTCTGGATATACTTTGTAATTTTTCCAGTGCAAACACACTTCATGTCTGTACATGAGTACAGAATTGTCACACAGCTATGATGCCACACGTTAGCCAAAGTCAGTCACTGTAATAAACCCAAATGTAATAGATATAATGTTATACTTTCAATATAGAGTTTATAATCCTCATATGACCAACTCTCATGACGAGATGACTGCTAATCTTTCCCATCCACTGCATGTGAATGTGGCTCAATCCGCTGTGTATTTATGTACCATGTCACCTCCAGGTTCCTGTGAAGTGGAGTGCATGCATACATGGCAGCTCAATTATTTTTCTTCATTATTAGATATCAGAGGTGCCAGTGCTCCTCTGCTGAAATAACTGAAATGACATACCTGCAGTCAGGTTTCTGTGTCAGCTTGTTTGTCGTATTAAACACAGTGCAGGACAATAGGATATATACAACTAAATAATACAAATATAAGCTACAATATATTGTATATAGTTGCAGCCAATTCATTTTAAAGTTGAAAGAAAAAATGGCGTTTGGACTTCATTTGCATCAATTTTCCTTATGTGTCAGAATTCAGTCTGTAACCTTTAAGCCATTCCGGCCTCTCAGCATCTTTTTCTTCTCTCCTTCCATTAAAGGTGGCTTAGATCAGTCCTTTTGTCTGATAGCTCCTAAATAGCTTGCCAGCGTAAAAGCAGATACTTTTGTGAGAATGACAAAATGATACTCATAGAACCTTCAAGCCAGTGTGTAAATGTCGGCTCTGATAATCCTTTTAAAGTGCTTTCCCCCCTTAAACATAAGAATGTAAGTCTGTGCACACCACAAAGTCTGTCTCTGTTCCTACTCCCATTTACCTATCATGGTTGTTAAGCTTAATGTGGGCACTTGAGGAAAATAGCAGGGAGGATCAGTGTCAATAAGTCATCTGGAGAACAGACCTGTTACGAGGAACAATGGGTGATGCGAGCTTGTGTGTTCATGGATGCTTGGATAGTGCAGGCCAGCGGCGTGACCAGGAGATCCTTTTGTGGAGCTATCCGAAGGAGGTTTTACCTTGCAAGGCAGCTGGATTCACAAAATCCCACGAGCCAAGAATCCATCAAGAAATGTGTTTGTGGTCAAACCACAGTGGTTTGGACAGTCGGCTCATTAGCATCAGTAGTATTACTTCATTGAAAGATGAGCAAAGAAAGACAAAGAAGGCTTTTCTCCATGGAAAACACGTTTTCGCTCTTCTCTTGACTGGCTTCAGCAAATTCTACTACAACATAGGGTTGATCTGACTGGTTTAAGTTAGCCTGTGATAGACAGTGATGATCCAGTCACCTGCCAAGTATTTTTGAAAGTGTCCTCACCCTGAGGAGGACATAATGGTGCCTTCCAAAATTCATGAGGATCCATTCAACCAAACCCATAAATGTGAACATCGCAGTGGTTCTAGAGGAAAAGTCAGAGGGTCACCAAAGTCACTACGGTATATGAAGTACCAAATCATAGTGCAATCCATATAATAGTCGTCAATATATTTCACCAAAAGCGCAAAATGTCAATCTTACAGTGGTGCTATAGAAAATGTCAGAGGATCATTAAAGTCATATACATATACTGGGCATCATGGATATTTGTACCAAATTTCATGGCAATCCACCCAATAATTAAATAGTGATATTTCATTTAAAAAAAAAAATGTCAATTTGCTCATGGTCAAAGAAAAATCTTTATCCTCTGGGTACCCTGAATGTCTCTCACAGGTGTCATCTGACATTGCAGTGGACAGTGATGGCCTAAACATTAGCCTGGCTAAAAACTGCATACCTCATTATGCTGAGTTCAGACTCCTTCTTTCTTTTATGTTCAAAGAAACAATGACCTTCAAGTTTGAGTTACAGTCCTTCTAGGGAAATCCCAGTATCTTCCAGTCTGTCTTATTCTGTTATGGACTTACCGAAACCACCTACTGCAAAGGCAACACTGACTGAAGGCAGAGGCAGCCTTCAGTCCATGGAGAGGACACTAGCAACATGCACTGGTTCATCCACTGCTGAAAATATAATCTTGATTCATTCTTAAACAAAGAAGATCATGTTCCAGTCATATCATAACATATTTACTCAAAGCTAGTAATGTGTGATGCAACGAAGCAGATGGTTGCAATATTAGATGCTCTGAAGTAACTTGCATATTGGTCCAGGTGAGTGCTTGTATGTGTAGAAATTGAGAGAGGGAAAGTTTTTCCTCCATCAGAAATGACATGTTTCTCCACCCAACACAACCGCCACAGGCGAACGCACTCTGGGTGACTAATCCTGAGAGATCCTTCTATTCTCCACAGTGGAAATTTGACTCCGTCATTAGCATGCTAATCAAAACAGGAGCCGATTCGGCAAGGAAGTTGCTGCTCTCACAGCCGGAGATGACACCCTGCTCCAGGGATGATGACACTTGGCAAAAAAAATGAAGTAAAATATGTCCGCTCTAAAGATTGTGTCACTCATATTACTGTAGTGCACTAAAGTGCTTGAAATTGCTTGAGCACAATAATGGTAGTGTAAGGTATCTACTGTAATACTGTGCTTGATTTAATTGAAAGACTAGTTGATAGAGTTGCAGCCTGGAATAGATCTATACAGCATTTATTGACTTTGTGACTAATAATAAAAAATAAACACAGCTATGCTTTATGCAAAGCTTATATGGACACAGTATGAGATCATGTTGGTTTAATGCACCAAAAGGCAGTTGAGTGAGATTTTTCAGTGAGTTGAGTGAGTTTTTTCAGTTTTTCAGTTGTGTGCCCTTTTTGAGAGCTTCTGGTTTTTAGATTTTAAAAAGTTTATGTCTGTGGATGTCTCGTTCATAACTGATCTTAACCTGCCCTTGAATCTGTGCCTCAGTCAGCAGAGATTGGACTTTGCTGTCAGCCAAGTCACCAGCCGGGGCAGCCAGTGAGCACTGCGTTTTTGAGAGTACCTCTGCTTGACTCACTCTGTTGTTGCTGTGCTTTGTGTCTCCAGGGCTGCAGACCAATTAGGAGCTTAATCAGCAGCCTGGGACACACCTGGGCCCAGTGTGCCCCATGCATAGAAGCCAAAGCAGCAGCCATTCCTGGGTCAGTTCTTGTCACTTCACACACCTCTGTGTTTGGGTTTCTGTTCCCTTTCCTTTATTTATACAGCACAGCGCCCGTGCAGAAGATTTTCACTCATCCACTCAACTTTCTAGAATCCTGCTCATCTTTTTATTTGCTGTTTTTTTGTTTGCTTGTCTGTTTTTGTGAATAAATTACTATGTTCTTTAGTTTTCCATGTGTCTCCTTTTGGTTGCAGTCTAAGAGCTGGGCTGTGACAGCATCTACTGGTGTTTCAGTAAAAAAAAGAGTCATTTATCCATTGTGTGATGAACAACTTCTCAACAGCTGATCTATAGTTTGGAATTACTCTGGATTTTCTGGGTCTGATTGTGGCAGTTTTGAGCCACTGACAGCTGTCATGTGGACACCACAACACGGCTAATGGACACTGACAAAGCTAACATACATGCTGTATTACCTGAGTGACAAGGGAACAATCTGGAAACTTGCTAATGCATTCGGACTATCCATATAAGGTGTTTCAGTCATAAAGGTGTGTGTGTGTGTGTGTGTGTGTGTGTGTGTGTGTGTGTAAATAATGATTTGTTGCATTGCATCAATGTTTCAAAGTTTGCTTGTATATGATAGCTTTAGTTAGCCTGCCGTTATTCACCATTAGAATCACTGGCTGCTGCTTTGGCTTATATGCATGGGGCACACTGGGCCCAGGTGTGTCCCAGGCTGCTGATGATCAATTACTCTGTTATCATTTAACGGTACAGCTGGATACAAAGGTACTGTAAACCAGACGACATGAGTTGTCCCGTGATGTGCATTTTCAGGCACATTTGTATGGACATTATTTCTGAAATGGTGCTAAAACACTCATCTGGACAGAGTTCAATTTCATTTTGAAAAGCTGCTTTAAAATTAAAACGTGTTAGTGTGGATGTAGCCTTTGTGCAGGGGGGCATTGTCATGTTGGCAGAGGAAAGAGCTTTCCTCCAATAAGCAAACCTGATAAATGGCCATACACGAACATTCATGTTCAACAACGGAATTCTTCTCTTTTTTTTCTTTCATCACATATATTAAAAATTATATGTTCTACTACGTGGCATATTCTCAATATTTGTGTCATGTATTGGGGTGATTATTTGAAAACTTCTGTTCGTCAGTTTTTGTAGCTCGCCCATTTATGTTATGGTGACTACGAGACTGCGATTTTCTTAATCATTTGTGCTGTTCAGGTTTCAGAAAATGACACTCATTCACTCACTTCTACACTGCAGCCACTTTTCTTGAAAAAAACAAAATCTTGTCTGCTTCACCAAAAAGTTTTAAGAGGCATAAATTCACATAAAAAGACGATATCCACAATGCAAATTATGTTAGTGAACACAGATAACAAAGCCACAGTTGAAAGGAACCTGCCAACATGGTAATAGCTGCATTTTCAAACACAATGCATATGAAGCAGTATGAATACAGATGAGACTGTGCTGACATCACACAGCGTCTGCTCCACCGCAGGCGGGCTGCAGCATGATAGCAAATCACACCAAGAAGTTAAAAAGTACTGATAAAAGAGCTGCTAACACCTGAGCTAATCAATACTACGGCCTTTGATAATTTAGCCTGGGGCCTGTTTAATTCCAGGTTTCACTATCCCTCACTAGTAATACAGTACTTTGTTTATTAGGCAAGATTAAAACATATATATCTGAAAGGACTTCAATCAGTAATCTTAACTAACTATTTCGATCATCAGTGAATTCACAGAGGACTCAGTCCCAATACAACTCCATTCATAAAAAGTCATTTGACCAACCATCCAACCATCTTTTAAAATGTTGATCTGGAATTAAACAAATGTTGACACTCAAACATGCTTTCTCAGGCTGGATGAGGAATGTTTGTAGGGAGTGAAGATGATGAATCGAGGGGATCTCATGTCAGAGTCTGTTTCACTGCAGGGCGGGGCTGACAGGTTGGGTCCTCCTGAGCACAGCTGCTCTCAATCAAGCAATCAAGACTCATCTGTTGCCATAGCATGATCCTTGCCTGTCCTGGTCCATGCCCTGCAGGCCTGTGTCCTCTAAAGGACCTGGATTCTGGTTTAGTTTGAGTGTTTTAATGTATAAATGTAACTCATAATACAAGAGATGAGTAGCTCTGGGTTCAGGGATTGGAGAACGTGATTTGCCCTACAAGATTTCTCCTACAGAAAGTTTATTTATCCTCCATGTATCCACCAACAAGGTTTCTAATGGACCTGCATGTGCTGACAAAGGTCTCAAACAGGGATAGTATCACTGTAACAGCAAGGAGGCTGGATGAAAGTTGGCTCTAGAAGTCTAAATTAGTCTGTCAACTGTATGTACAGTAATCAGGTTACTTGTAACTGCGTTGTCTGATTTCCTGCATAACCTGTTTTGTGAAGGTAACCTGGTGTCTCAAGTGCATGCAAATATACTGCATAGTGTATCTTGCCAACAGTCGTCAAAACTGATTCATGCCTTCAAAACATCAAAGGTTTTTTTCCCATCTCATTTATGCATCAATCCTTCCACTGTTCTTATTAAATCATAACAGTTTACAAAGTGTTTAACAAGTAAACATGAGAGAGTCCATCAAGACTGCTAAAAAATATATTCAAAAAACTTCTAACATTAAAAAAGAAAGAGGCAGATAAACAGGGTGTGGAGGATGGAGGCTAAAGCAGGAGTATGATATTCTGTTTTAACTCTGACAGAGTGTGATATCTCCATTCAGCCAGCAGACGCCCTCTAACCTTATCCTCTGAATCAGTAATAATACACGGCCAGAGAGTGGATTTAATGCAGCCAAATCTGACGCAACACTGACACAGACCACAACTTTGAGCTGCTGATCAGTCTTGGTTAAGAGAGGACGAGAGGATTACATGACACAGCGGGCAATGCAATACATGGAGCTGTCTGTCTGAAGATCATATACATGGAACTGAAAAAGGCTTTTAAGTGGGTGCAGCTGGGGTGAGTGATACGGGTTTGTACTGAGAGATAAGAGCGTTCTGCCATAGAGTCTCATGAAGGTGGATGAATGAGCTGAACACGGTGGGTAGAAAATAGCAGTGGGTGCGTTGAGGATCAAGTATCATTAGGTGTGGACAGTGAAATCTCAGGTAATGTGATGACAGAAATGATGACGGTGAATGTACATACAAGGTTACACCGTATTATTTAAAGCCAATATGGGCATATTAGTCTGAGCTTTTGATATATAGTCCATGTGAAATCAATGAAACCTGACAGCTACAGAAAAAAAAGGATTTTGCTTCAAGGTTAATACACAGAGATAGACAACCAACGCATTGCTGACATGCAATGAAATCTTTATTTATCTTGTTATCCTTGCACATTTCCGAAATATTCAATTGATTGTTTGGTTGGACATTTATGCTTCATGTAAAGCCGAGGGTACTGTCTGTAGATGGGTTCACTCACAATGAAGATGAAAAATTATCAATTTTTTGTGTTTTAGTTCTGGCGCGGTTCATGTTCACGCTGACTTTTTACAAACAAACCAAGACAAGTAAACATGAAGTTAGACGGGTAACTTACCGACTGGACAGTTTAGTGACTGACTATCATCCTGAATCATCAGTGTTCATCAAGTTGGATGAGAGAATAGCTACATGACTGCAGTCATAGTCATAGCTTAGCTTATGCCTCCTGTCAGTACAGGAATACCAGTGGACACAGAGGGCCAAACTTAACTTTTGTGGAACTTTGGCTGTATGGCTTGCAGAGCTGCCAAGGTGAGTGCCGTAGCACACTACATTGAAAATAATGGCTTTTGTCTGCACTCTGTCACACTCTCCTGTTTGATGTAAAAACCAAGTGAGCCACTTCCCGAGGCCATCATTATCTCCAGGGCCTATCCTAAAAAACATCTAAAAAACTGTTTAAAAATTGCAGTGAAAAAAGACACACCTACTAACTCCACATAATTCTATATGTTTTTCAGTTTTCTTCAGTGAAAGTAATCTAACGACTGTCACATTCATGGGAAACAGAAACCCCTAGTAGCAGTTCAGCATGCTATAAACTGAAACGCAACCTAAAAAAGGGGATTCAAGTTGTAGCACACATGATACTTGCTATTAACATCCCCAATAATGGGAATTGTACCAAAAAGTACAGCATGATATTGTAGAAAAAGTATAATATTTGCATACAATATACAAACAATAGTAATACAAGTTACCAAATGTTGCATGTTGCATTAGTATTTTGGAGGTTCCACATGCGAGACTTTGAAAACCTGTGATCTAGACAAACAAACACAACATTTCCTGGTGACCTACACATCTATAAGTAGCAAATTTGAGCCTCACCACAAAGTGTAACCATTGTAACAACATTCAAAGGGGCTGTTTTGACACTGTATTTCAGCCATGCTGCCCTACTTCTGTCCTGATGGTGATATAATTCTTGAGATGAAGGTGGAGGAGCAGTACCAGCCTTCCTCTGGACAAAGTATCATCAGTTAACACATCATGCAGTCCCAATTTAGACTGCTGTTAAGGTGTCAGGGTGAGAAATAGGCAGGCTTAGCATCCCTGTAGGGGTTATTAAGTGGTCTGGGACAGAGCGTCCCACTGCTGGCTCCCCAATGACTGATGGAGACACAAAAAACCTGTTTGATACACTTTCTAATGAAGGCTGTCTACGCCTTTACTGTGAAATATGAATATGGCCAGTGGACATTCGCATTAATATTTTAAAGGAGCTGTGAAACTACAATGCATGCCACTGCACATTTTTTCTGAGACTGAACAAGCACCAACTGAAACTGTGGAGAACAACAGCCATACATCTAAAAAGGATTAATTGTGACCAGAAATACCTTGTAATTTGGTCTTGGACTCAGACAGTCTTGACGGCAAGGGATTAGTTGAAGACATAAACCCGTCTAAGCTCAGTCTCCCTGTCATTGACTGAGTCTTCAATTTTTAATCAACATAAATATGAATGACAGAAATCCATAATATACACCAGAGTGTCAAACTAATGTAAAAAGGGTGATTCCACTGAAAAGAAAGTGGGAAATGCTTGACCAAGAACTAATAGCTGGACTTTCCTCTGACAGTAAAACTACTCAGCAACAGAGTAACCATTAGCAGACAGTAGTTGATGTGTGATGTGCGAAGTAATGAGCCAAACAGTCAGCTAAGTCACCATTAGCAACCTCATTAGATTGCATTATTTTCCCTCAATTGAATGAAGTTGTGTACAATTGTCTCCAAAATGCCCAAGGGAGGAAAGACAACAGCGGAGAGAGAACAGAAGTTCCCTAAGTTGCTGTTTGTGACTGACTTGCACGAACCCATTCGGTTATCGTGCTCGCAGCTAGTTCGACAGCTGCAGGAGTTCATTAACCCTGCGATTATTGTCACTACGTCACCAAGCAAATATTTTACAATGACATAAACTTTAAATCTTTCTTCCGTTGCATTGTTAGCATTGTCATTGTGAGCATGTTAAGGTTCTAATTTTAAACATTTTGCTCAATAAAGCATCACCATTTGTAAATGTAGCCCCAAAGAATGCTCACATGTTTGTAGGCCAGGAGTTTTCAAAGTCTGACCCGCGCGTAGCAACAGAGGACGCAAAAGAGGCTGTTTGGGACGGTCCAAATTCAGAGGGCTTCTTTGTTTCTAACTGTAGGGATACCCTGCTTTAGCTACATCCAAACTTTAAATAGGTGAGTGACCACTGAACACTGGGCGGTACTTTGTTTCCCCTATCCCATACTGACCAGCCCCCAGACCCCAGAGGTGTATTCTGCTTCAGTTCAGTTGCTGGTATTGTTCACACTGACTCACTGTCACATCTCTTACTGGGATACTTGATACTTGAGTCAAAATGTCTGCGAGAAAAGAATGTGCACGAATCAGCAAAAAAGTATCTAAAGTACCTTCATATGAAATAGGAAATTTTTTTCCTCCTCAGGCCTGTTAAACAAGCTGCCAATTGTGGTCAACAACAACCACACAATGTGCATCTAGATTAATAGACAGCTGTGGCGCAGAGTCGTAAGTAATGGTTCCGACAGAAATCTAATGTTCAAATATTCCCTGAAAATGAATCATTGCACACCAGGAGGGTCATATAAACTTCAGTAGTTCATGGTTATTAAATACAAATATGTGTATTTCAAGTTTGCCATGACTTTCACTTTTACTTCACCTCATATAAAACTAGAACTTTGCAGTCCCAGTACGTTCTGCCTGTTTGCTCCAGACTCTTATACCACAACAAACTGGGGAGCCTTCACTTTCAGCTGGCCCCTCCGTCCCTGAGGAGGTCACAGTTTTTCTCGACTTGAACATGACAGATCACTGAGGTAACCTCTGTGTGTTTGAGCCCGTCAGACCGTTACTAAAGTTTACTGTGGCGCCATAATGACAAGAGCCCTCTCCCTCCTCCATCACCTACTGGCAGCAGCCGGGACTTCCTCTGGGAGAGGGAGAGAGAGAGGGATGACAGAGGAGTGATAATGATGTGAAAAAGCGCCCTGACCTTGGGATGATTGGGATCATTGTTGCAAGGGCCTTGTCTCCCGGGGCTACAGCTGGGGTAAATCTCACATCACATCTTTACTCAGCAAACTCACATCCTGTCAGAGGAGGAACATGCTTCAGTGGGCTCAGAGGCCGCCACTGTTTTCCTTACAGAGCGACAAGGCGTATGAACTCTGCTGGGTGTTTTTATTAACACAGCAGGGAGCCTTTTACCACACCTTTGTGTTCTTATTTCCTTCATAAATATGCATTTGATGGAGGGTTGTTGGCATGACAAGAGGAGATATTCTGAATTCTGATGTGTTTTGGACAAGATGAAATGCCAACGATTACTCTGCACAAAGTACACAAAAGTGCATTAAAGCCGTGGTAGGCAGTTTATTTAAGGTGTCATTGGACAGACGTTCCATAACAACCTTCCAGCACATTGAAATTGAAGCAGTCTGATAGAAATCTAGACTTCTGCACCGCCTCTGGGCTCTGTTTTCACGATTTAGAAAATCTGTGACAAGAGACTTTGGCCAATCACAGGTCATTTCAGAGAGAAAGCGTTCCTATTGGCTGTTCTGCAAACGCAGTTGCATGTGCACCTCCTTTCTCATGATGAAAGCCTTGTCACCAGACCCATTCCCCATTTCTCATGTTGATGCCATGGTGCTCATATCAACAAGTGGCAAAGAGGCATGGTGGCACAATGAGGAATGACTTTTGAGGGGGGGACAGTGGTGTGTGTGTGTGTGTGTGTGTGTGTGTGTGTGGTGCAATAGCTTCTCTTCCCGTTGTTCGACAGCGTCCCAGCTGCCTCTGAAGCCTGGAGCACTCTGCCCTGGGGCAGGAAGCGCCGAAGGGGTGTCTTTGAGAAGATGAGTCGCGGCGAGAGGGACCAGGATCTTGGCGAGGCACACACCATGGAGAGCGGGCCCTGCGAGGCCTGAGGTTTTGCAGAGCAACCGACTCTTCTGCTGTTCAAACTTGTGGTTTGGTGTGAGGGCCTTAGCAGAGCGATATGTGACAGCGGAGAGAGGTGGAAGGTTTTGCACTGTCTGTGCTCAACTGGGCCAACTGTAGCTTTAATGCCAAAGGTACAAAACTCACAATTAAAACGATATACAAGGTCATGTAAAGTAAATTAGTAACAAGAAGACACATCACAAGACAAAACAGCATTAAGTACCAATAAGCCGTAGGCAAGGTAAGGTCAAAAGCAAAGTACGCCCACACTAAGCCGGTAAAATTCACAAATGCACCTTTTCTCTCTGTTCAGCCCGTCACCCAGACTGAAACTGTGTTTTTCTAGCTTTTCTAAAACATCCTGCAGAGTGTGTAAATCTTAAAACAGCAGCTTGGAGTGTACATAGAAAACTGAGCTTTTGCAAAACAATGACATATGTTGCCCAGCGAGGGTGAAGAGCTGCGTGACAGCAAAGTTAACAAAAGCTTTCTGTCACCTCTAACTTTCTCCCCTTTTAAAAGTCAATACAGCCAAACACGCAGCTCTTATCACTACACTGGATTTATGGTGGGGGGTTTTTTTAGACAACATCATAATTATATGATAATGATTTTTTCAGGGCAGCACAGCAGCTTGGTGAAGTAACTATTTCATACCCATTCTGACATCTGTCCACAAAAGCAAAATATATGTAAATGAGCGACGGTATACTGTGAATTTGGCCGTATTCCCACAGTTTGGATAATCACAGAGAGCAGGAGTGGACTGAGCAGAGGTTTAAAGGGCTGATGCTCAGTACAATAACCAGCTGTGTGTGAAACTGTCCAGTCAAAGTTGTCTGTGTGACAGTGAAGTTAAAAAGACGTCTTTCTGTCATCTCTAACTGTGTGATCACTTGTTTTAAATGTCAGTATAACCGATCATTACAGTATGTCATTAAACTGTTGTGCTGATTTTGACATTTGAGGTTGCAACCATAAAATAATGATTTTATGCTTACTACATGTTGACTGTGACGCAGTTCTGTTGTTCACCTGACTGAAAAGCGGTTTCATGTTGTTCAGATGTTTCACTGTGGAAAGAGGTTTCTTATGAATACAACCTGAAAACATGTGCATGCATGGTATTAAAAATTACACAGCATAGTCCTGACATAGTAGTAGAGTTTAATGTGCTACAATTGAAAACAATATGCTATAACTACATTCCATATATGTCATTACATATTTTTTATTCTTTAATGGATCCCCATCAGCATCCACAAAGTGGTCGCTAGTATTCCTGGGATCCTCATTAACACACACACACAAAATAAATGAATAGATAAAAATAAGAAGTAAAATTGTTCTGTATCAGTAGGCCCAAAAAATGTAGTATAAGCTAAGATTAAAGCTCAGAGAACATGTGAAATAAAACCACAAACAACAGTCAGCCATTATAGAAACAAAAACAAGATTTTTCAAAGCACATGGCACCAAAAATACATTAAAATTACAACAAAAAGGTACCAGCTATAATAGCAATAACATGATAGACACCTCAATTCTTGTTAAGGGAGCTCTTGAAAATCTATTTTTGACCTGTTGCATGTTGTTAGGAAGCATGTTCCAGGCTGAGGAACCCGTAGACAGAACAGTTCTCAAGGTACTATCAGCTGGCCAGTACTCACTTGTCATGTCCTATATCCATGACAAAAAATGTATATCCTAGTTTTTCAGTGTGGCGTATGATTCCATCAATAGCAGAAGATTTGATTTTAATTTAGCCTCCACAGTTAGCCAGGACAGTAAAGTCAAGAAACAAGAAGGCGGTAAATAGTGAGATATTGCATTACTGCAGTATTGCACAGACTTCAGTTGCTGAGCCACAGCACAGGGTTAGCCCAAACTAGATGCAAGTTTCATAAAATCAATGAAGGCCACTGGAAATAAAGCACCATGCTCAAATTAAATTCCAAGCAAACGGAAATATTACGTTTTTTCTGTCAATAATTCCAAATAAAGGACCAAAACCAACAATGAATGTATCCTACAAATAAGTATTGTGTGTGTGTGTGTGTGTGTGTGTGTGTATCAGAGTTTGACACATCTCATTCCTCTGAGCTCTGTGCCTCAGAGAACTCAGAAGAATACTGACTTTAGCACCAAATGTGGATTAATCCGCTGCAGAAAATAGTCCCCCATAATGAACTATTTCTTCCTGTTTGAGTGACTTGTGTTAAAAACTATAGTGACCAGCTGTTTTAGAAAAATTACACAGTTGTTTTTAAAAAATAAACTAGACATTTCTAACCCTTTTTTTTTAAGATCTTGTATTTGGCAGAAAAAACAGTATCGATGGATCCCCAGTTTGAGCCAATTAAAGCCACAACCACTGACCAGGACTTTGTTTCCGTCTGTATATCACTCACCTGATCATAGTAGGCATAGAAGAGGGGGACAAGTACTGTTTTTATAGCCAAACTCGTGAAGAACAAGACAATATCTTATTGTTGGTGTTAAACTTCCAGGTAAAACCAGGTGTCATGTGGACATAGCACAGTGGACAGAGTGTAGTCAGTAGCGATTCTTAAACCTTTCTTCACTGCTTCCACATTTCAACTCTCAACCGCCGCCCACTCTGGTTTCTCCCCCCACTATTCCCTTACATTACCCTCCATTTCTAACCGACGTAATGAATGGAGAAGGTGCGAAGGCCACAGTGGGTTTGAGAGGAGGCGCCTTGGCAGCCCCCAAAGGTCCACCAGGATCACAGGAGTCATTACCCACTGTCGGTATCGATCTGCCCACTGCTGCTCTCCCAAATCACTGTGCAGTGTCAGAATATCATTACCAGCTCTCTCTATCCCCCTGTCTCTCTGTGTATAGACTGTGTGTATGTATGTGTGTGTATATATAGACATATGTATAAAGTGTATGCAGCAGTTATATACTTTATACTGTATAGGACATGTGTTTTCTATATGTACAACTCCGAGTGCTATCTCCCTCCCCCAGGAGCACAGTTAACCTCTCTTTTCTTGACCAAAACTTTCCAGGGTAGCAGCCTCGACACAAGACTCACAAGGTACAGCTGGAGACATTGATGAAGCAGAAATTACTGTACAACATGTGTCGCTGCTATTCTCTGTAGCGTACCTCGTGACAGCTGCACTGAATCACTCCTGCTGAAATGATGATTTCTATAAATGTGTACTTACGGACCCTGTCACTGCCTGAATACTGTCATTTGGCCTCTCTGTACTGTATGTTGTCTAACAAATGCACTGGACACTGTTTAAAGTGTCATTTTATGCTAAATACAAAAAGAAATCTCCCATAGACCTCTGTGATTCTTTAAGTATGTTTTCCTTTTATTGTTCTTGCATATTTCCATATGCATAGAACAACATTACCATCTCTCTTTCAAGGTCCTTATCATAATTATCTTGTAACTATAGGACCAATATGATCCTGTGTGGAGAAACTCAGAAGACTCTGGATGTTTATATTTATTACAGATTGAACATTATGTCTCCAAAGAGCTCATAATTATTTCATTAGCCAGTCGCTCCAGGCATCATAACAGAATGCAGAATTATCCAAAAGAAACATGGGAGGTTATGCAAGGCATTAATTATGATGGACAAACATCTCATCTCTTATATAAATGGCGAGATAAATGGTACATGGCTGCATTTATGTTGTACTTTAATCCAAAGCAATTTACAGTTTTGCCCCTCAATCACCCACTCACACAAACACACACTCACACACAGATGGCAGCGAGCTACCATGCAAAGTGCCTGCCTGACCATCGGGAGCAGTTTGGGCTGCGGTGTCTTGCACAGTTTGTCTCTGTGAACAGCGACAGACAGACAGATCTGTATTTAGGCTGCGCTCGTCTCCTCTATGAAACATCTGTATCCTCACTGTGCTGCATTATTATAAACTATGATGAACTGGTCATGGGTCATCTCGAGCCCTCGTCCCAGCACTGTCTCTCCTCCTTCATCTCCTCCAGTTCTCATGCATCAGTTCACGTTGTTGACTGTGCAGATGCTGAGGCTGCTTTGACAGACAGTTTGTTGGTGTTCAAGTTGTAACTGTAAATTATAATCCTTTTCATTCATCTTAATACAAATCGTAATGTGTTCTAAAAGCTTTACAATGGATTACTATTTACCACAATTATCTCTAAACTCCCACTGGTGATGGAGGAAATCAGGCCACAGTGAATGACAGTAGGGGGCAGTGGCCCCTGAAGCCCCCTTGTGGAGTTGAGGATGGGTCCAAACACAGGAGGCCAACATTATCTATTTGATTACTATATTTACTTTGCATTAAAAAAATAAGAGTTGTTTTGACTACACTACACATCTTTGTGTTACTTAACACAAAATAAATGTGGCTTTCTGCATACAAATGATTTCTTTTTCTATGCAATAGACAAGCAACCAGTGGGTGTTCGATATGCAGGGGGACACAATCAAGAAACCAAAATATATAAAGTTTAAATGCATCCCTTCTGGATGCTTTTTTCCTCTCCTTGAAACCAAGACAGATCTTCACTATGAAGCAGAAAAAAATAAACATGCAGTTTCATTCAGCTGAACTTTAAGCAGCAACCAGTGTAGTAAGTACAATTTATGAAGTAGAACAAATAATGTGTGTAATCTGATAAATTAATTATACCCATCAGTGGGCCACATTTTTAGGACAAGGTCTGGTGTGATATCTGTGTAAACCATATAGATATCAGTCTAACAGCACCTTAAATAGTGAATGGGTTGGGTAGAAGATTAGTATTTAAGGCTCCAGGGTGTTGTAACACTGATCTGTTCCTGTAATGGCTGCTGCAGGCTGAATCCTCTTACTGTTGAATGAGGCCACCTACTGGCACTCTATTCACCTCCTCTATTACTCACATTTCTCTGCTTCCTAATGTTCACTTAAAACCCCTGTCTCCATCTTCTTGATGCATCTCCCCTGCACTGGTACTGTCTCTGTTGAAAGCTTCATGTCACAGGAGATCACGATCAGTCGTAGAGAGGATTCAGCATCAGATCCTCAAGAAGCTTTCTGTCCCTCTGCTTCTCCACTTGAGCCAACGAAAACAAGCTGATGAGATAATGCAGCCCAGATATTTTAAGACCGGCATCAGGCACATCCAGATCCATGGGTTATGAGGCCCCTGCGTGCACACATAATGGCTGATTTACATTGCTCTTCTCTCTTCTATCTCTGTATTTAGTGAAACATAACTGTGGCCTCAGTGTGCTTTGCAGCTATAATATGAAGAAAAAAATGAAGAAGCGTCAATATTGGATTAGATTTACTTGGCAAGTACTCCACATAAAAGAAAAAAATGAATTAATTGAGCAAAATATCAGGACATCCCGACTTTGCACTGAGCACTGCGTCGTTTCCAACCTGAAATTTCAAATGCCTTCATGCCCATTGGCCCCCTATCCCCTCTGGCCCCTGGTCTTATGCCCAGTAGGTCCGTTCAATAATCCATCCATGTCCAGATTTGTGTGTTTGTGTTGTGTGCGTGCAGACTAATGAGTCAGGATGGCCACGGGCTCGTATTCATTTCTCTTCCCTGATAAGACACCAAACCAGGTGTGATGGTGATTGCAGCACCAGTGGCAGCCGTTCAATCGTCTGCACTCTGGCTGTTCTCTGTGCCAGTAGGTTCCAAAAGTACCTCCTTCATCACGTGGATTATTATTTCCCTTTCACTGCTACCTGAAACAGCATCTCATTCCTTTTAAAGCTGAGTGAGCTACAGTCCAATCCTGTATTATACTCACACCAGAACTTTGCATAATGTTTGAAATAAACACAGTTGAGGCAGTGCTCTTAGTTCTTCTAGTCAAAGCCATCAATTATTTGCTTCTTTCTGCTTTTTACATGTGCAAATACTATAATTTCTTTCATTTAGACAGCTCAGCATGCCTCGTTCTGGATTACACTCAGAAGGCCCCCCCGATGGGCCATCAATGAGTTTTCAGTATTAACAACTTACAGCAAAAAGAAACAAAAATCCAACAAGGATAGAGAGCAGTCAGCCTTGGTTTCCGTGTTTTTCATCATGTCTTTGATTAAAGCACTTGCCAGTCTTTTGAGGCTGCTGTGAAGGGATGTTCAGGATGCCGCATTGACCACAATACACAATGCATTCCAAGGAAAAGTGGATCAACACAGAGCATCACGCGCTCAAAGCTCCTTTTTATCAAGTGGGAAACAATGTGGTTTGACTAACAGCCTAAGCGCGAGACAAGTTGATGCCCAGGTGTGTGCTTTGCTTACACAGCGATCTGCCAACTTCCAGATTGGGATGACTGCAGCCAAAAATGGGAAACCCTGCAAACAAGGTGCTGCACTGCCATTCAGGTCTTGCAATGAAAAGTCCTCCCGTCTCAGAATATTTACTCGATGGAGGAAAATGCCAAGCACCATGCTGCGCCAAGCTAATTTCAGACGTCATAACAGGTGCAGTGGGTGCAGGAATAATTGCATCCTGGCAGCGTTTCAAAGGTGCACCTGCCATTACTGGGATGTAGACTAATGGAAGACACAGGGAGTTCAGGTTGTTCAGATGTTGTTTTAAAGCTAATGACTGGTATATGGGAGGTGGAGACAGCATGGCAATGCTGTCAGTACAAGGCCTTCCAGTTGACTGAGATAATTTCCTTTAAAACTAAACGATGACGGCTAAAGAAGCAGTAGGCGGTGGTGCTAAGATACATAGCTGTATTATGAGCTTTGTTGGACAGATTACTGAAAAACATAATCAATACTCGTTACTTATTACTCTCTAAAAGTAATTGCATTCATTTACTAATTGTTCAACAGCAGATGTAATTGTTTAGATTATTCGTTCCATCATTGTGCCTTGTGGTTGGCCTTGCAAAGATGACTAGTTAGGGTTACCATATGTTTACACAGGAGATGAAGGATACTCTTTTTCATTTGAACCAATGCAGGCATCTGCACAGACAGCATCAGGTCTATACATGTGTAAATGCAACTCAAAGCATATTTTCATGCTTGAAATCTATTTTCTTTTCTCTTACCTGCATTTTGGTCTCCACCAACTACTCTAGCAAGAGAATCAGTATTTGATAATTCTGCAAAGCATTACTTCCTACATTGGCACTGAATGGTGCATTCGGATGTAAATGGTGAGGTAAAGTATTGGATATTTTCTGGATATATTTGGCAGCAAAGTGGCCGAAAAAAAAAAAAAAAAAAACAAAGAGCTAAAAGACGTTAAAATGCTCTGAGCAGGGGGGACCACAAAAGTTGGGTAATAATTTGTCAGGAATAAAGACAGGAATAAAGCATTTGTAATAGAGTATTCCTGAGAGAGATAACCTCAAAGTAAATACTGCATTTTCAAATCCCTGCATCTTACGCAACTACTGATGTTTAGAGGGTCTTCAAAGGGCCCACGGCTGTTCTCACCCACTTTGCATCCAAACATAGACACATAAAAAGCTATGAATCAACCATCTAAGGTTCCAAATAGAGTAGCCAGCAGATATATGTTTAAAAAAAAAAGACCTAAATGCTCGAAGTGACATTTCCCTTTTTAAGATAAAAATTGTCAAATTGTATTAAAGGCCAAGAGAAGACAATGTCACCCAATAACTGTATGAGGATGTCATTAAAGAAAAGGGAAATTATGGGATCATTTTCTGCAGCAAGAGTAAGAAATTAGACTTTAAAGAGTAGCTGATTGTCATAGATTATCTGCTTTTTATTCACTCTCTCCAGCAGCATGTCAAGGTTCAAGGCCAGAATGGGAGAAATGACTGTGCCAGACACTCTGAAGATCTCTCCCTCTCTCTTTTTTTTTCTTTATCTCTCATCCTCTCTCTCACTCGTACAAGCTTTCTATTCATTAGAAAGAGAGGCGGTATGAAAATGTGCTACTGTTATCCAGCCTCAACTCAACCATCGTATCATTCTTGGCTCTCCTTTTTTCTAAAAGGTAAAATCAAATTTTGGGCCAGGGGCACAGAGAGCAGTGATATAAACAGTCGATCATGATGTTTGTAATTTTATGTAGTGATAGACATGAGGGTGGACACATGACACGTGTCAGATATCAGATATCTGCAACTAAAATAACAGACAGGAAGCTTGTTGTTGGTTAATTTGGCAGATGAAATACCTGAGGAATCAAGGATCTCATCAAATAGATACCTACAAAAATCATATAAGATCATAGAATCAGGTAAGATAATACACATTCTCACAGCTGTGTATGTTCCACCACACTACTACTACTCTGTAGTCCCCACATAATTCAAAAAGACCACCACTGTCCCTGTCCCCATAAAGACCAAGGCCCTATGTCTGGATGACTGCCGCCCAGTAGCACTCATCTCTATCATCATGAAGTGCTTTGAGGGGTTAGTCAAAACTTTTAACGCCTCCTCTCTCCCTGACTCACTGGACCTACTACAGTTTCCATACAGGCTAAACAGATCGATGAAACATAGAGGAGCAGGACACAGCCCCATCACCATCAGTGGGACTGAGGTGGAGAGAGTCAGCAGCTTTAGCCTCCTCAGGGTCCACATCAGCAAAGACCGGGCCTCATCCCATCTCACCAACACCCTCCCAAAGACAGACACCCTTCCAGCTGCATCTTCTACAGCAGGTGATAGTTGCACCACTCTCAATCGCAAGACTCTGCAGAGGGTGATGCAAACTCCTCAGCACATCACTGAGCATCCAGTCCTGCACCATCAGCCTCATGGGCAGCTTCATCGCACAGATCCACTGTACTTGCACAGCAATGATACATGGATGTCAGTTTACACTTTGGATTTTATGCGACTGCCGTGCTTATACAGCACTGGTACTGTCTACTGGCTCCACCTGCTAACTAACTTGGTTACTACCTGTTTATGAGCTGTTCATCCATCATAGTATATATATTTATATGCGAGTGTCTACAATCTGCTCCCTTATAAGTGCACTGTTAGAGGGAACCTGAGAGCAAAGAACACTGTAATTGTTGTGCATGTGACTAAAGTAAAACTGCTGCAAAACAGTCCTGCTCATTGATTTGGAACATTGCCTGCTGCTGGCCTAACGCAGCAAGGTGTAATATAAACTGTATGACGAAAGTTGACAAATTATATTGTCTACATAAGGTACATAATGTCATATCATATCACTTTTTTTCTAATGAAGTAAACAATCTGAGAAAATAGCCAAGGTTCCATTTTTAAATGTAAGGTTTTTACTGTTCAATAGTCTCCTGAACGAGGAGCTGCTGGTTTCCCACTGTTCACTCCCTTTTCATGCTTATCTCTTAATGATACCTTCACTGTTTCTCTGCACATACACAAGAGTTAACTGATGCTTTTATAGTTTATGGTTTTGATCAGTTTTAATCATTTCAGCATTCTTTCCGAGGAATCATGTTTTATCCAATATAAATAATATGATACCCAAGGGGTTTAAGAGTCAGAGGCGTGATTCAAACCTGTAGTAAATTTAAGCTATTTGTAGCTGCAATTGGGAAAACAACACCAAACTCCATCATTTCCACAGTTATTTAAAGAGCAATTTAACAATCTCTGAAAATCAGGGGTTTTTGAGGGATCGAAATTGACACAGCAAAACCAGAGAAATTGTCTTTTTTATTCTGCACATTCTTCTTTTTTTGTCAAAACCAACTACACTATCCAGAATGCAACTCGAATGCCAACAGTCTATATGGGGGTGAGGGTGGGGAAACTCCAGCTTCCAGAGCCACATATGAAACCATTTGATCTGACCCACGAGGCAATTCATAAATACAAAAAAGGAGTTACTCTTTTTGGTGATAAAGAAAATAACAGAAAATAGTAGAGGAATTCCTCCAAAGGGTCCCTGAATGCAACATACATGGAGAAGCTGATATCACGTTAATGTATCATGGTGCCTGTCAACAAAATAGATGCACAGTGTAAAATTTTTTATTTTATTGTTGTTGACGTAAAAGACAAGCCAGTGTGTTTAAGTTTGCGGGGACGCACTCACAGTGATGAAAAAGGCTAATCTCAAGAGTCATTACAGCTACAAACATGCTGCACTTCAGCTGTCACAAGACCCCAGTCTGTAAGCGACAGTGTTCTGCAGGCAAGTTCTGTGGTGAGCGAGCTGATAGCTGAGAAGCTAAAACCTCATTCAGAGGGAGAATTGTGAAGAAGCGCCCTGTTGCTGCTGCAGAGCTGCTAGCATTGGACAAAGTAAAACAGTTCCAAAGTGTCCGTTTGTCTGGAATAATTCACAGAGATGAAGAGAAACCTGTCATGGTGATTTGACTTTTACGGTGGGCATCACCACGTACCGCTCAGAGCTGAACGTCGAGCTCCAGCCAGCTCCTCAGCTCTCTGCTTTCAAATGTGAAATCATCTGAAAGGACATTAAAGCTGCTCCAAGTGCAACCAAATGAGCCCCCTCCTCCTGCTATCATATGCTGACCAATCATCAGTGATGTGTCTCTTTCCTGGAGTTCTTGCGCATTTTCGAACATCTTGGATCTCATATGTCAATGTTTGCTCCAGCTGGCTGTCTCTCAACAGAGTGATAACTTCTTCACAACAACCCACTTGGATGTGCAGAGAACACCGTGGCAGCTTTGACAGAATTTGTCACACTTCTGACTTCTCTAACCTTGATCATGTTAGGAATGAAGGCACCGAGCAGACTGGAGAGCCGTCGAAGAAGGTTTACGTCTTTCAAGTCAGCTGGATGCCTTCAGCACACACAGCTCAGGATTCAGCTGATCTCTGGGAGGTGGAAGTGAGAGTTTGTCTCCAGACGATCAGGCCCGCGGGACGGGGCTGAAGACCTTTGAAGTCAATACACTGAAATGAAGAGCTGAAGAGACGCAAACTCCAGAAACGAACTCCAAATCAATACATAAGAACAGGGGTGTTAATGATAGTTCCAGATATTAGCCAAACCTACAGGTGCTACCAAGAAAACAGAGTCATGGCTTGTGTAAAACTTCAGATTTTCATTCCAAAACACACAAAAACATATTTCAGTGGTCTTGATTTTTTTTTTTGTTAAGCAGCTACCAGATAATTAAAAGGGTCAGTTGTAATCCCAACTTCAGGGAGGGTTCATTCTTTTATCAATAAAGTGTTCATCAGCATCTGTGTGGGTTCCCGCTACAGCAGTATTTAAGACAGGAGGGCTTCCACCTGTTACATCACACTGTATCACTGGTAGTGGGAACATACTCAAGGCAACAGAATACAAAGCTCGCCATCTTTTGATGTCCACCCACAAAGCAAGAACAAAAGCGACATAAATGCATCACAGCCTCTGTATCGTCATTACAAAAACAACATTTTGGATCATTTCCAAATGCTGTAAGTACATCCTTTAATCCATACATTAACAGTAATGTGTACCAAGAGAGAAAAAGACAACAGTTTGTGGTTTCAGGGGGAGGTACACGCTGGAAATATTTATTGAAGAGCTCCAGTTTATACATTCGCTCAGTATTACTGTGCAGCACATTGCTTTTGTTCATCAAATAATTGTTCCAGCACTCCCCTCCAACCCACAGACTGTCTTTTGGTTTGTGTACAGGCTAGCTGTGTCCCCCCCGCTTCCAGTCTTTCTGTTATGTTTTTGCAACTCCAATTCTAAGAAGTTGAGACACTGTAAAACATGAATAAAGACTGAATGCAGGCATCTGCAAACTAACCGTTTACTGACAACAGAACACAAAGTGTTCCCGAGCCCATGAAGTATTATCCTTCATGTGTTCACAAAGTGGTGAACGTCGCTCCATCCTCGCTTGTGATCGACTGAGCCTTTCAGGATGCCCCTTTCATACCCAATCATGATACCATCACCTGTTACCAATGACCCTGTTTACCTGTGGAATGTTCCAAACAGGTGTTTTTGGAGCATTCCACAACTTTCCCAGCCTTTAGTTGCTCCTGACCCAACATGTTTGAAATGTGTTGCTGCATCAAATTCAGAGTAAGAATATATTTACAAAAATCAACAAAGCTGATGAGGTCAGACATTAAACATATTGTCTTTGTACTGTTTTTAATTGCGTATATGTCAGAAATGATTAGTAAATGATCACATTCTGTTTCATTTATGTTTCACATAGTTCAAAGTTTTTTTATAATCAAGGCTGGAGCAGTTCAAGAAAGAACCCAGATGCAGGCAGGTTAAAGAAACAAAAAGCCAGCTTTAATAACAAAAAAATGATTCCAGTCGTAGAAAAACAGGCAGGCGGCAAAAACTGAGGGAGCAGGCTGGGCCAAAAATCCAAGAACAAAGGAGAAATATAAATAATTAAACTAATAATGAACTAGACAACACAAGACAACAAACGCAGGACAAGCAACAGACACAGACCATCTGAAAGACAGTTTGTTTGTTTGCTTTTACTTTATTAGGTAGAAAAAGAAAAGAAAACAAAAAGACAGCTTCAATGAAAATCTTGTAAAGCCCACAAAGGTTTTATGTTTTGACAGTTTGTTGTTTGTGCAATTAGAAATAGAAGAAATGTATTGTTTGATTTGCACAGTCACCTCTAAAACAAAAAAAAAAAAAAAAAAATGGGCCTTTTTGCCTGTGAATTTTCATTTGTGAATATGAAATTTGGGCGAAAACAACAAGCAAGTTCATCAAATAGAACTTTGAATAGATATTTCTGTCATATTCAGTGAAGCCAAACAGTACGTTTTTCCACAGCAACGTAAAGACAGGCGGGAAAAAGACAAAAGGAAGGAAGTAAAACAAAACCCCAGAGACAGGAAACAGGAAGTAACTAAAACCCACAACTATGACAGTCATGCGAATGTAGCAGCATAGAGATATTGTCTATTTATCTATGCACTGCTGCACGTAATGAGCCGGGCGATGGCCAATCAGGGAAACGAGCGGCGTATAAAAGTGACAGCTCGTTCCCCGGGTCCGTCCTCTCTGCACTTCACCTGACGCGTCATTTCCGGGTCAGAGCTGTCGGTCCTCAACAGATTGCTGTGCGCCGCTTCGTGCCCCCCTGAGTTTACTCCTGTGCGTGGCCTTTGTGTGGTTGAGAGCTCTGGTGACTGTCTGCAGCCCTCTCGCTTCCCTTGTGTGGGTGCGTATGCCCATCTTCAACAGGTTAAACGGCGATCAGGCCGCGATAATCAGCTGACTGGGGCCACTGCTGTTTTGTCTCCACAAGAGGTTTCCTCCGCGTTGCTCTGGCGGAGCGAGTGGTCTTGCCACGGCGGCTCGGCCCGCGAGTTTAATAAACCTTTTTAACCGGGGTTGCGTCCCTCTTTCTTAACCAGATGCATGCGTGTTTCCTACTCTCCCTGTCCCTGTGTTATTTACATTAGGTTTATTTGGTTGTATTTTGTTTATTTCGATTTTGTATTCTTTCTTTCATCCCATTCATTTAGTTATTTGACTTAGTTTGATTTCAATTGTCTCCTTTGTTTCTTATGTTTGCTGGGTTAATTTGAGGGGTTTGTCCCTTGGTATTGTTTATTATAAGTTCTAATTTAAACGATTTATTTTTGTATATTTTTGGTTTGTTTGAACTTTGGTTTGATTTTGAATGATTTTGTTGGTTTCTCTTCTGTTGTTGCCCCCATCCCACTAATTTGTTTTCCCCCTTTTCAGCTGCTGGAGGCCGGTGGTGGTGACGGTGCCGGTGAAAGGTGGTGGTGTCCTCCGGTTTGTGTGCTGTGCTCCCCTGGGATTTGGTCACTTCACTGTCCATCACGTGTGTGTGTGTGGGTGTTTTAAGTTGGTATTACTTTTTCATATTTGTTTGGCTCACTCCCCCTTCACTAGCACTCGCCCACCCCGATGCCTCAGCTCCTGATCAGGTCCCCCTTTTTCCTCCCTGTGTGAATGGTTTGCTTTTAAAAATACAATTTAATAAACTTGTCCTTTTTAAACTTTGGAACCACGTCTCTGCCCATCAGTAGAAACGGACCTGTGTGTCGATTTCCCTGGGTGAAATTCCCGGGGTGGCGTTGTCGTGCAACCGTTAGTGTGTACAAGCATACATATAGTACTCCGATTAATCACTTCCTCCTACTCCTCCCTCGCCACACTAAGGTAAGCGAGCTCCGTATTAAAGGCACAGATAAGACAGTGGCAATGATTTTCTCATCTTACTCTCACAAAGAAAGCAAATACATGCTCCAATTTCCAGCCGAGCACCTCTGTCCACGCTGGGAATGAGAAGGTGTTGGTGCTTAGAACAATGGAAATCAAAAATAACTCCCACTTCGATGCGATGAGACATCTCTACAGTGTATGCAGTGTGGATATATGCAGCGTGAAGGAATGCTCTTAATTTAGCCGCTGATAACGTGTGATCCAACTATTGGCATTCTGAGCTCAATTAAGCAGCTATAATCCAAACAAACTCACCACCTGCAGAGAGGGAAGTGCTGCCAGGGCCTCTGTGAAACGCTGTGATGTAACACCGTGATAGGTGTGGGGTGCAGCTGGGCTGAGAGAAGTGTACCTGCTGTTCTATTAACAAACCTCATTTCCATAATGAAAACAACAGTTAATTGTCAAAAAGGGAGGATGAGAGAAAGCGCGAATAAATGCGTGTGTGTGTGAACTTTGGTTGTGTAAATGTATTCACAAATGGACAGCAGGAAAATAGCAACATACAGTGATTAAATACAGTAATCAAATGGTAACTCACTGCACTTATGGCTAATTAATACACAGGACTTGGTAATTTAATGTAATTGGGAAGAGCAGCATGGTGACTGGATCATTCAGACCTCACATCGTTACACAATTGTCTAATGTTCAAATGTGTGTGTGGCTATGTGTTACCCAGGTTGTGGGGACATAAATCTCTTGATACAGTCACGTTGTGGGGACTCGCCTTTCTTATTAGGACGAAACGCAAGAGTCATTACGTAAATCGTTATATTTTAGGCTGTCTGTTTTCGTTTTGCCATTGTTAACAAGGAAGCAGGGGAATGTTTAAACTTAAAAAAAAGTCAATATACTTCATAACTCAGACTAGCTAACAGGCGGTGTTTGCTTGCCTCGTCCATCCGCCCCACCCTCCTCTGTCTGTGGACTTTCTTGCTCTTTATACTCCGTCACCTTGCTCCGGGCGTCTAATATTGCCACAGATGGGTTTACAGCGGAGTTAGCTGAAAGCGTGGAGTGTCTCATACAGACGAGAGGTGTTGTCAAAGAGTTTGTATTTGACGCTCCGGGAATGAGACCAGGCTCAAACTCACTGTCCTGCCTCCTTTCTGATCGTCTCAAAACAGCCCACAGCTCAACAGCAGGGAGACAAACCGAGTAAAACTTATTGCAGTAGCACCGTGGAAAACAACTTCTTCACAAGCCTTTAGGCTCCTGAGAAATCTTAATATTGTATTTTTTCTTCATATCAGTGTATCAGTGACAATTTGTCATTCAAAAGGTTCTTAATAGGGCAAAATAAGATCCTGCACACTTTCAACATGAAGAAAATAACATTTGAGTCATGAATATTCATGAAACAAATTGAATTATGTTGGAGAAATTGAATTATCTCAAGGCCTTGGCAGTTTCTGCACTTGCTACACACAAAAAAAAACTTAAAGCTGCACTAATCATTCATATCAACAATGAACAGATCAGTTTTAGAGGTAAAGCTGAGAGTGAAAACGCTGATGTCAATGAAAAGTTAACAGGCAACCTTTCATCTTTGCGATTAAAAGTTAGCCACAAGAGGCAGTCTGTAAAATCACTTTATTCTGTGAACTGAGAGCAGTTTCATCACCTGCCTTCATTTGGAATAACTAACCAGCTTAGATAGCCGGGGTTAGTTTACAAGACGCCTGACTGACTGTGGTTCTTGCCCCATCGGACTTCTTTTCAGCAATTTCGCCTCGTTCCCACATGTCGGGTGTTAACTAGGGGAGACTTTAAGATTACTCAGAGGAATGATGGCAAAAGCAACAAAAAGTAAGACTTTGTTTCTATGAAAGTGGAATTTCTCTTTAAAGCCAAATGGCTGAGTAAGATGAATATGTTTTGCCACAGATTCCAGGCAGGCCGCTACAGGAAGCACGACAGCCAGCAGCAAAGCCTGAATGAAAATCCTGAGCCTCTCCCTTCCTCTGTCCCAGGGTGTTTGACTGCTGTGTAATGCATTCAGAGATATCACTCTAAAATTGTTTGGGGGGTCACTGGGAGTCAGGGTATGAGCCTTCGCAGATTGGAGAGATTGCCAGACTCCAGCAGACTGTGAAATGGAATATGTTGTGTGTGTGTGTGTGTGTGTGTGTGTGTGTGTGTGTGTGTGTGTGTGTGTCCCTCTCTCTCTCTCTTTGTATTTACACCAGGGCAGGACTTTATTGTATTGGACGCTCACAGCCCAGTCTGCTGAGAGACAGGCTGACCGCCCGGACCTGTCATTGTGTCTGTCAAACACCAGCCATTGGCAGCCATTTTGTAAAACACTGCACCACGACTCCTTTATTTAGTTCTGTCCTGCTCACTTCATCAGGCCTGCAGTGAGCAGTTCATGGGGGTGGATACGGACTGGTACATAAGGACTGAGGCTTGCTGGTTCGGTACGTTCAGGTTCGATCACTTTTAGGGTTTTAAACATCTCTCCTTTGACACACAGGAAGCCAGAGCAGTGATTTTCAGGGCCAGTGTAAGGTTCTCCACTTTCTTGGTGTTAACTTACCACCTACTGATTTCAGTTTTCACACCTGTGCATAACAATTATCCAGTTTCTGCCCCCATTTGCAAAATGAGAGCTGACAGTTGTGTCTAATTTGGATGAAAGTGTGGGCTGCATATTGTGGTAAGAGGCATAAATGTCTGCAGACTTTGATATGACTGATAGTAGAGATGTCAGATCACAAGTTAATCTGAGGGCACAGCAGTTTGCCACAGCTAGCGGCGATCTCCACACTGCGTTTGACCTGAGCATAAACGTAATATTTCTAATGGTTTGTTACACTAGAGTTGGCTTGTTGGCTGTGTTCAGGATTTGATTTTGGTGGGTCTAATGAGGCAAGGTAGAAAATTCAGCCAGTGTTATTGTAAAACTCTCTATAGTATGGCTACAATATACCACAATTCATGCAGGTTTGAATATTGTGAGACGCTTACCGATGTGACTCATCTCTTTCCTCGATGTTTCGTGTCATATTTGGGAAGGTATCAGCAGAAACCATGCAGTCAGCACTTCGGCTTTTGTTGCTTTTATGTGACTAGACAGCGAATGATATTTTCACAACGAAGAGGTCTCATATTTTTAGGTAGCGTTGTCAATGGCAACATTAATGGTTTCTATTGTAATGCCTCAAAGTACACAGACAAATTAATGTGATTTAGAAGCAAAGTAATCAGAATGTTTATGTCCAGGTCAGTGGTCAAAGGATCCTCAAATGCCGTAGCCAAGACACATCACATATCACCAGTTAAATCAACCACCACTTAAACTGGGACACCAGCGTTCCCCAGATGAATGGACTCTCCTCAGTAAACTGTCTTTCCACTCTGTCTTGCACTTCTCGGTCAGGTCCTTCTCAAAAGCAAGGTGAATTAAATGAGCTTTCCAGGGGTGTGACATGCATCTTGGTGCTCATTGAACACATTTCTCAGAGCAGGAAAAGAGTTCTCACAGCCTTTTACTGTTAAAGTCAAATCAAATGATGCATTTCTTCCCCAAGAAAAGTCGAACTGGGAAACTATCCAGGAATACCTGTCTGGATTTATCCGCCTGAGTTTGACTGGAATTACACTTAATTCTCCAGGATGAAGGTTTGGAGAAGATACAGATACAAAGCTGCCATTTGGTTCTGAGGTAACCACTAATGGCGAATACAGAGGCCCAGACCCTGGTAGTGGTGGTGACGGAGGAGGAATGCGAGAGAGATGGTGGTGGTGGTGGCTGCACTTGTCTCTTGCACTTGCGGCGAGAAGCACACTGTAAAGCCGCGAGCTGTAAAACTAAACCAATGAAGTGAAAGAGGCTAAATTCTGCTGAGCTGGAGAAGTTGGTGTGCCACATTTCTCCATGCTCGAGATTTAAAAGATGAATAAAGCCAGCCTGTTTTCCTCTCTTTAAACAACACCACGCCGTACGAAACACAACAGGAAGCAGCCCTCCTGATAGACATTGTAGCACTGGAGATAACATCACTGGCAACTGAGCCACTCAAATAAATAAAGTTTTCCACAACTTACAGATAAATACAAGCTACATCCAGTCATTGTCAGATATCAAGATGAAGAACACAAAAGCTCCTCTTCTGACTGCGCCATCAGCCGGATGTATCAGGACAATTTGTCACACGCTCTCAGCTTCAGTTTGATCTCTCGCTGTACGTCGCGGCAAGTGTTGTTCTATATCAGCAGCGCAGTATGTTACACTTGGCTTCCTGTCAATCACCTGACACCCACAGGAAATGGGAAGTCTCCCCGAAAGAAGAAAAAAATCTCTTTAAAAGCAAGCCGTGCACACTGTACTGCAGGATCCATGTCTTCTTAAATGCTGTGCTTTTGTGAACTGACAGCGATTCAGAAATGTTGCATGGTGTAGGCTTGTCAGTCAGATGCTACTCCTTATCGGGCATGCGTGACCAATTTAGCATGTTGAATTGGCAGCAGAAGCAGACGACAGTGATTAATGAATCTGTAATTCTCAGTGTCTTACCATTAGTAGTGATGTTGATGCCTGAGGAGAGATCAAAGGTCAAGAAGGCAAGTCATCAAAAGCAGCCTCTGGGAAGCCGAAATAGAAATTTCATGGGAATCTGGTCAGTACTCTAGTTTTTCTCCTCTTCCTGTGGAACCAAGTGTTGGACAGACCAAGCATCTGATATTGTCCACAAATAGTTCTGGTGTTGTGCTCATTGAGTCCCAGTTGTGGAGACAGCCAACCAATAAGAACGGGCCATAAAAAGCAACTGCAGTCCTGCTAACCCATTACTGCAGGTTCTGTGCTGACTGACATGAAAATATGTGCAATTCAGTTTTTTTCTGGTCATTTCCTAAATTAGGGGCTGGCTACTTCCAGTTCCTGTAAAGTATGTGTTAAGACATCAGAGCATCTGTTTACAAAAATTTGAATTTGCCCGAAGGAGGTTTGTTCAGGTTGCACAGTGGCCGTGCCAATGCAAAAAAAAAAAAAAAAAAAAGTTAAACCTGGTTCAATTTTTGCCAGGCTGCATTGCAAAATCAACTGCACATTCCTAGTAGATTACTTTGAAATATGAGTATTGCATCTAAAACAGTCATTGCAGTTATAATTTTACTGTTTACCATTCAAACTCCTGGCTCTGGTTATTGTGGCATGTGATACTTTACTCAAACTAGTCTTGCCTCATTTGATGTCTTGATGATGGTGGTGGAGACCGCTGTCTCACAGCCTGATCCAAAATCTTCCAAAGGTGTTATAAAGGCCATAGCATATACAGAAAGTCACATCATTTCCAACCTAATCAAACCATTCAGTGAGCCCTTGTGTCCAGTAGTGTCTGCATTTGTTATGTTGCTCCATTCTTCACCCTTTTCCAATAATTTGTGTCTCTGCATTTAAAGATATATAATTAAAGGACTACAATAGCACCATTCAAATCAGTATTCACTACATACAGTGTTGGCTGCTGTTCCCATTCTGTGCAGGCTGTAATTGAAAGCTCCCATGGAGAGTGTTAACACCCTTTCTGTCTGCCCACAGAGTAGCATGATCTTCTTCTGCTGAACTCAAAATCTCTCCAGTGGACTACGGAATGCCAGAAATACAGTATGAATTTTGGGGAGCTTTGGACAAAAAGATAGGCGCTAGTACAAGTATGAAGCCAGACTTCCATTAATTCCATTAATGATGTGTGTGTATGCCTATGTGTCCCTCATAATCACCACTACAGGGACACAGACACCAGACGTACAACAGTCTTTCTTATCTTTCAAAAAATGATGATGAAATAGTTATTAAACTAAACTATAATTGGGGGTTTTAATTAGTGATTTTAAAACAGAGATAGTTTGTGTGTGTGTGTGTGTGTGTGTGTGTGTGTGTGTGTGTGTAACATGTATTCCTTTTGTTGTGGGGACATAAATCTGTTTACTCAGTCTCATTGTGGGGACAAAATACAGGTCTCCATAATGTAAATCACAGGCATGCTTGTTCTTGTCAAAGTTAAAGTCAAAGTCGGGTTTATTGTCAATGTCTTCACATGTACCAGACAGACTGAGGAATCGAAATTACGTTTCCCACTATCCCACGGTGAGACAAGACAAGAAGTAAAGTGCACAGGCACAAAGAATAAAGACAGACATATGCTAACACTGCAGTAAACAATAAACAGAAAATAAATACTACAAATGAACAATAGGGAATAGGATTTCACAGCGTAAATGTAGAAGTAGCAGCAAAAAGTTTTATACATAATTTAGAGGATTGTAATTGTGCAAAGACAGTTATATCCTTACCCTAACCATCACAACTAAATGCCTAACCCCAAACCCCTGAACCAAACCCTGACACTCACCTAACCCTTCACACCCAGTCTGAACCTTCAAACAGTCTTTGAGGTTGTGATGCCCAGCCAAAATGTCCCCACTTCCCAAAAATGTCCTCACTCTGTGTGTTAAAAACTCCTCACTATAGCAAGTACAAGTATACACAAACACACACACACACACACACACACACACACAGAAAATTATGAATGGCATCACTTAGTGCTCAAGATGTTTTCTGACATGAATGAACTCAAATTGCTTTGGGCAGAAAGGTGAGTGAAGGCAACAGCAGACAATTCATGTTTCAACAGCAGCATTATTGATTGTATCAGGGGAAATCGGTATCTAACAAGTATGCACCATCCTCTGTGCTCTCACACCCACACACACACACACACACACACACACACACACACACCTATCACACACTACTATTAAATTAGCATTCTCTGGGCTGTAAGGAGAGCTGCAGGGCTCTGTGTTCAGTTCCCCCCGGGTTTCTATGTAATCTCTTTCTTCCAGCCTGCTATACTCCCTCCTGTACCGGCTCTCTCTCTCACACACACACACACACAACTAAGCATGCATGCATCTACACATTCCGCCGAGCATGTGCGCATATACACACACCGGCCCTGCCATGGTACCAGTCTCTTTGATTGCCCTCCAGTTCTCTAATGAATAATTTAGCTCCAAATACATTCTGACACAGTGACACCCAGATAAAGTAAGTGAGGGATGGAGCGAGGGAGGATGAAGAAGGAAAATAAGAAATGAGGACACATCCCCTCACAGGAGAGATATGGGTGAGTATGGGGTGGGGTGGTGGGGGGGTGTCCATGGAAGTGCTGAAAATAGGAAAGTTGTAGCTGAGGTGAAAGGAGATGGAAATGGGACAAGGATGCTGACTTTGCTGACAGAATTAGAGTGATGAGAGGAAACAGCTAAAGGGGATTTAAAGGAATTCAGTGGATTCCAATCATGACCCCCTGTGAAAGAAAAACCATGTCAAAATGTCCATCAGCACGTCTTAAACTTAGTCCACGGATATGCACAGTGTTTGGTGGGAAGCACTGAATGTAAACAGAAACTTTCTTTACAAGGAAACTCCAACTAGGGCACCTTTAAGTTTGCATGGACTGATAAAAACAGCAACACAAGACATCAGATTACTTACGAGACTCCAAAAAAATCTGAGGCTGCTATTTCACAGCAGTGCAGTATATTGACTATTATTCAATTCAAACCCACAAACACCAGCGCCAAGTTAGCAGGAAATGGAGTTTGCTGAACCTCACGTGCATCACCACAAGTGCCTCATGCATCAGGAGAAGTAAGAGCAGTGATTCCCCTCAGCCACTAACTAAATGTAGGCAGCAAACCTGAAAGCAGGCCTATCGACCCTCTCGCTTTTCCTGGAATTTTCCCATAGTTACCATTCTTTCACACTCTCCTTCCATTTAAATATTTTCCTGTAAATCTCCAAAATTTTAACCTTTCTGAAAAAAGGTTAGCTCTAATGTTGACGGGAGGAATTTGATCTGTTTGCTACATTCTCATCCGGTGGCAGGTGGCGGTATGTAGAACATTAGCTGTAACATCTAGTAATGAGAGGTCATTCACTCAAACAGCACCCGCTAATAAACAAAAAGAAGAAGATAATGGATGGACATGAAAGGGATGGAGTCCCTGCCAAAAAGACTAAAGGTCTGTGCAAGTCTTTCATCATGTGGGAGGAGGTTTACCTGTTCTTAATGAAGAGTAACATCGGCCAAAGTCATGCTTTTTGTAAAAAATATGTCACATGGATTTTAATGTATCACACAGAGAGAAAGGCAGCAGCATGAGAAACATGCTCCACCAATGACTTTATACTATCTCTACAAACCATTTTCATAACCACCCTCTCTTGCCAATTGTCTCTATCCAAAGCAATTTTATCCATACCAATGGCACAGCATCAGGGGCAGTTTTGGGGTTCAGTATCTTGCCCAAGGGTACTTCGGCATGTGAACTGCAGAGGCCAGGAGTTGAACCGCTGACCTCCTGACTGGTGGACGACCGCTCTACCTCCTGAGCCACGGCCACCCCAGGTGGGCTGGTAACCTCTCTCAAAAAGTCAGCCATAAGTGATGTGTCCATACAAGTAATACAAAAATGAACAAAGTGCTGAATTTATATTTCCTTTTGTGTTTTCATTTATTTAATACATTTATAAAATCACAGCATATCACTTTTAACAAGGAATCAACTTCTGACCATCTGACTGTAGTCACTTAATGTGAGAACTAGTTAACCCAGTCCTTGTTGCTCTGATATTTTAAAGCAAGTGGTTGCCTAGTGGTGATTTTAGGATGAGCTCTCTGTACCCTTGTATAAATGTAAAGGGTGTGTGAAGTGTGGTTAGGGTGGCAGGACAAAAGTCTGAAAGTCGAGATCCTCTCAAGGCTCAAGGACTCCAGCAGCAGAACATGGACAAAGATGTGTTAAATGATAGATCACACAGGGATCTCCAGGTCGCTGTGGCAAAAGTGCATTATTATCAAGACTGTGTTGAAGTCGTTCTCTGTGCCAGGGAGTCCATTCCCCTCCAGTTCAAAGGAATCGCCAACTCCATATTCCTGGATTACCCCTCAGGAGTTGCACAAGGCAGATCTGCATTCATTGAGGTCAGACGGTTGATCTGTGGATGAGATGGCATCATTCATATCTCGCACGACGTACTTAAATTATGTTAAAGTAAGTAAGATAAATGTGGACAACACATTTTAGGCCACTGGCTGCTTTGTAGTTCTTTCTCTCTTCTTCTCATGATCTCTACAATTGTTTAAACATGTTGGTTGACACTATGGCTGCAAAGCTATGCATACTGTTTTATGCCAGAGGAAGGAAGATGAATGTGTGGAGAGCATTTAATAGGCTTTTAGCTGCTCTTTATTTAGACATATCACCAGGGCTGGTCAGACTATGACACTTTACCCTTTTTATGAAAAACAAATGGTTCTTATTTTACCTTCGTATTAAGATACCATAAACATCCCAAACACAACCCATTCAGCAGTTAATAAAACTGAGCCTTAACACAAATTTACTATTACTATCACTGCTATTATTCCTGCTATTTTTTCTCCTAGTTTTCTATACCTACATCGTTCAAGATAACTCAAGTCCATTCAATCTCCCTTATTTAAATGGCTTAAAACGCCATCACCTACCCTGGAATATAGTTCACCCCAAACTGTGACCACGTCCAAAGCAGCTCTTGCAATGATACTATTTCTCTGTGCAAATGTCTTGTGTGATGCAACATCTAAAAGATATTCCTTCTTCTCACCTGTTCATAGGACAAACTCACGTATACATTATATCTTTTTGGATAAGAAGCATCTTCCATTAATGAGTAAGTGTGAATATAAGGCAATAGTAAACCCTGAACATGTTTTCAACATCAACAATGAACTCTTAGGCTTAGCTTTTATGCCAGTGTCACACAAAAAGTCCCAAAAATTCAGTAGGGGAACTCATGACAGCTACTGAGCTCACATGTCAAATAAACCACCTCCATAACAACTGAGTAAAGTAAATAAGTAAGATGGAACGGAAATCCTTTCATTTTTCTGGTAACCTGTACCTTTAAGACTTTCTCTTTTTTTACTCAGTGAGCACCTTAAGGATCCAACAGCTGGTTTGAAATCACAGAAGCACTATCTGATACCCATCCATCATCTGAAAGCATGGCCTCATAAATGTAAGCTACAGGCCATGCTCGGAGCCGTAAGAGCAGCATCATTACCACAGAGTCCATTGATTACCCAGTAATAATGTAGGCCTGATGGCCTGTAGGCATGTATAAATCTCTGAGCAGAGGAGTATTCTCTGATGGCTGACTCATAATTCAGTGGACAGGCAGTGGAGGGCGGGGCATTAAGTGTGTCCTGCTATAAAACTTTCCAGTGGACGTGGACGTAAAAAGCTTGAGTGAAATTAAGCCAAGACAAGATTCTGTTGGCTCATATTAGCTTTAACAACAAGTGGGTTAATTTAGACTCTTTTCATCTACTTTAAAAACGAACATTACACTATCTTACTTTTTTACATTACATTACATTCATTGAACTGATGCTTTTATCCAAAGTGACCTGTATTAAGTGCATTTAAAGATTTAAAAGCTCTACCAATGACAACAGTGTGGCACCATAATCATATCATTTCAAGGTTCCAAACTTCATTCATCCTCAAGTCCTAAGAAAGAAATTGTAACTCCAAAAGTAGACATATAAAAGAAAACAATGCACATTCAAAAATACTCATCAAACAGTTGGTTTGAACTAAGGTAATACAACAGGGAGGCCTTGCGGTTGCCAATCAGATTTCAAGGATGACCAATGGAGTATCTGAGAGCTGAGAAACATTCAATGACCCCAAGAAGAAGGAAAACCTTTCAAAAATCGCTTTGCAAAAGACTTTTATCTTGAGGTCTTGGATTACTCTTTAAAGAAACAGTGTCGCCAACCAGTGACTAATAACTTCAAGACCTTTATTTCTTGCCAAGGAGCAAAGGTGAGACACAAGAAGATGCACAAAAGCGACAATATTAGTGAAAGAAAGAATGGAGAAACAGGTGTAGTTGGAGATGTGCTGATGCAACCCATGCATCACAGCTGGTTGAGCAGTGAAATGGCAGAGGGTATGAGAGAGAATTTATGTCTGTTAGCTTTGGCTGAGCGTTGTCTGAGGCGGAAACCAGAGGGCAGGAACTTCAATTCTAAGTGCAGGGGGGAGTGTACTGTCAAATATGATGGATTCTGCTTTATTTAACAACCGTTTGTTGTACAGTTCAGATAGACTTTTCTGCTGAGTGCCAATAATTTTGCTTCTGACTTTCATCACCCTTGTTAATGATCTCTGTTTGAGGTTGAAAGAAAAAGAGAAAACTGACTCAAACATTTACACAACAACGTCATCAGGTATCTGTCAACACGGAACCCGGCTAGCTTCCTCAGACAAAAAGAAATACTGCTGGTTTTTCTTAGTCATCATATCCGTAATCCTATCAAAGGTCATCTTATTGTCATTTATGATGCCCAGATACAATCTCAACATTACTTGGAGGTGAAATCAATGCGCATCTTTGTTTTTTGTCATATTCAATTCTAAAAAGGCTTCTCATTCTACACCAGTTCAAAAACAGTTTAAAACAGGACTACAAGACATTCTGTATTGTTCAGCAGGTTTGCCATGAACCAGAGAGACACTAGCCAGGGTGCTAGGCAGCAGGACCTCCAGTGTCTCGAAATCTGGCCAAGTCCCCCAGAAAGGAGACTCCTATGAATCATCAGAGGAGGATTCAGACAGGAAGCTAGCCAACTCAGGAATGGGACATAGCTGGAGGTGAGGAGGCCAGTAGTTTGCCGACTCAGTAACCGGAGCTGGCAGGAGGCTAGCAGGCTGGCAGCTACCAGTCCAAGGTGCGGACTGAAGGCTAGCAGGCTGTGGTTTAGATGGCTGGGAAGCTGAGACAGAGTCTTGGGCTGATAGATGGAAACAGCTATAATCAATATATCACCAAGAGTTGCCAAATACTGTTAATGAGCACAGATTTTGGTTCGATACCTGACAGTATCAAACCTGGCAACTCTTGATGACAAGACTCTGGGAATCTGCACACAGTCTCTGCCCTGAATTGGTGTTGGTTTGAACAGCCTGTTGGATTTCTGTTTATGTGCAAGTTAAATGAAGGAGATATGTGTGATAGCTTTAGAAGTAGATGTATTTTTTCAGAGCCAGCATTCAGGGTTGGGCTTAAGAGCATTTTGTCAAACCTGAATCCTTTTAAATCCCTTATGAAATCTGATTATGTTTAGCTTTCAGTTACAAGTGTCTACTCAACACAGCAGCCATTACAGAATTAATGTGTAATCTACTGGAAAAGAAACACCTAAAATTGTGTCTTTAGTGTCAGATGTGTAAATCATATTACTGGAAAAAAATAGTATATTGGCTGTGGCAGGTTATTAATCAGATGTTCATGTTCTTTTAATGAAACCAGCTAAAACATCATTGTTAAACCGACAAAAGCGGGACACAGATATATAGATATGCATACACATCTAACACACATACACACAGACATACAGTTTGTGTGAGGAGTTACCAAGTTTCATAGAATCAATAAGTAGCCAGATCAAGTGTCCTTCACAAAGCACTAATTACTCCTGAGTGGGTGAGTGTTCCCAAGTAAGTGGCCATTAATGCTTTTTGTCATCTGATGACTGATTTTCCGCTCGGGCGCAAGCGAGCTCGTTCTTTTCCATTATTCAGTGACAAGGCCCCTGCCGTGTGCGTTTGATCTTAGCCACTTTTGGTTTTGATTATTTTTTTTCTGTAGTTGAGTCTCACCTCTGCCTTCCTGGAGCTGGAGAAGAATACAGAGACCGGCAGTGTTGCCTCGTGTTGAAACATTGGCTGAGTGTGCACTACAAGACCTTCTTAGCTTGTAAAAATTTAAAGCGTGGTCTTCAAGTCTGGTAGATAAGCCAAACTTCCACAAGGTCACCAAGCTATCAGTGTGATTTATGTGGAGGCTCGAGCTGCTCCAGCCGGTTATGTAGTGGTAAACAAAAAGATGGCTTAACTCCATGAAATCCTGGGTCAACAATTAGTAACAGAAAAGAAAAAAAGAACGATATCTGTGAAATAGAATCCATTTGCATTTCATTTCCATTAATTACATTGCTGTGTTTCCTATATTATTCTCAGATTTTTTTTATTATTATGGATTTTAGCTCATGAATATAAGAGTAGAGTAACTCAAGAAACAAAACAGAAAGTATATCTACAGTTTCAAGCTTTTGTTTTTTTTAAACAACAGCTAATAAATACCAGGTATTGCTTTTTGTTCAGTTGCCAGTATTGTTGGTAGAGGTGGGGAATTATGAGATAGGAGTCCAATGTTTATGACTTACAATGACAATATAATACTATATCCATTCAATTTGGACGTAATTATATTGGATGATGATAACGTGAGGCATCCACTGTTGTCTGATTTTAAGGCACTTTTTTATCATTAAGCAGCTAACAGTTGATATATTGCAGTTCAGTGGTAATTAGAACTTGGATGTTAATGTAATTTACAAATAGGAATTTGCAATTGCAATAAATCTGCATCTAAAATCATGGCTTCGACAAAAATCATGGCGTCAGCAGTGTTGAGTATTGAGTTGTACATAAAAACATTATATCCATGTGCATTCAGTGATATCGTGGTTCATTTAAGGCCGTCGTGTCTAAGACTTCACCGTCTCCAGCGGCATTATTGCATTATTGCTCACAGTAGTCTGAACAGTCGCAGTTAATCAGCTGCGATGTAAGTGGAACACTAAATGGTCAACCGACCCTGTATAAAGTATGCATTGTTTAATCAGACTATTAGATGAACTTAAGAGCCAGTGGCTGCCCACTCTTTCTCAGTTTAGCTCACCTCTGCATGATTGACAGCGTCTGACTGAGTGACGCTCTATTACCATGCAGAGTAGGTGGTAAGTGCGAATGTCAGTCATCTCGAGTTAAGAAATGAAAATGTAGCCGAGACCAGAAACCTTTAATTTGAGTGAATCATATGTAAGTTATACTTTTAACAAGTTTAACATTGACAAGGGCATCATGCTAAGAAGTGAAGTTTGTTATAAAACGTAATAAATTCGAATGCCGGCCGTGGACGTACACTGGGGAGTCATTTGGGTTGATCAAGATGCAGTTCTCCCCTATCATCAGACTGCTATTGTATGGCAGTCAGGCACAGATGACAAAATAGAACTTATTTCAGCCAGACTCCCCATAGTCAGAATGTGTCAGTAGATGTGTAAGTGAAGATCATGCATTGATAAGTACAGTATGTGGAAATAAGGTTGAAAATCAGTCCAGCCCGGTGTAGCCTGAGGCTCAATAGACAGAAGGGAAGATTTGGCTTTAAAACCAAAGACATAGAATGTCTGACACCAGCAATTAGAGCAAATTCAACTGATTGCCGACATGTGACCGTGATCTTTCATGTGAAATGGTCTATCAAAATAAAAGCACTCCTCTAAAACATTTGCTACAATTCCCAATTTTTTTATTTTGACAAAGTAAACCAATTGGCTTATGATCCACTTTTGGACTGCGACCCACCATGCACCACTGCCAGGGACTGAATTTGGGCCTTTTAGAAACGTTCAGTAGACGTCCAAGTATCTCTATCAACAAATAACCATTGTCACTGACAGAACTAATAGCTTTTAATTAGCATTTTCCCTCCGTTGTGACTGAGATCTCTGTTGTCAGTTCAGCTGTGATGCACAGAATGTTACTTCCTGGTTAACAGACTTTTAAAAGAAAGTAAAAGCAATATAAATAACCCTAACCTGATAACTCTGTCATATCAAACAGGCTGCTGAGCTGTTCATCTTATGTGCAGTGCTTATGCCACGATTTGGTGGTTTAGCCTCCCAAATTCCCTGTTGTTCCTCATGTTTCCCCTCCTTTGTGTTTCATGTGTGTGTGTGTGTCTGTGCTGAGCTGGGCGTGGTCACCTCCTTCCTCCTGACGCCAATTCACCTGCACACCTGAGGTTCATTTAACAATCATCTCCTGCAGTGCATAAACCCTGACTCTTCAGCAGAGTCTTCACTAGTCTGAATCTTGTCATTCTTACACTCACAAACAGGGTAGGACGTGTTAATTAGCGAGCAATCGAGGTGCAGGTTTTGTTAACTTTGAACAGAACCAGGCTAGCTGTGCAAAGCTAACATGTTGCTTACTGTTCATATGAGAGTGATGTTGATATTCTCACCTAATATCAGCAAGAAAGAAGTGAATGGGCATCCTGCCCAAAATGTCAAAATATCCCTACTGCTTATCTTCATGGTGTGCCAGACAGGATGCATCTGCTCTCCTGAAGGCGCAGTATGTGCTTAAATAACTTTGACCTCCTGAGGTTCCAGAATCTTGTCATTCTGGATGTGATGGGATTAATTCCTTGAGTTTATAATCACTATAAATGGAAAATAATGTGAATGTGAATTACATCTATTATGCTATTATGATTAATTTGGTCTGTAGTTCACTTTCATCTCCTGAGGGCTGCTGGAGGTGTACTTACTGTTCTAGCAAGGAACTCATTTCAATCCAGGAGCCTCATAGGACTTTATGTAGCACAGCTCGTGTGTGTGTGTGTGTGTGGGTGTGTGTGTGTGTGTGTGTGTGTGTGTGTGTGTGTGTGTCTGTACGTGTGACTCATTAGTATATTTCCCATTGCTCTTTCATTCCAGTCTGCAGCAATATGAATGTGTAGCCTGGCCACCAACACAAGTGTTAATCTCTCTCTGACCTCCTAGCCTCTTGCCTCTAGTGTACGAGTGACAGCTCAGATTCCCTCAGCACAGCAAGAAATTGCATTTACCTAACCTTTAGCACTCCGCGGTACTGCAGTACATTGGATACAGAGAAGTCAGTACATACCCCACCACCATACTCCCAGATATAAACAAGCTGAGTGTCTATCCAAATTTTAGCCAAATTTCAAGAAAATGCGACTGAATGCTTGTTTCCATCCACTGCTGTTGTGCAGTTATTAGGAGTTGGTTCAGTGAATAATTAAAAGAGCACCAGTCAAACATCAAACAGTGAAAAGAAATGCAGAAAACATGATGGGAATTAGACATTTCACTTTATTTCATGTATTAATGTGAGGGAGGTTTCATCAGCTCTGTGATTTTAATCTCCACAAACAGCGTCTTCTTCTTTGCTTTTCTTGCATTTGGTTTCCAAGAAATGATACAGTGGACACCAATCAAATGCCAAGGCCTCTGTCAACATATTGTGGGTCAACAGTGTCCTTACACTAAACCAGAATTTTGCCAATTTTTCAGCATTAGCACACAACTTTATGAATTTTCCAGCATTTACAGCTGTTTGTTCAGACTGTAATTATGAGCCATTGAGCACAGAAAACCATTAGCTATAGTGTCAACAAACTGGTGGCAAATTGGCAAACAAGCCACTATCACTGGCAGTTATATCCCCCCACACCCAGCAGCTAATTCATGCTATTTACTGTATTCACTTGCAATGGGAAAAATGTATGAATGCACCCAAGGGAGAATATTTGGAGTTTTTCCTCTTCTTCCCATCCTGTGTGAACGTAGCAGCAGTATATATGGAGCTCACATGCATCTGAAGCCTGAGGGTCACAGCTGAAACTTGAATCTAGCCAGGAATTATTTGCCTCCCATCACTCAATATGTGACACTCTATGCACCAAACCTTCCTCCGGTTATTAAAACTTGGCCATCTTGCGATGGGTGACATTCAGTATCTTATTGCCATAAAGTTTTAGACATTTTACACCTGATATGCTTTGATTGCTGAGAGGCCTGATGGTGTTGAGAGTCTTGTTCCAAATGATCCAACCATGGCGTCCAAATCTCCTGCAAAGTGTTACCAGATTGTGTCATGGATTTTGTATCTTACCTTTTCCACTGAGGATGCAATAACGTATTTTCTGCATTCATATAGATGCAGCTCGTGCAATTTCTGTTGCCCCTTATGTAAAATACATGCCTTTCATCACACTGCAGCCATGTGACTTCCCCACAAGCAACAATTTGCAGCCATTTAATTGGCTCTGCATTATCAGATGGAACTAGATGAAGGCGAATTGCCAACACAAAGTGTGGCTCATTTCAAACACAAAATGTGGGTGGACTACAAGTGAGCTGATAATACCAGTCTATTTATTCATTACACAGAGAGAGGAAAGAGTGGGAGACGATAGGAAGGAACCTGTGTCAGGACTGATAATAATAATTCATTACAATGCAGAGGTCTGCAGATTATATAAAAATGGCAGAAATGACATTGTTCCTAAAGAGCAGTTTATTGGAATGCAATTACAATGCAATGAATGAGTGGCTGCCATGATGAATATTTGATTTGTAGCTGAGCCTTGACATTCAGAGCAATTTTGCTGTTGGTAATTATTAGAGTGAAAGAAAGATTCTTCAGTCTATAAGGCACAGAGGTCACTGCACAGCAGCTCACACTTCCACTGCTGCAGTGGAATAGTAGTTGGATGTGGTGGAGGCAGACAGTGGACTTTTATTAAAAGCTGAATACTGTCCAGTCATGTAATACCTCCCTTATATGAGGTTTCATGTATTACATTAAGCAGCGGAATTGCTCAGTAGTGGCCAGGCTTTCAGGCTATGTATGGTATATTTTATATTTGATCAAGTCAGTTTGAGAGCTGAGCTGCTTCCACTTAACATTATAATACTGCTGACATTACTCTCTTTGAATGTGGCGTCGAATTTTTTGCTGAACGTTTTGATCAGCCATACTGGCAAGAGCACAACTCTCTGCGACTCGACGTATAGCTGCAAGTTTAAGTTTGGAGTTTGGTACAGAAAAATCTGCAACTGGCCAGTGCAGGCCGAAGCCACTGAGGGGCTCTTAGGAGCATTTCAAAAGTCTCCGGCAACTTGAGAAAATTCTCTTTGCAGCGACTGGGCAGAGAGAACAAAAATGAACTGGAGTGAAAGGAAAAGCCAGGAAACATCCTTTCCACCATCTGAGTTTGCCTCAGATGCTGTCAGTCCTCTAATGGGTGTTTTTAAGGGCCCTTACACACCTGCCTCGCGGACTTTCAGACCTCTCAGTTCGATCCAAACCAAAATTACAGGTGTGAAACCTCCCCGGACCAAATAGCTAAACTTTGGTCTGACGAAAAGAGGTGGTCCAGGTCCGAATTGAACCACGGTTTGGTTCATTTTCTAGTGTGAAAACACTTGTTTAGATACTTCAAGCTTTTGGACCAATCACAGGAAGGTCTGGCAGGAGGAGGACAGCAGATGCTTAGCTGACATACATATTATGTTTGAGGATCAAAAGTTTTCTTAAGTTGGAAGAAAGTCACAAAAATCGGACACCTTTCAATTATAATCCGAGGAGATGAGAGAGAGAGGAAGTGAATTGATTTGACCACTGATTTGGCCTCTTCATTGGTTGACTATAAAAAAATATAAAATATTCATTAAGCAAAACAGAAAAATTAATACTACAGCATCCTCTTCAATCCAGTAATTTCAGCACAAGCCTTGAAAATCCATATTGGTTGAAGGTTGTAGTGCTTAGAGGGCCTTATATATCCTCAGCACTGCCTAAATAAAGCAGAACGTAATCTCTCAGCTCCGAGGAAGATGGAAATGTAAGGCACAGACAAGAAGAATACTGTAGACGTCATGTGTTTGATAACGAAATCAATAACGTGTCTAAAGAGCCGACTGAAATAGATTTTAACACCCATTCAGATGAATGACTCACGTCCTCCATTCAAGGTGCTGCCTGCAGAGATCAAACATGGCAGGTTTCCAGTTATGCTTTGAGTCGCGATTACACATTTTCACAAATTTAAGATTGGGGGTAGTGGTGGTGGGTGCTTCACCTGCAGCACTGTGGTTCAGTGACTTAACATAGCACAAGAGGGATGGGGGAAAAAAACATAGCAGTGTGTGTGTGTGTGTGTGTGTGTGTGTGTCTGTGTGTGTGTGTGTGTGTCTGTGTGTGAGTGTGAGCTGGTATTAACTGGTGGTGAGGACCTGCTGATCCCCGCCGCTCCTCCGAACTCAGACTGTCATTTGGAGGAGTTGTTCGTCGCTGCTCACCCATATTGACTTTTGACTCTGTGGGTTTTATGTTCCTGCTGAATTCAGCACAGTCTCTGAAGAGAACTCCACCCCCCACCCCCACCCCCTTTGTTTTCAGTGCAAATGAAATATTGATGAGAGGCCCTGGCCTCTTTTTTTTTTTTTTCTTATATTCCTTCACTCATTCCCACTCTGGCTCCCTCTCTCCCTTGCTGTTTTGTGCCTTTATTCTCTAGGCCCCTCTATCTTGTTTATCATCACTTTCTCTATTCTCGTCTTTCTGCTGCAATCTTCAAGCAGATGGTGGAGAAATGGGCAATGCCATGTATGTGTTTTTATGTGCGGATTAGTGTATTTAAAAAGATTCTGAAGGCAGAAGACGCTATTTCACATTGTAGGATTATCGCAATAATTTAAAGGTCATTATAATCAATATTTTTTGCACAGCCTGACATCAGATGGCATTAATAAAGGATTTTCCTCTAGATGAATAAACTAAGCCTTCTCAGACTTTCTTCAGTCAACTCATTTAATGTGATGAACCCATTTGATTTGTTTTTGATCTGCTATCACTCATGAATTTGACTAAATATTAGGCTGATTTGCTTTGAGTAATTAGCTCAAACGGGGGGGAGGAAAGTGTTTCCCTTTTAGTGAAATAGCAGCACAGCAGGATGAATATAATTTGATGGATTAATACTTCGATTAGGAGACCTCTGGTTAATCCAGGTAGTGGATTAACACTAAAAAATGCTAATATAATAAATGCAAACTAGGTTGAACTGTGAGTTCTGATCATATCTAGGAGCCATGGAGGTTTAGTGGTTTGCTCTGCAAGATCTACATCTAGGTTAAAGTTGCAAGAGTGACACTTAAATGTAAAGACAGATGTGCTGAATGTGCTGCAACAGAGAAGAGAATCCAGGCTGCACTGCTTAAGACCTCAAAGATCCCTTTTATTTCCCTCAATAGAACCAACTCAAAACTGAGAGTAGTGAGTAATGATGCACAAATGCAGGAACATGCACATGCGCATGCTGTGTTCACTAATGTGGGGTTATGACTTCATGGTAACAAAATCCTTATATCTCAAAGACTGGCTGTCGTCTGGAGGAGCCCCCGAACTCTTCTTAACCTAAACTAGCATCATTTGACAAAACAATCTTAACTCAAGTCCAATTACAAGCTTTTTCTGAGCTTTCAGTGGCATCTTATCGTCTTCATCAGCAAAGTTGCTGAGTTGCAGTTCTTTCGGTGGTTGTGGTCGATTTGGCCAAAGTATACAACTTTAGTCATCTGGTAACAGATGGCATTCAGAGACATTTGACCCCTGTGTGTTCATAGTTAGTTTCAGATGTGGACAGTGTTCGAACAACAGCGACAACGTAAAAATGCTCCATTGCAAGTATGTAAGTCCTTTAGTAAAAGTAGAGAAATAGCTTATTCTGTGGTCAGGGGCGACAGAGTCACTCATACGGAAAACCTGTTAGCAAAGAGTTGCTTATTTACACAAAACTATGCAGAACTAGAGTAAAAGATTATTTAGTCATACTTCTATTCCCAAGGTAAAGAATGCACTTCCAAGCTAAGATACAATTTATTACATTTATCCTAAACAAAAATGAGGCAGAAGTTAGCTCATAATGGTGTATCTTGTTTGATAGCAGGCGAGCCAGCAGTCCATCCAATATCATTTGTTAGAAGTTCTAAAATTTGGCATTTTCAGGCACTGAGCTCAGGTTTTGGCCGGGATTAGTTTCAATCTGTCAAGTTTTGTATTTGTCAGGATCCTGTAGAGGTGTGTGTGGGTCAGGAGCAACACTCAGCAGGGTTGTTCCTTTTTTCACCAGTAAAGAATCAAAATTACAAGTGAAGCACAGTGAAGATTGAAACTAAGTTTATTTGCTCTTATCTAAGCTGCTAACATTAGCATGCTTAAGTAGCTACCTAGTACCAGTCTAAGCTCAAAATACTTCCAAGGCCACAAGTTACCATTTCAATTAATCATTTAGCAAACTCACTCAAACCATTAAAACCCATTAGCAACAGGTTTCATTTAAGACATTGAAATTGATGGTTGCCGTTTCAAAATGGGAAACAGTCTTTGTCTACACCTGTCTAGCTTTTCAATCTAGCTAAATTGGGCTTAGCAAACAGTAAATGCATATTAATGTTCTCATGAAACCCCCTGTAATGAGTAAATTAAGGAGTATTCCTGTCAAGTGCAGTTTTACTCCCTTTAACAATTGCTTCTTCTATTGTCTTCAATTGGCTTGAATTAGACAGCCATTAAACAGCTAATTGGATCATCTCAACCAGTAACTGATGTAAAATTAACATGAACATATCGTACACATAAACTTCTGTTTCTGTTTTCTTCTTTTCCTTTAAAAGTCCATTTGTAAACTTCTCCATTAGGGAGACAGGAAAAACAGCAGCATTATCAGTGTTTGCTGCTTGTTTATAATCTAGCAGGTGTCTCGGATGGTAATGAATTCTTCTCCAACAGCGCCCCATGTACACCATTACTCTTATCCCCTAGACCATGGCATGCTAATTAACATTTATAAAATACAATTTGTTTTCAGAGAGCGTGTGAGAAGAGAGAGTGAGAGCAAGGAGGACGAGAGGAAGGAGAGAGGGAAGGATGCGTTTTGATTTGACGGAATAAGTTGACAGGAGCGAAGAGGCAGGAATGGCAAAGGAGTGGGGGCCAAATTAAAAAAGGCAGCACATTGCAGAATAGAAACAGAGACAATTAGCCAGAATACACAAGTAAGATGAAGGGAGAGGCAAATGATGCCGGCAGCTGCTTCACAGAGGGGAGGGGCTGGAGTCAAGACCCTGAAAAGACATTTTAAACAGCATGCTGGAATAATCTATTATTAGTATGTAAGGTAATGCATACACCTGTTTGAATGGAGCTGTTTCTTTGAAAGTTTGGCCAGTCATTATGATGCACTTACAATCTGATGGATATGATGCACTTTCATCCGTTGCATATTCATTAATTGTGATTCATTTGAATACGTGCATTGTCCTAAATTTGTTCTCGATAGGATTTTAAACTCCGGACTCTGTAGTGGACCACAAATAGTTGTTAACATTAGTTCAAACGGGGCATTAAATAAGTAAATTTATACAAAATACCAGTTAAAGGTTCAGTAAAAAACAACAACTGTTTAATTCTGACTGTCTGACCAGAATTTGCATCAGACCTGCAGTGAACATTCGCCTTTCTATTAACCCTAACCATGACCTTTCCCTGATTATGGGGTTAATTTTGTTAATGCAAATTCAAAGAAAAGTGGGATTGCATGGACAAATGTTCTGTCAATTAATATATCAGATATTTTTTCGTCAGCTGGTCACAACGATCCAATAGCAGAACCACACACCTTCAGCGCCGGCCTATCATCGCTCTGCTGTCTCTTTAAATACGATTCTCTGTTGCCTCAGTTCTTTCATGTTGCCTCCACCTCCCCATCACCACCAAGTCTTCACAGATCTGCAGCTTCATCATTTCCTCATCCTCATCAGTCCATCAGTCAACAGAGTCATCAGCCACCACCACCACCACCAGTGTCTGGACTCCATGGGGGGATTTATCTCAGTGCTGCTCAGGGCGATGCCCCTCGACTACAAAAACTCTCTGTTCAGTCTAAGCGCCAAAGACTTTCTGATAAGACTTAATCATCACATATCATCTGTCACAACAATTATCTTTACTTCATTCATTAGTCTCCTGATTGAAATATGTTAAGATGTCCACAGTCAAACATCTCAGTGGTTTTTAAAAAGTACAAAAGTAAAACAAGAAGCTAAAACACTGCAGCGCACCAGTCGGCATGTTTGTTGTTTCCTGCTGGCGGTCCCATTCCATTCACTGTCAATCAGATCATTTAATGATAACGTCTTAAGACTAAACTCACTTTTCAAACACTCTTCAACTGTTTCCTTACTCAAACTCAACCACCACCAAACCTCTGTGTAGTTACACTCCATTTGCACATGTTTACATACTCTTGTCAAAATTGTTAGATTTACATTCAAAACCTCACATAACACAAAATGACTGCAAGTTAGACTGCAATTTGCAACACTCTGCTACATCTAAACAGAAAAACAAGCTCCCAACTGAGACAGACAAACAGCGAGCACCTCATTTCATCCCTTGATTGCCTCTATGAAGACAGGTGAGGACAGTGAGGCAGAATTTCACCATTCTCTTCTAGTCACTCAGCCCATCCCACGATGGCGTCGCTTTTTCCTTCCACCTCCACCGTTCCTTCACTCCATAGAGGGATTTTTTTTCGTCATGAGGGTGGAAAGTTTATGAGCATCAGCCACCTGAACAGATGTCCCTCTTAGACACAATGGCTGCTGGATGTCTGGACAGTTCGGCAGAAGATTCCATGAATGGATCAGCCATCCAAAAAATGAGTTCCCAGGTGGATTGCAAGAGATGAAGTAAGGTGTGATGTGGATGGGAACTTGTGGCCAAATGCAGAAGACATGGTTGACTAGCGTGGTTGTATTTTTATATCTGTGTATAAATAGTGAATATATAATTATTCTCTGAAAATACGAGGGTAAAAAGTGAAGTCTATGGAAACATATTGCAGCATTTCTGGTCAATTTCTGTGATGTGACCTATACTATAAGTAGTGCAATTCATGCATTAAAGAAGTGTCTCTATTTTTGCTGTAGTGGATCTCGGTTTTTGTTCAATAAATGAATAAAGAATGTCCTTGTAAAATTATTTTTTAAATATTTATTTAGCATGAAGTAATGCTGCCTGTTGTTAGCGTTTCGAGCTCATTGTGTAATCAGTGCATTTTGGTTGTGAGATTAAGTGTTGCACTGAGCTGTTCTCCTTGGCTTTACAGAGCATTTTAGAGCTTTTCTGCTCATTGTTTCGGTCTTATGACTTTTCCTGAAACAGCACGGGCAAGCCCACTGTACACCACCAGTAGACAGCTGGAATTAGTGAAGACCAAAATAGAGCAAAAAGAATTGTACATATTTGACTTACAGTACATTCATCAGGTGGCCATGTTTCATGATCATCAGCATACATGAAACACAATGATGAGGGCTAACGCCAGGTGTCTGCTCATTGTGCTTTATATGTTGATAATATGTCAATGTTGTGTTCCCAATTTGTTTGCTTCAACCTCAGGCTCGATAGATAGATAGATAGATAGATAGATAGATAGATAGATAGATAGATAGATAGACTCAGATTTGAACATAAATATAAAGATGATAAAATGATGCTGTAGAGACTGGAAACTGGTCTTCATCACTTCATGATTATTCTCCATTTCTGCTCATTTCCAACGTCTTATTAGAACAGCTTTGATCCAAAATATCACTGCTAAATTGGATGAGTTATTACTTGTCAAGCCTCAATTACATAGTCTCAGGTGTTCCTTGAGTGAAAGGGCTTTCTGGAATAGCAGCTCTGTATATTCAGAGCCAGATGTGAGGCGAAATCTCCTCTCCCTCTTCTCCTATGCATAGATAATACAATGCAGCCACAGGGTGCATATTGATACATAGTGTGTGTTTGCAGGAAATGGGTGAGAGAAATTAGTTTGAGAAAAAAGCAGGCAGCATATTATATTTTCTGCTTCTTTGACGTCAGGTTGCTGCTGATGCAACAGTGAGCAGCAAAGAGAGTAAAGTAAGCAGCAAGCGTGAATGTATGGAATACTATTTGACTGATTCATACACTTGTTTAGTGTATTCAGACTGGAAGGATATTTACAATAAGATTTTGTTGGCAGGTAAGAGGCATTTAGGCTGTTTAGAATGCAGCTCCTGCCCTCCTTGGATGTCTGTGTGCAGTAGCCTTGCTTTCAACACCACTGACAGCCTGAGGACACGAAGTAGCTCTGTGGAAAATGAACTCATGCCACTTAGTCGCTGTAGAAAAAAAAAAAAAAAAATACACCCACGAGCAGAGGTCTGAAGTGTACAGGTTTGCTAACGTCGCTCCTCAACATGCATGAAATAACCCCTGGCTTTTAAACAGAATAGCATATACATAAGAGATGCCAGAGATGAGAGGAAGGGAAGAAGTGCAGGAATGAGAAAGCCATCCATATACACTCCAACACAGAGAGAATGTACAATGAAAGAACACACGTACGTGTAAACATAAAATATGTAGGAGTAAGCATACACACACACACACATTCAGCATAAATGAAACACCCGGGGGTGAGAGAAAAGAAGAAACGGAGGGAGAGACCTAAATGTTGCTGCGTCCTCACATCCTTCTGTGAGAAATGGCAACGAAAAAGCACTTTTCGGCATCCACTTAGCTACACCGCTGTCTTCACACTCCAATCACCTCCATCTCCCTCCCGTCTTATCAATTAGCTGGCGCTGGTCTGCGGGCGCCGCGCAGTGGCTGCTCCTCAGGGATGGAATGAAGAGAATGCATTTCTCTGTTGCACTAAGTATGATTGTATGCAATAATAAAGGAATCTTCTTATATCCTTCTGTTATCATCATTAAGCTGACAGCAGAAAGAGGACCTGGGGTCACTTTTTTTCCTTTTGTTCGTCATCCATTTACAGGCTAGTTATTACAATCTATCTCCTCTCATTTGACCAGTGACAAAGTTTTGAAGATGTGCTGTTGAACTCAAACTGACATTTTGACAGGATTATTACAAATTGCATCCTCTGTCACACTTGTATTAATAGCCAATGGCCTGCATGACCAGAAGTTACATTATCACATTATCATGGCGCACACCTCGGGGTGCACCAAACTTTGAGCCAAGCTGCTGATCACAGCTCGAACTGAAAGACCATTTTTAGCCCTCTTGGCAGTCCATCGAGAGGCTCCTCGTGTTTGGGCCCATCTAGTGAGCATAGAGCTCACAAGAGCCCTTCTCCAGTCTTAGCATGTGCGTTACAGACTTCCTCCGGCTGAGCCGATTAACTTCCCGCTGCCTCTCCACATGTGAATGGCATGAGATAATTGATTGATAGAGCTCCTTAACACCCAGGTTGTGTCTGGGATAAAGTCTTTTGGGTCAGTGTGTCATGTGAGCCTGCAATACCTAATGTGTCCACTACACAAGAGCAATCTCAAAGCACCGCGCTGCTCCTGGGGGCTTGCTGTATCCCAGCATGCATTTGGCATAGCCATTGGTGATTGCAGAGGACAGCCAAACCCACAGCAGTTGTCATTGTATCAAATTTCACATTGAGATTCCAAAGCAAGAAATGAATGTGTTTAGTTTTCAGAGGCTCTATTGAGTCTGGCCTAAACTGAGCATTTGTTAATACTGAGAATAAAATGAAAATTCAGATAATTTTGGGACCAAATGCACATTGATATTCTTAGTACCAATGAGGGGCTGTTGACAATGTAAATGACAAATCTCAGATGAGACTGCGTACAGATGGCAGACTGAACAGCTGGCCCTCGGGTCCAGTTATAACAACGTGAAGCTGATGTTCAAAACAGTGGAGATGAGCATAGAGCCCTCCAACACTGCTCGCCATCACCGTCCTCAAGGGCACAGTGTGGAAAAAAGTGGGACCAACATTAACACAGTCATTAAGGCCCAAAACTGGAATCATCCAGTCTGTCCATCACCGTCTGGACAGGAACACTACGACGCTTAATTAATTCAGATCAGGACACCTCCAAAGTCAGAAAACACTCTGCAGACCCCTCAGACCATGGAGACCTGTTCCATCTTCTCCTCTCTTGAAGGCACTACAGAGCAGTTTCTTCTTCTACGCCGTCACTCTGATGAACAGTTACACCAGTCATGTGGTGTCAGAAACAATCCGTGTGCAATAACCCTGTAACACAACAGCGCTCATGTTCAATTATTTAAACCACAGTTTAAACATACATATATATACTGTACACAGATGTTTACACATGCATATACTGTACACAGCAACCTGCTGTGAGTACATATACATTAATTATTATTACATTAATTATTCACTGTTTATTGTAGCAATCTTTGCACTATTGGTTCACTTGTTTCAGATTTGACCTTCTTTATATTTATTCATATGAATCTAATTTCCTTGTATGCATTAATGCTGATTCTGAACAGCAGATCAATTCAAACTTACACAATAATGTTAAAATCCAATGTCATTTGTGCATAAATGTGACATTAACTAATTGTCAGACTAGTTTTGATGCGCCGTACAGTAAACAAATGAAATCGTTCCCAAGAACAGTGACAGCCTCTAGCAGCATAATGTATTTTAATGAGCCACCAGGTCAGAGATGATTAACTAATCTTTTCAGAGCGTGCTGCTGAGAGCTACAGCTGCTCAGGAAAAGTGACAGACGTGTTCATCCTCATGGTTTATCCTCTAAAGAAGAGCCGGCCACGAAGAGGAGGGTAGGAACATCCTCGCTGCGAAAGGAAGCAAAGAGGTTTGGTGGAGAATCGTCTTTAATTTCAGGCTACACTGACAGTAACAATAAAACTGAAATGATACGGACTGTCATCGTCTCAGCCTCGGTGCATGAGCAGTGGTTCAGAGACTTAGTCCTTCACGTGTTTGGTATGAACGGAGCCTTCAGTGAGGCGAGGGCAGCGGAGTGACTCCGCCGATGTCGGGCAGTGCTCTGCAGAGTCAAGACGGCTGCATGGCGACATGACTGTGGCGAGGCAGAGGGTGAAGAGGTGCCTGCACCCAGAGGAGAGGGAGCTGCCATGGGAGCCAGCCATGCAGAACTGACACCTCCCCCTCCTCCTCCTCCTCCTCCTCCTCCTCCCCCCCTCCGCTCTGCTCTGTAACCTCCAACAATGCTGCATGTCAACTTTTCTTGCATCACAACCCAAAGCTGACCTCATCCATCAGGCAACAAATGGTATAAAATAGATACATATTAACTCAGTGGATGTCGAGGAAAATCAAACTTTAAAAAATGAAGCTCCACCAGGATTCCGTCAGTGATTTATATATTATAAGAGCAGAGCGAGTGATTCATCCACTTTCAGCCATAACTCAGTCCTCAAGCACATCATAAATCCAGTCATTTCAGTGTTGTTAGTGTGGAGTTGTTGTTTTTTCTTCTTCTTGATGGGTAATTTATCTCTTATTCCAGTCATGAAGCAAGGACAGCGATGTGAAACAGTGTCATTGACGTGAAGCACATGAAACCAGGCCGAGCCACTATTACCCAGCTGCAGAGCTGCAGCACGAGCGTTTCATAGCTGCAGTTTCAGTCCAACCTGCACCACCTGCAGTCAAGAACAGCAACATCCACCTCATTCCTAGCCCGTGATACCTGATGTGTGGGTTCCTTTCCCTGAACCTGTGTCTTCCCTTTTCTTAGAGATTTTGAGGATACCCAACTACATGACGTGGGATCCTTATTTCCTCAAACAGACTCAATGACAGAGCTTTGTATGTAGTATTGGCAGGTTTAAGCTGCTCTCTGCTGGACAACACTGAAATAAAATCCACCTCCTCACTTTGCTTTACAAACTATATATTAAAAAAAACACTGAGATACAGGAAGCAATTATGTTTCTTTCAAAAAAAACTTGTATATACATGCATTTTCCCCTCAGACAGAGAAGAAATAGAAATTTACTTACATTGAGGACAGAATAGGAAATTAGACTTCTACATTAATAAATTTCGTAAGTTGTGTTAGAAAAGCTTTTAATGTTGCTCCTTCATCAGCGTGACAAGTACTCGCTGGAGATTATCCCACAGCCAAAATGTCACCATGCAAAGCAGTGTAACATAATGCAACATTAATGATTCCCTGCGCAGCAGCGCTCTTCATACACTTCCACCATATTTCATTAACATGGACTAAAGCCCATGAGGACAGCCCATATTTGCATTTTGTATTAAGTGTTAAATGATGATTAATAAATTCTCAGTGTGACCGTGTGATGAGTTAGAGGCAGGATGTTGCTGTAGGTGCACTGAAGCTTCATTCATTGATCTTTTTCGTGGCACACTGTGCTTTGATCATATCTCAATGAACCCTAAAAATGGCAGCTATGGTTTCAATCTGACCAACAAGGAGCTTTTCATACTATATCTGAGGATCTGGGGATTGCTCTAAGAGCACGTGCGTGTCCCATTGTCAAAAGCATTTTCAGAGGAACAAGAGTGGAAGGAAATGTTTTAGGATCCTTACTGTAGGTAAATAGGTTTTCTCCGTGTCATTTGGAATCGCTCCGGATGTCACTGAAATGGTCCCATGGACACTCCAGAGAGGTATAACAATGAATACTAAACTCTGTATGGACATTGCTTTTTAATGGCCTTTTGAATGTCTTTCCTGTTGAATAAATCAGAAAGTTCCTTTGAAACTTTGTCATAACAGTGACAAACTGCTTGCTAGTCCAAGAACACGCATGAGGCCACTGCTGAACAGTTTGCTTCTTTTGTCCTCAGCCAACATTGAATTTACAAGGCCGACTGTTCGACTGAGCATGTGATGGCAAGTGAAAGAGCACTCCTGTTTCACAGCAGTTGTTTACTGTCACTGCCATTATCCATCGACAGTGTCAACAGGCTGATTGTCTTTGCAGCACAGGGTTCATATAGCTCCAAAGAGCCAAAGAAAACATCACTAATAATAATAATACATTAATATTAAATGCATTATGTTTACCAAGACGTGTCCCTGAGCTCATGTAGCAATCTATTTTATCCAATTGTGTTCACAAAGTGGTGGACCTCGCAAGTGTTTAATGAGTATATGTCAACAAGGATTTATGAAATTATCACATTCTCATCCACCTTTTTGGAATCAGGCTTGTAGAACTGTTTATTCCACATTTAAAGCTGCCATAATCAATATTTTTAGATGAACAAAAAGTCACATGGCTGCGTTAGTTTGTCACTCAAAGCGTCTTTCAGCTCATTGTTTTTGGTTTTCATGACTACAACTTTACTGTTTCAGTTTCAACACCTTCAGCTGTGTTGCTCTCAGCAGCAGCAGGCAGCTGTTTTCAACGATAATGCTAATGCTAATTGTCCTAATGTATGAAAACTGGCAGGGGAACACGGTGGAGCATTTAGCTGCTAAAAAGCCAGATATTTTTCTCTGGGATTGGTGGAGACCAAAAACTCACGATTGTCAGGAGAACAGAAACACAACGCCAAATGAATGATAATGTTGCTTTGTGTCTGCTTGACGGGTGAATTATTTGGGGCAGAGATGGCCTAAAGGTTGGAGAAGCAGGCAGGTGACAGGAAGGTTGCCAGCCATCACAGAGAGGCGGCAGACATGATCATCTAAATCTGAATATGTGGATGATGACACACGTTTTCAGTCAGTCTCTCCTGGAAGGCATTCATAGCGCTGCACTCATAGATTTACTGAAGGCATGTAACGATGGAAAAAAGAGAGCTCGAGAGAGAATTTCAAGCAGTGGCTTGGATAAATATTTAACTTAGAATAAACAATGAACACAATTAAAAGTGAAAACATGTTTAATGTTTTCCTTTCCTTTTCTTCAAAATTAAATATATGCTCATATTCAAGCTGCACAAGGACAAACAAACCAAACAAAGGCGGTTTGCAGGCATTTTAATGGGACGTGTGAGCGTGCTGTCGGTGCAGGAGGGAGAGCACAACCTGCAGGTCTGACAGACGCTTACTCATCTTGTTTTCATGCACACCAGGAATGATGAGCCACATCGCACATATATGATGTTTGGAGCGCCCCAGTGAGTGGATATCCATAGCGTGTAACTTCCTGAGTTCAGTTGGTGTGAGACCGTGCTGAGGGCTGAGATGCATCAGCATTTCTTTGAGTCTTGTTTACTGAATCAAATCTCTCCTCCGCTGTTCTGAGGTCACTATTTTTCTGCCTCGTGAAAAAAACTGAAGTGTGTTGCTATGACAACTGGAGCTGTCATGTCATTAGCTGCACATAATTGCATGTTAAAGTTCATTAGAACGCATTCGAGTTTTCAGCGCGTTGACGTTGATGTTTATTGCTTTTCTCCTGTTTTGATATGCTTGAAAAGGTCATATAAAATAGAGGTAATCTAAATGTTGCAACATATTAAACACAAACCATAAATAAAACAATGACTGATGAATAAATGATAATGATAATAAAAAAATGAATGATGTTTCAGTGCTTTTTTATGCCATACGACCATGTATGCTTGATGTGATGCAGACTAAATATATTGAATGGGTATTGCTGAAAAAATTCTGACTATAAATAGTATCAAAAACTTTGTTTAATTTTCCAAAAGTCAGTCACTCCATTGGTTTCTTGTCCTTAACACTAGCATTAGCATTAGTGTTAGCATTAAGCTCTTTGTTCTTGTCTCTTTTGGTTGTCTGATGTTTGTTTTTGTTTTGCTTTTTCTACTAGTGCAAACTCCTCTTAGCGTTTCCAGCCGCAGAATCAGGACAATAACCATATAATGGAACATAATATCATTTGTGTGGTTCTATGTTGTGTGTTTTGTCCTGATCTGATGGTAAGAAGTGAAAAGGGAGACTGGTCAAAGAGGTAAAACAGTGGTTGCATGATGGAAGGGATTCAAAAGGTAGAAAAGATGAGTATTTATCTTTAAAATGGCAACAGCTTTAATGTGAAGGGAACACTTATACAAAAGCTTAAAGTGCTAACAGTTCCAGCATTTTTGTCCTCCAGAAACTTTTGCCAATGCCCTTCCCGTGTGAAAGCTGTGTTAGCCCCTCCATGTTGGTGTAACTGAGGGAGAAGCTGCCTCCCCACAGCCCCATGAAACACTCGCCTCAGGCCGTTTGTCAAACTTCTCCCACTTCAAAGTCTCTCGGCATCCACCAGAGAGGCCACTGGGGCTTTAGCATCAATTTTAGATCATAAAGTGGTAGAGAGAGCAGGGAGGAGAGAGGATAAAATCTTAACAAAGAACCACCAAGTGCCAAGCATGTTATTATTGCCGATAATGCCCGTGGGCTCCACGTGAACTCGGGTTAAAAGATTGGATTGGATTGGGCCGGGCTGAACACTTCAAGGTGATTCTGCTCAACCCAACAGCTATCTAGTCAGTACATCAATGGAATCAAAAGCAGAAATTGTATCTTCTGTGTTCAAGGTGGAGGAAGACACGATCCTTCAGACACTGCCCTATGAATATCTTTACGCCAGCAGAGGAGGCGTGGCCGCCAGTTCCACGCTGGATTTACACATTAAGCAGATGGTGAGCGGCACGTCAACAAGGATGCTTCTCATGATCAGTTTCCCATCACACACCGATGGACCACTCACTCACCACCCCCAGTGGCTGAAGATGCTGCATGATTTGACAACCCAGATTTAGTGAAACTTTAAATTAAAGATCTGTTGTTGTTTCCATCACTAATAATGGTCATGATAACATTTTACTTCCAACCAGTCAATGGTGGAGGACGTACTGTAATCAGATCATTTGCTGACAGTAGCAACAGTACAATATGCAAATACTCCATTACAAGCAAAAGTCCTGCATTGAAAATGCTGAGTAAGTAGAACATAGCATATAGTTGAAGTTGTAATCAATAAGATTTCAGTCCTGGTTGATTTGGCGACACCTGTGGTTACTGCCGGTAACAGCAAGTCCGGTTTACATTTGTATGTATGAAAATAGGGTAAATATCCATAGCTACATTTCACCACTGCAAGCAGTCATTTACCTGAATTTACTAAGTAATAACGGTGACCATTATGCTGTTCATGGTTGATGTCCACTGAGTGCTACAAATCAATTTCCTGTTCAGCTGCCTTAGCGTAGTGGTGCACAAACCTGGTTTTAGAGCGCCATGGAAAATGATAATGGACATTTTAGTTGTGGCCATTGATTTGGTCGTGTTTTTGTTTAAACTTAGAAATAAGTGATTTCGATAAGTGCATTAAACTCTACCTGTTTCTGTGTCTGATCATCCAGCAGCTCCAGCTGTAAGCAGTGAGGATGACTCTAAAAACAGGTAATCCTACACAGTTTATAATGCATGCATAATGCAGCTAGTCTTTTTATTAGATGACAGTAAATGCATACATGTTTTGACAACCACACCCACAGTTCATAACCCACCTTTTCTGTTCCAAGTGTTTCGTCTCAAACCAGATCTCATATCTTAGCACAAGCTACAATTGTTCGTCTGCCAATCAGGAGGTTGGCGGTTCAAATCCTGGCCTCTGCAGTCCACATGCCAAAGTATCTTTGGGCAACATACTGAACCCCAAAACTGCCAAACCCCAAAAATCCACTCGGTGTGTCAATTCATATGTACTTCACTTTGGATAAAAGCGTCTGCCAAATGACTAATTCATCGCCATGACATGTTCAGGGGTTATTTTCTCAGACTTGACTGAGCTCCTCCAGAGCCACAGAAGACGATACTGTTCTCACAGCAGTACTTCCCGTGACTCGTAAAGTAGTAAAATTGATTCCCTTTAATATCCATATTCATTCAGATTAGTTAAGAAAATGTGAAGTTGAAGCACCTGGTGAAATGGAAGTGGAATAAAGACTGGCATCTTTACTTCAGCTGAAATAAAACTTTTCGCTTCTTCACTCGCTCTCACACTCAGATTATGTAAAATTATACCAACTGTAGTATTACGCAACAGGAACCTACACTGTGGAGGTTAATGAAGTCTGGCATGGCGTCCCCACTAAAGGGATGTACTCCCTGGAGTTTATGGATGACAGTGTGTATGCAGGTTGGACATTAAAGGTTACACGGCACAACAGCTTAAAAGCACTACTTAATCTCTTCTCCCGGGCTGACGCAGGACTCAATGGGGAGCTGCTTCTCGAGGAACGAGGACACAACCCAGCCAGCCACCACACGGCCGGCGCCTGCTGCTCAGAGTTCACAGCCTTTCGCAAAAGTTTTAAAGCTTTCAGCCCGCACGATGATTAGTAGCTTGTGGAAACGGTTTTACCTCTTTAAGTCACAGCAAAACAATACACCAAACAAACGTGTCCTGTCATTTTCCTTATCAGCTACCCTGCTGTCTTCCATCCTCTGCTTCCACTGTGCACTTTGTTGATGAATATGTGTGAATGCCAAACACACACAAAGAAATGTTGCTTTTAATTTCAAAGCAGTAACAGTGTGGGGAATCTGTGGCTTTGCAGGCTATTACACATCCAATTAGGACAATAAAGACAACTACAACCCTCTCCCATAGATGATACATTTAATTTAATAAAGCCTAATACGTATGTTTTGGAGGAAACAGGTGTTGTCTGTTTTTGTCCAATCAGCATCCATGTGACGTCCTTCAGGCGTGTTCGGTCTGAACACGCAGCAAATGTCGGTGCAAGTGGTTGCAGGAATTATGAGGAGCAAAAGAGGAAATCAGGTGACGTAGCATAGAGACCAAGAAGGTCAGCATATGGAGGAAGGTGGGTGGGTGGATGGGGAAAACAGACACAGAGCACTGTGTCCTCTGTCAAGCAGAAAGTGAACATTGGCCCATTTTAAGTTAAGTAACGTACTTTGACTTACTTATTTTAACCCAAACCATCTTTTGCTAAACTTTCAAAATGTACTGCGACATGAAATTTTGGAAATTAGTTGATAATGTTTCCTTTGTGTCCCCTCCCTTGTGTTGTGTGTGTGTCTGAGCTGAGGTGGGCGTGGCTCACCTGCTGCCAGCCCACCTGCACACCTGAGACTCACTAAGTAATCAACCCACACAGAATATAAACCCTGGTTCTCCACTCCAGTCTTCATCATATTGTCAGCTGTCCTATGTGGTACTTTGTCTTGGCTCTGTTGTCGCTCTTCCTTTTTTGCTTGATTCTCCTGAACTCACGCCTGTGTTTTGTCTCCTCGACCTGGAAAATTCTGAGTCTGCCATTCTCCATGGCCCACTGCCTCAGCTCCACTGGACTGCACATTCTGAACATTTGTTCTGCTTCACAATAAACTGCACACTGATCTCTGCCTGACAGATAATTATACAGATTATTTGACTGCCCACCTTAATGCAAAGATAGGATGTAGGTTACCTTGCACAAGTCAGGGATGCTTTGTTTTTCCACAGTCAGATTAAAAATTGAAGATAAGAATTCAACTACAGAGCTGCTAACAATAACAACCTTGGCTCTAGCCCCCAAAGTTTTTTTTTTTTTTTTTTAGGATGAACAGAGCTAAGAGCATTAAACACTTCAAAATTCGTAAAGCGCCTCAGTGAAAAGGTCTGAGTGCCAAGTTTGTTTGCTCAGCAAGGTGCTCTATGATTAGAGCCAGAGGGAGGAGATCTGGCATTTTCAAAAAACTAACCTGAAGAAATAAAGTGTGCATTGAATGCATCACAGATCCTCTTTTGTGGTAGAGCCTTGAACAACTTCTCTGGGTAAGGATGAAGGAGAATTTAGTCATGATGATTGAACCATTTTCCAAAACATAACTTTCAGAAACTGCAGAGCCATAAAAGGCAATTATAGACTACTGAGAAACTAACATTCTCCAAATTAATGAAAATAAAACCTGAAATTGTTCAGTATAAATGCAAAAATAACTGAATCTTGTTTCAGTATCTCCCTTGAATAAAAGGAAATAAATGTAAAGAAAGAAAATCTTACTCGAATACGAACTTAAAGACTAACACTATCAACAGAATGTGAAAAAGTTCTGAAGTAATGTCGCAGATGTGTTGTGTTGCAGAAATACCTGCTGAAGTCAGACTGTGAACCAGGCAGCCCGGCCTGTCCTGTCTTTTAGCACCACTTTGTACCTCAACAGGTGATAGACTGATGGTCCAGCCCCTCGTAGTTCAGCACAATATTCAAACTCGACGCAAACAAAACAAAACTAATCAAATCATCTCATCTTGTGTTTCTGTTGCAACAATCACCAACACTGGTTTGGTACTCTGAGTTAGATGTGAAAATATTCTGGCTCAGTTAGGTCAACCACGTTACAACCGGAGAGACAATAGGTGATAGTGCCCAGGAGATTTCAATACCTAACGACAGCATTGCTGCTTACCCCATAGCTGTTGTAGACGGTTAGCTTCGGTGGAAGCTGGTGCACAGAGCTACCCAGGCTAGCTGGATTAGCATCAGCAACAGTCACGCTCGACAGGTGAAGCGCTGCAGCCAAGGCCAGGCGGAGAGTGGAGCTCAGTCAGATGGAGATGGAGAAACAGCTCTGGAGCTGGAGTTGCTGCTTGGAGATCTTCTCTGCAAAAAACATTACCTCCTTTTCCTGCAGCCTTGGTAGAGCAGCCAAAGGAGAAAACAAGCTAGACAGCTCCATCCAGCATCATCCTGGTAATGATAGAGTGGAAGGGGGCGTCTCTTCTTGCCCTTAACCACTGAGGCCCAGGTGGAACAGCCTTCACTGGTAGACCAGTGGACTCGGGGACACTCCAGTGATGCAAGCCTGGAGCCAAAGTCCATCTGGCAGATGAAGAAGGACTGATAATCAGATTCTAAAAGTCTAGTGTAAAATTGTGGCTTAAAAGCCGCATAAAAATGTCAGTTTATGACAGAGCTTGTGGCATTCAAACAAAATGCCAGCACATGCAGACATCATGTCCGTGGTTGGATTGCCATGCAATTTTGAGATGGATTGAAAGAACACTGAAAATTAGAGAGGTCATTTTAAAGGAATGTGAAATATAGAAAAAAAAACCAAAGGTAATAAATTGATTCTATACAATGCACTTTCTGTGACATTAAGAAAAGGCCTCACTGAGAAGTTGTGCCAGCAATCAATGCAGCTGAATTGCTGGATTTAGCTCCAAAGGTTCATATCAAAGTAGTGTATTTCTCTGTAGCCTGACCCTTGAACTCTCCAGACTGAATATTGATCACACGTCACACACCACTGACAATAACTTCTCTCCACTTCCACTGTTGAGACACACACACATGCACACATGCACACACAAAATTGAATTTCCCACCATCCTTATCAAAATACAAACTTGCCCCAGGCAATCTGTGGCTGAGCCTGAATGTGATAGAAGGAAAATAATATTAAAAAACATTTGTATTTGCAGACTTTATCATTTTGGTGAATGAGTAACATGGCGCCTGGCCTTCCCATGTTGGTATTGCCATATCAGTCAGAGCCAGGTTTACTCTGTTTTATGGTAATCGCCATCATTATTACTCACTTCAGAGAGAAGACTCCCCCCCGACACACACACACACACACACACCCTACGGGAGACAGGATGAGGAGAAAATCATCCTCTCTATCCACACATACATTGACATTTTCCAATATCTCTTCACAATGCAGGCCATATTCAAGTTATTTGTTTTCAGCTCCCTAATTTCTATGAAATTTAAGGCTGACGTTATTGCCATTGTTTCTCGTCCTTCTGTGACAGTTTAGAAAGATGAAATCCTTTTGTCAGTGACCCACAGTTTATACAGAAAGATGGTACGGAGGAGGCCCTTAGGCTGATGTATTGCATTTCTTAGGGAAACGTACAAAAGTTGCTTTGGTGGAACATTGTGTTTCACTTTACAAAAAAAAAAAGACAAGGCCGTCCTCTGCATTTTTACCATTTTCTTTGGTTCCTTCACTTTACTGAAGGTCTGTTCAAGCAGAATTCAGATTTTTGGCTGAATTTGACTTTGATTTTTATGTGTAGACCATGTCGTGTTTCCCAAACAGCCAGTACAGACTGTACTGATGACAGCTGTTCGCTAGCTAGCAAAGTATTTGGGAAATATTTCATGGATAAATGATTTTGGTGACAAGAATTTACTATTAGTTATTTGTAAAATGTGTCGTCAACTATTCAATAACTTGCATGTACTTTGAATAAATTGTCATACCTTTAGTGATCCCTTAACCTTTTAATGTATTTTTTTAGATAGTTTGGTTCATGACTAAATATTCATAAAAGTGATGACATTCCATTGAGGCTGCTTAGTGCTAATTAGCAGATTTTAGCATGCTACCACACTGCACTAAAATAATTGATGTGAACATTACATCAGCTCAGTATAGTAGGGTCCCCTGGGGGCCTTTCTTCCTGTCCGTAAAGTGGCTGTGAAATAAAGGTCAGCATGTCAGCGTGTTGACATTCACAAGTCAACTTTACTGTAGTTCTGTTCTCTGTTAATGAATGAAGTGAAAGCTTCCGTAGATTGGTGAAAATCTCTTCTGTATAAATATGTGCAAACATACAGAAAACTCTCCCCATTTTTGAAGCTCACCCCCCTAATATTTTTTTGTGTAATCCCTTAGCCTTAACTGCTTCAAGGTCATTCTTAACATCACTCATGAAAATGTATATTAGCATACGAATTGTTGAGCTTAGGCAAATTATCATATCCAAACTTTATTCTCGAGTGTATAAGAATTCATTATGAGCAACAACTGTTTGCGTCTGCTCTTCTGATAAGCCACAATCCTTAGTCATTCTTTGCCTCCATCTGCGCCAAACACCTCCTCCCACACTCACACACAAATATGTATTCACACCCTTCTTCTTCTTGTGATCTCTGTTGCCCAGCCTATTCATCATAGGTCCCCCCATAAGCCACCGCTCATCTGTCCCACCACCCCCCCCCCGGCCCTCCGTCTCCCCTTCCCAGCCTCTTAGCTGCTGTGTCATCAGCTGTTCATCACAGTGAAAGCAGCCTCAAAGCAACAGCAGCAGACTGCCGAGATGCACCGCTGCACCAACAGCCGCCGCCGCCTCAGCCGCCTCCAACAAATACACCACAGCTAAGATGCCGTGGCGGGAGACTTGCGGTTGCTAGCAATTTCACACTAAGACTGAGCTTAATCCCTGCATGCATATGAACACACAATCATCATATACATTTGTGTATTTGTTGTACTTGTTAGAGTCTTCAGCTGAATACATTCATCCACTAACCCCTTCTCTGAGCACCACCTAAAACACACATGGAGGAAATCAAAGGTTTAAAAGCTGCATTCATTTGTTTTCAGCCACTGGGGGCAGCATCACTCCAAAACACTGCCATGATATATCCTTGTGTTTTTAAGTTGAAAAGGCTAAAATGTTAGCAAACAATCAAATAATTGCCAACTTAAGCAGAGCAGCATTAGCACTCGCAGCAAGCAGAAGATTAAAACCAGTCTCATGTCTGTGCCTTAAGTATGGAGTTAGCCAGGAGGTATTAGCTTAGCATAATGACGCACTCCCACTGTAACAGAACTGTAAAAATAACACACATGAACGGCCAAACAAAGGACTCGAACACATTGACACCTTCTCCAGTTCACTGCTAACTTTTCGTGAGGGCCGCTGGTTCTGAAAGTGTTCTTCTTCATTTTGTATTCAGTTTATGATCACCAGTTCTAATGATTTCAACTGAATATTACAATACCCATGAGCCTCAGCTACCACTGCTGTGGAGAATTCAAAATACTTGGTCAATGGATATGTCAGCGCCTGAGTTTGCTGACTCAGAATTTACCCAGATGCAGATTATATTATCATTTTTATCGACAATCTTCGACAATTCATCCATCAGCAGCAAATTCACAGAATTTGAAATGCTCTGTGTGGATGTTTCTTGATGAAGTACACCTTGGGAATAACTTCTTGCATGCTGTACATTGGACTTTAAGAAGATCAAAAAGACAGACAAATTAAATTGCCATCCAAATCCCACTTCGTAAGGGTCTTGGCTATTTCATCATGATTGAGGACTGACCACAGAAGCTCAAATTAACAGTAAACTTCAAGGAAGGACAAGCTGGTTTGGAACAGCAAAACCATTTTTTGCACACAATTTGAGTATTGTTGGAAAATTGTACGGTGTTAACAGAACATGAGTCTAAGCCATTATGAGTACAAGAATAATGTTAATTAAACACATGACAACTAGCACCTTGTCCATGTTGTACAATTGTCCTCATCTTTCTATTTTTGTGAGTACACTTTGCCCTCACAAGTACACTATCACAGATATGACACACACACACACACACACACACACACACTGCAGATATCGTGCTGCAGGAAAGCTTGGCTGCACTCACAGCGTGTTACTCTTCAGAGTCTGGAGTGCCATGCAGGGTTTTTCCAGTTCACTGCTGTAACAAGAAACATTTCACAGATCCTCCTCCACTCTGATCTCCCGTCTAACCTCCTCCATATGTCATGTCACATGCACACACATACTGAAAAGAGGAACGAAAAAAAAAATCGCAGACAGTCACATGGTGCACTTAATCCATTTAATGACTGAGAACATTTGCATGAAACACTTAGTTCTCGAGGGAACCTGGAGGAGCCATTTTCTTCCTGTATCCTGGTAAGACTAACCTTTCTTGTTCTGGGATAAATGTAGATAAATGGATGGGAAGACACAGCTAATCTGCTGCTTTTAGCCCATTCACCAGCTGAGCTGTATGTCAAGGCTGGTAATGGTCCTGCAAAAGTCCCATCTCCTTCATCTGTTTGATGCCTGTCTGAGAGGAGCCTTAAAGGTCATGAAAGTGAATGTAAATGAGAGTCAGACAGATAGACCTGTCAGCGTGGATACTATCTGCCCTATATACATCATGTACATGTCCATGATGTTAATTTGTTTAAAAGGCTCAGCTCCTGCAGATGCATGTGCGTGTCTGTGTGTATTTGTCAATGAATGTGCACTATTATCTCCCAATGACCATCACTCTGCCCGTCTAATTGCAGCAATATTGCCACTAACCAGTATCATCCCTCGCTCCTAACCCCAGCACACCGCGTACTACCATCAGTCACCATAACAACGCTCCAGCTCCTCGCTCTCATGCACAGACACTACAGCACAATATTAAACAGCAGTTGTGAAGCTTGAGACAAACAGCAGGCAGAGGTGACGAGGAGGCTCTAAGTTTTATTTATTCCCTGCTTCTCCCCTGACAGTGGCGGTTTAATGGTATCGTCTGACAAGGTGTGCACTTAGCACGCCATACCAAATAAGAAAGACAAAGAATTGCAGCCTTCGACCTAATTGACTCAAGCCAATTCATTAGATTAATTCATCTCAGGCAACAAATTGCTTGGAGGGTTGTTTAAACCCCTCAACAATCACCAGTGTTGACTCACAGAGCACGGGGAGCTTGTGAAGCGCATCCTGGTTAAACTAAAACAAATATACACATAGAAATGGGAGAGCGGGTTTGAATAAAACGGGTCAATGTTATGCAAGCTCGCCAGCCACTTAAGTACATGCTGTAATCCTGGTAAATGCAGATACAGTGGCAGTTAGGACTTAAAGGTTGTGATTTAAAACTATAGAATAATGCCAACATTGCAAAATAGAGAGCTGCTCTGGAGGCTAAAATGATGTCGCTGGTAAATAAGTCTCGGCAGTTTGCAGAAATAATTATTACAGTGAATTATTTTTGATTAATGATGGTGGGGAGAGCAGGAAAGAGCTTCCTCACTGAACTTCTGCAAACTACACATTCAAATTACACATCTGTAGAGCATTTTTTATGTCATGAAAAGATGAAATCACCGCTCACAAAAGACTCCTGCAACAGCAAATTAAGGCTGCCGGGAGCCCTGGACTGAGGTGTAAAATGAAGGGCTTCCTTGTGTGGCTTCCACAAAAATACACAGATACACAGACCCTGAGATGAATCATGAGCCTAAACCTCCAGTCTATCATTACAGATGATAACTATCAGCTCAACACCAATGATGACACAACGAGCAATGATTCCTGAACATGGATGGACGGGTGGATGGGTGGATGGGTGGGTGGTTTTTGTGGTAAAACTTAGCCAAACCTGTAATATAAAGTGGTAGATCAACAATCATTTTTCTATTGCATCTGTATCTCATACTATCTCCAGTTTGGCCAGGATGGTCATCATATTGCATGTTTGAATTTTCTGTTTCATGTTTCATCGTCTGATGTTCTATTTTCCAGTCGGTCAGTTTTCTTGATTACAACTTGGACCCTGTTTTCAGGTCTGAGAACATGCATTTCATGTTTGTCTAATGGCTAATTTAATGGGTATGTAGAAAATGAGCCATGTTGTTATTTGATCATGAGTATTTGACCATTTGGGCTTTTTAATATTGAAGGTCAGTATGGTTGAGTGTATAAGAGCTTTCAGTAGCAGTTCTCTCTTTAGATTAAAATATGAATAAGTACCGAAAAGCCGGGTCCAAAGCAAGAGTCCGGTCAGCGTGTGGATATTCTCTGCCTGATGTCACATTTTCCCCTTGAGATATCTCATCAGTGGCCAGCTGAACCTATCAGAAGGTTTCAAATTGCCTTTTTCTCACCATCACGCCCTTTTCAATGTTGTTCTTAAGCCCCCCTCTTAAATTTCACTCAACAAGTTGTTCTGAAAATGAATCGTGTGAGTGCGAGTGAAGAAACCATGAGAAGTACAGTATGGGCACTGACCACTGCTGTCAGAGCGACGAAAAGCAGCACAAATGTAAGTTTGTAAGCTCACTGAGCTCTGACAGCACTGCTGGTATTTATCTACAGACTTTATGGGAACGGAGAAAAGTCAAATCTACATCTCTGTTCTACAAATGAATTTATAAATCAGGCTGAGGCGTTTAGGTAGGTAATCATCCGTGAAAGCAGCGACTCCCGGAAAATCAACAACATAAAGCTTTAATTAGAAAATACAATTTATGGACCTTTCTCTGCTGCTTTCACTGTTTTTGGTTCCCACACACACACTAAGACACAAATAGGAGCTATTTTTGTCATTGAAGACAGCGAGACAGAGGGCTTTGTTTTCATTAAAGGAACACTTCACCAATTTCCCTTCTTGTTTTCATGTATTATTCATTAAGATGGTGAGTGTGTCTACAACTTCTACAACATCCACAACTGTGTTTTCTGTTTCAGTGGAGCCAGCCGTAGAAAAGCAGTTTACCTCTGCCATCTACTGAGACGTGCTACATCTGAGCGTGGTGAAGAGCCAGAGCTGAAGAGGTCAAAACTCCAGCAACACAAATGAGTTAAAACTCACTCGCTCTTGCTGCTCCACTGCTTGAAGGCACTGATTTTTCCACTGTTGTACTCCACTTCTCACAGACATATTTCCCTCCGACATATTCCCAGTGATGATTATGATATCTCACGACTCATAAATGGCTTATCACTCACATTTCACCCGCAGCTACCGCTGTCCACCAGCAGTTTGCCAATCTTATTTAGTAACCCTGGGAATCTAATCCCATCTTATATTCATCTGTACAGCATTATCACTAATTCCACGAGTAACTGGCCGCTTATCAGATCAAGCTTGATCTGTGAGCCCCTGTGTTTGAACAAGTTGAAAATAAAGAGCGCAGGAGTAGGCTAAAACTGTTATTTCTGTTATTTCAGTGGGTATATATCTTCTGCTGTGCAGCTCATTTTTCAGATTGGAGCTACAGGTTGTGAACATACATTAGGCTGTCACACTTTGCACCTTCTCAGCCAAAAATAATTGGTAAAAACTTACCTCAAAACTAGATTCAATAAGGAATTGGAAAATGATGGAATTCCACAAGCCAGTTCAATAGTTGATTCCAAGTTCTGCCATCAAATCCCAACTCTACATGTGTGGTAACAGCGGCCCTGAAACTTTCTGAAGAGATGAAGCACACTGCGGTGTTTCCCTTATTATTCAAAAAAAGAGAGAGAAAGAGAATATAAAAGTTAACGGCTATCAATTCATATGCAAATGGCATTTTTCGCTGAGTTCTTCTCAGTGCCACTGCTGCTATCACAGAGATTTCTCGGAAAGGAACAAGGAAGCAATTTCTCTTAAGAAAAATAACACCCCAGACTGTGCAGTGATGGATTATGGCTTCAGATTGACAAGAACATCTGTCAGCGGGATATTTGATGGAATTTTGATGGAGTCGGTGACTGAACAGGAGCCTGTGAGCGCTGAAAAATAAGCTGAATTATATCTCTCTCAGCATGGTATACGCTGTAAACAACAGCCTTGTTTAGTCAGATATTGCATAGAAATGATCAAAAACCCTTTTTGGTAGTCGTTTTCTGGGCACACATTGAGTCTAGCTGTATTTGAAAATGTCAAACTATGAAATAATGCTTTGAGAAATGGTTTACTCAAGGTTGAGGTGGTGAATGTGGTCTGAGGGTCACCGGCTGAAACCCAAAGACCAGCAGGAAGCAGCTCAGGAAAGTAAGAAAATGTATAACTCTCTAAATATGCTGATGTGTTGTGAAACGAGGCACTTAGTGCCCAAATGCTCCAGCAGAGAAGAGGCAGGAGAGCCAAGCTGTAGAGAAACACCAAAATGTAAATGTATAACAAACCGCTGAAGGAAAAAAAAAATGCTTCTAAAAGTAATCATTGAAATGAGCTCCTTGAAAGCACATCAGATGTTGCTGAAAAAGAAATATTCACTCTTAGCTATGCATAGATAGCTGTGAATAATTAATATTCATGAAAAGAGGGGGTGCTATTAAAACTTGTTTGGGGGCTGATTCCCATGATTTAATGTTAGCAGTGTAAAAACCATGTCTTTTTTTTTCCATTAGCGTGTTCAATCTAATGAGTGATTGCACTGCATTCTGGGGTTGATGTATTCTAAATACCTGCACCTCATTAGAATTTCCCATTAGAAAGTGTGATGTGTGATGCTGGTGCTGCTGCAAGAGTCAACTCATGACCCAGAAGATCTTACCAGGCCCCGCTAGGAGCCAGCGCCTCTTCAATAATGCATCCAGAAAAGGCCACACGCTTTGAATTCCTACTGAGATGCGTTGATTTTTACTCCTCTCTTTCTATTTAAAGCATTTCCAAGAAGGTTTCTGCCATCACTCGGCCATGTTTGTATCTGTAAATTACTCAATTAAGCTCTCACGTTTCATATTCCCAATCAGTCTTGATTGAGAGGTGGCGGGATTTTGCAGTGCAAGATGATGATGGAGTGACTGTCTGGGAGATCTGATGGTGTCCTCTGAAACACATTCATGTCATCAACAAAACAATGATATCATATATTTTCGAAGATTTTCTTGACAATGCAGAAAAGGCCAAAACTTAAAGTAACCCAATGACCTGCGTGCATCTGCAGAATCATACGTTGTATGACATTGTACCAACACCCTAAACCATCCATCGTTCGAACATTGATTCAGCTGCATGTCATCCTGTGCCAAAAAGCAGCATCTTACATTTCAGCAGGTTGTTTCTCTGCCAGTGATGCTACCAAATGTTATTTAATATATACACCTGATACAAACTGCTGGAACAAACCACAAAAAATATGCAGCCAACACACTAACATCTAAAAAAAAAGAAAAGGTAAGCTGCCTCTAATGACAATCGCACACCACTTACCACTCCCTTCTTCTTTGATACTTCCCTCAGTACTTTTTACTCAGGTGCAAATGTTGGCATGTCAACACACTAAAGTGAGATAATGGACGTGGTAAACGTTACAGCTGCTAAGCATCAGTGTGTTAACGTCGACAGTGTGAGCATGTTAGAATGCCTCAGCTCAGAGCTGTGCTTAGTGCAGCCTCATGGTCACAAAGATGGCTGCAGACTCTTGCATACTACTGATTCAGAGCAGATTTTCAGCATTTAGTGGTTCACGGTGGAAAAGTGATGAAATAAAGTATACTCACAGCAGACTTCATACATATTAAATATGGCAGATTTTTGAATGCGCTGCTGATTTCTGATGCTATTCACTGACAGTGCAATGCAAAAAGGAAACTGGGAAGCAGATCACAGCTGGAAAAATCTAATAAATCATGGGTGGTAGTGAAAGAGATCGATATGTATGAAACTTGTAAGTAGTATGGATTTGGGGCACAGCTTTCGTCTTGTTTACTAATATCACCAATAGTTTAATTGAAAAAGCTAAATCAAAATCAGCTGCCAACGTTAACACTGTCGAGTACTGAGCACGACACGTGCTGCAGATGGAGGTGGAGAGACATAAAGAGAGTTTCTAACGGCAAATCAAGAAAAGGCCAATTTAACGTGCAGCCACTTCAATATGTGTGCTTGCAAAAGTGTCGATACGTCTCGCTGGCTACACCCCACACGTCTGCAGATAACTCTAATGGAGCGGTTGCAGTGCCAAGTGAGCAAGAGTAAAATGCATTTGTTTTGCATTCATCAATACTTTCCTTTGTTGTTTAACTGAATGTTTTCTGCCTGCCTGCTGCTGGAGGAGATTCCTCTTCCTCTCCTCGTTAGATCAAGGAAGACGTAAACTTTTACTATGGACTGTACATTTCTACAAGCTTAAAACAAGCTATTCTACATCCCCATGCTTCTTAACAGCCCACAGTTTCACCGCTCTCGTGTGAAATTAAATAAATAAACGATATCGCCGCACAATACATTCATTAACATGGCTCAGAGCAAACCTCAAATATGCATATCAACTATTTATGCAGTTGCTGCACACACCTTGCTCTATAGTATTCATTATGTATGAGGACAGCACTGTTGCTCTGAGTGTTGCAATGCTCTGAGAGAAAAATAATCACACATACATTAAAAGATATGCACGCAATGAAACCTGTTACTAAAAAAAAAAAGCAAAAAACACTGCTTTATACCATGCGAAAGTGCAGGCGGGGGGAATGTTAATGGACAACAAAGCTTGAAATGTGTGTCCACGCTGTGACCCGCTGAGATTTTCATCATTACCTTTCCAGAGCCGCCCGCCACATTAGCATCCGGGCGGGTCAGCCTGTCACTCCTCTAGTGACGGGCCCCACAGGGAGGCTCTATGAAGCTTATAGCAGCATGACTGTGTGTGCATGTGTGTGTGTGTGTGTGCGTGTGTGTGTGTGTGTGTGCATCAGCCTGTCTGTCTGGTTGAGTTACGCCTCTAAGCTAACACACACATGGGTGTAACCAGCGTCAGTAAAGCCCACAAGGACATGGGCGGCCTAATGCTGTTGTCAGTCTAACAAATGCCGCCGTGAGTCCCAGTGTGTGTGTTCAGGAGGAATAACCGCCTCTCTGCTCAAACACAACTGTCACAGATTAGCGTGAAGAAGGCCTGACAAGACAGTGTTTAAAGAGAGAGAGAGAGCTGGAGAAACAGTGTGTACTCTTCAATCTGGCCTCCAGATAACTCTTGTTCCAAGGAATGAGTACACTAATAGCTGATAGGTCTAAAGAGGAATGAGTGACTCATACTTGCGAAGTACTGAACTCTACAAGAAACACCAGGGATGGAAAGAGTACTTGAACATTTCACTCAAGTGAAAGTTTTGTTACTTTAAAGACATTTTATTCCAATAGAAAAATTACACGTAAGATTACTTGCATGAAAATATCAGTTGACAAAGGCTAAACAAGCGTGGACAGCGGACGATGCAACAAGCATTCTGATTATTACTGAGCAGCAGAATAAAGCATCACATGGAATACAACACAGACATACATAAACAATACAAACTCCACAGTGGCTGCAGCCACTTTTTTTTTTAGCACAGCCTGCGGCGCATGCACACACTGCACAGAATGCTGCACGGCCTTGCAAGGTCGACGTTCTCCTCTGGAGCGAGAGTTACAACCAACACAGTGAGTGTGTTGTACTCACCTGTCTGAACAACATTCAGTGAGCCTTCAGTACTGTGAATCATCCACCACAGTCTGCTCGAGGTTCAGCTTCTCTGCTCATTCATTCTCAAATCGTAATAAAACCAGGCCGTTCAACCTCTCTGTCCCCCTGCACTCCTCAACCACTTCAACATTTAGACGTGGATGAGGCTCTGCTGTCCCAACTGTGATAGAGATTATGGTCACAAACAGCAGATGAGCCTCACACACACCTCATTGACAGTAGATGTTCCTGAGCAAATGTAAAAACCATTCAGAATGTTAGCCAGACCCAGCGTGCACTTGTTGGTGCATATCACAGGTGTGTTATTAGTATGCTGTCTGGGTGGTGCACTAAACCAGTGGAGTAGGTGCTAGGTGCTTTTTTTTTTTTTTTTTTGCAGCAGCAGCAGCAGCAGCAGTACAAAGATTGTTTGCAGCAAAGAGCCAGAGGTAGTAATTGAACCCTGGCCTCTGCAGTAAGGATGCAGCATAAGCCCATGGGCTGCAGGTGCCCCCCACAGTCATGCAAATTAAATTAAACCCATAATGATGATTTTAGCATGTTAACACACTAAATTGAGATAGTGAACAAGGCAAATATTATATTATAATATTCTAAACATGAGTGTGTTAACCTCGACAGTGTGAGCGTGTTAGAATGCCTCAACTCAGAGCTGTGCCTGCGTGCAGCCTCAGTCACAAAGATGGCGTCAGACTCTTGCAGACTACTGATTCAGAGCAGTTTCAGCATGTTGTGTGTTCACAGTGGAAAAGTGATGAAATAAAGTATACTCAAGGCAGACTTCATGCATAGTAAATATGGTAGATTTTTAGGTGTGCTGCTGATTTCAGAGACTATTCACCCACAATGCAATGCACAAAGGAAATGGGGGGGCGGCTCTTAACTGAAAACATTAAATAAATTGTGGGTGGCAATGAAAGATGTTATTTTGAGGCCCAGTTGCAGCCCCTGACACTCAGCCGGTGGATGTTTTCATTCAGAACATGTCTCTTTTCTAGAGTGCCTCCTCTCTGGACATGGACCTCTCTGGAGCTCTGCCCTTCTGCACACACAGACTCACCAGCAGCTTCTTTTCTGCTGCAGCTGCTGGTTTGGCTCATTGCACGCAGTGTATCAGGACTTTTTATGTGCTTTTTGTTCTGATTCTGTAACAGATGCGATTTGAAATGCAGCAAAGTATAATACTTGAGATGAGACATGCTTAAGTACAAGTAAACTGATTACTGAAGTTCAAAAATATGTTCGGTGTACATGAAAGTACACAAAATGACTTTGGTACAGTAAGCAGAGTAAATGTAACTTGTTACTGCTACCCCCTGGGAAACACACTCTGACAAAATGATGTGAATATAAATTCAGGACCGCTTGACAAGATGACAGAATCTCTTGAACACTCAACCCTCTGATACATTGCTGCCTCCTGTAGCATTTTATGAGTACATTGATTGAATCTGTTTCCTCTAATCCACACAATATGATGATATGGCGATATTTTTGCATTTCCATCCACAGTTTTAATACACAATTTGAAAAAAATGAAGGAAAAGTGTCTTATTTTTATTTGATATTGATTAATTACTGTAAGTGCATTCAAAGTCCATAGGAAAAGGTGCTAGATGCCACACAAAAAATTCTTCCCCCTCCCAAACACACAACTAACAGCATGTTCACTGTCCCGGCAGAGGTGCTCAGTTTTATTTTTTACGGAATTTGAGAAAAGATGACCCTGCCACTGTAGGACAGGGCAACCGCCTGCCCTGTAGGCCAGCACCGCGGTTTTGCACTGGATGTGAGCTACAACAGGGAGTTGGTGCAGTGACCAGAGAAGCAGATTGGTGTGAAGACCAGATGGGCAGCAGATTTCTGGACTAGCTACATGTATCTGGTGGCAGACAACACACAAACTGGGACCCGAGCTGGGCCGCGTCCACATTATATTCACGCTAATCAAGTCGGGTCATGGTGTGCTGACCCAGGTCTCAGCTCAGTATGTTAATCTTTCTGACATCTAGATGATGACTTACTGCTCTCCGTGCAGAAGTGCATTGGAACGGTGATGCCTTCACTTACTGTTGTACGTAGTGAAGTGCATTTAGACTTTAGACTGCTTCTTTATTGATCCCAATCTAGGAAATTGTTTAAAACTGTTGTTTGAATAGTTTGAACCATGATTCAGTTGCTAAAATCCGTGAACAGCCTCCATAGCCCCCAACAAATCTTTGCTGATTTGAATCATCTAGATTTAGGCTTTAGACCTCCAGTCTAAAGCCGAAGTGGATTCAACAAGACTCTCTATCAGTCCTGATCATGTGGTGTGTGATAACCATCACCAGCTAAAATGTGTTTTTTGAGGCAAGACAGAGAGTGTGACCTGTGAAGTGCAGGAACATATCTGGCTTTTTCTTATACTTACCTTTTTCAACCACAGCTACATCTGTTTATCTCATTCTCTCTGAGTCCCTCCAAGACTAGATCTCTGTTTGTTTTTAGATCAGCTCCAAAATCTTGTTATCCAGGTTCACGGGTGATGTGTTTTGACCAGACCAAGCATCTTAAACGGTGTTGCATTTTCATACTGAACAATCTCGAGGAGGAGCAATGGTGGCAAGTGGAAGCTGATCAGCATGGAGGGAGGGACACAGCTGCCACGTCACATGCCACCTCTTCTGGGAAAAGGTCCAGCCACGCCATCAGATGAGTAGATTCTCCTTATTTGCTTGACAAACATCAGGACAGAGATAGAGTGAAGTGCGGAGTGTTAGACGCATGAGGCTTGAAGCCAGATCCACATCAATGAATCCAATTTCATTTTTAGCATCCCAAGACAAAGGTTACAGCACTGGAACTTGACATTCCAGCCTACACTGGGACACAACATCTCAGCACAAAGAGATTTCGCCCCATCCTTATCCTCTTAATTGGTCAAATCCTCAACTAATTGCCTGTCAGGCCATTATGGCATGAAATCGGATCTGTAGTATGACAGCCCAAAGGAGGAGAAGAAAAGCTTGGATGAATGGATGAAAGATGGAGGGTGAGAAAGAGAAGAGGAAGGGAAAAAAGGCTGGGGATGAGCTGTAATGGTCCCATCTTGCTTTCAGATTAGGCCTGCAGACAGACTCTTCTCTGATAGGCTGTCTAATAAAAGAACACTAAATGGAGACACACTGTGAGGCTATGTGGTGGGTAATTGAAAAGCAATTACAGTCCTCTCTCTTCATGCCATTAACACATCTAAAAAAAAAAAATACCTGCTTCTTCTAATGCTGATGTGCTCTCACTGCCTTTCTCCCTCTAATGCATTCAACCCACCTTCTTTTTTTTTCACCTGGATCCACGTGACGTGCGTCTTTCCCACTTATCTTCAAATGCATTTCAGTTCGCAAAAGACGGCTCGCAGTCGAGACGTGGGCTGGGAAACCACTCTCACGTGGATTGATTCGGTTGCGACTGGAAGGTTCATTTCATTTTGTCCCTTACAAGCAAACACAAGGGTATTTTTGTTTTTTCTTACCTTTAAAAAATGTGTTTCTCAGCTGCCACGGAACTTCCACACTTTGAGGGTATTATCCCGCTTGTCGCACGGCCACTCGCCAGCAAAAATGCCACAGGTAATCAAATTAAAAGTTAAAAACGAATTACAAAATGTTACCACGCTTTTCTGTCTTAAACGTGAACCATAATCCCTCAGAACGATGGCTTTGTTGCTAAGCGGCATCAAGCTGAACAGGGAGAGGCTCACAATGCTGAGTTGGGAGTTTTATAATCATGACGGATGCTTTCGAATCATGAACACGCTCAACCTACGAGAGCAGGGAATACAGTGTGCACACACGGTGTCATTATTACTGTCTTTGCAGTGGAGATAAGGTTGCAGAGCACTGTCACACACGCAGGCTGCCTCTCTCCTAAATCCCCCTCTCACACAGACGTTTTAACTGCTCAGCTCTTTATCGCCGTCTTTCTTTCTCTCTCACTCTTTGCAGCGACTTCTCGTCTCTTTATTTGAAGTTCAGCTTTGGTCCCGGTCCTGCAGCGTTCCCTCAGACCTGCAGGCTGCCAGCTGCACCACAGCGTTTTTAACACTCCTCTCTTTCCTCCTCTTATCATTATTCACTTATCCAGATCAGCCATTTCTGAAACTCTTCACAGAACTCCTGGGCCCTCTTCTTCTTATACAGTGATCCAGGCTTACAGGAGTTGAATATACTGGAAACAGGCTGGTTTGTACAAGGCAGGTAAACGTGTTTACAGCTGTTGCGAACAGCCACACTGAAGAAAAAAAAAAAAAAAGCCTGCTGGCAGATCCTCCTCTGAGCTCCCTGACCTCTATCAAAAATTCTGTCTTTGTTTAACAGCACACACTTTCAGTCAATCTCCGCTCAAAGAAATTCATGCTGTTGCACTTGATGGAAATAGTTGCATCAAGACAAAGGTTTGGTTGCAGAGTTAGGGAGATATACATATATATGCATGTACATATATATATATATATATATATATATATACATGTGTTTGTTTTGCCCCCCCCAAGATAGAGATTATGTTGTATTTACTCATTTACTGCAAAGAGGCTTTACTGTGTCACCTTGCACTGATGTGCAATTCTAGCATCTTTTTTAAAGACATTAAAATATACAAATTCAACTTTTCTTTGTGCAGAGAAGCTAACAGCACTTTTTTCAGACTTGAATAGTGTCTGCTCGTCCTCCCTTCAGACACTAAACAGCCTCAGCATCCTCTTCTCGCCAAGTAGGGTAAACTGCATGTGGCCTGAGAAACATAACACATATACAACTAATTCTCCTCAGAAGTACAACTAATTTGCAATAAACTCATAAAATACAGACACTGTTAAATGACACGACTATGGCTTCAAGGCCTTTATGTGCTGGGGACTTAAGATGTAAGATACTCGACTTGCGCAGAAACAACAGCATGGCAGACTGTAAACGTTACAAATTGAGTCTCAAATTGACCACAAAACACAAACTCAGTGTGAAGGAAGCAGAGAAGGGTGATAAACGAAGGGCAGGCAGAGCAGCGCGACTCCAGCCTGTCTGCTCCGACACTCTCTGCTCCAGTGATGACTGTCGACAAAACCACTTTCCAACCAGACGCTGGTGCAACCTCCCCTGCTGCCGTCCAGTGTGATGGACTCCTCTGGATGACAGCGCCGTCAGCTGGAGAGATGCTGCGTGATGCACCGGGCTGAACTGAACTATGAGCAGGTCAGTGGAAGTCTGATGTTTTCACATCACAGATGACGGAGAAAGGCAGTACAGGTGAAACAGGAGATTTAGTGTGGGGCAGGGTGAGGACAGGCAATCAACAGGTCCGCCATTGTCATCAGGAGTATTGACATAACGTCTGCACAAGATGATTGGTTGATGCCTTTATTGGTGGTGCGAAGGTTCCAAAAATAAACAACCTCTTGTGTTGTGAATGATGCACAAAAAGCTTGAAATGCATGACAAGACGTGGGAAACTTTCTGCTATTGGTGCTATTCATGCTATTTCTCCACCACCTCCTGAGGTCACATTGCTTGGAAAAGTAAAGGGATCTGCTGTAAATGGGGAAAGGTCTGAGTTCTCTGGGCGTATAGCAGAGACCCACAGAGATACTGAGCTGTCTTTGGTTGTTTAGAGTGTGCAGCCTGTGAACACATAGAAGCACAGCAGCAGCGCGAGGTTTGATTCAAGTCCCCCTGCCCTGTCTCCATTCCACTGAAGTATCATTAATTATAAGCACAGACGCTTCCTTAGGCATTCCAGGCACAGCATGTGTTGGTTCAAACACAAGCCCGCTCCCATCAATTTCACTACTAAGTTGGTTTTGTGAGTAGTTATCAAAGATCTTCAGTTCGCTTTAGGTTATTGTGCCCTCGCCGACTCTCTTCCTGCCACATTGGTAGTCGGTGCAGCTCGCCAGCCCTTCCCATCTCACCGCCGTCTCTCCCGTCTCCTCATCCCAAAGCCTCCTCTCCTCCCTCTCTTTTTTTTTCTCTTCAACTATAGTTCTTATTTCATTGCCCACAGTAACTTCTCACTTTGTCTTTGTCTCCCTCTTCCTCTTTTCTTGCTTCCCAGGAGCTTTTCATTCACTCTGGGCACGACCACTGCTGTTGCTGGTCCTCCTCTGTTGCTCCTTGCTACACTGCAGCAAACACCCCACCACCACCACCACCAGCAGCAGCAGCAGCAGCAGCAGCATCCCCCAACTTAAACCTCCATCCTCTCAACCTTCATTCATATATCCCTACATTCTTGTCCTAAAGTAATTGGGCTTGCTCTCTTTCATCGCCAGTGTTTCGCCCGTGCTGTACTCATCTCAAGGCATTTTGAACGTTCTTTTCTCATAAGCTGCATTTTTCTGCATCGCATCTCTCGCCATTACAGTGTTTACACCCTAAAGGGTTTAATTTAAGATGCCTTTTGTGCATCATGCTTGCATGGACGTGGAAAATTAATGTGGATTTAAATGTGAATTTAGAATCTCAGAAGACGTAAGGCTGCATATCAATACTTGAATTTGACCAAAAACTAGTATATTCATCATCTGGGGGTATATTGTAGGTATATCCTCTCATTTTTGCCCTCTGGTTTGGGCTCTCTCCTGCAGCAGGGAGCTGATAATCTTGCTCTAGGACATGGGATTGATAGTTTTATGAATTCAAACTAACCTCCCCAACCCGAAGGCTGCTCAAAAAGAAGCTACTCAGGGAGTCCATTTGGAAGATAACCACAGCACTTATTATACTTTTAACAAGTCAAGACGTGCTTCTGTTTTTTGGGGGGGTTTTGCCCTTTTTGTTTCAGAAATACCCAAAACTGTAGCCATTGCTGTGAAATACAAGCATGTTCAGCTCACACTATAAGTTTTAGCAGAGAGGGGTTTGCTCTGTCATTTTGTTTTCAAGCGCACCTTCACCTTCCACCTCATCCTTCGTTTCTCCCATCTGCACCCCCCCCCCCCCCCCCCCCCCCCCCCCCCCACTCTGACCTGGAGTCTAACATAACAGAGGCAACGAGGGGCCTGACCTGATTTTCTTTTATTGCATTGTAATACCGCCAAGTCCCACGGTGCAGTCTCCTGTGTTACCATGTCATCACTTATTCATGACAGCCTCCAAACACAGCGCCCGCGTCCACAGTCATGCCAGGCACGCAACTTGATTCACACCCCAAATTCACACAAAAACATACACACACTTGAGAGCCCGAGGATTCAGGTTCAACAGTACAACAGGTGCAACAGGTGAGGCCTGCTTGTTATACCGTACAGTACACGCAGAGGCAGCCGAGGAGGGGAAAGCACACTGGGCTTTTGGTTCTACAAAACAGTTCACTTGGACTCAATATCTCACTGGATGAAGGAGAACTCAGAGGGTGGAGGCGGAGAAGCTTTTGGCGAGCTAACTGAAGAAGCTGACAGGCAAAGACACAATGTCACCGTGTGTCCTCTGTATCCCCGGCAGCTCTGCTGGAGATGTTTGTTTCCGCAAGTCGAGAACTCGTCTGAGAGGAAACGGCAAAGCTGAGGAGATACTTGAGGCACTTTTCATGTGGGAGAGAAAAATATTGACAGGGATGATGACGATGATGAAGGGGAGGAGGAAGATGAAGGAGGAGAATGATGCTGAAGATGGATGAGGATGAAGGAGGAGGAGGGTGAACAATCAATGAAGACAAGACAACTGATGGCAATTATAATGAAGATCAATGAAAATTCTCAAAAGGAATGATCGTGATGATGACTGATTACAGTGAAGATGAAGGTGGTTATGATGATTCAGAAGATGAAGAAGATGAACGATTATGCAAATGATGACGATTATTCGCTGTATTTACACGGCGGCTATTTTCCTCTGACGTCACGCTCAGGGTGGGAAGCTCAGACGCTGCTGTCAAAAGGATAATGTTGTACCGCTCCAGGTTGTGAGCCATGTAAATGTCAAGAATCTGACAATTTACTGTCACTTAACAAGTTCCTCAACGGTCAGCGACTGAAAAGACAATGGATAGTAAAACTCCAGAAGGGCTTTGGGCCATATTTCAAGATAAAACAACATATTTTGACGGTTAGACAACAGCTAACACTACATTCAACCACATTCTAGCTAATGTTACGTTTGACAGTGCAACATGAGACAATAGGAAAGGCGTAAACTGAGCGTTACGTCAGAGGAAAATGGCCGCAGTGAGGATCAACAAGAAAGAAGATGACGATGCAGTGTTGACAATAATGGTGATCACGGTGGAAGCTCTCTTGATGATGACAAACGGAGCTGCTGCTGCTGATGATGATGATGATGATGATGATGATGATGAAAACTGGGTCAACAGAAGATCGTGCGCACATACGTCTGCGTGATCAGTCACTGTGAAGTCTGTAATGTGATGCCAAAAGTTGCAGCAGCTCACAGAACTCTGTGCTTTCAGAAGTTACAGAGGAATCCGAACGTGTGATAAAAACAGGTCAAAGACTCTGCAGCACAGCCAGTAAAGAAAGACTTCTTAATCCCCTGTTATATTTACAGTCATAAACTGCGCATACGCTCCTTGTTTTGCTCTGTTTGCTTCCCCCCCGGGGAACTCACTTTAATCCCACATCTTCTTCTCACTGATAATACTAATAATAGTTTAACTTCTCTTCCCCCTCCTAAACAATTTATGACCACTATGATTATTTCATAACAACAGCGTTTCTTGAAAGCCAGTCAACAACCAACAGGGATTGTTGTGAAATCTATTTACACGAGTGTCAGTGCGCATTAGTGCTGTAATTTTAGAGTGGGCGTTGGAGCAGGAATCATTTAAGAGCATCAATTCTGCCTCTCACAGTAAACTTATAGTAACATGAAGATGGATTTTCTCATTAGGGATTGTTTGGCTTTCAGACTGCTGCCTTGTTTTACAGTGTAAATGAGAGGCACTCTAATGTGGAGCAGTTGGTCTGTAGACGTTGTGAAATCGTGACGACTGGGATCATTTCTGCGTAACATGACTAAGCTGAGGTGGACGAGCGCAGTGAAATGGACGTATTATATACAGAAACAAGCCGGACTGGAACAGGCTGGCCTTTAAAAACAGTTAGAAGCAAAAGGCAGAGATCAGACTGAGAGGACGTGAGATATACGTGAACATAAAACTCTGCCTCACCATCCAGTCTATCCGGACCGTCTCTCTTGTGTCGACCCTCTTTTTTTTTTTTTTTTTTTCCAGAATTCAGATGGGTGTGGAGTCATTAAAATGGCCCCTCTGTTTTCATTTGTGACTCCGGAATATGAATGAGTGCACACCAGAGGGCCTGAGAGGGAAGATGCTCCAGCACCCCACTGCATTTTTATCTTCTGATGGAAAAATTTCAAACAGGCATCAAAAGGAAAGCAGTTTCATCTCAACTTCTAAGTATGTCTTAAATCTATTCTAATGAGGGGCTGGAATATATTCCAACGACCCCCTTTTTTTTTCATTTAAAGCTACAACAATTAATATTTCTACTAAAAATGGAAAAGTAGAACGTGAAAGGGACGCTTGAAGTGACACATCCCCACAGAATAATCATCTGACTGCGGTTCCTCTCCGCTCCACGCGGCCTCTTTCAGGTCATTGTTGTGCTTTTCCAAACTCCGCTCTCATAAACTGTGTTTGGAGCAGCAGCAGCAGGCAAACGCTGTGATAAACCCACTGTACACTACCTCACCCAGCGCCAGACAGCACGCAGGCGCAGTTAGAGACGAGCTGGCGGAGAGAGTGAAGCGTCGAGCAGATACAGAGCCATGAAGTTGAGCAGGGAACACACAACTTTTACTTTCAGAGCACGTGGATAAAAAGGATAACAGCGCATGGATCTCAATGAAAATCCATTACTGTGTCTTCATGCAGAATTCATAGAATCAGACATACAGTCATAGCTCTCTGTGTTGTGGTTTACAGCATTACAATAGCAGCCCTACTCCACTTTTGAGTTCAAAAACAGGAGCCCTGAGCACATTTACATTCAGCAGAGCATGTGCCGGTTTAACACGTCTTTAAGCGGGAGACACAAAACCCTACTGCACGCTAAATTATTGATTGTCTAGAAATGTCACATCACATCACCCCGTGTGTACTCATCACACGGGAGGAAGGACCCGACATGGAAATGAGCGCTGAACTCAGGCCGAGATGCATTAACATGGAGAGAAAAGAAGGCTGCAAATAACTTTAAAGAAGACTTTATTTTGAGTTGACCTTCCTTGTCTCTGCATCACAAAAAAAAAAAATCCCAAAGCGCACCTGAGCTCATTCAAGGGCAGACAAGACTCTGGTTAAAAAAGAAAAAGAGGAAAAAAAAAAAAAAAAAAAAAAACACCACTCTAAATCTCCTCTCCTGCCGTTTCCTTGAAGTCTGATGCTTTGACAACAAGATAGCACACATTCAACAATAGAGGAAAGAGGGAAAAGAGGCAGGTAAACATTGCCTCTTGCCATACGAAGCTACATGTCTCACTGTCGGCCTCCTCGCTAACTGTTCCAAGTGTAAAGAGCCTCCAATCAATGAGCTAAAGCACTACTAAGCAGAGCGTGTCAGATTAGACCGTGTTGGATCATTTCCTCCCGCTGTTCTGTGCATCCTCACCTCTAACTACACACCAGCCCTGATGAATCCCAGTCCAACGAGGCACATTCCCTCAGCGTTTTCCTCCCCGCTGAATCCTTCTGGACATCAAGACAAGACTCGATTGACAAAACCAAACACCCTGCCAGTGTTAATCACGTGTTTATTCCTAGGATTGTCTTTAGCCATCACATATCAGGTATAATCTATAAGAGAAAGTCCTCTAAAGGATCACTATCCAGAGCAACACTGCCACCTGTTGTTCAACTCGTGCTAATACCCAGACTCAGGATTGGCATGTATTAAATGTAAATAATGCAACACTGTAATACCTTTAGTCACGCAGTGTAAAGGATAGCCATGTTGCACATTTTATAGTGGCAATCTTATCCCTCATAAATCCACTGATTAACATTTTGATCAGGGATAATCTTTATCTGGGTGTCACCATGAAAGGCACAGGCTGGGGGAGTCAACAGAATCTCAATGTGTGGCATCCGCATGGGAGCTTTGGAGGCTGCATGTGTGCAGGTCGGCAGCGGGTCAGTCCCAGCGCTCCATCGGTCCCTCCTCGCGCTCTCTGCAGCTGCATGCAAACATCACACATTCAGAGTATGTACATGAATAATAACGAACGATGGGGACCCACTCAAGCTTCCGCATAATGTATTCATCTGAGGCAACTCCACACTCCTTTCTTTTAGCACCTCTCAGGCTTTAAGTGTATGTGTGTGTACTGTGTACCCACTGCTGTGTCTGCCGAAGCCTCAAGGTCCAGGTCAACCAAACACGCGCTTGTTGAGGAATATTACAGAGCAGGCAGCAGGGGAAATAGAAAACAGTCATAAAAAAAAAAGAAAAGAGGGAAGAGAGAATGAAAGAGAGAGAGAGAGAGAGCAACAGAGGCAGAGTTAGTCGAGCTTCCCAGGAATTATTGAGGAGCGTCTGTCGGTTTGCGCCTGCATTCTAAATAATGGATGAGATCCTCCAATGAGATAAAACCAAAATTCCATGCCGGTACAAGGACATAGACTGCCGTGAATACTAACTACTCCTGTGCGCTTTCATTTCGTTTACTGTGTGATCATGCGGGGCCCTCCTCACCATGCAAGTGCCAGGCGCTCATAGAGTTGTGTATCATCACCTGCCTGGTACAAGGGATCTGCTGCACTCTAATGAGCCGGCTGCTGCTCCCGCTGCCACATAATAAGACGCTGCTTTCATTCTTCATACGTCTCTGCTCTCATATGCACATACTGTTCTCGTATTCTCTTCTTGATAGCACACCTCCTCTTTACTTATTTATACAGCCAGTATAAGAATACAAGGTGATCTGTTGGGCATGTAGTTTCTATGGTTCTGGCCTGCTGGAAACTTGTCAGATCAGCAGATTTGGGTGGTTGGGGTCTAAACAAGTGGGATTCCACTACCTCTAACTTGGGCCTAATGTAATGTTCATGACTACATCCACTGTAACTGATTATTTGTTCATATGTCAAGTAGGAAGAGACAGGATAAAGCTGCTTATGAGCGTCGCTCCAGACGTGCCCTATAGGTTGATTTTGAGGCTGTAGATTATGTAAAGATTAACTCTCTAAGATATAATGAGAGAAGACATGTAATTCTGAGCCTGACTGGGAATCCACATCAAAAGGGAGATGTGAGACGCACCTCAAGGGTCCATCCATCCAATCCTCAACGGCTCTGACCTCCATTCAGCTGACTGTCCTCGGAGGCAGCTGACTGATTAAAAGCATACAAAAAACATGTAATATAATGCATTAAATTAGAGATATTTTTTTTTTGAATGGGATAAATAGAGAGAGAAAGAACGAGACAGAGATTATTGACCGGATATTACAAACAGAACTGAAGAGATCTCACACAAATTTGGGTCTTTTTCTTCTTTATTTGTCATTGCATGGAGGGATCGCTGCAGGAGGATGTTTCCTATATCCACTCTGTTTCCAAATCTTGTTTTCGTGGCTGCCTCACAAAACTGTGTGATCAGGAAGCGCAGTGAAGTCTTCGCTCCACGCTGAGGGACAGTGGGGATACTCAACTTTAATGCACAGCAGATATGATGAGAGAGAGGCTGCTGAACCTGGCCGCTGGCAGGATGTGCCGTCCGGTAACAAACACAGAGCGCTCGTGGAGAATCACTGATCTGATGCCAGATCCAGGCACAGTAATTATACATAGTCAGACAAAAGAATACAGGATGAAAGCAGCCCAGGAGCCATGACACATTATTGACAGAAGAGGAAGTCAGACCAGTTGCACGCCCATTTTAGAATCACAGATGACGGGATTTTAATTTAATTTGATTTGATGCATTTCTTATATCAGTCACTGCAGCACTGAAATGTTGTTGCATGTGGGAGAGCTCAGGGAGGTGCCCCGTAATTCAAAGGCCGGGCTGCAAATCAGCTTTGCTTTATTAGACGATATATGAGGCTAATTGATTTTTTTGACCGTGTCCATGTGTGAAACCGACGAGCCTGACACCGGAGCCTTGATCAATCATTGCTGACACTCTTCATGAGTTCACAACATAAAGAGGGGGAGATCTGTGTGATTTAGAGAGCTGCTGTGGAGATGAGGCCTCACAGGGGTCCATGGGTGACGCCATTAAAAAAGCAAAAGCGTCACAGCTCCAGTCAGATCATAACATTTGTGCTGAAACTACTTTTCAACCTGTGAGAAGCACTTCATCTTCAACATCGCAACAGCACACGCGCCTTAAAACTCACAGTAGTCACACTCGGTACTCGTGATGCGTGAGGGTGTGCACAGTCATTAGGCAAACAACCGCTAATTAATAACTTCTTCGTGTGTCTTCCTCACGTTATACATGTGTCTACCCGCTGCATGTAGCTGTTAGCCTTAAAGTGTGGATGACTTCCTCACGCAGTAATAATGAATGTGTGTTGAGTTTCTCTCATTTATCCTCCTCTACATCTCTCTTTGCAGGACAGTGCGTTGACAGCACAGCATCACTCAGCCCGTCATCCTACTGAATGGGAACATCACAGCCAATAATAACAGTGTCGCTGCTACTCCTGGACGACCCCATCCACACACACACACACACACACACAAAGCTCTACAATGCTTCAAGGTCACGCAGCTGCCTCTACATTGTTTTTCTCAGTATACGCTCAATTCTTTCTCTGCATGCAAGGTGAAAACAAATTCAGCAGGAGGGCATTGTGGGAATCAGGTGAGGTGGGACCATATCACCGGTATTATGCAAATTAACTCTGGGGATCAGCAACAAGGCCAAGACAACACCGAGTCACAAGCCAGTGCGTTATAGGCTTGCGAAAACTGCAATACCATGGTTGAACAAGCAGATCAGATTTTTTCTCAAGTCAATTTTTGACAATTTTGAGCTGCTGATTGACTTCAACATTATCACCAAAGACAGGCAGACAGAGAAAAACACATTTGTGAAGTGAGGGGGGAGAGAATGAAACGGGCTGCTAACGAACAAAAGAACTCCTGGAAGTTTGGGATATATTTAAGAAAAGCTTAGTAAGAATCTCACTGGATTCATGGAGGAACATAAAGATGATGTTTGGTGGATGTTTGCCGCCGGGCTTGATCTGTCTTAAATGACATCAATGAAGGAGGTTATAGAAGTATTGTTTTAGCTAAACTATTCAGAAGCAAAGTGATTTTGCATTGAAAATCACTGAGGTTTAACAGCTGCCATAAAATATAATATCCCAGTAAACTTAGTATTAAGCACCACATAAACCCCATCAATATCTATATGAACACTGTGGGAATATAATAGGTGGTCCACAGTAAAGAGAATAGCATCATACACTAAAACAAATGACTACAGACATAATGTATTCATAAAAAACATGAACAAACACATGACTCCACATAAACGCTAATGTTGCTTTGCGTCTGCTGCAGGTGTACATAATCTGTCTGCAAACACGTGAGCTATATGAGCCTTATAACACTGTAATATGTCAAAGTTATGTTCATAGATTGTTGCACTGCCCCCAAGTGGCTAAAATGAAATCAATTACAACTGCTTTAAAAAAAACCCAAGATTAAAATCTCATGCCCCCTCAAACGGACAAGAGATCTGGTGTGTGCAACGTAAGCATTACAGAAAGGACTAGAAGAAAAGAAACTGTGCTTTCAGTGCTAAATTGTAATAAATTAGATTTGCCTTTCAAAGTTGATTTCAATTAAAGTATAGTAGAGATATTAGAGACTGATTTTTATCATTGATTCATTTTATTAAATGATTAATTATTTGGTCTATAAACCTACAACTTGAATTGAAAAGATAAAGAGAAAAGCATCAAAACCTCGCCACAAAGAAGCTGTTATCAGCAAAAGCTCTGCAAAATGCATGAATTCCTCTCAAGAATTAATATCAAGCCGTGATAGCATCAGGCGAGAAGGACATCAACCACCTGCAGAACATCATCCGTGTGTGTGTTTCTGCCTCCCTGTTTTATACAAAGAAGGCAGGTGCCTGGGGATGCAGAGCCAAATAAGACTATCTATTCAGCAGCTGATGAATTTATGGCCAAGTTCATTGTATCAGTCATTACCCAGTCTCCTTCATGTGGACAGCTCAGGGCAGGACAGCTCTAACTACTTGCTACCTACCCATGAGCCCCAGCACAGAGTGATATGTATCTCTCTTCCAGCTCTGCTTCAGTCTATCATCGTCGACTGTCATAGCTGCTCTCTCAAAGCCCAAATACAAAACCTGTCTCTCAGGAGCGCTGATGTTTCTCCATGACCCGGGTTATCTCAGTCAGATGCTCCATTCTGACAGCACATTGTGAGACGTATCAGAGGCAAACATCTCTCTCGATCATTGATATTTGTCAAAGAAGGGGGCTGGGTGTGATGTTGTTATCTATCCAGGCCGGTAGTGGAGAGGCTGACAGGTTGAGATAAAAACCGCTGAGACAAGGAGAAGGCTTGTAGAGTGCGTAGAGAAAGAGGGGAGAGACACAAGACTCAAGCAGGGAGGAAGTTAGTACAGCAAAGCACCTTTACAGTATGTGGTGACAGTAAACCAAGTCGCAGGAAGCAACATGTCTCCAAAAGCCTCATCGCAGCTTGTGTGAAATGTTCCTTTATACTGTAGGCTTTAAAAAATAACTCCAAGACAAGACAGTGTGATGAATGAATAAGAATCATATCAGCTATTCCATTATTTAAAGTGTTGTTTTTTTTTGGAGCAGAAGAGGCATTTGATTCCAATCATTAACAAGCTAAAGTTCTGCAGTCAGAATGGCTGCCGTCAATATTTTATTATATATTCTAAGATTAAATTATATTTTAATGTTGTAGCTGGTCCAAGTGGAGCTAAATTTAACATTTTACAAGCTCAACTAGGTCTATATTAATGGAGCCCATGATAGGCTGACACTGGTCCATAAAACCTGAGCTAACTGTGTCTGCTGGACAAATGCAGTGCAGTGAAAAGTACAGTAATTTCCTGTGAAATGTAGCGGCGTTAAAGTGCAATTTAGTCGTGTGAAATACAAACAGCCCACCTCAACGCTGTTCTTAAGTAGCTACGTGACTAAGCGAACATAGCAAAGTTACATTGCAGCAATGCTTTCAAAAAAGCTACACGGCAAAAAGGGCAATTCAAGAAAGTCAGAATATCTCATTTTAAGATGAACAAATCCTATATGTATACATATACCTACATACATATATACATAACATATATAAATGTCAGAACTTTAATTGTTTGTACTGAATATTATCAACTAGTTTTAGGGTGAGATAGTTTTGTCAAATTGATTTTTAAGCTAGTTTTATGCTAGCTTTATGTTTTATCACGTCATTTTTGGTCATCTCATTGGTCAACAAGTAAAAATTTTTACAGTTGACATGTGATCTGCCACCCCTGAATTTAGGAAACTAAAGCCACTTAGTTAAGGTTACAGAAAGATCAGGAACACGGTTAAAAGAAAGAGTTGGCTAGTAGGGAACAGGATGCTAGCAGAGGTCATCATTATTTGCAAGAAAATACTAAAAAAGTATTTGCAAAGCTTGTTTGCAAAAGTAGATTTTGGAATGCACCAGTGTGTTGAGTTGTGTTGAACTTGTTCAATAAACCGACAGCTGAAACATTCAGGAGAATGAAATCAGCTCTTACTATTATGATTAGTTGATGCGTCACTGCATATAGAAAGTTTGTTTAATAAGCTGTTTTGTGGTCCTGCATGCTGTGACGCAGTATGTGCCGCAGATGTGTGTATAGCTGTGTGTCATTGACTCCTATAGAAAACGACTTTCTTCCTGCAGCTTTGTCATTGCCATCTGAATGCACTGCTGGAGTGCATGAACCTTTTTATACAGCAACTCGTTCCCACTTCCCACTTCTCTTTCTCTCTCTGACAAGACAGCCACCAAATTGGCCAGCCTCCCCACATTGCAGGTGCCAAATACCATCTTAAGTGGTTACAATAGGACAGGGAGTAGCTGACATGTGGATGGGTACATATAATAGGCATTTATGAGACAACTTAACAATCTCATCGTACAATCTACTGTACTCCACCTCCCGGCCTCCAGTGGAGTACAGGGGAGCTGCTACTGGTGATAGCTATTAGTGCCCAGTGCGGAGCCCTGTGGTGTTCTGGGGGCCGGTAATGGCCCACTTTGAGGCATGGTGGGAGCTTGTCAGGGGGGCCTAATGAAGACAAAGGCAGGGTTTGTGGAGTAGAGAAGCATGGGTTAGGAGGGGCTAATGCTCCGCTAATGGAAACCTCTGCTGTCCTTGACAAATCGTAGGGTTGGAGACGGTGCTTGCACAAAGGGCGTGTTAGTGCTTGGATGCATATGCACACTCTTGAAGTACAGTATGCTGCACGCGTAATTACAAAAGGCTTTCATAGCCACACAGGCATGCTTTCAGCTTTTATATTTATAGGTGTGAACATGACACACAGCCCTGCACAAGTCGCTGGTGTGTTGTTCCTGGTTGTGCAGCATTCAGACATTACTTCTTCTATCACAACAGTGTTCAAAAGACAGTGTGCCATTCCCAGAGGTTTTATTATTACAACTGCATAAATCACTGTCGGATGAGATAGAAAGTTAATAAGTAGCAAGAGGACATTAAAAGTTTACAGCTGTCTGGAATGGCCCTCTACATTCTGCGTGGTCAATTAAAGGCTGGCAAATGGATTTCTCTGGTTACACACCTACTTTTATGAATAGTGAAGAGGATTAGACCAGGAAAATTGATATCAGGGGACATGCAAAAGGAAGATCAGTGGCTCAGTTTCTCGCTCCACTCACACAGCCTGTTGTCACATAATGTAGCCGTTAACGTCCAGTCCAGTGAACTAGGCTGTAATCTCCAGCAAAGTGTTCCTACACAGATCTCACAGATTTTGATCAACACATAAAGCACTGAAGAATTCCAAGAGACCATGATTTATCTTCAGAAAGATGACTGACGTGTGAGATATTTATTCCCTCCAAATCCAGAAGTGAAATAAGTTTGTACAAGCTGTGAAGCGGCTTTGTTGTGTGTTGTCTGGGTTTCTGCCAGAACAAGATGAAAGGGGAAGAGATTAGCCTGAATTCTGAAAACAAAAAGTTTGGAAAAGTTGAAAATGTAGCTCATAAAACTGCCTGAGGTATTAAAGGTTCAGTTCACCCAAAAAAATTTCATTTTGATTTTATTTGTCCATGTTTTGAGCTGTTTGGATTTCTACCTCCACAACAATAAAGTAAAGGTGAATGAAACAAGTACACACAGCACTGAAAACTCATTCATCTCTTTGAATAATCCCTGTACTCTCTACGTCTGTAGACGACTCTTTTTCACCTTTATTGGTCAGAGCCACAGGCTGAAGCTGGAGCTGGCCTGCTGAACTCAGCACATGGGGCTCACGCCCTAACAGGTGAGCTACGAGGTCACCTCAGACCACATCCTTTTTATTGAAGAAATAGGCTGATATCATACAGTAAAATCTTTAAATTCTTTTGATTTCCTTCCTCTGCCAGTGCAGGAAGAAGTATGCTCTTTCATGTAGTGAGGCAGAAGGAAAGGGCGTAGAGGTCGCGGTGATCTCTGGGTGTGAAGCGTCAGTCTCTAATGCAGGAGACACACCTCATCCTGTCTCAGGCCTGCAAATTAATGCTTGTGGTTGGTTCATGTACTGCTGCTGCTGCGCCATGTTGATTTCCCACTGGTGGAATCTATCTAACTATCTATCTTATACATTTCTTCAGACTTTGGGTGAACTGACCCTTTAAGGAGGATAGTGAGACGTGGGTCTTTCGTCAGTAATTGCTTTGTCATTCCCAGCTGTGGAAACACTAGTGATAGGCAGTCCGAGATGGGAAGAGACATTGCTACTAACAGCAGAGCATTGATTTTTGACTGCCATTCCACACATCATTCAGATGGGACCTCGAGAAAAATGCCTTCACAGACTGACACACACACACACACACACACACACACACACACACACACACACACACACAAGGCAGGAAAAACAAAGCACTGCTCCACCTATATCCAATCCCCTCCTGTTGGCCCACAGAGCAGTGGAGTGATGGAGGGCTGACTGTAAAAGACTTTAGACCATTAGCTTCATTGATACCTGCCAAAGGGGTAGGAAGGAAGGTGGAGCGGAGGGGAGGGGGGGGTCGCTGACAGTACAAGCCGAGTGTCACAACAAAATTATAAAGATGTTGCCAGGAAGCATGAGCTGTGAGCTGACAGGCTGCCATCACTCACCCTGATCTCGCCCCTCCACCACCTCTGCATGGGAGCGTTACAGCCGCTAAGCAATAACCCCTACTGCTCTGTCACTGCTGCAGCAGCGCAGTGGCAGCCAGGACCCCACCTTAAACCAGGGCTGACAAATTACGTAACAATATCGTCTTATTCTAATGAAGTCTTTTTTGTAGCCATTCTGTGTCTCTTTGTAGTCTCTCTGTGGTCTTTTTGTGTTTCTTTGTAGGTGTTTTGAACCTCTCTCTGTTCTGGCTCATTCAGCCCACGTAGCAGTCCTCCCATGCCTAAAACATACACACATGCTCACACATTGTTTACAGCCTTCACCTGAGAAGATTGGTGGAGCCGAGGGCAAAATTGCAGCGATAAATACGGCTGTGATGCTGAAGCGACGAGGCCGAGCTCGCAGTGTCTATCTATTACACTAAATCCTATCAGAGAGCAGTGCGCCTGTCATCCCCCTCGCCTGCCTTCCACATGTCTGTGTTTGGTACATCACTGGAAATTGTTCAGTATGAGTATCATGTGAGTAGTAGGGGGGGGAAAAAAAGTCATTTTATTTCATGCTATCAGGAGTTCTTCCCAGAAAAGCACCTGCAACAGCAGATCAGAGGCAGGGAGGAGGGAGCTATCATCCTGGCCTCACAGGGCTCGAGCTGCAACCTCTCTGGTTGTGGATTCACTTTCAAAGGAATGTGCGACAAAAATTCATTTCAGGGTGGATCTGTCGCTGTAACAATTCGTTAGCAGAACACAAGGCGGTGAATGCGCTGAAAGCTCCTCATTGCTCCAGCTTTTCTCCCTTGCAGGAGAGGAGGGAGGCTGGTTCAGGAGCCCTCTGGCGTGCTGCCAGACTGCCCCCTTGTGGTGGAGGTTGGATACTATCGCGCCAGGGTTGGTTCCTTCATGTTTCCTTTCTTCATCGTCTGCTTTGGTGTTGGCGCTGGCAGGGTGTGACAGTTGCTTAACATTAAACTAAGCGGAGTGGAGAGAGTTTACTATGAACCTCGATAGGCCAGCTCCCAAAAAAAAGAAGAAAAAACAGAATTATGTATTTCCTGAATCTGTTATGGAAATTTATAAGAACCTAAGTGACTTGTGTATTTGTCAAGAGGGCATAAATTAAAGCCTGTGAACATTTTAAAATGAAACGTGTTATGGTAAAACCTGAATAAAAGTCCTCAAATTTAAATTAATATATACACCAGAGGTATCGCACTAAAACATCCACCTACCCCTTCAAAAAAGGTTAAGAGTAGAGAAATCATGTCTTGCCCATGGACTGATTCTAATTTAACTCTAGCTTTCTCCTTCTTCCTGTCGAGGAAGTGGTGTGTAGAGTGTGTGACCTGGAAGGAATAGAGCATGATTTGTATTGGAAATATGATCTTTGTTAAATGACATACTGTAATGAATGCAAGTGAGCCGATGGATATTACTGATTCACAATTACTGCAATGCTTGTTTGAAAAAGAGACCCTCAGAATTTCAAGGTATTTGGTGAATGCATGGGAGTTCAGAAAGAGAACCATGATGATGATGATTATGTCTATTATTATTACTGTTCCTGTTTTTATTTTCCATGTTGGTGAAAAGTGCAATTTAAACTCCTGACATGCAAGCTTAAATGTAAATTTTAATCTTATTTCAGGCAAAAATTATCATACAAGATGGCGTGATTAGACCGAAAGACAAAAATCATTTTGCAGAATGTGTATAGCTTTACACTGATTGTAAAGTTTGTTTACAAGTATGGATACAAAAGGCACTCCCTGCAGTGACTTTGCTGCACTGTGGCATTCAGCAAACAGTTTTTTTTTTTCCATTTAGGGGTCAATTTATTGGTCAGGATTATCTGGATGGCTGCACAGTCTGTGTGCAACACGAGCCCACTGCCTGTTAGCACTGTGGTTCTGGAAGCAGCCTTGGTGGAGGCTGGTGGAGGGCGTGTGTGTTCTGTATACTCATCAGGAGCGAGGAGCAGTCGTGCAGCTAAATGGACTGATAAAGCAGATGGTGGTTTGTGATTGGCTGCTGTGTGGGTATGTCAGAATGGCAGCTTTGGGTTAATTTGAGTGGATGAACCATTTTAAACCAATCAGATAACAGAGGCAGGCAGACACATGAGCAAATAGGATAGGATAGAGTTGAATTTAAGTACTCCTCCTGAATAAAGTTTGTGAATGGCAAACTTCTAAATCTGAACACAAGAACCACTCAGTTCCATCTACTCATGCGTCCTCTTCTTAGCTGAACATCTGCTACATTCCATCAAAAATCAAACTGGATGATCCTGGTGGGGAAAATAGTGTTCAACTATGTTCAGTTATGTTCAACTAATTTACATCAGCAAATAGGTGATCAATGAAAGCTAATGCAGGCTAGATGATTATCAGTATATCCAGGAAATGTTTCTAATCATTGTTTCAGCCAAGTTGCAAAACTGCTCATGCTGAACTTGTCTGCAAAACGTTTGCTGACATGTTTCACTTGTTTATCCTGCAGGACTCACTGATTGCAACTAAAGAATGGCGTTTGATGGTTATGGAATTGCACATTGCAGAACATTGCTCCATAGCTCTACTAGTGGTCTAAAACAGTAACCTAACAGCATGAACATGATGCAGTCAGCATTTAGGTTACCTGTAAAGTGTAATAGACATAACAAAATTAGCAGTATATGCCATGGAGATGTGGCCATGTACACACTAAAGCTAGCACTTTGCTTTAAGAGGCCACAAGGCATAAAGCCTGGAAACCACTTCCTTTAATACATTTTAAGCAGACTAGAAGAGTGTGCAGTGACATATTCTTAAACACAGATGATCCAATGATTTTGTGCTTCCATGTGCATACATTTAAGTGCTGCCCTTGCTCTGTGTCACCTACAACAACAGTTCTTGTCACGGTGCATGACTCCCCCAGTTCATGAATGGTGAAGGACCTGCATGACTGACTCTACCGTGTGCAGACACTGGAAGTCTGAAGATTTGTCCTGAAAAGGAGCTCTGACAGTGAGAGATGGTCTTATTATGGGCCTACGCCCAACACAACAGCATCATTTATTTAGCTGCCTTCTGTATGTTCACATGTGACAGACTTTAGTGTGTTTTAGGAGCAGCAGCTTGAGGCTTTCATGAGTGCAGGTGTACAAAAATGTAATGGAATTTTTGAGCTTCCTGCTCTGGGAAAACTTGGAGTGACAGATTACTGTGAGTATTTTCGGCACTGGAGTGGCTGTGTGTCTACACAAGGTCATGTGAGGCACCTTGAGAAATAGTTAGATCACAAAACACAGCAAAAGTCATTTTACCTGGGAAGACAATCTCTGTGGACGAGGCTTGTTCAGCATTCCTTTAAATTATGAATTCATAAAACTGTGTTTCATAAGGGGCTCATGCCCTTTTGAATCCAGAGAGTGCTGCTTATGCATCAACACAGTCAGAGGCAATGGACTGTGGCAGTATGGGCTCATCATAACCCCAATCCCAAAACAATGCATGTTATATTACAGTAATGATTCTCAGCTGTATAATAATCCCCTGTGGGCAGGTGGAGGCTGCAGAGATCTACAGGCCTCATAAAAGTGAACCCAGCCAAAAATGACACTTTTTATCTCTGTCAGAGACTCTGGAAGCTGGTGTAACTCTGCACCCTGAGCAGTGGAGTGATAGATAAGGCTGGCAGGTGTGGAGATGTGAGTTTAGGTGTTGGCAGGTGTGTGTTCATGGGTGTGAAGCCTCGTCCAGACACCCATCTTCAAGCTGCAGGGAGGATTTAGAGGAACATTGGCTGGCTGCCACTAAAAACCTCCAATATGACACCTGAAATCACTCATCTGCCTCTGTGTAGGAGCAATTTGAGGCAATAAACCAACCTTTTTGCCTGCAAGAAATTTTTGTCAACACCATTTTACATCCGAAGTAATTCGGCAAAACAGCTTCACCCTCTCACAGACTGAGAGAGCTGCCTCTAAAAGCAAAATAATGACTCTGTATTACAATCCATTACAGCGCAAACAGCTTCCCGCTTCACTTTTCTGCGAGTGATGTGCCCTGCCCTCTGTATTAAGCACAAGAAAGAGCACATCACAAAACGCTGAGACGACGCCAATTACGCTGCATCCTCAGTGTGCCGAGCCTGCGCTCCCTAGGAGGCCTTTGTAGTAAGATGGCAACAGCAGCACAACACTCCATGACAACACACATACAGTACACGCCCAGCTAACAAGCTTTCATGAGTGGTGTGAACAGCACTTAACCGTCAATAGTTTCATCCTCCTGAATAACGCGGTGAGAGAGAGAGAGGGAGAAAAGGAAGACGGTTTAATCCTGGCCCTAAGCCCTGGTAAAAATAGGACTGGGAGTAGAACGCAGGAGATTAGGCCAAGGGATTAACTCTCCATTTGTTTTCTAAGAGCATCCGCTGCTGGAGGTGCAAGAGGAAAGGAAAGGACAGGAAAGGAAAGGAAAGGAAAGGAAAGGAAAGGAAAGGAAAGGAAAGGAAAGGAGAAAATGGGACACGGACAGAACAGGAAAGGACAGGAAATAAGACAGGAATTGAAAGGAGGAGGAGGAGGAGGAGGGCAGTAAAAGAGGAGAAAGGAAAGAAAACAAGAGGAGGTGGAGGAAGATGAAACAGGAGAGGAAAGGAAAGCACATGGGAAAGATGATGGGTGTGTGTGTGTGTGTGTGTGTGTGTGTGTGTGTGTGTGCAAAATACAAGTCATGTAAATTATTAAATTCTAGGGTGAAGACCTGGGTTGAGGCAAATGGTTGTTATGGTTATGGTTAGGGTCTCCAGGAAATGAATTCAAGTCTATGCAATGTGCCTAAAAATGGGGCGGGGGCAGGGGAGGGGCACTGTTGCCAGCATTGGCTTTAAATCTTTCATTTTTGCACTCAATGACTGCAGGCATCAATGAAACATCAATGACTTGTGCCTTTGATTGAATTTCCCACCTTTCATATATGTGTGTGTGAGAGAGAGAGAGCATCTGATGCATAATGTATGTGTGTGTGTGTTTGTGTGTGTGTGTGTGCAGTTGTGTATTTGTGTGTGTGCATCTATTACTAAGTTGTGGGGACTTAAATCTGTTTTCACAGTCACATTGTGGGGACTCGCCTTCCTTTTCAGGACAAATGCAAGCCCCCATAACATAAATCACTGAATTTTAGGGTGAAGTCTTGGGTTAGGGTGAGGGTTACAGTTAACTAGTGGTTATGAATAGGGTTAGTGTAGGTCTCCAGGAAATTAATGTTTTGTCTTCCAACCATCTAATAATCAGAGTTAATCACAGGCAGCGGAGTCACACAGCGCCGGTGTGGAGGACACTTTACCTCTGGGTCTCACTCACTGCTGCTACCTCAGTATTCATTAAAGCCAGTGGCAGCCAGCCAATGAAGCAAAGGGTGAAAACTTAATGTTTCAAAGCAGATTCAATCTCAGAGGGAGATTTGGTTTGGGCCCACATAGCTAATATTTTCATACTGCTGGGAAGTCGGGCTCAGAAAAACTCCATTCATCTCCAGTGAGTGAAGTGAGGGAGGTGGGAATACTAGTGCTTTAGGTAAGAGATACAGTTCTTTACAGCTTCAATATCCCAGGATACATTACAGTTATGTCCATTAATGTTATGCAATGCCCAGTGACTGTAGGACCAGTATGTAGCTCATAACATAAAAGCCATGAGCTGCAGATTTCAACCTCTAAGTCCTCTCAAAGCTTCCTTTTATAGGCCACAGCCTGCAGACACGAGAGTGTACTTAAAGTACATGTGTACATGCATCATGTGTGAGCAAACCATCAAGGCATTATCTTATCATGATGGCACTGGTGAGTAGCTTTTATGTAACAGTAGCCTGAATGTTGAGTATGATGATTGACTGACAACAGACATGACGACTCTCTGCACTGTAAAAACACTGTTTATTCCTTGGAATAATAAAGCAGTAAGTGCTTTATTATCATAAACCATGATGAAGACAAGTGTCCACTTCAACCGCTCCCCACACTCTGTTTGTAGCTTGTCCTTAGCCTGTGAATAGCTAATCAAGTAAAAGGTGGCCTGATTTGAAAAGACATAAAGTTAAACACATTTTTTTAATATTTCAAGCAAGATTACTTTTTTATTTCCATCTTGTAAAAAAGGAAAAGGTCCAGAAGTTAAAGTTTGGGTCCTCACATGGTCAGGCTCAGCAACACCCCCTTTGGCAAGTATCACACCTTGTAAAGGCTTTTTTTGTCACCACCTAAGAGTCTTTCAGTACTTGTTTGGGGGATTTTCACCCATTCTTTCTGCAAAAGGCTTCTAGTTCTGTGACATTATTGGACCGTCTTGCATGGACTGGTCTTTTGAGATCTATACACAGATTTTCAATGATGTTGGGCCATGGCAAAACCTTCAGCTTGTGCCTCTTGAGATCATTATCCTGTTGTAGGAGCCGTCCTCTTTTCATCTTCTGCTTTTTTACAGATGGTGTAATGTTTGAGTCCAGAATTTGTTATTGAATTTGGTATTGAATTGAATCCATTCTTTCAGTGAAATGTTCCCTGTGGCACTGGCTGTAACACAGGCCCAGAGCATGATCAATCTACCCCGTGCTTGACAGTTGGAGAGGTGTTCTTTTCATGAAAGTCTGCACCCTTCTTTCTTCAAACATACCTTTGCTCATTGTGAACAAAAAGCTCTACTTGTTCCCAAAATGCATCAATCTTGCTTAATGTTCCTCTGCAAACTTCTGATCCTGAATTCTGTGCTGATGATACAGGAATTTTTTCTCCTGATGGCTCTGCAGAAAGTTTGTCTGTGTCTTTAATCTAGTTTAATGTGTGTACCTACAAGCATGATGTGTGAGCTAACAGCTAGTATCGAGGCCATTCATGGTCCAGAATGCAACTTAAACATATGTGTTTAAGTTTTAAGCCTCCAGCACAATAATAGTATTTTCAGTTGAAGTAGTAGACACCTTTTAGAAACATATTTTCATTTACTTTTTTTGCTGAAAAACTCTACTAGACCGAAATGATCATTTAAAGCATCATTTAAAGAGTATTTGTTATATGACTTGAGTGGATCTTAAATTTGTCATATGTATCATTGGTATAAAAATGTACTCTTTTGTCAGGTTCCAGTCCAGATTCACAACACTTGAAATCCTAAATATAAATTGCGGTATGGATGGTCTCGTGGTCCAAGCAAACGGCTTTCTTACTTTTGGCTCCATTGGGTTGCCGTCGCGCTAGTCTCCGCCTTCCTGAATAAAACGCGGATGCCTACTCTTCGTAGGGTCTCTACGACGTCAGCCGGAGCACGCGCTGCCTACCGTACCACAGGAGCTATATAGTCAAGGTAATGTGAGTGTATTGTTCTTCTTTTACTCGTATAATGTGTGTTTGTATTTATGTAATTACTCTTTCAGTTCCGCGTGTTGTTCACACGGCTGAGGTTTAAGCTAGCGTCCAATAGGACGTAGTTAATGTGTTACTCGGTTTTTGCATATTTAAACTTCTGAGTGACGCGTTCATGTTAGGAGGACGTGGAATAACTGACGCTGTGGGTTATGCTGTTGAGGAGCGGTCGGGCGGAGTGAAGCGTTTTCCGCGCCGCAGCCCTGACGTGTCCCGCTGGAAGTGATTCTTCCGAACAAAAGGCCATGTGGCTGTCTGAAGGCCTAGTCCTCTACAGAGACCAGCGTGGTGCAGCGCCGCTCTGTCCTGAGAGCAGTGGGCTGCTTCGGCGTGTGGGCACTTTCCAGGGCGACAATGAGTGGACGCCTCGGGCGGGTGAAACCGCTTTTTCTCTGGCAGGAGATCACCGGCCAGGCTTAAGGGCGGCTGTCAAGTGCAGCCGGCCGGAGAAACGTCATCAACGTCATGGAGTAGACAGAGCGAAAATCCATCTGCGTCCTCCTTTACGTAGCGCACGTGCAAGGAAACGCTGTCAGGAAAGCTAATGCTAATGTAACAGTGCCTCAAATTCGGCCTTGCACCAGTCCAACAATCCCGTTTAATGAATTTATAAATGACAACTGGCCTAGACTGGACATAAGACTGACCTGCAGGGATTAACACGTTCAGTCATTTACAAGTTTCATCAGTTCTAGTGATGACGATGGAGGGAAATTAGCAGGATAGCTTAATAGAGGGGAGATTCAGTTGGATAACAGCAGAAAATAAAGAGTGGACAGGAACATGCAATCATTTTTATGTGGATCTGGTAAATCCTGTTATGCATTATGTTTTTGTGTGAAATTGGGGTATGTCCGCTATTAAAAATTGTGCAGGATCATTGAAGTTGCGGTGTCAGTAGGCCTGCAGCAATAAGGAGGCTACGTCAGCTTGCTGCAGTTGTGACTAATTTGAAATGCCATTCTGTCTGCAGTACCAAGAGAAAACAAGTAGTAATATGATTTTATCATTAACAACAGAGGGGGTTGCCAGGAAACACAACCTTAAGTCTTGTGTGTCAGTTTGTCTGTGCCTTTGTCATATTCGGGATGTGCTGGTATGCACTCATGTAGAGCATTTTGTGATCTTCAGTGACAGTGGTTTCCATGTTCATCTGTAGTTCTTGTTGTTTTTTTAATAGACTTAAAGGCCCCTTTTCTTCCTGTTTGGGAATCACATTAGGTAATGCTGCATACCTGAGGAGCCGCCCTTGGGAATCAGCGATCGTGTACTGTGTGTACTATCGTGCGCTCTTAACCTCAGCTATGCATTGTGGTTCAGTGTAAATTATGGTGTAATGTGCCTAGCTGCACAGAAAAATGATGCACTGCAGCTTGTGGTGTGTGTTAGTCAATGTAGGGCTGCAGTAAACAATTGATCTGATCAAATCTTTTCTTTTTAAACTGGCTGTAATTTTCAAACATTTCCTCCTTTCCTGGAAGAGTCACATATTCCTTGATTGCTTGTGCTGAATTTCGTGCTTGCCTTTAGAAAAAGCCAGCTGTAGCCTTGGTCGATTACACCAGAAATTGATTAGCAATAATTAATTGGAAGCGCACCAATTGAGCACTCTCTATTTCACTTACAGTTGGAAGTACAAAACCCCCCAAATTCTGTAGTTCCTAGGAAATCATCTGGATATTGGTAGTAAATAGTAATGAAAAGTACATTACATTTAGTCTAAAGTTGTTGACCTTGTCTTCTAACGTATTTACGAGGTTTGAGTAATGAAACTGTCAGGCGAGTTGCTGTCCAGTGCACCATAGGAGGATAAAGGTCTTTACTCTGTGGGAGGGGCTGGCAGCCAAAGTCACAGTCGTCCAGTTTAGGCGATCACACTGTCAGATCAACGCTAACCCGAGTCGTGTGTCGTCTATGCATTCTCTGTGCAATGGGGTCGGGGCCCTCGGCAGCCGGCCCCACCGCTGACTGTGCCAAATGCCACCAAGAAACGTGAGTGACTCCCGAGGCTTGTTCTTCCTGCAGGCTGTATTTATTGTCCCTTCATCCTCCTCCTTTTTTCCCTGCTTTCAGAATCATGGAGGCCGAACAGGAGCGCACCTTCATTGCCATCAAGCCCGATGGTGTGCAGAGGGGCATCATTGGAGATATTATCAAGAGATTTGAGATGAAGGGCTTCAAACTTGTGGGCATGAAGATGATCCAGGTAAGTAAACTTTTTTTTTTTTTTCCCCAGTCTATAATGCATTGGCTTTTATTGACCTTAAAGGCAAAGGGTTTGGAAAAAGCTGCTTTCATAACAGTCACTGGTGTTCATTTTAACCATCTACTGTGTGTGTGTGTGTGTGTGTGTGTGTACATATGATCTTGTCTGTGTGCGGAGTGATGGTTAAGACCTCCGGTGAGCTCATTAGCCTCCTTGTCTATTCCTGACTGTAGCATAACCGATTAGCGCTGAGTCGAGGTCTCCTGATCTCCTAACATCTTATCTGTGACAAAGTGGGATGCCTCATCATGAAGCCATGTTCATTTATAAACTGCACTATCAAGAACTGATGTAAAAATATCACCCATCCAATATTTTCTCAGTCAGGATCCAGAATGTGTCTCATTCCAGACAACTGAGGTGAAGGAGATTAACCCTAATTGCTCCTGTTAACTCCTGGTGTGGTGGAAGTGAAATCAGAATGTGAGCCAAGTAGTCTGAATCAGCAGGGCAGGAAGGTGAATTAGTCAGAGCTGCCTGACTTCATTAGCGTTGCAGTAGAGTAGTTGGGCATTTGTCCTGCAGCGTCAGGGTGGTCGGATTGGTTGAGGTCTCTGCTTAAAGATTTCTAGTTATTCAACTTGTGTGACTGGAGTCTTAACGTTGGAGTGGGATGTCTTGACCATGTGACCACGTGTGTTGTAAGGTCAAGGACATGGTACTCGGGTGGAGGCGGGGTCTTCTCCAGAGGCTTGTTGGTCAGTGCTCACTGTGGTCTGTAAAGGGCTGAGGGCTGGTTGTGGATTATGCATGGAGCACGCAACTCCCTAATGATGGAGACAGGCGTACACCATCAACCTTTCCTCTAGATTCTCAGCGTCCAGGTAGCTGCTGATGCAGTCTACTGGTCAGATGCCAGTGGCCTTTCCCTCTTATTAAATTGTGCATAACTCACAGTGGCAGAATCAATTGGTTTTATCCAACATGGGGCCAGGATTGACTGTAGCTTTAAAAACTCATTTGGCCTCAACCTGTGACAAGATTAATGTAACTAATACTGGGAATAGTTTTTCAAAGAAGCATCATTTAATATGGTTTGGTCACACCAGGCCCAGTGCCTGATCTGCTTAATGAAGTCAGTATCGGCACCAAACAATCAGATCTGATTGGTGCTACCCAGAGATTGATGTCAGGTCTGTTCTGTGATGTCTTCAGGCTAAATGAACACACCAAGTAAGGTCCACAACTTACCTGATGAGCCTTCAACTGTAGATGCTAAAGCTGGTCTTTGAGACAGCAGTGCAGTCCCTCGTGATTACTGGTTTCAGATTAACTGTCTGTAGTGCCGATAGTTGATTCTTGAGAAAACCCATTTTTGGAATGAGCCAAGATTAAAACTAACATTGTTCATGTAGAAAGGTTGAATTTGCATTTTAGGGTATAAAAATGAGCAAGATGCTCTGTTCCAAATGAAGCCAATGCATGACTGAAACTCTAAATTAAATGTGTTCTGTAGTGAAAATAAGTTGAAGAAATACTAAGTGTATAATAGAATCATGCAGTGATGTCTGTCTGTCTGTCTGTCTCCCTGCTGCAGGCCTCTGATGACCTCCTAAAGGCACACTACGCTGACCTGAAGGACAGGCCATTCTTTCCTTCCCTCATCAGCTACATGAGCTCTGGTCCAGTGGTTGCCATGGTAAGAAAACACAACAGACTGCATAAGACTGTAGTGTGCCTGGCTCCTGGAGACGGGGTATGAAGCCTAATATCTGCTCCGTTGCCTGGCTGTTGTGGAAAATGACGCCTGTGATTTGACCACTGTCAGTGAAACGTGTTAATTTTAAGGCCTACTGGGGAAACGCTCATGGAGCAGCTTACGTCATCTCCATCATCCTCTGTTCTTGTTTTCCAGGTGTGGGAAGGCATGGGTGCAGTGAAGACCGGCAGGATGATGCTCGGTGCGACCAACCCCGCCGATTCGTTGCCCGGAACCATCAGGGGAGACTTCTGCATCTTCGTCGGCAAGTGAGTAATGCGTGCTTTTTGGGATATCAAAGTTTGCACTGAATTCTCAGATGTTCTGTTCCTCACTTTTTGTCCTTGTCTTCACAGGAACATCATCCACGGCAGTGACTCAGTGACCAGTGCCAAGAACGAGATTGGTCTGTGGTTCAAGCCCGAAGAGCTGGTCAGCTACACTAGCTGTGCCTTCAGCTGGCTCTACTAAGCCTCTCGGCAGCAGTCCTCACGCTGGTTGGAGACCAGTAAAATTTCTGCCCGAGATTTCCTGTTTTTGCCCGTAGCCTAGAGGGGAGACCTGATGTGAAGTTCTTCATGTCCCACAGTTGTCACGTCCCCTCCCACCCTCCACTCATCATCATACTGTACTTTGATGTGGTCTCTGCAGAGGTCCAGGTCCAGTCCAGATTCATTCCTGAGCTCCATTCCTTTTAGAAGCATTCCATTCATCCCTTGAATGTACAGTTAATGACTTGACTGTCAGTTTTGTTAAATGGTGATCTGCTTTCCAATAAAACACACACAATACCAGCCGTCTCTCCCTTCATTGGTCGGATTACACACAGCACTAATGTGTAGATATGATCCGAAGGTGACCTCCTCTACTCTAATGGACGGGATTAGTTAATGGCATATTTAATGCAGTGGCTCATATCTACTTCCAGGCAGGATTGGAGGGAGCCATAATCTGAGATTAGGCGGTCTGCTTTCAGATGTGCTTTGTGCTGTGATGACACCAACAGGCTGCCAGATGACAGCTGTTGTTTATCATGTCTCCTCAGAATCCTGTACTGGTGTAAAAATGCATCCTGGAGTTCATCTGAAACCTGTGAAGGACTCCAGAGGCCTCATACTGGCTTCAGATCCAGAATGCATTTTCACAACATGAGCACTTACCGACCGCTTTCTGAATTAAAGTATTAATGAAGTTACAATCCATTGTGTGTGTATATATGTAGGTTCATGTGGCAAAAAAAAGCATGACTCAAGTTTTTATACATCTCACCTGAGAGTCCCTATCGCTCATAGATCTCAAGAAAGGATGACGCTTTTATAGCCTGTTTTTACCCAAACTCTGAGCAGGTGAGGTGTGCAGCATCAGTTACCATGGAGATGCAGCCAGGTTGAAAGACAGCCACCGTCCTGACTGTGAAGCCTTTACTCTGCTGCTTTACACCCCTGTGAACACCACATGCTGTGTTTGTGTGTGAAAGCTCGTTAGCATCCAGGAGCCTCCATAGCTGAGTGTAATGGATGAACATTCAGCTTGTGTATACAGATTGTGTGTCATGCCATGTGTGCACATCCTGAAGGAAATCTGCTTGGTGCTTTGCCACATCTCAGAAGTCTGTAAGGTGTTTGCAGTTCCACCAAAGAGTAACTTTGTGTCTGAACTTCTCACATGGTTTCATTTCAACAACTGTTTTAGACCCCAAGAGGTCAAATTATCTAATATTTGATATTTAAAATGAGCTCCACCCTAACAGCTACATCAGTAAAATACTGTTTATGCATTTATGCATCTGTATTATTGTCAGAATATTTTTTCATGTTCCTGCAAACTTCTCATACTTTAATTCCATTTGCTAATAATACATCTGGACTTTTATCTAGATAATGAAAGCAGGACTTCAACCTGTAATGGATTATTTTACAGTTGTATTTGTGCTTTTACTTAAAGGACAAGATCGTTGGTTTTAGTGGCATCTAGTGGTGAGGTTCCAGATTGCAACAACCTGAATACCATTCGCCTTAGCCCTCCCTTTTCAAGTATGTAGGAGAACCTCTGCTGGCCACAAAACTCACAAAAAAACATGAAAGGTGCTTTCTATGAGTGTCTGGTTTGTTCCTTCTGGGCCACTGTAGGACATGGTGGATTCCACAGAAGAGGGCCCTCATTCATTTTCTTTCAGCTGATGAAAACATACTTATGAATATGACATTCCATTTCTGCCAGCTGGTCCTCGTAAATCTTACACTCCGGTCATTTAAGTAAAGGATCTGTTTACTTCCTCCAATACTGGAATTTCAAATCTGCACTTGGCCTACATGAAAAAACCTTATGCTGATCAAAGTTAATGCAGACTAATTAAACAAACTTCAAGAAACCTGTTTTATAGTGAATGAACAAAAATATGGTGCATCCAGAAGTACAAAATTGTGTATCTTATCTGAAAATGAATGAAGCTAACACTTGCTAACACACTGGTATGGTCCTTTAAACATCTTCACAAGTGGCCTTGAAGGACTCAAGTGGTGAACTCTGACAAAACATTTCCACAGAGTTTGAAGTCATAAGCCTTTTTATTCAGTGTAAAAGTCAGATCTTACAAAAATCACCAGATAAACTTTCACAGCCATGCGGAAACAGTTTGCAATGCTTGTAAACAAAGAAGCCATTCATTACAACCAATATTATGATCCAAACATTTGGCTTTATTTACAAAGTCTATCAAAGCTTGATCACAGCACAAATTTACCATATGAAAGGAAACTGGTATACACTATCAAAAAGATGTACAAACTTTAAACTGCAATCTAATAATGTACCTCAGGGGTCAGTGTTAATATCAATAGATTTATAACTATTAACATAGATTTTTTTTTTTCATTTGTATCCAAAATAAATTTTGCACCATAACCCTCTCAACTCACAATTATTTTCAGACAATAGTAATCCCGATACATTTAGTCATTTTTATCAAATATATATAGCACCACAATATAATGGTTTAATATAATGGGGGGAGGGGGAGGGGGGGTTATCACATACAAAAGACCCGTGTTAGTATCCAAGAACAAAACAAATATCCAACTCCGGCCTGCTCCTCATCACTGCCCACAGCTGGCAGAACGAGTGCCAGGAAGAACTCCACAACTACAAGCCAGCCCATTAACGCCAGAGAAGGAAAAAAAATGCGCTGAAAAGTCGGAAAAAGAAATTAGGAGATCGCAAGTCAGGTCATGAGATGTGTTGACGTGGACTTTCAGAATTTTGGATTACTAGACAAACCATGATAGTACGCAAAACATGGAGTGAAAAACACAGTTTTGATGACTCAGCCAAAATTATATTTTGAGTCAAAATCATGAAATTGTACGTCTAAATTTAAGTCAAACTCATGAAATATTATGTCTAAATTTAAGTCAAAATCATGAAATTATACGCCTAAATTTAGATCAAAATGATGAAAGACAAAATTCAGACTTAAAATTTTGCTTTAGTCAAAGTTTCGACTTAACGTCAGTTTTTTTTTTCTTGGCAGAAATGGGCTCCCATACATTTTCTGATCACAGTGGAGGAGGAAAAACACAGACAGACTGAAGAACAACCAATGACGGTAACAACAAAAAAAAAAAAGAAAGAAAGAAAAAAACAAGCTCTGCACGACATCGGCACAACAAGTTCTGTTCTACATGCATTCAGCTGATCAGTGCACCCATTCCCAAGTCAGCTCATTGCTTCCATCTCCAGCTACTGACACCCAAACACTCTAAGAACACAGCTACAAGTGGATGGAGGTCAAACTTGTTCCATTTTTCGATTTTGGGATCAAGGTGAAACACGAAAGTTTAATATCTACAAGGAAAAGTGAGAAAAAGAAGATCCAAAACAGTGTTGATTGTGCATTTGATTATTTAGGGTTAATCTAGAGGAGGGTAGCAGCAGTTAGCCCATAGAACAGTCTTTCATTTCTGTACTAAGATATTAATGCAGTTTGGTCGTGAAGTATTTTAATGCTTCTTTCTGTCTTCCAACATCAGAGGAAAATAAGTCCTGCGACAGATCCGAACCTGAAACCCATCTGCTTCCAATGATTGTGGGACTCTGTCTTTTATTGCTCATTTTGGTCTGAGAAGCTTAGCGTTTGAGCTGAGCTTTGTATCCAATCTGATCAGGAGACAAAGTAAAAAGGAGACTGGGAGAAAAATAAAAATAAAAAATCTCACATCACATTTCGAAATGAAAGGAAAACAGGAAGATAGGAAAAGCAAATCAAACCCCAAAAAAAGCAACAAACATCGATGTGATTTTTGTCACTCAAATGTAGAATTTAACATGAAGACAGGTTCAAAAGCAATCGACAAAAATACATGAAACTGTAAGTGATAAGACCTTTGTTGTTTGAATAGTATGGAAGCAAAAAAACGCCCAAATATTTAGAATCCTGAAAGCAACCGAATACCTGAATTTGACATTGCTGAATATTGATTTTTCACCAACTCAAATGGAAAATTCAAGTCAAAAAAAACATCTCTTTTTTTTTATTCTCGTGTACACAACTTATCTTTAGCTAGTTTAAAAAAAAAAAAATCCATCTTTCTGGAGTTGCTGAGTAACCCTGGTAGTCCAGATGAGCATGTTTGAATTTCACCCACATTATTTCAGCAACCTGATTTTTGAAGTGGAAGTTGAACTGGAAATTCCAAAGATGGGAATTAAAACCACCTAAATTAATCCAGCTGGTTTCCAGAGTGACATATTTCAAAGCTGTAAATTCAGTGGTATTTAAATCTCACTGCTGTTACTTCAGTTGCTTTAAAGATTCTACTCATTGCAGCGCTTCTCTGCACCCACAGCGACATGCACAAGATGTAGACGCCGATTCAGATTTGTACTTATGACCCCTACAACCGAAAAAAAGAAACACGAACTTCCTGAGAATTTAATCATGAACCTTACTGGTAGAAAGAGAAATTATGGATCTTTTACCGTTACTGAGAAGTTTAAATCTGCTCTGCATTTCAATACAGCCTTTGGCCATACACCGAGTACTCTGTATATCAACCCTTGCTCACAAAAAACACAGTTATACAATACCATTTTGTTAAATTATCTCATATGTTAATTATATTAATGTAGTGATCATGACATTTGAGGGTGCTATAAGTCTTATTTTATTCAACATAGCAAAATAATATGGGATCTATTATTATTGCATCATTCAAATTAGAAGACTACCTCATGTGCTGTGATAAAATTCTTCCATGTTTGGTGCCTAGTCTTCAAGTGGACCATTTCCGGTAATCATTTTTTCATTTGCATATGCTAACACACTGCCATAGTCTATGTCATACTCTTGTTTTAGCTAAACGTGGCTAGCATCAGGAGGTAGTAGATAAACAGCTGCAAAAAATCTAGCTCTAAGAAGAATGAAAGGAGTCTCGTCTTTTCCACGGCCGAGCATGGACTTCTGACTAGTCAGGATTTGTTACTCCATACCATCATAGTCATGAAGGATATATTTTTATATATATATATATATATGTATATGTATATATAGAATCTATGTATTTCTGCCACTTTTAGATCCTGTCGTCTTGTGTGAATGCTGCCCTCAGAGACTATTGGAAAAGCAGTGCATTGTTCATGTTTCATTATCAACAACAAACCTGTTATTCTGTGGCTCAGGTGAATCATAAACTAGCTTGCATACATATGGCTCTGACATGAGATCAATCTAAGCAATAGAAAAACACTAATGCTTTGCATATTAAACCTAATAACATATTGAACATATTCTTTGTCGCGTTTGCACAAAACTGCCTGATGATGAGAGCCTTTGACCGAGGCAGATTTTTCCTTCCGTTCGCTCAATGTGACAGGAGTCCAACCTCGTCTCTTCAATGACAGAAACCAAAGTTTGATGCTACAAATGCTGAATGTATGGAGTTTTGAGTGTGCCACATTTTCAGTGTTGGATTATAGTCAATGAATACATGTAGAATGTTTTAAAAGCAATTAGACATGGATGCATCAAAATAAAAGTGAATATGTCCTCAATAATATATATATCTTCTGTTCTAAATAAGTGCATTAGTAGTAGTATTTGGGGGTTTTTAACCTTTTAAAAAAATCATATTTCTAAAGGATTTTGAGTCCTGTAAACACATGACAGTTGGCCAATTAGGCCTCCTGCAGACAGAGGCACAACATAGAGGCATCATGTCTTAAATCAAATTCAGATTTTAAAGACAAATGTTCATATGAACCAGCCAATTCCCCAAAGAACCGATGTATGAACTGACTATAATTTAACACTGAGTCAAGCTTAGCTTAAAGGTGGGGTAAGTCAAGGTCTGGTATCAAACTCCAGACGCAGCAGACGTGGTCCAAAGCAGAACAGGAGCATCTGCGATCTGAATCTCACTGCTGTCGTGCAACCTTAGACAAGTGATGCACCTGCCCGCATCCACAACCTTTTAATACACAACAATTGGTCAGTTGTGCTGTCTGTCTGCCCAATTATAAGACTGCTCGCTTCCTGACAGCAGCTACATCCAAACTGTAAAGGTCAAAGTACATACTGTAGCGTTGGACAGTGGGAATAACATGTCAGACTGCACCCTATCATACCAGTAAGGTTTCTCTTGTGTACAACATACCCTGCTGCTCACTTTACAGTCACGCTATGCAAAATTTGTTTCTCATTTAGTATTTCTTTAAAACTCAGGTGATTCTTCTTTTAAACTGAAAACAGCTTTTCATCTCCACAGCTTCATAACGTCTGTTCACCATTACAGCACAAAGCGCCCAGTATATTCACAATGATGCCTCGTACATTTCTGCAGGGGCTGGGGGAAAACTTATCTCCTGGGCTCACTGGCATTGCTGAATTCTTGCTCCAGCAGCCTCTAATCCACAGTCAGTGGTATTGTGGGAGTTGTGATTACTGTGATCGGTCCCTAAAGCTCCACTCTGAGCAATCAAAGCCACCCGACACTGTTACCTCATTAGACTTAAGCTCTCTTATTTAAGCTTATCCTGGTTTGTTTAATCTATAGTAACCTACAGGCAGGTTCACCAGCTGGACCGTGAAGGAATGCTTGAGTCAGCTTTGGTGGGGTGATATAGCTCAAAATGACATTTAAGTAGTAAAAAACAGGTATTTCCCACAATGCCCACTTATAGCTGAGCCATATTAAGATGTATGAACCATACAGTGTTAGTGAAAGCCCAATGCAATGTGCAAGGGGGTTTTTGTCATTAAATAAGACAATGGTTAAGACGAATCTCAACAACAAATGCACGTCATGGGTTACTGTATAAAGCTGCACCGCGTCCATTCACATTTTCCATCCAATCACTGCAATGAACGAACTGGCGCCACAGTAGAGACGTGCTAAACGGGTTAAATGTCACCTCACAGCTGTCTTAACCACAAAAAAATGAACACTTAATACTGAAACAATTAGTAGATTAATCGCTTGATTAGAAAACGTATCAACAGTCTTGTGATTAGTAATTTAAAAGTGGCCAAAACCTGCAGGCTGCGGTGGTCACAAAGCCTTAGTGTGAACGACACTGCTGAGCTCGGATCAGACTTTGGCTCCATAATGTTTGAATCAGAAACGAATGCAGCTGTGGAGTTTTCTGGTCAATACTGGAAGAAACAAAAACAAAACAAAACAAAAAAAAAACGAGATCAATATCAGTAATGCTGAGCAGCAGTGCTGACATCTCTCTTCAAACCACAACCCTTAATATCTATACTCTTCTATTTGAATAGGTCTCCACATACTATATGAATATCATCACTTTTATGAAACAACGCACATAAGTTTCCCACACAGCCACCAAAAATGTAAATGCAAAATAAGTACATTAAGACAAAAACAACTCCAAAATCATTACAAAAAAACAAAAACAAAAAACTTCAAGTACTATTAACAAAGTAAAAGTCCACCTGGCAAAATTGTTCAGAAGAAAATAATCAAAATATGCACAACTCATGTCCCACTCACTGCCAGCCTCTCGTCTCTCCTCAGGCCACTCAGTGACTGACTCTGACCTGAAAACAAAAACAAAAACAAAAAACTAAACTTAAGACCTGGCTCAATAAATGGTTCTCACAGTTTCTACAGGTCTCTGTGCGCGGCCCAGATTGTGGCAGAGGCAGGGTGGGCTGATGTCGACTTGCAGGACCCCCGTTTCTGTCGAAAAAGGGTTGTTGTTTTTTTGTTTGTTTTTTTTAAAATCCACCCAGACGTCTCCTGTCTGGCTGGTTCTTTCAGACTGGAGAGGAAAAGAACGATGTTGCGTCATTACGAAAGAGAATGCCCAAACATGTGTGACCCAGGCCCGACCCTGGGTGCTTTCCAACCCCTCAATCGTAAAGGTTTTGTGAGTGATTATGTGCACACACAGCTACAAGGTTAGAAAATTGTTCCCTTAAGGATTTTTCAGAAGAATGAAAATGATCCCCTCCTCGTCCTCGCCGTCTCCTGTACTGACTCCATTGAAGGCCTGTGGCATTGGTCTGAGTGTGATTCAAGGCTAGTTTGACTCCACATTCCTGATCCTTGCTGGGGGTTTCCAGAGGCGTGTCCTGACCCGGTTCATCCTGCTCTGTCCCGACACTGTGACCTCAGGGTTCCTGTTTGATGTAGTAGCTGCCCGAGCCGTTGCTCTCCTGGTCGGAGGTGCCCTGTGAGAAGGTAAACTCATCCACCTCTGCCGTCTCCTCTTTCATTCGCAGGAGAGACTCTACAGACGGGGACAGAGACAGATAAGAGAGAGAACAGCAGCACAGATGAGCCACTTGTGTTCATTCACTTTGAATGAAATACAGGAGGAGCCTTGGCCTTTGTCCCAGGTCATAATGTTAACTCCACATGCATCAAGACAACTACTTGAAATCTAAAATGAAACAAACATGCGTTACGACCGCTTTAAAGTGGAGGCGAAACGCTGGCAATGCCAAAACTGTAACTCCTGCACGGACCGTCACTGACATGAGGAAATATATTTATGTGAGAACAATGACATGTACAAACAAAGGTTGATTTAACAGTCCAACATGCAGCATCGGCAGCATCCAGATCCACAGCGAGGCCCTGCGAGCGAGACCCAGACCGCTGCGTCCTGTTAAAAACAGCGTGGGCCTCAGAAGGCTCGGTGCCATGCTGGGTTGATCATTAGTGTGATGTTACCTGATTTGTGGGTTTGGTGGAGGTGTGTTCGGGGTCGGGGCCGAGTGGGCCCCTGGGCAGGGTAAGGGGGTGGACTCTGCTCTTCGTCTCCCGAGAAGCTGCTCCTCCTCCTGCCTGCCTGACTGAAGGGCCGCCGACCAACCGGAATCTTCCTCTCTAAACACCAAGCCAGACTCGGGTAAGCTACCAGGGGCTTATTACACACAGGGGTTCAATTCAACTGGAAGGTGTTCTGGATGTTTAGATTGTATATTAGGAAGGACAGTTAAAAAGGTTAACGGTGAACTTTTTAATTTAACCTCACACTGTTGTCACTTGCATTGATATGCCCATCTGAATAAGCCCCTGGTAAGCTGTAATCAGACTGCCAGACCCAAGTAAGCAGATGCACTATTAGATACCAAAACAAGACTGCAGCAACTGGACCCAAGGTATGGACGTCTGAGGCTGCCACTATTTGAATACATTTTCAATTTTCATGCCCACGATGTATGACAATACAATAATATAAATAATGATAAAATGATAAATAATGATAAAATTACATACTCTCATTTTCATGTCTGAAATCAAAAGAATTAATTGATTGAATGATTTTCGCCTAAGCAGAAAATAGTCGAGAAAAATTTCACTGAAGCAGAAATCAATGTTTTATTATCAAATTAGCACACAATGTGCAACCTAAACTGTGTGTAAACTGGATTTTGAAAAAAAAAAAAAAAAAAAAGTAGGAGGTCACACCCTGGCTCCGTCTCAGAGTAACCAAGGTCTTATAGATAAACTGTGTATATATGCAGAGGCCTGTTCAAGGAGAACTGCCCAAGTATTCACATTTTTAATAAGCACTTTGTTCAAAGCATCCTCAGCTGGTGGGGTGGAAGTCAGGGCATACGTACGTAGAGTGGGAGCTAAAGATCAGAATTTAGTATCTAGTAGAGTACCACACATGTAGGAGATGGATATAGAATATCCCCAGTAGGGAATAATTTGAGGAGTGGAAGGGAGAAACATGTGACATTGGGTGTATAAATACACCTCATTAGAGAGGACATGTTCAGGGTTTGGTGTGGCACTGTCTTGGCTCACTTGTTGATGTTGTATTGCTCATCAACTGCAAAAAATACTTATGCTTAAGACATCTGAAGTCTCCTGATGAACTCCACAAAAAGGTTCTATTTCATTAGATATGAGCTAAAAATCAGCACACAGCATTGCAAAACTATCTTAGTCCTAGGTTGCAATCTGAAAATAAAAGTCCACTCTACGTGCAATTTACAGCACACTGAAAACGATTTGTCAGTGAGGTTTTCATGCCAGTAACTATGCATTCTTGAACAGAAAAGGGCAAATTGTATTTTACACGTTTAATTTGGATTTTGTCATACATAGTGTGCAAATTTGATTTAATGATTACATTTCATTATTGGCAGCCTTAAACTTCCATATAACCGGCACCAATTTAGCATCAGCATCTGCTTTTACCATCTGAAACTTGGGACCTCAATAGGGATGCAAAATCAGGCCGTCTGCTCTCAAATATCTGCAGTATCTCAAACACCAAAACAAAATCTCACACACTACGTTGTCCAAGTGTGCATGTGTTAATAGCTGTGGCACTCAAAAGGGAAAAACATCCTGCAGTGTGACAGAGGTCAGATGAAAATAGTCCGGACACACCGAACAGGTGACCAACCAGAGAGCAACAGAGTTCCCACCGCAAGCATAGCCAATGACAAGAAGAGGAACGACAAAATGACAACAGGAGAAGGCGAAGGAGGGAGTGGAGAGAAACAAATGGACAGCGGAAGAAAGACTTACTTTTCTTTTGTCCTTTGTACTGCTGGGCCTTTTTCTTCTGCTTGGGTACAGACTGAGGCATTTCCCTGTTACCTGAGAGAAGACCATAAGACAGTGGACAGTGAAGTGCAACAGCGAGGTACAAGCCGAGAAAACAATCAGTACTCGTTCACGTATCAGACTAGCTACCCAGAGAGAAAAGCACAAACCAATACACACAATTAAAATGTATCCAGAATATTAGCTGGGAGTACATGAATGAAAAATATTAGATAATTATATCACTGTTGGAGAACAGCGGTTAGAAAATGATGATATCTGTCTCTGATGATATTTGTCTCTGTGCGGATGAGGCCCGCCTCCCCCTTCTCACTCTTCAAATCAGGCCTGCAGCACCCTTATTCCATTTAGTCCTCATTTATTGGGCTATTTAGATTATGGCCTACAATCACACAGTGCCATGGCTTTGTTAAACGTAATAAGACGGCAGGCTGTGGCTCTCATTTAATTCCTTTTTGCTCATATACCATCTGTTTTGTTAAGTGCTTTGCTAGATAGTCGGCGTGAATCAAAGCTGCTAATACAGAGTGAGACTGACGGTCTGATGATTGCAGTGGGTTTAATCATTCTGATGCTTAATTGACTATTTGGTCTATATAATATATATAATGATGAAAGAAAACAACGTCTGGTTAGGGGGCTGAAATGTGTCGTGTCCTTACTCTGCGAGGCGGGGGGCTGGAGCTGGTAGCCCGTCAGCTGACACCAGCCCACAGGGTAAAGGTCAGGTGACTCGCAGTCAACCCACTGGTCATACTCATCCTCCCAGCCATCAAAGTGGATCCTCAGTAGCCGGTGCACAATCCTCGTCACCGTGGCAACACATACCAGCCGTGGCTCCATTAGATCAACAGCCTCCAGTTTCATGCCTTGTCGGAAGCCATGATTGGGAACCTCCTGGAAGAGGCGCAGCAGCAAGGACAGTAACAAAAAAAAAGGCGACATTTAGAGAGCAGGCTGATATGTAATTGCAATATAATGGTTTATGAATAATGGCATATGAAACTCTGTTGTTGTTATTTATAATCAGAAAAATCTACCACAGGACATTAAAACTCAGAATGATACGAACACAAATAGAGTGGAGAACCCGTTAATTAAGCCTACCTTGTTAAAGAGCTTGACAGGAGCAGCTATTGAACCCGTTTCTCTGAGGTAGTCAAACCATTTAAATGGCAGTTTAGTGTACCCTGGGGAGCAGAGTCAGTGTTGAGACCAGATCACGGTGAAACCATTATCAAGATAATGTTATTTAACGACTTCTAACCAGTGACTTCACCTGTCCAGAAATATTTAACAGAGCATAGATTTAAATTGCCTAAATAACAAATCAAACACAGACATGACGAGACACACGACACAAATCGTTATGTGTAGTTCATGTATGCATTTAATAGTGACACATGTATATGTAACAAAAACTAAATAAAGCAATGCGCAATTTATCAAACTGGATTTCTTCATTTGATTTGTTTTTTATCGAGGCATTTTAAATCTTCCGTAGGCCTGTGGTCCTCTAGGTGGGAGCAAATGCACATTTACATTTCTGAGAGGCTCAGAGAAACAAGGGTACCTCTAGGGGGCGTGAGTTCAATGTCGTTGATTTCACAGAAGCCGACGGGGAAGATTGAGGGGGAGGTGCTGTGGTAGCAGAACCAGTCTGATCCGTCCACTGCTTCCGAACCATCGATCCCGATCATGAGGTACCCGTCTGCCAACACCTGCAGCAAACAGCAGACAACGGTCGAAGTTAGTCTGGCCTTTTAAAATCAACAAGAGCTAATCGTTCTTTTACTCTACAAAGTCTGTTTCCTGACACACAGCAGCTCATGACACATTAACAACCAGAATGTGGAGTCCAGCAACACACTTACCTTTCTTACAGTGGCTACACATATAGCTGAGAGGTTGAGGGGGTCAATGGCTTCTAACTTCATCCCATCTTTAAACCAATCCCCACTCTGGTCCACATCTTTCACCTGATGCACACATGCAGAGAGAAAAGTCAACTTGGGGATTTTATTATTTGTTACAGACATATTAGTTTAAAACTGAGACATTAAGGAAGTCAGCATATGGGTCTCAATCATACAGCACAACAGCTGTGTGATGGCCTCGGATCAGCAGATATCAATCAAACAACAGCTGCGGGACTCTTTCTGGATAGGCAGTTAAGAAAGAAACACAGAGAGTTTCTCTTTTGTATTACCTTCTGGAAGTACTGCGCAGGAGCATCAACTTGACCCTCAATTTTCTTTGTAATATCTGAAAAATAAGTAGACAGATCAAAATGACTCGCTGAGCCGGAGCTAAGAGGTGATTCACATTAAACAAAGAGCTCCATGTGCATTAAAGGGTTTAGAGACGACAGACAGAAGAAGCCGAGAACAAGCTGAGCTTCAGGAACGCCGTTTGATGAGAAAAGAGATGAACGACTGGATTCACTATGAGCATAAGAATAACTTTCATTCACAGATAGAGCAGCCTTTCATAAAACTATGCCCACCACATCTGTTATCATAAAAGCCAAATGATGCGATCATTATATTAGGAGGATTTTTAACCCTTTTTGTAAACACCCACAGTGCATTTCAGTAATGGCATTTGAAGGATAATCAGTGCTGCAGCGTAAGGGTTTCTGTACAGTATGATCATCAAACATGACATTTAAAGGGACGGGTCTCATTTTACACAACATCAGCATATTTGTCAGTACTACCGTACTCGCTGTACTACTCAACCTGTAAAGTCAGTTGTATAATGCCTTCAGTGTCTCTGATGGAGCTTTGCCAAGTCTCAGAAGACCATGATGATGTCAATAAGACATGCTGACTTTGGCTTGGCAACAACAACTTCACAACATAATATATAACATTCATGGTTATATGTGTATAATCACCTGAAAATAAGGATTTTACACTTAACACTTAAACTTCAGTGTTACTGATTTTATCCAAACTCACCGGACCGTTTGAAGCGGTGTCCGATGCTGCGCGACCAGCCTATATTGTGGATGAGGGGGCTAAACATGTGGCACCAGAAGTCATCCGACCTGTCCTGGCTCTCCTCATACACCAGCCTGAGACGACCTCCGATTACCTGCTCCACCAGCGCCACCCGTGTCCGGCACAGGTAGTTCTTATCCACCACCTCTACCCGCATCAGCTTCTTAAAGGGAAACTGCATGTTCTCATGTACCTATGGTTAAAAATGATGCATGGTGGGGTTATTCCACCAATATTCCAACTGACCACTATCAGCCCAACAGTCGGCCATTGCAGATATATTTGCACAGGTGTGTGTGTATGTGTGTGTGTGTGTGTGTGTGTGTGACTCCTTGCTCTGAGATATTGGCACTGGAGATCAAAAACAGTATCATTAAAATGATGAGGCACTGTGGGTCTCACCTTGGAATTAAAGTCAGGCGGCAGTGTTTTAGCTCCAGTGAGACGCTTGACAAGAAAGGCTTTCCAGTTAGAGTACTTATGCTGTATGGCTGTAGAGGAGACCACAAAAATAACAGTAAGAATTACCACCAACCGTCCCAGAACACAGGCACTCAAGAACAAGACTGGGAAGAAACGGCTCACTTTTCGGAGGTACAAGGGGTTTGCCGCTTGAAGCACACCATCCCACCGGGTGCACCTCAGGGATACAGAGATTACACCAGAAGTCCTTACTGGTGTCATTGTCAAAGCCCTCATACCGCAGAAGAGCCTTGAACCCTGCACAACATGAAACACACTTGATTAGATATTTCGTTCTTGACCTCGGGAACACCAGTCGTTACCTGCATGTTCTAGTCTTTCAACCATATTGCATGGTCTTCATCAGCAGATGAGCTCTGCTTGTCATGGAACTGTAGACGGCCAGTGAGCATGTGGAGCCCAGCTTTTAAGTGAACAGGGACCACAAGTCCTAAGAGTGCTCAGAAGAATTGCAAAGTTTAAATATCTATAGTTCCCTGACACTGAGCAAACTCAATCTGCTGATGAAGAGCGTGTGATGTGGTTGAAAGGTCCTGAACAAGTGAAGACGCAGAAAAAGAAGACGCATGAAACATTGACAATACAAAAACAACACTGCATTAGCTAACTAATATTAGTGATTGACTGTACGTTCTTATTTTGGCTGTCAACATACTTTGTATCATTGCACTGTCAGAATGTGTGATGTATATCAACATACATGAGCTTTTTAGGGTGGATTTCTTCTTTAAACAAATTTTCTTTGACTATCTGTAGAAGTAGTCTTACCTGCTAGCTTAATGATTTCTGCTATCCAGTACACTTTAGTGGACAGGTTGGTATCGGAGTTGAGTACTTCAAGCCTCACTCCTTCCTCTATGTCTCCCCAGCATGTCCCCATAGGGGCCTGAAGTGTAGAGGAAGCAGTGAAGTTATTAAGTTGAGAAAGCAACAAATTAGTGGTCGCTGCCAACTCGGGGTGGGTGGAATACTGGTTTCGTCACAGTCACCAGTGGGACGTTCTGCCACAAAATGCCAAAGCAGGATTCCCTGAAGCTCAAGGATGGATCGATACAGACATTATAAACTCAGAGCCTGTAGGTTCTGCCATTTTTGTGTTGCTTTACTGTTTATTTTGCTGGTTAGTGTGATGAATTTGACCCGTTCCATGGCTACTGTGGCTACTAGCATCTACTGTAGACCCACACACTGTAGCAGTGATTTAATACTGAGGGACAGTCAAGAGAAATTATGAACTTTAAGCCTCATTTGAAGTGAATTCAATTATTAAATTACAAGAGTAGTAGCATGGATGTAGATTTTTTCACACTGCATTTTGTGGCGTCTCATATCGCCAGAGCTAACGTCATCTCCACACCTCATACTGCAACACAAACTCAGCTGGTTTTGTTGTTACAGGAAAGCCTCCTCTGCTGCGTCAGTATGTGTGTCTGTTGTTACTGTATGCAAATGTACTTGTTAGACATGTGCTGTGGTACACTGACTGTTGTACTTATATATTTGGGCTTTGACAAATAAATCTAATCCTACCCCTTGTCTGACTCTTAGAAAGAGCAGGGAATCCTTTTTATTTGTGGGATTCTGTGACATAATACCCTCGCTTTAAAAAACAAACAAACAAACAAACAAACAAAAATACAGTGATAGAAATTTGAAGTCATTTCACCCACCCCTTCAACCTACTCAACTCCAAGTTTTACTTACATGCTTGAAACAGCTGACTGGGGCTCCAGCCATGTTACTGCTACAGATATACCGACCCCAGTCAAAGCTCTCTGCAGGGACCACTGACAGAAACAAGAAACAGTGTAAAGCTGGAGTATATCTACACAGATCCTATTCAACATCATTGGTGCTTTTTGATAACATACCGGCTTTTGATTTGGCCTGGTTCTGTTGACTTGCTTGGTACTGGGCGTAAGCTGCCAACTTTGCCATAAGAGGCTGTTTCTGTAAGACTTTCGCCTTTTTTGTTGGTGGTTTGCCCTTGCAAAATCAAAGCACATGTCAATATTTGTGCAATAATATAGTTTTTATGTCAACACATTTCTTGTAGCAGGCATAACAGAGATCACTTACCTGGAGTCTTGCCAAGATGCTAGCTTTTTTGGAATTTGAGGAATAACTCCTAGAACAGGACACGCTGCAGAAGCGCTTGGTTTTTGAGTAGAAAGCATCTCGTACTCCAACCATTCCACACATCTCACAAGTGGCTGGTGGTGAAACAAAGATCACAAAACAGACACGTATAATCTGTTAATATCATCAGGCTGTACATGTTGGCAATTATTTTCATTTACATGATTAGGTTCCTGAGAAGCACAGAAAGTATATTTCCATTTACTGACCCATTCCAGCCTTGCCATCGGGGTAGGTGTAGACTTGGCCATTGTTCTTGATGATGGGCAGGCTGGCAGGGATGGAGGGCACCACCTCATCCTCACTGTCCTCTGAGCTGGAGCTGCTGGTGGACTCCTCGCTGCAGCTGTCATAGCCATCAAACATCCCGTACGAGTCTCTCCGCTTACGCTCTGAACGTGGGGTGCGTTCAGCCTTTACGATCAAGGAAATGACAGGACAAAAAAAAAAGTCTGAATGAAACGAATGCTTCAAGGCTGTGACTAATGATTAACTTCCTTAATAATTACAATGATTGTTTTGTGAAGTAATCTATTAACTGTTTTGCCAGTGAAATCCCAGAAAGTAGTGAAAATTGTCCATCAGTTTCCCAAAATGGTGACAAGGTGACATGTTTGAATGTGTCAACTGACAGCCCAAAGCCCAAATATATTCAGTTTACTATCGCTGAAGACCAAAGAAACCAGCATATATTAGCATCATACTGTGTCAAATGTATATTGGTCTGTTCAACGTAGTACTGATTCTCGCTATTGGAAGTTTTTTTCTAAGTATTATAAATTCTCAATTTACCGCCAGGGGATATTTTACAATTTCTTTAAATGTCATCTGTTAAGAAAAACTGTTCGGAAAAGCCCTACCTAATTATAATTACAGCCGGTAATATTTAAACATTCAATACGTCTTTCTCATCCGGAACTTTGTAAAAATATTGACTGTTGTCATTGCCTGCCTACTTCCTCCTCTGAGCATCACAGGTGACATCTTAACAGGCTGCGCTAACACTAATTATTTACCCAGCAAACTTCTGAAAGAAAAAATATAATATATTAGCAAGTAAAGACATACTATGCTTGAAGTAAAATGTACAAAATAGAGGAGCTAGCTAACATATGCGCTAAAATAAGAGTCGGCCTTATTACAAATAGCTCCTAATGCTAACTAGCATTAGCACAGATGGCTAGCGGAAACCTGTTTTTCCCGTTTTTATTCACAAACGCATACCACACTTTTCATTTCCGTAGCGAACCTGCACTCGCACATATGCAGTCAAAAAAAGCGCGAGGTTATTTTATTTCTACCTTTAGGTTTTTTGGAGAGCTTTCTAATATTTAACGCTGCCTGACCCCACTAGCTAGCTACCATAAACAGATAACAACAAAGGAGCGCTAGCCTAAGCAAATCCTCTGTAATGGGAGGCTCGCGGCCCTAAAATGTTTCAGCTTCACTCACCAAATCCCTTGTGTCTTCCATCAGCCCTTCATATAGATAACGTTCTAGTTAACTGTGCTGCCCAATGCAAATCAATCCCCTGTGCTGGGGATAAATTTGGGTTTGAAAGACCAAAGTCTAAATGAATACTACCAAGCAGGATATCAACAAATTACTCTGGTTCTTCTGCGCATGTGCGATCGTAACCTACTTTCATGTGATTGGTCGAACCGGAATGGAGGTCATCGACCCACACAGAAACAAAACAGTGGACTCTGTAATGGAAATGAATGAATGGCCTCTTCAGTAAAAGAATAGAATAACACATCTCCACATCACTCCCGTGTCAAACCAACACCAATGTAAACGGAGGGAATACTAATCGTAAAACTAGCTGTTTTACATTAAAGTCACTTGTTTCAGTTTCATACTGCTTAGTTAAATGCACATAATGACTAATTCAGATTTACACTAAAGAAAGAACTTCTGCTCCTTTAAGTACCTGATAAAGGCAGCGATGGGGGAAAATGATCTTCATTTTTAACACAATGCTCATTATCACTTTTATTTTGAAATATACATTTAGGGTATGAACAGCATTTCAAAGTAAAAGATCATAAAATAACATAAATAAATCCTTTATTATATATAGTGCAGTCTATTACATCTCTGAAGATGAACTCCCACTTTCCTCCGTCCTTAGTTAATGATACAGTAGACGCCACATTTTTATACTGAACAAAAACTGAGGACCACATTCAATAATACCGTACGGTTTCATTTCCAAAATATAATAACTTGTGAAGCCCAATATATAGGCCTTTTAATCTTAATACACATACAAGTAGAGAAACCAAACTAGACACTGATAGCTAACCAGCTGCTTTCTGGTTCCAGTGACTCATATCACAGTGCTTTTCAGAAATAATACTGGCATTGTTTTTGTACCTATCTGCAATTGTTGAACACAAAATACTGTAACAACACATAGAAGCAAAGCGGCATCAGTGACAACAGAACGGCATAAAGCAAAACATCATTTTGTACTGAAGTAACAACAAGAAAGTAAATATGGCTGGAAGAACTGCCGCTTGTCAAGTAGGTAAGGCTTCATGATGAGGAGTTATGCGGTTGAGTTTGGGTCAGACGAGCAAATGTCCCCTTCATCTCATTTGAACTGATGCAGAGGAGTGGATGGTCAGCGCTGGAAGATAAGACGAAAGGACATTACTTCTACAGACAGAATGGTTCATAATTCCACTCTTTAGAGAGTGTTTAACTCGGTAATCAAGCCAGGAAACAGTACCTTGATATTATGTGCATCTTTGGTCTCAAAGGAGCTCATCCTCTATGACATCATCGACGCTTCCTGAGATTGAGGCAGCTTCTGCGGTACAAGAAAACACCTCACTTATTGGTTATCCAACAATCAATATACCAACAACGTGAACAACTGGGCTTTCTTTTTATCCACCACATGCAGAAGGTTGATCAAGAATGCCAATGTGATGAATTACACATAAGTGACACCAACTGAAATGTGTCACCGTAGTCTCTAACTTTGTCTGTTGTTCTGCAGACAGCTTCCTGCTGCAGCTGGAAACCAGTGCCATCCGTAAGGAGTCCGAGCAAACACATCTGGATTACAATATTTGCAGATCGTGTGTGTGTGTGTGTGTGTGTGTGTGAAAGAGATACACACGCCTACCAATGTGTTCACTTCTTGCAGAAATCACCCAAAGCGTGTGGATGAAGGAGTTCTAATTCATTTACCTGTACTTGTGTAGTTTGTTTGTACATGAGGGCGAGGTCAGGCTGAAATCCTGTTTGCCTCTCACCCATAAATGTTTTCATTCCACATTTCTGTTGCGCTTTTCCTCATCTGCTTTCATTTGAAACTGCGGTTCTATTTGGACTCGACGTTTCATTGTCTGTGTCTCCTTCATAAGTGCTTCCTTCCCCAATCATCTCATCAGTGGTTAACTCCCAAATGCACGAAGAACTCGCCAGATAGGAAGAGGAGGAGGCAGAAGGAAGTTGCGAGATTGTGAGATTGTGAGCTTGCGGCGTTGGCACAGAGACATCAGTGAGTGTCAGGCTGGGCCATAAAACTATCTGGATACTTGATAACGAAAATATACTTTGGATGGTTTTAGTCAATATGTACAAATATAACAGCCTAAAGTATCAGAACAATACACCGCTATGACAAAGCAAAAACAGGTTTTAGGAGTGTTTAGTACATTTCCCCTTACATACAGTGTGTATTCAGACATTTTGTTATGACACTCGCAATAGAGCTCTGGTGCATCCTACAACTATCAATGGTCCTCGAGATGCTTCTACAGGTCGACTGGAGTCCACCTGTGCCTCATCGAGTTCAGCACTGAATGCAAGCCAAGTGGAGAGAACTGTGCCCTGACACAAACCTGCAAGCCAGGATTGTGTCAAGGCACAGTGTCTGTGCACCGACGCTCACAGTCCAGCCTGGCTGAGCTTGAACGATTCTGCCAGGAAGAAAAGAGACGAGCGCCAAGCTTGGAGGATCATTTCCAAGAAGACTTGAGGCTGTCATTGCTGCAAAGGTGCTTTAACCAAGTGTTAAGTGAAGGGTCAGAACACTTCTGTAAATGTGATATTTCAGTCTCCAAAAACCTGGTTTTTGTCCTTGTGGAGTACTGAGGAATGAGAAAAATGAACTGAATCCTTTCTAAGATGACTCTGAAACATAACAAAATGTGGAAAACTTGAAAAGGTGTGAAAACTATCTGCGTGCACTGCAGATGGCACTGATGATGCCCTCAGACGACCGAACTTCGCTTTGCTGCAGAGCACTTTTAATCAACGCCTCCCCCAAACACAACAGTAATACATGTAAAGAGAGACTCTGCATGGATTCGCTCAGTTTGCTGTACTCGCCTGATAAGCTGATACAGGAGAGACTTAGCTCTGATGATGCTCCTATCACGTCATCCTGCGGAGGCACAAGAAATCATGTCTTATCACAACAACTCGTCCTTATTTTAAGCAAACACATAGTTAAAACACAATCGACTCACCTCCCACACAAACTCTCATCTTACAAACTAATGTCTTAATTTTAAAACAGTGTTTTAACTTAAATGATCTCTGCCCAGATGAGCGTTTTAACATTGTTCCAGCCTGTTTCACATGCACTGCAAAGCTGTGTCACATGGGTCCTACTGCTGTAATCCCATTCACAGCACAGAGTGATTTTTTCATAACACGTGCAGCACACACGTTGCACTGTACAGCCCTGCTTCAAGAGAAAGACAGGTGTCCCTAAAGTGCCTCTTGAATCTAGATTAAAATCCCCTTTTACTGTGACAAGAAAGAAACAGGTATTAAAGTGTGTAGGATTTAGTGGCATCTAGTGGTGAGGTGACAGACTGCAGTCAACTACATACTCCTCGCCCACAGTGGCCACTAAAAACATGAAAGGAAGAGGACCTGCTCCATCTGTAGGTATAAAGAGTTCATTCTAAGGTAGATCCGCCTAAATCTTACACACTGGACCTTTAAACAAAAGCTTTTTCATCACCGGTGTTAATGAGGCCAATAGAAATTTGACTCACAAGCATCCTCTGCAGACTGCCAAGATTGTCTCCCTCAGTCCTCCTGTTCACCACCTCCTGGAAGCTGACAGCGTGCCCCAGCCGTATGAGCTCCTCACCAATATCTACAGTCTGGGAGAGACAACTGTTTTACGAGATGTGTGCAAGGAAGCGGAGGATAGGATGAGAAACAAAGCAAACCGATGCATACAGATAATAAGATTTGAAGCACGAGCTGACCTTGCCCTCACTGTTGTCATAGAGCTTGACGCTGGGCCAGGAGGACATCTCAGAGTGAGAGTAGCTGCAGAGTTTGGCCTGCAGGGGTCTCCAGGAGGCGCAATATGTCAGCTGCTCAAAATCATCCAGGGCTGCCTCAGTCCACGCCTCTCCTTAGACACCGGAGGAGCACAATTTAGAATATATACTCATAATGTTTGAGGAAAAAAGGACAAAATCATGGAGTGTTCAACTGAGCTTTCAGAAGACGTTATTGATTTTCATCTTTTTCTTAGTTATATGCCTGTGTGATAAAGTTATCAAGGGCTTTACCTTTTGGTCTCACTCCTGCTAAATTGCACTCAATAGCTTGGAATGGCAAGCTGAGGAAGTCACTCCTGAAATGTTAACGCGGCAAAGCAAAAATTGTTAATAACACAGCTGAAACATTTTGAAGACACATACAATAACATGCCCTCAGCAGCTGCACTACAGCACACCAGAACCCAGAGATCCTGCCTACGCTCCCTGAAGTGTGACCAAATGATCTATGAGGGGTAGAGAGGAGGGCATGTCGACAGGTGTGAGCCCCTTCGACACCTGATATTTGACAAAAACACAAGGGGGACGCAATTCATGCCATTTTATTTTGCTATTTTAATGGTCTGCCTCCAAAGAATGAGTGAGGGCGACAGACTTGGTCAGCGAGCTAATCAAGTAACACAAAGGGGCCAGCAACAGCACAGAGAAGCAGCGTGGGAAGCATGTAGAACAACACAGGTATCTAAAAAACATCAAATGAAGGCCAGTAGGCCACGATCAGTGGTTCTGCAGAGTCCCTTTGAACTCTGCCGGATGTTAAAGGGAATCTGTTGTACCTCATACGGCAGAGGCTGTCTCTGGGCAGCTCCCCATTGTCACCAAAGTCGACATAGTAAAGGTCCACCAGTCCAGAGCTCAGGACTCCCAGAACTCTGGCCCTGTTCCACGTCCCGTGGTCTTGGTATGGAGCAGCCACAATGTCCCCCACCACAATGGTCTCCACCCTCTGCTCCTAGAAAACAGAAAAACAGGGGAGTTACACACAAGTGTTTTAACTTGGACATCACAGAGCAAGGGTTTTCAAACTCTGGTACTGTGGGCCCTCCTCAGACTATACTATACAGGTCTATAACACAGGTAGATCTGTGTATGGATGGACAGAGGGGGGTCTGAGCATTCTTGGAGCCATGCTGATGGGACATTCTGAGCTTCAGCACTGGCAAAAAAAAGTTAATACTAATGGATATGTAACTCTTTATATTATTCTGTTCAATTGTCTGGAGGTGCTTCACAGTTTAAAGACAAAAGTAAAGACAACAGGAGTTCTCACTGTGGGGTTGTCACTGTTGTAGAAGCGGTTCATCTCCTCGATCAGTTTGTCCAGCTGCAGGGAGCGAACCCCCAGGATCTGGATCCAGAAATGGTTCGGGTTCTCATAAGCAGAAACAAAAACTTCAAGATGTTCGTCAGGCTGGAAGCTCAGGTCTGGACTGGGGACTGGACAACGCAGACAAAGAGCAAATCTAAACTTTGAATGGCGTGACTATGCTTATGGTCAGACTACAGTGAGGCAGCTGCAGTGTGGACAGTCGGGGCTGAATTATGGAGAACACCTACTTTCAAACTTGGAAATTTCAGAGAGCGAGTCTGTGGAGAAACTCTCTTCCTCCTGCTTGTCGTCCGTGTCGGTGACTTTCAGCTCCTTCACCGTGTCTAAAATGGCCTCTGGTTCTCCCGTGGTCCCGTTGGCGTGGATGAGCCCATTCTTCTCTGCCTGGGGGTAGGGACCGTTGTTGTTCAAGCCCACTGGTGCTTTAGTCTCTGCGCTGTCTGGCCTCTGAGTCACAGCAGTATGGCCACGTTTCTGCCGCAGGGCAGACGACTCAGAGATCTTTGTCCTCACCATCGTGTCCTCTCTGACTTTTTCGAGAATCAGCTCCTGCAAACGGATCGCAAAGGTGGAGTTACATTTATTCTCAATAGCATGCTTAAATAAGAGGCCTGACCACACATGGGTAGTCTAAATGTGTGAATCCTAATCACCAGACCTGCACGAGAAGAGGTAAGGGTATGACTTATATGGGTGTGAACATTTATCAGCCAGTACTATAAGTCACCTTTGCCTGTTTCACCTCCTGTCTGGATCCTGTGACTGTCACGGTGCCCTTTGCTCTGGGACTGTGTGTCTTCTCCTTGGAACAATCCACTTTGGCCCCCGTGGTCCTGGTGATCAGTTTCAAACTCTCTCCACCACGGCCTGCCACACACGCACACACAGGCACTTGGGTTAAGCTAACGGCACATCGGGCCAAATCCAGCCCTCTATGAAAAAACACACATTACAGCTACCTATGATACGTCCAAAGGCGGTCTGAGGAACCTCCAAAGCTTCGGTCACCGGCTCACAGTCGGTGGCCAGGTTCTCCAGGACACACTGGGCCAGCAAGACCTGCTCTTTAGAGCCCTGCAGCAGGAAACATACAGCCGTCTTACATCCAGGCTCCCCTGAGTCTGACAAAACCCTCACATGAGCTCCGGATTTCTGGGTCACCTGAGGGAAAAAGAGGCAGCAGGAGAGCAGAGAATTAGGCAGCCTGAAATCCCTGATTTCACTCAACCGCTAGCTGGATTTAAGAAAACGAGGTACTTGACGAGGTTCACTTGTTAACTGAAAACCATCCTCTGTGACTGAGACAACATCAAATCTCCATGGAGATAAAAAAAAAAAATTAGATTGAATTCTGAGCTCCATCAGGAAACCGAGTCTTCTTGATGGAGCAGAAAATAGAACATAGCTAAAAATAAGATGATGGGATGATGACATTTCTAAATGGAGGCTCTGAGGACAGAGGGTGGCACATGATTTCAGGCTATACAAGCAAACTGATTTGACCTGACGGGTTGATTCTGGAGCCAGAACCAAACCAGAGTTTAGTTGTAATGAAGTGTGTTTTATGATGCATTAACTTGGCGATTAAGCTCGTCTTAGTGTTGGTAAATGAGAAACACTTGAATTCAGATGGTTGTATTTTTCTGTTTAATAAGGAGAATAGCTGTAAGAATATTTCCTTTCTTGACATTTTGCACTTGTGTACAGTAGCAAACTCGCCGCTCACATACGTCTCCCAGGTGAAATTACAGTGCGCTATGCTGCTGAACTATTGCCTCTTGGGGTACAAAGTGGTATTAAGATCGCATGGGCCAGAGCTAGCTGGTTCCTGAAGACAGATAAGTCATCATCAGGTCCTGAACGACTCACCGTATCCAAAAACTTGGCTTGGTATCTGGATATGTTCCTATAAACCTCTATAGGAAGTGTCATCTTCAACAGCTCAGTGTTGGGCCCCTGACCTGTAAACGGCAAAACAGACACAACAGGTCATCTGAGAGTAAACATTAACTCTTACAATTTCTGTAAAAGTTGTTGTTAACTCAAGCTTCAGCAGGAGATACTCACTGCTGTCGGTGCTACTTATGTGACGATAGATGATGTAGCCCACTGTGGCCCCGACAGAGAGCCCCGCGGCCAGAGCCACCATTTTGCCTGAGCTCAGGCTGCTCTTGTGACCCTCCTTTACTGCCTCCATGACACGCCGTGCACCCAGCGGGATGCTCCACCTAAACGCAAACACGACATCAGCCTCCTTCCACTGTCTCTCTGTTCAGTGCTGTTCATCAGCGTCTGCACAACACTCACACATCATCGCTTTAGCAAAATGTGACAATGATCCTCGCCGCAGTCAGGATGGATGAGCCGGTGTCACGTACAATCCTCAGCAATTTGTCGGCTTGATGGGCAACGGTACAGTCATGCAGCACAAAGCGTAAGCCAGCCTGAATTCAAAACAGGTCAGGTGTTCTCAAACGTCGTCATTTCCCGGACCACTTCTAAATTTAGACCTCGAATGATGAGATTCTGTCCCACTGACATGTATGAGACATATTTCGTAGTATTGATTTGGGTAATTGTCTCGGTTACAGCAGAACGTGGATGATAGTTGACAAGAAAGTCCATTCTTCACCTTGGTAACGAGAGTTTGACCAAAAAAACTTGAATCTCAAGGACCTAGATAATAAAGTTCAAAGTTCATTCTTGACCTGAAAGCATCTGAGAAACAGCTTCACCCAATAGTCCCTTGTTCTGCGTCTTTCAATCATATAACATGATCTTCATCCTTTGCCCAGTTCTTAAGAAACTGTAAACGTTAAAAGTTTTTTCTGAGCACTTTCAGAACTTAACGCCTCTGTCGCTCCATCTACTGATGAAGACCATGTGATGTGACTGAAATACACAGAGCAGCGACTAAATGGACCGTGTGGTGAGACTGTGCTCTCAGCTGCATGGCGGTTGGTGAGAGTGACATTTAATGTCACAGTATTGATTCTATAACTGAGATCGTGTCAATTAAAGTGAATTGGAACATGCTCACACAGAAAGCAAAGAGATCATTTTTTGCCTCATGCGATTACAAATAAAGTCAATGGAAATACGTTGTAAATATTCAACTAGGGCCTTGCACACTCACACCGGATCCTGCTCTGATCCTGAGCCATTTACCGGCAGAGGGAGAGCTCAGGGTTTCTTTTTTGGGATTAAAAAGCAGATTTATTTTCACTCTCAACCTGTCTGCAGCAGCGAGCAGCCGAGGTGCTGACCTCCACTGTCGGGTGCTGTGATGTACTGTAATTAGTCTCTCTGTCCATGCTGACTGCTGACTGGAGGGGACATGTGCTTTACTTCATGAACATACAGAGAGCAGAGGGGAAAAGGAGTGACTGGAGAGAAGTAGCTAAAAGAGCATCATAGAGTCTGACTATGGTCTACAGGGTATTTCAAAACTGAGAAAAAAGATTGCAATTTAGATTGGCTATGATGTGATTTTCTGGCCACATGGCTCATCCTGCGTTTGGCACAAACCATCAATAAGCACAAATGATGTCGTGGTAAAACTCGCACGAGTAATGCAAGGTCAAAATTTGCTTCGCTATCTGTGTGAACATGTTATGGAGGGACCCTTGGACCCCCAAGGGTCCCTCCATAACTCTGGAGGTTCCAAAACCCCACTTTGAGAACCACTGCAGGAGATTCTTACGATGTAGCCTTTCACTATCTAAGACTACATCACTTGCCAAAACCATTAGCCCGCAATAACGTGCAGAAGCAGTCATATGCACACAATAGAGTCCCCTAAATGATTAAACATTTAGTATATATGGAGTACACACACACACACACACAGCACGTCGCTTCGTATAAATGCACCAGGCCAAACTGCAGCAGCCCTGACCCTGACCGCCAGACGCAATGCACTGAAAGCTGCTGCGCACACTGAATACCATTTACTGTATTTGGGCGACCTCCAGCCATTCTATTGATCAAATATTTATTCGTCCTGAGTCTTTTAACATCAGCCTGCTACAACTACAACTCAGAAACAGAATGCACTGGAGGTAAGCCAACAGTGAAGAGTATTGGGGCCACCACGCGGGGCCGAGGAGCACACGGCACCACCATGCAGATGCGTGTCTCACTGGGAGAAGAGGGCTCTGGAGCTGTAGTTGAGAAACACATGGGACTTGGACACTCCAACGTCCATCGCGGAAGAATCGTGACAATATGACACAAATCTTCTCCAGTCCCGGCTCTGTTTTTTGTTTACATCCAAGTTCAAGACTACTGACACACAAGTAGAAGGGGAAGAAAGTTTCAGCATTTCAAGTCACTTCATGACAGCAGCTGCTCAGTCACAGTGTACTTTGATGTCAGTGTGTGTGAAGACTTACTTAATGCAGCCCTGCATACAGGTCTACCTTCAAACGTGTGTGTATGAGGACTTGATCACTTTCTTGACTTTTGCAAAATCGGATCCTGTCTGCATACTGCGTGTAGGCTGCAGCCCAGTTATGCTGCGATTTTTTCTGAGGCGATCCTCACTTGAAAAAAATGGCAAAAAAAATTTGGCGTGGTGTTTCTTATTGAAAGACGTACAAGTATCTGGTAACATAACTTAAGACTTTTCTCAAATTGGCAAGGTGTTTAGGTGATTTCGGCCATGTGCAGATACGTCAAACAGCAGCTTGTGTCAGTAAAATAGTCACGTTACAAGTGTCATAAGTGCTTCTGCTGCTTGGTACCCCCGCAAACACGTTGCGTTTGGGTAATAGCTGGATAATTGATGTATAGCGGTTCAGCCGAACCGCAATGAAACATGTTTTCCTACTAATAGTACAGTTACGGCAATTAGCCATATTAGAGAATAAGGAAAACATCGTAAAATGTTGAGATTTATAAACGGATTCCGGCGTCACGTCTCTCGAAACCAATGAAACATCGACGCAACTGGCTGAATAACCTTGGCTGTTTCTTCTCTCTAATCCATATTTTTGTGGACCAATTATGTTGTCAACACAAATCCGCCAGCCGGTATAACCTCCACACGACCAGAATGTCTATTTTATTTCTGTCGAGCTGCCAAAACGACCGCAAACACACTTTCTCCTCTGAGCTAGCCAAGCTAACATTAGCTAGGAGCGGGTTGACACATGCAAGCAAGTCAAATATTTAGGAACAGGTAACCAAAGGTCCTTAGCACGCACACATTCCCCGAAAATGCAGACTTTGAATGTTTTTAAGGTCTAACGTCATTTACAATAAGCAGTAAATCCATATAATGATGTATGACACTTACACACAAACCCTCGCTCTCTTTCGGACCGACCCTGTCTGCTTCAGCTGTGAAGCTCACCGGAAAAATCCGAAGAAAACCGGAAACTAGTCTTACATTCAAAGTTAAAACATGCGTATAAGATGAATAACAATGAGAAACAGCAACGTGGCTATTGCCGCTGAACAGGTTTCTTACTAAACTGCCACTGAGTAGGGTCCTTTCTAAATAATTCACGCGGTGACATTTGTGAAGCAGAAACGTGAGCGCAACTACATTTACTTTGAAAGGTCAAGCGGAATATTTTTTCTTTATTCTCTGTAACTTGACACTTGTGTCTGGCGCTCTGTTGGCAACTTCCTCAGTACATCGTGAGTGTGGCACCTGAACTACCCGGGGAGACGTCGGATGCGACAGGTTTATGCACCCACAAAAATAAAGAGAAATTAGTGGAAATATATACGGCATCTATACGATTTGCAAATAAATTCTGGGCATCACAACTGCATCAGTCCTACATAATAAAAGCCAAACCATTTTACCAATGAATACAACTCAGCGTGAATAAGTTTTCTACGTGCAAACGTTTGGCAATGCATCAAAGAGGTACTCCAGCAATTTAGAATTACATTTCATAAGAAGACCTGTATTGGCATGTATGATTCCAACGAATCTCCAGTGAGAAACATGCTGTTTTCACTTAGAGACTGTTTTTACAGAAGAGTACAGAAGACTGATAGGTCACCCAAAGCTCAGTATCAGCGGATCCATGTCGAATAAAATGAACTACTATGTGTAAAGTTGGTGGAGTGTGTCTTTTAAAGTATGTCACTGAAAAAGCAAAACATAACTTAGAGATAATTCACAAATTGAGGGAGAACAAAACTCAACATACTCAAAGTACAACTGTGAACTGCATGAAGGCATCCTGAATGTTTGCATGAAACAATATTTCAACACAATCTCATAAATAAAAGCATATTTATTAACATGACATAATCAATACACAAACAAATTTGTCAAAAGGCCAGAACATTGACGCTTTAAAAAATACAAAATATACATTTATGTATCTTGTGAACAACTACATCATAGTCCATCAACCCCCGTCCCCTCACGACAAATCACCTGGCAGAGGCGTCAGCTGCTAGCATGTGTGTGATAATGTCATCAAAATGCCGAGCAGCGTCTCTGCACATCGTACCAGAGGCCTGGTAACGTACAGTATGAAGTCCATGCTTGATTGAGTCCTTTGAGTGTTTAACTATAGATAACATGTACATTGAACAAGACAGAGCATTCACTGGATCTTATTCATGCAGCATAGTCCATATGTTTGTCATGAAAACATGAAACCATGAAACAGTGGAGTATAAAATAGGGCCAACTAAAAAAATAATATCCCAATTGTCTTCTTGCATTGTAATGTTTGTCTTCAAACCGTCGTCAGTGGTTTCATGCTGACTGTTCTGTCCGTCCAGAAAGTGATCACACACATCCCCATTTTAAATGTGGAACTTAAAAAGGGCATTTGTAGCTAGGAACTAAAACAGGCACACGTACAGTATAAAAGCGAGTACAGGTGAAACAGGGCTGCAGCCAGGACAGCAAAGATACTGAGGTCAAGGGTCTAAGTCCATAAAATTTGTTGAATTTTTCCTACTTTATCTTTTAACTGTTAACATGCACTCGTCTACAAAATACATGTTGCAAAGAGCATTTAGATTTGGTTTCAAAAGCTCAACATGACCTGAAGAAAAAAAAAAAAAACATCTGCTGGGGAAGTGTTAAGTTATTTATTCATCTAGTTATTGCTGGTCTGAGAGCAGACACATTTAAATATACAGAGTCTGGAATCAGCCTGGAAAATAAACCTCCAAATTTCCTGAAAAATGAGACCATGGCCTCAGTGTCCTCGATGGTGGCTGCAGCCCTGAGGTTAAACCCCAGATGCCATGTTTGACGCCATCTTTAGATTAAGACTGAAAGTAGACAAGAACCGAGGCTGTGAAATTCAGGGTCCCCAAAAGCCCCACTTACACTGCGTCGATCAGTTTGTGGCCATTTCACTGACTGCAAATTTGTTTAGAATGCTGGTGGGCGATGTGGACAAAATCCTCTCTCACAACTATTTCTTTTAGAGGAAAGAGGAAAAGAATTTAAAACTGGAAATACGTGGCACTGTAATATGTAAATGTGACTTAATTTCCACATAAATAATCTAAAAAAAATAAAATAAAAAATGTTGGGATATATTTTCTAGAAAATAAAATGAGAAACCGATGACTTGGGGCCCTGACGCTTCATCCAGCAGAATGACTTTCACTGTTCCATATTCATGTGAAGACATAAATGCATGAATTCATTTCTGAAGTAAAGCATTACCAGTAAATTCCACCCTCCAGCTTGTATTCAGTGGCAATATTAAATCATGTCCATCTGACATAACGACAGCACCACACGGAAAGCTGGTTTGACTGAAAAACACCGTCAGTAGTACAGACGTCTGCTGCTGATGCTGCACATAGAGTGTACAAATTAAAAGGCCAGAACACAACAGATTAACGGGAGCACTTCAAGATGATCGCTGGAATATGCTGTTCATCAGATCAAATATGAAATCTGGGGTAATCCTGACAAATTAGAAGTTCTACTCAACTATTAACTCTTGAAACCTAACAGTATCCTGAGCTCCTGTCTGCTGAGGTGTTGAGAGCTGAAACAGGCAGACAGCCCGAGGAGGAAGGCAATTGAATGATATGAAGCACCTTTCAGAAGACTCTGGTATGTCAGCACACCAGAAGAAACATCATTATATATTCAGTAAATCCATCAATTACAGAGGGACCTGCTTAGATCACAGCACGGCGGGCTGCATGGGTTCAAAGTAGCATGCTGGCACATTCTTCAGCTAGATCAATGTGTATACAGTGCATGTCTAAACATGGATATGTGTGTATAAAACGAGGCCAATCCCATTCAATCCTTAATCTTCATTCCTTACTGTGTTACAACAGTCAGACTCGTTACAATAATAGAGAACTTTGACTTGCAGGCTACCACAGTGAAGATCAAAATGTGGCTCAGAGGCTGAACGGTTCACAGAGAAAGCTCAGAGAAGCGTCTCCGTCACATTTTTCCCGAGGTAGTGTTCCACTATCCTGAAGATGTCAAGCAATGACCTAATACCTTGTTACATATGGAGCCCCAAAGCTGTCAATATTAAACAGATAAAAATACATTAAGAAGTACATTATGTAAAATCTAGAAATGAACCAACAATTTGGGAAATTAAAAAAAAATCCAACTGATTGTTTCATTGTTTTCAATGGACACTATTTTTATTATTGTTAAAAATACATTACTGAAAAGTCTGCTTCCATGATGGTATTCTTCCCCAGTCACATTTTTCTTTCATGATGTCACTTTTCAGGACAGTGGTTTTGGCACCGGCCTCTCACCTGTCATGTACCCCTTGCCTCTAGCAAGCTCCATAGCTGCTACCAAATTTAGCCAGTTAGCTCCTGTTAGCCGGAGCAATGGCAATGACAAATTCTGAATCAACCAACTAGAAGCTGCTGCTGTAAATAAACACTGTACACAGACGAAACTAACCCTTTTTAGCTTTGAAGCGTTAATAAAGCTGCTAGTGCTACCTTCCTAGCCAGCCAGCTAGGTAGGCTGATTTATGAGCTTCGCTTGTTCATCAGCATTAAAAGTTGAGAGACAGTGTGAGTGATGTTAGCTATCTGCTGTTGATTTAAGTGACCATAAAGAAATGAGGTAACCCAACAAGCTAACGCTAGCTGCTGCTGTTGACACTGTACCTTGCTAAGCCACCAAGTTAGCAAGCTAGGTACAAAGGCAGCAAGAGCAGCCTTCTGTGTCTGTGATCTGGCTGTATTTATAGCTAAATAGCTGATTCAGAATTATTTGGATTTTAAATCTTTTGTTACTCTAGATAACAGGAGCTAACTGGCTAAATCTAGTAGGAGTTGTTGAGCTTGCTAGCTGCAGAGGCAGAGGGCCATGTGATTGGCTGAAAGGTGAGAGGCGGTGACAACACTGCTGTGATTAAATGTGGCATTATTATGAATGTAAGTGTTATTAGGAAAAATGCCATTATGAGGGAAAAACAGACTTAATAATTTATTTATTTATTTATTATCTATTTCATAATGACTTATTTATTTATCTAATACTGGAACACTTGGGACTCCATAGTTAGAGACTACCTGTTCTTTTCTATGTGTTTTTCTTTTTAATGAAGATACACTGAATCATGTTAAACTGAATAAATGCTGGACTGGTGTAATGATACGACACAATTCAATGTGTCTCCTCGATGACAGTGAAATGAAGTTCACAGAAACACCCTTTGAAAGTGAACCTGCTTGTAGTGGATTGTTTGGGACCTGGGGTATTCCTGGAGATGAGAACGGCCATGCACAAGTCTCTCAGAGACGGAGAACAGAAGTGATCGTGAGAAAGCATAAACCTCTTCACAAAACATTCCTCATGCCTTTTAAGCTAAAACCAGACGATAAATAGTTGCCTATTTTTGGCTCGTTTCTATTCAAAGGAAATCAACGCTTTGGAATTTTTCTTTTCCTGCCCTCCGGATAACCGATAGAATATCAAACGTTTTAAGAAAACAGACACAGGATTTTAAAAACTGAAGTCATAAAGCCCCACCGTGACATTTGGTTGATGTCTGCTCCACTTGACGGTTGCAGTGCTGTTGGGCTGAAGTGTTAACGGAGGGTTCTACAGTGTTTGCACTCTGCCCTTCCTTTGCTTTCCAGAACTGACTGACTGGTTCCCAGTGCTGCCACGACACAAACATCCTCAGAGGGAACGCATCAGAATGGAGAGTTCATCCCCAGCTTTGTCTCAAACTGCAGCTTCTGCCTCTTCTGGTAGCGAACTCGCACCCTGAAGGGGACAGAAAAGCTCAAATTAGAGGTCATAATTGAGATAGGGACATAATCTGCTGCATTTTTCCATCTTAACACATCCATGTTCTGCATGAGAGAAAATCAAAGACTGATCTGATCATGAAATAATCCTCAATAATCCAAACTGGTCCCTGCTGCTTTTCCTACAAGACAAATCTGTGATGTGATGCTTTTCCAGCTTCTTTCTGCCATCTGTTGCTCGAGAATCTCCCTCGAGTCCAAGCCACTGAGTCGCAATATTCTTCCTTTATTCTTTTCCGTCACAATCCATCAATCTAAAACTGCTTTCTTTGTCATTTCTGTCCTGTTTCATACCGTATCTCGTGTAGCTTCACCACTTCGTTGACCACTACCACCAGCAGTGGGGACAGAGACACCAGCAGCCAGGATAGCAGGGGTATGTCACGCAAGTTAAAGGTGAGGAGGCTGCCCTGGTGGCGCCACAACTGGTAATCCACTGTGGCCTGAACAACCTGGCTGAGCAGACTAGAGGAGAGGAGGAGGAGAGAGACAATGAGACATTTTTGGGAAATTTGTTAGTAGCATGTGAACTCTTGAATTATGGTAAAAAGGTATTGTGTGAGGTCACAGTGGCTTTGACCCCCAAAGTCTAATCAGTTCATCCATGAGTCCAAGTGGATGTTTGCACCAGATGTTTGCACAGATGTCCCAAAACATAATGAACCCTACAACATGTAATCAAACAATTAGACAGGATTTTATAACTCTGGGACATTTCATAGTGACAGTCATTATATCCTCTGCTTTGACAAATGGGAGGTAATCAATAGAATTATGCAGTTTGTGTTACAAAGTAATCTGGAGGGAATGTCAGCTTGCATATTTTTCTCTGACAAACACAGTGTGTTGACATGATACTGCAGTGAGTTGCAGAAAAAGTTGAGCCAAGTGAAGGGTGTTTGTTGGTTTACTGAAATGAGGAGGCTTCACATTCACAGCTGTGCCTTAAGAGCGTTCATTGTAGCTGTGGAGCTTGTGAGTGTGGCTCAAGGGCTGAAGAGATACCACATTGAGACCACATGATGCCAGCAGACACTGTTGACAGTAAATACAATGTGAAGCAAGCTAAAAGATTCTCCTTCTCAGTAACACACATCTTCAGTGCAAACATCCTGATCACCACAGCCATGGCATGTGTGTGACTGAAAAAGCTGCGGAATGGCAGCAGCCTCCTCTTCAGTAGTGGGACAAGATGAAAGGGAGCCTACTTGGATTACTCCAGTTTTAGAAGCACGCTGTAGCCCACCATCACAAAGTGAATGAAAGAATGTAAACACAGTCACTGTGGGGAATATAATTAAAATACGATTTGGCTATACGATACATCCGTGCTGTGCTGCGGTGATTCAGTGGGTGAAATCTGACACTGAACTATAACCACTTTGACCTAAAGCAGCCTCTAAAAACGTTTTCTGTTTGGTAGCCAGTGGGAAGATGCTAAAAACTGGCTTCAGCACCTTGAATGAACTGGAAATGTGAAACTGGGACACTTGTATTACCTCAATGATATATAAGCACAGATGAATTCTACATGTATGGAGCATACAACTGACCAACAGAGTGTAATTCAAGTTAGCAATTATCCAAAGGAGGTGATCACTTACACCACAGGTACAGTGAGACACCACCAGGTATTGCTGAAGGGACTCTTTCTCCACAGAGGCTGAGAGCGGTGGACATAGCTGAGGGAGATCACCACTGAGAAAATGACAGCAGGAGACAGAAGAAAGGGATTGGTTTGAAGAATGATAATGACAGAGTCAGAGCAGTGTTTATGTGTCTGTGTGCGAGTGAATTCTACCTGTGTGTAAGGCGAGGAATCCTGCCATGACCTTCTGAGTCAGCAGCAGGCCGTTTGCCAGCTCACCGAACCATTGAGGAGCGTCATCTGAAGAGCTGCAGCCACACATAAAAACCATTCAGCAGTGAATATAATATGCATTTACTCCGCTAACAGTGAGGATTACATAATTCTGTCACTTTCAGCACCAATATCCTGCTAAAATGATCCGTGATGCCTTCAAATTACTGTAAACAAATGAGCCTATGAAGGGAACAACTGGTGGCCTTATGGCAGCGACACCGTCAGAGGCAGTGTAACTCCTACCTGGCTGTGAGTATATGAAGGCTGGGGACAGTGTTGTTGTCAGCTAAGGTGAAGTTGCTACTTCTGAGGCAGACCTCCTGCAGGGTGAACCCAAAGGCCAACAGGTAGGCACACACTGTCAGGCCAAACTTCAACAGGAAACAGCCAAGGAAGTAGTTCTGGGTCTGGTCAAAGAAGACAACATGATGAGAGGGTGAGACTCGTTCAAATTATGGGCTTTTACATTTGTTTCCAGGCTCGAGTCAATTTAATAAAATATATACATCAATGACATGAACTAATGTCATTAATATTACTCCTTCTCTACTGATGAAGTGATTTTAATACTGTTAATCTACTGCAATTCACACTGACTGTTACTGTATTACTGAAAGAGCAAGTGTGTCTTGCTTTTGTGATTCATCTGGTTGGAAGAAGTTTCCAATGTGATATGTGATATGTGATCTTACCTTCCTCGGAATTGCATCTAGGTTCTTCCCTGTGGCGACTGTCATGACTGAACTGTCTGGTGGCTTCCCCAAAAGTGACACACTGTCAACACAACACAAATGGACCATTAGCATGGCACAACATGCACGAACCAAAGTGCTACTTCAGATTGTTTTAATGTGTGTCAGTGTGTCTGTACCTTAGCAGTGGGCAGCTGAAGCAGGACAGCCAGAGGATGTCAGTGGTGTTCATAGGAGGAGGAAGCTGAGCTAGACAGGCTAAGAACTGCAGACAAACACCAGTGCACTTCATTCATCCATTCAGTATCATAAATGTCTCTCTGTCACGGAAAGTAAGACACTAATAAAAGTGTAAACGCGAAGTCTCCACTCTCACCTGGATGATGACCAGACTGAGCTGACACTGCAGCAGGAAAAGGAAGCACTTGCGGATGCCGTAGGTTGTGTGTCGTGCCTGGAACAGATTCAGCCAAAGGGAGATTAATTCAGAAATGTGACACCCCCCCCCTCTGACTTACCGAGTGTGTGCGAGGACTCATGTGTGACTCACCTGCTCTATGAGCTTGACCATGCTGACGCTCTCTCCTTGGTGGAAGGTGACGGAACAGCCCAGAGTGTTGAGCTGTCCGGAGAGCCTCAGAGGAGACAGACCCTCAGCTTCTCCGTTAAATCCTCCTCCGGTGGCATAGCCAAACGTCTCCCACGAACACTGGGACGGGTACAGAGGGTCCAGAGCGATGCTGTGCAAAGAGGACATGTACAGTTCACATATGGACCAATCAGGAGTATACTATCCTGATATGGAGAGCTGTTTCTGCTTGATCTGTATGATGCACTGCACTGGTCGTCTATGGGAGAGTTTGGGTTTTCAGTAGGCTTTCCCACATGTTAAGAATCCAAATTTACTTAATGCTATGAGATAACACAATACCAACAATTTATACATTGAAAAAATGTTTAGGGATGTAATGTACTGATGTGTGTATACCTGACATCACTCTGTAGAAACAGGCGGCTGTTGCGGAAATTGGCGGAGCTTCCCAGACAGCATGTGACCTCCCTGTTCTCCTGCATGATCTTCATCATCTCACACATGGCTGTGAAAAAACAAACACTCTAAGTATCAGTGTTACTCTAGGGCAAACACTGACTACATCTAGGACAGACACAGTAAATCAGATGATCATTTCTGTCCATGAAATAGGCCTTACTGGTTGTTTACCCTGACTTTCCTCAATAGAATCCACCTCAACAAGCAACAAACAGCAGACAACACACGTAACACAGGAGGAAGACTCACTGTCAGGGGTGCAGTCAGTGAAGAGTGGCACCAACAGAGGCACATTATCAATGTTCTTCAAATGAGGACGAACCTGGTGGATACCACGAGGTAGCTTGGCCTGAGACAGAGCAGGGACAAAAAACACAAGACAGAAATAAGAAATAATATTTTCAGATTAACTGGACTAATTCAAGTTTGATAATAAAACAAGCAACGAGCAGTACATACAAATAATCAGCTTAAAAAGCAAATGCACTGATAAAGCAAGAGGCAGGAATAAAATCTGACATATTCCAAACTCCAATTCCAAAACTCAGCTGCAAGTCAAAAGCAACACAACATCAGATGCTGATACGTCCTCCATTGTAGGGAGAACTGAACAGTGGCTTCATTGGTTCTAATAAAGGTATTGTTACTCTGTTGCAGTCCTCCAGAAAGCTGGGCACATCGCTGTCTGTGGGCTGGAAGCTGGCCAGGTCAGAGTGGGCTTCCTCCTCTGGCAGCAGTGGACCTTCTGCTTCATCCCGGGAATCTGTGTCACGTATGAAGACAGCTGTCTGATACTCTCTACAACTCACACATTTTAGAACAGGCAGTTTCAGTCTTGTTGATGCTAGATTTAAGGAACGAGTGTCGACATCCACCTGAATTTGAAGAACAAATTTAGCTTTTTTTGGCTTTTAACTCTCGCTCGAGCTTCTGTTCATACTTAATTTGATGAACAGAGCAATGACATGATCACAAGCTGATATGGAGTAGATTTAAAAGAGCCTCCACAGATTTAGCATTGTACTCCTATAACACTGTCAGACTCTACCATGGACTGTCTCACATTGCTATTGAGATGTGCTACATTAGTTAGCAGCTAATGTAGCGTCAAGCCTCAATCAGAGATGTGGAGGAAGCTGCAGGGTAAGCTCTCTTCTTTCTAGCTCACTGTAAACTGGGAGACAAAACTAATATTAACCCGAGTTTGTTCACACACAGGTTTGGTACCTTGGTTCAGGTCTTCGTGCAGGGAGCCCTGACTAGGACTGGATGGCGCTCCATCACAGGGACTGTCTCCATTTGGAGTCAAAGAGATGTGACAGTTCCAGCCTGTCTCTAAACCCATCTTCTCTGCAAAAACCTGCACAGACACAGTCACATAAACGAGTATTCACACTTTTTCTGACTTGCAGTAGACCACCTGTGATATTTTGTACACATTTTCCAACAAATATATACTGTATCTTTTGTAAATTTTCTTCATGCATGTTAATCATTTATTTCTCTTTCATATGCTATTATTGTAGTTTTAATTGTTTTTTAAAATAATTTCTGTAATGACAACAAATACAAGAAGGTGCTGTGACTGAGACTGTGGACTGGAACCGCATGGTGGGAAATAAATATCTATTGTGGTGAATAATGGAATAAACGTGTTGTCAGCACAGACACAGAGACCCCCTTTACACACGGTATCAAAATGTGATCTATATTCAGACATGTTATCTAGATAAGGAAGAGGACACGTTAATGCAAGGTGTAAATGCGCTGTTGTTGTTATGTGATTGGATCTGCTAGGCTACATCTGGAGGTAGTCTGGCTCACACTGTGGATAACGAGAATGCATTAAATATACACAGTTTAAACACAAAGGTAAGATTGGATTGTTTATCATCAAGACAACATATTCGGATACAGATCCCATTTTATTCCAGGTGTAAATGGGATGAGAGCGACAACAGATTAAAAGGCCCATTTCATGTCCTTAGAACAGTATCACAGATATTTCATTTCGGCCAAGATAACCAACTGGATACAATCAAAAGTTCACATGAAAGCTTGTGTGTGTTCACCTTGCTGCGGAGCTCATCCTCCATGGAAAAGTAAACAAACCGGATACAAGCTGTGACCAGTGCGTCGATGAGCCGGACTGTGTCCAGCCTTGCCTGGTACTGGGACGACACCATGCCCATGAAGATCTGCCCACTGAGGGCCTGAACACAGTCCTCACGCTCCACACCCTCACCTATACCCTCTGTAGACACGACAGGGACAATGAAAGGAAAGGCTGTAGTATTATTATTGGTATTATTATTATTGGTATTATTATTATTATTATCACTAACTCATACCATCGGAGCTCCAGCTGTTCCTGCAGGAGTTGTGTTTGATGGGGGTGGTGGAGGGCAGCTCCACTCCAGAGAAGAGGCACGGACCGGGGGCGAGCTCCACACACTTCCCATTCAATTGGCTGGACAATGATACTTGCATGGGTTTGTAGGCAAACGCTGAGCAGTTGCCTGACAGACAGGCACGCTGGTAGAAATCTAAAACCTTCTTTCTGTAACAGGAGAAACAAAAAAATACGAGTTACAAATGGAAAGACTGTTAGAGATTTGGATGAAGTGAAAATGATCAGTGTGACAGATGCTGTACCTGTCTGAGCCTGAGAGGGGATAGATATCTGTTCCATCCCAGAAGTCAGTGCAGGCCTCCAGGATGAGGTCGGCCGAGCCATGTGACAGCATCTGGACGTTATCTATGATAGAAGTGTCACGATACACAGGGTCAATTGGGCAAAAGGAAGAGACAGACGGACAATTAACACAGCAAAGTGCAACAAGTACATAAAAGAAAAGAAGAGTTAGCTCATATTATTAGTGAAGTGTGTGTGGACTCACTGGAGGAGGAGTCCCGTACGAAGAGGGAGATCAGGTGGGAGATGGGAGGCTGGCGTTTGGTGAAGTAATGAAGACGGCGGGAAGTGAACTCCTTGGTCTTCTCTCCAGATGGCAGCTGGTACAGAGCCAAGTGGTTCTCCTGTTTGAACAGCTCCCTGGCACCAGGAGTGAACCCTGATACACACACGCACAGACACACACACACAAAAGACAAGGGTTTCTGTCTTTGTTTGATTAAGGTCACAAGATTAGTTAAACTTAGTCATCCCTTTTTTCCCAATCAAGACTAACAGCGATATCCTTGTGATATCATCAGGGTGATGAAGAAAGTGGCCCCCTACCGACCCCCTAACCTACAGAGAACATGACACACCTGATGGCGAATAGTGCCTCTTGTCACCAATGAACTGGACATCATGTGTAAAATCATGTGTTGTCATATGACCCAAAAAGAAAACCCACCGAGCTGTATCAGAACCCCTAAAAACATTCCATGCTCACCTATGAGCCTGGAGAGCTCACAGAGCCCCCAGGGGACGTAGACGGGCAGCACGGTGCCGTGGCTCTCCTGCAGAGCCAGGTTGGACAGGTGGTCGGAGAAGCGGCAGAGCTGCTCAGTGACGCTGGCATTGCAGAGGTTCAGCATGATGTTGAGGCCCAGCGGCTTGAGGGAGGGCAGGTGGCACTGCCACGAGAGGTCATCGAACTGGATGCTAGCTGGGTTCTGCTGGTCCTGCGACAGGCTCAGCATCTCCAGGTGGTAGTCACAAACAAAGTCCTCGGCCTCCGCGTCTGGGCAGCCCATCCCAAAGTCCTGAACACATACGGGACAGAAATGAAAAGACAACATCACAACGTGGCATAAACCGTGAAGTCAAATCTTCACACGCTTCAGAAGTCTCAGGTCCGGTTTTTACCTGGGCCTGGTCGTCCTCGCCTCCCTCGGTGTCGTGGCTGAAGCTCACGTTGGATCCAGAGTGGTGTTTGGTGCGAGTGTGCGCAGACTGGCAGGAGCGCAGAAGCCGCAGGTTGTCAGAGGAGCGGGCGGTGTCGTGTGACGTCTCGCTGGGCTCGGGCCCCTCCCCCAGCTGGATGGAGGATTCTGTTGGTAGACAGAGCAGAGCCTCCACCTCCTGGGCCTGCACAGTGGTCACAATTAGTCAGGAGTGGTTACAACACTGTGCATTATCAAGTAATGAACACCCGAATTTCAGCTTCTTTTAAAGATATTAGACCACATCCCAACTATAATTATTATTATAGCTAGGCTGTTACTGAGGCTGAGAACTGCCTCACACACACACCTCATCCCTGTCATCATCTGTCTCCATTCGGCAGTAGGAGTTGACAGACAGGTCATCTCTGAGGTCATCCTGGCTGTTGTGAGGAGGCTCCACCCGTCCACTGAAGAACAGCACAGTCTCTGGACTGGGGTTAGGCCATGACAGGATGCCCTGCTTGTCCACACAGCATAGCACCTGTGAACATGCAAAACACGCTTCTCAATAAAAGCCACCATGTGTTTCACCAGATGAACATTTGTGCTGTGAACTAGCAGCAGATGGAAATGTTGAGTTAGCATTGCTTCGTGGAGCTCTGATACAGCTGTAGGAGAGTCAACAGTAAAGAGTGAGGATGATATCAATGAGATCAAATTACAAAGAGCAAGGCTGAATTGCATATTGTATCATTTCCTGTCAATGCCTCATGTATGTGAAGCCAATGTGAATCCAGAACAGGAATGGCAGACTCAGCCAATAACCATCCCAATTCTAAAAAAGCTGGGATGCTGTATAAAACCTAAATACAAAACAATTCAATAATCTGCTGTTTACCAACAACAGTTTTACAAAGTGTTCTCAAGCTCATGTATTAAGATCCTTTATACAATCATGTGTTCTTGCAGGGACACTTGCAGGGACAGTCTGTCCTGTCATTCTGGGAAACATATATCAAAACTTGTCCTTTTTTCTAGAAAACGCTAGCTACAGTGAGTTTACTGAAAGCTAACTTTTCTCTAAATATTGCACTGTAATTACATATCTTTCCCAAATCATTTCGCCTTGTGATACTCACAGTGACTGATCCCAGAGTGTGTAAAAGGCTGGAAGTATAACAGAGTGTGGGAGACTCTCCCTTCAGGACGCCGACCAGGTGTCTCCACACACAACGCAGCATCTCCTGCACACATGAGCACACACACACACACACACACGTGCACACAGAGGCACAGACATATAGATTAAGTCAGAAAACTGCTTCTGCTACACATGAGAGGATTGAGATGTGTCAGTACGTACAAATTACTAAAATGGAATTCAAAAGTAATGAGACTGTTATAAATAAAGCGATACAGCTATTAAAAACAAGCTTTCATCAACGAGGAGGAAGCAAATTGATTTAACAGCTCAGCATAGTAAAAGCACCAAAGCAGCTATACAAACAAATAAATCTTAATCAGCTCTGTGATATAAAGAAAGAAAAAGGACAAAGCGTCTATGCTACAATGCTAGTGGCCCAAGGCGAGGAGGTGAAGCCAAGTGCAAGCCGCAGCATTCTGTGAGTGATCCAAAAAAAAAAAACATCCATGCAGATTTTGATTCTTTTCAGATGAAATCCATGATGACTGGTTCAGCAAGGGACAAACTGTAAACGATCACTTGGCCTTCCTTGCCTCCTCTCTTTATCGGGCAGCATCCAAAATGAATTTTTCTGGCTCTCTGGCCAAGGGCTGGTACATGAGGGGTCTAACAGGAAGCTACTAGCTGTATCCAGCAGCTGTTTGTACAGTAAACATGGATATAGAGACATCACCTTGATCACTCTGATACTGAAAACTGTCTGAACCTGATGGTTATGAAACATGCCAGAGTGGTTTGATTTGACTGAGACTTATTGTATCAGGAGGGAGAAACATAATATAATATACTGCACAAATATCAATGTTACACCACACTGTAACATCCCCCAATCACTCAAGGCTGTAATTCATTTGAAGTAACTGCAACTGGTGCTACAAATAAGGTAAAACGAACCATCCAGACGATGGAGAAGAATGTTAACGCCACGACCATGAGTACTGCGACAGGCACCGATAAGGCGCATGTTGGATGTGATTGGCTGAGTCCAGTCTGTGTCCGGCAGGGACGAAGTTTGCAGATAAAACAAAAGCATTCCCAAGGCTAGCATTTTAAAACGATAACAAACAGTGCAGTGACTGACTATTATCAACTGATCTGCCAAATACAGATGCTGCGCCCGAGTCCAAAATATTTTCACTGCGATTCCAAAGGAGATAAGGAAGGACACGTGGAGAGGAAACCCTTAAAGAATTAACAGCACAGGGACATATCGGGGCTGATTTCCAGTCATGCAGTGCAGGCAGACAAGCAGAGGTGGAGGTCAGGCACAGATTGGAGTGAAAGTCCCTCTCAGGATGATCTCTTCCCTGTGTTTAACACTCGATATGCGTTCATCTGGAGCAATACCAAAGCCAGAGACAAAACACTCATGGTTTTAGAAAATCAGATCGGTGCCAGTCTACTGATTTGCTTCGTTTTCCCTTGAGGACCACAGTCCGGCAACAATGGAGGACAATGATTGAGTTTGGTCAGGATCGGTGAGAGGTTGTGCGAACAGACGCAGTATCCATGAGGTGAGAACATGATCTTAAAGAGACAGAACTGACTGCTGAGATTACATGTCAAAGATGACTGAAAGCATTGGAGCGTAAACTTACATCCAAAGGTGCTCGGTCAAGACGTGTTGACTGATAATCCACAGATGAAGAGTGACCAAAACCAAAGAGTCAAAGGAGAGAAAATAACATGTCGTGCAAGATGAATACAAAACAGAAAGTAAAGTGCTCGAATTAAAGCCAAAAAAACAAAAAGGGTAGTGAACACACGGAGAGTCTGAGAGGTGATCTGAATCAGAAGATGTCCATAAAGATTTCCACGGTGGACAAATCAAAGATGTCATGAGATTGAGGGGGAGGGAGTGGGGGAGGGGAGCGAGAGCTGTGTACGTGGGTTCCAGAGAGGGAGTTGCAAAGGGCGAGGACAGCGAGTGAAGACAGGCGGGTTCAGGTGGAGTTGGGAGCCAAGCGAGTGGAGGACGAGAGGGAGGAGTGAGACAGCGAGAGGTTATACCTGGGAGGAAACCACTTCGGTGTAGCTGCTTAGAGTGTCCTCAGAGAACTTAGCAAGCTGGGGCAAGAGAAGAGTCTAGTTAAAACACAGAGGGAGACCCTGGCTGCGTCTCCTCTGTGTGTGTGTGCATGTGTGTGTGTGTGTGTGTGTGTGTGTTCAGGTTAGACTGATAGGGCTTTTAACATCACTATCATTGCTCCTAATCGATGGTACCAAAGGCAGCACAGGAAAACGTCTGAAACAGCGTACTGTGCAGTCTGTAAGCATTTAGACAAGAGTTTTGTCTTTTTGTCTCTGTACTCCAGCTCAAACACTTTGAATGAAAAGAAGACCAGAAGGAAAACACTGGAAAAACTATGGCAAAGACTGGCTGGCTTTTACCCATAGTCATTGTATGAATGCAAAAACCAATGTGCAAGAATACAGAGCCAAATGCGGTTTGTCCAAATACTTGCAGATCACACTCTACATGTCGTCTGAACTCTCCTGCAGAGTGTGTTTCAATGTCCACTGGCATGTGAGCTGAGCAGCTTTTTTACTGTCTTTAGGATTCTGAAGCTTCATATCAGTGAAGCGTGAGAATGTGAACGTCATAAAACAGAAACCACAACAGTGTAGAGAATATGGTACATTTTCAAAATAAAAGCAGCCTCCCGATTGTACATCGACAATAAACGTAATTAATACTTATCCATGGCAAAGGCACAAATATCAAGGAAAAATGACCAAATCAGAAAATCTGAGTTTAAAAAAAAAAAAAAAAAAAGTAAAAAAAAAAAACCAATAACATTGACAATGTGACGTCACGGAGGCGCAGCTGGTGTAATCTAATCTCTGTGTTAGCATGACTCGTAGTGGCAATAAAACTATTATTTTTATGAAAATAGTACTTTTTTTTTTTTTTACAATGTACAAATAATTAATTATCTCCAGTGATTTCTCTACCTCTTATTCACAACAAGAGATGCAAAACAAAACAAAAGAACAGTTTACACTAAGAGGACAGCTGCTGAAATACAGCCAGTGGACATATGAAGCAGATTAGAGTGTCCATAAGACACCTACATAACATTTACAGATGAATATGTTTCATATGCAATTAAAGCACATGTCAGGACGCCACTGCTGGTGTCGGCCTTGTGGAATCAAATCAAGATACCAGTCTAACCCTACAGCGTGTGTGTGTGTGTGTGTGTGTGTGTGTGTGTGTTTGTGTGTGTGTGTATGAGTTAACATAGAACACAATCCTCCATGTTAGTAACTAAAGCTGTCTTTTCTGCCAGTGCACATCACAAAGTTATAACTGTGTGTGTGTGTGTGTGTGTGTGTGTGTGTGTGCGCACGCGTGTGTGTGTGTGTGTGTTCCTTACCAGACCAGCTGGTGATGCGCGGCTGAACTCGGAGAGGACCCGCGCCTCCCCGAAGGCATTCAGCAGCACCCACATGACAGGGAAGAGCAAGGGCAAGATGGGCAGAACACCCATCAACTGCAAACACGAGTTTGCAACGTTTAATTCCAATAAACTCTGAACTCATTGAAAAACTGCACATTCATAGATTTAAAAGATTATACCTGAAGCTGAAAGAAATTGTAGCAGGTGGGGGTGAGGCTGGGCGCGTCACAAAAATAGCGGACAGTGTTCACGAGCAGGAACGCCACCTAAAGGGAGAGAGCAGAAAGACACCAACGAGGTGACTCGGTGATCCCAAATGCACTGCTGAGACGATTCAGAAGCTCTTCGTTAACTGCTCACCAGCACAACAGGACAGACGAGCTTGGTGATAACCGACTGCACTGTAAACCTCTCATTATCGAGCACTGTGATTGGCCGAGTCAACGCCAACTCCAAACTGTTCCTGTTGGGAAAAAAAAAAACAGAAGACGAGGGAGAAACACATTACTTTTATTCAAATTAATGCATTATAGTCTTTGAATTAAGTTCATTATCATTCAATACACAGTTTTTTCTGTCTTCCTCATAAGGAGCTGATAGCACATAAGGTGCTTGCCAGTCGTGGTTTGTGGTATACAGAGCTGAACATTGCAACATATACAGAATGTGCTGCATGCTACAGAAAATCTATCTGTGTGATGAGTGAATTTGTGCTGCTCATTTGAGGCATAATATATGGACGTTCTGGATAACGAGAGCTGTTATAAACTGTCCCTGCAGTTTACCATTACAGGCATATAAAGAAAATGTTTGCCTGAAAACATTTCTTGTTAAGGTTTGGATGGTTCCCTGTGTGCAAGATTAATGTCCTTTGCCAGTCACATGCCTGTTTAAGTCATGAACTGCAATATTTGTGGTTGTTGTGGTAATAAAACATTTTAATTTGATACAAAACTTTCTACCTCTGTAACATCTGTGCAATGTGCGTAAAGCCCTGATCTACTGTAAGTGACAAAGACAAGTGCTCAATTGTCAGACCCAAAATGACTACCTGACTATGTCCAGCACAGGGGTCCGGACCACTCTGAAGAGACGGTGTTGCTGGGGGCTCTGGGGTCCTCTCTTCTCATTGGCCCGTGGGGAAGGAGGAGGGGAGAATGGAGGGAATAAATCTCCTGGCTCCAACACAATGTGCTCATCATCCTGAGGAGAGAGAAACAGATGAAGCTGTTCAGGTTGAACTCTGTGCTAAGTGATCAACAGTCTCATCGGGCAAACGCTTAGAGATTATGGTTCAGGGTGTTTGGAGGGTCTGGGATGACAGTATGGAGGAAGCCACAACCTAACCGCAATGACACAGAGCAGCTTCTTCCCAAGATGGCTCCAGCATCTACATTTCTATCTAACACAAAGCACTTGAATGAAGGGCAGAAGGAATACACCACGTCCATAAACAACAAACTGCAGTTCACTCGTTTTTCCATCAATCATTTACCAAATGGGAAAATGCTCTAAACACCCATCTTATACAAGCTGTAAAGAGCTGGACCGATAACGTGGCACAATAAGGGAAACATATGAATGTGATGCCTGTGCTCTGCTTGTTCTGTCTGCGCCTGCAGACTCGAGAAATCATATGAGAGGATATGTGAACCTCTCATCCATGGAAGTATGTGTTCAGGTTGATCCCACACAATGAGGCCCCTCTGTTTCTTAATTAGCATCAATACAGCTACACAGCAAACACAGCGTGAGGCAGCGCATCACCAGAGTAAAGGCTAACTGCTCTTCACTGCACGCTCTGCTGCAGCTGTCCTCGGCTGTAGCTACTAGCTGCTGTTACCTAATTAGGCTAAGCTCATTTTTTTGAATGTTTTTAACTATAATTCTGGCTATATCTTACACGTTGTACTTAGCGAACACACATGGCGTTTCTCAATGTCTGCAGGTCACTTGTGAAATATGAAAGCTATCCTTTATCGCACGATCACTTGAACGCCTTGTGAGCTCTGTGGGTTCCATATTTAACTTAACAGTCCCCTCTGCTGTATCTCCCCACCACAGCACAGTGCTGATATCCATACATAACTGTAATATTTACTGAAAGAAATATAATAAACTGTAACCCTGGGTTTTCTTTTTTTTTTTTCTTGCTTGTGCAGTTGGTTTTCTCACAACGTGAGACTGCCTGGCTTAGTGGAAATTTTCTTTGACACGACTGTTTCATATGTAACTATTTACCTCAGCGGTCAACATGAATTATTTACTTGGCAGCAGGACTGAGAAGAGCACGCTTTCTGTCCGCTAAGGTGGCAATAATTCGAGGCTATGAAGTCAGCTGCAGGATCATGAGTGTCAAGGACTTCTATTTGTAGGATTTAGATTTCATAAAACAAAATTCAATATGTGTATATTCATATATGTGTATCTACACACACACACACACACACACACACACTCACCTTAATGCCTCGGAGGGACGCAAACGCCTCTTGGCCAGGTCTCAGAGCAATGACGTCTCCCTCCACCAGCAGACTGACAGGCAGGTTCACCAACTGGGAGTCACGGTAGGTCCAGTGAAGGGACCACGATGGGGACGTGGGCGTGTACAGATCAGGGTATAGAGATGGAGACCACCGAGCGTCGCCCACACAGCCTGACAGATGGTCTGGAGTAACAGGCAGAGAAAGTGAGGCGTAGGGTGAGAGAGCGTGAATGTGGGGATGATTTCATGTACACTGATTAGTGTAACTTTGGAAACGCACACTGCCGTAGTTTGATGCATCATCTCTCAGCACTGTCAGAATCTGGTCAGTGCTTTAGATACAGCATGCGACAGTCTAGCATCACTGTCCAAACATTCAGCGCTAAAGACTGAAAAATGACTTGAGTGAGGGTGCTGGTGGCTGCTATTTATTTGTTTGTGCTGCTCCACGGTTCACTTGCTTCCAACACCACGCATGAAGAAAACGTTCCAGAGTAAACAGAGAGCAGCAGGTCATTTTCGACAGCTGCTGCATCCAGAGCTGTGCAACAGCCGCCATGAGCTTGATCTCGCTGATGCCAATCAATTCAAAAACGCCTCGATCAGCCATGACAGCACTCTCACAGATCGACCCCAGACATCCCTGCAGTTGACAATTAATTATACAGTCAACCATTTCATTAAGAGACTATTCACATTTACTTCAACATCCCCTGCTGAGGGATGGATATCAAAATTCATTACCACACAAGGTCCAGCGGTGCATCGTAATGGACTGTGGTTTGGTACCACATATCAGGGCTTAAGTAGCTTATGTTGTCTGATCGGGTTTCAATTAAAAAAAGTTGTATTTTCAGGTTCTTTTATTGGCATCATTTTTGTTAATTCTGTGATTACAAGTTTTTTTTTGCTAGGCAATGGAAAGGTAATGAAAATACACAGTATTTCTAATAGTATTTGACAATTCAACTAACAAACAACAGTTCAGCAAGGAAGCTGCAACCAATCTCATTACAGACATCACCACAAATGAGATGAAAAAAAAAAAGTTAAGTGAGGAGGAGTAATTTTCCCAAGCATAAATAAACAGAGATCATCTCTTACAGGAAGTACAAATCCTTTACATTTCCAGTTGCCAGCCAACAAGCCTGACTCACCACTGAGCTGTGTGATGATGCCCTTGAGGCGGCGGACCATCTCACTCCTCTTCAGCCTCTCCTGACGTCCAACCAGCAGCAGGTTCAACAGGAAGAGGAGGAGGAGAGCTGCGGCGTTCACCAGCTCGATACCAGAACTGTGGAGGTGAAAAGGAAATCAGGAATTCAGTCTCAAACAGGTCCAGAAAAGTTCATTTGGAGCTTCGCGAAACATTTCTAACAGGAATTTTAAGTGATGCCCGCTGAGAAACCATCACTTCCACAATCACAGCAAATGCATCCAAATTCAAACCAAATGGGTGTTTAAAGTGGCCAGTTAGTGTACTCGTTTAATCAAGCTGTGTGTGAGAAAGAAGAAAAGTCCAGGCGAGTGTGAGATCGCCTTGGCACACAGCAGCACGGCCGCAGCTGGTGTTTGTGTCGCTGCTGATTAGTCACCATTTCTCACTTCTGTTCATCTTCAACATGTTGATTATTTTTCAGGGGAATAATGAAATGAAGCGGACGCGTAGATGAGCAAAACTGTCCTTAGCTTGTTCTTTTTAACTGACAGAATTAACAACTTTTGCCTCCACATTTTCACTGTTATATATTGGGGGGGGGGGGGCTGTTTTTACACACAATGAACCATAACTATAGCCAGTAGCAAGCCTTCTGAGTCTGATCTGGTATAATAATATAATATAATAATAAATACAAATGCTAAACGGCTGCATAAAGGTCCGATGCTGCGCACTCAGGATCATAGATGTTCCACAACAGGACGGTTCACCTACCTGCCCTCTGGCTGGCTGCCATGGCAACAGAGGAGTCCCAGCACCACCAGGAGAGTGAGGGCAGCTCCCGGCCAATGGAGACAGGAGTGACGGTTGCCATGGTAAAGAAAGCTATTCACCCACTGTTCCTATGAAAACATGAAAAGACAACACGAGGCATGAGCGAAGCGCCGTGCAGACTGTTACGTAAGGCATCGAACATGTGACGTGTATTTAAAGAACGATTAAGGAACTGTGCTGCTATTAGTGGATGGATCAGGGCCATGTGGAACACATCGCTTTCTGTGTGTTTTCACGCGTATAAGGACTAAACATCTCCACCGGGACGTGACGACGACAAAATTCAAATCTTATCTGACTTTGCTCATTTGGGTTTAGGGTTCGATTGACAATAAATGGCATTTTAGGTCAGGGTGAGGATTAAAGATTCAGGAGTGACTGTACTTAATCAAAGAGCACTGATAGAAATGTGCGTGTGTGTGTGTGTGTGTGTGTGTGTACCTGTGCAGAGGCTCGTCTGCGTGCACCTCTTTGGTGCTGCTCCAGCAGGCTGCTGAGCTGGTCCCGGAGCTTCACCAGAGCCTGGCCAGTCGACAGGCCCAGAGTCACGGCATTCTCCACCTGCAACAACACAGACTTTCTTCACCATTCCTCCAACTTTGGTACAATTACCATAACTGCCAGTCTTCACAATTTGAAGTCTTAATCAAATTATTTGTTTGTAGAATTTAAGTTCAGCATCATTGTTCTGTGCCCTGGGCCCCTTTCACAAACCATCCTGAAAGCTGCGCCTGTATTCAGCATTTCTGCAGGGTTCACCAAGCTAAATTTGAGGCTTTTAAGGTTGTTTTCATATCACATTGAATGCAATTTGATACCTGTTCCATCACGCCAATGTGAAAGCATGGTGGAAAACCAGAGGGGATGACATGACCTTGAGTTATTCTTTATTATATCACATTATTTCACTGCATCCAAGCAGTATATAACAATTATTTCCAATGATATAATTAATTAAATGGATGCAACCTTCCACACTGATACAGCAAGAAGCATAAAATGCAAGGTTAGCTACCAATTCATTAAGCAATTAAATGTAATTTATGAAAGCTACTCTGAGCTGAAGAGCCTCTGAGATAATGTAGCTAGCAGTAGTATCAGTATTTGCTGCAGATGTCGTGGTGCTGACTTAAAAAAGGACTGAGCATCCTCTTTCTTTAGAGGAAACTGAATTCAGAGCTTTTCGATTACTGTCAATAAGCCTGGGGTTGTCAGCAGTAAATCAAGCATGTTCTCTACAGACATTTGGGCTCCGAGGTACAGCCAAGGAGAAGAGAGTGTCTGGTCTGGTGATCAGGATTCTATCTATCCATCTACCCATCAGTGTGCATCCACTAAAAGTCTTTGTTTTTGCCGCTGACAGGCTCAGATTGTTATAATAAGTGTCTGACAACATTATGGAAAGGATCCTTGCAGAGTCAGACCTTTTGTCACTTAACCAGAAAGAGCTGTTACATCGCTCTCACCACAGCCACCAGACTCCATTCACAGAAACAGTGATTTTTATCATCGTAAAACACACTTCATTCAAAACTGACTAAAACTCACCAAAACCTTCTCAGTTCATCTTTTCACTGTTCCAATAATCATCATCAATTCTGGTTTGGCTGAGATAAACCCTTAATTCACAGAGTGCGGAGAGAAGTGAGATAGAGGGCGGACATCAGAGAAGCAGCGAAAAACAACATCTGGAGCTGGAATATTTTCCTAAACTAACTCAGGAATTATTTTCACCGGACATTACGACAGGAGAGACTTAAACATGCCGAATCAACTGATTTTCCTTGTTAAAAGTAAATAAATAAATACAGGATACAGCTAAAAGATGGTTTGATCTGACCTGCACGGCAATTCATAAATACTCTTTGGCGGCATGTGGGTTCCAAACAAGCAGCTTTCACAAGACCACATATACCTATTTATCTATAGATATTTAACTTTAATTAAACAGGACAACCATCAATGGAAAAACATCAATTTGGCCTTATATTTGCAGCAGATTTGATCTGTAAAATGTCAGAAAAATAATATATCCAATTAACAATAATATAAAACAGAGAAAAGCGACCAATTCTACTGAGAAGCTCGAGCCAGAGTATGTAACTGCTTCACTTAGAGTACCCCGCTGCCTTCACAGTGTCCAACACATTCTAATTGGTTCCTCAAATTATGCAAGCTTAGTGCATGCTTACACAGAACAGCTGCATAAAAAAAGAGAAGGACATGTTTATAACAGAGGAAGGGAAACAGCCAGATCTCATATTAATGGGAAAGCAACCTTTCCCACTCCCCATGTCACTGCGAGGATGTGTGCGTCTGCAGAGGCCTGCGCACGCACAAACAGAAAGACATACACAAATATGAAAGCTCACACACACTTAAACACACAGGGTTCAGCTTTCAAGCTCCACATCCCACACAGCCGAGCTATAAATATCTCCCCGTTTTCCCAGAGTAACAAAGCCTCAACAAAAATCCTCCAGACAGACGTAAACACGCAGAGACACAAGGAGCCTTAGTAAAGCGTAGAGCACGCCTACATCCTGAGAAGGATCTGGCTTAACCTTGGATGATCACCAGCAAATCGGGGGCATTATAGCAACGCAAACACTACTACTGCCTCCAAAAGACATGCCTCAGCTACAGGATATCTGACTGACGCTGTCGCTCACGCAAACAAGCCACAAACTGACTGACACAAACAAGCCAGAGACAACTTACGCTGCTCTTCTTCCTGAGGCAGATCTTTTCTCGCATCTTCAACACCATGACAGCCCTGCTCTGCTCTGCTCTGCTCCGCTTCACTAAAATCTGTATTGCTGCTGCTGGGCTACAAGGGCAGTCTCTAACGATAGCTGTGCTACGTGACGAGAATGGTTACATTTCAGAAACCAGTTCTCAAGATATGAATTAACTGGAGAGGGAGCCTGCTCATGTCTGCAGTTAGGAGAGACCTGGAGATGCTGCAAAACCTCACCCAAATTTCCCTCGTCACTGGGCAGCAGACAACAGAGCCCAGCCTCAGTGCACGCTGCCAACTGGACTTTAATTCAAAAACACCAAGTCTGGCGGCCTCTCTGGCGTGAGCCGAGCCTCATTCAGTTCAACGCAGTTCAGCAGCTGGCTGGGACACTGAGCAACAAAACCCTGACTACACAGGGGGGTAGGAATGGGTGGGGGGAGAAAAAGAGGCTCTTTTGATGAGAGGAACAATGCCAACCTGCCCTGTATAACCCTGATTTGGCTATTTTCCACACTTGCCAACACGCATATTTTTCAGTGATGGGGGGGGTTTGTATTCGTAGAGAAGATGGGAACAAAAAAATGAAGAGAATTGGTTGATATGGTTGAAATCATAACCACAATATCACTCTATGAACAGGACTTAAGATTCCGAATTAAGCCAACACAGAGAAGAAGTCTTTACAAATTTTTGGTTTTTTTTACATTTTCAAGGCTCGATCTGCTGAGGAAGATTGTGTTGACACAATCAAAAGCTCCAGAACAGCCACTAAACGGGACCTTATGATGAGTTTTTATAGCAAAATACGTATAAAGTCATCAAACTGTGCCAATGTTAGCCATTACGTCAGACAAAACATCAACTCGTTCTGTTTGTTTTTCATTAGTTTGCTTGGAATCCGCTGCATTTTATGAAATGTTGGCTTTGATACGGTCTTTAAACAGGATGTAGAATTTAGTGCTTTTGGACTGAATTGCATTACACAGAGAGGAGATTCTGTTATTAGGCCTGCCATTCCCTGATAACTGATTTTCTGTACTGTTTAGACCTTTCAGGGGGCATTAATTGCTGTTACGCAGTGCCTGGTGCTCTGATTTGACTGGGGCAATTCCACTTGCCAGCAGTCAATCCCAAAAAATGGGCCGAACTTTAAATTCAGTTTGACTATGTCTCCATCTCTGACTTCCTTCAGAACGAGGGCATGCTCCTGACCGCACCGCTCTGAGTTAATGATTGGAGAACACAGCACATACGTGACAACACCACGATAGATTAGGTGAAAAGTTCTTCTCTGAGCGTGTTGAGCAACAGGCGGGCGAGTGGCAGCCATGTTTTCCGTTCCTACGTGTGTTAAGTTGACCCAGCGGCGCCCTGTTGTGAAATGTGAAACGTTAAATGTTTAACTAAAGGCGCTTGATCTTTTGACCCTTCGCATAGCTTCAACAGAAATAAACGAAAATGATCAGCGACAATTAGCGTTCACGTGAAAAAGTGAAAATGTCAGGATGGGACTTAAGAGTGACACTGTACTTAACAATGTGGACCATCTGCAGACAGCTGAGAGTGAAATGATTACCCCTTACAGCATGCTTTAGACAAAGTGCTCTTGGAATCTGAAACAGCGTTTGAAGCCTTGTTCCTGTGGTGGAATCAATGAGGCTGTCTGACTATTTCTGAAACCAACAGTCTAACATCCACGCCCACAGCACGCAGTGACTGTCCAGGTATGTGGAGGAGTGAAAGGAGGCAGGGTTGAACTTCTCTCGAACTCTCCATTTTCATTCTTTACGCAGCTACTTCTGTTACTTTTTGCGTGTAAAACAGAGCGCAGCACCGAGTGCACATCATTATGGCCATCTGAACAGCTCATTGTGTCTCGGCGCTCTCCACGATGGCAGACTACACGCACCGCTCTCAGAACAGCTACGAACACTTTGCCTTCAGATGTGGTCTTACAACCCAGTTTGTTGAAGCACACGGAGATCTTTACCACAGTTGAATGCACACACAGTTTACCCGCACTGCAGGTGCACTCACTGTCAGTTTTACCCCCAAATAAAGTAGTTCAGATAACCTGACTATACGTTTGGCTTGTTTAAAACTTTAAAAAAAACGTCTGACTTTACAGCCAAGTTGACGCAGCCAAGTTCCCTCAAAGTTCCCCTGATGAGTGATGATGACAATTCATTATTTAAACTATGGTCAAATCTACAAAATTAGGATGCAAGATGCAGTGGAAGGGGTTTAGGTGCAGACCACGAACTGTAAAGGTCTCCCACCGAGGCCTGGAGTGCATGTCATGGCCCCCTCACTCTCCCCTCATTTCCTGTCACTCTACTGTCACTTATTCAATAACAGCATAAAAAAAACAATCAAAAATAATCTGAATTGTTATTTAAGTGTCTTTACCTCGTCATAGTTTCCAGGTTAAACAATTTAAGTGTTGTGGCAGGTGAAGAGTCTTTCTTTGTGCAACCAAGAAGGACTGACACAACTTTTTCAGACCTTCAGTGTGACTGGATTCCAAATTCCCTGCTGGCGACTCCATTTCACTGCAGGTTCACTGCAGGTCACTGGCACAGTGTAATTTCATACCAGATTCTGATTCAGGCTGGTTGTAGACATTGGCTGTAGAAGCAGTCACACTGCAAAATGTGGACCAAAATTCCAGATACTGTTTCTAATGATGCTCATCTGTGGCCTCCAAGGCTCTAAAATGTCTGTCTGCATATATGTCTCACAGTGTGATCTCGAGTGACATCTGAGGATTATTTTCTAAATGAATCAATTAATCTATGAAATGCCTGTCTGTCAAACTGACGAAGGTCCGAGGCCTGAGGATATTCAATTTGATGCCACATATGAGAAAGAAAAACAGCTGAAATCAGCAAATATTACAGCATTTTTCCTTGAAAAATTACCAAACAATGAACTGATCAATCAGGATAGCAGCCAATTCATTTCCCCTTCATTCTACTAGTCAACTGACTAACTATTTAAGCTGAGACAGCCCCGAATCGCACACAGGGGCTTAATAAACATTTCAGAAATGAAGTACATTTTCCCCAGAAGAGTACCACAAAAAAAGCATGAACCTAATGCTAAGAGACGTTGCAACATAGCAAAGCACTCCCCTTAGTGTATATCCCCGGAGCCATATCTGTTCATTAAACAAGCCTCCACCTCTGGGACAGCTGCATAGGCAGATGCTGATCTAAGCAACCAAACTCACCTGCTTCTTATCCTGCTGCTCCATGGCAACCACAACCACTCCACATGCTCTGCTCTTCAACCAGCCAGCGCCACTCGGCAGAGCCCTGTCAGTGCCACTCTGCAATGTCCCGAGCTGGACGGCGTGCGCCCGAGGCACCGGCTGGACCACTCTCAGCCCGCTGCCTGTGGAAGCTGCGAATCGAGTGGGTCAGACCCGGCCGGAGGTAGATGGAGACGGCGGGCAGGTGCAGCCTTGGTCCCCCACCTGGCAACACCTCCTTCCCCGCCTCCTCTGCCAGTGTGACAGGAGTCACACCCACACCTGCATGGACCAGCAGAGAGAAGCGGGGGACTGTGGGATATGGGGTTTTTGCTTGGAGGATTAATTGTTGCTCAGGCGCGACAGAGGGGTACTCTTCATCACATTCACGTAAAGCTCTGTGGAGGAATGACAAATTACATAAGTCAACTGACCTATATTGCAGTACAATGCAGGGCATGCTTAATTAACACACTGGTTGTTAAATATCCTTACATTTACCACATCAGTTCAAGCTGCTTCATTAAGGTTAGCCTAGTCATGCCGTATGGTGTCGGGGGCTACCGCGAGAGCACCCACATGTTAGCATAATAGCTCTATTGAAACGCAGAGCAAGGCCCTCAATCGACTGACACCAGGCTCGCCACTCGCTCTGACCACATAAGCAGCTTCCTCTTGCATGAAAAGCCCAGTGAACTCCCGAGTCAGCAGTCTCCATTGGCAAAGAGTTGACAGAGCTCAGCCAAACAGAGGAGAAAAGAGGCAGACAGACCGAACGGTGACCGGGTGCACTGACTACAAAGTAAGACTGTTCGAGTAAGATGAAGCACAAAAACAGTCTCACTGCAGGGTGTGAAGGTGTAACGCAGGCAAAGTCAAGCAGGGCTGAAATGAATCCTGAAGAAAAGCAGCTATATATATTCTTAAAGAAGGGCAGTATGGGGTGTGAATTTCAGCAATATCTATTTCAAATTGTGCAAAGCCCTCTCTAGATTTTACTCATAATATTAACCATGGGTCTGCAGTATTCAGGCGTCCCAGTAAGTCATGACAGTGAGCCAGTATGAGCAGCATCAGCACCCTCAACCTGAAGCAGCTAAATGGAATCTAGCCATCATTCATGTCAGAGTACACCTACACGTTTCCTCCTGTGACCTGCCTTCAGTGAAAGGGGCCAATCGTGGTGTGAAAAGTCAACTTCAGTGTCATGCACGCTGTTTGTCCGGTAATAGCTTCCAGTTTTGTGGCCTGTGTTAGCGACACAAGAGTCCTGCCAATACTTTCTGTTTGGGATGCTAATTGTCTTCCGTTTAGCTCTACCTGTAATAATCAATTTCCGATAATTGTGTGGTGACAAAGCAGATATTCCCAGACCTGATAACGATACTGCTACTACGTGGCCTCTTTTCAACTGTCACCTACTGAGTGGTACGTTCACGAACAGGTTTACTACTAGCCAAATACATTTAGCGAGCTAATCCTTGTCAGCCGAGCTAAAGGACTTTCAATGGATTTGTTTAGCTCTTTACGTTACAGGATATAAACAATAAGACTGACGTTGCTGAAATAATGTGCAGAAACTTCCGACAATCGCGTGTTTTTATGTAATACTTAGCTGACGTCAGACAGGTGATACAACATGTGTAAACGTCGTATCAAAGTAAAGCTGATAACGTCCATACGTTAAATAGCTAGCTTAATGCAAGATTAACCATAAATTTGATGAGGCTTTCACTGTCAACAAAAGTAATTAGCGTCAAATGTTTTTGAACCTTTTAACGTACAAATACTGCACGATGGCATCAGAAAAGATACTGCATTAGAATTAAAAAAAACACTTCAACTGCGCAGATTACTGCCCATTAAGTCACACTAAACCTACATTTTTATTTGGGTGAACGACTGGGTGAAATTACAGGAGAGGCTGAAGAGGTCGAAAATGACAGGTCCTGATGTCTGATGTAACGTCAAGGTTTTCAAATAGGTATGCTTCTCTAACTTGACAACATATCGCAAGTCATGTTTGTTACGAGTGGACTGTGAGAGCGGATACAACATCAGTGGGAACTAGTTTATGTTGTCTTCTCCATATGAGTGGCTTGCATCGCGGCTAATACGTCCCCTTCCCTTGATGTCAAAGGCAGATGCTGACAGCCGCTTCGACCTAACTCGACTTACACTGTTGCAATATTCGCTATAACAACACAAACCGTCGATTTTCAGTACTAATCTGCGAACTCACCTTTCATAATTTTCAGGTCGTTGTTGATATCCTTGTAAAATTACGATTTCTCCTCGAGAACAAACGTACTTCTGTGTATTTACTGTCCCCCAGCAGCCATGTTGGGGAGCGCCCTGTGTAGAAGATGGAATTGTGCGTTATGATTGGACGGCGCTTAGAGTGCTGTGTCTTCTGATTGGCTGAAATCAGAGTAGGCGAAGCTATATTTTCTAAGATTGTTTAAGGTTCAATCTTGATATAGGAAACATCTAACGTGCTGAGGAGTAACTACTAATTCACGACACTTAAAGTCATTGGAATATTGAATCATAAGAGCGATTACGACTATAACTTAATGATGTACTGATAAGAATATGATGGAAATAACAACACCACTACATTTTTTCTAAAGAAGCTGTGACTTACTATGAAAATGGCCCAACGTTTTCTGTGGTCTGTTGTTCATCAGCTTCTTCATATTGCAAGATTTCGCGAAGCTAACGTTTTACAGCATATTGAATACTGAACTGTCATGCACAAACGAAAATCCAGAAAACACGCGATGACAGTATGATGTTTGTGAAATCTCCGACAAATGAATGAAAGTTGTTACCCTATTTCCTGTTCCACATGTGCCTGTTTGTCCCATTTGACATGAATGCACCACCTCAAAGACAACCGAGTGGAAATACTCATTTTAGTTTATGGAAATTATTAATATTATAATATTATCATTTTAATTGCAGTGATGAACTGCGTTTATGAGGAAAACTGTTTGAAAAGAGCGTTTTGAATGTGATACACTGTAATGTTAAACTATCCAACAACTTAAAACGAAATTGACCTGCAGGGTTGGAGAGTAAGGGATTAGGTGTAATCAGGAATACGTAATCAGATCAGAACTATAATCAGACCAGATTCAATTGAAAAAATACGTAAATAGATTATAGTTACATTGTCAAGGATTACCTGATCACATTTTTATGACATCTTTAAAATCTAGCAATTAATTATCAAAGATTGCTCTTTTAGGTCTGCTTATTTGTGATTATACTGCTCAAATCTGCAGTCAGGAGACGCAGAGAGCATAAGTCAATGTATGCTAGACTAACAGAATTCAGTTTCAACCAGCTCCCTGCACGTGACAGCAAGTTAAAATTTATGCAAGTAAAACCTAAGTAAAACAACTGAAAGTAAAGTGTAACTTCAGAGTCTGTGTGTGTGACTGGGACTGCTGACAGAGAGTGTCAGCTTCTTTGTGGCACGACTGCAGACAGAGCTCACTGCAGACCAGGAAACCAGATCCAGTCCCCTGGATGGTGCACAGATCTCTGCTGCAACTGTAACGTCCTTGAGACTCACACTTTGATAACACTTTAATACCTACGCATACCGGACTTTTGTTCTTGGTCTGTTTTTCATTTCAAGGGAAACCCTGCCACAGTGCTACAGCATGCAATGATATTTTGACAAGAGCGATCTTCAGACTATGTGGCAACAGTTTGTATTTGTCCCTTTCCTGTTTCAGCATGACAATGCACAAAGCCATTACATAAAGAAATGATTTTCCCAGTTTGGTGTGGAAGACGTTGACTGTTCTGCAGTGAGCCCTGACCTAAGCCCCATCCAACTGAACTGTCACATCGACTGAGAGACTGATCACCCAACATCAGCGTAGGACCTGACTGATGCTTTTGGATCTGAATAGGAGCAGATCCCTAAAGCTAAATCCTGAGAATGGAAGAGGGGAAAGCAAATGAGGTAAGTTCCTCATGGACTTATTCTACTAAAAATGACAAAATGGACTTTTCTGCAGGAAATGGAAAATTTAAGATTTCCAAGGATGACCAGTATTCACAGCTGACTCATTTCTTAGGAATCCAAAGAGGTCGAGAACTGTCCAACAGAGTACCTGGAAAGAGGATAGTCTCTATGAATGATAGATTTTGGGTAGTAGTTGCATAAAAAAATATATGTTTTGGTTCCACTTTCTTATTAAGAACACTTTATAAAGGCTTTATAGGATGCAAATAATGGCTTTGTTAATGGTTAATACAGTATTTAAGCATTTTTGTAAAAGTGTGACAAAGAGTAAAGTGTTAAAATATTTGCTATACACCTTTAATAATCCACTTTGGGGTTTCCAGTTTGTGAAAAATCTCTGGTCGGTCTTTATCCTCATCCAGCATCACTTGACGTGGCTACAGGGGTGTACTGTAAATACTGCAAAATCCCTAATGAACATTTAGATTGTTGCAAGAATCCCATGTTAAGGACTCACTAACATTAACTTATTCTGTTGGTTTAGAAAAAGATGAGAAACCTGTGATCCTTTATTAATGACATGCTGATATTGATATTAATACAGTTTGATATAGCGATACGCAAAGACCCATTAGGAAATGACTTGTTAACATTTAACAATAATCTTATAGTATACTATAAGAAATTTGACAATAATTAGTTTTAACTTAGTGTTGCACCTGATTTGGACTGCGGTAGTCTTGACTGTATACACACGAACACACACAGGCAAACGCCCTCCTCTGACCTTCAGGCTACACCCCTGCAGTCACTTCTGCGTCAGTAGAAACTGAGGCCAGGCTGCTTGGTTGCCTCCACAGTGTAATTTCACTCGGTGGATAAATCAATAGCTGTCAGCCGTGGCTGGGCCTGCTGTCCAATTTTCCAAAGATGACTGTTCCTCAGAGGCCATCATCTTTTTCATAACACAGAGTAGGAGATAAGTTGGCTCTATTTTTCAGTAACAGTGATCTGCCAAAAATACTGGAGAGGAAGTTAATCATATTTCCAACAAGTCTGAATAGAGACCCTACTTTGAAGACACCGTTCATATATTGTATATGCATTAATAAACTGTACATCATGAATTAATCAGGTGGGGTCAGGTCATGGTGGGGCGGGTGAGGCGAGGTGGTCCAGAGATATCCCTCCCCAGCGGTGTTTTCTAGCGCCTCCTGGGGATTCCAAAGGCTTCGCAAAGCCAGATTAGATATATAATCATAACCTCCCACACGTTCTGGGTGAACCCTGGGGTCTCCGACCAGTTGGAGACATTCAAAGGAAAGCAAATTTGTTCACTAACTGGCCTACACACTGAAGTGAATTTAAACAGTGATGCAATTACTGTTCAAAAAGTGAAAGAACTGCATAGTCAGTGACTATGAATGAATGAAATGAACAAAATGATTCAGTTCAGCAAAGTGACCAGAACATACGTTTCTTCACACCCTCCCATATGAAATCAAGTGTCCATGTTCTGTGAACAATGACCACAGATCTGTGCGATCCACGTGAGGACTTCCCTAAACGGTCTACCGTCATCCACACTCACAATCTGCTCTGTTCTACAGTTGAACAGGGTTACCACCCCACCTCTACACCTGTGGATCAAAGGGTCTCTAACCTGCACGTGTTGTGTTTCTCCAGTTGCTCTGAACATCCAGACTTTTGGTAAGCAGATGGATCTGCAGGCTCCTGCAGCATGGTCAGCATGGGTTACTGTCACAGTAGTCATGGAGACTGGTCATAATGTGTCGGTATTTATGTTTTCTTATATGTTTAGAATAATGTGATATCACATACTAATGTAATATGTTGTATTAGTACTGCACAGTGACTCATTTGTTTAGTTACACAGTCGTTTTCCACTGCATGGGCTTATTATTGTGTAACCAGCTGGTTATTCCAAATGATAGTATCAAAAAAAAATTAATTGTATCTAATTAATTGTATCTAAATGCAGCGTCAGACATTGAACACCACTGCTCTGACACCTTGGACTGGTATGCATTCTCTTCTGTGACAGTGCCACAATGGCCTAAATGGGAGGCATGTGAATGTTTATTCTAGGTTTCTTCCCATTCCACAGAAAGTCTCTAATTAACTGATTAATCTGTTTAAAAAGTCTCTGGAGGAATGCCGACTGGCTGCTGCTGCCCATTTCAGGAGTCACGCTGTGCTCTGAACCACCACGGAGAACCATCTTTCTGGAAATAATGTTTAGTTGTGGAAGCCTTTTAGCAAAAAACAGGAAAAAAGAAACTCATGAGATTAAATAAATCAACATATTTCTTTAATGCTTGTAAATTTTTCACTTATGTTACATGATATCATTACAACATAAACTTACAATAATGATTAACAAACTCTCACCATTTCTTCATTTATGATTTCTTCATACAATAACCGGTGAATCACCCTAAACCCTGCGCCTGCATTCACTTACGTTCTATGATCAGACTAGTTCATCACTTCCTCTCAGATAACACTGGACAGAATATCAATATCGTGTGTGCATGCTCATACACAAAAGTCTGCTACAGAAGCCACTGATCAACAAAACCTTCAGTAATGTCTGTGCGTGTGTGCGTGTGTGTGTGTGTGTGTGTGTGTGTGTGTGTGTGTGTCTACAAGCAATTTCAAACGGAGCTGATGACTGACGGCTGGACAGAGCTTTCCATTATCATAGCAAGGCTGTGGCACAGCGCCTTGGCCTGAAAGGGACATTAAAAGATGAAATCAGATGTACAAATCTCAATTAAATTATTACAAATGGTCCATATTTGAAGTATATCAAAACACAGTTAATAGAAAAGCATTGAAGCTGTAAACCTCCCTTTTGTCTCAGCTGGGCTCGCACATTTGACAAAGGTGATAAAATGACCATAAAGCACTTATTACACAAAATAAGGACATATTTCATGTTATTTGACCCATATATTAACAAACATACACAGCTGAAGTCAGAGGTTCACATACACCTGTAAGACTGATATTCTCTATTGACTGTACATATTTGCAGTACTCCCAAATCCACGTCTATCACAATTCACCAACAACACAGCTGATAAAACAATGAACGTCAGGGTTAATTATGTACTTAACCAGGTACGCTATACAACAAGCCACAAAGTGCTGCTGTTCTTCAGTGTCAGCTTCTGTTGCCATGTTTCATAGACACATTAAGGAACACTAAAATAAATCAATGCCTTCTTCCTGTTTTAATGAATAGCACATAAACTCTGACATGAGACACTCTGTCAGTCATTCATTCATATTTCACACGATGGCTCATGCCATTATTTATTTCCAAAGGCACTTTTCCACTGCTTATCATAGCATTTTTCTGTTGTTGTTGTAAAATATCCAATTTAACTGACAACGTAATGGAGAAATTATGAGCAGGATCAATATTTGGATCATACCATGATGATAGTTTCTCTTGTGCCTCCACCACATTACCCCTTTCATGGTGACAGTTGCCAAAACCACAAAAATAAGACCCTGTTTGTAAAAAACTGTGGTTACCTGTTTGAGGTGAATGGTGATTGTTTGGGGATTGCTTGGATTGCCATAACGGAGCTCCACAGCTGGCTTTTTGCTTTGTTTCTTGGAATTGATGGTGGATATGGACTGCACATTTGCCAGTGGGATCATAAACACTCGCTCCTGCAGAGGAAACAGAAATCACCAGAAGGATGATTCTGGCTTTTTACTGACAGCTGCATGTTGGATATGAGTGTAACACACTTCTGTTATCCGCCAGGGACGCTGACCAGCTGCTGGAACGTTATTAGTGTTAGCAGAAACATTTGGGTGTCTAGTTTTCTATATGAGGCCTTAAATTTAGAAAATGTAAAACTTCTCCAGCTCATGACCCACTGACACTCTTAAAGATACGTTTCACCGGAAACACAAATGCCTTAAAATAACAAAGAATGGTTGTGTGAAAAAGATTCAACTTGATCATTATGAATGCGGCAAAAATGACAGACACCAATGCTGATTCTCAGAAAAGGAACTGGACCAAACCAGAGGGATAACTGGGATACAATTACTCTGACACAGGCAGTGAGAAAGTAATGAATCTACTGACGGTACCTGTGTCTTGGGGTGAAGGAACAGCACCCCCTCCTGGCTGATGCTGATCATGCATGGGGAAGGACAACCACGCTGGCTGACCTTCTGCGCCGAGAAAACGTTGGAGCCAAACAGAGGCAGGGTGGACATAAACTCTGAAAGACACAGGGGTCAGACAGTATGCAGCCGTTATCATCAGCTAGAGAGGAGGAGGGGAGGAGAGGAGGAGGGGAGGGGAGAGGAGGTACTACTCACCAACAAATTTTATTTTGGCATCTTGAGGGCTGAGGGATTGCATGGCAGCTATCTGGCCCTGACAGAAGGAGTGAATCTCCTCAACTTTACCGCTGAGGCCGTCCCGAGAGGGCAGGTACTCCTTTATCTCCGACCTTGCAGAGAAATACAATCACCAAGAGCCAACGTACACACACAAGTTTGGCCTATTAGTCAACATAGAAAAGGTGATGACAACAGGATAGATGGTAGAATAAAGCATAAAAACTACGATTTGTGATTTTAGAAGAAATTGTGCGCTGGAAGGAGTTCTTGGTGAGCAGCCAGGCGCAGCAACTGTGAGCATGTCTGTGGAGTGTTATCATCACAGTGAGGTTGCCAGGTTTGGTATCATTGTTCCTGATCAGCGACCACAATCTGTGCTCACTGACTGCACCCAGCAGCCCACGCTACAGCGTGAGATGCTTCACAGAAACACTGGACGGACAAAGAAACTGTTGATGTGCGAACAATGTCACTAATCCATTTTTTAAAGTGATGGACGCATCAAAGACGACGCTGTCTACAGGTTTGTTTGAGACTTCTAAGCCGTTAAGGCGGTTGCGTACTCTGTATCTCAGTGAAAAGCTTGTGTTGGATTTGTTTTCTTCTCTTGGTCAGTATTGTTTTATCGTGACTCACAGTGAGGGCTGGTGCACCAGTCCCTTAGCCAGATGCTGCAGGGCTGACAGCTCTGCGATCTGCTGGACTGACGAGGAACCACCTGCAGCAGGAGCCAGCATCAGCTCCCCTCTCAGGTAATCATTCAGGAGCTACACACAAACACGAAGCCCACATGGATAACAGCGTGAGTTAGAAATGTTACAGTTCAAATGCACTGCTACTGCTCCTGACGGCTGTGAACTGATGCTGTCACCTGCTGGTAGTGGAACTCTATGTAGAGGTCACTGTTGAAGGACAGAGGGTTTCTCCACATCACTCTTCTCACGGACAAGAAGATGGAGCCGTCATCCAACAGGAAGTCGTAGAGATACTCCTCAGCATGGAGGGGACGCACCGTCCCATCTGACAGAGGAGGAGCAGAGGAGGAAGGACACTCTGTCGCTTAACTGTTTCATCTGTTTAACCAGCATCTAACGAAAAAATGAATGTTTGAAATGTGCTTTCTATATCAGTAAGATTCGGTATCCGTGTGATTCACCTTTCTTTTGGTTGGCAAGGACAGCGAACTCTTTGATTTCTGTCACATCAGAGATGCCCAGTTCTTTACTAAACTCTGCTAGCACATCTGCTGCCACCTAGAGGAAGAGAAAAAAAATACATCCACAGAGATATCGACGATAACCAGAAAGGCTGCTGGTTTGTTCCGAGATACGATGGTATAAATAAGTCTTACACTGAAGTTCTGAATATTGAAGGGGAAATTCCCTCCTCCTGGCAGCTGGACAGCAATAGCTTGAGATGTTCTGCCAGCCTACAGAAAGCAAAGACTCAAAATCAGTTCAGTTGCAGATAATGATGGCATGTAACCACTGAAATACGCCTGAAAGACATGCTTTTATGTGTTGGAGTGTGTAGGTTATCTTGCCAGAATGGCCTTCGCCTCCACATTTGAGGGGATGTTACGGCGCCCGCCAAAAATGAGAGATCGCTTGAGGTTATCCTGACACACACCCGCCAGCTCTAAGGACACATGTTATGTTATGAAGAGAGCGTGCACTCAAAGAGCCATTAGCTTCATCTGAAATAGAGCTGGCATGTTTTCACAGTGTAATGATTGGTAAAGGCAGTGAGTGGATTATTTGGAACTGAAATCGATGTGTATGTATTGTCATGTGTTTCTACTACCATGGTATGGGTGGTTGTAGTCCTGAGAGATGTCTTCTAGGTGATGTGTGATGTAGGGCTGCAGAGTATTAGAGCAGGGGAAGAACCCGGCCACCAGGGTGAGCAGTTGCCAGCCGTAGGTACAGGTGGATCTGTGCAGACAACAATCAGATCATAATTACTGTGTACAAATCGGGAGACGTGCGGGAACCACTTAAGCTATACAGCATACTCAAATCCAGGTGGATGGATGTGTGACTTGCTTCTAACCTATTTAATTTGTTGATCAAATATCAGTCTTAACGAGTACACCAATATTTGGTTGATTTATTTTTTAAATGTATTTATTTCCTGATTGAAAATGCTGCCGAAACCTTCCATTAAATGACACACACTCACTTGGTTGGGTTGTTGGTGGTTTGCTTGATGGCCTGGCAGTAGATTTCATCCCTCAGCATCTCCTTTTCCTTCCCTAACTGAACAGAACAGATAAACTCCCTGAATCCCATCAAAGTCTACTGAAGTGCATCAAATTGAGAGATGCACAGAAACAGATACACAAAGCTGGATGTATGGCACAGAAGAGCACTCACCACTAAGATGTGGTTCAAGCAGTCTGATTGGGTGGTGTTCCTCTTCAGTGGCATGTCACCCATGAACTGCATGAGGTCTGGAGGGACACATAAATAGGAGGATGACAGAGGAACAGAGCGGTCTCAGTGTGTATGAGTACGGTTTCTGTAGATGCACTCACTCATGAAGCACTTGACAGATAAATCATTAATTTCAGGTTCACTGTAGAGAATGAGGGACTCCTGGATGGGGACCTGGATGGAAAAAAAACACAATGCAGTCAGTTAAGTTTTATTTATTTAGGAAGTCTCACTGACATCAAGACCTCTTTTACAAGATGGACATGAGAACAAATTAGCTGCTACACAAGACAGTTCAGTCATCTGGTGTCATGGTTGTTCACTTTGATCTCAGCTAATGATGTTAAACATCTCTGCAACTTAGACAGCATGGCCTATCACAGGTATTCTGACGAATGGAATGGCACTGTGATGAATAGCATCCACTGGTTTAACAGCATGAGCATAGAGGATATCTCCATAATCTAGTGTAGATAACATAAAGGCCTGTATAATGTTTTTTTTTCTGTTTTGAAAGCAGAAATAACCTCTGTTCCAGAATAAGAACCCATTTAGAACTTACAGTTTGTAGTCGACTGAAAGTACGTGTATAAAAACTGCAGTATGAGCAGTTATAAACCATGTGATGTGTCAGAGATTGTCCTGTCTCACCTTTGTGTACTGAACAGCTGCCAAAATATTCCTTTCATTTTCTGGCAGACCTGAACTCGCCACTCTTTAACAAACAAACAATGGGAGCACAAAATTAGCCATGACATGTTATATGACCCCAAACCACCTGAGCATAATTAGCACCAAACATTCATCATTATTCCTCTATCATACCTAAAGTACTTCATGGCAAACTCAACCATGGCAGATTGGATGTCCAACTCCTGGACCGAGCCCTGGCGTGAGCTCTGGAGTGATCTCGGTATCAAGGCCTCTCTGCTGGACTGTTCTGAACTAGAGCTGTCCGTGCGTTTGCTGATGGGACCTGGAGATGGCTCCTTTGGTAAGGTGGCAGGCTTAGTGGCCTTCATGCTTTTCCTCCTCTCATCTCTTCGATCAAGGTTGAGGCAGTGGTAGTCCGGAGCCGCGGATGGCTGGGTGAGGTCATCCGGGAAAAGACCAGAGCGCCCTCCCACAGTGCCAAAAAGCCATCCTGGTGGAACACACACAACAATGTCATTTGATGGGAAAGAGATTTTGATATGTGTTAAACAATAAATATAATAAAGCTATAAGATACTATCACAAATACATCTATCATCCTAATAATGACCTCACCTGTCTGGACTCCTTCCATTGGCAGCAGTTTGATGATGTCACCCTTGTTGAAGCTGAGCAGACTTTTGTCATCTGTCACGAAACTCTTCAGAGCAACCACATGGCCTGAGCCCTAGTGAGCAGGGAGAAAGATGTGTGGATGATATATGGACTGAAACTGAAGGGGCCCTGACACAAGTATTGGGTCACATGAGCTAAAAGATGGAGAGGAGAATGATGGTGATGAACGAATGAAGAAGTACCCTGATGAGCTCCTGTTGGAAGAGTTGGATCATAGCAACGATCTGAGGAGCCTTGGACGACTGCATGACCAACTTCTCATTCTTCACCTCCACTTCCACTTTCTCTGCACCCTGGAGGTCAACTGACAGCAACTCTGCAAAGCTACATTCATGCAGAGCTGAGTTAGCTATCTGTGCAGGAAATATGAGATCACAACTTATTCTAAAATGCTAACAGAAAATAAGGCTGTACTAGGAACCGTTAGGATGAAGCATGACAGTTCGAGAAATGTGTTTAAAGCTTCAGTTCTGCGACTCTATGGACCTTATTGGTTTGGCTCACTGTCAACAGTGATGACATCAAAATCATCCACATACATCCTCTCCAGCGGGCAGTGAAAAAACCTGTACGCTACCTGCTCAGCACCAAGCAGCAGACGGACACAGTTAGCAACTAGCTGGTAAACATAATGGAGCATTTAGCAGCTAAAAAGCCAAATAATGTACATAGGCCGCATGTTTACCTGTAGCTCCTGAGCAGGTGGAGGTGTTTGGGGTTGATGCCTGATGCTCTGACCACCTTCAGGAGACGAATGCCACGATGAGACACACCAAGAACCTGAGCGTCCCCGCTGTCCGACTGTAACACATCCACACATAGAGGAGATGCATTTTAATGTTCCGAACTGGTCTGACAACAAATAATGACATTAAGTCAATCCCAGAAATGCCAGTCTGTATAGCCCTTTAAATATTACATCTATTACAATAAACATTTTTTTACCTTGTCACTGAATAATTCTGCTTAATTCTGCTCTTGCTAATTAATTTTTCTATCTATGTAAAGCACTTTGAATTGCCTCTGTCTTTGTGCTATATAAATAAAGCTGCCTTGCCAAGAAATGTCATAAAACAATGGACAATGAGTTGTTTTACACTTACAAATCCCACATTATCTCCTACTTTACCATGACTTTTTGTCCTGCTCACCTTCACAGGGAACAGGCGAGAGAAGTAGTTTTCCCAGTTGTCTCGAGCAGCGATGACAATCCTCTTCTTCATGGTGCCATTCTGGATGGTGTTTATATTCGTTCCCACATTGAAATTTGCTATGGAGGGCAAATGGTTAAAATGGGATAATGGAGAGAATAAATTAAGCCATTTCAATCAGCACTGTAACAACTGTAGCATCCAGTTTTATGATGATCCATCTAAATGCTCACCCAGCAGGTCCTTCATCTTCCTCCTCTCCTCTCGGCTGATCTTCTCACAGCTGTCAGAGTAGGTGTCCCTCATTATCTAAAACACATCACACAATGTTTGACAATATTTGTTGTCTACTGCCTCTGAAGTGCAATGGAGCTAATGCGAATGGGCGGGTACCATCGATAAAGTTAATAGGATCGCTCAATAAACTGCAGTATATCAGGTTCAGCATGATGGCACCTGTAAATAGACTAACCTGCTCACAGAGCAGATTGAGGATGTAAGGCCGGTCAAATATCTCCCTGGGGTAAAACACCTGCACATAAATAAATGGTACTTGAGGTTAGTGAGACTGAACCACAACAGCAAAGTTTTAGGTCATGATTCCAAAACAATGACTTAAAGACACCACAACACTACGGAGTGTTGAGGTCACTGGTCACCTGATAAATGTGTGGTGTGTGTGTGTGTCTGTATCTTACTTCTTTTCGCAGGAACAGCTTTCCCACCATCTTGATCCAAGAGAAATAAACACCAGCAGTGAATCGATAGAACTGGGAGCGAATGTTCTCCTCATCTGGCATCATGTCTACAGTTAATGAAAAGCAGATGAAGGTCACTGACTGACATGAACTTCCTCACATTGGATAAACACTGGGTGGAATGCTTAGCATGCTTAGCAGTATTTGTCAACTCATGGTAGCATTGGGAGGAATGATGCAAGCGGCACCCACTGAGAGACGGGGCAGCCATGAGTGGTGGGTCAGGGATGTCCTGAAGGATGGGTGCTGGGGGTGCTGGGGGTGGAGGAGGTGGCGGGGTGTCTGGTGGAGGAGGCAGAGGGTTCCTGGGGAGCTGCGAGCCGAACAGATTCTCCAGGGTGCTCTGTCTATGCTTCATGCTGTTGGAGATGACGCGGCCACCCTCGGTGGGAGGGGGAGAGGACTGTGGGGGTGGGTTGCTTAAAGGTGGCGGAGGAGGCACACTCTGGTTCTGCAAGCAGGAAGACTTGGAAAATGTGAAGATGTAGCACACAGCATATTCCAAACAGAGATACTCAATGTGAGACAGACTAACAAACCTGACAGTAGCACTTTTCTCTTCTCAAGAGATTTGATTTGCTTTTTATTTGTAGTTACAGTGAGACAATCCTGACCTTCTCTGGTGGCAGTGGTCCATTGTTTCTGAGTTTGGCCAGAGCTTCCTCTTTGGGGTCTCTTATCTTTATAAAATGCCGTCCAGGAGGTCTGCGAATAGGAAAAAACACGTTCTTTAACCACAGAATCATGCTGACTGTCATTCAAACTTCTTGTGAGAGAGGAAAGGTGATCCAGCAGATCAGATATTAGATCAGATGAAATTTTGGGGACGTGTGGAGCCCTCACAGGGGGCAGCATTGACTGACCTGACAGGCTCAAAGGGTTTGGGTTCTGGTGGGGGTCGGCTGTTGAACATCTTGATGATTTCCCGGATGTTGGAGGTAGGTTCAGGCTGAGACTTGAGGGGAGTTGGGATAGGTGGTGCTGCTGGGGGATCTGCTTCTGCAGCAGGACTTTCCTCTGTGGGAGATGAGAGACAGAAACTATATCCCAATATTTCTAGATTCCACAACATATTATCGAGTCCCTTGAACCTCTTTCATGTTCTTACCTTCAGGCTTAGGTGCTACGGGAGGGGGTGGTGGTGGGGGAGGAGGTTGCTGCTGTCTGGGTGGGCTGGGGGTCACTGGCCGTTGCTTTGGGGTTTTGGATTTACCTAGAGGACAGAAGAGGAGAGAGATAGTGAGGAATGAGGAAATCCATGATGTACATTGGAAAATGATTGTAAACATGATGATTTAAAGTGCACCATATATCAATTTAGCACCACTGAGCCTTTACAATGTTGATTTTAAGACATACAAACATTCACCTCCCAATATTTCTAGATTCCACGACATATTATCGAGCCCCTTGAACCTCTTTCATGTTCTTACCCTCAGGCTTAGGTGCTACAGGAGGGGGTGGTGGTGGGGAGTGTCGCTGCTGTCTGGGTGGGCTGGGGGTGACTGGCCGATGCTTTGGGGTTTTGGATTTACCTGGAGGACAGCAGAGGAGATAGATTGTGAGGAATGAGGAAATCCATGACATACATTGGAAAACTATTGTAAACATCTTAAGACAGAAAGACATTCTCCTGAGAAGACTTCTCCTGCATTTACATCTTATATTAAGTTGAATATAGGGTACATAATGGAAAGTCCCCTAGATTACTATACAACTCACTATATGTGTTTAAAATTAAAGCAGTGTGAGGTCACAAATTGTCTCCAGAATGTTCATGTTCGTCAATTGTCTTAAAAGTCAAAGTTGTGAGGAAGGGATTGTGAGAAGCAGTTTGAGAGTTTGGAAGATAGTTTGGCCACAAGCGGAGGCTACCATTATTACTGATGATTGCCTGTCAGCTCCACTCACCAATCCTCTGGAAGCGCTCCCTCTTATCTCTGAAAGACAGCAGTTCACCTGGATCTGTTTCATCCGCTTCACTTTCTGGCTGAAGAGAAAATGGACACGGACACACAACATGTCAACACAAATGAGGAGGAAGCAGACCCAGTGAGATCAGTGTGAGATCAGTGCTTCATGTGTAGGGAATTAAAGGTATGGAAGCAGTATTCTATGTTTTCTTATACTATAAACAGCTACTATCCTACTAACATATTAACAAGCGTTGCACGTACGTATCCATATATCTTATTACTGTGTGCTATGAGCTCCATTGTCGTCCTAAAACTGTCAAAAACATATGAATGAGCCACACTGTTGACCCGAGTGTCATTGTGTGTGTAATCATTGCAGTGGATGGGGGGTCAATGTATGAAGCTGAAAGAAAATTGAATTGTTCCCCTCAATATTCAGAGTTTGACTCCATAATGCACTGGAGGTGCATCATGCACAGAAAACCTCCTGCATCTTGTTTGAGTGAACAGCAACAGTGAACACAGAAACAATGAGCACAGTGCCAAAGCTTTAGGTCCATCCTGTAGGTCCTGCAGACTGTTGCTGCTTCAGTCCCTGGAAGTTTTGTGCCTAATCCTGCATATTTCTGGTCCTCAGAGCTTGTATGAGAATATAATGTGGGCTAACACATTTTGGTCTTTTCTTTTGGTCTTTTCATTGGATTCTTTTGACACATTTTCTGTTTTTTTTGTTTGTTTGTTTGTTTGTTTTTGTCAAGAAAATATGGAACATCATCAGCATACAACTTGAGCACTAAATGGAAAGGTATTGACCTGAATGTAAACAGGGACAGTTTGCAGAGATGTGTGGAAGACTGCAGTGAAAAAAGATGCGTAAAAAAGCAGCAATGGAGTACACTATGAAAATATATACTATATACAGACATACCGGTGGCTCAGGCTTCCTGTGGCTGGAGGTGTGTTTACGCGCAGGTGCTCTGTGTCTGGCACGTGGGGGCGAGACAGATCGAGGGGATGGTGAGCGCGAGCGTTCCCTGGGCCGTTGCTCGCTCCGGTGTCGCCTAGGCCTCTCCTCCTCGTGCTTTTTCTCCTTCTCTTGCTTCTTCTGTTGCTCCTGTGTCTGCTGCTGGGACATATTCATGGCCTGCATGGTCATCTGCTGGGCCTAAATACAGAGAAAGTACAGAAAAATAGAGCAAAGAGTTGGAGGCGAGGTAAGGGAGTTAGCAGTCAGTGATCAGGGGGAAGGCCTGAAATAAGCACCCTCTGCCCCCAATCCACTAACCACCACATATTTTTGCCCTAACCCTAACCCATTACCACAGAATATTATAGGAATACTACAGTGTGTCTCTATGATCCTCTCCCTCTTGCACGACTACATGTTTCTACTTGTCACTTTGATTGTGACTTTCATCAGCACCTTTGACAGCACCATGAATTCATCAATAAACAGCACAGTTAGGCTACTGATATGTCAGAGTCGTGGTCAGGGTCACAAATTCTAACTTGCACAAACCTCAGTCAGATAATATATCAATGAGTCAGGCAGACCGGACTAACATATTCAACTAAACAATCCTTCTGCCCCTGCACTAGAGGATGGAGAGGGGAGACGGTCGGTTAACAAGGTGGATGCATTTTGATCATTTTGTTAACAAGGGGGATGGCATCTCCCTCATCACCCCTCAAATCACCAACTGGGAGTTAGGGAAGGTAGACATGGGCAATTGACAATCATACTATATGAACAGTATGGTAAGTGTGCTTGTCCTCACCATGAGAGCAGCCTGCTGGTGCATGAGGGCCTGCTGTGTTGCTGCCATCTGCATGGGGTCAGCGACAGATGGGACAGGCATGGGAACCTGAGGCATCATCATGGCTGTGTAGGAATGAATATTATATACTGTTTTCAGACAGTGTTTTTCAGATAGCAATCAGCTTTGTTTAAATCCATAACAAAGGACCTCTGCCTTCTTTGCATGCACAGTATTTCTTGCCAGAGTCACTCCCTGTCACTTTTTACAACTGACAGTGGTGTTTGGATGAACACAGAAATGTGCCGTTGATTATTTCGTTTTAATAGTCCAGTGATTTTAATAAACGTTTAATAACCTGGAATTTTTTGTCTTTAATCTACATAGTGTTACATAAGCTCTACGTCAAATTTTGAGTTGTCTCTGCATTTCCTGAATTAACTGGATGAAAGATTCATGTCGAGGGATTCCCTGGCATGGCTGGCATTACTTGGCATGGCTGGCATGGCTGGCATTGCTTGCATGGCTGGCATGGCTGGTATGGCTTGCATGGCTGGCATGGCTGGCATGGCTTGCATGGCTGGCATGGCTGGTATGGCTGGCATCATGGGAGTTGCACCATAGTTGGGCACTGACAGGTTAACCGGCAGAATAAACATAAAGATTAGAAAACTGAAAACTTTTTCTGCCACTTACTTGAAATGACAAGGATTCAAGGCTTGAGAAAATGTCTTCAAGAACACAGAACATTGATTGTTGGCAATACAAAGGAACCTTCTCACTTACCCATAGAATAGGTTGGCATTGTCATAGGTATACCTAAAAAAAATGATCAGAGACTGAAACATTTCATCCTGCAGTGAGACTATAGAAGTTAAAATGCTCTCTGACAAAAAGAAATTTTTCTATGTAACATTTACACTTAGCCTTATTGCACTTTACATTTGTATATACGATATTCTATACTATTGTCTTCTATTGCCTTTTACTGGCTGCTGCTTTTAATTTTCCTTTAACTGTATTTTATTTTTATTTTTCTATTCTCTTCTAATCTCTTTCTTTCTTTCTTTCTTTCTTTCTTTCTTTCTTTGAAATGTATGATTTTAATGTACTTTTATGCTTCTGTAAAGCACTTTGAATTGCCTGGTGTATGAATTGTGCTATACAAATAAATTTGCTTTGCCCTGCCCTATTTGGCACAGACATAAAACTGAACAGCCTTTTCATGCACATAAATTATTTTTGTAAAGAAATTATTATCACACAACTGAAGAGAGATTATTACTGCATGAAAAATACATGCAAATAAAATAATCACAGAATAAGTTTTTTTTTTCTCTAATTATTCTTTGTGTGATAATGATTTCTCAACATAATTTGTGCTTAGAAAAAATATCTTCTCTGCTCAATATAAATTTATATAAAATAAATTTCCCACTGTCATATACAACCACATAGGATACTAAGTGATTATGAGCCACATGGTGGTGTGGACAGTATTGTGGAGATGGAACAGGAGATCCAGTTTTCTTACCAGTTCCATACATGGGCTGCATGGGTGCAATCCCTCCTCCTCCTTTCATCCTGCGGTTTAGCATGGAAACTCTTTCCATGTCCTATGCACACATACACACACACACACACACACACACACACATACACACAGGTGGAGTACGGTTACTGGAATAACAGCAGGAAACATGACCCAGTGACTTCACACTCTAAGTAATAAGATACAACCAGAGGTACAAAACCCATCAGAGACCAATGAGCATGCTTAATAGACCCTATGGTATAAAACATGAGGGATTTTACATTAATCACAGTTACTGGTGAAATAATCAAATAAATTTGTTGGCATCACTGACTGGAGGTCCTTGGTCCAGCACAGAGTCAAACACGTCATCAACATAGGCATCCATCTGTTGACCACGGCCTGCAAACAGGTGGAGAAGAGACATTAGAACAACGTGAGGATGTGGCTGGTCATGGTCGGAAATATTCACTGGTGGAACCCTCTCCATCACGGCCACTACCCCCACGTGCATACAGACAAAGCTAACAATTAGCTACTAAACAGAGTTGAGTATCTAGCAACCAGATATTTTTACCAGGGGGTCGGTGAATGCTAAATGTTTCTCTGTGTTTGTAGGATGTATAAATTGATTGTCATATTAACTTTATAAGGCGGGAATATGTACGTGTTGTGTTTACAGCTTGTTGCATTGCCCCCAAGTGGCCAAAAAACAAACATTTAATGCAGGTTTCAAATTTCTTCATGACAATTGAACAATTGCATGTATTTAATAGCTGTACAACCTGTTCAGCTACATCAGCCTCATGCTGTTTTTCACGGATGTATCTAGGTAGCTGCTTGCTCCGCTGCTAAGATGATGTACCCATTCTGTCTGTGGGCACATGTGCTTTACACAGTTGGTAATCGAGCCTTAAGTTGGGACAACGTAAAGTCATTTGATTACATTTGTGCCTGAGTTCAAAACAGTCTCAGTTACATGACCTTAAAGGTCAGCCAGTGTGAGCACAGTCACTTGGAACACAACCGAGTGAAAGTGAGTCCAGAGTAATGACAGACCAGCTGCTGAGATGAGCCACACTGTGAGATCACCGTGCAAGGGTGAAGAGTATGATTTCTGGTTTCGGGCTGTATAATGATATGGCATCCACAATTTAACAAATAACATAAAACCTAACCTGCCCACATTAAGAGAGCAGTAGGCTGGCCAATGAACAGCAACCAGACACATATTATCATCATCAGCCTTGTTGGGGGGTGTCAACTTTCAAGGATGGTAAAGAGTCCAGTCCTGCCGCTACGGGTGAGTCAAATTTGCGGGGCCAGACTCTCAGGTTGTGGGCATGTTAGGTGGAAGGCATGCCAAGTGGGATGTAACCTCTGGGGAAGACTATGAAGATGCATTCAGTATGCTTTAATCATTAGAGTGTTGAACCCCTCTAAAGGCTACAGAACCAAATAAACACACTCAAAATTCGAACATCAAACAGGTGAGGTGGAAGGGGGCTTCAGATGCTGTCTGATGATCTGATAACCACTTAATCTGAAGAATACTGACACCTTAACATGGAACAATGGAACACCTACCTTCCTGTGGATAATGTCTTGCCCAGGGGCGTCCCTCAAAAGGAGGCAGCCCAGGAGCTTGCATTGGAGGTGCTGGTGGGATGACATCATCAAGATCTGTAGTGGGCATCCTGGAGGTAAAGAAAAGGGTACATATTTGATCACTGTGTAAACACGTTTTTTTTTTTTTTTTTTTTGTTAAAACAATCCAGGTTTGGCCCCAAAAACTAGTCACTTTTTCACGACTCTACCTGTCTCCCTGGCTGCTGAACAGATAGTCAGAGCGTGTAGAGGAAGGAGTCCCTGATGGTGGCATTACTTCAGCTTCAGCTCCAGCCAGAAGATCCATGACGAAGTCTGAGCCAGCCAGATCTGACCAGCCTTCATCAGTCAGAAGAGACACCGACCAGCCCTGCACCGCCTCCAGCACACCTCTAAGGCACAAAAACGTACAGGAGAGGAATGAAAACTAACACATATATGTGGAAACATTATCAAATAAATGGAGATACACACACTGTATGCAGAGGAGTACCTGAAATGAAGAACCCATGAGGCCAGCTGCTCTCCTGTGGTCCATGAGTCCACTTCAGTTTCCAGCTTCTCATCTGAGGAAAAGCATCAGAGGCTCATTATGAGATCATAACAGCAGGTGTGAAATCGGTCCAGTTTCATGATAAAGTTCCTGTTCAGTCAGTCTCACCGTTGAATGTGTGTACATCCAGCAGCATTTTGCCCTTCCTCTGGTTGGTGGTCCACTCCAGCTGGGTGGGGGGGTAGATTCGGGTAGTAGGAGCTGGGAGCTGCAGAGATGTCAGCAGTTTGTGTTGGCACAGTGAGCGGTACTCCCCTGGACTGTGGTCAGACACATACCTGCACAGAAAACACTGTCAACTGAGTCATGTGCAGACAGATAAAGTGGCTTTCAGACAGTATAGTAACAAAATGGCTGATCATCATAAGCTTGTAACAGTGTACAGTATGTGCTTTCCCTCACATATCTTCTCTCCTGTCATTTAAGATTTTTCTCAGAAACCCAGCAGAGGCATAAGACTAATGGTTTGAATATTTTGGCCTTGTAAAGTTGATGGCTAATGTGTTAGCAAACCACTTCCTGTTTACAAATCAGGCGTGGAGCAACTTTAGCATTCACTGGTTTCAAATTCCTGGCAAGGTGCCAAAATAAAATATTCCCTCTCCTTCAAACTCTGTTTTGGTCTCTACCAGCTCTTGAGAAAATGTTTATGAGCCAGCACCACCTTTGTCCATGGAGTAACAGTGGGTTTATCAAAGCTTAGTTACTGAAACTAAACTGTAAAACAATGAGGGGTTGTTGCTAGAAGCAACCCTTTTCACATCATACCAACTTATTTCATTTTGTACATAGAAACAATAATGAGCTTTAAAGTGAGTAAGTAAACTTGTGGCTGGTGGGACAATCAAGGGCTAAAATGTGATGTAACAGCAAGCAGAGACGACTCATAAAGACATCGAACAGCACCATTGAAGGTTTGCTAGCCACCATAAATCACTGTTAATGCAAGTGAAATGGCAGCAGCACAGCCCCGCCTGCGCTGAATTGAACAAGGGTGTGTTTATGAATTCAAATTTTCATTTTTGAGAGGAAGGTTGTGTTATTTTGTCTGTTATACATACATATATGTATGTATGTAAGATTTAGATTAGCCTATAAAGATGCACTGTATACCCTCCATCAACCCGTAAAAGGCTAATCAAAGCATAGCACCTACTTGAGCAGGGGTTTTTCCAGTGTTGGGGAGGGGGTGAAGGCACTGAGGCAGCAGACCAGCAGCAGCCAGCCTCTCAGACTGCTCTGCCCCTCCTGCAGGCCCCACGTGTGATAAACCAACTGGGCCAGGATCTCGTCCCTCAAGGCTGGCCGGCTCTGACCCTTCTCCACTATGTAGTTACCCAACATCTGCTCCTGCCAGCCGCTGAGGTCTGACTCACCTGTAAAACGCAATATCTGAGAAGAAAAAGATTGAAAATGAACAATGAAACAAATGACAATAAAGGTAGTCTAATCCAATCTCAACACTTCCATATACCAGTTTGAAAATCTCCAGAGCAGTTCTGGCATCTTCAGGATCCAAAGGGGTGAGGGGTCTCTGGAGGGGCTGTCCCTGAGGCTGGCACCATGTATCCTGAGGAGACCACAACATGAGGAAGCTCACAAGAGACAAGAAATGCTATCCCTCTTCTCTAATCCATCCAGGTGTGAGTCTGTTGGATGTATTTGTGTGACTATTGTCAAGAATAATACACCATTTAAAGTCATTTTAATGGAGGGCCGAGTCCTTGATGTCCAAGGCGTTATTGAGCAGAAATATGTTGGTATGAGATGATTGAAAAAAATGATGATAATTGCTGCCATAATAACTGTGATATAATTGATCAAAGGGTGATAATAAGTCAGTGTTGTGTTTACAGCTTGTTGTACTGCCTGCAAGTGACCAACCCATTAAAGCAGGTTTATGGTCATACGAAGGAAATGTTTTGTTACTTGTTTTCATCCACTGGTCTCTTCTTGCGGTGTGTGGGCAACCATCTGGAGTGTTAAGTCATTGTAATCTAGGATCGAGTCCTCGCTCACCTTTAATATGGACTTGGCATAGCGGGAGAACGGGTATCTGTCTATATCCGGAGGCAGGGCGAGCTTGTGTTCTGCCTTCACCAGTGGTGGTGCCATTTCTGTGACCCCTGACACATGCTGCTGCCCTGGTGGACAGACACGGGACAACGATCAGAAAGTGACAACACAGTATGACAGCAAAGCGGCACATGTGCAGACTGTAGCAGAGTCAATCCTCCAGATGAGCTTTTTATGAAACTGACCTGCTGCGCTGCGTAGTCTGGCTGACAGCTCAGCAGGGATCTCCAGCCTCCCCACATCCTTACAGGAAAACAACGTGAAGTAAACGTTCAGTGTGTCCGTCTACTGGGGGTTTGAATGTGTATTTCTGAGGCAGGCTCTCTATGATAAAGGTTTAGATCAGTCATTTTATTCTCTTACCATTCCTGGAGAGACAGATTTAGTCCTTGTCACTGCCTTTTCTTTGCTCTTCTCGTGAAATTCCTGAAATTGACACACATATACACGGCCCGTCGGTTGATCACACTGCTTGCCTACACCAGCATGATTTCATCTCATAATCTTGAAGTCCTTCAGTCCTTGTCTTGGCGTCCTTAACCTGAAGCTTGACGCTGATTCAGTGTATAACTCCTCAGGTGAGTTCCCCTCTTGTTATGGAGGTACATAAATGAAGTACACTCTACACTTCCTTCTCGCTCGGATCGCGTTCAATCAATCAGACCTATTCTTAGATACATGTCCTGTTATATACTCAGCAACACCCACAGGCAAGAGCCCCACCTCATATAACAGGTGTCAAGAGTCCAGAAAGTTTTTATCAGGAGGTTTACAGCTTACAGGAAGGAGTCACCTCAATGCAGCAGGACAGCGTCACTGAGATAGAACTGTGGTGATGATCAAACCATCCCATCTATAGATGTCCTTGCCAGTATTTACAACATTTGTACATTCCATAGTCACTAATTCACTCTGCTGTTACTGGATACAGGAAACAGACCAGTGTAAATGTCAAGTATGCCGTTGAGATTAAACATGGGCGTGCACATGCATTCATGCAGCAAATACTCTTTATTTCTTTTACTTTTATCGTGGCCTCACTTCAATAATCACAGTTATCAAATAACTCTGGAGAATGGGTCTCTACAAACACACCGGCAGCCCAACCCAGCTCTGCGTCCACATGAGAGGATTTACAACGACTGACTTTCCCAAACCAAACAAGTGTGCCACAGAAAACAGCAGGTGAACACACACCTGACCCTGGCACTTTATGTTATGTACCTCAGAGATTCTTAATGATTCTTTAGGCTGTTTTTTTCTAAAACTATTTGATTTGATACTAATTATAGAGAAAATAGAGACATGGATCTGTACATGTACACACCATAAATACAATCTAACTCATTTGAGTAATGACGTGGAGGCAATTAGGGGGAGCTGTTTCAGCACCGGTGACTGGATGGGCCAGTGTTTTAACAGGGAGGCGGAAAGCCCATCCTAAAATCTTACCATATCTTTCATTCCTTATATTTCTTGTAAGACTTCAGTTCAGGCTGAAAGTGCTTGTTTCAGGATTGGGTCTGAGAGATTATACTCCCTTAGCACATATGGGCCAAATTACAACAGATTAGGTTACTACTCCTTTTGCAAATTACTCATAAAAATGATATAATGATGCTTATGATGTAATGTATGTTCTGTGTTGCTCTGTGCCACTAGAGATATGACTGATAGATTATCTGTACATGATAAAAACTGGCTCACTTGATTATTATTGAATCAAACTGCTGTTAACACAAATCTGTCATGTGATTGTTGTCATTATTAATAACAATTGCTAAAAATAAAAATATTAATGTTTAATGTATCTTATATATTATTATAACAGTTTTCATAGGCCGAGCAGTAGTATGACAATTGACATGTAAAATTGGGGAAATGCTCCTTCAATGACTTTAAATTCTGGTAGATATTAATACAGTATTAATACTAATATATTAGTTCATATTTGAACTGTATGAATGTCTATTACATGTTGCACCACATAGAAAAACAAAAGCAATTTCAATATTGTTACATGTTCAGTGACCGAAAGACTGAAAGAGTGAAATCTAATGAAATTAATGAATGTACCAAGAGTGCAAACCATTTCCCAATGATTAACACAAAATAACATAATGTTACATATCAGTTGCTTAAAAGGGAATTATTCAGGAAAAGTGTAACGATAAGACTCTGTAGCTAAGAATGAGTATAGATCCATGGATGAGTGGAATTAGACTGAAATGTTAATTCAGATGACAGACGAGAGCATGGCTAACACTTGCTATTCTTAAGTACAGCTCATGACGAGCCCATCTAGGCTTGAACAGCTGACATAAGCCGCCTGTGAGCAGGGGCCTGACAGCACCTCTGTTCATAGTCCAAGCCTCATAAAACAAAAGCACCACATACACTGACAGCAATACAACTGAAGCAACAGAACAAACAAAAAAGAACAAAATAACCTGAAGACTCTGCATCTGATCTGATGCGGAGGGAGTAAAGGAGGAACAGCAGCCTACCTGTTGGAGCTGTGCAGCTGGAAGTCAGACAGACAGGTTTCAGAAGGCGGAAGGAGAGATGCAGGGCTGCTTCAAATTTCACTCAGAGGGGTTGAAGTCCAAGACTGGAGTGTGGCTGAGGTGTAAGCAGGGTGTGTGCGTGTGTGCGTGTGTACATGTGTGTGTGGGTACGAGTGTGTGTGCCCAGGTGACATGATTAATGCAAGATAAGAAAGCTAAAGGACAGGGACGAGGTTTAATGCAGCGGTTGTAATATTGTGAGGGAAGAAATGCTGCATGTGCAGAAGCGAACACACCCAGCAGATTCGGAGAGGAGGTTCAGGTGAGACTCTGAGGCGCTGAGGTGTGATGAGCAGTGTACAGTGGGTTTATCAGTTTATACGAGGCTGTTTAATTTGCAGCCTGTCAAAACAAAACAAAGGGCTAACAGAGGCCGAAGAGGCTCTGTGGACTGGAGGGGAACAGCTGAATTGATGGAGGTTTTCTGTCACTGTTCATAGTACACAATCATTTGATCCATTGCAAAATAAAGAATGTAATTCTTTATTGTAGCTATGAAGAAGTGCACAGCACTGATGTAACATTGCCTCATTCAGTACAGCGAAAGCAAACAGTTGCCTTTTTCCACATCCAGCAGAGCAAGACTGGCGTTTACTCGGTTCATGTTTCTGTCCAGAAGTCCAAAATTCACTCTTTCTTTAGTTCTGGTGTTTTTGTGAGACAAATATCTGATTCTTTAGCAACTAAATGATCAACCAGCCATGTTAATTGTGTCTGTCTGCTGTTGCTGCTGCTGGAGAGGACATTGAGGAATTGATCCATAGAACAGAGGGGATCTTATGATCATTCTCTCTTTCATATTACAATGATTCCATTTTTATATGAAACTTATTGATTAGTGTGGCTTTAAATGCCATCTTTTTAATGTTATGAGCACTACAAATTAAATTCCATTCAGATCCATTGTATTGAGTTGGTAGATATACGACTCTAGAAGTTAGAATTAGAACGATGAAACTAATATGATCCTATATGAGGCACACATTGCCAGTACATGGAATTATGTATACAGACCATTAACAATACAGGCAGCACAACAGCTGAAGTCATTTGTGGGGAAATGAGAAAGAATGGAGATCCTAATAAAAAGTACACTTTGAACCCAAACATGGATGTCAGTGCGTTATCAATGAGAGGGCATGGACGTTTTTTTCCTCTCGCCACTCATGTGCTGTTGTGCAAGAGACATTTTGAGCAAAGATTTATAGCACAATAAAATCAGCAAACACAAGGTTGCCAAGACACTCAGCCAAGGACACTCTCTCTCTCTCTCTCTCTCTCTCTCTCTCTCTCTCTCTCTCATATATACCTTCCTCCAATGGCGTCTCTTGATGGTGTTCCTGGTTATCATCATCACTGCCCAGAACTGGGTGAACGACTGCCTTAGACGCTTGTAGTACTTCCTAGAGGAAGAGAGGGGGCAGCAACACACAGACACTCAGGGGTCTACCTGAGTATACCAGGTATGAGTCTCTTAGCTCGTTTCAAGCTTCAGGTGAAACGGAACAGGTTTTCATCTATGTGACTTTACGTCATATACTTAACTGGATATAGTAACGTGTGTAACATGTGGAGACTCCGTCTCTCAGTTGAAATGAGTGAACGTGGTCACATTCAGGCCTGGATCGTAACATAGTACTGTGTTGCACTTCAGACAGTTTTGAGATACGGTGCTTTGTTTGAATTTTCCGTTTCTTCAGACGCTCTATTTTTACTCTACACACATTTTGGATGTTGTACTCCAGCATCTTGTACATCTGCATTAAGACAACAACAAAACGACCTGAGGAATGTGGATCCTACTCATTAAGAACTGGACTGATTTTTCCACTGGCTTCCTGTTTGTCAAAGAACCGATTTTAAAACACATCTACTGGCATATAAAAAACTGAAAAAATGATTATATTTCTGATCAGCTCCATAAAGAACTGTCCAGACCTCTCAGATGGTCTGCTTACTGTTACTTTAGAGTTCAAGCTCGACACTGAGAAGCAGTGTTCAGTCTCTATGCACCACAAACCTGAAGCCCTTTCACCAAGTTTGCATGAGGACAAGTGTCCGTAATCAGAACTACTGACATACCAATGTGACCCATGCACGAACATGCAGCAAGGTGAGACATTAAACCACTGGAGGGACTTACTTTTCATTCATATTTTGAACTGAACTGTAGTTTCTTATTTTCCTGTTTATTCAGTTTTGCTATTGTTGGGCTTTTCATGGACTCTGGTAAACAGCCTCTCTCCTTCTTCCTATTTTCATTTTTTTTCCAAGTAGTTTCCTCTACTCTTCTTTATAGTACAGTAAGTAATTTTCCTTTGGAAACTTGAGTGCATGTAAAGTGCATGCTGATATAATTTTAAGGACTTGTAAACCAGTATTTTCTGTATCAGATTACAGAAAAAATGGCATCACTGAGCGTACATGCTCCCTCTGAGGTGGCAGTCTTGAATAATTGCTACATTATGTCTCCTGGATGCAGCTTGATAATGTATCCTGACTGTCCTCTCTTCTCTGCTGCCCCTCCACTCTGTACCTGGCCTGGTGTCCTCGGATGTGGCTCTGGATGATGATGGCTTTCTCTTTGAAGAACCTGAAATTCCTCCTGCAGAGGAAGCCTCTGATGTTCCTCTGGATGGTGATGGCAGCCCAGGTCTGGGTGCTGCTCCACTTTTCCTCCAGCTGCTGGTACAGAAGCTCCTTGAGGAACACCTAACACAGATACACACACATATCTAAACATGTTGATATTCACAGTCAAAATGTCCAATCAGTGTCATGAATGGGCGGAGAGGCACCTTGGTGAGTCCCAGCTGGTACTGTCCCTCCTCTGCGGCAACCATGTCCAGCAGAACCACTGTCTGCTCTCTGTCCAACCCCTCGCTCAAACGCTGGGCCAGGAGCACCCCGTATCTGTGAAACAGAAGCACACGCTATCTTCAAACTGGTCTCCGAAGCTCCAAATCAGATGCTGGTGCATGCATCATGACTCCTCAACATCACCTCCAACAGAGCGTCGCTCCATAGGAAGTCACAATTTGACTACCCTCCCAACCAACAATGCCTCCTTCCCTGATGAGTTTCAGAGCCTTTATGTCCACTTTGACAGGGACAACTAGGAGGCAGCCATCAAGGCTGCGCTCCCTACAGACCACCAGCCCCTTCACGCTCTCCCTCTGAATGAGGTCCTGACCAACATCAGCCTGTCACTAACCCAAGCAGGGTTAGAAAGACCAAAGATAGCACATGCACATACACACCCACTTTCACTATCACCAGGACAGGGATTGAGTGTGTCGCCAGCTTCAAGGTTCTGGGTGTCCACATTTGTGAGGACTTCTCTTTGACCCTCAACACTTCAAGCCACCGAGAAGGCACAACAAAAGAGACACACCTCTCTTCTTCCTGGGGAGACTCAAGAAAGCCCATCTGTCTCTTCAGATTCTGGTCATCTTCTATCACTGTACCATTGAGAGCATCCTTACACGGTGTGTCACAGGATGATATAGCAAACGCTTTGTCTCGGAGCACAAAGCCCCACAGAGGGTGGTGACAATGTCCATCACATTAGTAGCACTGAGCAACTGAGGCTGTCCAGCACAAGCGATGATGTGAAAGGCGTGCAGCATCATCAGGGACACCTCTCACCCCAGGCACAGGCTGTCTGCCCTCCTCTCCTCTGGGAGGCACTATAGGACTCTCTACTCCAGGACCAGCAGGCTCAGGAACAGCTTCTTCCCCTCAGCTGTCAGTTTGCTGAATTCTGCACCTCAGTGACAGCCTCCCACAATTAAGTTGACCTGCTTAGAAGCTAAAATGCGCATTGTTGTCTCAGTGCCAGTACTCTGTGCAACGACAATAAAGTTGAATCTAATCTAATCTCATAGTAAGATTAATAAACATTAAAGAAGTGTTGTGCAGGCAGGGATGACGTGTGTTTGCAGCACCTCTCAATGAAGTAGGCGTACTGCATCCGTATGGGGAAACCGTCTTTCCTGATGTGGATGGTCTCCAGCATCCCAGCATGCCTCAGCTGGGCTGACACATAGTCTACATCAAAGATCCCAGGAAGCTAACAGAAGACAAGTGAGATACAGTACATGGTCATACATTGACAGCTGGTGTTAAGATACTCATTAGCATCAGCGTAAAGTATCTCATGTTACCTTGACGTAATTTGGCTTCAGGCAACGAATAAAAGTGGTTTTGCATCTACGAGTTAAAGGACAAAATATTGAGGTTATTCATCAGGAAACATTATTAACATTCGACCTATGAGCATCTGAAGGCTGAGCAGCATCATACAGCTGTTTTATAGAACTGAAGAGAACCGACAACTTAAAGCAGTTGGAAGGAGTTTTAACCAGTAGAGGTCTACGTGTCATTGACATGTTTCCAGGAGCCATTCAGTTCTGTACCATGTGTCTCAGTCTGCAACGTCTCTTGAAGAATTGCTTTCAGTGATGATTCAGACCAAATGAAAACATCATGAACTTGCGGCCAGCTATCATTATTCTCATATTTCTTTCCATGACATTTACCAAACCCAGTTTAAACACATGCAGTGAAACTGTATCACTTCAAATGACACACTGTTGGCTTTCACTCTAGCCCACAGCTCTGCTAATGACAGCTCAGTATCAGTCAGTGTGGTCAGCGTGTTGGTACCTCTCCAGGCGGGTAGTGAGTTCGTTCAGGGACTGAAGGAAGTGTGAGGCAGCAGTAGAGGGCTGCTGGCGGAGGCCCCTCCCTCTCCAGCCCAGCTCTCTCTGCTGAATGAAACCGTCCTGAACCTTCCGGAACAGCTCTGACACCATCTGACAAACAGGACCATGTCAGGCAGATTCACAGGGTTCACCTGTGTAGTTGTGTCTGTAAAAGCCTGTGGATATGACTTTGGAGCACCTGATATATTTCATGTTCACAGTATCTTTAAATGTTATACTCGTCATTAAAGTACAGTTAGTAATAATAAACACTGATGAACATTTACCTTTGGACTTTTTTAAATCTCATCATTATGAGCCGCAAAGTCATAACCAGTATCTCATAGTTAGGAGAAAATTCATATCTATATCTCAAAAGCAGAAGATCTTTCACCATAGAAAGTCTGTTATTCATAATTATCTCAGAATTTCTTGTAATTACAGGATAGAGATATTACAGAAGAAGAAGAGGAAGCGTTTTATCACAGATACAAATGTTCTAATTCTGGTCTTTTCATATACATTTGTCATTATTCTCAATTTCTCCAATATGAGATGCTAAGTCATCATAACATGACACAGAAATATTTCAGCTTCAGTGTGGATTAGTCACTGTTGTACTATTTATCTTTCACCTATCTTATGAGTCTTGTTTACTGCCTGTAAAACAGTTTGAACCGCATGAACTTAACACTATATACTTTGATTGACTGATTGATAAACAGAGTTGTGCAATCGGATTACATAATGTGATCTGAATTATTTGTCAGAGCCAATTCAGGTAAAGGGCTTTCTCTGTGGCTGCCATAACATTTTTCTGTGCTATGCCATGTAAAAAAGGTCCATTTTAGCACCGTGCTTGGGTGCAATGCCAGCTGGCTCACCTTTGAACGACTCCTGGCAAAAAGCTCCACCACTTCTGTCCTGAACTGGTCGTGGTTCTTATTCAGGAAATTGTGAACCTGGAAAAGGAATCATTTGAGTAGTGTGAAAGACATGGTCTCGCTCCACCGGCTGCTGTTTGACAGCCTTGCTGTACGTAGCAGCGCTGTGCCTGATACCTGATAAGTGACAGCTCCGGCATAGTGATAAACAGTGAAGACTGGCAGTGGGTTTTTGGGCTTGGCATAGTAGGAACTGTTCCCATGGTGGTAGTGGCACTTCTGGAGGAAGGTATGGTCCGTGGCCTGATGAAAAAACACCAAGGAACAATACCAATAATGGTACATTTTTACACTCCCTCACTCCTGTGAATGTATGCGAAAGCTCAGATTATTTTGCTTTTTCAAAATGAATAACCACGGCACATGTCATATCAGCAAAACCATGACAGAATGAAAAATGGTCCTGGACTCTGGTCCAAAACCCCAGGGACGCACCACACTTCATGTCAAGAAGATTACTGAACAATATTTCTAACAATAACTTTAGTAAAACAGATGTAAAATAAAACAAGGGCAACAAGAAATATAAGTTTTGCACCTTCATTAACTCCTTGTGCAAGAAACATGGTCTACAGTGGAGATTGGTCTCTAATTTGTTAATCAGTACTAACTTGTCAATAATCATAACCATTCATGCATATTCAAGGTAACGGTGCATTTCATTTGGTTGCCTGTCAATGGTGTCATATTCCCCTTCACCTCCTCTGGTTTTTATAGCAACTTCCAGGGAAAAACAGGAAACACCAGATAATGCGTCACATTATTGTTTACTATTGCTTGTATTATTCACTCATGTTGTGTTGTGTTTAATAATCTACCTGTTTTCTACTGGTGTGTGTGTGTAGGTGTGTGTGTGCGTGTGTGTGTGTACTTGAGGGAGACAGGTCTGGTCGTCCAGTATACGCAGGATGCCATGTGGTCTTGAGGAGATCAGCTCCAGACAGGAGTGGAAGTTCTTGAGTGGCATGGGATACCATGGGATCTGTTCTGCACTGTACTCCTCCTGCAGAGGACACACACACACACACACACACACACACACACACACGCACACACACACACACACAGACCACTTATAAAGGGTGACTTATTAGAGAGTGGTTCCTGTGGGTCTGCTGATCCTCATGGATCCCACTGACCTGCTCCTGGGCGATCACTGCCTTGTTGACAAAGTGCTGCAGCTGCTCATTGGCAAAGTTGATACACAGCTGCTCGAAGCTGTTCACTCCCAGGTCCTGCAGAGGAACATAGAGGAGCTGTGACGTCACATCCAAATGCTCAATTATATTGAAGCTTTCGGGTGTAAGTCCATACATCATACCGACCTCGAACCCGTAGATGTCCACTATGCCCACAGTGCTGTCCATCTCTGTGGGACTCAGCCAGTCATTGATCTGCTCCAGCAACCAGTCAAACAGCACTGAATATAAGGCTTTGGCAATAGCATCTCTGCGAGAGGGGACAGGGAGGAGAAGGGGGATGCATATCTTTAAATGCAAGTTAAACAAATTCAAGGTCACTCCACTAATTCTGCACATCAAGATCACTTTACTCATTACGGAGAGATCAAGTCAGTCTGTGAAAATAACTCCTGATGATGTCAGCGACTACGTCAACATGCACATACTATTCCAGTTTTTGCTCTCATTCTGAAAAGACAATATTCCCACTAAGCTGTTTACATGGTTAATGAAAATGAATACTCCACCAATATACCTGTTTACATGCACCCGTGCATTCTCTGATTAACAAACGCAGCCTCGCAAACTCTAATTCAAAGTTAGCATACCAGTTAGTTATTATAATCACTCCCCACTCCCTGCTGTGCTGAGCTCGGTGCTTCCTTGCGGTGAGTGCTGAAGCGAGCCAAACATCAAGGCTACATATTTTGTATTCATTATTATTATTCCATATACATCCCTACACATCCTGCAAACAGCTGAGTTTAAAAAAGAAAAATAGCATTAAAAATAAGTTATTTCACTCACTTCCAACTCAAATACACACACAAGCCAGATCAAGATCTTAACGAGACCAGGCAGTGGGTTATTTTAACCAGTGAGATGAGCAGTGAGACAGACTGGTGCAACATAAGCAGTAATGTAGGCACTGCACTGCACTGTTGTGAAGGTGAGGCTCTATTTACCTGCCAGTCCAACATCCAGCCTGCATCAACATTTGAAGAAATGTTCTTACCTGGATTCTATGGCACTTTCCACGGATAGAGGGCAGTAGATCCTGTCGTAGGTTGTCTCCTGCAGACAAGAGAGAGTATCAGTATGCACATGTGCAGAGATATGGATGATAACTGACTGAGCATGCGAGGCTACTGACTGTGACTCTGTGAGTGATGACGGTCTGCAGGGCCTCAGAGGAAATCTGTAACAAGCTGCCAACCCTCCTGGCCTCAGCCTCGCTGAAGATACGAGCCACCTCAAATGACTCACTCTGAAGCAAAAACACCAAGTGACATATGATATCAATGTCTGATCTGTCTAATTCTCACTCTGTCTCCAACACAAACACACCTCATACGAGCTGAAGCACATGTTGCCGAGCTGCAGGATAGAGGAAAGGATGGCCCAGACAGTGGAGATCTGATCAGCATGCAAACCGATGGTGTCAAAGCACTGGACCAAGAGCTGGAAGTCCTGTTTGTCCTGCTTGCCCTTCAATTCACAGGAACCACCCTGGAGGAGGACAGGGAAAAATGGAATTGGTAACATGTATAATGAGAGAAGAGGAAGGAAAAACATGACAAAAACCAGAGCTGGAGAATAATTCTGTGTTCACTGATGTGTGATGTACTTGGTTTAGGTAGTAATAGGTCTCGGCTCCCTGCAGGTAGAGCTCCTGTTTGTCCCAGTCGTTCATACCTGCCAGCAGCTCATAGAAAACATGGTAGCTCCTCTCCTCGCTGGCCTACAAGGGAAATGAGGCAAGAACTAGACAGTGACAATGACTAAGTTCATGACCTCTGATGATTTTCCATCTGCTTAGAACATAAAAACTACCTTGCCAGAAACAACAACATCATGAAACATACGGCCACGCACAAATTTTTGGCTGTTATTCACTAACTTACATTCCAGGCTGGGAGGAAAGAGTGGAAAAATGAAGGTTAAAAGTAACTTGAGACTAGAGACGTGCTAGCAGCTCCGTGAGGCTTTAATTAGCCATGAATAGCTGTTCAGTTGATGTTTACATATTTCATTCAATAATGTGTTGACTGTGGGTGGTACTATGTGAAAAGTCCATGGATCAAGGTCATTAAGAGTCATTCTCTAGGGTTCTTGCCAATCCTTCTCACACTTTTAATGCTGCTTCATTCAGAGAGATATTTCATAGTAATCCATTGAACATATAAGATTTCAAGAATTTTATTTCAGTCTGGACCAAAGTGGTATACAGACCAATCAAATCACATTTCCATCAATAGAGCTGCATCAGGAGCATTGCTTAAAACTGAGGATGGAAAAGCTATTTGATCAGGTTTATAGGTGGAGGTGTCCTCTATCAAGCTGGGAAAGCTGAGCCTCCAAATCCTTCATTTTCAAAGGTGCAAAAGCACCCAATCAGAAAAGGAACCTGAGACATTTTCCTACAGGACAACTCAATCTGCCATGTGATATGAATAAAGAATTGTCCAGCAGTCCAATTCACGTTGTAGGTGCCAAAGGCAATGTGATGTGTTGTTTTTCCCACATGTGTGTCTTGTAGTCTGTCTGAACCTCATTAAATTTCCTTTAACAGCAAAAGTAACATCATGGACTCCTTCATGATGTCTGTTTGAGCACACAGCACACCCCACTCAATGTTCTCACCTGAAAGACAACCCTGGACTTCTCAAGGAGGTATTTGGACAACGAGGTCCCTACAACAACCCCACTGTCAACCAAGATGAGAGACAGTCGACAAATAAAACAGCTGCAACCAGTCTCAATAGGGAGAGCAACAAGGGAGCAAACTGTTTGGTGAGACATCAAGGGGTATTTCTATAGACGGCAACATCAGGTTGACTCACTGGAGAATGTGGATGTGAAGGTACTTGCCAAAGCGGCTGGAGTTGTCGTTGAGGATGGTCTTGGCATTCCCGAAACTCTCCAGGATGGGAAAGACCTCCATGGGCTGGTCAAGGAGGAGAAAGAAAAAAGTGAAGCAAAGACAAACATGGGGGGATGACTGACAGGTACGTCCGCCAATGAGGGTGTTCCTTTGAGTTTTCCACAGTGAATTACCTGTCGCAGGTTGTCGTTTCTGCCCTGATACATGGAGCTGAGGTAGTGGACGATGAGCTTCGTAGCTTCAGTCTTCCCTGAACCACTCTGTCCACTACCCAAAAAAATAAACATGACAGCTTTTTTCAAATGATCTTTTGTGCATTTTATGCCTCTATGAGCTAGCTGATGGTGGAGAGATGACAGCCAATGGAGGGGGAGAGAGATAAATGCTAACATGCTAACATGGTCACAATGCATGTTAAGGTGCTGACGTTTCACAGGGTCCTTGTTGAAATGCCATGGTAGTGCATGTGGTAGAACACTTGAGTCCTGTCTAAATGTACTATATCTCTGCCTTTCAATTATACAGCTGATGCTTGCCAATATTTTAACCCACAATGTGTTAGTCCGTCTCTCAATACTTTCAGGCCCAAGTCCATTGGTTCCTACTGAAGACGTAAATCTTAAAAGGCTCAGTAATTTCCTAGACAGCTGGCCACTGTAGTTTTTACCAAACATTCCTTAGAAAGGACGAAATAGTGCATTTGTTGGTGACTATTTTCAGCTTATTCTTTAAAACATGTATCTGTTAGATTAGTGTTGTCAGATTATAGATGAAGGAAAGGAGCATTTGTTTTTAAACCTGAGGCAGCAAAGAAAAAGCACAGAATTTCGCAAAACTACATAAAAGTAGGCGATAAAATTGATGAAATCAGTGTTCCTGTTAGTACCTTATGACGATGCACTGCTCCTGTGTGGAGGCTTGAGACTGGCTGAAAGCAGCGTCGGCTATGGCATAGACATGACTGAGGCAGAGAACAACAGAAACAGTCACCAGTGATGAAAAACATAAGGGAGACGTGTTCTGAAGGGACTGAAAGCTGCCAGAATAATGCATGGCAGAGTGAGAAGTGTTTGCTCACGGTGGGTTTCTCTGCTGCTCTTTGCCTTGATATTTCTGTCTGAGCTCCTCTGTGTAGATGTTAAGGGGCTTGAAGGGGTTAATAGACAGCAGCATGTTTCCAATGTAAGTCTGGGAAGAAAGAAAAAAGGACACATGCATTCAGAGTATAAGCACACTAAAAGAAATGGTATTGGGGGGAAAAAAATTCTATTTTAGCAATGAAGACATTATACAGCATGAGTATGGAGGTTTATTCCCAACCCTGGGAACACATGGCAAACATACACCACATGACCAAGACGAGTAAACATTTATGAGTAAAATCAGTGGAATTTATAGTTAAAGTTAAACCTGAATTATTTGACTATTTTCTTGTGAGTCTGTTGAACACTTTATTCTGCCTGGTTTCAGTATACTAGCAGGTTAGGTCAACAATGAAACTTACATAAATACAGTCACGGTGAAACCTCTTCTTCAGATTCAGAAGCACAGAGCTCTCGCACACTTCTCTAAGAACATTCGACAAACAGGTGGAAAAAGTGCATGTTTAGACTGTAGAGTAGGTACACTGTGTGTTTGTGTGTGTGTGTGCTGCATGTGTTGAGTGTGAACTCACTCCAGCTGGGACAGATCGTCCACCTCATCAACCTCTACAGCTTTTTTGTTGCCAGGCATCACCACCTGAAAAATGCAGCCATAAGGACATGAGTCAGAATTAAAGCCACAACCCTCCATTCGAAAAATCCCTCCAGTCAGGAACACAAACCTCAGACAACTTTGCCCTTACCTTCTCTCCAGAGCCTTCCTCTAGTCCTGCTAACACTGAGTTAATTTACTTTTAAAAAGTGAATAAGCCTTTGCAAGAACCATATATGGTTAAAGCCGTGTTTTGTTTCTGTACTTCTTGCTGCTAATGGTCCACTCCGCTATTGGCACAGCAGGTAACCCATCCACTTGCAGCAGTGGAGCAGTGTGATAGCTGATATACTGCAATCTCATAGTAGTGTGCGGTGGTGTGTTGTATGCTCTATTGTATCTGGATCAGGAAATAAATAAACCAGCACCAAGCCTTTTATGCACTATTGTCTTGTGTGCACAACGGCTATAAGTGATGAAGTAGAACTGATATGCTGACACTCCAACCCTTAGCCATTAGACAACCATAACTGAACTTTTCTGCATACCGAGGCTCACCAGTGCTAGAATGTTGTAGTAACACTGAACATGGCCAAAGCAGTCTTTCCTTGATAATTGCAGAGTTTAAGCATGGGAACATTTGTCAGCCAGCCCGTTGATCAGTCAGATGGTCATTCTGTCTGTCCAACACTTTGAATCAGAGCAAGTTATCTGGACAACTGCTGGCCATTGTGCTATGAAATGTGGTATGGATATTAATGAAGAAGATGATTCTTTGAGCCTAGTGCCACAAACAGGTAAACATCAAGATCAACTCTTCCTAAACACTCTGGTCCACTTTTAGGTTTTTCCACTGCTGGAGGAAATGTAACATAAGATGTTTCCATTGCCACTAGTTCTGCTTTTGTTTCCCCTGTTCACCACCTGCTTTGGAGTCCCTCGAACTATATATGTGCACTGATCTGGAGCTGATACTAAACACAAGTTGCAGGTACCTACAACGGCTGCTGGCAGTCCTGTCAATCATGACTGGTCAAGCAGATGTACTGACACACGACAACAAAGTACACTACAACAGGCACATGTACAGTTAACCACATTTTTACTTCTGAAGGATCAGTGTGCTACTGCTATTGTTGTCTGTTCCTCTATAGCTTAGTTTACTCACCTGCTAAAACATAGTTATAATAACATGACATAGCATGGTTGCTCTCACTTTGGCCTTTAGATGGCATATGTTCATAAAATACAGTGAAATACAAATCCTGGAGTGCAGCTAGTTAGGTTCATTTGCCTTTGCTTCGATGACATTTTCTGCACCAAAGGAGGAGTTCTCACTTTCGACAAAATAAGCAGGATTCCCTGGAAGGCAGTATACTGAGTGGATTGCTGTAATCAAACAAGAAGGACGATACCTTTCAACTTTGTACAGTTTTTGGTTTTACACTAGAAACATCCTCAAGCAAAATTGTCAATTCTGTAAACTAAGATTCCAATAAATTTGCTTTCATGGTCCCCAGAGAATCAATTACAGTGATTTCAGTATCAGCTTTCCATGCAAAGATATCTCCCAAGAGAATAAGCCGAATAAGAGAATAAGGCGTTATGTCTCAAACCGGTGAATGCTGAATACAGAGACAATAGCTAAATGGAGAGAGATATGGGGGAAACTAATTACTACTATTACCAGTAATACCTGTGTGCTGACCAGTCGTCTCTCCAGCATCTCCTGAGTGGGGTCTTCTGATTCCCACGGGCCCCTGCCATTGTGGGCAGGAACAGTCCTGACCTGGCCTCCATCATCATAGACTGTCCACTTGGTTAGCTTCTCCACTGTCTGGTGGGGCAATAGGGTCTCAGCACGCAGCCAGTCCTTAACCACACAGAGAGCAAAGACAGATGTCTGACCAGAAAATAAGTGCTGGATCACTCTTATTCAGCTAAATTTTGTCACAACAAGAGGTTCCCACTATCCTTATCCAACCAAAACTTGTACCTTTATAAGTGACAGAATCATTAACTTAATTTCCATTCTACCACAAAAAATGTAACACATACCTGAGGGTCTCCACTCATCCGTGGGTTGCCAGCCCAATGCACCTCTGGTTGGGTGATATTATATATACCCCTCTCACCCATAAGCTGGGCCACTTCCCTGTCTGCCTCCTCTTCATACAAAGACCGGATGCCTGACATGACTGCGTTTGCCTCCCCATTTGGAAAGGGCTGAGTGGTGGGTATCCCAGCAGAAGCCTCTCTCTCTGGTCCCTTGGCCTGAGTCGGTCGACCACCTGTTGTTCCTCCCGACAAGGAAATCTTGGTCAGGTTGATCTGGGAGGGGTCCAGTTTCCTTCTTGCAGCCTGTAACACACTGACTCCATCTTGATTGTCTAGGGCAGGTCTCCCGTTTCTGTCGTCAGTAGTGGTTGATCCTTCAAGGGTACCGCTGGACCCGGGGCTCCTCTCTGCCACATCTCCACCTGATGTTAGCCCTCCTAGCAAGGGCTGCTTGATGGACTTCAAGAGGCTGAGATCTGGTTTGACTGGAAGCACGAGCCTGGCACCTGGTTTTGGAGGTTTGGGCTCTGATGTAATGGGTTCTCCTGGTGATCTAGTGATACTTGATGGAGTAGAAGGTCCAGGAGCTGCCTGAGGCACCTCGGCTGTCTTTGCTTTACCCAGTTTGTTCATCCTGGGGAGTACCACAGCATATTTGGCCTCTACCTCTTTCTCCGCAGCTGGAGTTACTTCTTCCCCTCCCTCCCCTACCTGTCCCTGTAGGCTGGCTTTCTGTTTACCAATTTTGTCCTCAGAGGAACTCCTATTTTTCTTACTGGCCAGGCTGGTTTTACTGGCAACTCTCATGGCCATCCTATGTTTGAGGATATTGCCCTTAGATTTTCTGGGACCTTGTTTCAGTTTTATTGCTCGAATGGAGAGCCAGCGGGAAACTCCGATGGCCTTACTCCAAGCGGAAAGCTTCTTTTTCAAGTTTAATCCCGGTGGCACATTTTTCTGAATCCAACCAGACACTCTGCGAAGAGTGGTCATACCTTTTCTTCGTGCTATCAAACGATCCTTGGGTTTGCTGGGCTCCCCATCAAGGGCCTCAGCCTCTGATGTTTCTTCACTGGGCTTTGCTAGCATCTTATTTGCTTTCTGTCTGAGAGACTCCATCTTGACCTTCCCCAAGAGCAAGCCCTGTGGTCGCCCTTTGACAACGCTTCCAGCATCCTGCTGCTCCTCCGGTTCCAGAATGGCTTTAAGGTCTTTACCTTTGGCTTTGAGAAGCATTATTCGGTTTTGGCCTTTAATGGCTTTGGTCAATGTTGGTTCATCTTCCTCCTCTTCCTCGTCATCAGGATCAACTGGATCAGCTTCTACTAGAGCATCTTTCTCATTAATATTTTTGGTTTTCTTTGCGAACTGGGTCTTGCCTTTTGCTGTGTCAGCCTTGCTGAGGGAAACACCTTTTGGTGGTTGAATCTCCTCTGTTGCAGAATTGGGCTTATCCTCTTTCAGTGTCTTCTTTTTGTTCTTTTTTTCTTCCTTGGCTTTCTGTTTGGCTTCCTTTTCTAACCTCTGCTTCTCTGCTTTGGCCCTCTGTTTCTCAGCCTTCTCTGCCTGCTTATCTGCCTTTGTTTTTTTAAACATCTTGCATTTCGACACTTGCACAGGCTTTGAGGGACGCTGAGTCTGTCTGCGGTGTCTGCAGGCTTTAGCAGCTGTTGGCTTTTCAGATGTGTCCTCTTGGGTTATCTCCTTCTCTTCATTGCCATCACTGGTGACTGCCTCAGATACTTCATCTTCCTTCTCGCTTTCTTCTTCTTCACTTGATGTGACTGGTTCGACCTTCTTGTTTTCCTCCTCTTCACTTGATGTGACCGGTTCAACCACTGAGCCACTTTTGGATTTGACTTCCTCAGAAAGCTCTTTGTCTGATTCCTCGTTTGTTGTCTGTTCTGTATCTCTTTGGGTGTCTGAAGCCTCAGCCTCCTCCCCACTGCTTTCCTCACTCCTCTGCGTCTCAGCTGACTCTTTGTTACTGCCCTCCTCTTCCTCCTCCTCCTCCTCCTCATCGCTACTACTTTCCTCTTCCGACACCTCCACTGAGCTTCCTGCATCACTCTCTGATTGCTCCTCCTCCGTCTCACTCCCTGTCACTCTCTCATTTCTCTTGTTGTCAGGCTTGGTGGGGAGCTTATTGATCCTACCTTGTGTGGTTGGGGGTATTTTCGGTGAAGGTTTGAGCTTGGCAGTCTTGTGCGTGCCCCCTGTAATCTTACTATCTTTCTCATGATGAAGTTGCGTTCTACCATTGGCAGTTGTCCTTTTTCCTAATGTGCTCCCCACTTGTTTCTGTGGTCCTTTTTGTTCTGTATTTCTCTTTTTTCTTTGATCTGCTTTATTCCCTCCATTACTCTTCACTACACCTGTTTTTCTGTCCTCCAGCGTTGAGTTTTCAGCAGGCACTTTAGGGGGAGGCTGAGATGCTTTGGATCCATTCCGCCTCACATTTTTCTGTTGATTTCCTTTTCTTCCTGTTTCTGCCCTCTGCTTTGTGGCATTTGTTCTACTTTGAGACTTGACTGGCGACATGGCTATCAATTCTTCACAGTTGAAATTACCTAGAGAATAACATATCAATATATTTATTTTGTAATTTGAAATCATATTGATTGGGAAAATGGAAAGCCATGCAGATTTTAGTGTTCAAGCATAAGAAAATTTAAATCTATGAGCAGCATACATCAACAGATAATTTATCCACTCGATAAAATGAACAATTACTGTTTGTAAGTTGAGTAACACATCTGTCAGACTCAGTGAAACCAGGTCCTTGACTCAATCTATCGGCGTTTAGACCATGTTTCACTCTTTAAGTCTCTGATCCTTGTTCTGAGGCTAAAGACACCCAGGTCAGCCCTAGTTTAGCCACACCTGACCTCATTGTTTTTTTAAATCTAACAGTCATTGCTTGGCTAAGTTTGAAGGCTGCAATGCAAAGACAAACTCAAGAATAAATCAATTTTGAGAAAAAGGCAAAAGCACAATGAAGAAAAATTCATGCACAATGGCTATCAATCATTTACACGCTGGATGAAAATAACTCCCTTTCATAACAGCAAACAACAGCTATCATCTGCAGGTTAAATCTAAACTGCAGTGAAAGACTATCTTTAGATCCACCTAAATGTAGTCGTATAGCCTGTGCACCCTGGGGGTAGAGCAGTGAGAGCTCTTTCAGTGTAATATAGCTTACCAGGTTTCTCAGGTGAAACCCAGGCATAGCTGGGGGGCTGCAAAGTGCTCCGGCTTGTCCTCAAGAGCTGGTGTCACTGATACAAACATGCACTCATGCTCAGAAATGAGGGGAAGTTACACACCACTATCCCACCCACTAACATTGTACACAAAGGCACACAGCCACATATGCAATACAAGATTGTGTGTGGTTTAAGCATACACACAATGCCCCCGTCAACAAAGCTGAGCTGGCGTGTGCTGACACACACACACACACACACACACACACACACACACACACAAAGTGCCTTCTGAATAATACAGCTCTATCTGGCAGGTCGCACAGCTCTGCTGCCGTTCACAGGGCCAGCTGGTGAATGCTTGGGAGGAAAGGTGAGAGGTGCAGCTCGGAGTGATCAACAATAGGTGCTGATGGAGGAGAGAGGGAGAGACAGAGAGAGAAGAGATCAAACGGGTTCATTACCTGGCGCTTTCCTCAGGGAGAGGCATTTTCTGTCAGTGCGTGCTGGAATGCTGGACCCTTCTAAATTCTCAGTGCAGGCCATAAGTATTTAGACAGTGACACACTTTTCAAAAATTGTATTGTTAAGATACAAAATGGTACTAGGATTCCAAGTTTCCCTCATCAGCACAACATGGTACTCTGCCCACCATGCTCAGACTATGAAAAATAATTATTGTACAACAATAATTAATATTGTAGAACATTTCTTCAATTTTCAGAGATAATAAACAATCTCGTAGTCAGGAATGAGATTAAGGTGGAGTTGGTGAGTTCTGCTGAAGCAGTGTGCGTTCTTTTGCATACTATTAAGGATGCCAAAATACCAACGTTAATCAAAGTAAGTGCCCAACTTCCATTTAAAGGGTTAAGGTTAAAATGCAGTTTCAGGTGACTGCGCTATATTTCATGGAGTTTGGGGGAACTCATCACAGTTGTAGACAAGATCAGAGTAAATTCATTAGTCTTGCCTTGCTGAAGTAGTATCAATGATTTTATCTTCACGAATCTTGCACAAGATGCGTTTAATGCTACTAAACTACCAGGAGTGTGATAAGGTCCTCCCTGAATCCTTCTCCTAACCTAATCCTCTGAAGCCACAGATGAGGAGGTGGACTCTGTAAAAATGGTGGAAATTTCAAATTTGAAAATATCCAAACAGATCAGATTGCAGCAAGTGATAGAAGGCAAATCAGATAAAGTTGTCAAATATACCACTTATTACCTTATTAACTAAGCACGGAAGTACGATGCAGAAATCAGCTTCTACACAGTATCAGCAGCTTTTCTATAGAGGTTACCTAAACCAAAATTAACATTAACAGCACCTTAACAACTGTAACAGAGTTCCATTTCTTCTGCAACCGTCTTAGTAAACTGTGGTATTTCAAGGTCCCGTTTTATAGTATAGTCCCCATATTCTAGGAGACTAAAATGTAACTGGATGTTTTTCATGGACAGATGTTTCAGTTAGCACCAATTTGGTGAGATGTCAGGTTAAAACCAGGGTGAATTTGGCTGAAAACATTTTGCATGTTTAGGTCACATATAACTGATGATTAAACAACAGTTATATGAAACACACACACACAAATCACAACAATGTACACTGGCAGCAGGACAATTATCTTACAAGTACAGCCAAGGCAACAAAGCAGTTTTTCAGGCCATTCCACTGCAGGAGACCAGACTGCTACGGGTTTGGAAGTACATATTAAACATAATGACTACATTTATGTTAATGGTATAGTTCAAAATTCTGTGAAACATTTTTTCCATGTTCCACCAGACGGAGATGAGAACGCTGACATCGCTCTCATCTCCATGTATGAAGTGCAGAGCCCGAGTCAGAACATGGTTAGCCTTAGCTTAGCATGAAGACTAGAGGCAGGGGGGCAAACAGCTAGCCTAGCTCTGCCACAGGGTAAAAATAAATCCTCTAAACCTCACAGTGGTAGGATTGTTTGTGATTTCCCCGTCTCACTCTCGGAGAAAGCAAATTTGTCAGTTTCATAAAATATTGAACTGTTCCTTTAATTGGGTGATAATATATAAAAATGACTACAATTCCTCCTGTAAAATTGATGTGGAGCTTAATACCCTCAAATTAAAACTGATGCCAACTCAATGGAACTTTCTATCAGCAGAAAAAACAACTTTTCAGACTTGAGTTCAATATTAAATTACTGAGCTCCATTATAAAAAGGGGGAAGGCACCGTCCGCAACCCCGAAATGGGATGCGCGGGTAAAGAAGATGAATGAATGAATGAATGAATGAAGGCACCGTCATAACAGCACATTAAGCTCAATATGAAAGACCCAAGTACCCAGGCGCCATTTTCAAGCTCATTTAACATCTTCAGGTTGCACATGACAATGAGCTATCTTGCAGGGTCATCCTCTAACAGAGCTGCTGCTGTTAGCAGGCGCAGCCTCAGCCAGGTCCTCAGAGAGCTCAGGTTGCAGCGAAGCCACCGTGGCTCGAGGCAATTAGTGGACAAAGCGCCTCATTCTATAATGGATGACCAAAACTCTCGGCTGTGCATGTATGACAACTGATCCCTCTTTTATCCACTTCACCAGAGACGGCCCGGCCGCTGTGGCTCACAAAGACCAAGATTATAGCCGGGCTTTCAGAAGAAACCAGAAATTGAAAATGAACACTGAGTTTTGGAATATAATCAGACGGGCCAAAATGATGGGTTGGGAGTCGAAATGTTTTGCCTTTTCCTCAGGTTTCAGCGGAGCACACGGAGACTCTGAAACAACGTTCGCTGAAGGCACGTGAAGTGGAAAACATGACATCAGTGTCACAGGAAAATAAAAACAGACACATCCATTCTTGGGAAACAAAAAAACCATGTAATAATTATACACAAGAAAACTGTAGTGTGAAGTTACAAATTAAAACAAAAAAATTAGGCTTCTTAATCAGTTCAACTACAAAAATATATTCTAGGCTGACGCTAAAATACCCAGCATTCTGAGACACAGTACCAAAATATTTCCTTGTACGATCTAAATAGCAGCCAACCCCCGTCACAACAGGCCCACAGGTACAGTCACATACATACTGTATATATTAAAAACATTTCACTACAATAGCTTACAATTACATTTCTAAATTACATTACTCATTGCTGGCATAAAAAAAAAATGGTGTACATAAAAATAATTAAAAACCAAACCCCATAAGAAAGCTGTTCCCCCAAAAAAGTACAGCATTGTGTGCTCCGCAGCAGTGGAGAAGTACCGACGGCCGGTTACAAAGGTACAGAGTGGACGGGAGGGGGCAGAGCTGTGTCAGCGCTACGCACTTTGTAATGCTGTTACTAATTTAGTCAACGTGGAGTGAAGAATTAAAACAAGTTAACATCCATCCTTTTTTTTTTTTAACTCCTCTGGGGCATCATTGATGGTTCATCTGAATAAGTATGGAAGCTCATTTACACACAAAAATAGAAGGAATGACAAAAAGGAAAATATTTCTGCCAAATGGAGGCTTTGATTTAGCACAGTGACTTTTTGAGGTCAAAATTATGTGATAGTCAAAAAAAAAAAAAAAAAAGAGAGACTTGGGGAGAAGTGATGAGTCAAAATCACGAGAGAGCTGTTCAGCAGCATCTTAATATCCCAGAAATTAGACTTTGTCTCATTTTTGAGTCACTATCATATAATTTTCACTGAGGTTTCTCTGAGTCATTCCTAACTTTTCATCCATCTTTTCTTTTCCTGGCAGAAATTTGCTTCCACAGTACAAATCTGAGGTTTCTTAAAACAACAACAACAACAAAAAAAAAGCCACAAATCACATCAAATTTGAGATAGAAAACATTTTCATCCACATATTCGAATCATCCCCCACGTTCCTTCCAGCTTGTATGTCCATGTGGGGAGATGAAGGCCAGTGAGACTGCGCAGCACAGAGCGTGATGATTGGACGAACCCTTTTCTGCTGAATCCACACGAAAAGGCTGGCGGTGATAAAGGCTTTCAGAATGAAACGGGTACGGCTGATGTTTACAGCTTTAACAGTGCAATCTGTGGTAGATGTGAGATGCTGGCTGGATGCTGGCGCCGATCTTAGTGTAATGCATGATGGCGTTGGTCACGTGTCAGGAATGTGCTTCATGTAGCTTTGGGTTAAATGGCTGTGACCGTGCTCGGGTGGCTTGTGTACAGCGTGTGGTCTTTAGGCACAGGTGGCGTCTCTTCCTTCACCCTCTGTCTGCACCGTGAGTGAGCCTTCGAGCGGCCTCGTGGCGCTCAGAAAGCACGACTGCCAAGAGCCCTTTGGTGTCTCTCTATGAGGGTCTGCTGCCAGCTGAGAGTGGGGAGGTCAGTCTCTGAGGCGAGGGGTCGGGGGTCAGTAGTGGTCGTGTCAGCCGAGCAGGAGGCGAGTGCTGCTGCGGGACTGCAGTACGCTTCATACACGTGTCAGTTCACTGAGGGCAGACAGCAGAAAAAACGCTATGCTGATTACAAATCCGCCAATCGCACAACAGTTTTTAAGCATCGAAATGTGCCTCTACCTTAGTCTCACACCTCATCTCTCCACAGATGCGTCTCAGGCTACAGCACTCTTCACATTATTCTCCAGGAATGACCTGCAGCAAACAGACAACAGCTCCCATCAGCATGGCTAGTTAAAGCTTTAAGGTGGCTGGATCCAATGATGACTGGAATACACTCAGCTAGGGGTTAGAAATGTCAATCAATGTCAGGTTATCATCACTATTCATCTTCATATTACACTTATTATTATTAGTAGACATTACTAGAGTGTTTTGTTTGCAAATGAGGTGTTTGTCAGGTAGTATTACTTCTGATATACTTTCAAAGCTGCATTCACTGACTTTAGTCCACTTGGGGGCAGCAGAACAAGCTGGAAAGCCAACACACCACATACAGTATAGATGAAATTGTTATGATGACTGCCTACTGAAAACAGCTGCCTGCTGCTGTCAGACAGGAGGTTAATGAGAGCAGAGATTGTGTCAAAACAAAGCACACCGATGAGCTAAAAGAGGCTAAAAGCTTCAGAGAGCTGAGAGGAAGTGCAGAGCTGGTAATCATTCTCTGTGGGTTCGTCACGAGGAGAAACGCCTTCACATTACAGCCGTTTGATTCAGTGTTAAATATTGATTAGTGCAGCCTTAAAAACTGCAGTTCATGTATTTTTCTTTACATTTTCTTCTTGTTCACAATTAGACTGACAGTCGCCATATTTTGAGCTGTCTGAACAATGTCAATGTCAACAAAGAATTTAAAGCTATTTATGATGCATGACAGCTCAATTTTGACCTCAGGAACAGTCATTTGTGATGACAAATGAGGCGTGATGTGGCTGAAAGCCCCTGAAAAGGCGAGTAAGTGAACCCTGAGTTGTGATTTTTTTTTTTGCTTCACTAGTTCACTAATATTTTCCTCCTTCCTATTTTCAGTCTTGGTCTGGTGGTATCATCTAAAACTGTATTTACATCATGAGAGGGACTTCCTTTACTTACGTCTGGTCTCCTTCTAGTGACTTCTGGATCTCTTGAAGCACTTCTGCAAACAGAACATGATTGTAACTTTACACTTGATGTGGGACCTGCAGCAGCAGTTCAGTCACACTAAAATACAGCTTGCTGGGATCCGAGGGCAGTTCTAGAAATCATGCGATGGGATGACGTTTGGTGAACACTGCAGGTTCCCCAAGCTGCAGATAGAGCCGTTTCTAATGACAACGGGAGCAGAAAGCTGACATTCCAGTTAGGAGAGGCAGCACATGGTGCCATTACAGCTGAAGCCACACTTTAAGGCCGGCATGTCAAACCTATTCCACAAAGGGCCGTGTGGCTGCAGGTTTTTCCTCCAACCAATCAAGAGCACACAGTCTGACCAATCAGCTGTCTCAAGAGTGAGATCAGCTGATGAAATGAGTCAAGTCTGGTGTGCCGCTGCTTGGTTGGAAAGAAAACCTTCAGCCACTCGGCCCTTTGTGGAATAGGTTTGACATATGTGCTTTAAGGGTTCAAACAGGGTAACAAAGGGGCCTCCAGCATCATAGTTCTACTGCATAGTTCTAATACTCTCTCCTCTTTCTGAGTACTCACTCTCGTCATTCAGCAAAGCATGCTCCATAACACGTCTAGCTGCACTTTCTGGAACACACAGGCAGCAGGCAGAGGACAAGTCAGTACAGTTAGCCACAAACAAGGAGTGTAGGTGTGTGTGTGTGTGTGTGTGTGTGTGTGTGTGTGTGTGTGTGTGTGTGTGTGTAAAAACAGACAACACAAGCACAGAGTTTGACAACATCAAACAGAACACTACATCTGCACATGTAGTGTTTTCTCAGCCAATGGCACATGCACGTTTAAGTATGATGCCGTTTCTATTTTTCCTCTAACTCTGAAACATTTTACCTGCATCTTCTCCATCTTCTCTTGTGTTTCTAGAAGGACAGAGAAGACAAATGAGTACTGAAAGAAACGGAGACTCTCCAGGATAAGATGCATAAACTCAGAGTGCGTATACACCTATGAGCGGATGAAGCTCCGTCAGGCTGTGATCTGTGTTTGTTGGAGGAGCCAGAATGAAGAGGAACCTCCACCAGACAGCGAGGCTCCACCAGGTAGCGGGTGGAGAGGGAGAAACGTTCAAACTCAGATGGGGAGATCAGGTAGAAGCCTGAAGAAGACAACAGCACACAGAGGGTTTATGAGAAGTGCAGCCAAAATGGGACAATCGTTTGGCTCTGAACTCTGAAGAACTGTCGGATAAAAAAGACGAGTACGATGTGTAAACTGGACATTTTACTGTGTTACGTGAACTTGAAGGCAAAAACACTAACATTTCCTTTTTTGGAAGAGCATCTCCGTAAGAAAACTCTTTATTCTTCAAACGACTTGATTACAGCGAGTAGACTACACAAGCCGAGTATCAGTCAAAGCACTGCAGCCTGTAGATCCACAGCGGTTTGAGCTGGCAGACGGAGCAGCTGTGGTATGTGCGAAGCTGGCGGTAACGACAGCGTGTAATTTGTCCCTCTACCAACCACCTCAACTGCTGACATCAAGGGCCTCACCACAGCTAACGCAAGTTTATCTGTGACATTTCACTTCGCCACAAACTCATATTTACCTCCAGCTGCTGACACAAACCTGAGGACAAACACTCACACTGAGATGCAACTTAGTGTTTGTGGCGTATTTAAGCAGTTCCAAATTCTGTGTAAAAAAAAACAAGCCTAAATCTGGGAAAATTGAAAATCTGTTATTAATTACTATCAATTATAGCACATATATTTAATGACAGCAGCTGAAGATGCGTTATGCTACGAACTTTTGATCATACATGAGCTAATGACAGCTTTATCATATGGTATCAACATGATGTTATAGTGACCGTCCGTCTGTGAGTCATGTCCACAGGGTGTCCAGATAACAGAGGAAAAGATTTGTCTGTCAGCTGTCTGTCACGGGTGCGACTGCAGTCGTCAGAGCTGAACGCTGAAGGCGGAACATTCATAACAAAACAACGTCAGGACGGACACAGTCAGCCTGGTGGTGTGTACCAGTGCAAAGGGAAAACACACAGGGCTGTGGCTTCATAGGCTGTTTCTGTCAGTTTACCGCGATGAGGCTGGAGGCCTGGGAGAGGGTTTTCTTGTAATTAAATCTTTGTGAGGATAAAGAAGAGTTTTAGGCCTAAAGACTGAGGACATTTTTAGAAAGTCAACACATTATTTCTGCTCCTCACTTCTTCAAAGGCCTGTTGAGGCTTAAGGCTTGGTTTAAGGGCTTAGGTTAAAATGAGGTTAGGCTAAAGTAAATGCTAGGGTTAGGCCTGTAGTTGTGATGGTCAAGGCAGAGAGGTAGGAAAGGCATTTTATCACTGAACACATTTATACTAGTATAGCTCAATGTGTGTGCAGGTATGGCCTTACCCTGGCCATGCTTGGTGAACACACAGGAAGCGATGCCGCTGACATCCTCTCGGCGGATGCAGGGGTACTGGACTTGCATCTTGACTGTCGGCAGCGACACCACGTGGAGGTCGCCCTGATTGGTCAGCACCACCAGACCGCTCTCACCGTAGTCTTCTGATCGGCTGCTGCCGAACCAGGCGACACCTACCCTCCGCACTCTGGAGCCGTCCGTGGCGGTCAGCTTGAGCTTCATCTTAGCGCTCACCTTCGGCAGGGTGAAAACCTGAACAAAAGACTGTGATCAGTTTCCCAAGTGTCTGTGAGTGTGTGTGTGAGTGTGTGTGTGTGTGTGTGTGTGTGTGTGTGAGATTCTGACCTTAAACTGTTCCTCGGATATAACCAGGAGGTGGTGTGAGCCCTGCATGTCAGGAGAGCGAGCAAGGTCGTGGGCCACCTCCAGGGGCTCAGGGAGAGGAGCGCCGTGACCGTCCAGCACCACTATGCCAACAACAGGAGCCCGGTGCATCAGCTGGATCTCCTTAGCTAGAGGAAAGGAGGGAGAGACAGATTGTTATAAAGACTGGAAAGAGATGAGAAAACAGACCTCCCAAAACATCAAAAATGTTGCCTCTCACCCGGCTGTGCTGTGACTGGCTCATCTGCTCTGTGCTCTACAGGTGGAAGGCGGAGCATGTATGCAAACACGCAGCCGCCATTGGTCCCTGCCCATAGGGAGGGTGTGTTATGTGAACCTACGAGAAAATTAGAAGACATTAGAAAAATCTGAGGTAAACTATTCTTTTCTTTATTTTTTTTTACATTGGCCTCATTCAGTATTTGATGGTGTGACTCACTGTCTGAGAGGAAGGTGTCAGCGAAGTAGAGCGTCCGTACGAGACCGGTGAAGGAGTCATCTGAGGAGCGAGCCTCGATCTTCCTCTGGACAGGAGCCAGCTCCATCTCTGCCAGTTCAGCCTCCAGACGAGCGTTCGCCTCCTGGAGCTACACAAAGAGACGAGTGATGAAGGTCAAAAACACCCGTGGCGTTAAGCAGTGTCACCTGTGATCCACTCAGTACTGCTTCTCTATTGAGTGCCAATGGACAGAAGAGCTGCACACAGATCTACCTTGGCAGCGTTGTTGACGTGATGTTTCCTTAGCGAGACTCTGCTGCGTCTGATTCTCCTGAAGGACTGTCGGAGGGATTTCTTTATGCTCTTTACTCTGGACAGAGGACCCTCCATGGCCAGTTGGTCACTGGGGTTTAGGGTGCACCTGCAATTGGGAAAATAGGGAGTTAATACACACAGTGCTGAATGCACAGACGATGAACTACAAAATAACAAGAAGAGAAATCCAATCCGTTTAAAGGACAGCCCGAATTAAAACCCTTTGACAGAGATATTATATAACCACTGCTGACATGTCCTTGAGCAGTAGAGCCCTCACAGTCACAAAGGTGTCCTGCAGCTCAGTCACTCATCCTGCAAATTGGAAATCAATGCTGTTTTTTTAAGCTTTGTTGTATGTTTGTTTCGAGTCTAAAGGTTGAAAACCATTTATTTGAACTGACTCGCTTGCATTTATGCTTTGTGTGCTTCTCATGACAACACATTAGTGGTGGAGAGGGAATACTCCCTGAATCAGTGAGTGAATCCACCTCTTTCTCATTCCATGTATGTAGCTGCTATGTTTCCCTCCGTATCTTACTACATTTTAACCTGAGGGAATCTCTCAGTCCTTTTGCATGTGAAAAGATGTGTTTATGAGCGCTGTGATACAGCAGTCTCAGGGGAACTGTGACTCAGAGCTGAGAAGAATGCTCATGACAAAGAATGTATCCACAAACCAGCTAAGAAAACCTACACGGGGAAAAACTTGTGGCCGTAAAAGGAAACCATCAGATGTGACTATGCAAGTGCTAAAAACAAGAAGCAGGCAATTCCCAGAATGTGAAAACTCAGATTGAAGATGTATCTGTACATTGATTCTGAGTCTGAGCCTCCTTACTTGACGAGGACGTTGTTCTTCTGTTGGTAATCGTACAGGCCAAAGCCGTGGCTGGTGCCAAAGGCTACCAGTTTCCACTCTGAGTGCAGGGTGAGGGCGGTGACCACAGCGGGAGGCTGGCACTGGACCAGGGAAAAAGGCTGGAAGCCTGCAGGAAAAAGCACCGGTTCCTCTCGCACCTCCAGCCGAGTATGGCCCTAATCAAAACAAACACCAACAATGTACCAATCACTTTAACTCTGTGCTGCTGGCAGTGTTCCATTGTTGGGCGGTACAGTGTGTTAAAAAATAATGATACAAGGGAGAGTAATGCTCTGTAACAAGCTCTGTAAGATATTACAGATTTCAGGGGGAGATGAGTAACACATTTGTTTTTTCAATAACCAGTCCAATACTGCTCATTACCTTCCAGCGGAATCCCTCTTGGCCCTGCAGCAAATCCACAACTTTAGCCTCCACCGTCTGCTCTGCTGCCTCGTCATTCAGCTCGAGCACCAGGATCTGCAAAGACAAACACAAGACGCGGCGGAACGCGAGTGAATAAGTAGAACAAAGCCTCTGTGAGAACTGATGTCTGAAGCACAGCCCCTATCTGGCCACTGTGGTTAGCCCTTCACAGCTGTGACCATGACTTCTTGCAGAGTAGCACTGACACTGTGGTGGTGCTACAGCAGTGGGGATAAATCAACGTGGTATGTTACCTGTGCTATAAATGACAGTCATCTCACCTGTCCAGCAGTGCCAGCCACAGTTAGATAACCACTGTATTTGCAAAGGTGGATCTTCTGAACGCCGAGCCTCGGGTCATCACTGTAGGGATCAAAACAGCCAACCTGGAAAATAGGTACACCCGCAAATTAGTGATGACATCATCAGGGTTACTTTCTCAGACTTGACAAAGCTCTTGCAGATCCTTAGACGACACTGTTCAACTGTTTCCACAGGCTGAGCAGTGGTACTGTACAGATTTGATTTCAGTTTTGTGTGAGGTTGCCTCAATGCGGCTTCAGTGTTAATGCACACACACACACAAAGGCACTTTTCTGTACACACACCTTTCTGAATGGCGGCCACTCTCCTTCAGTGCCTTGGTTCATGTTGTCATTGGGGTCAGCGTCTGTGTGGAACACTCCAGCTGTGCTTAACTTATACATGGGATACAGACAGACTCCTGATGCGTCCCAGAAACGCACTGTCCCATCTTCATGCCTGCACACACATAAATAAACAGGATATTGTTTAATCTGCCAAAAAAAAAAAAAATGTTCCAGTAGATATTTCCAAAGTTCAGATGAACTGACCCTGTGAGCAGCAGGTCTCTCTGTGGAGGGTCGGGGGCCAGGTTCTGCCCTCCTGTTATTGGCCATGGCTGCATGGAGAGAGGGGAAATGAAAGTTTAACAATAAGACTAACTTAATGGCATCTGTTCAAGCAGAAATGAAGGATTGTGGATACAGCATACCATATATGATGAACAGCTTTAGAGTCACATACAGGTTTTGTATGTGGGTAAGTGTTATGTGGCTCTCCGCAGAGGTAAGTCTATATGTGGTGATTATATGCTGATTTGTATTGTATTGTACACCAATATGTGTTTTAACATACTGCTAGAGGGTAATGTAGCCTTAATCTTATTTGGAAAATCAAAATATCCATTTATTTAGACCCATGGTTCTAGTAAAACAAGCAGTGACCGTAGTGTCAAAGTTTGAAACACACAACTGTGTGAGGAGATAAGACATTTCTAATAAGGTTGGTGTTGTACTCAGTGAGATGGGAATAAAATGTAAGACATTTCTGGCTTCATTAACTTATGACTGAAGAAAATACAGCATTGTTTGAGGCAAGTAATGACAAGACATAGACTTGCTCAATAAATACAGACAACAGACCCTGCGCTGACTTCTGCTTATGAATCATTATTGGTCTCCCCCTGCAAAATAACGTATGAGCTGTTAATCAGCACCTTCCTCCAACAATATCATTCATGTCCCATTGAAGCCAATGTGCCAAGCAAACTATGACGCTTCTTGTCAGATATATATTGTGATATCTAAAGCTAGAGTTTACACAAAGCTTAAAATAGCTGTGCTCTTTACTGAAAAGAAGAAATTTCAACAACATTTATTACTGATATCTATTTTGAAATTCCTCAAAATGTGGCAAAAGAAGTGAAAAATGACCATGGCAATAAACACAAAGGTATGGCAGGAAATGAGCACACATGACAACTCTTATTTTTAAATCAAAGATCTACATTTAGGTCCACTGTTATTTGAGGCAACACTTTTGGTGTACCTTTTTAGAGTAGTGTGTCTTCTGCAGGTCTCCAGCAGCGATGACCCTCTCCCACAGTTTGAGGGGGATAGCGGAGACGTGGTGGGAACAGGTGATGGCTGAGCTGTGGAGGGGAACCAGGTACGGTGTCTGAATGACTGGCCAGCCCTCTGTCTGCAGGTCAATTACTACCAGCTCCTCCTCTACCAGGACCACCAGCGCACTGGGATCTCCTGCAGGTGGACAGTAGAGAGCAATACCAGTAGTTACAGAATTGTATTATACACACTGATCTGGGATGGGTAAGTGTCGCTTTTCTAGCCTTTGCAGTGTTATGCCAGTGTGTGCGAAAAGGTTTTGGGGCTCTAAATATCTCTCCAAAATCACACTAAAACAAAGATCCCATTTAAAGGAATGATCTGAACCACTTCTTTGAAAGCAAAACCAAAAACAAGCACACTCAAAATGTCTCTTATAACATTTTGCTTTGCCAAACTGGTTGCATGGCCTTCAGAGTGTTTACACCCTCCCCAGGACAACAGTGGGAGTTCACAAAAGCATTATTTCCACGGACACAAGAAACCTAAGAAGGTACTATTACTGAGTAGAACTCCACAGTGCGATGTGTAAAACTGACAGAGTGGGCCTCAACCCAGGCAGACACTGTAAGGATTAAGCAGGATTTTGATTTCTGCCAGACGCGCGGTTCGAGGGTGGTCACGGTGCCTGATTAACTGTCTGCATGATCCACGACCTGGCTGTCGGCCGATTGGTTGGATTTCTGCCAGATCCAAAATTCTGGTCGTGTGTGTGTGCAGCTTGAGCAGTTCCATGGTCTGATTTTCCTCATGGCTGCTGATATAAATGATGGTGAGCTTGCTCTCATATTATTGGAGTAACATTTTACATATTGTGGTTTTGACTGCGAGATCTGTAATATAACACAGAACTTCACTGCAGAACAGACACAATATTATCTGCATCGTCCAGCCACCGGCAGCTCCATGTTCTCAATACAGCTAAGCAATTTTGTTTTGGATGGATATTGACTATAAGCCTTTCAAGATTTACTAAACAGCTTCCTTCCCATACACATGAGTGTGTCTGCCATATGTCAGTCGTTTGTGACGGTGCGTGTTCCCCTGCCTGTGCGCTGAGGTCCATCTCTGATGACGAAGAAGTCAATGATCCTGGAGGTGAAGTCCAGAGCCACGTGTGTTTTACTGTGGATCACTGTGATGCAGTGTCTGTCCCCGTAGCTGGCCCTGGGCATACCACCACTGAACAGCAGATATGGAGGCCTACACATACAAACACACACGTGGAAGTTCAGTTCAGTTCAGTTTGCCCAGAGATTAATGTGTAACAATGGGTTTACATGACACATCTGGGAAATAAAGTTAAATATTAGGAAGGTCAGAATGTTGCAACCACTTTCACTGAGGGAGGACAAGTAACAGACGTCACCCATGAACCTCGCTGGCGAAAAAAGTGAACTCACCCTTCTGCTGTTGGTAGCTGAACTATTTTAGAAATGGCCTTGCAGGGGAAATGTCCTGCAGAGATAAAAGAGAAGCCACTGTCAGCCTCCAGAAAAACCCATTTCATGCCTGACAGTAAAGACAAACGTGCAGGTGTTCCTCACCATAAGGAATGTCCGATTTCTCCTCCTCCTCATTCACATCCTCTCCGCCCACCATCCATCGACAGTAACTTCCATCACTGTGCGAACTGAGAATGTAACCGCCGTCCTCTGTCCACCACACACTCTCCAGTTGCTATGGTTGCACGTGTTATATGGAAAATTGACAAGGCAAATGTCAACATTCAACATGCTAGTTGGCTTTCATTCTGTTCAGGCCTTACACCGAGGTACAGAACACTTACCTGTGTGGCAGGGATGTGCTGGAGGGCACACTGTTTCTCCAGATCCCAGATAACCATGAGACCTCGTCCGTAACCAATAACAACTTGGTTTGGGTTAACTGGATTCTCCTGTAAGGCCTCTACGTGTTCCAGATTCCTGCGGCCGATGTAGTCGTCCGGTACACTGGAGGAGACAGGAGAGTGAGAGTGAGGAGAAAGAATGAGTGAGGGAAACAACAGAAACATCAACCTCATTGATCTGTAGGGACTGAGAGGCAGTGTACACACAGAGATATATTGTGTACGTGAAGCCGCTTTAGTCTGAACGTTCAACACACATTTATGTTGTTTATGATCAGTCCATTTGAAGTACAGGGTACAGGGTTTTTCCAAAGGGGGAAAATAAACATGACAGAACCTGATACAAAACACAAAGCTGAGTGTTAAAACTGAGTATTAACGTAAGCTTGTGCTGAGTGCATCTGGTGATAAAAAGGCAGGGACACAACATTTACCTGAACAAACTGTAAAAAGCCTAAACACAACACCATTAACTGGAACTTACAGGCAATCTTTGTCTTGTGCAACAGAGGCACAGCTGAGGGATCAAAAACAACAGATCTCAACTCTCAATCTTGGGAAATCAAGTGCTCTGATGCCGCCACCAAGGTTGGATCAATAAGGGCTTCAGATTCCCACTGGGCTCTGATGCCAACAGCACATGTTAAACATTGCTAAGAGCTTGGCCATTACTTCCATTGGACAGAAAGTGGCTGCACTCTCGCAGGCGGCCACGTGAGCCGTAATAGCACTAATTTTCAACTAAACTGAACTTTGACCCCAAATACGCTTTTGTAGGTCTCTGGATTCCAGATATGTAACTCTACTGTCCCATCCTACCAGGACTTGGATAAAAGAAAAGTACAAAAAAATAAAAAATAAATGCCTGCTTCCTGGACAAAAAGGGTATAAGTGCAGTGTATTTGTGTGTTGTAGTTGCTGACCTGCTGGCAACTTGATCGAGACTGATGTTTCTCTCCTCCAGTTCTCTGAAGCCCGGAACTTCAACGATGAAGACATGTCCTCCTTCTGTCCCCAGCAGCAGCAGCTCCCCTAAGGAGTGAGCCAGCACTGCTGTCACTCTGGTCACACTCGGAGGGGCACTGAGGTGGAAAAGAAGGGGGAGGTGAGGTCACTCAGCAGAAAGATGGCCAGCTACTGTTTGGTTAAAGTAGGGCCGCAACTAACCAATCATTATCTGTGAATCTGCAGCTATTTTCTCAATGCATCGTTTGGTCTATAAAATGACAGAAAAGAAGCAAATCTGCACAAATTCCCAAGTTCCTAAATGGGTTCCTTGAAAACTACCTGCTCTGGAAAAATGTGTTGGAGTGTGTGTGTGTGTGTGTGTGTGTGTGTTTTACCCAGGTGGTCCAGTGAGAGTGAAGCGTCCTATCTCCAGAAGTTCAGAGAGTCCCTTATGGGCTTTTAGAGTCCACATGTGTAGACTGTTGTCATCCAGCAGAGTCACCAGTTCAACCTGAACATCAGAATCACAATCACAATCAGAAATACTTTATTGATCCCCGAGGGGAAATTGTTTAAACATACGGCACAAAAAAATCAATATTGTCTTATTAAAAGTCACAAAAGGCAATTCCATATTACTGGCAGAAAATACTGATCCATATGAAAGATGGTCTGCTATGTGATAAACAAAAAAAGCAGAAATGCTGCTGAGAGTGTGTTTCCAATGTTGTCTGACTGTACCTGGTGGGGGAGGAAGTGCACCTGTGTGACGGCAGCATTCTCATCGTGTAGACCCATGAACTCCACACCTGGAGCTCCATACCTGACCACTGGTCAAGGTCAGACGGGGTTTGTGATAGACATACTCACAAGTGCTAAAACACACCAGGGGCCTGTATTTCAAAGCGGATTCAGTTTTGGAAACCACCTTGTAAAAATAATTGACTTTTAACTTATTCATTGTTGAACTAAATGTTATCTAATGCACATCTGGTAGACAGATACATGGTAACAGAATGGTGGAGGAAAAGGCTGAATGCATACTGTGAGCGCTGACTGTATAAGAGACATAACATTTCGGTCATAGATCTTCGTCAGGCAACTTACGACACACAGTCCTGCCAATGCTTTCACACTATTCTACTCATGTACAGGTGGGTGTAATGCAGACAGGTGCCAACAAAGTCACTGAAGGCAGGACTGACAACTGTTTTTCTATCAAAATCACTACTTGAAAAAGCAATTTTAGAAACAACTTATTGACACTTATTGGCATAAAGATAGCTGGCTAACCTGCTCATGTCAGTCACACTGAGCCTAGAAAGACAGTGAGCAGGGAATCTGTCCATCCATATGTGTCAAAGGGCGAACCAGCGCAGCAGCTCCAAGGCTGCTGCAGTGTATCTGACCCCGACCTCGCTGTGGAAAAACAATGCCCCTACAGAGACCGATTCAAGTGTCACATTATCAAATGATTGGTGCGCTACATAAAAACAACAGAAGCTGCTCTGTTCTTTGACTTCGCCTGAGGCATCCTGCACTTTGACTCGTAATATCCATACAGAGATTTTCCTTTATCTGTGCCCTCCTGCTGTTCTACCCCCGAACAATCTGCTGCATTGTACGAATGGATTACGCTACTGAGAGAAGGTATCGTGGTTATCAAAACCACTGTGTGTCTCTGCGTCAATGGGGAGAGTGTACCGACTGGCTCCACTGCACTGTCAATGAGCATAATTGTGTGAAAGGCAATGGCGACACCAACTCCACTGTCTGACAATAAGAGGCGGCGTTGAGCAATAGCGTGGGAAAATGAAATACCTGAACCAGGTGCCCATGTGAACTGCAGACAAGGATTTACCAGCGTCACAGCCGTTCATTAGCACTGCCTGCCTCAAGTTCAAACATGACGCACAGATTCCTCCCTGACGACTATTTACACACACAGGTACAGTGAAGGATACAGTTTGATGGCCCCGGAGCGGGTGCCGATGGCCAGCAGCTGCAGGGAGGGACTGTAGCTCAGAGCGCTGGGCTGGTGGGGGAATCCATGCTCCACTGTCTGAGGAGGAGACAGAGGACAGACAGGGGGAGGGTGAGACTGAGCTGTGACAGCAGAGACAATGACAGGATAGGACGGAGACGAGAGACTGAAGCAAAACACCCTGTAGATAACAGCAGGTGGACAAGAAACAGGAAGGATGAAAACATGGAAACATCAATCCTGCTGCTTGCATTTCAATACCTCTGTGTGATACACCAGTCTTTATAACAGTTAATCAAGAGAACAGAGAAGAAGGGGCACACTTTCAACTGTATATGGTCCTCCAGCAAGGCAAAGATGCTGTCATTAGACATGACCCTTACCCATATCTGTGCCTATTTAAAGCGTCTGATTTATCATTAATTGGTTAATACCAAGAACAGCAGTGACATCACAGCCGCTATTGTCAAAGCCCGAGTGGTAATCAACGATTTAGCTTGTAGCACCTAAAACAATACAGGCGAAAATGAAAGGTCGCTACTCCAATTCCACACGCAACTAGCAAAATTAGTTAAGAATCTTTTTTTTTCCATTTTTCATCATCACAATCATCTTCATCATCATCCTGGCCTGAGCTTGCACTTGAAAACCGTATGCACACTTGGTCTGAAGTATGTGTCAACTGTGTGTAACATCTATTATTCTGATTATCAAGCTCTAGTTTTTAGTTCCAGTTCCACTAATGGTGCTTAACACACAAAGCAGCCCCATCCTTGTCCAAAGTTTGCTCATGGTGGAGTGCAGGAACTGGTCTCACAGATTAGAGAACCACTCTTATTGGTTTGTGACTGTAGAGCATATAAACAGGGTGAAAGAAAAAGAACGCCAACATGCAGAAGCAGTTCTTTATGTTCAACATTTAGCAACATTCCACATGATGAATCTTGCTTTCACTTTATTTCTTGTCATGTGTGTCAGCTGTTGTGATGTGTCCTGCATTGTGTGCTGCGTCACGGTTCGCTCGCCTTGTTAAACTGGAAGAGCTCCTGTTTGAGCCGATCTCTCTGGGACTCCTGGCCATGTCGCCTGAACCTCTTCATCTCGTCTCAGCACCACCGTGGAGCCTGCGGGCCCACTGACGCACGCTGCAAGGGGGAAAGAACAGTGTTAAACTATGAATCCGCAAGTTCACAACAGTGACATGCCGGTAGAAGTCTTCCTTGCTATAACGCTGACTCGAGCAATGACTCCAGCAACATGAAGATGTGGAAGGTATCATTATGAGCAAAGGTCTATTTCTCTGTTGTTGGCTGTAAGGACCTACATTAAAAGTCTTCATCTACTGCCATTATTCAAGGAAGTGAAGACCCAGTAGACTGACTTGATGTAAACGTCTCCTCAACGACAACTGGGAAACTCTTGGGCTAACAGTTATAATGTTATGCATGTGCTAATCATTTTACTTTGAACTGTTTTGAGGGCCAAAGCAGGATTCACTTGAAAGCTGAAGCTGAAGGACGGATCGATACCGACATCAAACTTAGAACCTGTAAGTTCTGACATTTTTCTGTTGCTTTACTGTTTATTTTGCCTTTAGCACGTTCTGTGGCAAATATGGCTAGCAGCATCTTTTGTTGACACAGGCTGGAGTGATGCTGGTGTATTTAACATTGCCCAACGGTCAAGAGAAACTGTTCATTTGAAGCCAGTTCAATAACCAGAGTAGTTGGTTGGACGTGGGAAACCGTGTTTTCGTGTTGCTTTTTGTGTCATCGCACATAGAGCTAAGCAAACCCAGACAGCAGAGGCAACACTGATAAACAACTTCATTTTTACATCAGAGTTTAGGATTAGGCTTTGAGTGTTGGGACAACTTGGGACAGCCCTGTCTGTAAATGTGTGCCTGCCTCAACACTACAAAGAGTCAGTGGAATGTGGGAACACAGCCTTGAATCTATGGAGCCTCAGGTAGCTGACCATTTTCTCTAACAAGACTGATGAGAGAAAGGAATTCTAATGGCCGAATCTGGCACTTCATGCCATGTCATCAATGAACGGACGAACGAGCGAATGCGCACACACACACAAAGATAAGGGCCTGAGGTCAGTCAGGGCACAGCTAAGAAACCAATGTTTCACAGGCTCATGGTGGGCCCTTCTTAGCAGCACACACCAGGCTGATGAAAACATGAAGACACCTGTACGCATACAGACGTTTTCCATAGACGCCAAAAAGAGGAGGAAAGGGGGAGAAGAAAGACAACAGAAAGGTAACACACAGGAAGTCACTGACTGAGCGTTATAAAGACAGCCTGTGGTTAACTGATGGGCTCCACATTATACAGAGAGACTGACTCACTAAGCTCCATCACGTGAAGGAAGGGGTCAGCCACAGCGCAGCATAAAGGCCCTCAGCTCCCTGGCTGCTTCACTCACTGACACTCAGCTATGCAAAAGAAAGCAGCTCAGTGCACAATATTTCAGACAGAGGCACAGGAAAACTTACAGCTGCAGTCAGACATATGATCCACAGTGTCACAAGTCCGTGACAAAGGCCCGCACCATGAGTCACAGTTTTCCGTCTGAACCAGCTCATTTGCTTGGGTCCAAATTGAGACATGCGTAGTTCTGGTATTACCCTCATATCAGCAGTGCTGCCTTGAGTCACTGCTGGGCTGCGTCACATATTTCCAAGTCCAGCTTCCTCAAAGAAAAAGTCAACACTTCTCTGATACAGCAGGTTGTACTGGGCTCAGTGGTTACTGGTCTCAAACTCTCATGAGGACCTTTCTCACCTTGACAAGCAGTTCTAACCAAGTATTTGTTGCATCACTCTTGACTGTAACGGTACTGAGCATTTTAACACAGCTACGCCTGTTAAGATATTTTCACCTTATAAAACACATTTTCAGATTGCTATTGTAAGTGTCTGAAACATTTTTGTTTAACCTGAAACAGCTGCTCAATTGCTCTCACCAAAGCCACCAGACTCCATTCACAGGAACAGTAATTTTATTATTGTAAAACACACTTCATTCAGACTCGACAGAAACAAAATCTTCTTGGTTCATCTTTTCCACTGTTCCAACAATCACCACCGAGTCCGCTTTGGGCAAAGTAAACTCTCGATTGACCGAATCGGGAGAGGAGCGAGAGAAAGGGCGGACATCAGTGAAGCAGTGGGGGAGACAGCGTGTAACTCTACACATGCCAGACTTTGGCAGAGAGAGCTAGCTTGGCTTTTATCTCCTCCTCCTTCTTTTTCAGTGTGTTTAGTCACAGTAGCTCTGGATGGCATAACACACAAGGCCTCACAGTACCGAACTAGTTCTTTGAATTCCTCGCTGTCTACCACACTGATTGGCAGCATACGTGTCTCGATCATACGGCAAAGCCACTGGGTGATGGCCTCGGACTGAAACACTGGGTAACTGCTAAAGTATGATATAGTTGACTGACTCATTCTGCAACTTGTACAAATCTTAAAATGCATTTTAGATTTATTAAGAACATTACACTCTGGGTAGTAGTGCTGGTTATTCAACTTCAAGCATCAAATGCTTCCTTGGATTCATATGTTATAACATTAGCAGTGATTACATTACTCTGGGATGCTAATAATGAAGCAACGTTTTGAGGTACAGCATATCAGTCAGTCCTTCAGCTTCAAATCAATACTGTAGTACAGGGCTGCAACGAACAATTACAGCCAACAACCAAAGCGCTAAAGAGATCTAGAATGACTTCTTAGCAAAAGTTAATTGAGATGGATTTTAATATTAGCATATACTCTTACTTATAACAACACTGTGAGTACTGCAGCAACTGAGCAGCCAATTACAACTCTCGCTGATAAAATAAGCACAACTGGAGGTTCATCAACAAGTGGCATGCTTGTTGTTGCAGCAGGTCACAGGCTTGCTGTCCTTATAGACACTGTGTGTGTGTGTGCATGTGTGTGCGGGAGAGAGAGAGAGTGGGAGAGAAGGTCCCAGGAGAAGCAGCGGAGCAGAAAGAGGGAGCTCAGAGCCATAAGTTCTGCAGACAATGGCAGGGTGGGAGGTCTGCTTCACAAACACAATGGCTTCTAAGGGCTACGAGAGGAATCTGCTGATGGAAAAGCCGAGTAGGAATACAACCCTCGCATATGCACGCATGTAAACACTGAAGCAAACAGCCAGTATGGAAATGCTGGGTTCCTCCTTCAAAACGAGCCACCAACGCACGCGACATGTCAGGTGTGAGTTTCTCTCCGCAGTCTTCAGACATCCTAATCCCACAGTTGTTTCTCTCCGACCAGATTAATTGTGGCCTTTCAAGTAACGTGACAGACATTAGAGCACAAATTACCCACTCATTAAATGCACTCAAGTGTTATTTCTACACCAGCTACTTATTAAGGGCCATGGCCGGGAATGAACATCGCAATTATGTGAACTGCAGTGATGTTTAAGGCTGTTGGTTCAGACAGTTAGATTAACCTGCTCCCCCTCAGCATGTTGCACAGTCTGGCAAAGGCCTAGAAGAAATGACCCAATATTCGACAAGCCGAGCTAACAAGGCAACAATTTAGCCATTTTAAATGATGTAGACTGGAGCGTCTGATTACCATACAGGTGTCTTTTTTATCTTCTACAAGATACATGTACTTTCACCAGAGGGCAAGTCATGGAGCATTAGCTGCCAGGGGACAGTTGCATAAACTTAGCTTAAGACTAGTCTTGGCTTTAGAGGTTTTGAAGTGTTCATTTAAGCCTGTCTGTTGCATAAATTTTTAAGACTGACTTCATTTGAGGAAGGAAAGTTAGCCACCTTTCTCTCTGCCTAAGCCTGAGGTGAGAGCTGAGGTGTTACATCAGTAAACACAAAGACTCAAGTGTTTTGATTTTGCAACAGAAAAGGACAAGAGAGTTTGATACATATTGATTCTGAACATTTGGAACTGTTTCAACAGTCATTTTCCCACTATAACACAGCAATACCACCTAAGCTTTCTCACTCTCTCCTCTCTCGGACCACGAGTTGACACACACGCTGCTGCAGCGCCCACATAGGCCCGCCTCCGCTCACTCACAGTGCTGTCTTCGCAGTGAAACCCAAAACTTGTCATTTTTACTCTTATGGTTTTGTACAGATTAAACAAACAAGGTGTAATGTGTTAAATAGTGAGTTTTAGACATGTTCTTCAACGGATTTTTTTCTTTAACCTTTGGAGACCGGCTAGCTGTTTCCCCCATGTATAGTCTTTAAGCTAAGCTAAGCTAACCAGCTGCTGAGCAATCCTTCCTCACAATTTATATATGCTATGACAATGACATCATAATACACACATCAGTTATTATTATTATCATCATCATCACCACAAGATGATTTATTCAATTCTGCTGAATTATATTTAAAGGAAAGTTTTTCATAAAACTTTCATTAATGGATGATGTTTCTCAATATTGACCAAAATAATGACGATGATTTCTGCCAAGTCAAACAGGCCTAATTGCAAATACTTCATTTATCAATATTGGAAAAATGTTATTGGCCTGCCAACTATGTCTTAACAAAGATGACGCTCTCCAAAAACATAGCATTTTGCAAGACATTATTTTTTACAAGTTGCCACTTGTTGTCATAAAGTCATTTTCTAGTTGGTCTTCTGTGTTTTTTAAAGGTTTCACCTAAGCTTACCACATAATGGCAGATTCATTTGTGGGATTTTTCAGGTTTCTCACACACACGCATTCACACAGGTTAGTTTACATTGACAAGACTATGGACATGGCTGTTACTGTGACAGGGAAGTACCATAGTTTCAGGTTAATCAGGAGAACAATGACAGGTCAGAAACACAGCAGATCAGACCAGTTTCAGCTGAGCCCTGCACAGTGGCATGCCCCAGTTCTACTCTCACATATGGATTTCCCCAGGAATTTCACTTGGCAGAGGAAGAGCAGCAATACACTTGTGTTAAGATTTAATCAACAGAAGTGTGTCTTTCCTCACACTGGTTTCATTGTTTGATCTACAGTGAGCTCACCTCTCAACAAGATAAGTGCACATACAGTATTTACCTACGATAGCAAAGTCACTGGGCTTATTGACTCCTCTCACAAAGTCACATTCAGCAAGACAAGCTGCCTAAAATACATTGTCTCTGCTGTCCAATACACTATGTGTCCTTCACTTAAAATGTGTTCACACTCACTTTGCAGGGTGCCATTTGTTATCTTTCACAGTTCAGTGATGTCATCAAATTCCCAGCATATCAACCCATCTGAATGGAGGGGAAAAAAATGTGTATAAACATGCCCCGACACGACGAGAACAACCACAAGAGAAGGCGGCTCGACCGGCAAAGCGGCTACATGCACTGCGTCTCTCAACGACATAGTAGCCAGCCCGGTGCCTCAGAGTGAGAATGAATGGCCAGGAAATGCCTGGCATCCAAAACATTCTACTTATGGACTTATGCAATCAGCAGCTATGTCAGCACTTGCTGCAAGACAGGAAAAAAAAAAATAGGTGGAAAGATAATCACCCCTCCCTGACTGACATCTGATCAAGTCATAAACTTCAAGTACAGACACTCACATTCATGGTGTGAAAAAATGCAGCTAGAAAGTAGACCATATTGAGACAGGTGGAGCAGAACCTGTTTGGCTGCTGCTGTCAGACTGTACAGCCTGAGAGAACTGGCTCGTACACACGGTCTGATCACTGAAAACACCTTCTGCTGTCTCCATATCGCTCTCTCTCACACACACAGACACACACACAGACAGTTGATGAGGCACTAAATGAAACTGAAATAATACGGCCTGACACCTCTCCGCGATCTAGAGCTGGACATCACCGAGCTATTCCTGGTTGTGGTGATAAAAACCGAGTCCTCTCAAGTCAGCATTGGATGGTGTGCTGCTGTAAGGGTGTGACGGGTATCAGGTCAGTGCGGCGGGAGGGGAGGAGGGGGCATGAATCCGATATCATCAGGTGTCGTGCTCATACTTGGCTAAGACCAAGCACTGGTGAATACACGTGAAATAGAAAGCGTTTTCCTATGTATTTCGGCGAACAAGACAGAGCAGGGGGAATCTGTCATATCCAAAACACCAACATTACAGAGATGCTTCCTTCTACTGACAAAACAGATAATGAGATCTTGTCAGTTTCGGGTGTGGCTGGCAGGATATCATTTCTCCCACCAACTCACTCCCTCTTTCCTGTAATCAGAACCAGGGAGACATGGGGGGGAGGGGGGTTGATCAGGAGCACAACATTTACATAAGTCAAGCTCAGGCTGTCACTGGCAGTGGGGAGTCATTAGGCTGTTTTACCTGAGCCTAACTGCCAGAGTGTTGAATTTAATGCATCACAGACAAACTAGCCTCATTTATCAAAAACAGATTCCATCACAATTTGCCCCATTGGCCTCATTCTGCCACCTACCACCACGCCAAATTCAGTTCTCACAGTCAACACTTTCAAGTTTCTTTACTAACATGCCGTGCTGATTCGCCGAAGAATATTCATCAGTGCCTTTTTGAAATCCACTCTTCGCATGGGCAGAAATTAGACCCACTGCACAGCACTTACTTAAAAGGAAAATGGGTCATTACTTCTATTATTTCAGTCTTTCACAATAGCGAAGAGCAAATGACAGCAGTTGAGTTTTCATTTAAGCGGAATTATGACTGGTGTGTTAACTGCATGCTGAATTAATCAGAGCACACAAGACCAAACTGCCTCCCAAGGTACTTTATGACCACTCGCACAAGCAATGTATTATTTAAAAGGCAATTATTTAAACATAGTCCGGCACAACGTTTACTCCACATAAAACACGCCAGGGCTACATTACATCACTTCCAGCAAACTTCACAGATAACAGTGAGGGCACAAAAGCATCACCGATCTATTTAAATCTAATATTCTCTGGTCTAGCCCGCCTTAAAACACAGAATCCATCAGCGCCTAAGCATGTTGTTCACTACTGAGCTGGTTTGTAACCAGAAAAAAACAACTGCGGAGGGGCTCAGTCGTCCCATGGGTCAAACAGAGAGCAGAGGGGAGGAGAAACACTGGCACAAACACAAATGACAGCAAAACGCAGTAGAGACTCTCACACTGAAATGGAAACAAGTGCACATAAATAAGGTTAATAACAGATCAAATGATTTGTTTCTTGGGGGATGGCGGGAACTGGGAGAGGGCAACGGTCGGGGGAAATACTGAAATAAACTGATGACTTGTCTAAATGTGTCAGTGCTGGCCTGCAGTTTCACATTCACATTTCGCTGTTTTTGTGAATATTGTTGTCTTGTCTCATTAAAATACATGCATGTACACCAGACATTGGTTTTGAATGTGGAAAAATAAATTAAAATCTGCACACAGAAACAACACCATTGTCAAAAACAAATTACTAGCCAAAGTAACAATTATGTTGCCACCAAACCACTCTGCATTTCTAAAACTGATTGTCAGCTGTTTTGTATGAATAATGCAGCCATATTCATTTGGAACCATATATTTACATGCACGCAACAGATATTTGTTGGTTTCTTACTGCTGCCCCACTTATTTTTCTCAATATATATTGCCCAACATCAACGCACAAGTAAGAAACACCTTTGAAATTCAATTCAACAATACAGCAACACACAGGATCCACTGCCCGAGAGTGGTGTCAATAACACTGACAACTAAAATTTACCACGGGAATCTTTATTGAATTCCATGGAGGATTGTTGTAACGGACATTATTTGATTCATTACACAGATTAGATTAACTGTATTTTAACTTCAACTTGATTTTATTTGAAGTGCGCATCACCCAGAGAGTCTCTCTCTGTACACCTTACAAATCAGTACAGTAAGCAAAAACAACAGTTCAAGCAAACTAATGTAAAATATTTCCATATTTTAACAGATGAGGAGCTTGGTAAAATGTAATATTTTCATTTGCCTACTCTGAAGTAATTTCCTTATTTGCCGGGGCTGAATCACTCATTTTGCGTGGCTCAAGCAGCTACAGCTGCAGTATTAGGTAGCATCAGTCAGGTAATAAAACAATGTTATACATGACTTACCAGCACCTTGTCATTATTACTATAATGTGCCAACTTCACAGATGTCATGAACAGATGTAACACCACTCTTGAATATCTTGATTACATTTAAACTCAGTTAATAATCACTATTAATAAAAGAAAAAACATAAATTTGCATGCTTAATATAATCACACCTTGTTTATACTATGTAGACTACAAATACAGGCTGTCAATCAATATATCATCTGGTCTACAAATTGTAAGAAAATTGTGAAGTTGTTTTCTGCTTTGACTTTTTTGTGAGATGTTGCCAAGCTTCAAAATCATTCAGACATTGGCAAACACAAACACAAAGTGCATTTTCAGGAAGCGGGCTCCATTTGAAGTCTTTATGAGCTCTTTCATTTCTTTTGGTCAAACATTTGCTGATGAAGGTCCAAAGATCGAATACTTGGCTCTGCTTTGAATCCAAGTGTGCATATTCTGCCTCAAGATTTAGGATCCCAACTCTGTCTGATTTTGAACAAGGGTAAAGCCTGGAACAAGATGCAACACTGGCAGTTTGCATGTTGAGTTTATACTAAAAAAAAAAAAATGTATAATCCTATTCAACAAGACATTATGGGATGTGTTTTGTCTGTTTTCAAACTAAAAATCATTCATTACTTGTCCACAAATGATTTCATGGCATTTCTACTTCCTTTGCCATCCAGTTTGCAAACCTCAGAAGAAGCTTCTTTTCCTGCATGATAATGTGCTGCACTGAGAGAGGTAAACCAGGAGTCAGTTTATCAGTTAACAGTGCTAAACACAGCATGACAGTCTGAGCCGACTGATCTGTTTGAACTTTACAAGCAAGCTACGCCTCTTGGACATCTTACCTGCACAGGTTTAGATAAATTAACTTTCCTGTTCAAAGTTTAAAAAGAAGGGAGCCTTTGAAGACAACACTGACAGTCTTGCATGCGTATGCATATTTGTACAACTAAGACAGCTGCTAAATCCTTTTGTTCTTGCCTACTTCTCGAAAATATACTGGACACAGCAGGTGAGAGCCTCTCTGGCATGCCCTACATTTGGGAGGGGCCATTTATTTTGCCTCCATAATAGTTTCAGGTGGACTTTACTATGCAGGTGGAACAGCACTGAGTCCACTGAGAACAAAGGCTTTTTGTTTAGCCAGACTTGCCCTGATGCAGGTGCTGGAGTTGGAAGGACGCAGGCTGCGTGTCCTTCAGCTGTATCCTGTCCAGATTATGGGACCTTTTTGCTGCTTGGACTCAACAGCATGACTGCTGTCCAACTTCGTCTGTCAAAGTTAATCATATGGTGATTTGAAGAGGCAGAGGACTAAGTTATTGTTGCAGACGTTTGCATGCAGCTGACACGTGACGGCTCAAGGATCACACATTTCAGTACTACAACTGAGCTAACTTTGGTTAAACTGAAACAATATGCGCATGGGTGTGTAATCTCATTTATTAATTTTCTCTGCATGCTGTCATTTCGTTGTGAATTTTCCTGAAACTAGCCAAGTCGGCTTCTTCCTCACAACCCCCCAAAATGCACCAATTACTCATGCTGAAAACCAGACCGTTGACTCAAAGGGCTTACTAACATACCTGCTGGGGAGACACACCTTGCTGAAGCTCTACGTTTCCGTAATTATGCAACACTATTTGCAAACTACTCACCTGCCTGCACACCGAGGTTAATACGAAACGCCAATTATTTTTCGTTGTGACCGATATACTTAGTTAAACTACTAATCGTGTTCTTGCTCATTTTCTGTTATGGACTCTGTTATGAGCAGCTTCAAAGTTGATGTCTATGCCCAGGTGTGCGCAAACGTCGACCTAAGCTAGTTATTTTGCCTGAACGCATTGTTTACAGTACACTAATTACAGTAAACTAACCGGCGGTTAGTCAACCAGAAGACGAGATTTGATTAAAACTCACCCTTATCAATCTCTATGCAAAAAAAAATGAGGATTTAATTTTGGCCTCGATACAGACAGGCGTAGTTAGCTCATAGAACATGACTGACCAGTTTTTACGAGTCATTCAGGTAATGTGGTACATTTGGCATGAAAGCAATCCAACAAGAAAAGTATTCATGCACAATAAAACCTGTAAGACATGAGATTAGCTAGCAGTGGCAGTGACAATCCACGTATGTTTTACCGGTTGAATAGGTTTATGAAATAGCGAGTAACTTAAAAGATTTGCTGAAAGTTTAACATGAAGGCAAATAACCTTTTGCTTGTTGTTATTAAGAAGGCTTACGCCAGCTACAGAATCGTTTACATGGAGAACAATGTAACGTAAACCTTATTTGAACAAAATGTGCACATTATGTTATATATAAAAGGCAACAACACTAAACTGTCTGATTTCTGGGTGAAATATCAGCAGTAAAAATTAGCCAGCTAGCCAAACAGCAATTACAAAAATGATGTCTGGCTAAACAAGGAACTTCAGCTAGCTTGAGTTGGAGCCGTTCAGGTGTTGAACGGAAAACAGGTGGCAGTGATAAACAGGGTAGTTCAATTGTTAGCCAACTGGCTCACAAGCAAACACCTGTGGGCACCAGCTCTATGTAAACGTGAAATACGGGCCCACCTCCCTACCCACCTGATTCACAACGGCCGTTGCTCAGCCGATGTCCACCGTTTACAGACGCTAGATAAGATTCCACCTCCGGCCAGTGTCCGGTGTTTTAGTTGGCTAGGAGCTCTCTCCTCAAACAAAGTCGAGGGAAATGTAACCAAACCGAAGGCGAGTACTCCCAGGATCCAAGCGACAGCGTTTTTGCCGAGGAAATATCACGTCTGTGCACCGGTTTAAAAGTAAAAACTGCTCCTTCTTTCTCCACCGCTGCGGCGGTAGCCTTGGTGTTTCCTGCTAGGCTAAACTTCACAGCTTGGCTAACTCCTCCCTTATGATGCATTCAAGTGCACCTTGTAAACTCTGGCAAACTCCTACCAACAAATCAAGTCCCGCCCCACTTCCGTGTTAGCTTGCGTCTCGAAAGCTTTCTTAGCTCAGTGCAGTTTTTCATAAATGGCTCCTAATAATTCCACAACTACAGCTCCCATGGGGCTTTGAGCTTGTCCGCTGGGAAATGTGGTTGTCGGACGCTAACAAGTGTTTTGTTTGTTATATGAGTAGATCAATATAGAATATGGATAGAAAATGCCAGTATGATGCCAGAAAGACCAGTGAGGACCCTCTGTCAATGTATGCGTTAATGTAAATGCTTATTTTTAGTGTTCATTGGAAAAGTCTTCTTATTCTACGCTTTTTTCTTGCTGAAATCAGCTTTTAAAAGCACAGAGACTGAACATAGACAAATGTGCTGTAAAACCAGAAGAATGAACTAGAGTATGTCAATTATACAGAAAAGTGCTACAAGTTATCTGGATGATAAAGCAATACATTACTGAGAAAGCGAGAAAAAATATTATTTTTTCTAGCTTAATATTATAGCAATATTACCAGAAAGCAATCTTTTACCTGCATTAACACAATGCTTTTTAATTACCTCCAGTCTGCATAACTGCACAATTTTATTTTTATTTATTTTTTATTGTGGGGAAAAAAAATACAAGCATATAAAGAGGAATTAATCTGTTGTGCTCAGATAGTAGAGATGTGTTGTCAAAAGTCAGGACAGGCTGAGAGCCCGAGCTCCCTCTGAAGGAGTTGTGACGTAGAAAGTTGGGGTTCCACTGTACCGCTCCTGTTGAGGAAAAAAAAACACAAACACACACACAATGAGTACATTAAACCTTTAACCAATGATGAATCTGAAACAAATCACCAGATCTGAGATGTAAGCATTATAATTGCATGTGAGCATCCCTTGTGCATGATGTGAATAACCACAAAGCAGACTGTCCATCAAGAAGGGCTGCAGGACCATTCATTCTTACAGTCATAGGAAGGAAGTTCAGAGAGGGAGCAAGAGGAAAGAACCAGTGGGCTTGTTTTCGCGACTAGACCTTTCCTCTTCAGTCGAGACACATCTTTTCCTCCTCCAAACTTCCTTTACTACTGCTTCCTCCAGACTAAAATTACACAGGCAGTCCATAACTCATCTGACTCCCCTGTAAGGCATTCAAAGGGCACACAGATACAGCCCTCCCACAAGGAAATAGTCTGTTTAATAAAGCGAGAAATGCTGTGGTGACACTACATAGAGTACTGTACTACATAAGCTAAAACACAGTATTGAATTGAGTATTTACAGTATATCATTTACAGAATGTAATAGATCTCAGATGGAACTGCCAGAAGGACAGGACTAGTTAGTTAGCGCCATTGGATTTATCAATACCCAGCACAGTTCAGCGAGTGACATTTCAGAGGCATGGTCACGGTCATTGGTTCTAACATGCACAAACCTCAGTCAGATAAAGCATCTATGAGTCAGGCAGGCTAGAATGACACATTCAACTTAACAATAGAGGGGACAGAGAGGAGGGACGGCAGTTTGGTCATGTTGTTCACAAAGGATATGGCATCACCCTTCAGGTCGCCCACTGACTACACCTACTACAACTCCTCATAAATGTAACTACACATCAGGGCTGCTGCCGCTTCAGAGATACCACGTGTAGACTCCAAGAACTATGATTAGTCATCTTTTGCTGCTTGTTTCTAAAGACTCAGACATGGTTGTTTCTTTGCAGCAACTATAAATTTAGCTTAAAGCAATGGTTTGAAATTTGGGGAAATATACTTATTTGCTGTCTCAGATGAAAGGTTGTTCACTCTCATGTCTGTGCACTAACTGGAGCTCGAGGAGGGAGCTAAGCCTAGCACAAAGACTGGGAACAGTGAGACTGGCCCTGTCGGAGCGGTTTCTTGGCAATCAGCCCGTCTGAGTGACTGAAGTGACAGCTGATTGTGTGTCAACCTCACTGTGACGGTGAGAGTGCAGGAGTTCATTGCGTCTGATGATAAATAGTTCCAGTCTGTAAAGTCCCGTCTGCTTCCAGAGTTTATGGTGAGGTAAGCTAATTGACTCCCAGCTCTAACTCCATAGATAAAAGGTACCAAGTGGATTTTCTGGCCACTAGTGGCACAATGGAGCAAGCTTTAAGATCGGGTATGCACTTCATATTTTTGTGCAGACACGCACACACACACAAGGACTGACAGTTGGTAGCAGAAGTGTGTCAAGAAATGGATTAGCTCAGCAAAAAAAGTAGGGAGGAGGAAGACTGCTAGCATGAAAACATGCAAGTTTCAAATTCTCTTATTTTTTTCAGGGCACAGGGCACTTTCAGATCTGAGAACATGAAATCATTTCCAAATCTTTGCTGTTGTCCAGTAGTTCTGCCACTGCACTGCAGCTCTATTTATAACAATCCTGCACAGTCAGCATGGAACATTTCCATAGCAGACACCTACGTTTAAAAGCCATCACACTAACAGACAGATGAAGCCAGTAATGTTTTAGATTCTATGTCTGAAATGAGCATTTGTAAATACTAATTTCTAATATAACAATTTATTATTTCCTACAACCCCCCCCCCGGTCATAATCTATGTCTTTTACGTTTCCATTACAAAGTTAACCCTAAACCTAACTCATACAAGGTTTGATTAAACAGATGAAGTCCTAGGGATAATTGTTTCAGTTGTGACGAGAAGGAGCCGTCCACAGTCCACCAACGTGGCAGGTTCTGGTGCTTTTAGTTTACGTTCTTTGCCTCGAGCTCAGCACTTGATGAGCCGGAGTGAGGTGCAGTTCAGAATTTCCGCTGGGTCAGGAGTCACCAGATCGACCTTGAATCCTTCAGCCAGAGACACCTTCAGCAGCTCCTCCACAAACCCCTGCATGTCTGTGATTTCACAGGGACTCCAGTGCATGTTCATGATGTCCTCCGACGGTGCGACCTCAGGATTAGAGACAATTAGCCCCCGGTAGCGCTGCTTGTCGTACTGGTCCTGCGGGAGTTCGTCAGGTCTCGGGACCCACTCCAGCTTCAGCCTGTTCTGCCTCGGGTTGCATAGATGGGGGCTAGTGAGACCCTGCGATGTTCTATAAGAGAAGCGCTCACAAAGCAGAGTCAGGAAGGCTCTCCAGGTACAGAAGAGGTCAACTGTGAAGGCTCGCACAGAGCACGTGCGAAGCTCATAGTTTTCTGGCCCATGGCGCAAGTTAAAGTGCAGAACGCGGACCTGGAACGAGAGGGCAGAACATGCTGACTGCACTTTCTCCAGAGTGTGGCACACAAACAAAGAACCAGTCTTTCCATGTTTCTCAACATGCAAACACAAACACAGACACAGACACAGACACACACAGACACAGACACACACACACACACACACACACAAACACACACAGACACACACAGACACACACACACACACACACACACACACACGCTGTATACATGCAAAACATTAGCTCAAAAGGTTAGTGAGGACCAGTATTTTCTAAAGTTTCACAATTCTCCATTGAAGGTCAATTTCAATTCTGGTCATAGGAAAAGTTCAACATTTTCATGTCTGTATGCGAAAGATGAAGCTACTGTCAGCAGCCAGTAACTTCACAGAGCACAAAGGCTGGAAACAGCGAGCCTGGCTCTCCAAAGCTGATAAAATCTGCCTACTGGCCTCATAAAGTTCCCATGAAACACAAGGCAGAGTGCAGCTAAAAGGACCGATAATGTTAGCTGCATGGCTAACTGAGCTAACGGCAGCTACAGTCAGATGATCCAGTTTCAACAAAATCAGTGAATAAAGTTGTTTTTGTACAGTGATTAATGAGGCCTGGCCCTCAGTTAGACCCAGTTAGAAAAAGGCTATTTATAGGGCACAAAATTAGCATACACCCCAACTACAGGATGTCATCAGTCATCAACATTTTTTTTTAGCTTTCTCCAGGAAATGACAAACTGTAAAATGTTTTTTTTTTTTGCCATTGTTGGGTGAGATACTGGTGTACAGGTGATGTCTCACAAAAGAGGTGATGAAACACTTAAACATCAATTTTGATTTCATGGGAACTTTAACGCACTTCTAACGCATGCTGAGAGCTCACTGATTAACATGTTCTTTGTCATTTGGTTAATCTACACAAAATCTGGGTCTAATCACGTCTAATGGGCTATATGGATAAACTTTGGAGGAAATTTGATTATAAGGCTCTTTCAGACAGAGAGCAGCTGCTGCCGATACCTCAGTTGTTTCCAGCAGGTGAGCTCCAACACAGGCCGCTTTCGCCGACCTGAATCTGTGACGGCGTGCAGCATGTAAACAATAAACCACACTCAACCCAGTCCATTTGCCTGTGAGATGAGAGTAGAGCTGGTGAACAGCAGCAACCAGTAGCGTATGGTACAGGTTGTTATGGTAGGATAACTGGAAGCTGCAGCAGTGAGGTTGCATGAGGTCATAGCTGTAAGTGCTCGCTGTCTGAAAGTGCTTTATGGATCAAATCACTGTGTATCATCCTACATAGGTGTACTGTGTTTTAAATCAGTTTGTCAGGTCTGATTACACTAATTATACCTTCTACAGACAACTCTACAGTAGCTCTGAATGATAACGACTGTCTCCATGGTGGACCGCCTCGTCAATATCTCCTCTTTATGTAAACTCAAATAATGGGCCTCATGTAAGACAACATTTTCTTACTCTTACCCTGAATCTCTCATACTTTTCTTTTTGGTTTGCTTGTGTTCACCACACTCTACTGGACAAACTTGCTATAAATTGCTAGTTTCAGCCTGATTGATGTCATCATGTGGTGGACGTTCATTTTCGTGACTGTATGTAAGTTTCATTCCCAAGCAAAGAGAACAAATTTAGCAGTGACAATTACAAATTCCAAATACTAATACAGCTGTCAATGTGTTGTCAGCAGCGCTGTACTATGACAGATGTAAAGAGAATATTATGCAGCAGTTCATGTCACACTGTCAGCTGTTATTATTGATTTGCCACATTCCCCTGACATCAATCTGCAGAAACACCCCGAGGCTGCTGTCAGCATGACAGAGGTTTCCTATTTTCCGAACTGGCGAGATGTAGCCTTTAAGCTGCTGGTGCCAACAGTGGCAAGAATTTCCTCAAAACCTCTCAGATTTTTGTTATTATATATTATTATTATTGTTATGTTTTACTTGATTTTTGCCAGCATATTTAGATTCACTGACATGAAAGCCACAGATCTGAACCCCTCATGCCACTTTAGGACAAATTTGTTCTTCCAACCTGCTCTTGCATGAGGCCCACTGACTTGATTCATTGTCAGACAGACATCCTGGTCTAACTTTAAAATACGTACCTTGGAATCAACATTCACCATAATCATGGCTCCTATTGGCCCTCCTCTAAGGCTGAGAGGCACGGATGCCTCATAGTGGCGAATCTCCTCCAGCAGGGGGCGTATTTGGAAGAAATCGGCCTCTCTCCGCAGCAGTGCCAGCTCTGAAAAGCCATCCGGCAGGTCCAGGGAGCTGGAGCGCAGGTAGTTCAGAATGTACCTGAACACTTTTCCATCACGGTCTATGAAAACATGTCCTCTGTTGTCTCTAAGCACTGGGATTTGTCCAGTGAACATAGCGCCTAGCATTGAGTCACGGCAGCGTGTCAGAGTGTCCCGGGTTGTAGTATAAATTTCTCCCCCGACATTCAATGATACCGGGTCCTGGAGAGAGTTCCTGTTGTCGTCCGGTGAGTTCAGGTTCAACATCTTGGAGGCGAAGCAGTGATTTCTGTGATCCTGAGAAGCCTTCTCTGATGTTGTTGTCGAAAGGAGAAGGATCCTTCTGCTGTGGTCAGGAATGCTGAGGACGGAGGGATGTGGAAGTTTCAAGTGTTCCTTTTGTTTCCAAGAAAGATTTGTTTCCTTTGTCAGCCAGCGAGCCACAGCAGTAGCCAGGATACCACCAAGTTAGGAAAGATGGAAGGAACTTTGCCAAGTCTGCTTCCAAAGCTGAAGATTCATAAAACGGGAGTTTCGAGGCGATAAAAGGATGCTGTTCTTTACCTTCTCACTGTTTCCTCAAAGCAGCTGTGCTGTCCTTACAAACGCCTGTTCCCCGTGACTTTCTGTGGTGAAGTTTACATCTTTGTTGACGTGTCTCCTGCAGGATTCTGAATGCCAACAGCAGGCCTTCAGTCTGGCTGTGTTAAAGCAGAAAGGCAGCAGGGCCACAGTGACCAGACCAGCATGCTAATAACTGGACACTTCTGGCTCCGTCTCCACGAAGCTCTCTTTTATTCTCAGCTCAAACCCCCTGATCTCACACACACTCACACTCACACTCACACACACACACACACACACACTGTGGAGCTGTCTGAGCAAGACACGGGGGACTGGGCAATTTGTCTGACATGCCCCCCCCTTAAAGTGACAGCCAGAACACTGAGAAGTGCTTTTTATTCCCAGTGAACACATGAACAATGTCCGGAGGGACTTTTGATTTTAAATGCCCTGAGGAATGCAAAGATTTTCCAGAAAACAGAATCATAAAAGCAGGAAAGTTGACAGCAAAACTGACTCTGTATTGTATTATATTGCAGGAAGAGAATAATGAACTACCACTGCTGCTGCTACTACTACAACTACTGTAGTACTGCATGTTCAGGTTCAAGGTATAATTAGAAACCTGAGGCATCTGATGGCTGTCAGGTGTAATATTTTAGGTCACAAGAGATGGATGACAGGTGATGATGTTAAACCCAGGAGATCATGTGCTTTCAGATCAGTTTATCAATGAAAACTATGAGAAAAACATTCTTTAATGACGAAAACTAAGACTAAATGAAAAGTAACCTTTGAAATGAGAACGATGGTGAAATGTATTATATTACAATATAAGACAAATGGTAACTATTTCCCATTTTAATGCAAAGTCTTATTCAGCGGCGTGCATGCATCTGCAGAGTCAAACACCACAGCTCCTCATTAGCGGCACAGTTTCCTGTGCCTCACAAAATACCTCTTGTTCAGAAGTTGATTTAGCGGTTTGACCTGCGTCTTACATTCAGCAATGTTCTGTCTGTCAGTAATGTGATCTGATATTCTAGGAAGAAACAAATCTATGGACTAAATTCATCTACAATCCACTAAGAATTACACAAGGAGCAACAGAAAATCAGCTGAGACAAAATGATGTTTGCAAAAAGGTTAAAAAGCGAGTGTAACAGTGTCAAGTGCCGTGCATGTGGATGAAACTCTGATAATTCTGTCTGAAGTCTTCCTGTGGATACTACGTTAGCAGAGAAATTGACCTTTTAAAGTTAGCTTTTGCCTGATATCAGCATATCTGTACCTACAAGCTTCCCACATACGGATTTAAAAATACTTTACTGATGATAATAATCTACATACAGTATATGATGTATGCGTGCGCTTTTTCCAACCTGTATGTGGAGTATCGTCCTGTCAATGGCGTGGGCCTGTAGCAAAGTCACAGTGCATCCGCCGAAGCCTCCACCTGTCATCCGGCTGCCGAACACCCCCTCCACCTCCATGGCTGCAGACACCAGCTCATCCAGCTCCCTGCAGCTCACCTCATACAAGTCTCTGACACAGGGACATCAAGTTATCACGCACCTGCCCCAGTCTGCCCTGAACAGTGACTCTCGGGCAAACAGATGCGATACGGCTGCTTTAATTGTACCTCAGGGAGTTGTGGCTCTCCACCATCAGCTTGCCAAACTCTTTGTAGGCTCCTCTCTTCAGGGCTTCAGCAGCCTGGACAGTTCTGTCTATCTCCTCAATCACATGACGAGCTCTTCGATAGGTTACATCATCCAGTCTGCTCCTTGCCTCTGAAACGAAAGTACTGGATGTTATAGCCCCTGGAATTAAACTGTATGTATTTTTACAGTCTGAAGATCTGCTCTGGATATTAAATGTTGTGTGTAAAAACTATACTTCACACCCTCCAGGTCCTTCATGGAGGCATCTCTGAGACTGTCCTTCCCCAGGATGGAGGCAGCTTCCTCACACTGTCTGCGTCTCATGGGGTACTCACTGCCGGTCAGAGAGTGTTTCACATTGGAGTTGGTGATGAGAATGACCAGGCCGGGGTCTGACAGAGGGACAGGGGTGGCCTCCAGGGACCTGAATGAAACCACCAAAAGTACATGGCTGATAATGGTGGATGTACATGCGCAGAATTTCCTGCGTTTGTAAATGTTTCGGTAAAACATACCTGCAGTCAATGAGCAAAGCATGGCCCTCCCTGCCGAGGACAGACACAAACTGATCCATAATGCCACAGGGTACGCCAGCATGAGTGTGTTCTGCCTGCTGACAGGCTACTGCTTTGGATACTTTGTCTCCATCATCTGTGGAAGAAAGTCAAAGATGGATACATCAGCTGCAGCAGAATTTCAACATCAGTTTATGTTAACACCAATACATCAGTTTGCTGGTACGTCCAATTAGTCTTTCTGTGAAAATCACTGGACGTCATCCGTCTCTAACATAATGAAGACTCCTTCTTGACTGCACTTACTGAATGTTAATCACACTGATACACACATTGTAGTCTCTGTAATCAGATTCTGACCTGGCTTGAGCTGCTGCAGGAATGTGTAGAAAGCCACCTCCAGAGAGGCAGAGCTGGACAGACCTCCTCCCAGGGGGACACTGCTGGCTATTACCGCCCTGAAACCTGGGACAGGAGGAGCTGAAGTGTTCCAGCCGCAGAGAATGAACACATTAAATATCTTCTTGTGTCCAAACAAGAAAAGATAATATATTTGTGAGATTAACAAGCTTATGCTTTACATCTGTTCTCCTTCATTTTAACAGAATATGATTCACTACATGATGTGAAAAATGAAAAATAAAATGCTCTTAAAAATAATGTGTTTCTAAATTATAAGACCCTTGTTTTTGTAGCTGCATACAGTCATTGTTCATTTGTTTACCTCTGTAATGCTGTATAACACCCTTCACATAGTTTGCCCAGCTGGGTAAGCCTGGAGACAGCGGTGATCCATCAGTGGGCAGGCTGAAGTCCACCCTTTCAGGCTCGTCAGCATCCTTAGCTGCTGTTACCACGGTAACATCCCGGCCAGAGGTTTGCCTCCCGACCACCACAGTCACCAGGGGCAGAGCCTGGGTCAGCAAACACGAAAAGGCCCACACAGATGAGTGCTTATCTTTTCCTCTTCATGACAAAGAGGATCCCTAACCCTGACCTAACCCTAACCTCAAAGGAAATGTCTTTCCAAACTCCATTTAAAACATTAATAAATAGACATAAGTTTCATTCTTATTGATGGTTTACAGAACTGTAGTACATGTGCCAATCCTTAGCTATTCGACATGCACATGATCCACCAAACATTAGATGAAATCTCGAGTTTTTACAGCACTATTGTTAGTGTAACACTGCAGAACTGTGAGAAAAGTTGTATTTTTGCATGAACTTATTGTTCCTGGGTGCAGTGCATGCACGCCGAACAGCAGAGAGAGACTCCTTCTAGATTTCTGAAGAGGCTCGGAGTTATGTCATGAAAGACCGACAAGTCAACAAGCAAGGGAACATTTAAGTGGCAGATTTTTGAATGACATTTGGTGGGACAAACAGTACTGTTTCCCTTCACCCAGTCATAAAGTTACCATTGGAAGTACAAATCCCTGGTTGTAGTCCGTGTGCTCCCCTATCAGGTTGACTCTTCCAGGAGCACAGACCGCCGTCTGAGGAGCCTCTTCGCCGAACACCTGGCCATACAGACGGCGAGCCTGCCCCACCAGCTCGGACACAGACGGAAAGGAACTGGCCATTGAGCAACACACAGATTTCAACCGCTACTTCTAACGCAAATTATGGCAACGACAGGATGAAACATGCGCGCAAAATCCGCCGAAATGATCCTGACAACTTCTCACAAAAAGCGTTGACTCGTGTAATCGACGGCTGGGGCTTTTGACATGTCAGGTGATTTTATTTCCTGGTTCTGTGGCAATAGAGTTTGTTGTGAGGGTTTGATTGGTGAAAAGACGTCACATGACACATCACTTTGCAACTTCAGCTCGATTATTTGCTGAATGAGTGGTCCATATGAGCCAGATAGAGATCAGGATAGACTTTTTCTGGCACAGCCGTGGCACTTTTTTCACTTGTCTCAGTTTCCTCTCCTTAATAAATTTAAAAAAAAAAAAAAAAAAAACCTCCCCTTTACCTTAGCAATTAATGCAGCAGCTGCCTTTGCACTGAAGGAGAAAGGTGGAGGACTCAAAGCCTCTGCAGTCCTGGACACTACGGGTGGCGCTCTCTCTGTGCAGCAGCATCGTCTCTCAGCCTGTGGTTGGAAAAGTAATGTGATGGTGGCACCTGGTGGCCGATGTGTTCAAAGGAGCTGTTCAGCCATGTATTACCCGTTCAGACATTGTGATGAAAGGAAAACAAATGTATATAGAATAATTTGTTGACAGTATTATTGTTAACAGTTATTTGTCCCGTGCATAAAAGTTAGTCAGATGTTCGTTACACACAGCTTTGTTTGCACCAAGGAAACCTTCACATGCAGGATGGAACATCTCCAGACAACAGCAATACTTCTCATCAATAGAGGAATAAGCAAACTCAGCAGCTGCTAAGGGCCTTTTACCCTCCATGGAGCCCCCAGAGGAGCAAACGTGAAAACCTCTGCTTAGTTGTGTCATCATTTCAATACTGAAGTAATATTGTTATTTTTTTCCTGTTTTGAGTTTCCTTAAAAGGAAATTGACCTGAAATTACATTTATCAGGTTCATCTATAAAGAATATTCCTTTATGAAGAGAAGAGGAAGTGTTGTTGTTGTTGTTGTTGTTGTTATTGTTGTGCTGTGTGAGGAAACAAGCCATTTAGGGCTTCATTGTGTTTTAATCCTCGATGCTTGTAACTGCTGCTGCTATTCTGTATTTTCAACTGTCAAATAATTTCAATCAATGATGCTCAAAACAAAATCACATGGGTTTGATCTTAAGCAGGCAAACCATATAAAAGGTATCAGTGTGTTTCTCTATTGGTGGGCTGCTACTGACAAACGGGTTTTTGTCCATGGTAGTTTTGCTTCAAACTTTTTTTTAAAACACTCCTTTTGGATACACTAGACTAAAAGATGTGTGTGACCTCAGAATAGTTAATAATAAACTTTTTTGCACAGCACCTTTCATACAGGAGTTGCAGCTCAAAGTGCTTTACATGAAAGGAATCACATGCAGAAAAGACAGAAAGGACATAAAAACAGATCATGCAAAACACGATTGAAATAAGGATGAAAATAAAAAATAAAGACAATGCATAAAACTGCACAGTGAAATATCAAAATCTAGGTAAAAATAGAGTAGAATAATGATAACAGGATGGACATTAAAAACAGATAAAAAGTGAATGTAGAAGAAGATGGAATAAAGGCAAACATCATTTTAAGAGAAGTGCAGCAGAGGATAAGTGTGAGGCAAAGCACTAAATCAATCCTGAATGTCACAGGAAACCAGTGCAGAGCAGCTTGAACTGGACTAATGTGCTCTCTCCTCTTGCTTCTCGAACCAAGCTGCAGAGTTTTGAATGAGCTGAAGTCTCAGCGTTTTTTTCTGGTAAATACTGTGTTACAGTAATCAAGTCGACTTGAAATAAAGGCATGAATCAGTTTTTCAGCATGTTTTTGTTTAGAAATTGTTGTACTTTCGCTGTTTCTAAAGGGGAAAAAAGAAGTTTTAGTCACCTTGTTGATGTGGGATCTGAAGCTTAGATCTGAGTCTAGGATAACACCGAGACTTGCAACCTCAGATTTCATTTCCCCAGATTAAATATCACACCATTTTCTTCAGGCTTACAGTCAGCAGCCACCTGTTGTAACTGGTTGGTTTAGGATCCAATTGCAGTACCACTGGTACACAGAAGCCACTTTCACTGACTTCGATCTCAGGCATGAGCCAAACATTCAGCAGTCACTGACTGGCAGAGATCCAGGAAGTGCAGGGCAAAACACTGAATCAGATACTGAAGGCAGAGGTATTTACCGGAGAACGGAAGATCAGGTGAAGTCACAGGCAGGCAGGACCGGTAATGAGAGATCAGTCCAAACATGAACGCTGGAGAGTCTTCCATGATGTGAAGAACAATCTGGCACTGAGTGAGTGTGGCAGAGCTGCTTAAATACTGGACCGATTGGGAATGAATCTGAGGTGTGTGATCAGGTGAGGGGGCAGGTAGGCGTGGCTGGACAGGGGAGTGGAAAGGTACAGACTGAGCAGGTGAGCAAGGAAATGTGACACCTGTACATGATGGCTCAAACTGATTAAGTTTAGCTTCACGTCAGTCTACAGTGGAATGTTTGGCTGCCTGTTACGACGCAATAATAACGAGTCTGTGTGCAGACTCATCACCGTCTCAGCCTCGTCTGAGTTATAGTTGACTGGAGGGACTGCTGAAAAAATCATTGGTGCCAACCTGCCCTCCATTCAGGACTGACACACCTCCAGAAACAGAGCATCACTGCAGACGCCTCACATCCTGGACACACGTTCCATCTTCTCCCCTGTGATAGGTGCTACAGATCAGTGCCAAAACAACCAGACACGAAGACAGTTTCTACCCACACAACATCCCGTGACTGCACACAGTGTACACATACATACATTGTTATTGTGTTTATTGTTTACTGCCTCGCCATTCTCTGTATATACTGTTAATTTTTAGATTTTTGTACATTTTTTTTTCCTCTGATTTTCATAATTGAAGTATAACCTGAAGCAGCTGCTTTTGAACAGCTCCAAAGTGTGTGTGTTATTATTGAAAAGGAAGAAAAAGGTTAAACATGTGACTATTTAATATTCAAGTTGTTGCTTTGGTGTATTGACAATCATACCTATGCTGTTTACAGTAAATTCTAAAAAAGAATGCAGTGAGAAGAAACTATGCAAGACAAAAAAAAAAGACAGTCTCAAACAAATGAAAAATAAAAAATAAAAATAAACTGACGACTGACTCTCTAAAGAGCTGTATTCTTACAGACAGAAGGTCAGTAATCCAGTGTTGTCCACTGTCAAGTCTTCTTACAGCGTGACAGCACTTTGTAGCGACTGCAGTCGGTGGAGGGAGCCCTCTCTGATCCCCAATAAAGTGCATAGCAGTAATCAAGCCAAGAATAGATAAAAGCATGGACAACTTTTTTTAGATCAACATTTGATTCCTAAGACCAAATTTTAGAGATTAAACTGAGCTGGAAGAAACATGAGCAGCAGCAGCAGAACACAGTCAGACCTGCTGCTCTAACTGAAACTGCCCCACAAATTTAGATTTTTTCCTCCTCCACCAGACAAGGGAAGAGGCTGGAAGAAGCCACCATATGTACTGATCTTGTGAGCCCAAGGGATATTTTTCATGTTTTTACTTCATCTGAGTCTCATGCTGTCACACTGAAATGTCATGTATCCATTCTGCAGTTATTGTTCATAGACCACTAAAGCATTGCCCAGTTTTCTTGACTGAATTCTCTGAGCTGTATGGATGTGGTGGAAATGGCATGTGGTGAACAACAAACAAAGCCAAAACCAGCCAAACCGACCAAAATGTCCCAGGAAAGAGAGTGCTTTAGTTGTCTCAGGTGGACTTGGTCTCCTCTTATGATTCCTCCCTCCTGCTTTTCTACTTCTCTTTCTCGCTGTTCCTGTTGGACATGCAGTCTTCCTCTGAGCTTTAACTATGGTGGATGTTCATGTAGCTCTCCTCATACTGTCCTGCTGTACTGACTGTCATTTTAATAACGTGTCTCCTTTCATTCGCGCTGTTAGACGAGGAGTCTGAGTCCCCCTGGTCCACGTCTGAGCAGTCTGAGCCCCGCTGGTCTGTGTGTGAGGGTCCACGTCTGAGTGGGCCGAGTCCCAATCGTCCAAGCGCTCCAGTGTCTCTGTTACTGGAGTTACTGGTGTTTTCCTGGTTGGATGCCACAGCGTCCTCCCGACCACCGAGGATACCTGGAAACAGAAAAGTGTCAGTAACAGAGCACTTGAGCTACCGCCGAGCTCAACACTTCTGCTTCTGCTTGTTATATTACTTCCACTATTACTGGTACTGCTACCAGTAGAAGTACAAGTACTCAGTGTAAAGACTCAGTAACAGATGTAAAGAGCTTCAGGAGGGTCAAACAATGCTCCATCAATGCTCCATCAAATATATGTTTCCTGTTGTTCACACACTAGTTCAACAAACTAATATTAGTGTGCAGATTGTGGACATTTGTTTGATCTGCTGCTCAGTTAAAGTGATGAGATGTAACAAATCAATTTGACATAATTAACAATGACAGTGGAGGAGTGATTATAAACTCATTAAAAAGGATTTGGAATATTAACAAAAGACCCTCTTGAAGCTCCTTCCTTCATTTAAATTCTTTGTTTTATATTTTAAAGGGTGAAGTGCCTGATATTATTTAGTTTAATTATTCTACACAAATCTCATGAAAAGACCAAAACCAATGACGCATCAGTCCGTCTCCATACTTTCTGACTTCTCTGCTCTGTATATGCTCCTCAAACCCAAATCAACTGGTTCCTGCTGATGAAGAAGTGTTTAAAAAGGACTGTTCAACACAAATGACTGATGAAATGTCTTTTTTAAATTATTTTTTCAATGAGGTTTTCTCTGGAAAGCAGAGAGTAAAAGGTGTTGGAATATTTCATCTAACTTTTGTCCCTCAGGGTTTAAAAAGTAAAATAATCTGCAGGTCTTGCAGACGTTTTAAACAAACTCTTCAACACAAACGAAGAAGGAGAAAGGAGAGTTGAGAGACCTTCATTTCCGATCTATACACTAATGCTTTGTGTTGTTTTTGGAGATGAGCTGTCACTGTGACTCAGTAACAGGAACAACAGTAAGAGAAGTAAAGGGCTTCAAGAGGGTCTCACCCACCCTGACCCTAACCCTTTGGAAATGTTCCATCCAGACACACACTTCCTGCTGCTCAGACTGCAGTGCAACGACAGAACGAGACACCAATTTAACGAGAAACCTGACACTGGCCGATGATGTCGTACAGTTCATTAAGATGCTCGTCAGTGAACACGCTGAGATCTGAGTCAATAAGAGAAGTCATGTGAACACAACATTTGATTTCTCTTGTTCTTCAGCCGTTCTAACATAAACACAGAAGGAAAAAAGGATTTGAATGGAACATTTCCTCGAGACCCTCTTGAAGCCCTTTACTTCTTTTATCATTATCAAACTTCCTGAAACTCTTAAATTGCAAATTTATAATTGCTGCTATTCTATGTTTATATATTTAATTATTTTTTTTAAGAACATTCTTTTCTCTTAGTTTTATTCTCATCCTTATTCTTCTTTATTGTATATATTTTCTGTTTACGTGTGTGTTTAACCTGCTGCTGCAACAAAAGAATTTCCCAAACTGGGATCAATACAGTAAAGTCTAAGTCTAAAGACAATTGGAAGGAAAAAAAAGTCAGTGGACCTTTAATGGCTGATCTAAATCCTAACAGATATACTAAACTGATCAATGCTTCACATACACTTCTTTAAAAAGAAGAAATGAGAAGTTTAAAGTCTTATCATCACTAATCTATAACCTAAACTTAACATGACTTATGTCCAACCTAATCTTCTCATTATCTCCAGGCCTACAAACTACTTATTGTTCACACTATTGATGAACCTGCCAAGTTCTTCCTTGATTAATCAATGAACCATTTGGTCAATAAAAAGCCAGAATCTAGCGAAAAATCACCATCACATTTCAGTGCAGAGTGACGTCTTCAAAACTCAAAGATATTCACTTTAAAATGATACAAAACAGAGAAAAGCTGCAAATTCTCACATTTGAGAAGCTGTAACCAGCGAATGTTTGGCTCTGTTCATTAGAAAATTACTAAAAAAAATACTAATAGCTGCAAACTAATGTTCTGGCAATCGACCCAATGATTGATCAACAAAACTTTGCAGCTCTGCGTATCGATCTGCTTAACTTATCACAACTTATCTACAACATTAACTTATTACTATATATCCTTAACTTATCATTACTGATCTAAAACATAAACTTATCACTTAGAAATATACAAAACTTATCACCACTTATCAATAAACTGAACTTACGTCTATATCCTTATCATTACTTATCTAAAAGATAAACTTATCACTTATACATTCACCAAACAACACTGATCAATAACTTAAACTTATCACTTATACATTCACCAAACAACACTGATCAATAACTTAAACTTATCACTTATACATTCACCAAACAACACTGATCAACTTATCACTTATACATTCACCAAACAACACTGATCAATAACTTAAACTTATCACTTATACATTCACCAGGGATTGAACCCGGGACCTTCTAGCTGTGGGTGCTAGGGGGCGTGTCCTCCACCATGCCTTCCGTGCCTGCTGCCCTTTAGGAAAAGGGGCCTTTCTGTGTGGAGCTTGCACGTTCTCCCCGTGTTCACCTGGGGTATCCTCCATAAAAAACCCCCACTAAAAACAAGTAAGAAGATCACCACCTGACCAATGGTGACAAAAAGGAACTGGGTCCCCGGACGCCGCTGTCGGCTGGCAGCCCACCGCTCCTGGTCTGCCGCGGGGGAAGGACTTACCAGGATGGGTCAAATGTGGAGGAATAATTTCACTAAATGTGGCATGTGCATGTTGTGTTGTGATTAATAACGTATGTTCTTCTTCTTCTTCTTCTTCACCAAATGACACTTATCAATAACTTAAACTTATCACTTGTACATTCACCAAACAACACTGATCAATAACTTAAACTTGTATCTAAACACTTAACTTATCACTACTTTTTTTGTTTGTTTTTAGTTTTTCAAAGGAGGAAAGTAAAGAGTTGGACAGAAAGATGGAGAACATGTGTGAGTGAGTGGCGGTGGAATTGCCACGAACGATACTTTACCTGCTCCTCCAGCTCAGCCCGGCCCTTTACCTGTGAGGGGTCTTACATCTCCGGGCTGAAAGGAGAATCGTTCCACCATGCACTTACCTCTGCCAGCACCTCCCGTGCAGTGGCAGGTGGAACCCAGGGGGGCATGCGGACGGAGGGTCTGGGCCCACTGAAGACAACCTCCACATCGAAGAGGCCCTCTCTCAGTCTGCGGGCTCTCGCCTGCCGCTCCCTCTGCCTCCTCCTCCTCCTCCTCTCCCGAGCCTGTTAGAGAGACGGACAGAGGAGAAAAAAAGAAACAGGTCAAACTTCTTCAGTAAGAAGACAGAGAAGTCATTAGGGTGGAGGGAGAGCCTGGAGGTCACTCCGCCAACACAAACACCAACACCATTCACAAGTCACTGATATTTTCTTCAAGCAAAAAAACATTCACATCAAGGTTTTCGATTCTTAAATGTCGACCGGCATTCTTCAGTCATTGACTTGTCTATTTTCCAGCATTACTAGAGGCCACCTCTCCAGAGGGCAGCTCTCTGTGTGTCTTCATGTCAGCAGAGTGTTTGAGGTGGACTGCTCACCTGCCGCTCGGCAACCTCCAGCAATCTACACCGTGGGCCACGGGTGGACGTCCGGGGCCTGAAGCCCCTCTCTGGGCGGACAGGAATCACCTGCAAGCCAGAGGTGGAGGGCAAGGGGCTGCCACTCCTCTCTGGCTGGGCAGGGGCCACCTGCGAGCCAGAGGTGGAGGGCTGGGGGCTGCTCTCCTGCTCTCTCCTCCTCTTCATGGGTTGCTGTCACAGAGATGGACAGAGGGCAAGAAAGACGGAATTAGGACAAGTTTGTTCAGTTCAGTCTCTCTCTGACTGATGCTGTACAGTTGGATAAATCTATGTTTGGCATCAAACCCAGTTTTTCTGGTATCAAAAATAAAATCCCTTTCTTGAAGAATAGTGTTTTTTCATACAACTTTTTGGATTTGTCTTTAATTGAGACAGTATCTGCTATCATAATAAAATAAAAAATGAATTTGCAAACCTTTGTTACCTTATGATCTTTAAAAACATTAACTTCTGATTCTTTTGACCTTATAGATTAGAGGACATTGACCCTTTTCAATCTTTAAAACTCTGACAGAGCTCCATACAAACCATCTGTCCAGTCTCTGGTGAATTTGTCTCTTCTGTAGAAATCCACATGAAATGTGACTTACCTTCAAATCTTTGCTTAGTACAGATCAGGATTTGACACATTCAAAGGCTCTGCTCTTAACAGCTGCCTCTGGTCCTCACCAGACACTGCAAGGGAAATATTCTCCAAATACCTGGTATTAAAACAGTTATGTGAACAGTTTCAGCTGCTAATGAAGAGAAATTAAATATGAGGAGTTTTTAATTCGCCATTTCATGCTGCACTGAAAAGCACTGAAGGTGTTCACTTATGCTAAGTACATGATAATGTGCAGTATGCAATATTGTATTTGCTCCAACCTGTGTTTGAAAGATAAAACATTGTCAGTTTGTTTGATTACTTCATTATTTTGCATGCTTATCTCTGTCTTTGTCAAATTTCAATTATTTAGCCTAACAGTTACACTGAAATCTTTGTCATTAAGCTAACATTAACGTTAGCTAACTAAAGCTACACTAAATTCACTAAATTCATTCATTTTCAGCTTCAAATGTACTCACAGTGTCCAGTAAAAGCCTAAGAAATACTTCTTTGAAGAACTAGTGTTACTGTTGTCAACTTTTTCATGATTTAACTTCACACGAAAGTCCTGAATTTGAACTTGCAACCCTCGTCGGCTAATATTAATGTTAGCTAACAAGCTACAAAACCAACGGAGAAGGAATAAAATGATTTTCAGTGATTTGAAACGATTAATATTCTTACCTTTTCCGTGTCCAAGCTGTAAATCAGCTGAAGTGAAGTCTGTCGCTGCTCCTTCGATGTCCTCTCTGGTCGCTGGTTCTGCGTGTCGCTGCTAGCTCTCAACTTTCCTCTGTCACCTGTCGCTCGCTCTCTAATTCTGTCTCTCTCCACGTAAAGGTGATGAAATGGTGCCTGTTGCGTGCGAATTCTTCTATAACATGGCGGCCAGAGAATCCTCTGCCCTGGTCATTATTTGGCTTTAAAAAATAACAATAAATTAAATAATAATAACAGCAATAATAATAATGGAAACCTAATGTAAAATGTAAAACGTTGTATAATAATTTCACTCATTATCTCCTCTCTCATTTTAAAATATTGTAACACTGGATTTAGTGGTTATTTTTCTCTCTTATTCTTATTCTCATTCTTATTCTTATTATTTATCAGCCTTAAGAAAAACTTGAGGAAGAACCTGACAGATGTTCCTGTTGTAATTTTAAGTTCAGCAACAGATTAATGGTCTCTGTGATACTACAACCCGAAATTACACAAAATTAACAAATGAACATCGAATTATAAAATCAAATACCCCCTAAATAACTAAATAAACAAGTTTTCAAATATGTATCCAAAATAAATCATTATCCAATGACATAATTGCTGTCTATTTGAAGGCTGGCATTTCAATTTATTTACACAACTTTCTTCTTCTTTTCTTTATTTCATGTTGTATTTAATTGATACTCACTTGTCAATCTACCTATGGGGCGGGATCCGGCTCAAGATGAACTGTCATCACTTTGATGATAATAGATTCTTTTTTTTATCTCAGCAGGTCAAATTTCACTTCATCCAACATGTTGCTTTACAACCAAATTACACTGACATCATCAGCACTTTGGCTGTACTTTGGGTTTACTGCTAATTCCCAAATGTTAGCATGCTAACAAATGAAACATGTGTTAGCATTTGCCTCAATTGAGCCACTGTGCCTCAGTGCAGCCACACAGGGCTGATCGCATGTGGCTGTACACTCACTTAGTCGTGTTTAAATACCAATGCCAGACTTTTTACAGTGGCATTTAAGATTAGCCAAGGCTTAAGTGACGAATAAACAGCAGAAGCAAGACTCACCGTGAGCCTCCTCGTTGGTCTCCTAAATGTCTTTGGCCCCTGTGAAAACACATCCTTCTGTAAGCTCAGACAGAGCCTCAATTCCAGCAGAGCCTTGCAGTGTATGTAATATATAAAGCTAAAGTGTGTGTTAATTTTCTTCCGTCACAGCTAAACCACAGACTTAGTGGTATCACATAACCTGATCAGCGATAATCAGATGACCTGATAAGTTTATCACAGTCTGCTGAAATCTGCACTCTGATCAGTCTGCTCACATCCAGTCTAAGGTTTTTATTGTCTGTGTAAATTCATATGCACAATGTGTGTTATTTGATATTGTCAGACCAGAGCTGAAGAAGAGATTGTCCGTGATTCAGAAAACTCTGTTTTCACTGGAGGCTACATTTTGGACACTTGAACGGGCTTTTAGGCCTTTAAATGTTTAGATCTGTCGTTGCTCATCTGTCGGAGGACTTACACAATTGAAGCACATACTGTAAATGTGACCTGCTGCTGATGTGGGCCTTTGAAACCAATTGAAACAGCACATGTGATTTCAGCTACACTGCTCTTAAAGCATTTGTTGAACTAGAGGAAAACAAAGGAAGAACCACTTAACTCTTTTTTCACACTGCTTGATAGAGAATAATTTGTCTATTACACTGCTGTAAGTGTTGGAAACAGTGCACGGATAGAGAGCAAGGTATGTTTCAGTGAATTCAGGAAAGGTATTGCATGAAGGGATTTGGTATTATGGCTATGAAACAGCCTTTAAAACAACATGTATGGAAATGCATTTTCAGAAAATATAACTGAACAGTTAAATGAAATAAAATGTTTGAAAAACTTCATCAATAAGAATATTTTCCAGTTGTTTTGGAGGCTTTAGTGGCTCGTCAAATATTTCCTAGAGATGTGGTGGTGTAATGGTTTCAAACACAAACATGTCCTGTTTATTTCTTTATGATACAGAAGCATTGGAACTTTATTTAACAACAATAACTAAACTGTAGGAGTGTTTCTGTCAAACACTTACACCCCCTTTACTACAAATATGCTTCTCTTTTGTTTACCTGTCCTTGATACAGACTGGTGTGTGCACAAGTTTTAACCACAAGGCTGTTTCACATGCCTTTGCAGGAGGAGGAAGATTTATCTGAACTTCTCTCTGACATACAATTAGTGACATCACAAATATTGTGAAAGCCAATCATGGTCCAATATTTCATGCAACATACACAAGCATCATAGCGAGAGTTGAAACCCCCTGGAACTGGAGACAGGTGGCATCAAGCAACCTGACAGACGATGAAGCTCGCAGCTTTCTCATGTTTATGAAAGCACCAGAATCAGGAGAGAGTTCAGGTTTTCAATTTCTAATAGGAAGTATATGTTGAAATAAAATACAAACATCCTTTAAATGACTGGTATGTTTAGATGTGTTTTATCTGTAGACAGGTGACACAATAGACATTGAAATTGAATTTACCTTTATACATAAAATAAATAAGTAAAAACTGTGCAACTTATCCTTCTGGCTGCATTTGATGAATTTCTACTGGTGTCTTTTTACAAAAAAAAAAAAAAAAAAAGCAGCTATAAGGTTCATCCTCATCATAACAAATCTCTCATTACACCTTTTATTTGTCTATTTACAACCACCACATCCCTACTCTGCAAAACCTGTCAATCAACCAAACATGACTGATAACAAAATAGTGACTGATGGAAAGTCAATGGCTCAGAGCCATTTGCGACACTGTGTTGTAGTGTGCAAAGTTTAAGTCTTATCAGCCAGATAAGAACATGTGGACCTTATCTACTGTTGATGAGACTTCAGTGTTGTCTAATCATTACCAGCACAGTGAAGCAGAGCATACACAAAATCCATTTCAACAGAATAAACCAAAAAACAAAGGAAACAAACATAAAGATCCAAGTTCAGCGTCTCTTCATGTCACTGACAGTCTGTGATGGTTTCGTTCACAATGACAGAGACTCTCTCACGAGTTCCTTAGATGAGGAGGTGTGGGTGTTATCAAAGATGGTGAAGAGCGACACATCTGTACCGTTGTTTGAAGATCTGTTGTTGCCTGCGGGGCCCTCGCTGATGGACTGGCCAGTCTTTCTGAAAGAGTTCCTGATCCTGCTGGAGAGGCGGTCGGACATGCGCCTCACCACCTGGCTGAGTCTGCGGTTCCTCAGCTTGATCATGCCCACGTCGTCCTCCAGCTCCTCGGGTGGCACGTCGATGTTCCCGGTGTACCAGAACACCCACCAGATCAGGCTGAGGAAGATGATGATAGCCCCGCCGTAGACGAACAAGTCGTGGATGACCAGGCCTCCGAACACCCCCACCATCATGATGAAGACGCCCAGTATGTCATGGGCCACTGCGAACCAGAATGAGCACTTGCAGCGGCCGACTCCTCCATACCTAGTCTCCATGACTGGCTCCACCTGTACAAATGTAGACGTGGTCGCAGTGGACATTCTCCAAACCAGAAACAGTGTGTCCTTTCCAAGAGTGAATCCAGATGTGGAAAAAGCAACTGGTGCTCACAGCTGATGGACCTGCAGGACAGTGAAATGTAATCCTCACTGACTGACAGAATCACATGAAACAACCTGCGGCGACTCTGGTCAAAGTGCAATGTACACAAGCAGTTATCAGCAACAACCACGCCAGCTTTGTGGCTGAATTAGATGTTTCAAAGGAAGCAGCTGCATCATCACTGACAGAAATAGTGTTTCCACTTTCACATTATAGGGTCATTTCCATCCTCAGTTCAAGCGCCCTGGCTGTACCTTTTCCGCCTCTGCTTCTCTTTCAGTATGGGGATCCACACCAGCCCCATCACAACAAACATCAGGCCTATGGACAGGCAGGCCGAGGCCACAGAGCGGGATCCTTCAGTCACCCCCCGTGACTGGAGCAGGAAGAGGAGTCCGCCTACAGCAGCCATCAGAGATCCCATCACCATCACTGTGATGGGTTTGTGGAGGTACGTCCAGCCTGGTGCCAATGCAGCGCCGATGTCGGGGTCTGGACACAGGCTTTGACTCCCAGAGTCGTCTGGAAGGGAAGTTTCTCCAGTTGCCTCCATGGCTCTGCAGAAAAATTGCGTTACTGCTTTGTATCTCCTCTGTGAGAACTGAACATCCACAGCTACCCAACTTTGTCCGTGAGCCGTCCGGTCTGCTCAGCCAGTCCCTACTGGAATCAATGCAACCACCTCCCAACAGCCGTATGAAGGAGTTCTATCTGTATGATCAGTCAGAGAGCGTCTGCGTGATGCATCTCTCATTCTCCTGCCCAGTAACCCGTGAACACACTGTAATTCCAGATGGCCCACCGCACCCACACAGCAGAGGGAGGTCTTGGATGAATAGACAGACCCAGCCCACCTGTTGACAACAATATCATCACCACTGATTGGCTGGCCACTAAGTGATTATCTTGTTCTTCCAAAACAAATATACTTTCTATTGAAGAGTAGGAAAATTCGTATTTCAATGTCATGGATCGGCTTGCATGTAGAATGCGTGTTTGGCATCAATACAAAAAACACAGGGGTGTTGTGAAGATGCAAAGCCTTGTGGTGGATAGAGTTGTGCCCACGTAGTATTACTGTATGCGAGCAGCAGCTGTACAAGCCTGAGTATAATCTCACTGACAATAGGCATGTCATCTGATACAGCTGGCAGCTATACATGCACAGCTCTGATGGCTCTACACTTCTCAGGGCTAATGCACTTCAGATGTTAAAGAGCAAAAAATAAAGTGTATGAAAACAGAGTATTCTGTATCGCCTGATGGTAATGCTCTTAAAATAAGCACTGCTGACTTTAATGCTAGAGTGGCAGATGTAAAAGTGCAGAACAGTTTATGGAAGTGTATAAAAAAAATTGATGGTACAAATTCTTCAGTCACGAAAGCTAATTGCCTATTTAGGTTCAATGCGGTCGTTCTGCAATGTCGCCATCTGCTCACTCGCCTTCAAAGAAATTCATTCTTAGAGCATCTAAAAGACAGCGGATGTTACTTTACCTTTGCTTGAATCAGTTATTTAATATATTTGTATGATCACTTGGATTCTGACAAGAATTAGTTAACCCAAACACCATCTGACTATCCTAAAAGAATAAAAGGTCAGGGTAAACGTTAGAGCCATTTTTGTGTTTTGTAGTTATGTGCAATGATGTGTTGGTTACTGGTTTCCACAGTAGGTGGCGCATGTACAACGGTGTCTGCAGGTAGAAGAAGAGTTAATTATTCTACAGCTGTGCTGCTTACTGGAGAGAAGCACACAGTTTGTTTTACCGCTGTTTAGTGGCTTAACTTCGAGCCTTTTGTTTGTTTTGCATATAAGTTTATCGGTATAAGTGTATGTAGATCGATAAGGCTATGTGAACCAACTGTTGTAATAAATTGCCTGCGTTTGAGCACAACTGCATGGACTCTGATTCATTCATTGGAGCCGCCACAGACGACGTGTCAACTAGTAATTCCCAGTAGCAGCCCCTCAGCGGCTTTTCTGTTTTGTAGAAAATCAAGTCGCTACAGTAAAGAGTTAAGAAAGATTTTCTTTTCTTAAGAATAATACCTAAGTAAGAAGTAACCAAGACAGTATATAAATCACCAATTTTACTATACATGAAAAGCCCAGCCATGAGAAGCCTTCTATGGATATATTTACATTTAGAAAACACAACAAAGCCACAAATAATTTCATATAACAACGTTTATAATCCGCTTCAATCAAGGAAACAAATCAGACTGAATATGTTGATCATTCTGTGAACGATCAACTCCTGTGTGTGGTGTAAAATGTCCATGGTGAGAGGGTAACGTGTGAAGATGCTCTGCTGAGAATCACTTCACTTTAGGCACTTTTCGTTTGACTTTGGAGTCAGTCTTGCCGGCGCTCTTGGTCCGTTTGTTTGGCGTTTTTTTCTCCTTCGCTACAGAAGATTTGGGTGCTTTCTCCAGCTGCTTCTTTTTTGATGGCTTCTGCGAAAAAGACAGACAATGAGGGTCTGCGGCTCAATTAAGACACAGCACTGCAGAATTTCTTCCAAAACGCCAGCTGAAATATTTAAATTAGTTCAAGCATTTCAATCTGCCAGCTGTGAGTCGTACTGACCTCCACTTTAGGCTTTTTGCTCGGTGTTGCTATGGGAACCAGCTGTGGGATTTCTTCATCCTCTTCTTCCCCCTCCACCTTTTTCTCCTCTCCTTTTACAGTGGTATCTGTTGCTTTTACGTCCTCTCTCTTGTTCTTCTTTGCCTTCTTTTTGTCTGCGGCTCCCTGAGAACACACAAGCTGTTATTTTACACATGAATCTGACTCCGACACCAGAGGAACATTCAAGCACGAAATTGTTCTCACCTTCTTCTTGGGAGTCTGAGCTTGTTTCTCTGCCTCCTCCAGCACAGCGAGGTGGCCCAGGTCTGAGGTGTAGATGGGCAGGGCCACTGACGTCTGACTCTTTATGTGGATGAGCTTCATCACTGGTCCTTTCTGTAAACAGTGACACAAATATGACGAACCTATTGAACTGCCAAAGATCAGGGATTTAAACTTGTCCAGAGAATGTAGTCCACTAATCAGCGTTTCCCAACCACTGTACCGTGAGAAATCATCAGGTGTGCTGTGGAAGATTAACCAATTTCACCTGATTGGTGCTCTAAGCCTTGGAGCACCAATCAGGTGAAATCTTGCTGTGTCTTTCCTCAATTCCTGCAAGAATATCAGCTAAACAGGCCCAGGTTTCACACTGTGTAAGTAAATTGAGACCAGATTTTCATTAGATTTCAATAAATATTCCCTTTGTGATATTTTGTTTGGTGGTGTGCCTTGTGATTTTTCTAATGTAATAAATGTGCCGTGGCTCAGAAAGGTTGGGAAACACTGCACTAGTGATCTGTGGTGAATTGATCAAACTCACTAAACCAACCCTGAAAACTCCAACAACTCTCTCGGGAGCTACACTCACCGTACGTAGTTTGGCCACCACTGTTTGGACGGCAGCCTCGATGTTCTCCGTCACCTCATCTGCAGTCATGCCGGAGTGAGCAACACGTGCCATACTACAAAACAGGCCAATCACGTGAGATAAAGGCAACAAAGTAAACAGCATCAGTCCAAGTAAAGTAAAAGCAAGTATTTTTGTATGTCATGTGAACCTGACATTGTGTATCAAAGTTGTAGAGACAGGCTCCACAGGAAGAGGAGGTCCATCTGGATTTACATTGAATCTCTATAGCACCAGCTACTGCCCGTATCAAACACTTAACAGAATTGACAGGGTTGCTGAGAGGTGCCGTTCATTTTACCACAAGACATGAAAACATTCCCAAATTGTTTCATTGTGATTTCACAGAGCATGAGAGTGAATCTCACCAGCAGCATCCCTTGTTGGTCACCTTCAAACTGGTGCCCTGGACGACACGCTGGATGTCTCTGGCCAGATGTTTGCTCTGCAGGTTCACACATAGTGGCTCTCTGGAAAAGACAGAAATGGGGTTAAGGAGGCATCTACTGCAGCTACAGAACCACCAAGATGATGCGGATCCAGGCAAAAACTCCAACAGCACGGATCAGATTAGATTTTATTGTTATTATCAGAGTGCAACACAGAAACAACGAAATGCAGTTTAGCATCTAACCAGAAGTGCAAATAGTCATAATATCCAAAAATATATAAATACATGTAAGTAGTGCAAGTGGCATGAAATGTAAACAGTATAAACAGTATGAGGTAGGTGCAGGTAGTGCAAGTGGCCGTAGGGGGAAGTTCTTACTTTTTCCTCTGGTAGAAATGTTTTCCGAGGTGGGATGGCAGCAGGCGGCGGATACGCTCATCAGAAAGGAACATGTCAAAGTTCCCCAGCAGACGGCGCTTGGCTTCATACGGTTTGTACTCCGTCTTCAGGAGCTTGTAAGGGATGATCTGCTCCAGACACAGGGACACATTGTGATTACGGTTAGCATCAATAGGAGGCCTTCATGTAGACCAAAAACCTTGCAGGCTGGTAAATCACTTTGTTAGATTTAAGACTTGCCAGCCACTGTGGCGAGTCAACCAATTTCACTGTCATGAATGTATATAATATTTGTTATAATCCAGTGTAAATTTATCCATGCTGATCTGTGTGTTTGCTGTAAGGGCTCAGACTGGTAGATACCTCAGTGACATTTTTGACCCCCTTCACCTCCAGCAGCTTCTGATAAAACCTCTGGGTCTGTTCTGGGGTCATTTTGGGCTCATCTCTGGTGAAGAGGCAAACCTCGTCTGTGTCAGTCCGCTGGCCATGGGGCAGGGGACTGAGGGCGAAACGAAACGTCAGTATCAACAACAACTGCTACAGAAGAAGTACAAGTCAGACGTGAAAGCAGCTTTGTGCTCCTGTGTGGAGGACTCACATGCAGATGGTCTGTGCCTCTTTGGGGATCTTCCAGAGGGTGAAGAGCAGGCTGATATGCTGAGTGTCGTCCAGGAACAGGGACTCACTGGTCGACTTGGTTTTCAGGAAAGCCTGCAGGGCTTGGACGGCCTTTTTCACCTGACAGGTACGTTAAGTCAACAGATATAAAAGACTATAGAAACACGGCGACGAGCTCCAATTTCCTTCCATTTTTTCTAGGCTTTCAAACTTGTCGCTGTTACACTGGGAACTAGCTTCGTTGCTAAACCAAACAAGCTAGCTAAAGCTGACTATATCTGCTGTCGATTCACAACAAAATAATTTGTTACTGTCACAAAAACCTACATTACCAGACAAAATATCTACACAGAGTTGAAATGTGTTGCAGCAAAAAGGCAGTTTTTACCTGAACCCGCTCTAACACGACTCCCTTTTCCTCAGCCATGCTGTCTGCTTCACGTGTGATCTGCAGCCACGCATGCGCATTTGGCAAGTTTTACGTCACTCACTACAAAACAAACTTTATTTGTACGACATCATTGAACACTCGTGAATAAAAGTCCCCTGACAGGAATTTAAGTTCAAATAATGGATACAGATATTTTAGTCTTACTAATAAAGTAAAGCTCTGAAAATCAATACTTTTTAAAATATACAAATATTAAAATACGTAAATCAACAAAGCATTTGTACAGGCATATCTTGACACTACAAATATTGAACAGGAAATGTCAGGGTTTGGTATTGGTATTAATACAATGGGCAGTAAGTGCCCATCCCAAACACATTAAAAGAAAAACAAGCACACCTTTATTTTGCAGCTTGATCATTTATTTTCATTTTAGATTATGTAACAGCTGTGTGTCTGTCTGTTTGTGTGAGTGTGTTTATCCATGGTTCATCAGAGTAGTAGGTGAGCTCAATCCAATTAAACCATCTCATGTGGAGAGAGACCAAACTAAAAATTTTGGTACAGCAATCCTTAAAACCAAATAGCTGTCCATTGGATTCTTAATCCCACTCTAAGAAAGGGAGACGTACTTTGCTAATTATAATTATAGGATAACTCTGGTCTTTTGCAGGATATGAAATCTTTCCATAGTTTTTGTTTTTCTTCCCCAATCTCAGTAACACTGCATCCATCTCCATTCTAAAAACAAATGGCGTGGCCAGCCGACAGCGCGGTTAGCCGTGGGAGTACAGAGGGGGGACATGTAGCTACATTAGTGGCATAGCTGAGCTCTCAATATGAGAAAGCTGACACACTGGACTTGGTCTCTCACTTCATATTGTTCATCATAAAAACTGATTCAGTCTTGTTTTCTTCATTTGACGCAATTTTATTCTCTTTCTTTCCTCCTTTTCATGTTTCTCCTCTTCAGCATAGTTGTGTGTAAAGAGAGAGTAGCTGTTTGGGTCGGCTCTAGCAGCGTTTCTCCTCTGGTAACGAGTGGAAGAACTCCATGCATGCTGCCACTGTTGCATTTAGTCCTTTTCTGGCACCAGCTTCAGCACTTTGCCGATGGCGATAGTTTTCCCTGAGGGGAGAAGTGAAAGACAAATGAGCGATTCAAGATTTTTGGTTGATCAGAGGAAAAATAAGACAGACAGACTCTGTTGTAACGTCTGTGTCCATAAGCAATCTACTAGCCAAACATACTCAAACTCTCCCTCACCTTCGTCTCTCAGTGTGAATCGTCCCATCTGAGGGAAGTCTTTGAAGGTCTCTAAGCAGATGACACCTGCTGCCCGCAGCCTGGCGATACACACCTGGTCCTGCTTAACAAAGCGTGGTCGAGTTTTGCTTTTCTCCCCCGTCTTTTTGTCCACAAGACAGATTAAGGCCTGCAGTCGGATTTTTAAGAGTTGAAGCACAGTCCAGCATGCCACCCACAAACTAACGCTGGTTCAACAAATACAATAAATAAGTAAAAAAAAAAAAAACAGTCTAACTTACTGTGATTTGCACTTCTTCGATGCAGGTGTGGATGTGAAGGACTGCATTGTAACCAGGACAAATAATTGATTTGTGCTCAATGATGACGATCTGAAATAAAAGGAGCAAATGAGCGACGTGAAGTTCAGAGAGTTCTTTTAGAAACAGTTGATGCATAACAAGCAGAGCAGCACGTATGACTTCATAGGTTAATTCATTACCCACTCAGTAGATTAAATACAGGAGTGTGTGGTGGAGGGTTTATCCTGGAAGTCATAAGCACGCAGTGACTTTGGTCGTCATTACCTGTGCATCAAAGGTGCGGCCGGAGTGGCAGAGGTTGTCGGGGCTACAGAGGATGAAACCAGGGAGGATTTCTTCCTCCTCGATGCCCTTCAGCCTCAGCTTCAGATTCTCTCCAGGGCTTGCGTCGTCTGTCTCCACATCGTCGCTCAGCAGGCTCAATACTTCCACTGTGTGCTGCAACACACACACACGCACGCACAGAGCAATTTGTACATATTTGAAATAAAAGCTTTTAATACAAACATCATTGCTGTACTGAAACAGGATGCATGGCTGGTGTTACGACTGAGACTCAATCCTTTTGGTTCCAGGATCTGCTTAATACAAGAATGAGGCCTTGAAGTTATTTCTAGGACAGGGTTTATTGGTCCCTTGCGAGAAGGAGCAAAGTCACACAGAGGAGATCTCACCCGGTTTGGCATCATGACCAGCTGCTGGGCTTTGCTGATGGATCCAGACTCCAGCTTTCCGAGGATAACTGTGCCCATGTCCTGCAAGCGCGCACACACACACCACATGCACACACATGTTGAGAAGGATCAGAGCAATTCAGTGTTGGCAGCAACCTCTGATGCATATTAATCATTACTTTTATGGAGTAAATGACTAATTGGCTAATCAAAGAAATCATCAACTAGCCGGACTCTCTCCAAATATACGAAAAATCTGCCAACCAGCAGCATCACGTGCCAAGCAGCTGAAGCAAAGTCATTAACGTGCCAGTTTCTTTTCTTTGAGCTACGCTAAGCGAACAAGCTGCTGGAGTTAGCTTCAGACAGAGAACTGACAGACATGAAGAGGACATTGACCTCAGCAAAGAAAGCTAAAAAGTTTGATAAAAATTCACCCTGTGAGGTCGTCACAAACGGGAAAATTAGCTATGCCGACCAAACATGCTGATTTTGGGCATTATGATATGGAGGTCTATGGGGACTGACTCACTTTCGGAGCCAGCCTCAAGTGGCCATTCGAGGAACTGCAGTTTTTGGCACTTTGACGTTGCTGCTTGGTTAATTCAAAACAAAATAATAATAATTGTTTGATCCACAGTGGTGTGGATCTGCAGACAGCTGTATGGAAACCTTGGCTGGGATATTAATATGCAGCACCCAGCTAGCTGAGCCATAATCCCCTTACATCAGGAGAACACCAGTTGGGACGACTTAATCATATAACCACTACATAAGGCTCTTATGCAATCTCTGCCAGAGAGGAGTATTTAAACAACTTAAAGACAAGAGGATAAAGAGAAAAGATGAGTGATGTGAAGAAAGGCGATGATTAATATAGGGACGACTGAGAGAGAGAGAGAGAGAGAGCTCCAAAATAACTCAATCCCACCAACACTTGTGTGTTGAACTGCTTCCAACATCTATACTGAGGCGAGTGCCAAGAAGCTGAATTATCTTAAAGAAGAATGACTATGCAGTGGCTGCAGCGTGTGCGTAAGCATGCTGGTGTGCTCCTGGAAACCCTCCCGAAAGGAAGGAGAATGACAAACTGGAGAGGCCGGAAAAAAAAAAAAAGAAAGAAGCCAAGTGAACAACAACCAAAAGAAATGTAACGCCCACTCATCCACCGAGGACAGAGCAGCGGAGAAGAGCTGCAACAGATCTGTGCTCCCGTCTTTGGAAAGAGAATGGACGGCCTCCGGATGCTCACCTTGTACTTGTCTACAATAGGTAGTCTGACTGGTCCGTCGCTGGATCTGGTGAAGTTTGGCAAACTGTCCAGATGGGCAATAAATGGCAAACCCCTGGTAAAGAAGAAAAAGGGAAAACTGTCCATCACCACAGTCATACACCGCGCACACGCCTGCTCCGAGTGACGTGTGACAGCCTGTGAGTCAGACGTCTTTATTAAACTTCTGATCGAGCGCACGCAGCTGAGTATACAGATGATGCTGCTGCTGCTGCTGCTGCTGCTGCTGGCAACAGTAATGTTCCGTCGTGAAGGCAGACGCCGACGTTGTCAGTGCCACTAATGTGCAAAAAAGACACACCAGAGGGAAACATTATTAAAACTGTGCTGGGAAAAAATGAATGGTGACACTGCTTGCAGGTGAAGCAGGTATCCTGACTGTGCTGTAATATGAAGGATGAGGATTTTCTATTCTGCGACTCAACTGTAACAAAGCATCGCTGTTAAAGTAAGCTGAGTGTGTGCAGTAAATAAAGGCTTCAGAAGTCCAGTCAGAGCATCTAAAATTGTCCCTGTGGCTCAGACAAGCTGACAACACAGAGCCCACTTACGTGTACCAGGGGCATTCAGGCACGGGGTCCTTGAGGTTGGCACCTGTGAGTCCGGAGCAAGGCATAAAGTGGATGTCCTTCTTGGGGTTGAATCCCACCTTCTTCAGAAATGGCACGAGCTTCTCCTTACACTCTTCATACCTGCAGAGCGGTGAAGAAACGCTGGGTTTATTTACTTCAACATGAAAACTGTGACAGCGCGGATTTTGAAGACGGAGCACTCACATGGGACCCGTAAAGGAACATTTTGTTGTGAACATCTGAATAAAACAGACGGCTGATTACTACCGCTGACAGGCAGTGTTCTGGCACCGATCTGCCACATCTTTAAAATCGACTACTTTAACACTCAAAAAAAGCGCAGAAGTGCCACTGACGCGGCTTTAAAGGCAGATCTAGTTTCACCTCTCGAGGCTCCAGTTGACAGTGGGGTCGTCCATCTTGTTGATGAGGACGATGAGATGCTTGACTCCTGCCGTTTTAGCCAGCATGGCATGCTCCCGCGTCTGTCCGCCCTTCTCGAAGCCCGTCTCGAACTCGCCCTTCCTCGCTGAAATCACCTGATCCAAACCAACAGAGGGAGGCGTGAGTCATTCCACGTTTAGTGACCGAGGTTTAGAGAAATCGCTGGCTGTCAACGTACTTATAAGACATGTATAATGAAGACGTGAAGTGGTGTGAGGGACCTTTTCATGGACGTTTTTAAAAAAAAATGTGCCAGTGCAGGACTTAATCTGTGTGCCTGAGGTTTTGGGCCATCTCACCAGGACGGCCAGGTCGGCTTGTGACGCTCCACCAATCATGTTGGGGACAAAGCTCTTGTGACCGGGGGCATCCAGGATGGTGAAATGTTTTTTCTCAGTCTCAAAATAAGCTCTCCCGACCTCGACTGTCTTCCCCTTGTCTCTCTCCTCCTGGTTTGTGTCCAGAGCCCACGACAGATACCTGCAACGAGCACGTCAATCATCTCATTTCTGTTCCACAAAGCACTTCAAATGACTGAATGTGGGACAAAACAAGCATCTTGTAATTGCGATATCTGATTCGGTGATTAGCAGAGGAACGCCAGGGGACGGCTCCATGAAATCAGCTGCTGTGGACAACTGTCAGACACCACACAAGCCATCCTCACCACGTCTCCCTGTTCTTTTCTTTCGCTTCTCTTTCATATTTCTCCAGGGTTCGCTTGTCAACCATTCCAGTCAAGTACCTGGCAAGGAGAACACACGGAGAGGGAGAGCTGACAAAACAGTCGGCCACGCAAACAACCTTATGCTTATTGTTTCCTGTGGCATTATGGGAGCAGCAGTGAAGCGGAGGCTCGAACTGAAAAACACCTTTGTGCGTGAGGCAACCTGTTGCAGTGCAGCTGGCAGCCACAGAGGCATTGTTTTTACAGATGATGCAATCCAGCGCACATACATGTTTTTCTGAGTGTTTTTGTTTTTCCTTTTCTGGGACTGAACAATGTTTAAGGTTAAGAGACGTTGAATTACTTCATCTGTTTGTGTTGTGCGCGGTGATGAGCCACCACACAGGAAGAAAAACGGATTACTCACATGATCTGTCCTCCGATGGTTGATTTACCGGCATCTGACAGACAAAACAGCCACAAACATTATGAGTACAACTTTCTAATCATCCGAGTTAACATGATGTTCACACATGCGAATGACACGCACCCACGTGACCGATGAAGACCACGTTCACGTGCTCTTTCTTGGGCGCATCGGGCAGTGCCGGAGCCACTTTGGGCAGGGGCATCTCCTCCTCTTCCTCCTCCATCATCTCCTCGTCCTCCTTCCTCACGGCGCCCTCCTCGCAGGCTCCTCCTGAACCCAGGTCCTCCTGTCCTCCACCTCCTCCGCCTCCCCCCGGCTCCTCCTTCTGCTCCCACGTCTCTTCCTCTGTGGTCATGTCTGCCTCTGTGCTTCCATTCTCCACTGGAGCTGGAACCATAGACATTTACTCCACCTGTTATTTCTCTGTAATGTCTGGATGCTACAGACAACCCACAGCTTGGAGGGAGGAGCAGCTACTCCGTGATATAACAGGCTTTTTGGGTGGAATGAAAACCTGCAGCCTCACCACGATTCCTTCATCACGAGCCCTGATTGATTCTAAATCCTGGACTTCGTTCAAGCTGCGACATTTCTGCCAGTTTTATGTTTATACCGAACTTAAATCCTTTTACCACATTTGCACAGAAATTTGGAAGGAGATCCCCTCCTGCAAACTTCAAACACACACGGAAACATTTCCGACGTCAAAGACAAGAACTGCACTGAGTGAAGTCCTCTTATTCCCACATTACCCCGATATCCCTCACCATTATCATTCACATGATAATTAGTAATGACTGTGAATAACGCAGGTCTCATTATGTCACTTTATTCTACTGTAATGTGATCTTGATTTTAGGAAACCTGCTGTAAAACGGCCTTTACCAGTTTTTAACAACTGTCACATCAACACCCAGTCTGTCAGAGCTAAATGGAGGGCTGTTTTCATTGACAATTAATCTTGATGATTGTTTTTCTCCATTAATTAATTAGTTGTTTGGACTATAAAATGGTGAAAAGCGTTGATCTGTGTTTCCCAAAGCCCAAAATGACGTCCTCTGGTGTCCACAACCCAAAGATATTCAGTTTCTTGTTACAGAAACCAGAAAATGTTCACATTTAAGAAACTTTTTCATTAAAAAATGACTTAAACCAATTAATCACCTATCAAAATAGCTGGCGATTGATTCAATAGTTAAACAACTGACCAATCAATCATTGCAGCTGTAGATAAATGTCATACGTGTCGCACAAAGACCTCGAGGGCAGCCTTCAGAGATCATCTAAACAGAACTGTGAGGCCTCTCTGTGTGTGGTCTGCAGTTCATCGTTCATCGGGCTCATTTACTTGTTAGAAACATAATCAAGGCGACGTTCTGCGGAGCAAACAGACCCGACACACGAACTACAAAAAGCAGTAACGAGAGCGCAGTGAAATCTGCTGAGTCCAGCAGAAGGAGCGTCTTCCCATGGCAACACACAAATAAGCCTCCCATTTCCATAACTATGACATTATGCAGGCCAGCAGTCATGTACAAAGCCTATTTTCATTTCAGCCCTCTCAGTTTGTAATCAGCCTGTGAGACACTGCTGCTGGAAACTCAGTCATGCCTTGACTTTGTCTCATCGAGCTCAGACTCTGTCTTTCTGAAATGATCAGAGCGATCTGAAGTATCAGAGCGAGCCTCTCCATGAACGTGCAGACTGCAGGGAATGTGACCACACTCACTGTCTTGTCTTCTACATGCACTACATCTGTTTATTTTGCTTTCCGCCCTTTGTCACTCACTCTGCTCCAGCTGCAGCGCTCAGCCGCTCTGTTAAAAAACAAAAACACCATCGGTTCCCTGTAACTTGAGTCGAGGCAAACGGCCTCCAGGGTCAGCCCAAAAGTGTGAATGAATCGGACTCGGGCAAACTGTAACTAGTCGGCACAGGCTGTCTGTGGTTTACTGGAGTAATCACATACATTCACACTGCTCTGACGAGCAGCTGGCCTTGGACATTCGGCACTGGAAACACAACACAGCCAATGGGACGTCTATTTCAGGCATGGTCAAGTGAGGTTGCATCATATTAAGCGAAAGCCCATGCACATGGGTGCACCCATGCCAGCAATCCAAATATGGCTCAGTAAGTGAACCTACAAGCAGGAACTCCAAAGTGAGCATCCAGGCTTCCGTAGTCTGCATGAGGTTTGGTCTGACATTACAAGTCTCAGGTAAATGTGCACACCTGAGCTGACAACCACACCTGTCCTGAGGTGACATCCAGCCTGACAGCCAGATTAGACATTTAATAACCTGAGCATGCAGAGCCTGCAGTAGTCTATGGGTGCATACCGACTGTTTCTGCCACCTCCATGCTGGCAACCGGATCAGGGGCACCTTTGAGGAGAGAAAACACAGCATGTCAAACTTCCATGCATATTTATTAGCCAAGATGGTCACGTTTTACGATTTGTTGCCACTGTTACGGCGTTATTAACAAGATACTGCACTATTACACCACATGAGTGACACTCAAGCCGACTTGTTGATTATTAGCGGATCACTGTGGCACAGGCTGAGCTCCAGTCAGCATGCTAACAGTTAACTTAGCTGGATTAGCAGGCAAGCTAGCAAGTTAAGCTAACTTCCATCCAGCTGTCTGGCACACACCTACCGTAGGAAGCCGGCATTTCCTCAACGCTGGCTTGAAGGAAGCTCGGAACAAACACCGGGGCGTTAACGTTGGGGACGAACGGCTTGGCATTGACGTTGAGGGCGGCGAAGGCTGTCGGGAGCCCCGCCGCGGCAGCCGGGGCCTCGGCATCCTCCTCCAGCTCCCACGAATCCGGGGCTGTGTCTCTCGGGTCCATCGCTCCTTTTTCCTGAGTTGACAAGCTGTCCACTGCCGGAGAAGGTGGATGATCTTTACGGTTCTGTTAAAACGCGTTTAGTTGCTGGTGTGTTTTAAGACTCTTAGCAGCACGTTGAGTGAAGTTCCCATCGCTTTGTTAAGCCTTGCTTTGGCAAGCATATGGATCGCGTATTCGACGAGAAGTGGCGTTCAGCAGCTGCACGTCCGGCGAGCACCGCTAGAGGGCAGCACCGAGCTGCTGCTTACAGTACCATCGTGTTACCACGAACTTCACTCTCCTCCTCATCTCTGCAGGTCATCTGAGCAGAAAAATACTTCTTAAATAAAAGTCCTGCATTCAAACATACTTAAGCTGAAGTATGAAAAGTCCTCATGGTGCAACAAATGTTCCCTGACAGCGCTTTACTGTTATAGCTGGTGTTTTTGGATTAATATCACTTCTGCATTAATGTGTATGTTGCATTTTACTGCTGTATAGATTGAGCTCATTTTAACTAGTTTATATACTGTTGGGTAGTTTAATCTACAGCAATTACTTGTTAAGAAGTCAACTTTTCATGAGTTCAGAGCAGCAGCCCTGTTGTTGTCATCTTTCCACTCCACCACTGAATGTGAGCAATCTCACTGTCATCAGGATAAACAAACTGCTGTCTGCTGTTGTTTATTTTAACATCTCTGAACCACAGGCAAAATAGCACAAAGCATTATCAATAGAATAAATACATCAAAAGTACAACAGTACAAGAAGATCTAAAAACTCATTGAATAAATTAATTGAAAATGTTAAATAGCATTGAATGGACAGGATCGGGGAACTGTGATAACATGCTGGTCTCTTCCTTTTGTCCTTCACTCTTTGGCATCAGTAACTCCTCCAGCAGAGATGGCGAACGTGGCCTCGTTCTCAGGCATATCGGGACTAGAGGAAATCAGCAGAGAAAAATGTGTGTCTTGGGCCAGATTCAAGTCCTCAACAATTAAGTCTAAGCAACCATTTTTATCTGTACTGATACACACTGGAACATTTTCAGTGTTTTTTTTTTTTTGGCATGTTATACATTTCGCAGCCTCTCCTGCCAGTTAATATGAAATCCACTCCTTCACCATGCACTGCGTGCTCACCACTATGTCAAATCATCCCACTAAAAGTATGTTTAAATATACATTTTTACTTCAGCATATCTACAAGTAGGCCTATGCTGATGATGAGTGGGTACAAAGACAGCTTCATCTTGAAAGTGTGTTTAATACTCGAGTTATAAGAGTAATTTGAGGTGGAATATTAATTTATGACACAAAAAAACAATGTTAAACTACGGTCAAGACCCTTTCATGCTTTGAGTTTGGAGAGTTTGGTCAGGTTTCTTGCCAAGTAGGTTTTTCACATACAAGTAATTGACCTTGGTAGACTGGTGCTTACAATACACACAGTATGAGAAAATACAGGTGAGGGCAAGTACTGCAAGTCAAGAAGCATAAATAGAAAATAGAAAATTGAGAATAACCTATGAAGCACTATAGTATCTACAATATGACTACTGTTTAGAAACAGTTAGAAAACAAAAATAACTTGACAGGTAGGAAGACCTTGTTGCAATATCACATCTGTTAGGATGTGGAAAATCACTCGTCAGTGTGCTTAGCTGATGTTTATCTCATCTGACCACGGTTATAGGAAGTAAAACTTCAATTGTCACTTGCAGCCGATTCTCTCAAGTATTCTGCTTTGTGTCATCGTTTTATACAATAAATTGTGCACTACGACTCACTGAATTGAAAAATGCTGCATTATGAATATTATAAACAAATACTGTGACTCACCTGTCAAATATTTTGGCAATCCTTATCTCTCCACGGCCCTTCCTCAGGCTGATCCGTGTGGTGGAGGCATGGGCCAGGATATGCCCACCGATCGGCTTCTTGGGATCAGCTTGAAACCTAAAATAACAAAAAATGTTGCACCTGATGTGTCGGCATCAAAACAGATTTTCAAGCACAAAACTTGTGTGAAATTTGCCGACTCTTACGTCATTCCTGCTCCGGGATCAGCTGTCATTTGGTTGGTGACAAACACTGCTACGTTGTACTCTAAGAAAACATAAATAAAAGCCAGTAAGACACATGGGCAAAATGATAAAGTTATTCTCTTTCATACTTTGAGGTCACCATGTGTAAACACCAGGTAATATGTAGGGCTGATGTTTGTGGATTCCACATAAATGCACATAAGGACACTCCTGTTTCAGACCTTCAGAGATCTTCTGCAGCCTGGAGAGCATCTGGGCCAGTTTCTGCTGCCGCTCAGCCAGCTCACCTCGACCAGAAAAGTCTACTCTGAACAGAGCCATGATGGAGTCGATGATCTGAGGACAGGGAGGTGCAGACAAGGAGAGTGAAAGGCTGACAGCCAGGATGGAATTGCTACTTTAAAAAAGTTTGCCTGATGTTCAACACGGACACTCCCTTGAAAAAAACAAACTTTCATTCTCACCGTGAAATAGCTTCACACAGAGTGAGTGAGTCACAGAGTGACTCAAATGGAGGGGGAAGAAACCAAAGAAATGATGAATATGTGAAAGCATGTTTTAGATTTCATTCTTTTCCTGACCAACAGTTTGAACACTCCTCCCTCCTCGTGGAATTTGGCTGCTACAAAGTCCAACAGCTCCATCTGGTGTTCACCTAATCAGCGAGCAAGACAAAAGGCGAATCCATCAAAATATTCTAACTTTGCCAGGAGACAGCGTTCCACATGTCAACGTGTTCTGGTCTAAATGAACTGTATGTGCGCACTGGTATAGGCCCGGGCGTAGAGCACGTTGTCCAGCACAGCATCCTGGTCCACATTAAACCTCTCAGCTATGTCTCTCAGTCTGTCTGGACGACTGGAAACAGACAAGTCAAGGATGATGTGAAACTAACAAACAAGAAGGAAACATGCTGATACACACAGGAACAGTCATTGCGTGGACGCCTACATAAGAAATATCTCATAACCGTGTTTTCAAAATCAGCACATGGTAGGATGTCATCCATGACAACAACCAAAAAAAAAAACAAAACAAAAACAGGATACTTCAGGTTAGTCTGAGATACAGTCAGTTTAAAACTGCATGTCAAATGCTGATCACTGTGAGGATACAAGGTGTTCTCTGTGTCGATGAAGATGACTTTCCCACCTGAGTAGCCGTCCTCGCCCGGCAGCTGAGCAGTGACTGGACAAAAACAACACAGAAACTGTTTTATTCAGTTTATTTGACTTATGCATTGTTGTTTTATCTATCAACCCTGAAGCAGCCATTTTCAAAAGCCTCCTTACTCACCGCAGAGTGTGTGAGACAGCTGGGTTTTCCCTGTGCGAAACTCTGTAAGATGGAATAATGTCGGGAGCTGCAAACTTGAGTGATATTTAAACAACCATATCATATTTAACTGCAGGAAAACATCTCCTCACCACCAAAGGCCTCTGTGATAGCCATACTCTGCATACCTCCGCCCAAAAGTTTACTGCAGAGATAAAAGATATATGTTATAACATCTGTGCTGTGAGTTAGGAATATTTAAAGAGATGCACCATCAGAGAAACTTACTAGCCACTGATCTTAATGTTTGCTAGTCACTTCACCATTTTACCACCTCCAGTATACAGTACATGCAATTGCAAATGGACAAAATGCAAACCACTGTAATATGTTCAGCAGGGTAATTCATAGTCTACATGTTATCAACAATAAAAGTAAATCTTAGCTCAAACTCCTGGCTCCCAGTTGTGATGTGGAACACCTGCTTCCTCTTCACACTGTACTCGAAGGCGGTCTGGAAACCAACACTCTATAATGAAAAGAAAACCAGCTGATACATAAAACGTTATTTTGGCCTAATGCCACAAAGATGAAGTAGTGCAGGTTGAAGAATGACCTGCACTTCACTGCACGGCAGCAAATCCAGCCTTACCAGCATTTTCCCAGCAGCCTCCTTGATTTTTTCCACTTTTGCCTCTGTCAGACCCTTGATGTTGCACAAAGCCTTGCGAGTTGTCATCTGGATCCCCTTCACGGTGCAGATACCCACCGACCTCAACTTTTTGATGTCTGCCATATTCTGTGGTTGCAGATGGGGAGAGACAGAGGGATGCTCGAACAGACAACTGACTTTTGATCTGACGGGATACAGGCGATTTAAACACCAACCAAACTGCATGTGTCATGTCGTATGGTGGTTCACAACATGGTGAGGGTTCAAAGTGTGCTCTGTGTCCTTCAGCCGTGCTGTTTACTCACAATCCCGTGTTTCTGCAGGAGGTCAATGTCTTGAAAGAAGGACTCCTGTTTGGACCAGGGACAAAGAAAATCTACATGAGATAGTTGCTGAGGACTAAACTTGATTACTGAAGAGATGAATACAGCTTTTATCTGAAAAACATCTGTGGTATAACTTATTAATACATCATAAGCCTGTCACATTAGCTTTATAACTTTGTGTTTATACCTAAATTGTTATTTTGAGTTAAAACAGCTTAATTTAAAATTTAATTTAAAACAGCGGGGGGTGGGGACGTACGACGGAGGATTAGGGCCACATTAAGGGGAAAAAAATTAATTATTTACGAGAAAAAAAGTCATTATTAACGAGATTAAACTCATTATTAACGAGAAAAAAGTCATTATTAACGAGATTGAACTCATTATTAACGAGAAAAATGTCATTATTAACGAGATTAAACTCATTATTAACGAGAAAAAAGTCATTATTTACGAGATTAAACTCATTATTAACGAGAAAAAAGTAATTATTTATGAGAATAAAGTCATAATATTGAATGCAGGCAAGAGTGACACCCCCCGACAGCTAATTATCTGGTCAACATTCTCTGACATTCTTGACAGCAGTCAAGTTGTCATTATTATTGTTACTATTATTGTGTCAAACAAGGTGTGAATTTATTAAAACAAGATACGACTTACTCCTTTCCATGCTCTGATCAATGGGCAAGTATTGATCAGTTTCCGCTGTAGCAGAATCACGTGATAATAATGCTCTTTTTTATTCGTTGTTGCGTTATCTTAGCCCGCCCCTTTACTTTTTTGATTGACATGTAAGTGACAGGCTCGACTCCAAAGCAGACGTGCTTGATTCCCCCCAGTTCCATAGCAACGGTGCACCAGAGAAATTTACCAGTATTTTTTCACAGCGTGACAAATACAATGTGCGGTGGGAGTGCGTGACAAAAGACCGACTGTCACGCTCAATGCGTGAGACATGAGAGCCCTGTGTAGTACATCAACCGTCCTCACCCGTCTCTGGCGTTTTCTCCCATCGACTTCTCCCGTAAATTTATGAGTCGGAATGTAAAATATGACTCCTTGTTTATGAAACCTATCCTAAAATAGAACTCAACAAATCCTTTGTAGCCCTCATTTTGGCAAGTGTCTCCAAAAGTAGCAGGTTTGAATATTATGACTTTATTCTCATAAATAATTACTTTATTCTCGTTAATAATGAGTTTAATCTCGTTAATAATGACTTTTTTCTCGTTAATAATGAGTTTAATCTCGTTAATAATGACTTTTTTTCTCGTTAATAATGACTTTAATCTCGTAAATAATGACTTTTTTCTCGTTAATAATGAATTTAATCTCGTTAATAATGACTTTTTTCTCGTTAATAATGATTTTTTTCTCGTTTATTAATGAGTTTAATCTCGTAAATAATTAATTTTTTTTTTCCCTTAATGTGGCCCTAATCCTCCGTCGTAGGGACGAGACTGTGGCGGGCCCAAACGAGACTGTGGAGGGCCGCCACAGTCTCCTTAATTGGTGGGAAACACTGCATTAACATAAATCGTTATCTGGACAGTTGTTAGACAGGCTCATATCTGACACTGCTAGCCGCTTATTCACACTTCATATACCTGTAGAATATAACCAAGCTAAACTGAAATGCTTCACTGCTATCTTACCTCGTCATCCTGGAAACCAGTATCAACTTCAACAACCTGATCCTCTGCTGCTTTCATTTTCAGGGTAGCAAGAGCTAAACGTCGAAGACTAAAATGGACTTTGCTGGTTCAGTAAGCTCCTGTCAGTCAGTAAGGGTCTTTAGCCAAGGTGAGTTCAGTTAGCTTGCACAGCATACATTGCTAACTTAGCTAGCTATATTCTGGTCTTTCGACTGTTCGTGATACAAACTAGACGGTTACTAAAATATAAAAACTAGAACATTGGCATAGTCACTCACTTTAAGTAGAAACGGAGAATAATTTTGAGATACTGGTGGAATCAATGTACGTTCAGTTACGAGCAGCACCTGGCGGGAAATCGTAATTTATGTTCCATTCAAGTGCAGTCGGAAATTATTAGCGTATTAGTGGACCGGAAAAATTGGATATATCGTGACATGAACATGATGGACCCAAATGTAACGCTTTCACGTGGAGGCGTTATTGTCGGACTTACTGACCTTAAGGAACTTGAACATCTCCAGAGATTTTTAGTAGGTCTGAATTTTCCGAAAAGGCTCATTAGGCGCTGCTCTGAGCGTGGGAACATGTTCCCATTAAAACCCTCCGCACCCCAGGTGCCAAAAAAGATGTGAATGCAGTGAATGCAGCATCAGACACTGACGTTCTTAAAAATGTGTGCATAGACATTCATTCGCGTCTGGACTCTCTGTAGTGCTGTTTAAAAATGCATATGCTGCATCCTGATATGGTTTATATTAATTGGTGGTGTCTTGTAAGCCCATGGGGAGTGGGCATAATTGTATGCCCACTAATTGTATGCCCACTCCCCATGGGCTTACAAGACACCACCAATTAATATAAACCATGCATGACACAATGACAAAAAACTTCAGCATCATCACTACAATAATGGACCATTTCACTGCAGACATGAGGTGCTGTTGACACTCCAGTAGCTGTCAAGTACTTACAATCATTAATGTTATAAGTTGCACCTGTGCTTTTCCTTCTTAAGATTAGATATTATAATTCTATTGCTTACCTATCATTACTAATATAATCATTTAGTCTGGACTTTCATTCATAATCCTTAATTGGTAGTTTTATAATTGCAAGCACACGGCCAACATTCTGACAGGAAACACTTGACTTGCCATTTGATTTGGTGTTTTAATTTCTGCAGTCATGTTGAACACAAAACAGAGACATGCTGAACAGTGGTAAGATTCTAAGTTATCACATGGATAACAAGAGAGAAGACCATTCTCTTAAGACAGGACACGTCACAGTAATATTGAGGCATTTAGCATCATAACTTTATCAACCACCATGATCACATTTGTCCAAAACTCTTGACGGGTTTCCTGTCTTAAATGAACAATTTTGCACTTCACATACTTTCCATAGAAAAGGACACAGCAATCTTTGAATGATTGAACAACACGGAATCTGGTGTTGTTGCACTCTACAATCAATTGCTTAAAACCAGAGAAGTGTACTAAAACCAATTTGACATGAGAGACATTGCACTATGACATAAAGTACATCCATAGTACAACAATGAACTATGACAGAGTCTACAGAGGCCATTCTGCAGACCACATTCTAATCAGTAAATATTATCTACAGTGCCCTCCAGGACGTGGACCACTCTGTCAGATATTTTATTCCCAAACTCTCCACAGAGGTGTAACCAGCAAGCACATGATGATGGACAAAACTGCCAACATGCTGCAAGCACTGCAACGTTCTTCAGACCGCAAACACCAAGACACACATTTGGTAACCGCCAGATTTTCCAGATTTGTCCACCTGTACCCGCTATCCCCTACAGAACACATTTTTAATGTTGATATAAGTATTTATTTTAAAAAAAGAGAAACACAGAAAATAGAAGCAGTGCTCCTGGAATAAGTCTCTGCATGATGTTGGAGTAAGGAGAGACAGTGAGAGAGAAGTGTTAAAAACGCATCACATCCTCCTCCTCCAGTCCGATTAGCCAATCCGACACCTTGGAGTGAGCCTAATGTCACGCTGCTGGAATACAGCTTTTGCTTCTTTTATTTTAACTGCAGTTCTTTGCCCTTCTCCATGGTCCCTCTGTCTCTCCTTGCAACCGGCCACGCTGTGTTGCTAGTGGACGATCTCAGGTTGATGTTAGCCCTTCCTGTCTATCACATCTTGCCAGGTGCGGGAGCCATCATGCCCGGCATCCCACCAGACATTCCAGTGTTGGGGCCCAACAGGATCTAGAAGGGAAAGAGTCGATCATTCAGGTTGTCCATTGATGTACTTTTCAGGTACGCCACATTTTTCTGTTCATACTGCATTCGCTCCTCAGCTCATGTCAATGTGTGCCTCCAAACCTGAAATGTCTCCTGAGTCTCTCAGCTGTTGCTGAGCGCACATGAACACCCACCTGCCTCTGCTGTTGTAGCTGCTGCTGCTCCAACTGTAGTCTTTCTGTCTCAAACACAACAGGCAGCACCAGGATCATGAAGGAGGTAGTTCCCACCCAGAGCGCTGAGCGGGAAAAGCTGAAACAGGATGACAACTTGATTAGTTTCTGTTGTTGTAGATACGCCAGTACAAGGTATGGACCAAACACTTCATTTTCCACTGATTTACAGTTTGAGAAGTGCGTCTAACTCAAGAAAACAAAGGCTGGACTAATGGCTGCTGTTGGGATCAAATCTCAAATGAGAAGTTAATCTCTTTATCTCCTGGGCTTCCATGTCAGACTGCATAAATGCAACAATAAGGTGGGCTAAAACACGCAAGAGATACCTGTAAAACTTCTTGGCCAGTGAGACAGAGCACTGTGCAGACACCTCAGCAGCAGAGCGAACTGTGTCAGGAAACATCTCTGTCAGGCCCCACAACCTCTCCATCAGTGTCTCATCCAGCTAAAGGGGACAAGATACAGATCAGACATGACTGTGGGTAAGGAATCAAGCAGCATCTCTACTGATGAAAAACACGCAGAAAAATCAAATCCACATTCATTTCTGAAATTTGGTGAATACAGTTTGTCCATCCTGAATTACGCAACAGCTGGTATTAACAGTCAGGAATTCTCTTGTTGCTGTTAAAACATTCAAGATAATAACACGAAAATGCAATTAACCGCTTGTTAGATGAAATAACAATTTTAACTACCTTTCAACTAATGCTTACAACAGACCATGGACTCAGACAGGGTTTGTCAAACCCAGAACTCACACCTCAGGTAGGTATTTAGCTAGTTAGCATTGGTATAGCCATATTGGCTAGCCATGTTGTGCAAGAATAGGAAAGGCTGAAAGCGAGACAACGCCACCTATATTGATTTTCTGCTCTCAAGCACATTTTGGATGTAACCCAGAATGACTAGCCACTTACGTCTTCATCTTCATCGTCGTCAATCTCGTCCTCCGGGGGCCGGGTAGCCACCGGGCCCGCAGCGGGGGATAGCTCCTCGATTCCGGCCATGTCTCCTGATTAAGCCCGCTCTTCTTTGTCGAGATGGATCACCTGTGTGCGCGTCAGCAGGTTGCTGGGAAAGGCGGTCAGTTTAGACTATTTCTGATGGTTTCCCACCAGTTTTCATTAAAGTTAATGCTTGAAGGCGTTCTTTCGATGCAACGACAGTCTGAGGTCACAGTAGGAAAACGTGAGGCTTGTCAGGGACGGATGACGGTAGTAGGGCAGGGGTCAAATTCTAGTTCACTAAAAAGTAAACTGCGCCCCCTGCCGCAGTGACGGTCTAACAACAAGTATTCATTATACTGCAGACACAGCATTTCTCTGAATTTAGATGTGAACATCTTATTTAAATTACAGCAACATCTGCTTTCTTGCGAAACGGTCACTTGTAAAAAGGACAACAGTGCACCAGTATATATTGATATATCACTAATTAAGCACATTTATGTTATTTGAATGCTAATCCATAATTCTAACACTTATGAAGGCTTAGTAGAACACCATAAAATAGTTAATGGAGTGTAGTTAATTTCTACTAGTACATTGTTATAACAATAATTAAGCACAACATAATAAGATGGCTTTCACGGTTTTGGTTATATTGTTATAGGTTCTATTTTGTACATGACATCACCAAATTTGTCAGTGTTTTGCCACTGAAGGGAGCGGAATATAAGGAAATATAACTAGAAATATTACTTTATGGGTCAACGTGGAGTCTTTTCAAGGGGAGCCTACCAGCCACGGAGGACAAACCAATGAAAGGCATTTTTTCAAAATAGGTTCAAAGTGGATCTTTTGCTCCTAATCATTTTGGTCATTCCATGTTTTCCCCCTATGGATTTTCAATTCTGTTTATTATTATTATTATTATTATTATTATTATTATTATTATTATTATTATTATTATTATTATTATTGTCAGCCTCGTAAGGTTTCAGGTCAGGCCACAAGAGAATGCTGTATACAGTGTATATCTTGTAGGAATTGCCACCAACAGACACATAATGTACAACCTCCACATAGGTGTCTATGCTGCAGCAGTGAAATACACTATACACTTTCAGCATATAGAACACTTACAGTGGAAGTGAATATATATTTGTGTGGGGTGGGGTCTGAGGATTTTAACTACAGTATTTGTTGAACGTTGTGTGTTCTGTTGGATTTTTTACTTCACAGTTATATGGTTCCTAATGTCAGTGCCAGTAAAAGTTTTTTTTTGTTGTTGTTGTTGTGTTAATCTTTTTCCAGAGAAATTGCTGTTGCTGGGAATAGCGAATGGGGGCTGGTAATGGAAAAGTTCTGGGATGCAGGGATTCCTTGTTTACATCCTCCCGGAGTACGCCGCGGGGGCGGGGTTAGCTCCGCCCTCATTCTTTCGCCCTGACGTCATTGTCGCTTGTGTTTTTTATGAATGAAGGAATCCAACCTCAGAGAGCAGCGGAGTAATTCCGGGAAAAGGCGGACTGACATTTTGTCGCCAGAGTCGCTTCGACCCTGCAGGTAAATTATATATATATTTTTTACAAAATATTAAACGTTTAAATATTTAGCTGGATTTCGTTGATAACAGCCGAACACTGGAGGATTTGTATCCACCGGGGACTTGCCAACTAGCCAAGGACAAGGCAGCTGTTTGGTTTAATCTCTGTTAGCTGGTCAGAACCGTTGATGCTAGGCGCTAACAGTTAACATTACTAGCATGATTAGGATGATGCGGATATTTTGGCCCCGCTCTTCATATTTATGCCTACATACTCGTAACATTTGACAGACAGAGGGTTGTTCTCACTTCCTTGTTTAACTGTATGCTGTAATACAATTTAAATTGCTTATTTAAAGTCTTACTAAAATGGATGTCGAGGGCACTCGTGATGGCTGTTTACTATAGCAGCAGCGCCTTTACCGAAAGCTGGCCAGCTCCTCTCCCTATAAGGATAAGGGTGGATTCTGGATGTAGCTAGATGTATAAATACGGTTTCCATGCGTGGTCTGTGTTACCTATTTGTTACTTAGTCATTACACACTGAACAGAGTAGATATTAGGCTGTTTTAACGTTATAAACCCGGTTAACTAGTAGCTTGCGTACGGCAGTGTTGCGTTCACTTGTTGCGTTCCACTGAGGTGGCGTTATTCAGGAACAACTATGTCCTCTAAAGTGATATTTATAGGAAAGTACAAAGGTGGATACCCTGTGCTGTTTGGACAAATACAGACAGACGTGGTCTCAGCTCTTTTGCCTGGGTTTGGACTGATTGGCAGTCTTGGCGGAGCTCAGCATACAGTTTATTGCTGAATCACCATGACTTTACGAAACGGCGGCGGTCTCGTTGGTTTACAGCCGGAGTCCACCGGCTGGTTGGACAACCATGGCCGCTGCTACCTTCACTTCCCACGCGTTTCGGGAAATGCAGTCGATTGTCAGCAGACTGTAAACCGCTTTAACAGGTGTTTTATTTAGCTGACATGGATCTACACCCGCTGTACACGCGTTGTAGGCCTACATGTGCCCTTTAAGCCCATTTGTACTGTTATGAAGTCAAGTTTTACGCGACAGTTGGATTTGGTTCGTTGACCAAAATCCAAATCCAAATCCAAATTGCCTGGTGGTCACGAAAAATGGAGCTGAGGAAATATGACATGGTGACTTAAATGGCTCCTTTTGCTCGTGTTGTTCCTCCAGGCTGCATGGTTAGCTTGTTGGGAGTCCGGTTTGTTTTCTGAAATGTTGAGTACAAATGAAGTCTTCTGTGTATATCCACTGGTTCTGTAGGCTCCTCTTGTCTACACACGTGTTGAGCCCTGGAAGAAAAGGCCATCAAAGTAAACTTTATCAATCAAATTGAGGTCAAAATAAAAGGGTGTTCAGTCCCAGAGGTAGTAACACTGAAAATGAAAAATCCTCATGTGATGAAGTGTAATACCCTTTTACAGCCAGGGTCTGAGATGTAATGAAAGTCAGTGTATCTCATTTGAAAGTAAGCAGAAAGCCAACCTGCCTTAACTTTAGATCATGTTGAGTAATAATCAGTTAAACACAAAGATCCTGACAACAGCAGATTTCCCCACAAGTTCTGCCACACACTACTTTTACAGAGCGCAATCTCACCCTCAAGATTTTGTTGTTGATATATTTACAAGAGAGGAGAGATGAAAAAAGGTGTCAGGGATCATAAATACACCCTGGAAGCCAGCAAAGACTGTAATCAAGAAGTGGTGAAATTCAACTGCAGCATGATCTTGTCTCGATCTGTCTGTTACTCAAATCCTGAGCAGTTAGCTCATCGATGAAGCTGCCCAGAGGTCAACAGAAGCCACTGGACTGTAGTTTTGTCATGTTCTTTTCCACATGGGCTACAAATACATTGAATGAAAGCCCATTCACTCTAAAAAGAAAATCCAATGCTGAAACAGTGAACACACTGACTCTCTAAAAGCTGTGTGGGAAAACACCCCGTGGTTTGGTGATGTCAAGGTAGAACTTGCCAGTCACAATTCACTGTTAATGCCAATATTTCTGCTGTGCAGTCAACACAGCGTGGCTTCTCATCAGCATGCTGACGGCTGGTTCTGTCCTGTGCGCTCTGGTCAGGATAGAGGTGAACCTGATGCAGCTAAAATGGCCTCAAGCTGAAGTGCAGAGTCATTTTTATCAACACGGCAGCGATCTGAAGAGCACAGCCAAACCAACCAAGAAGTGACTAGGGGGAAAAAAAAACAGTTCAAGTTGGGCCACTCCGGTGTTGGACTTTAATCCCACGCAACAACATTTGTGAGCTGACCTTAAGAGGAGTGTAGGAAGTCCCCACACGGTCTGTGTGAACTGTTCAGCAAGAAGAATGGGAGAAAATTTCCAAATACAGTAGCGTGAAGAAAGCACAGACTTAAAGAAACATGCTTACTGCTGTTATTACAGCTTGTTACTGGAAGCACCAATTTAAGAGTGTGTAAAGTTATCTAATCTCGCTGTTTTAGTCTCCCGTGTTTCATTTAATGTCAGAACAGAGCAAATGATTTAATAACGTTTCATTTTAGGTTTCAAGGCAAAAATCAGGAGCAGTTAAAAAAAGCGTTTTACACATAGAGGCTATTGTGACATAGCTGTGTTCCTTCCTCACTTAAATATGACTTGAAATGGTGAGAAACAGGCCCCATAAAAATAGTTACTTTTTCCACAATGAAAGTTTTGAACCGTTGGTGTCGTGTTGACAAGAGGAAGTGTTAGTTAGGACACCTGCTTTGAGCAACCAAAGGGCAGACACATGATAACTTCCTCCTCACTATTCCAGCTAACAGAAAAAGGCACGTTGCTTTCAAAACCTCCCCTTCCTTTCATATCAAACCACAGAGTTTAATGAGAGAGCGCATTTGGAGAAGCATGAAAGATCTGTGGCTTCTCCTTTGCTTTGTCGTGCATGACTGGCTGTCTTGTGAGCAGATGGTAAATGTCAAGCCAGACTTAGGCCTAAACAGCATGATGTCCTGAGTCACATGTGATAACATACCTTTTTTGTTTTGTGTCCTGTTTTCTGTTCCAGAGTGTCTGTATCTGTGTCGGCTGGTGTTTTGGGGGGGAAGAGAGCTGAAGATAGTCGCATCATGACGACAGAAAGAAGCAGCAAAGCCCTGAAGGTAACACACCCAGAAACACAACCGCTGTGTTATCTCGATTTTTACAAGAGGGAAAATGACAATGCTGAAGAGAAGTTTGACTTTCCCAATCAGTTAATTTTTAACGTCACCGGTCATCTTATTTTTCTCCCCTTCCTTCCAAATGCTTCCTCCCTTCCTATCCCCTTTCCTCCTCTCTTCCTTCCTCTTCAGATCAAGCAGGAATGTGGCGAGAACGTGCCCATCCTGTCGGACAGCGATCTCATGTCCCTCTCGGTGCGAGAGCTGAATCTCCACCTGCGCGGCCTGTCCCGCGACGAGATCCAAAAGCTGAAGCAGCGCCGTCGCACCCTGAAGAACAGAGGCTACGCTGCCAGTTGCCGGGTCAAACGGGTGTCCCAGCGCGAAGCCCTGGAGCAGCAGAAGATGGAGCTCCAGAGGGAGGTGGAGAGGCTCGGGGCAGAGAACGCCGGCATGAGGAAAGAGCTGGAGGGGCTGGGCGCGCGCCTGGCAGCGCTCCAGAGGTTCGCCAGGGGCCTGGAGGCCGGAGGGGGCCACCTGCTGGCTACAGCCCCACGCCTCAACACCGCCTCAGTGATCACCATCGTGAAGAGTCCACCACAGCCTCAGCCACAGAGAGAACAGGAGCCGTCTTAGAAGGAGCTGCTGGAACCAGACTGGGGGGGGGGGGACGCACAACCTGCAATGCAAACACACACACATGCATACATACACCATACACACGCATGTCGAGAACAGGATGACGATATTAGAAGGAAAATACTAAACACTTGTTCGAGTTATGCCTCGTTCACATTTCCACATTCTGTTGGATCATGTATGCAGGAGTCATTCATTCCTGTGTGATACGGTGTCGACGGAGCGGTGTGGAACGTCACCGAACAGACAACAGCTACGCCCCGCTTTCCGAAGCAGGGGCCAGGAACAGTCGAAACATCACGAGGGACGGTGGCACGTGTCCTCGACTTAATGCTCTTTTGACACTGCAGTTTAGTTGACTGAAATTTAGGAAAAAGCGCGTTTAGAAGCTGTCAAAGTTTAGAATCAGGATGAGAAAGATGCAGCAGATTTGATGTGAACGAGGCGTTGGAGTACTAACACGCTCGGTCATCACACACACATATATACACACACACACACATATATACACACCAAACCCTCATTCCCCAATCCGTGCGGGGCGTAGACATTGACTAATTGGACTCTGACTGAAGCCAGACCGACCCGGAGTCACTGTACATCCTCACTGCTCGACAAACGCAGCTCTCTGATTGGGCTACAAAAAAAGGCCGGGGCTTCTCTGCATCGGTTAATGGCACCTGACCAACAACAACATGCCAGGGTGGAGCAAACCTGCGTGCAGCTTCCTCCAGCTCTGCAACGTCTTCCCTTCCTGGTACAGTTGTAGTCTGAAGCCACAAGCTGTTTCTTATACCAGCCTGGGCGCACGCGTGCCTCCTGCTGCGCTAGGAAGTGTCCCAAAGCATGAGTCACTTCTGTTAGCCATTAATGAAGAGTTTCTCAACCTGGGTGTTCACAGGAGAGGCTGATGTAGTGACATTTTTGCGGGTCTGTGTTTCATAGACTCAGCGGGATCATTTGTGGAGCTTCTGCTAACAGTAGGCCACGCTCACATTCACTTACAGAAAGGGTCACGCGGTCTGGAGAAAGGTTGAGAAACGCTGCATTTGTGGGTCATGAATTCCTTTAAGCTGTCCATTCAGTGAAATGTCTTCACCTGCCACTACTCCCTCCCTGTTCTACCCCTCCACATGATGAGGGGGGGGCAGTTTTATACTGCTCGTGCACACATTTCTCACATTAATGCAGTGCCTTCAGCGTCTGTTGGAGTTACGAGAATGCAAACCTAAGAGGGAAAAGGCTCAGAGCAGACTGTAATCGCTCCTACTTGACTGTTCACGACCGCACATTTCTTTGTTTAGGATCCTCCTGTTTTCTGTGCTCTAATCCCTCACTGCTCATTTCACAATTCCTACTGTGCAGTAACTTCGCTGCAGTCTGCTGTGGCTTCCCTTTTTTTGTTTTTTTTTGTTTTTTTTTTTCACATCTGGTCGACTCCCAACAACAGATGTTGGTCATTTTGCTAAAAACGTGTAAAAGCAGAGACGCGTCTGGTAGGAATTACACTCAAGTCGATGCAAATCCTCTGCATACATTCCCGTTCCATGTTCTTATTTGTAATGTTTTGTACGTGCCGTTGAGAGACGAAAATGTTGAGTGACATTTATCAGAGATATATTCTATATTTTATTTGTATTTAAAGGTAGATATTATGAGAAGACAAGCTAACGAGTGCTGTGATGTTCTATATGTTTTCAGAAGTACTTACATATGACTAGTCCGGGGATATTCTCACGTCTAATTATTGTGTTATGTGGCGGCGATGATTACTTTACAAAATGTTAATTATTAGCTATGTAGAAATATGCTCAAAGCCAATGGCCATATTGCTGTATGATGATTTCTGTGTGTGTGTTTTTGCCATGTTTGTACTGGCTTGTCATAGTGGATTCTTGGAGGGATATTATTTTTCTATGATGACTTATATGTTGTTTGTGTGAAGAATTAGGGTCACTTCTGAATTGGCGGGGAGGGCAGAGCAAGGGGATGTTAAAGGAAGTGGGAGGGGGTGGAAACGTGGAAAGAGAGATGGAGATGAGGAGGAGATAAGAAGGTTGGCGAGGAGTTGAACGATGGAGAAAGAAAGTGAGGCGGACCGGGAAAGAAGGTGGAAAGAGGTGGTGCTTTTATTCGCTTGAAAACCTCCATCAGTCACAGGCACGTTTCAGTCAAGACGTGCTCGGGCGAGCTCGGACTTCGTGGGGGGCCGAGGCCGCCGAGTAGTGCTAGCAGTGTCATCCACAAGCAGGCGTTGTCATGTATTAGACTGTGTTGACAAATAACTCTTAAAGATATGAGGCATATATTTAGCTATATGAATATCAATGTGGAAAAGCATTTATTCTCAATATTTTAACGTCTCACATCTGTCAAACTGTGCTGGATGTTTTGTAATACTTGCAAAACAAAAATGGTTTTTGTATTTATTACTTGTATTTTTTCTATTGTGAAAATTTAAGTACATTGTCTATTTTATATATTAATTATAATAAATGTTGTACATATTGTACATAAAATGGCGTGTTTGTGGTCGTGGGCTGGATTGGAACAGTTGATGCACACGCAGCAGAGACAGGAAGTGGATCTACAGGATGTGTTGCACAAGTTATCTCTGCAGATCAGAAGATAAACTTAAGGTTGGATATAAATAGACTTTTTGACCAAGGTTGACATGACCGTGTTCATCTTCTGAATGTCAGGGGTAATGTTTCTCTTCATATTGGGACGTTCGGAGCAAATGAAGTGTAAGTCAGGCTGTTGCACCGCACAAACAATGCGAAATACTGCTGACTCATACACCGGCGCTGCTTCAGCTGTGGCCTCACACAGAGGCATGTTTTCAGTCTGTCCGTCCATTCTTGTGATCACAGGATCTCAGGGACACCTTGGACTGGACTCGAGGATCAACTGATCAGATTTTGGAGGTCAAAGGTCGCTGTGACCTCACAAAACACATTTTTTGACCATAACTCAAGAATTCATTCACGAATTGTGACAAGATTTCCCACAAATGTCTCACAGGATAAAATAAAGAAGTGATGACCTTTTATATCTCAGAGGTCAAAGGTCACCTTCACTGTGACTTTCCCGGCCATTATTCAGCACCGTAACTCAGGAACAGAAGAGCAGATTGTTGCTACTGAATTGGTGACACTAATCTTCAAACTGCGCTGGTTGTTCAGATCTTCTGAGCTGCTGGTTTAAGGTGTGTGTGAAGCATCCATGTTTTACAGTTTGTAGCTTCTGTGCAGAAACATCTATCTTTGAAGCATTGTAGTCCATCAAGCTGACTGGTTCTGCTGATTTTGAGCTTCAGGTGATTGTCGTTGCACCAAGTGATGAAGCTCTCTGTCAGTCCTCTGTCCTCTGAAAGAACAGTCTCTGCGTGAAGACAGCATGTTTCTCTGGAGATTATTCACTGGAACCATGTATGTCAATATAATGAGAACTTCTACTTCACCAAAAATACACTTTAATTTACATATCAGACTAAATATCCTTTATTTCTTAAGATCCATTTGACATGAAATAGTAGCATCATGAGCAGCTTTATAATATACAAAGAACAGTAAACCAGAAAAGTCACTGAAATTAAAAAAAAGACAGTTATGAATGAAAAATATAAAACTAGGTCTTGTTTTTCTGCCGTGCTCCACCTTCACAGCACATATGACTGTTTCAACATACATCACTTCTGCTCCTCGTGCAGACAGCACTTAAAGCTGTACTTACATTAGTCTACAGCACCTCCTCAGCTATATTCACACACATCTGACGAGAACACGTCTCACAAAGGATGAAGAGTGTCTTCAGCTCTATTTAATTATGACATTCAAAGTGCGGTGTGACCGACACACCGTCTACTCTGCCTTTCAGTTGTAAATTATTGGAATATCAGACAGGGACGTCTCTCTTCAGGAGCTGTAATTCACCAAAAACGTACATCAGTTTCAGATGTTTATTAAAAAGAAGCACAGCTGCAGAAAACATCAGCACTGAATACTGTATGTACATACAGTGTAGTGTAAGTGCAACACAGTGAACTGACCACTGCTTTTATAAAGGAATACAGGCTTGCATTTGGAGCTGGAGGGAGCTCAGTCATGGTCAAAATAATCCAGTTTGTATCTGTGCGGCAAACCAATTACCCAGACAACTCTCAGCAACGTCTAAAAATAAGCCGGCGCTCCTGCGCACAGACATGGCTTCTCTCCTGTTTAAAAAGCAATATTATGTCGGGCAGAAGCAGAAATAAACACCCCTGACCGCTGTCTGAGGCTGGGGCTCGCCTCGATTTTCCGATGAAAACACAGAGTAATGAGAAGATGAAAAAAAAAAAAGAAAAAAAAAGTGACAGACTGCTGCTCAGACAAAGCGTTTCGTCTGTTACACACAGGCCAAGCTCAAAGCGTGTGATAACTGCCTGTCTGCTTGTAGATAAGAGTGGCGATGTGTTCACGGCCCCTCCACACGGCCCCCTGCTGTTCACGCGCCGCTACAGCAGAGCAGTGAAAGCAGTTACAGTAAACACGTTGGCAGACTCACTATGACTCATTCGGATGACTCAAGAACTTCAATTATGTGGACAAAATAAGCAGCTCTGACTGCGGTGGAGTTAAATCCAACAAAAAAAAAACAACAACAACAAACACAAAAAAAGACTGCCTGGAAGAACAGAGGAGCATCCAGGTTAAAGAAACAATGGCAAGTTTCTGCTTTGCATGTTCTTTTTTAACGTTCAGAAGATGAAAAGGTGACGCACAGGGTGTTTCTTCTCATGTTATTGTCCTAATATTCAGCTTTTTTAAGCCTTCAAATGCACCGCGGATCAGCATAACAACTGTGTGATGTGCAAGAAATGCAGTTCAGCTGAAGAATTCGGCCCCTCCACGCAAAGAATTTTCAATACCTGACGAAGGAGTCCCTCCAGTGAGTGCGTCAGGGCCAGTGCAGGAAACCCACTTCATGTGGAGCAAGTTGCACTGAAATTTCGATTAGTTTCTCGATGAGTCGATTAGTTTGGTCTATAAACTGTCAGAAAATTATGAAAAATATCAATCAGTGTTTCCCAAAGCCCAAGATGACGTCCTCAAATATCTTATTCTGTCCACAACCTAAAGATATTCAATTTCCTGTCATAGAGGAGTGAAGAAACCAGAGAATATTCACATTTAAGAGGCTGGAATCAGAGACTTCATTGACTATCATAGTTGACAATTAATCGATTAATCGTTGCAGCTCTGAATTCAGTTTTGCTAAGACATCAGTATGTGTGTATACCCTCTGTGCCGGTTTTAATGTGTGAACTTCTTTTTTAAGCCTGATGGTTATCTCTTGGTCTAGGACTATTCATAATGAGTGCTTGCTGAAAGAGCTGGAAAACAGACACTTATCACTGTTCGCGGGCTTCACAGAGTTATGCCGGGCTCCAGTCAGCAGAAGCCGACAGGGCGTCTCGGATGTCAGTCGCCTGCTGCAAAGGGACACGCCCACCCAAAGGCTTGAAGCTGAGATGCTATTTCCACCCGCGAGTCCAAAAATGAGTTCATTCTTTTGAAAAACAGAAAATTCGGCACAATTGCTCAATTATTTCCTTGTGTAAAAAGCGAGAGGCCTTAAATCAGTTTGACGTTAAACACTCGCCTTCAACATTTGGAATCACCCGAGCAGAAAAAAGGTTTATGATAGAGCTCCTCTACTGAGATCAGCCATCTAAAGTTAGCTTTAACCTATATTCCTCTTCTGTTTTTACCTCAATCCAGTTAACCTACATTGTGGTCTGCAGAGGTCTTCTGCCAGAGTGAACCAGCTCGAGCTTTAATCCCATCCATTCAAATAACGCCCCAATTACACCAGTGTAATCCTGACCGGCTCTGCTGCTGCTGGACCACATACTGTATAATCTATAATCTGCTCTGCCTCGCTCTCATTCACTCCAGTCATATCAATAACAACATTGATCCATATAACTGACATTAGCTCAAGTTTTCTGACTTGGCTTCCCTTTAAATCCATCCACTGCAGTGAAAGGTGTCCCTTAAAATCCCACAATACACCAGACGTGACTGCTATGATACTGAAAACAGCACATTAACGCACTTGCAGACCAACTAATTTGTTAAACTGCTGTAAAATTAAAATCTAAATATTTGTTTCAAGCTCACAAAATGAAAACTTTCATCAATGTTTTGAGGATATTTTCTATTTTCGGTCATGGGAAAAAAGATTAAAAGTTCAAATTGAGGAAACCTTGATGAACACAGCCAATGACCATCTGAAAACAACGAGACCTCCAAAATAAAACCGATCCCAAACCACAACAAAACAAAGACATCCAATAGGACGAAGCAAACATGACCGAGCTTAAATCTGAAACGAAGCTTCAATCCAAGCTGGAAAACTTGCATTCCAAAAGTCGAGTATGATTCAGTTTGTACAAGTGTGACTCACAAACCTTCCAGAAACAGTCAACTCTGTTCACTTTCTGCCCAAGGGTCTGAACGCCAAATCAGCTTCAAGCGTTCCTAAGACGCCTGGAGATGTTTCAGCAGGAAGGTCCTCGCGTTCGCGATCAGTCTCAAAAACAGGAAAAACAAACGCGTCTCTAATCATTCATGCAGTGAAGGAGTAGCTGCACAGGAGGACGAAGCGCCGTCCGCCATTACAACAGTCTGAATCTGATTCAGCTGCAAGCGTCACTTTTTCTGCTCTAGAATTCGTCATCGGAGCTGAGCAGGAGGGTCTTCTCCGTGTCCCCGCGCCCGCTGACGGTGCTGTGGGTGCGGGAGACGGGCGGCGGCGCCCCCTGCTCCAACGTGGACTGCTGGGTGTACTGCTGGTAGGCCGGGGAGAAGTTGTGGATGGCGTCCTGGACCATGTCGCCCGGGTTCATGGTCTCCTTCAGGCTGCTGGAGATGCTCTTCATGGGGGCGCAGCGGCCTGTGGGAGGCGGGTGAGACGAGAGAGTTAGAGGTCAGGAGGGCATGTGAAAGAGAAATAAATGGGGTCTAAAGGAAGAGCGGAAAAGGGGTAAAAAAAGGACAGTGGGGAGAGGAAATAAAGGGTGTAGAAAGGTGCAGGAGTGATTTAAAGGAGAGGAAAGTATGAAGAGGAAGGAAATGGGTGAAAATAAAAAGAATAAAAGGGGGGAAAAACATTAAGGGAGGGTGGATTTATGGTGAGTTAAGGAGGGCTGTGGGAGCAAATCAAATGAAGAGGAAAGGAGGAGGAGGAAAAGGGGGAAGGATGAGAAGAGAGACTAACGTCAGAGGAGAGTGAGAAGAAAAGTGATTTAGAGAGACGAGAGAAGAAAAGAAGGGATGAAAAACGGGTAGGAGAGAAGAATGGGGGGTCAGTGATTTAAAGGGTGGTAAACCTTTAAAGGAGGCAAGGAGAGAAAGAGAAATGAGGGCTGGTGGAACGGAAAGGGAAAAAGGGTTCACAGGGATGGAGAGGGATACAAGACGGGTACAAGAAGTAAAAAAAGGAAAAGTTAAAGAGGATGGGAAAGATTTAGGGACAGGAGCAAGAAGAGTTCCGGGTAAACAGAGTCAAATCATCATCAAACAGTGGAGGAGAAAAAGAACAAGAATGGAGTAAACATCATCTGTGTTTAACCTACCAAACTGTCCATATGTAGGAACAGGTCCTTTATGACGCAGCAGAGAGGAAAGAGACAAATAAAGATGGAGGTGTAGAAACAGGACGACCCAGACCAAAACATGAGGGATGGACAGAAGAGTGCGAAAAGTAAAAGGTGAAGATGAAGAAAAGAATAAATGGAGGAGAAGAGGTGGGAAGAGACGGAAATTAAACGATTTTTTTTTCTATTTTCTACTTCAGAAGACTTTTCCTTTGGTAAGACATCAAACGTGTGAGTGCACATGCAGTCGACTCTGGCGTGGTGTTAGAACTCATCGCGCTCGCCGTGTAACTCCTTCCCTCGTCTCGCTCTCACCTTGGGAGTCCAGACTCTTGTCCATGTAGACCCTGTACGTGAAGGCGTGGCGCAGAGCGAGCGCCGCGAAAAACATCTCGATGCAAATGATGAAGTTCTGGTAACCGGCGGCCACTGTCCCCTCGCCGACGGACACCTCCACTGAGTTAATCTGAGGGATGGCGCCGCACTTCTCCAGGATGGCGAGCAACATGCCTGACCACGAATGATAAGACGGCGCTTAATGAAGACAGAACTATCCTTGCGTACACACATTGATTAAAAAAAAAAAGCGTGCAGTGCGCCTACCCTGCCAGAACGAGAGGAAGATGACCGACTTGACCATCAGGAACTTGAGCATGGGGCTGTAAGGGCTGAGCAGCTCCCGGGTGGAGAAGTAAAAGAGGAAGAGGGCGTACAAAGACAAGCTAACCGAGATGTTGTAGATGATGGTCACGTACAGGTAACCGCTGGCGACACTGCGGAGAGAGAAGAAGTCAGAGAGGCGGATGTTAGTGTCGGTTTAGAGGTTGGTTTTGTTCAGATTACTACTGTTTCAGGTCACGCTCAAAGCCTCAATCCCCCAGTAGAGATGAATGAAGTGACGGAGGGAGGAGGTGGTGATAAATCTGGGACTTTCAATTAATCTGAAAATGAAAGGAGTAATCTAGCAGCATCTTTGTTAACACTTTCTCTGTACTGAGGAAGCTGTTTGGGTAACGCCTCCTGTTCTCATTACCAGCTCCGCCAGTCAGAAGTAGCGTTTTAACCTGAAAGCCAATCCAGGCGGAGCTGACACTCCCACCATGTTTGCGACACTTACTTGAAGTCCCCGTCCTTGTATTTGCCGTAGGCCTGCAGGATGACGGTGATGATGGCCATGAGCGGTTTGACCACACAGAACTGCAGAGTGGCCTGCTTACAGAAGCGCAGGAAGCCAATGGAGTAGGCCTTTCCCCTCAGGCAGCAGGTACCGTACATACAGCTGGACCTGGCGGGACAAACCATGGTTTTACGCTTCACGTTGGTTCTGAAATTGGCGGGGAATTACGTGTTTTAACGGCAAAATTTGGAGGGTAATTTGAGACTTACTCAATGGGTTTCCCTCTGATCTCAGCCATGATGGCGCTCTCTCCACCCAGGTATTCGTAGCACAGGCTCAGGAAGTTGTAAATCACAAACGCTGGGGAGAAACAAGGAGAGAAAGGGTTGGTTGTGATCTCTACACAGCCATTATTGGCTTCCTCTATGAATCATTAGCCCTGCATAGGCCACCAAGATGTTTAAAGCAGTACATTTTTTTTCCAATGGCCTTTTAATTTGTTTTCTATTTATTGGTCTTGACAAAACACACCAGACGACAGTGTGACAGTGAGCCAGCAGCACAAGACCAGGACCCTGAAAATGAAGCAACTCAATGGAATTCAGCCATTACTAATTTTACGGCTTCTATCTGTGCTCCACCCACTGCATCGCGTCACATGCTTACAATGAAGCCTGTTCACTGTATTACAGATTTAAAATGTAATCTACAAATTGTCACTTTAATTATTGAAAACATATTTATACTTTTACACTAACGGAAACTCCAAATGGCAGTAAGAGACAGTAAGAGTGAGAAAACTGTTTCAATACCACAAAGTGAAAAGTACAGCACAGTGAATCATTCAGTCACCCGCAGACCCCCTGCCCCCCAGGCAATCACACAAACCCAAAATCACTTCCTGTCACACTTGGTTTTGACAGGAAGGCACGACCTCAAAGTCTGAAATCAGTTTCCACATCATCGCTTGATCCAGTGTTAGAACATTGGACATTTATTATGTGTATAAAAGCCAAAATATCATCACCATCTTCACACATTTGCAACGCCAACAGCAAGTAGTCAAGCCAAGTATTGACCAGTGTATGAGATCAGTTTACTATAGTGTTTGATCAGTTTTATTATTGACCTCCAGCAGCATCAGAAAAGGTTCATGACTGACTGAGTTTTCATTGAACAATGCTTCTATAGTTTACTTCTATGCTGCGACACACTGGGCCAGCACATGTTGGAAACGCGATTCTTCAAATAATACATGATAGCAGTCAAGTCCTATTTGGTTATAACCTGATAAAACGTTTAGTTTTTGCTGCACACGAGAACTGGAACAGCCAGGCACACAGAAATGAGAAGTTGAAGGTGTGCTGCCTACAGCTCCGTATCTAACAGCTCACTGTGGCTGCTCCTTCCACTTTCATCACTCCCTGCAGTATTTCAAACTGATCCGCTGTCCAAAAATGCTGAAAATCACAGCTGTCTTGTTTTGTAGACACGCTTTTGATGAACGATAGCGGTCTGTGCAAAGCTTACTGATAAACACTGCATTTCCTGTGAAGACTGCATAATAAAAGTCAACTCTCGTTCCACCAGTTAAATGCTCTTACTGTGAAGTTGCAGCAGTAGGAAATGTTCAGTTTGCGTTAGCAGTCATTTAATACAACTTTTTTTTCCTGGAAATGTTGCTACATACACCCAGTTTGAAATACTGCAAATGTAAGGGCTTTTATGACTGAGCCATGGACTCAGTCACCATTTCCTCATTCGATAGAGAATGACTTATCAGACATTTAGTTACATGAAAATCTTCAAAATTGTGACTCAGAATCTCACCATGAATCTTCCCTTCACTATAAACACTGATATGTTTATAGTACACTATAACAACAAGCTGCAGAATCATCACTGGGGTGACTATCTCAAAGCTAGATCTCACGAGGATGGATCAAAACCCACACCGATACACGCACGCATGCACGC